>NC_064622.1:99403433-100742941 GCF_023898315.1 Schistocerca nitens
CATCCTGTTATTGAACTATGTGTGGGTAAGAATAAGTTCACTGCAGTTCTAGATTCTGGGAGCCCATTGAACGTCATTAGTGAATCAGTTTTTCGTATATGTGAAAGAACTATTGCCTGTCGTGTGTTACCTATTTCTAAAACTACAATTCGAGGAGCGATTTCTGGAAAAGGTGTGGAAGTTAAACAACAGACCAACCTAAATTTCATTTGTCAAGGATACGAATTGTCTGCTAATTTTATTATTGTTCCATTACTCAGTACACAGATTATATTAGGTATGGAGTTTCTTAACACACATAAGGCAATTTTGAACTTTAAAGAAGGAAGTGTGAATTTGACTGTTGCCGGAATGCCGAAATGTCTGAAATTTTTCGAGTGTTTAGCAAGATCTGAATCAGATACAAAATGTTTAAGGTTTCTCACTTCTGATGTTTTCGTTGAGCATTATGACGACAGTGTGTTTATTCATGACAATGACAATAGATACAGAGACGCGATGGAGGATATAATTAGTAGCGAAGAATTAATTAATGAAAAGGTTAAAAAAGCTGAAGTGCCAGATGACGTTGCAAGAGAAGAGCTGCACCATATTTTGACTTCACATGCTACAGTGTTTAGTCATCACACAGGAACTATACAAGTCTTACAATATTTATTTAAAGTAAAAGAACACACACCATTTCGCGGGAAAACGTACGCTATTCCTTTGGCTTACAGAGACAAGGTTAAGAATGAACTTCAATACATGTTAGATCAGGGCATTATTGAGCCAGCAGTCAGCCCTTATACCAGCCCATTACACGTTGTTCTTAAAAAGGATGGGTCAATTCGTTTGGTTCTGGATTCCAGACAGATAAATAATATTATTATTCCTGAAACTGACCGTCCACAAAATTTAGATGAACTTCTTCAACATTTCCATGGAATTAAAGTTTTATCCACGATTGATATGCGCGCAAGTTTTTGGCAAATAGAACTCCACCCTGATTGTAGAAAATATACTGCCTTTTTAGCCTTTGGTAACTGTTACCAGTTTCGGAAATTACCGTTTGGACTTACTGTATCTTCAGCAGCATTCATTCGTAGCTTAAATGAAATTTTACCTGTTTATCTTCGTGACAATATTACTTCATATGTTGACGATATTCTTATTGCTAAACGTTCTTGGAGTGAGCATAACAAAATTTTGGATTCATTATTACGTATTTTTGCACGAGTTGGCATGACAGTGAACTTGGAAAAATCTGAATTTGGTCGTTCTCAGGTGAAATTTCTCGGTCACATTATTTCTACAGAAGGTATTCTTCCTGATCCAGAAAAACTAGACGATATTCGTAATTATGCTGTTCCTACCACAAAACGTGATGTTCGTAGTTTCCTTGGTGTCTGTAATTTTCTTAGACGCTTTGTTAGATTGGACAATTTGGCCACACCTCGTTTATGTGAACTATCTGGAAAGAATTCTAATTGGTGTTGGGATGAGGGAGCTCAATCAGAATTTGAACAACTTCGTGACGCTTTAGTTGCTGCTCCACTTCTTTCACATCCGGATTTATCTAAAGATTTTTGTTTGGCGACGGACTCATCATACAAAGGCCTAGGTGCACATTTATTTCAAGAGATAGAAGAAAACGGCGTTGTAGTACAGAAGACTATTGCATTTGGAAGTCGTGTTCTCTCTAAATCCGAAAAGAATTATTCGATTACGGAACTTGAAGCTTTGGCTGTTGTTTGGGCTTTCACAAAATTTCGCACATTTTTGTTTGGTAGACATACTAAGGTTTACACTGATCATCGAGCTTTGGAATTTCTTATGTCGACAAAATTAACTCATGGCAGATTGTCACGATGGGCGCTGTATCTACAGGAATTTGATTTTAGTATTGTTTACATACAGGGATCTTCAAATATTGTTGCTGATGCTTTGTCACGTGCACCTATGGGTTTGAAACAAAGTGCTGAAGAGGACTGCAAAGAAAACCATTATTGTTTGATGTACATTCAAGGTGTTGCGTTTGAGAACTTTATTTCATCTTCGCTCCAGGACATCACTAAGGAGCAAAACAAGGATCCAATCTGGAAGGACATTAAGGAGAAGTGGAGGAGAAAGGAAAGCGTAGCGATCAGACAGTATTATTTAGTTCGCAATGATATTCTTTTCAAACGAAAATCGGTCGACAACTCTGTTTGGTTAGTTTGCATTCCTGATGAGTGGGTCAATAAATTGATTTGGTACACACATTTTAGTTATGTGCACTTTGGTCCCAGAAAATGCTTTCATAAATTACGAGAAAATTGCTACTTCAGTAATATGGAAAAACGTATTCGATCTGTTCTCGCCAAATGCAAATTATGTCAAAAGGCTAAGCCGCCAACAATTTCTCACAGAGCACCGTTGTTTCCTATCATTCCAGCGAAATTAAAGGAGATGGCTGCAGTTGATTTGTTCGGTCCAGTGGTTCGATCTACTAATGGTTTTGCGTACATTTTTGTAACAGTGGAATTGACATCAAAATATGTGTGTTTTACACCGTTACGCAAAGCAACAGCTCGTTCACTATCTAATGCTTTCATCAAACATTTTCTTAAAGAAGTGGGTCATGTTGATAAGTTTATATCAGATAATGGATCACAGTTTCGCTCTAAAATTTGGCTTCGTACTCTACGGCGTCGTAAGATTAAACCAATTTTTATTTCACTTTTTCACCCTCAATCTAACGCTTCAGAAAGATGGATGAAGGAAATCAATAAATTGTGCCGTCTTTATTGTCATCAGAATCACAGAACGTGGGATCAGTATCTTCATATTTTTCAAAACATTCTGAATGAACTTCCTAATGACTCAACTTCTTTACCGCCTCTATTGATATTAAAAAACAAATCACCGACTAATCGCATTTCTGAAATTGTTCCTTTTCCGCCTTCACGGAAACTGCGGCATTCTGAAGTTGTCAACCTGGCTCTACGAAATATTGCATCTGCGGCTGCTAGAAGAGAAAAATCAGCGAAGCGTCCTGGTCGTTTAAAAACTTTGTCAGTTGGTCAGAAGGTATTAATTAAGTCTCATCGTTTGTCTCACAAAGGAAAAGGCTTATGTCGCATATTTTTTCTGCTTTATAACGGTCCATATAGAGTTCGCAAAATTATTCATGATAACACTATTGAAGTAGAAACTCTTAAATCTCGGCGCTCTAAGGGAATACATCACATATCTAACGTTAAAATTTTTGTGGAATGACTTACTTTTGAGAAACCAACAGTTATACGTAAACAGGTGGAGAATGCAAGGATACCGCGCCGTGTTCCGGCGGCGGCAGATACTCAAAGCAACAGTGAAGTCTGCGCGCCGCAAAAGGCAGTCGTTGACCGCAAACAATTACTTCATACGTCACGCGCCTACAGCTGATCGAGCGCACAGTGTGAATGCACTGACAGCCGTAAACAAATACACAGTCTAATTTTTCCGACTAAATTCTGTATAAAGCTATGGTGACTTTATAAATTATGTTATTAACGTTCAGTATTTTTCAGGATACGGTTGTATAAAGTATTTAAGGCCTTCAGGTAAATTCTGTGTGTGCCCGACGTTAAGAGGCCTTGCTATCGAGAAATTTTCAGGAAGAATGTAATTTCGAAGATGAAACTAATAAACTAAAAAGGTAACGATTAATTGAGTTTATTTTTCAGGTAACATATTTCCATTTAGGTACGTACTTTAGACGTAATTTGCTGCTCGCGATTACGTGACTCATACTTTGTGCTAAATTTCATGTTCTATGAATTTACTTGTGAAGCGACGTGCTTGTGTACATTTACTGATTTTGACAATTATTGATTAATGAACAGTGTTATTACTTATGTATATTATGCATCGCTTGGCTGCTATGCCTTTTCACTGATGTCATATTTTTTTTATTATGTGCCTGCTGTGCTTATTTATTTAAATTGTAATTGTCAACTGATTAATTGTGCTGACTGTGGTTATGTATGTAGGTTATACTTTGTGATTTATCTGCTTGCGCCTTCATGTTTACTTATTAAGGTTACATATGAACATTTATTTGCTTATGCTGATATGATGATAATGACCTGTTTATTATGTAAGATACATATTTGCTGCTTTGCGTATGGATTGCATATTTACACATTTCTGTTTTGTTGTTATAACTACTCTTCAATTTAGAATATAGCAATGCTGATGTACAGTGTACGAACATAGAGTTTAGGTTACACTGTGGTATTAATTGTAGATTGTTCGCTTGGCAGAGCCTCGTCGTAGGAATTGTGCTGTATCCATTTGTTGACATTCTGTTCTCTACTGGTATATTTACTCGCTATTGCATGTTTTGCTTACGCTCAGTGCCTGATATTTTTAAGATAAGAAAATGAACTGCTATAATGCTACGAACGACATTAGTACAAGAAACTGCATAGAAGTCACATGAGCTGGAGGTTTTATGGAAGCTGTATAAATTTATGCTAATAGGAAGGAAGCGAACGACATGACATACCAACACTAGGGTTAGACCATTGACAGTTATTACACTGCGTTCTTCGTGAGCAATTGAAATAGGAAGTGACACTTGACACAAGAAATACTCCACATGTTTGTTTCTGCCATGATTCTTGATGTGGTGTACACACTGTGAAATATCACGATCATTAACACTTCGTAATCGTACTGAGAGTTATTCGAACTAAGTCTGTTAGAGGTCATGTATGCATTTCTTTTATTTAATGATGGACAAGGAACCAAAATGTATCTTATAATTTATAATGAGTAGAAGATTTGTGTGAGATGGATTATACAGAGGTGTGTGTGGACACTGTGTCTTCGGATTGTATGGGATGCTGAATTGAAGTTGCACTAGGATTTTGTCTGTACTTGTTCAAGGAGACTGACTAGAGGAAAGAGTTGTTATGGAAGTGAAATGATATTGGTGCTTAGGTTTATATGTATCGATGTATTGATTCTGATGATTATTGGAGTTTTGGTGGATAAGAGGTAAAGTAATGATGATGATTATTGGAGTTTTCGTGGACAAAGGTTTATATGTATCGATGTATTGATGCTGATGATTATTGGAGTTTTGGTGGATAAGAGGTAAAGTAAGTGAGGAGCATTTTTTTTTTTTTGTCTATATGGAACAAGGAGGACAAAGATGGCAGACTAGAACACTCAAGTAGAAGGAAGATTGTCTACACACACACTTTGTTAAATCACTAAGCAGTATATACTTTTTTTGAAGAGAGGAAGTATTTGCATATCTTGGTTCACTGACAGTCGTTCAGCAACCGTACATTTTGATCTGGCTTGACAAACATTGGTCTTGACATGAAGACTATGACGTTGACTAACTATTATTGACTGTTATACATTGCTGCCACTACTACTTGATACACATGATGAACATAAAATTTTGACAGAATTGCATTTACACAGTTAACACTATTCAACTACACAGTAGCACTAAATGTGGATGAAAGATGAGTGAGTGTGTTTTGTGTGTTTTCCTTTTATAATCCCAGAGAAGTGATCCCAACCTATCTCCTAAATATTATTTTACTTGTTGTTGTGGCTTGCACTGACACCCATAAATATTATAGGTTTACTGGTATTTGTGTATTGTAATAGTTAATAGGACAATTATCTGATATCATTTGTGTGTTTGTTATGATTTGTATGTTTAGTGTAAAAGCATTGTATGTGTATTCAAACTATTGTTCATGCCTGAACTGTCTGATTAGTGATGGTGCTGCACTTTTCAACATGGTGGATGCCACCTGGACATGTTTAATTTCTGCTGATGAACTGTGTGATTAGTGATAGGGAATATTATGATCTGTTATTTGCACTTTTTCTACATGATTGGTGCCACTAAGACATGTTTAATTTCTGGTGATGAACAGTGTGATTAGTGATAGTGAATTTTATGGACTGCGGTCAGCACCTGGTCAACATTACTGGGTGCCACTGATGGACTGCTTCTACCGAAATGGTGTTACTTGTTGATGTCTGCACCTGCTCAACATTGCTGGGTGCCACTGATGGACTGCTTCCACTGAAAAGATGTCACCTGTTGGTGTCTGCAACTGCTCAACATTGCTGGGTGCCACTGATGGACTGCTTCTACCGAAATGATGTCACTTGTTGGTGTCGGCACCTGCTCAACATTGCTGGGTGCCACTGATGGACTGCTTCTACTGAAAAGATGTCACCTGTTGGTGTCTGCAACTGCTCAACATTGCTGGGTGCCACTGATGGACTGCTTCTACCGAAATGATGTCACTTGTTGGTGTCGGCACCTGCTCAACATTGCTGGTGCCACTAATGGAATTGCTTATACTGAAATGGTGTTACTTGTTGGTGTCTGCACCTATTCATCATTACTGGGTGCCACTGATGGACTGTTTCTACTGAAAAAATGTCACTTGTTGGTATTTGCACCTGTTGACCATTGCTGGGTGCTACTGCTGGAACTGTCAACTGCTTATTCTTGAGCTATGGAAAGCGTTTATGTGAATATTTGTATAAACTGATTTTTTTGTGTATTACTGTTTGTGAAAAGTTATGAGACTCTTACCTGCACATATTCGTCATTGCTGACGCTATTGATTGAACTGTTTAACCACATAATACTTGTGTAAACTGTTATGTAAAGTCACATGTATGAAGGAATTTGTATTGCTTACTGTATTTTATATATTAGGTTATTGAAAGGTCAGTGCAAAGCCAAAATTTTATCTAGTTATATGATATTTACGCATTAATATTATCTTTTATTTTTGTCTGTATTTTTTTGACGAATTTGGTGGTATTTTCACCACCAATGCTGGCAAAAATACCATCAAATTCTAGCCGTGGAGGAAGGGCATATGAAAGGTGGCTACACTGAGCCAGCCGGCCGAAGTGGCCGTGCGGTTAAAGGCGCTGCAGTCTGGAACCGCAAGACCGCTACGGTCGCAGGTTCGAATCCTGCCTCGGGCATGTATGTTTGTGATGTCCTTAGGTTAGTTAGGTTTAACTAGTTCTAAGTTCTAGGGGACTAATGACCTCAGCAGTTGAGTCCCATAGTGCTCAGAGCCATTTGAACCAACACTGAGCCACAGCGCCAGAGATCGCGCTAGAGAGTATTGTTCCGCCGCCTCCACTGGCAGTGACTATTGAGAACTCGTAGTAGTCAGTGGTTGTTGAGAACTCGTAGTAGTCAGTGCTTGTTAAGAACTCGTAGCAGAGAGTGTTTGTTGAGATGTGCTAGTAGGGAGTGCTTGCTGAGATGTGATACTGGAAAGTTCTTGTTGAGATGTGGTAATAGCGAGTCGGTGTGGAGATATATTGCAATGATTAGAGTGATTTTGGTCAATATATGAAGGTAACGAAACTTGATTTATTTTTCATTATTTAATGTCGTAAATAATGCTTCATTACAGGTTCAGTCAACAAAGCATCTGGCTTGTCTTCTGGGATTAGAGTGTAATTCTGGTTTTCTTGAGTAATCATGGTATTTTTATTTCCTTTAATTAATTCAGTATAAATGATATTTAAAATTTCTTGTGTTGTTGAAGAAGAACCGTGCCAGATGCGTACGTTGAGTCATACTTCCACACACAGAACAGTTATACTTGTGCTTTGGTTTCGTAGGTTTTATAGTTGCTGGGGACTTAATTAATTAATTGTGTTAATGAAAATTTCCATTTCATTCTTTGTTATTGTTCTATGCAGTCAGATAGCGTAATAATACTAGTCAGGGCCAACCGTTACGAGACTTCGTAACCGAACAGACAGCTACTGAATCAAAAAATTAAAATTATTTGCATTCTATTTTAATTAAGCCCCCATGCAACATGTATGACAGAAACAACGAATATTGGTTGCGACAATATCCGCATCACCGGTCTAATGCGAGTACTTACTTTTTTTGCGAAATTCGTTTGAGTAATCGTTGCAGCGCGGAAGCACTGTAACGAATACAGTATGTATGAAAAGAATCGCGGTTTGGAGGGGGGTGTCTTGGTGCTCGGTTCCCTTTCCTATTTGAGCTAGGAACATAGGGTACAAGGTTTTGGTTTGGCCTGGACCAGCGACCATTTGTATTGCCATTCCAACGTCTGTCTTACTGTTGCTACATTACAGTATATTAAGCAAGATTTAAAATACGAACCAGATCGGCGCCCAGATAAATTGTGGAAATCAGTTAATACCTTTTGCAAAAAAAATTAATTGGGCTGAAATTAATGCTCATGTAGTGGAAACATTTGTATGTGCATCGTTCGGATTTTACGTCCAAAAACAGTGACCCTTAAATAACTCCGGACTGGAGCGAAACTGATGGTTCGGATTTGGTCTACTGGTATATCGGACCTTGCCCTCGTTAGAAAGTCGAGCTAAGTGTAGCAGGTCAATTTCGTTATGACTGAACTTAATGCACGGAAACGGTTTAAAGCGACTCAAATAAATTAAAAAAATGCATTGTTACGATAAAATTGAAAATTCTAATTCAAAATATAGCCTCATTCGGATTTTACATGCAAAATACACGTTTTCACAATTTTTTTACGCGGAGCACTTCTATGCTTAAAACTTGTGGGACTCGGTTCATATTTTATAAGAAAGTAATTAATGGTCGTCCAGCTGTTTGGTGAAAGCTTTATCCGTTGCCACTATATAAGCAAAATGCTTCGAAAGACAATAAAAAACACCTATACCCTATCAGTCGTCGCCCACGTCAACAACAACATCCACTGGTTGCCAGTGATCTAATGTGAAAATTATGTTAAAGTAAAAGTTGGGAACCACAATGAAAACTGCTCCCACCGTATCACAAAAAACGCTTATATGTCCTGGGCAGAGTTAGAGACGAGAAACACAAGATAGTAGAACCATTCATGACTAGGTGAAAGATATATCTGGAATATATGAAAATTAAAGAGACCTTTGAAGGTAAGAGCAGCACCTCTGTGAATGTTAAGAGCTCAGACAGCAAACCCGTACTAAGCAAAAGTAGAATTCTGTTAGATGGAAGGAATACAACGACCGACTACATAAGGAAAACAAACTTATAAACAATATTATAGAAATAGAAGAGGCAGTAAATGAAGATGAGATGGAAGATATGATAATGCGAGAAGATTTTGACACAGCTCTGAAAGAATTAATTCGAAACGAGTCCCATGAGATAGACGACACTGCTGCAGGTTCATTATGATTCTTGGAAGAGCCAGTCATCGCGTAACTACACTACTGGCCATTAAAACTGCTACACCACGAAGACGACGTGCTACAGACGCGAAATTTAACCAGCAGAAAGAAGATGCTGTGATATGCAAATGATTAGCTTTTCAGAGCATTCACACAAAGTTGGCACCGGAGGCGACACCTACAACGTGCTGACATGAGGAAAGTTTCCAACCGATTTCTCATACACAAACAGCAGTTCACCGGCGTTGCCTGGTGAAACGTTGTTGTGATGCCTCGTGTAAGGAGGAGAAATGCGTACCATCACTTTTCCGACTTTGATAAAGGTCGGATTGTAGCTAATCGCGATTGCGGTTTATCGTATCACGACATTGCTGCTCGCGTTGGTTGAGATCCAATGACTGTTAGCAGAAAATGGATCGGTGGGTTCAGGAGAGTATTACGGAACGCCATGCTGGATCCCAACGGCCTCGTATCACTAGGAGTCGAGATGACAGGAATCTTATCCGCATGGCTGTAACGGATCGTGCAGCCACGTCTCGATCCCTGAGTCAACAGATGGGGACGTTTGCAAGACAACAACCATCTGCACGAACAGTTCGACGACGTTTGCAGCAGCATGGACTATCAGCTCGGAGACCATGGCTGCGGTTACACTTGACGCTTCATCACAGACAGGAACGCCTGCGATGGTTTACTCAACGACGAGCCG
This sequence comes from Schistocerca nitens, assembly GCF_023898315.1. Classification (NCBI taxonomy): domain Eukaryota; kingdom Metazoa; phylum Arthropoda; class Insecta; order Orthoptera; family Acrididae; genus Schistocerca; species Schistocerca nitens. The sequence goes on from NC_064622.1 coordinate 99,413,344, forward strand.
CGGTGCACGAATGGCAAAACGTCATTTTTTCCGATGAATCCAGGTTCTGTTTACAGCATCATAATGGTCGCATCCGTGTTTGGCGACATCGCGGTGAACGCACATTGGGAGCGTGTATTCGTCATCGCCATACTGGCGTATCACCCGGCGTGATGGTAATGGGGTGCCATTGGATACACATCTCGGTCACCTCTTCTTCGCATTGACGGCACTTTGAACAGTGGACGTTACATTTCAGATGTGTTACGACCCGTGGCTCTACCCTTCATTCGATCCCTTTGAAACCCTATATTTCAGCAGGGTAATGCACGACCGCATGTAAAAAGAGGCGCTGGTATTCTGTTGCTAGTAGAGAAGCACTATGAGCAGAATGAGTAATCAGGAGAAGCCCAGCGACTTTGACCGTGGACTAGTCATCACTGGATGTCACCTGATTAACAAAACCATCAGAGACCTTGCAGCTCTTCTAAATCTGCCCAAGTTGAATGTTGGAGATGTGATCGTCAAGTGGCAAGGTGAAGGAACAAGCATAGCTGCACCGAGACCAGCAACACTTCATGTACTGACACACAAGGATTATCGAGCAGTCCGGAGGGTGGTCGCAAAATATCGCCATGTAATCCGCGGAACGAATCACTGGTGAGTTCCAAAGTACAGCTATCACAATGACAAGCGATGCCTGAGGTGGTGTAATGAGAAGAGCTACTGTATAGTGGATTACATTACATTAATACTTATTTCATAGATTATGAATATGACATTTCGTAATGATGTGGAAGAGTCAGTTTAACGTAAGTTTCCATTACACTATATATATAGACGCATGACCGCGAATGCTTTGCCTGCCGGAGACCGCGATGTATCCACAGCTGCCCGCACGCTCGTTGGTAGCGCGACAGCCTTCCAGTCTGGGGGCCTGGCGGTGAATTCACCGGGATCTCGACACACCAGGAGTAAGACCTATTGGACACGAGTGCGTATCACGTTGGGTCAGTAACGGGGCGAGGGACGTTTCTTATGAGTGAAGCGACTGCCATAGCGCTGCCCGTCAAACCGACGAACGGCAACTGGGCAATCCCGCGGCCAATCGGAGCGCGTGGCGCCAAGTTTCCGTAGTTTTAAAATTGTGAGTGGTCGACCTACACAACATTAGTAACTTTGGTTCCTACTGGCATCAGCTATTCAGGGTTAAAATTTCGTGACGCAATTTTTCTCCTCCCTGTACAGTTACTACTTCATATCTAAAAATTCATCTATTGAGTAGAAGGAGTTGTTATTGAGAAAGTCCTGTAATTAGTTTTTAAATGTTAGTTGGCTATCTGTCACAATTTTAATGCTATTTGGCAAATGACCAATGATTTTTGTGGCAGCATAATTCACCCCTTTCTGTGACTAAGTCACCTGGAATAGTGAAGATCATCCTTTCTTCTAGTGTTGTAACTTTGCAGTTCGCCATTACTTTTGAACTAAGGTGGGTTATTAATAACAAATTTCATAAGTGAATACATGTATTGCGAAGATACAGTGAATGTACCGAGTTCCTTAAATAAATGTCTGCTAGGAAGTCTTGGGTGGGCTCCAGCTATTATTCTGATTACACACTTTTGTACAATGAATACTTTTTCTCTTAGTGATGAACTACCCCAAAGTGTGAACCCATATGAAAGCAGTGAATGAAAATAGGCATAGTAGGCTACTTTATTTATGTGTTTATCACCCAATTTTGCAGTAACCCTAATAAAATAAGTGGCTGCACCTGTTTCAGCAAATCATCAATGTGTTTCTTCCAACTCAATTCTTCATCAAATTTGAATATTCTGCATTAGGAACACACTTCTGTTCAAAGTGTACATTTATCAGTGGCATTACGCCATTTACTGTACAAAAATTGTATATACTGTACTTTCTCAAAATTTAATGAGCGTCTGTTTGCAGAATTACTAATTATCTGAAAGACATGGTTTACAATTTTATCAGCTAATTCTTGTTTGTTGGGTGTGATTACTATACTTGTATCATCAGAAAAAAAACTAGCTTTGCATCTTCATGAATAAGAGTGACAAGTTATTAATATATATATATATATATATATATATATATATATATATATATATATATATATATATATGTGTGTGTGTGTGTGTGTGTGTGTGTGTGTGTTAAGAACAATAAGGGACTCAAGACTGAACCCTGTGGGACACCGTTTCTGGTACCTCCCCAGTTACAGGACTCTGCTGATTTTTGCAGACTATCTGTACTGCTAATTACAACCTTCTGCATTCTTCCAGTTAGATACAAATCAAACCATTTGTACACTGTTCCAGTCATACCACAATATGGCTGGAAACGATTGATTTGGAATGATGAATCATGCTGTACCCTGTGGCACTGTTATGGAAAGGCTTGGAGAACGTTACCTGCCATCGTGTGCAGTACCAACAGTGAAGTTTGGAGGAGATGGTATTCTGGTATGGAGGTGTTTTAGTGGTTAGGGTGTGACTCCCTTATTTCTCTCAAGAAAACGCTAAATGCGGAATGATACAGCACTGTGTACTATGTACAGTAGAGAAACGGTTTGGAGACGGAGACTGTATTAGCATGTCACTTGCACTCTGTTATACAGCAGCTTTGTGAGGCAATGTCTTGTGGGCAATAACACTACTTAAATGGACTGGTGTGCCCGGAGTCCCGACCTCAATGCAATGGAATGCCTTTTGGATGAGTTAGAACGTCGACTTCGCTCCAGACCGCAGCATCATACTGCAGAAACGACACATATATAAATACCATCTCTGGTTTCGTCTCTTGAGGAAGAACAGGCTGCGAATCCTCTACCGACATTCATACACTTCATGGTAAATGTATGCAGCAGAGTTCAAGCCGTCACAAGGGCGAAGGGTGGACACACCTACTATGAACGTCGACTAATTGGAGTCCGAATAGTTTTGATCAGATGGTGTACGTCGCCGGCGCTGTGATCGATGGCGGCTGTCCCAGTAAGAGATTCCCTCTTCAGAAGCTTTCGCCTTATTAACGTGAAAGGCCTTCGGAGATCAGGAACCAAAATGAAAATTAACAAATAAACTGCCACGGGTCACCAGCCGTGTGAGAACAGTCGCGAACGTTTACCGTTTCCACTTTTGATGGCGGGACAGAAGAGGCGACTGGCATAACAGGATGGGTGTTTACAGCTTCCGTCGGCGCCGTTCTCAGGGCGACAGCTGGCACTCAGCGTCGCGACGCGGACTTCCGGGGCAGCCAGCGTTCCCACACGGTCCAATGTTGGGGCCCACGAGGATGCTCGCCGAGTACATAAAGAGTGCGCGCAGACAAACCGCAGCCGCGCCGCCACAAAATAAGCGCTGTGGGAGAACGTTCAACAAGCGAAGTACACACGTGCAGATGTCACGGGAAGTCGCACACTTCACCGCATCAACAGAAATACACGTATGCTATATCTGGTCACAATGTCGTCTGTTTGTGTAAACGGCGGTCGCTGGGTGGCAAATGGATCACTTCGGTCACTTTTAACTGTTGCGTATCCCATACGCGCAGTAAAAATTCTACGAGCGTCTCTCCAAAAGAAATGTGCAATACTTCTTCAGAAAGTTTCGTTATATATCTTTGTCATGCACGGAGGGCATAGGAACATTTTTGTCGCTTGCCTTCTAATGATGTACTAGAGCAGGTTGAGAACTTCTGTTATTTTGGGAGCACAATCACTGATGACAATAAATGTATCACAGATATAAAGAGAAGAATAGCCTTGGCAAAGCAAGCTTTCCAAAATAAAAGGAATTTACTAACAGACAATCACGTAAGCCTAGAAAGTAGGAAAAAGTTTGCCAAAACCTTTGTCTAGAGTATCTTAACATACGGATGTGAAGCGTGGACTCTGGGAAAGGCAGAGAAAAAGAGACTGGAAGCAATGGAGATGTGGATATGGAGAAGAATGACGAAAACAAGCTGGGTAGATAGAAACAGTAATGAACAAGTCTTAAGAGAAGTGAATGAGAACAGAACGCTGCTAAATTATATAGGAAGGAAAAAAATCAAAAATGATAGGGCACATGATGAGACACAACGAGTTCCTAAAGAATGTATTTGAAGGAAAAGTTTTAGGGAAAAAACCAAGAGGCAGGCCAAGAGCAACGTATTTTAATAACATCATAGAAGACATGGGGATAAAATGGTATGAAGAATTGAAGAGGATGACAATGGAGAGAGGGACGTGGCTAAATCGACAAGTCATAGCCTTTAGTTTATGATGATACCTTCTAATTCAGTTCACCCTGTTTGCGCGAGTGACGCTGTTGTAGTACGTCACAAACAATAAATCAAGTATTGAAGTCAGAAACTCTCTGGACGTTCCGTTACTTGAGAATATGTTTCTAAATTCTTCAATGTTAAAATGATTGTACATGACCACCTATCATGTATCATGACGTTAAATAGCAACAAATTGATCTTATAATAATACACGATCAAATAGAAATGTAGTGAAAGACAGTTATTCTAGTGTCGCCTGGTAATGGAAATGATGTGAGAGATAGTTCTTTTAGTGTCGCCTGCTTGTATAAACAGCGATGGCCGGGTGGCAAATGAAGCATTTCGGTCACATTAACTGATGTGTACCTACCCCGTACTCGCAATAATAATTCTACGAGCGTCTCTCCAAAAGCAGTGCCCAGTACGTTTTCAGAAACTTTTGCTGTACATCTTAGCTATGCACAGATGACGTAAGTACATTCTTGTCACTTTCTTTCAAATTACCAGCTTCCGCGGGAGACACTACTATAGTACGTCGTTCAATCTGTCGTAATCAAGTGTTTACGGGAAAACTCGAAACTTGAATATACACAACACTTGCGTAATGTCGACAAATTTTTTTAGAACTTGTAGTGCCAGAAACAAAACTCTCCTGCGAGAGAGTTTCACGTTCTTGGAGCTCCAGTGCTACTCCGTGAAGAGTAAATTGTTATGTTAATGTAAAGAAGAGACTCACTTTTCTCTTGAGACTTAGTGAGAAAGTACACACATTGGGGGTCGCCTGACGTTGTGTAATAAGAGTGTTTTTGCCGGTAGCCATTAAAATTGTAGGGAAGTTAATTCATTTTCAACGACACAAGTAGTGTGATTTAATATTTCGTCTCCAAACTGATGTAAAGGACCCCAGAATACATTTTCTTAGTAAAACAAGTTGTAAAACAGCATATTTCTTTAAACTCTGACTGATTTACTATAGCGGGTATAGACTACACCCATAGAATTTTGGGAACGATATTTGCTCAGTGCTTCAACAGACGAATCCGTCATTTACTATTTGCGAAACATAATTGCCCCTTTTTCGGGTTTATTAAATCCTGCGCTGCCAGAAAGGTCACCGAAATATCAAAGAACAGCTGACCTTGCACCTATATAGTCTGATTCTATGAGGGCAAATAAAGCAGATTTCCAGATTGCAGGCGACTGAGGAAATTTTTGCGGAGTCTTTGCTGAACTACGAGATATTCGAAACCTAGCAAGTTTTGATATCTGTTACCTTAAACAACAGCATTTAATGGTTCATAGTATCAATGCACTTTAACTAATGGATAGAGAAAGACCTCAATCATAAACTGAACTCTAAACAAAATCTAATCAAGATAATGAAAAATTTTAAATAAATAATAAGACTTTTTGTAATATGTTACTTTACTGTCGTAGCATTCCGTCTGCGTGGCTGCTGTCTGCAGCAACGTTCTGCTACAGAGCTCCTGAGTTGTGAGAACGAGGCAGCGAGAAACACTTACAAGAGATTGAAGAAGGAGAATAGGGATGACGCTGTTGATCACAGTACAATCAGTCATTGGGCAGGCAGATCACCTGATGAGATTGGAACGCCAGTACACGGGACCGAACAATGCGAACACTCCTGACAATGTGCAGCGTATTCACAATTTGATTTTGGGTGACAGAAGCATACCAGCGAACGAAGTGTCAACGTGAATGCTAGTAGAAGAAGCGAGTGTGAGCAGAATATTGAGACAGCACACAAGAATATATTTTGTCGGTAAAAAAGGTGTAAAACACCAGATGGGTTCCGAGAATGTTGCCGGTGCCCACAAAGAAAGAAGAAACACGGAAGACAGTGTGTACCAAACGTTTGGAACAGTACGAGAATTCCGGAGGTAACTACTTTGCCAAAATCGCGATGGGATATGGAATGGCACTACGCAAACACGTAGAAGAAGAAGTAGTTCAAAATTGCGTCTTCTGCAGCAAAACTAATGGCGACTGTGTTCTTTAATTTTGGTTGTTAACATCTAGCTACGCGGTACCACTGCCATTTCTGACTCGTATGTGGCAACCCTTAAAAACTTCATGCTCGAATGCGTCGCATTCGACAAAGGCAAAAACACGATGTTGTGCTGCTGCATGATAACGCCCAACCACATGTCAGTGAGAAAACCACCACCCGATCACAATCCTGTGGTGGAGAACACAGGAACAACCAGCCTACAGCCTTGATTTGGCACCGTGTAATTATCACCTGTGGGGTAAACTGAAGAGATTCCTTTGCGGAACGAGATTTGACGACAATGACTGCCTTGTGAAGGCTGCTAAAGAGTGGCTGGTCTTCACTGCTGCCGTGCAGACGTAGGGTAAACCTTGGTAAGTTCGTGGCATTGCTTGTTTCGTGATACTTTGTTAATTCCTCTTCACGGATTTATCAACCCCGCTAGAAGTGCAGTAGCTGGCCCACACATAGCAGCACATGTCCCCTACCTGCAGCGGCATTTCACGTTGCGCTACCAGCGGCCTTGGCAGCCCAGAGTTGTTTTCTTCCGTTGGGGGTAGTTGTCTTCCGCTTTCGCGCTGCAGAATCACACGTGTTTTCAAAACGCTGATTACTCCTCATATTAACAAGGTAACATTTTTTTGATTTTGCACAGTTGTTTATGTGATATAAATAAATTTTTCTGATTATGGTTTGTGTTTTTGCGTTCGTTAATTCACACGTAATAGCCTTAGCTGCGTTAGTAAAAACCTTAGCATTTTAACTGCCATCTTGCGCCACCCTAGACAGTCTTCGCAAATACTGGCTAATAAACGTATTTAAAAGCGGATATTTAATTATTTGTAGTAGCGTGCCCGTGGTATACATAGAGCACTTCATTTTAAACCAGATAATATATTAAATTTACATATAACGAATTAACCAAGCTATCACGAACTTAAGCAGTTTTTTTCTTCTGCATTTTAGATGCCTCCAAAATATCGCAAATATGACAAACAAAATATTATTACAGCAGCAAGGTTGGTAAAAGAGGAGAAGTACTCAATTTACAAGGCTTCAAAGCAATGTGAAGTGCCATGGTCTACCCTGAAAGACTTTCTTAGCAGGACTGAAGGTGAATGTGTTGGCCTACCTAAATTAGGGAAACCGTCTGCTTTACCTGTACAAATGGAACAAAGAATATGCAATTACATATTTTCCATGCAGGAATTAGGATTCGGATTGACTATAATTCAGATTCGAAAACTGGCATATAAGCTAGCTTCAGCAACTGGTAGGAAACATCCCTTCAATGAAGAAGAACAAGCTGCAGGGGACTGGTGGTGGGAAGATTTTAAAACACATTATGGGCTTACCTTAAGAGTACCTGAAAATATAGCTGCATATAGGTCTTCAATGGGAAATAGGTAAATAATTACTGACTTTTATCAAAAATTAGAAGCATTAGTCACAGATTTAGGAGTTCAAGATCGTCCAGATCTAGTATGGAATTGCGATGAGACAGGGCTCTCATTTGTGGTGAAAGCATCCAAGATCATTACAGCAATTGGCAAAAAGCATGTATATAGAAGAACGTTTGCTGATCGAGGTGAAAATCACACATTGCTTGCCTGTGTCAATGCTAGTGGTCACTGGATACCACCTATGGTGGTATTTAAGGATGTTCGAATATCAGAAGATCTGAAAAACGTAATTCCTGGCACCATTGTGAAACTATCACCAAAACGGTGGATAACTGGAGAACTTTTTCTGGAATGGTTCAATCATTTCATACAATGTATACCTCCTGCAAGACCTATAATTTTAGTAATGGATTCCCATGGATCCCATATTTCAGAGGAGGTCATTGATCTGCCCAAGAAGAACCAGATCATTCTTTTGACATTTCCTTCTCACACTACTCACATTCTGCAACCATTGGATGTAGGGGTATATAGGCAACTTAAATATCATGGGGAAAATCTTTAAATAGCTACATGTCAAGAATTCAGGTCTCAGACCCAACAGATTTGATTTCCCCAAATTGTTGAAACCTTCTTACTACAGTGCTTTCAATCCTGAGACCATCATATCAACTTTTAGGAAGACTAGGATACATCCATTTGCCTGATGAGGCAATAGCAGCATCAAAGCTGACAGACAAACCTGCTGAAGACAATCTGGAACCAGCATTAGATGATTCAGAAAGTCATTCAGAGATGAATGAACTTCTTGCTCTGCCTGTCTTAATAGATGATGGGAACAAATGCAAGCGGAGGAGAAATACAGATAGCTAGGCAAAATGTCTGACTCCAATTCAAGAAGCAGCTCCCAAAAGAACCAGAGGTAGGCCTACGCATATTCTAAAATATCTCACGTGCTTCATTAACAGAAATGACAGTTGTTCCTTTGAGTTGTTGGTTATTTATTTTAATAAAATTTATTGATTTATAGGTAGGCCACGAAAGGAAGATACATTAAATCCACAACCCAGCACCTCTGGAGTGACAAAGAAGAGGACGAAGGATGACAATAAATGTGGATCTTGTGGCCACAGTTATTTAGAAGACGCGAGGAAAAAATCAGGGGCGCTATGGATTCAGTGTAGTTTTTGTTTAATGTGGTACCATACTTTTGAAGAGAGTGAGGACGTTTTAATGTGTACCAAGTGTCAAAACCTTTCTGATGAAGACTAAAATGAGGCTTTCATTTAATCAGTAAATTCAGTTCAGTGTTTTTGCTCATTACTTTGTCAGTACTTTATCATTATTATCATACATAAGCCTCAATGTGGTAAAATGTCAAAATAAAATCTTTGCTAGAAATACAATTCTTTCATTGTTTAATTAATGCATTATCACGAAATTAATTCACTATCACGAAATTACCCAAGTAATGTCACCAACTTACCAAGGGGTATCACGAAATAGCCTACAAAGTTCTTAGTTGAACTCATAAGGGAGAGGATGTAGAATCAACTAATCATAACATTGTGCGTATTGAGTAATGCATTTAAGGACAGGCTTACATATGTAATTCAGCAGGCTTTCAAAATATTTTTTATGTACTTTAAATTAACTTAATACAGAAATCCTCACAAAATTACCAAGGTTTACCCTACGTCCATTACTAACTCGACGGTGAATCATAGACGAGAGTGAAGCAGATTATATGGAAACATGATATTTTTCTCTCAATAATTGTCAGCTTTGTAGATATAGAATATGAATTACATGTTCAAAAATAAAATAAAAAAACAAGTTCATTTCTTTTGGATAGACCCTCGTATTGGCAAACTAGCTGGAAACGAGTGAATAAATTAATTACACAGCACAAGAACATTCACCAAAATAGATTTTGTGTTGCAACCAGGAGCTCAAATTACAGTTTCATTATGCATTCGCGCTTCCCTAGATGTCAGCTACTTGCGACAAGTTGCAGGAAGTGCAGACGTTGGTATGTGTACTTCCCAGATGGCATCATATAGCTCTATGATCGTAAGGTGTGTGTATTGTGTATTAAATTGGGCACCAAGAAACGATGGAGAGGCTCCAGTGGTTCACAATCCCACAACAGGCCACAGCAATCCACCCACCCCACCGCCGCCCCACACCGAAACCAGGGTTATTGTGCAGTTCGGCCCCCAGTTGACCCCCCGGGAACGTCTCACACGAGACGAGTGTAACCTCAGGTGTTTACGTGGTAGAGTAATTATGGTGTACGCGTACGTGGAGAAAGTGCGCAGCAATGGCCGGCATAGTGCAACTGAGGCCGAGTAAGGGGAACCAGCCCGCATTCGCGGAGGCAGATGGAAAACCGCCTTAAAAACCATCCACAGGATGGGCGGCACACCGGACGTCGGCAGTAATCCGCCGAGCGGATTCGTGCCAGGCACTGGCACACCTTCCCGCTCGGGAAGCAGCGCATTACCTCGGATTCCTTCACAGCCGTGGTTCATGAGGACACATCTGGGCCGATCCACGATTTCTACCATCATAAGACTCCGCTTCAATCATGCCTCTTTCCCACAACATCTACATCGGATCAACGTTTACAGTTAACCAGCATGTGAGTGTGATCCTGAGTCGGAAGCTGATGTCAACCACATCTTATTTATGTGCCCCAAATTTGACCGTGAACGGTTGGTCTTTCTGACGACATTGCTGAGTATGGGCTACCATCTTCCTCAACCAGCTTCTTCTCTTTTGTGTACTAAAGACGTTCGTCTATATAAAGTGATAGTTAACTTCATCAAGAGTACTGGTTACAATCTGTAGGTTTTAATGGTATACGTAAATTATAAATATGTCTTGCTGATGAAGATATTTCAGAATTGGTGTGAATTTTAAGCCAAGACACTTTTAATTATTTTCCAATGCAATTCAATTCAATTTTTAAAACATTATGTACAAAACTGTAACAGTTAAGCTTTTTATTCTTGTAAATATGCATTTCTGTATTTGTTTATTCAATTATGTGTACATTGTCACTATGTGTTGCCGATGGCTAAATTGAGTACACACTCAAGGGCCAAATAAACAAAAAAAAAAAAAAAAAAAACAAAGCAGCGCATTAGACTGCACGGCTAGCCGGGCGGACTTGATCGTAGGGTAGAGTGTGGCTTTCTGAATCATGGGGCTATGTGGATAGAAATAAGAAAATATTCTACTGGTCAGTCCGTGTGCGCAGCTCGGACTGCATTTACGTTATAGGACTGTTGGTAGACAACTGTGCACAAGTGGCAAGAAGCTTTTTCCAAATACGCGGGTTGGAACTTAAATAGTGACAACTATTTATTCACAACCGATACAAACACCTGTTACTGTCCTTCAAAGTAGTCACCAGCGTTGTGTAGAACCCGTTGCCAGCGATGTGGAAGGCGTAATATACCGTTAGCACAGCCTGTTCTGTTGATGGTGCGAATGGAGCGGCCTACTGACTGTCGAATCTCTGGAACAGTTCTGAAGCAAATGCCACGAAGTGGTTCCTCCATCTTCGGAATCAAATCAGGGTCACAAAGACTTCAGTCCGGAGAGTATGGTGGATGGTACAGTACTTCCCAGTCCCATCGACCGAACAGAGCAGCCACAGCTTGCGCTGTATGCGCCCGCGCATTGTCGTGCAAAATGATAGGCGGGGTTGCGCAGAAAGTGTCGCCGCTTCTTTCGCAAATCTGGTCGCAGATGATGCTCCAAAAACGAACAGTAATACTGTACATTGACGGTCTGCCGTGGAGGAACGTAATGCGTTAGGATAACACCGTCACAGTCGTACACGAGAATCACCATAACGCTCATCATACTGGGACACTTACGCACTTTCGACTTTCGCTGCGAGCCATAATGCTTTGCGAAAGAAGCGGTGACACTTTCTGCGCAACCCACCCATCATTTTCCACGACAATGCGCGGGCGCATACAGCGCAAGCTGTGGCTGCTCTGCTCGGTCGATGGGACTGGGAAGTACTGCACCATCCACCATAATCCCCGGACTGAAATTCTTGTGACTTTGATTTGATTCCGAAGATGAAGGAACCACTTCGAGGCATTCGCTTCAGAACTGTTCCAGAGATTCGACAGGCAGTAGACCGCTCCAGTCGCACCATCAACAGAACAGGCTCTGCTAACGGTATATTACGCCTTCCACGTCGCTGGCTTCTACACAACGCTGATGACTACTTTGAAGGACAGTAACAGGTGCAAACATTTAACTCCTTTGTATCGGTTGTGAATAAATAGTTGCCACAATTTAAGTTCCAACCTTCGTATATTTAATCCAGACAGGAAACCGGAAAGGTAACGCGGTACTGCTTATAACAATCCGCCATGCAATATGAGGTCTGTTTAAAACAAGGTCTATTGTTGAAATACATGAATGCTAGTTATAAATCTTTCCGCTACCAACTGTATAGCATCCATCGGGTCGGTCAACAGCACAACTAGCGGCATGTGTTTAAATTTGAGCAACTGCTTATGTTTAAAAAATAGCAAGGTAATGGGGCTATGTGAATCAATCTCCTTAGGGCTTCCTGAATCGCATGATAATATGTACTTTTTGTTCTTTATGAAAGTATTTATGTAGCCTAATTATAAAGATTAATCACTCCATTACAAAAGTTGTTTTCGGTACAGTTTTCGATGTCGCCTGGGGACTTAGAGCAGTATTGTGAAGGGATTGAGTGCACAGGAATTTTACCCTTCAATGCTAACAAAATACCACCATACAAATTCCTTTCTTCTCCCACATTCCTGAATGATGAGTCCCGCTCTGTTACCATAGAATCAGAAGTAAATTCAGATCCTGCAGTTCCTTCCAATCCTCCAAGAAATTCGGACAGTCAGAGCTTAGCAACATCATCGTCTTCGTCATCATGATCATCATCTTCCTGCGAGGGAAGAGAAAAATTCAGCTTGTCATCTGGCTTCACCAGTCCATCTCAACCTTACAAGAGGGAAGAGAAAATTGCATTTTGAAATTTCCCAGAGAAAGAAGATGAAGTATAGCAGAAATGCGTTGGATGTTCAAGAGAAACCTTCAGATCAGGAAAAGGATTCATCTTCGTCATCACCTGCAGCTGAGTCGCAGGAATAAAACCCACTTTGTGTTTTCCACAACATCAATTATTACGGCCATAGATCTGTGAAGAAAGATGAACGGGTCAGGTGTGATAAGTGCAAGATGTGGATTCACGAAATTTTGTACGGGGGCTGCTGGTCGTAACCCATTACGCTGTGGGAAATGCTTGCAACCAATACTGAAACAATTGAAAAGCATAATCTTCTGTATTGTGTATAATTGTATGACACTTTACAATGATTCACGTAGCACCTTTTACGATGCAAACAGCCCAACAAATTTTTAAGTGTTCCGTTATTTCAAAACTTTAAATTTTGCTATTTACAATGAAGAAGAATACGTCTTAAAGCAATATGCCTTTATAATACAAAACTTACCTACATCTACTTCTACATAATTACTCTGCAATTCACAATTATGTCTGTGGCAGAGGGTTCTTCGTACCACCTTTAAGCTACTTCTCTAACAGTCCAATTCCGAACAGCGCGCGATAAAAAAGGAACTTTTAAATCTTCCCGTTTGAGCTCTGATTTGTATTATTTTATTACAATCATCATTTCTCTCTATGTATGGGGGAGCCAATAAAATATTTTCACAGTCTGAGAAGAAAGTTGGTTCATGAGAAGGTCCTACCGCAACGAAAAACGCCTTTCAATTCGTGTATCGTATCCGTGGCACTCTGCCCCTGTTTCGCGAATAATACAAAATGAGCAGCCCTTCTTTAGACTCTTTCTGCATCCTCTATCAATCCTACCTGGTGCAGATCTCACATCGCACAACAGTGCTCCAGAAGAGGGCGGACATGCATGTGTAATCAATCTCTTTAGTAGCCTGACATTTTCTAAGTGTTCTACCACCAAATCACACTCTTTGGTTTGCCTTCCCTACAACATTCTCTCTGTGATCGTTCCAGTTTAAGTTACTCGTAATTGTAATTCCCAAGTGTTTAGCTGAGTTTACAGCCTTTAGATTTGCGTGATTTATCGTGTAACTGAAATTTAGCGGATTCCTTTTAATGCTCATGTGGGTGATTTCACACTTTTCTTGTTTTAGAGTCAACTGCCACTTTTTGCCCCATACAGATACGTTGTCTAAATCATTTTGCAATTCGTTTTGTTTTGTAAAGGCCTCGTCGCTAGTGCTGTGGAGGCCGATTTGCCATTGTGGTTACGGTAGGTTCAAAAAATGGTTCAAATGGCTCTGAGCACTATGGGACTCAACTTCTGAGGTCATTAGTCCCCTAGAACTTAGAACTAGTTAAACCTAACTAACCTAAGGACATCACAAACATCCATGCCCGAGGCAGGATTCGAACCTGCGACCGTAGCGGTCTTGCGGTTCCAGACTGCAGCGCCTTTAACCGCACGGCCACTTCGGCCGGCTGTTACGGTAGGCCGAGCTTGTGTGTTGGTCTAACGGATTCTGGTGCAGAACACTGCTAAGACAATTTCTCCCTCATACTACCACACAGCTATGCCCCAGGGTCAGGTATCAGGATAGGAGAACGAAAGCTCTACAACACTTCAACAAATCAGTAACAAAATCACACAAATGTGTTAAAAAGGTTTACTTATCTTTGTAACTAGTTGAGTACTAAACTCTGCAGCATTCCTTGTAGTACACTACTGGCCATTAAAATTGCTACACCAAGACCAAATGCAGATGATAAACGGGTATTCATCGGACAAATGTATTATATTAGAACTGACATGTCATCACATTTACATGCAATTTGGGTGCATAGATCCTGAGAAATCAGTACCCAGAACAACCACCTCTGGCCGTAATAACGGCCTTGGTACATCTGGGCATTGAGTCAAACAGAGCTTGGATGGCGTTTACAGGTACAGCTGCCCATGCAACTTCAACACGATACCACACTTCATCAAGAGTAGTGACTGGCGTATTGTGACGAGCCAGTTGCTCGGCCACCATTGACCAGACGTTTTCAGTTGGTGAGAGATCTGGAGAATGTGCTGCCAGGGCAGCCGTCGAACATTTTCTGTATCCAGAAAGGCCCGTACAGGACCTGCAACATGCGGTCGTGCATTATCCTGCTGAAATGTAGGGTTTCGTAGGAATCGAATGAAGGGTAGAGCCACGGGTCGTAACACATCTGAAATGTAACGTTCACTGTTAACAGTGCCGTCAATGTGAACAAGAGATAACAGAGACGTGTAAACAATGACACCCCATACCATCACGCCGGGTGATACGCCAGTATGGCGATGACGAATACACGCTTCCAATGTGCATTCACCCCGACGTCGCCAAACACGGATGCGGCCATCATGATGCTGTAACAGAACCTGGATTCATCCGAAAAAATAACATTTTACCATTCGTGCACCCAGGTTCGTCGTAGATTCGGTGAATTTATTTATGTTCAGCGTAAACGGGTTGTTCCTTCACTACGCGTCGATTTACTGAAGGTCGTTCTCTAATTCGCTATAGTGTTCTGACGTAATCTTCCTAAAGATAAGAACATCGTTTGCGAACAACCTCTCTGACCTTCTTACGCTGGCTACCGGGTCACCTATTTGTACCTGTTGTGGACAGTAACGGCACTACCAAACTCCTTTGGGGTACGCTCAAAGACTACTTTTAGATCTGATGATTTTGCTGCGTTACGAACCGCGTCCTAAGTCCACGGGTAGCGGATGTCAGACTTGAAAAACACGAGCGTGTGAGAGGATACTGGATGTTTCTTTAAAAAGAAAGAACCATCACCTAATTTCCCTGACGTCAGGCGATTTAGGAAAACCACGAGAGACTTAAATTTGGATCGCCGGACTGATGACTGAACCCAACTGCTGATGAATGAGAGTCCATTGTTCAAAAATGGTTCAAATGGCTCTGAGCACTATGGGACTTAACTGCTGTGGTCATCAGTCTCCTAGAACTTAGAACTACTTAAACCTAAATAACCTAAGGACATCACACACATCCATGCCCGAGGCAGGATTCGAACCTGCGATAGCAGAATATGAAATCGGTGGGTTCAGGAGGGTAATACGGAACGCCGTACTGGATCCCAACGGCCTCGTATCACTAGCAGCCGAGATGACAGGCATCTTATCCGCATGGCTGTAACGGATCGTACAGCCACGTCTCGATCCCTGAGTCAACAGATGGGGATGTTTGCAAGACAACAACCATCTGCACGAACAGTTCGACGAAGTTTGCAGCAGCATGGACTATCAGCTCGGAGACCATGGCTGCGGTTACCCTTGACGCTGAATCACAGACAGGAACGCCTGCGATGGTGTACTCAACGACGAATGTGGGTGCACGAATGGCAAAACGTCATTTTTTCGGATGAATCCAGGTTCTGTTTACAGCATCATAATGGTCGCATCCGTGTTTGGCGACATTGCGGTGAACGCACATTGGAAGCGTATATTCGTCATCGTCATACTGGCGTATCACCCGGCGTGATGGTATGGGGTGCCATTGGTTACACGTCTCGGTCAACTCTTGTTCGCATTGACGACACTTTGAACAGTAGACGTTACATTTCAGATGTGTTACGACCCTTGGCTCTACCCTTTATTCGATCCATGCGAAACCCTACATTTCAGCAGGATAATGCACGATCGCATGTTGCAGGTCCTGTACGGGCCTTTCTGGATACAAAAAATGTTCGACTGCTGCCCTGGCCAGCACATTCTCCAGATCTCTCACCAACTGAAAACAACTGGTCAATGGTGGCCGAGCAACTGGCTCGTCACATACGCCAGTCACTACTCTTGATGAACTGTGGTATCGTGTTGAAGCTGCATGGGCAGCTGTACCTGCACACGCCGTCCAAGCTCTGTTTGACTCAATGCCCAGGCGTATCAAGGTCGTTATTACGGCCAGACGTTGTTGTTCTGGGTACTGATTTCTCTGGATCTATGCGCCCAAATTGTGTCAAAATGTAATCACATGTGAGTTCTAGTATAATATATTTGCCCAATGAATACCCGTTATCATCTGCATTTGTTCTTGGTGTAGCAATTTTAATGGCCAGTAGTGTAGTACCACCGAGAGGGAAGACCATTGCGTTCGGCGTATGGCTCCAGTGCATTGTACTGCATCTGCAGCAGCAATGTGAGCAGCCATTGACGCTATAGGGATAGAACGAACTGCTACAAATCCGTTACTTCGAGGACAAATCTGAGCCAGACGCAAAGTAGCATGCATTCCACTGACTCCCATCCACCGCCATTTGCGACTTCAGTGGTGTCAAGCGAGAGCTCACTGGAGGGCAAGGTGGAAGTCTGTAGTGTTTTCTGATGAAAGCTGGTTCTGCCTCGCTGCCAGTGATGGCCGTGTGGTGGTTAGAAGGAGGCCAGTTGAGGGCCTGCAACCAACCTGTCTGGTGCCAGACACACCGGACCTACACTTGGAGCTATGGTCTGAGGTGCGATTTCGTATGACAGCAGGAACACTCTCGTGGTTATACCACACACCCTGACTGCAAATTTGTACGTCTGTCTGGTGAATCGACCTGCTGTGCTGCGATTCATGAACAGCATTTGAGGGCGTCTTTTCCAACAAGATAACGCTCGTACACATATCGCTATTCCAACCCAACATGCTCTACAGTGTGTCGACATGTTGCCTTGGCCTGCTCGATCACCAGTTCTTGTCCCAGTACGGTACATCATTGGACGACAATTCCAGCGTCATTCACAAACAGCATTAACCATCCCTGTATTGACCGACCAAGTGCAACAAGCACGAACTCCATCCCACAAACTGGCATCCGGGACCTGTACAACATAATGCATGTAGGTTTGCATGCTTTCATTCAACATTCTAGCTGTTGCACGGTTATTAATGTACCGGCATTTCATATTTGCAGTGGTTATCTCGCCCCTTACATTAATCTGTGATGTGACAATATTAATCACTTTTTCTTCTCTCCAGTGTATATAGTGGAACTCAAAGCGCTCTCCGTCACACACTAACAAGGCGAAGGCCTCAGACACGGCCAACGGATTCGCCTCAAATTTGGCAGGTTGCTTGTGTAAAACCAAAAACGAAGGACTCTAAGACATTTTGGCTCAACCCCCCTCCCCCCCCCCCCACCACCACCCCCCAACCCCAATTTTGTGAAAATCACACCTAAAGGTTATGAAGAGCAATCGACTAAAAATTGACGGGATCGAAAGGTAATTGTAAACAGAGCATTTTTCATCATCAGGTATGGGGTCCGCAATCGCAAGCTTTTCCAGCAATCGAGGAAAGAAACTTTTACAACTGCCGCTTACGTACCCACATGGTAAACGGTTTTCGCCGAGAACGCCGGCACGATAGCTCAGCGTGTTCGGTCAGAGAACTTCAACGGATGTCATCTTGTAAGTAGGCTGTTTAGGTTTTTATGTTGGTAACGCCAAGTAGCGCTCTGTATGAAAACCACTGACTGTGTTGTGGGAATTTTGTGGCTGGTTTGCATTGTTGGAATATTTGCTACTGTAGTGTTGGGCAGTTGGATGTGAACAGCGTGTAGCGTTGCGCAGTTGGAGGTGAGCCGCCAGCTGTGGTGGGTGTGGAAAGAGAGATGGCAGAATTTGGAGAGCGGTCAATCTTGACGTGTGTCCATCAGAAAGAGTGAATTTGCAATACTGGATGTCATGAACTGATACATATATGATGACTTTTGAACATTATTAAGGTAAATACATTGTTTGTTCTCTATCAAAATCTTTCATTTGCTAACTATGCCTATCAGTAGTTAGTGCCTTCAGTAGTTAGAATCCTTTATTTAGCTGGCAGTATTGGTGCTCGCTTCGAGTAACGAAGATTTTTGTGTGGGAAGTCATTCATGAAAGGTATAGGTTATTGTTAGTCAGAGCCATTCTTTTGTAGGGATTATTGAAAGTCAGATTGCGTTGCGCTAAAAATATTGTGTGTCAGTTTATTGTTGGTCAGAATAAGTAAAGAGAGTAATGTCTGAGTACGTTCAGTTTTGCTCAGCTGTTTGAAAATCAAATAACATAGAGGTTTGTCAGCACAGTAATCATTAATTTTTCAAACGGGATGTTTCAATCTGACGTCCACTACGAACAAATACAAAGAACAAAAAAGAAAAAAAAAACGCGCAACGGCCAAGGTAACTGGCTGGGAACTGGAGAACCTGGGTTCGAATCTCGAGGAAGCTGTACGGTTTTCATTTTTTTAAACTGTTGTTTTTCGTACCAGAATTCGTAGGGATAGGAGGGTTAATAAGGTACGCAACTCAACACGGAATAATAATCTTAATGAAGTAGGCAAACTAATTTCCCAAACGACGTGAATTTGTAAAGAATTAAACTTTTAAGCCTTGTCCCATGAAAACAACTCCGAGTAAGAGTGCTGCGAATTCCTCACGAGGGACCACAGACAGCCAACCGCGCGACGCTCGTTTACAGTGAGATACGGGACAGAATGCACGCGGGGAGAGTTATGCTGTCCCGGTTGCCTGTTCGTCATATAGATGTGAACCTCGAAGAGTGAGTGTGTGCTACACGAACCTTATAGAACTCAATCGGAAAGAGTTGTTTTCCGTGATTAGGCTGCCGCGAACCTCGAGGACACATCTAATGATTCTTCCTCGTTAATCCGCAGAAATGTCGTGTGACTGGGGCCTCCCGTCGGGTAGACCGTTCGCCGGGTGCAAGTCTTTCGATTTGACGCCACTTCGGCGACTTGCGTATTGATAGGGATGAAGTGATGATGATTAGGACAACACAACACCCAGTCCCTGAGCGGAGAAAATCTCCGACCCAGCCGGAAATCGAACCCAGGAATGACATTCTGTCGCATCGACCACTCAGCTGTCGGGAATCAGCCGAATAAAATATGTTTCGTGAAAGAACATAGTGATCTGCCGGAAGTAACATACGACTTGTAAGGTATATAGTTTGAGTAATTAGCTTTCCTGTTTATGCCGTATAACTAGTTATTGTTTGTTGTGTCATATCTTTCAGTTGCGTAATCTGAATAATGAAGCATGTACACCCCTCGACCAGCGCTGAAATACACTCCTGGAAATTGAAATAAGAACACCGTGAATTCATTGTCCCAGGAAGGGGAAACTTTATTGACACATTCCTGGGGTCAGATACATCACATGATCACACTGACAGAACCACAGGCACATAGACACAGGCAACAGAGCATGCACAATGTCGGCACTAGTACAGTGTATATCCACCTTTCGCAGCAATGCAGGCTGCTATTCTCCCATGGAGACGATCGTAGAGATGCTGGATGTAGTCCTGTGGAACGGCTTGCCATGCCATTTCCACCTGGCGCCTCAGTTGGACCAGCGTTCGTGCTGGACGTGCAGACCGCGTGAGACGACGCTTCATCCAGTCCCAAACATGCTCAATGGGGGACAGATCCGGAGATCTTGCTGGCCAGGGTAGTTGACTTACACCTTCTAGAGCACGTTGGGTGGCACGGGATACATGCGGACGTGCATTGTCCTGTTGGAACAGCAAGTTCCCTTGCCGGTCTAGGAATGGTAGAACGATGGGTTCGATGACGGTTTGGATGTACCGTGCACTATTCAGTGTCCCCTCGACGATCACCAGTGGTGTACGGCCAGTGTAGGAGATCGCTCCCCACACCATGATGCCGGGTGTTGGCCCTGTGTGCCTCGGTCGTATGCAGTCCTGATTGTGGCGCTCACCTGCACGGCGCCAAACACGCATACGACCATCATTGGCACCAAGGCAGAAGCGACTCTCATCGCTGAAGACGACACGTCTCCATTCGTCCCTCCATTCACGCCTGTCGCGACACCACTGGAGGCGGGCTGCACGATGTTGGGGCGTGAGCGGAAGACGGCCTAACGGTGTGCGGGACCGTAGCCCAGCTTCATGGAGACGGTTGCGAATGGTCCTCGCCGATACCCCAGGAGCAACAGTGTCCCTAATTTGCTGGGAAGTGGCGGTGCGGTCCCCTAAGGCACTGCGTAGGATCCTACGGTCTTGGCGTGCATCCGTGCGTCGCTGCGGTCCGGTCCCAGGTCGACGGGCACGTGCACCTTCCGCCGACCACTGGCGACAACATCGATGTACTGTGGAGACCTCACGCCCCGCGTGTTGAGCAATTCGGCGGTACGTCCACCCGGCCTCCCGCATGCCCACTATACGCCCTCGCTCAAAGTCCGTCAACTGCACATACGGTTCACGTCCACGCTGTCGCGGCATGCTACCAGTGTTAAAGACTGCGATGGAGCTCCGTATGCCACGGCAAACTGGCTGACACTGACGGCGGCGGTGCACAAATGCTGCGCAGCTAGCGCCATTCGACGGCCAACACCGCGGTTCCTGGTGTGTCCGCTGTGCCGTGCGTGTGATCATTGCTTGTACAGCCCTCTCGCAGTGTCCGGAGCAAGTATGGTGGGTCTGACACACCGGTGTCAATGTGTTCTTTTTTCCATTTCCAGGAGTGTATATAGTTGGGAGCCTGTCACAGACGATGGCAAGCGGGAACTTACCGATGCCGTGTTTTGGTTTGTAAAAGTGTTGTAAGACAGATGCATTATCAATGCACAACCGGAAGCAGGCAGTTCTGTTTCTCGGCGTTCCGGATTGACAGGAGCGGCTATCGTCTAGAGATTTTTGGAGCTGCCGAACGAAATGACATTTGTTGATACTGAAGAATTACATCATGAAGGCGAAGCAGAAGGTGATTCAGTGAAAGATATCAAGACTAGTGAATCGCAAAACGGTCATTCTTGTTGCTGTGGGCTGCAGTCCAGAGACTGGTTTGATGCAGCTCTCCATGCTAATCTATCCTGTGCAAGCTTCTTCATCTCCCAGTACCTACTCCACCCTACATCCTACTGAATCTGTTTAGTGTATTCATCTCTTGGTCTCCCTCTACGATTTTTACCCTCCACGCTGCCCTCCAATACTAAACTGGTGATCCCTTGATGCCTCAGAATATGTCAAACCAACCAATCTCTTCTTCTAGTCAAGTTGTGCCACAAATTTATCTTGCCGGCCAGAGTGGCCGAGCGGTTCCAGGCGCTACAGTCTGGAACCGCGCGGCCGCTACGGTCGCAGGTTCGAATCCTGCCTCGGGCATAGATGTGTGTGGTCCTTAGCTAGGTTTAAGTAGTTCTAAGTTCTAGGGGACTGATGACCTCAGCAGGTAATTCCCATAGTGCTCAGAGCCATTTTTTGAAATTTCTCTTCACCCCAATTCTATTCAATACTTCCTCATTAGTTATGTGATTTACCCATCTAATCTTCAGCATTCTTCTGTAGCACCACAGTTCGAAAGCTTCTGTTCTGTTCTTGTCTTAACTATTTATCGTCCATGTTTCACTTCCATACATGGCTACACTCTATACAAATACTTTCACAAACGACTTCTTGACACTTAAATCTATACTCGATGTTAACAAATTCTTCTTCTTCAGAAACTCTTTCCTTGTCATTGCCAGTCTACATTTTATGTCCTCTCTACTTCAACCATCATCAGTTATTTAGCTCCCCAAATAGCAAAACTCATTTACTACTTTAAGCATCTCATTTCCTAATCTAATTCCCTCAGCATCACCCAACTTAATTCGACTACATTTCGTTATCCTCGTTTTGCTTTTGTTGATGTTCATCTTATATCCTCCTTTCAAGTCACTGTCCATTCCGTTCAACTGCTCTTCCAAGTCCTTTGCTGTCTCTGACAGAATTACAATGTCATCGGCGAACCTCAAAGTTTTTATTTCTTCTCCAAGGATTTTAATACCTACTCCGGATTATTCTTTTGTTTCCTTTACTGCTTGCTCAATATACAGATTGAATAACATCGGGGAGAGGCTACAACCCTGTCTCACTCCCTTCCCAACCACTGCTTCCCTTTCATGTCCCTCGACTCTTATAACTGCCATCTGGTTTCTGTACAAATTGTAAATAGCCTTTCGCTCCCTGTATTTTATCCCTGCCACCTTCAGAATTTGAAAGAGAGTATTCCAGTCAACATTTTCAAAAGTTTTCTCTAACTTTACAAATGCTAGAAACGTAGGTTTGCCTTTCCTTAATCTATTTTCTAAGATAAGTCGTAGGATCAGTATTGCCTCACGTGTTCCAACATTTCTACGGAATCCAAACTGATCTCCCCCGACGTCGGCTTCTACCAGTTTTTCCAATTGTCTGTAAGGAATTCGTGTTAGTATTTTGCAGCCGTGGCTTATTAAACTGGTAGTTCTGTAATTTTCACATCTGTCAACACCTGCTTTCTTTTGGATTGGAATTATTATATTCTTTTTGAAGTCTGAGGGTATTTCGTCTGTCTCATACATTTTGCTCACCAGATGGTAGAGTTTTGTCAGGACTGGCTCTCCTAAGGCTGTCAGTAGTTCTAATGGAATGTTGTCTACTCGCGGGGCCTTGTTTCGACTTAGATCTTTCAGTGCTCTGGCAAACTCTTCGCGCAGTATCATATCTCCAATTTCATTTTCATCTACATCCTCTTCCATTTCCATAATATTGTCCTCAAGAACCTCGCTCTTGTATGGACCCTCTATATACTCCTTTCACCTTTTTGCTTCCCCTTCTGTGCTTAGAACTGGGTTTCCATCTGAGCTCTTGATATTCATACAAGTGGTTCTCTTCTCTCCAAAGGTCTCTTTAATTATCCTGTAGGCAGTATCTATCTCACTCCTAGTGATATACGCTTCTACATCCTTACATTTGTCCTCTAGCCATCCATGCTTAGCCATTTTGCACTTCCTGTCGATCTCATTTTTGAGACGTTTGTATTCCTTTTTGTCTGCTTCATTTACTGCAGTCTTGTATTTTCTAGTTTCGTCAATTAAATTCAATATCTCTTCTGTTACCCAAGGATTTCTATTAGCCCTCGTCTTTTTATCTACTTGAACCGAAAGTCATAACACTTCGGAAATGTCCACGTTGCAGGCAATCTGTGCTTCATCTGTTCCCGGTGAGTATTACGAACCGGTTACTAAACGACTGAACTACGGCGCTATACCCATTGAAGTAAAAGTAAAGGCGGTAGCGCTAGCCAGGAATTATCCGAATTGGATTCTACAAACACTGCAAAAGAATGGAGCAACAACAGCCTTGATAAGAAAGAATGACCTAAAATTTTGGGAAAATGTCGTTAAAGAAGGAACAAGATACGGCAAATACCAGGCGATAAATAAGTGGACAATACGACCGATTTGTTGGACCTCGTCGTCTTAACGAGAATGTAACAACGAGAATACTCCAGGAGTGGGCTGCAGGTGCAGCGCTTCAGTATACGGACAACAAGGATTTTACGTTTGCTGCATCATTATCTAGGGCAAGGAATTTCAAATCGGATTATAAAATTCGTCAGCGGCACGTCACTAAATACGTCTCCCACAAGGAGGTAAAAAATATAGAAAATATATAGAAAGTGGCGACTCTTTTCAGCACTCATACGGCGTCACTTACGACCAGTGTTAACCGTGATTACGTGATTAACACCGATCAAACAGGATGCGAGTATCAGGTGAACATTCGACGCACGTTATCATCGCATAAGCGAGAAAAACGAACCAATGTCGCAGTTGGTATATAAAAAACACATTCCTACTCGGCGCAATATGCCATCACAGCCTCTGGAAAAGTGTTGCCTAAGGTTTTCCTGTGTTTATAAGAAACGAATGTTACATTTGGTCCTCGAGTTATAGAAGAGGTCAATTACTTAACAGACTCGTTGAAAAATGTTTACATTAGTTTCTCCAAATCCGGAAATTGACAAAAGCAATTTACAGAACATTTCTTGAGAATGTTTTAAATCCATACGTTGCTGATGACAAGTTTTGTCTAATATTGGATTCCTGGGATGGACAAACTAATATTTTAATGTATGTCACCATGTTTATACACTCCTGGACATTGAAATAAGAACACCGTGAATTCATTGTCCCAGGAAGGGGAAACTTTATTGACACATTCCTGGGGTCAGATACATCACATGATCACACTGACAGAACCACAGGCACATAGACACAGGCAACAGAGCATGCACAATGTCGGCACTAGTACAGTGTATATCCACCTTTCGCAGCAATGCAGGCTGCTATTCTCCCATGGAGACGATCGTAGAGATGCTGGATGTAGTCCTGTGGAACGGCTTGCCATGCCATTTCCACCTGGCGCCTCAGTTGGACCAGCGTTCGTGCTGGACGTGCAGACCGCGTGAGACGACGCTTCATCCAGTCCCAAACATGCTCAATGGGGGACAGATCCGGAGATCTTGCTGGCCAGGGTAGTTGACTTACACCTTCTAGAGCACGTTGGGTGGCACGGGATACATGCGGACGTGCATTGTCCTGTTGGAACAGCAAGTTCCCTTGCCGGTCTAGGAATGGTAGAACGATGGGTTCGATGACGGTTTGGATGTACCGTGCACTATTCAGTGTCCCCTCGACGATCACCAGTGGTGTACGGCCAGTGTAGGAGATCGCTCCCCACACCATGATGCCGGGTGTTGGCCCTGTGTGCCTCGGTCGTATGCAGTCCTGATTGTGGCGCTCACCTGCACGGCGCCAAACACGCATACGACCATCATTGGCACCAAGGCAGAAGCGACTCTCATCGCTGAAGACGACACGTCTCCATTCGTCCCTCCATTCACGCCTGTCGCGACACCACTGGAGGCGGGCTGCACGATGTTGGGGCGTGAGCGGAAGACGGCCTAACGGTGTGCGGGACCGTAGCCCAGCTTCATGGAGACGGTTGCGAATGATCCTCGCCGATACCCCAGGAGCAACAGTGTCCCTAATTTGCTGGGAAGTGGCGGTGCGGTCCCCTACGGCACTGCGTAGGATCCTACGGTCTTGGCGTGCATCCGTGCGTCGCTGCGGTCCGGTCCCAGGTCGACGGGCACGTGCACCTTCCGCCGACCACTGGCGACAACATCGATGTACTGTGGAGACCTCACGCCCCACGTGTTGAGCAATTCGGCGGTACGTCCACCCGGCCTCCCGCATGCCCACTATACGCCCTCGCTCAAAGTCCGTCAACTGCACGTACGGTTCACGTCCACGCTGTCGCGGCATGCTACCAGTGTTAAAGACTGCGATGGAGCTCCGTATGCCATGGCAAACTGGCTGACACTGACGGCGGCGGTGCACAAATGCTGCGCAGCTAGCGCCATTCGACGGCCAACACCGCGGTTCCTGGTGTGTCCGCTGTGCCGTGCGTGTGATCATTGCTTGTACAGCCCTCTCGCAGTGTCCGGAGCAAGTATGGTGGGTCTGACACACCGGTGTCAATGTGTTCTTTTTTCCATTTCCAGGAGTGTAGATGACGAGGCTCAACCGACGCACACGGTAAAGGTAATACCGTCAAACTGCACACCTGTGTGAGAGTTGTGTGATTTTTATTTCTATCGCCAGATTAAGAACTTTATTTCGAGGCTTCAGAATTGCAGTGTGCTTCTGGAAACCCAGCGGGAATTTTACAATCGCACGAATGCAATAACTGTTCACCGCATAATTCATAACCAACTTCCAGTACCGATTTTTCAGGCAATAATATCGTATGCGTGGTAAGCATCAAAATTAATTCTCGAAAAAGGCATATTTTTAAATGCAAACCTATTTCGTTTTCCGCCGACTCTTCGGAAGGAACAGTGTAACTGTCGAAATATTGCATTCATTAGATGTTGTTGGTGCCGCGAGAGTATTTGTTTCGTATGTTTACATGACAAGTACCATCCATCTAGTTGTTTGAAGAAAAGTGAAGACACGTAACAGTGACTGGAAGAGCCAATGTAAAGTGACCAGGAGTAACATTTAGTTGTTTACCATCCCAAGAGGTTTGAGAAATTTATTTGCCTACCTTTTTATGATTTCTTAATGATTTACTTACATTATTAACCCTCCTATCCCTATCAATTGAGATATGGAAAAAATACAAGCGAGAAGAATAACATCCGCTACGTTTCCTCGAGATTCGAACCCAGGCTTTTCGCTTCCCAACCTTGGCCGTTTTTTTCCTTTGATATCTCATTGTGTTCGATATTTTCGCTTCATTTGTTTGGGGCGGAGGTCCCATGAAACTCATTCAAGTTGATTATTGGTCCATTTACTCAGTTATTTTTTATTACAGAGCGCAGCTAACCTTCTGGCCGAACACGCTGAGCTACCGCGCCAGTTATTTTGGAACATAGGCGGCAGTTGCAAAAGTTTCTTTCCTCTATTTCTGGAAAAGAATGCATTTGTGGATCCCATACCTGATCATGAAAATTGCTATATTTACATTTTTCTATCGATCCCGTCAATTTTGAGTCGATTGCTTGTCATAATCTTTATGGGCGATTTTCTCAAAAACGGGAGGGTCTTGAGCCAAAATATCTTAGAGTCCTTCTTTTTTAGGGTGTACACAAGCTACTTGCCAAATTTGAACCGAACCGGTTGGCCGTGTCTGAGGTCTTCCCCTTGTCAGCTGAAAACCTAAACGCGAAGGCGAAGTTAAAATCTAGTCTCTGTTCCTTCCATATTTTATTTTACTCTGTCTCCTGCTCAACGCTGTCATATTTTATCGTCCTGGAGATTGCGCGTTAGCTGCAACAGAAAAGAACGCACTGCATATATCATCTAGAGCCGCTAATGCTACTGCAGGCGACTTCCATCTCGTAAATTGCAGCTCTCGGTAAAGCCGCTGGATAATGATGAGCCAGGTTCAGAGAAAAGTCTCGTCCTGTGACGGCAGTCACACTTACAAAAAACTGAAACGCAAAACGATGTTTGAGCAGATACAATGCCGAAGTGGGGTAAAAAGCCGCAAACACCTTTTTAATACGCGTTGGATATAGACGCAGGCACCTGTGGGAAGCCAGGCGTAATCCTCTCAAGACGGTGGTGCCTCTTCTGACGTCTTTCACTGGTCTGAAAGTCTCCTAATTTACGTCACACTGAGTACATAGGTCCCGTCTAGAAATAGCCGCCATTGTTTCTGTCACTGGCCACACAGAACACAGCACGTGGTCACGTCACGTGTCTCTCCGGTCTTTACATCTGAATTACGCTCGATGGAACCAGAAAGCAATGCAGTTCTATTTTCACGAAGGATAGTCGGACGACCGACACCAATCTGTTGGCAGAATTACGAAATGTCTTAACGACCAAGCGTTGCAACTATTACGCAGAACAAAAATTGTCTCTCTAAAAATCAGTATGGATTCCACAATCAATGATCTTGAGAAATTCATTTCCGTCTCTTCGTCCATGAAATCCACAGTCAACGGGGCCGTGTTCCTTGACTTACGGCATTCAATGCTTTTGCGCGCTTTCTTTTTTCTTTTAAGGAACAAATGACAAGCACACATGGTATCGTGCCAGAATTGTGGTTGAATTCAAGACTTGCGGTTAACAACATCTGTTACTGACGGAAGGAAATCGAGAGATGACGTGCTACAGACGGGAAATTTAACCGTCAGGAAGAAGATGCTGTGATATGCAAATGATTAGCTTTTCAGAGCATTCACACAAGGTTGGCGCCGGTGGCGACACCTACAACGTGCTGACATGAGCAAAGTTTCCAACCGATTTCTCATACACAAACAGCAGTTGACCGGCGTTGCCTGGTGAAACGTTGTTGTAATGCCTCGTGTAAGGAGGAGAATTACATATCATCACGTTTCCGACTTTGATAGATGTCGGATTGTAGCCTATCGCGATTGCGGTTTATCGTATCGCGACATTGCTGCTCGCGTTGGTTGAGATCCAATGACTGTTACCAGAATACGGAATCGGTGGGTTCAGGAGGGTAATACGGAACGCCGTGCTGGATCCCAACGGCCTCGTATCACTAGCAGTCGAGATGACAGGAATCTTATCCGCATGGCTGTAACGGATCGTGCAGCCACGTCTCGATCCCTGAGTCAACAGATGGGGACGTTTGCAAGACAACAACCATCTGCACGAACAGTTCGACGACGTTTGCAGCAGCATGGAATATCAGCCCAGAGACAATGGCTGCGGTTACCCTTGACGTTGCATCACAGACAGGAGCGCCTGCGATGGTGTACTCAACGACGAATCTGGGTGCACGAATGGCGAAACGTCATTTTTTCGGAGGAATCCAGGTTCTGTTTACAGCATCATGATGGTCGCATCCGTATTTGGCGACACAGCGGTGAACGCACATTGGAAGCGTGTACTCGTCATCGCCATACTGGCGTATCACCCAGCGTGATGGTACAAGTCTCGGTTACAAGTCTCGGTCACCTCTTGTTCGCATTGACGACACTTTGAACAGTGGACGTTACCTTTCAGATGTGTTACGACCCGTGGCTCTGCCCTTCATTCGATCCCTGCGAAACCCTACATTTCAGTAGGATAATGCACGACCGCATGTTGCAGGTCCTGTAGGGGCCTTTCTGGATACGGAAAATGTTCGACTGCTGCCCTGGCCAGCACATTCTCCAGATCTCTCACCAACTGAAAACGTCTGGTCAATGGTGGCCGGGCAACTGGTTCGTCACAATACGCCAGTCACTACTCTTGATGAACCGTAGTATCGTGTTGAAGCTGCATGGGCAGCTGTACCTGTACACGCCATCCAAGCTCTGTTTGACTCAATGCCCAGGCGTATCAAGGCCGTTATTACGGCCAGAGGTGGTTGTTCTGGGTACTGATTTCTCAGAATCTATGCACCCAAATTGCGTGAAAATGTAAGCACATATGAGTTATAGTATAAATATTTGTCCAATGAATACCCGTTTATCATTTGCATTTCTTCTTGGTGTAGCAATTTTAATGGCCGGTAGTGTAAAAAAGGACTGAGGGCGCATGCACACTTAACGTTCGAATTCCAACTGGAATCAGGAAATTGCAAGTAGAGGGCAAATAGGCGGGTGGCGTTGCGGTACAGCGAGCGGAGAACTGGGATTTTGGGTCTGAGGGTAAGTTTGTCACCGCGCGGGATTAGCCGAGCGGTCTATGGCGCTGCAGTCATGGGCTGTGCGGCTGGTCCCGGTGGAGGTTCGAGTCCTCTCTCGGGCATGGGTGTGTGTTTGTCCGTAGGATAATTTAGGTTAAGTAGTGTGTAAGCTCGGGGACTGATGACCTTAGCAGTTAAGTCCCATAAGATTTCACACACATTTGAACATTTTTTTGAAAGTTTATCCGGATGGCCGAAGCGGTTATGGCAACCGTTTGCGGGTTCGAGCCCCGATCCGGCACTAGTTTTCAACTGTCGCCGTCGCGTTGCGGCAATGTCCTGTGCGGCCAGAAGCCATTATTTAGTTCCTGCCTTATCCCCATTTCGTTTCTTTTCCATTCCTTTCATCTCAATTATTCATGTAGATACAAAGGTCATTTTGAAAGTTCCCCAATTGTCCGTTATCGAGCCGTTACTATTTACTATATGTATAAATGATCTAGTGGTTAATGTCGGAAGCTGAGTAAGGGTGTTCGTAGATGATTCTGTTGTCTTCGCATTTCCTTGATACACCTTCACAAGTATACTCTGCCAATCAATGTTAAGATGATAACAGAGGGTACCTTTTTTTTATTGAAACACATACACTATAGGACCAAAAGAAAGCACCATAAAGGAATTACCCGCATGGGACGGGAATCGATAGATGGGATTTACATGTACAGAAGAACAAAGAATTACAATTTCAGAAAAATTGGATGATTTATTCAAGAGAAAGAACTCCACAAACTGAGCAAGTTAATAACGCTTTGGTCCACCTCTGGCCTTTATACAAATAATTACTCCATTTGGCATTGTCCGACAGAGTTGTTGGCTATCCTGAGGAGTGAGATGATGAGGTCCCATACCTTGCCTTTCTTCGACCGTAATGGGGATGAATGATGAATATGAAGATAACACAACAACACCCAGTCATCTCGAGGCAAGGAAAATCCCTGACCCCGCCGGGAATCGAACCCGGGACCCCGTGCGCTGGAAGCGAGAACACTACCGCAAGACCACGAACTGCGGACTCCTGAGGAGTATCATGCAAAATTCTGTCCAGTCGGCACGTTAGATCGTCAAAATTCGAGGAAGAGGAGGAGATCAGTGTTTAACGTCCCGCCGACAACGAGTTCATTAGAGATGGAGCACAAGCTCGGATTTGAAAAGGACGGGGAAGAAAATCGGCCGTGACCTTTCGAAGGAACCATTCCGGCGTTTGCCGGAAGCGATTTTAGGTGATCACGGAAAACCGAAACCAGGATAGCCGGACGCGGGTTTCAACCGTCGTCCTCCCGCATACGAGTATAGCGTGCCGACCACCGCGCCACCTCGCTCGGTCAAAATTCGGAGCTGGTTCGACAGCCCTGCCCATAATGCTCCAAACTTTCGCAATTTGCGAGAGATCCGGCGACCTTGCTGGTCGAGGTAGGGTTTGGCAATCACTAAGACAAGCGGTAGAAACTGTCGCTGTGTGAGGACGGGCAATATCTTGGCGAAATGTGGGCCCAGGACGACTTGGCATGAGGAGCAACAAAGTGGACCGTAGAATATCGTCGACGTACCGCCGTGTTGTGAGAGGGGTGCGGATGACTGCCAAAGGGCTATGATGTGAAATGAAATTGGTTGTTGGGCCGTATGGTGGTCGACAGTCGTGTTGGTATCCCTCCGTCTTCTGGGGCGTCTCAAAACACGTCTTCGCTTATCATTGCGCCTGAAGCCAATTATACTCCAGTCAATGAGATTCCAGACCGAAGACGTGTTTGGAGAAGCCCCAGGCAGCGGTGGGATACCAATATGACTGTTGCTCGCTATATGGCCCGACAACGAGAAGCGATGGTCTAGCGTGCCATTTCTTTTCACAGCGAGACCTCTTTGGTTGTCATCAATGACGCCCTTAAGGCGCAGCGGCACGGTATTCTAGGCCCCGTTTTGTTGCCCTTCATGCCAGGCCAACCTTCATTTCAGCAAGATAATGCCCGCCCAAACACTCCGAGGGTTTCTACTGCTTGTCTACTGCTTGCCAAACCCTACCTCGGCCAACAAGGTCGCCGGATCTCTCTCCAACTGCGATCGTTTGAGGCACTCACGAACAGCATTCCAGAGCGCGTTTTCCAACAGAATTACGCTCGCCAACACACCGCTGTTGCCGGCCGGTGTGGCCGAGCGGTTCTAGGCGCTACAGTCTGGAACCGCGCGACCGCAACGGTCGCAGGTTCGAATCCTGCCTCGGGCATGGATGTGTGTGACGTCCTTAGGCTAGTTAGGTTTAAGTAGTTCTAAGTTCTAGGTTACTGATGACCTCATAAGTTAAGTCCTATAGTGCTCAGAGCCATTTTGAACACCGCTGTTGTAACCTAACACGTTCTACAGAGTGTCGATATGTTGCCTCGGTCTCCTCAATCGCCAGACCTCTCTCCAATGAGCACATATGGGACATCATTGGATGACAGCTCCAGCGTCATCCACCATCCCTGTGTTGACAGATCAAGTGCAACAGGCACGGTACACCACTTCACAAACTGACGTCCGGCACCTGTAAAACTCAATACATGCAATTTTGCGTGCTTTCATTCAGCATACACCGGTTATTAATCTACCAGCGTTTCACATTTTCAATGGCTTATCTCCCATTTACGTTAACCAGTGATCTGGCAATGTTAATCACTTAAATGTATTACCTAAAATGTATTCCCGAAATTTGATTACTGTACATTAATTATCTCTTGGTACTGCGCTCTTTTTCCGTCAGTGTGTATCCCAGATGGGCCACATGATGGGTGACCGTACCGAGACGTATGAACAACGTCGAAGACTGCCACCCTGCCAAACTAACTCTTTCGGAGATGTAACAGCAGGAATTTTCTCGACGATCACTATGTAAGTGCAGGTGTTGAGGTCCTCCACTTCTCTTGAACGTAAAGGAAAAGGCTGTGTGTGTATGTGTGTGTGTGTGTGTGTGTGTGTGTGAGTGTGTGTGTGTCAGAGTGGGGAGGAAATCTCGTCAGCATTGTGTCGTCAGTAAACAGCGTCGTTTGCATCGCAAAGCGATGCATACTTGGGGACACTGTCAGGTAAACAGTAGTATCCGACTGTGCGAGGAACTGTCGCAAGCGGTGAGTTTCTTCCTTTTTTCTGCATCTACATGGATACTATGCAAATCACATTTAAATGCCTGGCAGAGGGTTCATTGAACCACCTTCACAATTCTCTATTATTCCAATCTCGTATATCGCGCGGGAAGAATGAACACCTGTATCTCTCCGTACGAGCTTTGAATTCCCTTATTTTATCGTGGTGATCGTTCCTCCCTATGTAGGTTGGTGTCAACAAAATATCGGAGGAGAAAGGTGGGCCGGCCGGCGTGGCCGAGCGGTTCTAGGCGCTTCAGTTTGGAACCGCGCAACCGCTACGGTCGCAGGTTCGAATCCTGCCTCGGGCATGGATGTGCGTCATGTCCTTAGGTTGGCAATAAATAATAATAATAAAATAATAATAATAAAATGTCCTTAGGTTAGTTAGGTTTAAGTAGTTCTAAGTTATAGGGGACTGATGACCTCAGATGTTAAGTCCCATAGTGCTCAGAGCCATTTGAACCATTTTTTGAGAAAGTTGGTGATTGGAATTTCGTGATAAGATTCCGCCGCAACGAAAAACGCCTTTCTTTTAATGATGTCCAGCCCCAATCCTGTATCATTTCTGTGACACTCTCTCCCATACTTCGCGACAATACAAAACGTGCTGCCTTTCTTTGAACTTTTTCGATGTACTCCGTCAGTTCTACCTGGTAAGGATCCCACACAGCGCAGCAGTATTCTAAAAGAGGATGGACAAGCGTAGTGTAGGCAGTCTCCTTAGAAGATCCGTTACATTTTCCAAGTGTCCTGCCAATAAAACGCAGTCTTTGGTTAGCATTCCCCACAACATTTTCTATGTGTTCCTTCCAATTTCACTTGTTCTTAATTGTAATACCTAGGTATTTAGTTGAATTTACGGCTTTTAGATTAGACTGATTTATCGTGTAATCCAAATTTAACGAGTTCCTCTTAGCACTCATGTGGATGACCTCACACTTTTCGTTTTTTAGAGTCAACTGCCACTTTTCGCACCATTCAGATATTTTTTCTAAATCGTTTTGCAGTTTGTTTTGATCTTCTGATGACTTTATTATTGATAAACGACAGCGGCATCTGCAAACAACCGAATACGGCTGCTGAGATTGTCTCCCAAATCGTTTATATAGATGAGGAACAGCAAAGGGCCTATAACACTACCTTGGCGAACGCCAGAAATCACTTCTGTTTTACTCGATGACTTTCCGTCAATTACTACGAACTGTAACCTCTCTGACACGAAATCACAAATCCAGTCACATAACTGAGACGATACTCCATAAGCAAGCAATTTCACTACGAGCCGCTCGTGTGGTACAGTGTCAAAAGCCTTACGGAAATCCAGAAATACGGAATCCATTTGAAATCCCTTGTCAACAGCAGTCAACACTTCGTGCCAGTAAAGAGCTAGTTGTCCTTCGCAACAACGATATCTACTAAACCCATGTTGTTTGCGTGCCAATAGACCGTTTTCTTCGAGATAATTCATAATGTTCGAACACAATATATGTTACAAAATCCTGCTGCATATCGACATTAACGATATGGGCCTGTAATTTAGTGGATTACTCCTACTACCTTTCTTGAATATTGGTGTGACCTGTGCAACTTTCCAGTCTTTGGGTACGGATCTTTCGTCGAGCGAACGGTTGTATATGATTGTTAGGTATGGAGCTAATACATCAGCATACTCCGAAAGGAACCTAATTGGTATACAGTTTGGACCAGAAGACTTGCTTTTATTAAGTGATTTAAGTTGCTTCACCACTCCGAGGATATTTACTTCTACGTTACTCATGTTGACAGCTGTTCTCGATTCGAATTCTGGAATATTTACTTCGTCTTCTTTTGTGAAGGCATTTCGGAAGGCTGTGTTTAGTAACTCTTCTTTGGCAGCTCTGTCTTCGATAGTATCTCCATTGCCATCGAGCAGAGAAGGCATTGATTGTTTCTTACCACTAACATACTTCACGTACGACTAGAATCTCTTTGGATTTTCTGCCAGGTTTCGAGACAAACTTTCGTTGTGGAAACTGTTATAAGCAACTGGGGTTCGACGTTTCATCGGCAGGGTGATCATTAGAGGACGGATAACTATCTAACTGAATAATATGGGTGGACGCATATGTGTCTACCTACAATAATTTGTGTGACATTGACGGCATTCAGTTTAAGTGGCACGAAGAGGACAGAATTGTCAGTCTCCGAGAAACGTGTGTATCATAGAGAGACCTGTCGGAGCACACGCGCGCGAATCGTAAGTAAGCAGTGAATTAAACTTATAGATAAACGTTTCCAGTTGGTCAGAGCTTTTCGCCAATAAGTGTATCGGCCTGAGTCGCCAGGGCGATGCCCACCCAGGTCCACAGGAGACTTGAACGCATTGGATTTTCTTGCGTATGGATATTTACAAAGGCTGTGTATTGCAGCCCTTTAATATTGTCGATGAACTCTGGAAACGAACTCTGGATGGTTGTCAACATATTCGTAACAAACCTGAGATGTTTGAACGTGGACGGATATCGATCGTGTGACGTGTTGAAATCCTGTCTTCACATTGTCGATGGCCATGAACACCTGCTGTAAGGTGTTTGTGCTCCAGAGCTTATCTGCAATCTGGATCCTCGAGGACTCTGCTGTAAGGTATTCGTGTGCTCAGTCGTAATATGTCGTACTGGCGAAACCATTGTTGTGTCTGATAAAAAAATTCCACAACTCTGTCCACAAAATTTTTCTGTACTTACCTTTCACTTATTGTGCATGACCTCGTTCGAAATACTCTCATCCACTGATACACAGGTTCCAACACCGTTTCCACTTTCGGAAGCAGTCGCGGTACGCTACAAGCTGGATCGCGCGAAGCGCCGTCTGCGAATATTCTTTTATCTCGTCTATCGTCGCAGATCTTCATCTTCAACGTGGTTTTCAGCTTCGGAAATAAACAAAAGCGGATAAATTCTAGTGTCCGATACCACCCGTCGGCTTTGACCAATGACGTCATGCGTAAGGCAAAGATGCTGCAATGGACAATCTATGAATGAAACGGATCATACTCGTAAACAAGCGAAAGTAGCATGCCATAAAATAATACATCTAACGCGACTATTATTTACGACCGAATTTCATTTAAACGAGTTGAAGATGACTGAAATAAATAAGAACACGAGAGCAATTACGAGTGCATAAATTATATTATATTTTGCACACGTACTGCAAAAACGATCTAAATAATGAACCGTCGAATAGTTGGAATCGGTAACCGGAAGCAACCTATGTAGTTACCGAACTTCTAGTTACCGATTCCACTATTACTGTTTGTTGCGCAAAAATCTTATATCAGAAACGTGCTTAAAAAATGATCTTGTTAGTGAACTACAGAATACGACTAGACTTTCCAAAAATGAAGATCTTTACACACATTACTGCACACGCAAAGAAATAAAACGCAAAAGTGGCCAAACCTTGCAACCGATAACTATACTACACGAAAGTCGCACCAGCTACAGTAGCTCCAAATAAAATTCAGTGAAATCGATACACCAGGAGTGACAGTAAAAATTAGAGAAGTGTAGCAGAAACATCGAAAAGGAAAACATGAAGTGGCTACCTAAAAAGAAACTTGCCGCATATGAACTTCCAAAGGAGTCAAAGATCGAGTTTGACAGGAACGAAACACAAACTGCCAGGCACGAATGAGGAACCATCCAAATCAGTTCTTCCCTATCACCCGTCCTCAATCAGACGCAAAATTTTAAAATAATAAAAACTGAAACCACGAGTCAATCACATAAGCCCTCCGGCAAAGACACAGCAATACCCCTCGGCCCACCATTGTATCCAGAAAATATTAAAACGGCGGAAAAACCTCCCCCCAGAGAAACCAAAAAAGTAGCATTCGCACGATACAGTAACATAAAAACACGCAACGTAAAACAGGAAATAAGTATCAGCCCCACCAACACCTAACTAACAACATGGGGCTTGTACATTTTGTAGACTACATTCATAAATGCAAGAAATAAATAATAACCTTTAGGAATACTCTTCCTCCAACAGTATTCATGTAAATGTCCTTGCAACACTGAAATCCTTCTCTTTCCCCGCCCGACAACAAATTTTAGAGCCCCCCAACACTCCTTAATAGTATTAGTACACGCCCCCATCTTATAATCTTTAAACTGAGTATTGTGATTCACGACCAAATGATGATAACCCCTTTCACCCAACCCCTTGCACGAAGCAAACCCATCCGACATGACTACGGAACGTTCTTTCACATATTCTTCTATTAAAAATGTCAAGACTTCCTTTGTCCAATTTGGTACGACCCTAAATGCAACATCAGCACAATCTCCTCCAGAAATTACTACTCAAAAAACCCAAAGCCCAACAACTTCGTGCCTCCTTTCGTACTTTCTCTTTCCAAAATGTGACTCATCTAGTTCAACTATAACCCCTGCCCCCCCCCCCCCTCCCCCCAATGATCCCCTATACTTTATAAATTCTCCGCAGACTTCTCTAGAAAACGAGAACCAGTCGATTACAGTACCACACGAAACCCCTGCTTCAGCAAAAAAAAAAAAGTTAGCATGACAATTACTTCTAAATTCAGCCTCGATCTTTCGAACCACTGCCCCCTGCTTATGGATCTCCATATAACGAGGAAATCCAGAGAAATCATTTAACGTTCATCGACAGCAATCTGCGGCACAAACAAAATAACATCACGTCATTGCTCAAAGCCGACAGGTGGTATCGGACACTAGAATTGACCCCAAAAGTCCGCAGGGACCAGGTCTGGAGAGAACGGAGGACGAGGCGTCATAGTGATTTCGATTTTTTATGCAATAGTCACCCACGAACAGGGACGAATGTGCGGATGCGTTAACGTGATGCAGGGGCCATGGATTGTCTCGCCACATTTCAGGCTGTTTCCTTCTGACATTTTCTCGCAGACGTCGCAACACGTCCCGATAGTATCGTTGATTAACAAGTTGTCCCTGTAGCACGAATTCATGATGAACTAATCTTTCAAAGTCATAGAAAACTATTAGCATGGCTTTGAAATTTGACCCGACCTGACGAGCTTTTTTTTTGGTCTTGGAGGACCTTCCCTGACCCATTGTGAAGATTGAACCTTGGTCTCAGCATCGTAACTGTAGACCAACATCTCATCACCAGCTATGATTCTCTTAAGGAACATCTCGTTCTCATTTACGCGATTCAAAACCTCTTCACAGACGACAAGGCGAAGGTCTTTCTGGTCTTCACTCATGAGCCGTGTGACGAAACTGGCCGTAAGACGACGCATTCGAAGATGTGTCAGGGTTTGATGGTGTGATCCAACTGAAATGTTACATTCTTCTGCAGTCTCTCTTCGATTGTCACGCACAATGCCGTTGACGTTCCTGGCAGGAGCGTAGTCGGTAGACGTCAAAGTGCGTCCTGAACAAGGGTCATCTTTAACTTCCGCCCGACCATTTTCAAACCGTGTGAACCATTCATAACATCGAGTACGGCTTAAGCACTCGGCACCGTAGACTTCCTACATCATTCGCTGTGCCTCTGTAAAGATTTTCTTGAGTTTCACACAAAATTTAATGTAGACGCATTGCTTGTCTAACTCTGCCATCTCGAAATCGGCCAACTGTGAGACACAACATTCTACTCAATACGGCTCTGAACAATAGCTAACAGACGTAGAACAATGAAATTTCCAACAGTTACACATTAAACACCGGATTTCGCTCCAACACACAATTGGCCCGAAATTACGAATGTTGTGGAATTTTTTGAACAGATCTCGCATTTATTAGAATTATTTACATGTTTCACCGCTTTCTACTCGCCGCTTTCATTTCTAGCGATGATAGTGTAATATAGTAACACGATGTAAAACATAACATCGTGTATAAGCGATTCAGTAAGTTTACTGACTACCTCGAAATAAAATATAAATGGCATTGTAAAATTATTCGCCGTACGGTTTTCAACACTCGCAGCCTCGATCGTAGATGTCCTGGAACACATTGACAACAGCTTCGACGACAGTGCTGCTCAAAATCGCCGTTGTGTCAATGAAACAGCCTTAAAATGCTTCCCCTCGTGCGAAGATTTGTGTCTGTGGAAGAACATGAAGTCAAGAGGAGCCAAATCAGGCGAATGTGTGGGATATCCAAAGATCGATGTCAGCTATGTCGTCCCTCTTTAGGTCGAAGACTTACGAGCTACAACGCGGATTAGTGTTCGAAAGCGATGACAGTAAAATACACCATCGTAAATCTCGTGTACCCGGAACGTATTGTTGACAACTGCTACAAAAGAAAAATGCTGTTAGTACAGGAAATGTCACCTTATGCAATTCGATATTTGTTTACGTTACAGCGCCAATTGTTTCTCGTGGAAAAAATTCGGTCCCAGAACTTGCTACATCCACGGGGAATAATAACAAGAGTAGAGCAACTCGCATAACATACGTAAAAATCTAATGATCGACTACGTGTTGTATCTGCAAGTGGCCGTGTGTGTCGTGCAGTAAACTTTATGAAGTTTACTGAGAAAAGATTTTATAGTGCTTCTTTCAGTAATTAGGTCCACGTGAAACAATCTTTTTGTCGTGAAAGTTCACATTTATTAGTCACAATGGAGAAAACAAAGATGTCACTCATCACTGGTTTTTTACGATAATACATGCATGTAAGTTTAATAAGTCACAGCTGCAACATACTAACGCGAATTCTTTACAGACGAATGGAAAAACTGGAAGAAGGCGACGTCGGGGAAGATCAGTTTGGATTCCGTTGAAATGTTGGAACACATGAGGCAATACTGACCTTACGACTTATCTTAGAAGATAGATTGAGGAAAGGCAAACCTACGTTTCTATCATTTGTAGACTTACAGAAAGCTTTTGACAATATTGACTGGAATACTCTCTTTCAAATTCTGAAGGTGGCAGGGGTAAAATACAGGGAGCGAAAGGCTATTTACAATTTGTACAGAAACCGGATGGCAGTTATAAGAGTCGAGCGACATGAAAGAGAAGCAGTGGTTGGGAAGCGAGTGAGACAGGGTTGTAGCCCCTCCCCGACGCTATTCAATCTGTATATTGAGCAAGCAGTAAAGGAAACAAAAGAAAAGTTCGGAGTAGGTAATAAAATCCATGGAGAAGAAATAAAAACTTTGAGGTTCGCCGATGACATTGTAATTCTGTCAGAGACAGCAAAGGACTTGGAAGAGCAGTTGAACGGAATGGATGGTGTCTTGAAGGGAGGATATAAGATGAACATCAACAAAAGCAAAACGAGGATAACGAAATGTAGTCGAATTAAGTCGGGTGATGTTGAGGGTATTAGATTAGGAAATGAGACACTTAAAGTAGTAAAGGAGTTTTGCTATTTGGGGAGCAAAATAACTGATGACGGTCGAAGTAGAGAGGATATAAAATGTAGACTGGCAATGGCAAGGAAAGCGTTTCTCAAGAAGAAAAATTTGTTAACATCGAGTATAGATTTAAATGTCAGGAAATCGTTTCTGAAAGTATTTGTATGGAGTGTAGCCATGTATGGAAGTGAAACATGGACGATAAATAGTTTGGACAAGAAGAGAATAGAAGCTTTCGAAATGTGGTGCTACAGAAGAATGCTGAAGATTAGATGGGTAGATCACATAACTAATGAGGAGGTCTTGAATAGAATGGGGGAGAAGAGGAGTTTGTGGCAGAACTTGACCAGAAGAAGGGATCGGTTGGTAGGACATGTTCTGAGGCATCAAGGGATCACCAATTTAGTACTGGAGGGCAGCGTGGAGGGTAAAAGTCGTAGAGGGAGACCAAGAGATGAATACACTAAGCAGATTCAGAAGGATGTAGGCTGCAGTAGGTACTCGGAGATGAAGAAGCTTGCACAGGATAGAGTAGCATGGCGAGCTGCATGAAACCAGTCTGAGGACTGAAGACCACAACAACAACAACAAGTACTTCCAATCACAGAGTCAGAGATTTTCTTGAAGATTTGATGCGGTGTTCTCCGTACACCTGTGGGTTTCTTTTCCTGAATGCACCTTACACGACTATGTAAATGTAGGAAATCTCCCAGAACCTCCATCATATACGCCCAAAGACTTTTTACGGTGAGGGATTGATCCACCTTGTCACATTATTGTGCAGCGATGAGAACTGCACTGCAGAATTCGTAGCTCTGTGGTTGCGTGTGACGCTGCGGTACACCCCATAAAATATGAGAAGGTCTCAATACCTGAAGACGACATGTTTTTGTCCTTGAAATTTCACACTTTTTCCCCTCTCTTCCAGCGGAGGAAATAGTATTTTCTTTTTTACAACTTATGTTTTTAGCTTTATAGATCAGGTACAGACGTACACCCTTACAACTTAGCACCACAGTGTTCTACACAGTCCACGACAGTACCAGTGCCCTGTAATGATTATTTCAAATCAACCCGACACGTGACATACCGCCTCTTCACACGTAGCCGGCAACCACAAGGCATGCCGTGCCGTCCTTCCGTGTCTTGTGCATATTCAGTTGACCTCGACTACAAATGGAACACGACCGTCTACTAGCGTTGTATCTCTTGTACAGACGTTTGAAAAACAGAAGAAGAAGAAGAGTGCATTGGG
Source organism: Schistocerca nitens (assembly GCF_023898315.1). Lineage (NCBI taxonomy): Eukaryota > Metazoa > Arthropoda > Insecta > Orthoptera > Acrididae > Schistocerca > Schistocerca nitens. The sequence continues at coordinate 99,454,836 of NC_064622.1, forward strand.
TCCATCCACTCAATATGAGAAGAGACGAAGTGGGTGTATTCTTTGTTCTTTATGAGGCATTAAGGGGAGATGAAGATAAATTTTTTAATTATTTTCGGATGAGTTTACGACCTTTTGACGATCTACATGCACGAATGAAGAGTTCGATCCAACGCCTTAACACATCCTTCAAATGGTTCAAATGGCTCTGAGCACTATGGGACTTAACTTCTGAGGTCATCAGTCCCCTAGAACTTAGAACTACTTAAACCTAACTAACCTAAGGACATCACACACATCCATGCCCGAGGCAGGATTCGAACCTGCGACCGTAGCGGCTGCGCGGTTCCAGACTGTAGCGCCTAGAACCGCTCGGCCACCCCGGCCGGCAACACATCCTTCCAAGAATGTATCCAGCCTATACAAATGTTGGCAGTTACAATCATCTGCGTGGGAAAGAAAACAATAGCTGAAATGTTAAAAAAAATTATTATCCTAAAGGATGTACATTTTTGTTATCACCATAAAAAATTAAAACATTGGTTAAACATTTCCACATTCAGTAAAATAGTCAGTGTGTGTGCCAAGCTATTTGGTCTCTGCGTTATGATTGTATGCCTCTACCCACCAAAGACGACTTTGAAAACATTGCTGGAAAATTTGAGCAAAGAGCAAATTTTCCTCACTGCATTGGAGCCGTAGATGGAAGGTACATTCGTATCGTCCATCCATGATCCATGGAACTCAATGTACTAGAATTACAAAGGATATTCATCTATGGTGTTAATGGCTGACTCTGACTATAGATTTATCTACGTAGATATCGGCAGTTACGGCAAAGAGAGTGGTTCTACTATATTTCAAGAATGTTCTTTGTGGAAATCACTGATGGAAAAAAACTGGAAATTCCTGAAGCCAGGTGCCTTCGTAGTACAGTAAGTCCAAACGTACCCTATTTTATACTGGTGATGAAGCGTTTGGACTGCATGAACACCTTCTACGACCATACTCTGGGGACCAATTAACAGTTGCTAAAAGAGTGTTCAATTATCGCCTGTCAAGAGCCCAGAGGTACGTAGAATGTTCATTTGGGATACTGACTAACAAATGGAGGATTTTCCACCGAGCTATAAATTTGAAACCCGATTTTGGTCTTGACATTGTCAAGGCATGTGTTGTTTTGCACTATGCCATTGTTAAAAAAGAAGGCTACAGCCCCGAGGATACTCTGTCCATAACTGGACTTGAAGTATTACAAGAAGTGAATGTGTACGTGGGAGAATTTCTGCCAGTAATGTACGAAAAATGATGAGGGATTATTTTATGGCCCCTGAGCGATCTGTGGAATGACAACTATCTAAAATTTAATGTGCCACTGATGTAAAAATTGTTTTTGTATTTAAGTAAAAAATAAAGGTTTGTACTTACCGTAGGCGTCTCTGTCTTTGTCACACATTAAAAAATGGTTCAAATGGCTCTGAGCACTATGGGACTTAACTTCTGAGGTCATCAGTCCCCTAGAACTTAGAACTACTTAAACCTAACTAACCTAAGGACATCACACACATCCATGCCCGAGGCAGGATTCGAACCTGCGACCGTAGCGGCCGCGCGGTTCCAGACTGTAGCGCCTAGAACCGCTCGGCCACACCGGCCGGTGTCACACATTCGTTCAAAGCCTTCGTTCAGTGCTTTGCAAACTTCAATCCATGCATTCCTTGTTGGTATTCTGTCTTAATAAGTACGTAAAGTCTTGTCCCACGCAACTGGTCGTTCCTGAACTAATGTTATAAAGATTTCGGTATCAGTTTCCGCCATGACAGTAGACTAGAAATGTCAATAACAGATTGAATGACCAACAAAGCAAAACACAACTGCCCGGCAGACGATAGATGTCGGTTAGATGTGGTGTGAAACGTCCCTTAAGCGGCTCACACTCACAACCGACTAGCCGGTGCCGGCTGCCGGGTAGATGTGAAATAAGCCTAAGAGTGGAAATATGTTGGCAAGCCATCATGGGTCTTCTTGGTCCACAGACAAACGGGAAACTGCTGTTGTGATACCGTTGGGCACAGAAAGGAGCGGGAGGCTGACCTCGCGTGAAATGTGTACGGGTGACAGGCACATATACTGTTGTAATGCTCCATGTTGTTTTGTAAACTGGCGTCAGAATTCGGGTGCCACTGTGTTACATCGGTCCGCGTTTCCAGCTCGATAGAGGCTGTACGAGGAAGCGACAGACTAAAAATTGTTCACGCTACTTACGCAAGTTTCTGTAAAGGTTTCCATCCATTTTGACGGCAGAACGGCGCCGAAAACGCCCCGCAACAAGAAACAGACGTTATTTCCCGTTTACTAATAAAATAAACAATATACTGACAACTGCAGTCACAGTATGTCATGTCGGGTTCTGCATTGTTAAATCTGTGGTTTAGTTGACTAGTGGACAATCACTGATAGAAATCCATGAGAATTTCATAAATTACAAGTCTAATATTAATAAAACACGTTTTTAAGTAATCTGTCTTGCAACTGGTTTATCAGGTACACAGGACGACACACGCTCGAGTACTGTGATAACTGTGGAAATCTCGTGTCTTTACCATTTTGGATTATAGAGCACAATGAACTTAAATCATTCCGAGTTCTCCCTTCCCCCACCCTCATCCCCCGTAATTATTTGCAGCAAGTATTTTACAAAGTGTCATTACTCAAAGAAACTGGGTTGGCGCATAACGCCTTGCGTTTTTTCTTTCAGTGAAAATTTTGCGTGAAAATTAAAATGTTTTGTCCGTGTGTTTTATGTTATTTGACAGAGAATTGTGTGCTCTACAAATAGTATTTAGTTATTTATACTGATATACTTCCTGTTCTTTTCAAATCATTAAATCGTAACGTCAATTCGACGCAAAACAACGCTTTCGATACCTTCTGTTTTTTGTTTTTAATGGAGGTGCCAGTGCCACAGAAGGAGCTCGAGATATTTGTGAAATCTACGACGAAGAAGCGATGCCTCTAAGGACGACTCAAAATTGGATCAAGCGATCCAAAGACGGCAAGATCGAACTCAGAATCATGCGTGATCCATCACCAATTGCCTGATCGGAACCTAACAGTGAATGTGGAACTTAACATCCAACAAACGCAACGGCTCAAGAACCCTCTCCAGCACAAACGACCTGACAGACAATATGGGGCTCTTCTGCAACACGACAACGCACTGACGTCGCCAAAGAGCCATTCAGACGCTTGCCTGGGACGTGTTGCCACATTCTCCATATTCTCCCGACTTGGCGCCTTCGGATTTCTACACTGAAGAGGCAAAGAAACTGGTACACCTGCCTAATATCGTGTAGGGCCCCCACGGGTACGCAGAAGTACCGCAACACGACATGGCATGGACTCGACTAATGCCTGAAGTAGTACTGGAGGGAAATAACATCATGATTCCTACAGGGCTGTCCATATATCCGTAAGAGTACGAAAGGGTGAAGATCTATCCTGAACTTCACGTACCAAAGCAGCCCATATATGCTCAATAATGTTTCTATCTGGGGAGTTGATGGCCAGGGGAAATGTTTAAGCTCAGAAGAGTGTTCCTGGAGCCACTCCATAGCAATTCTGGACATGTGGGGTGTCGCATCGTCCTGCTGGAATTTCCCAAGTCCGTCGGAATGCACAATGGACATGAATGGATGCAGGTGATCAGACAGGATGCTTACGTACTTGTCACTTGTCAGAGACGTATCTAGACGTATCATGGGTCACATATCACTCCAATTGCACTCGCCCCACACCATTACAGATCCTCCACCAGTTTGAACAGTCGCCTACTGACATGCAGGGTCCATGGATGTTGTCTCCATGAGGTTGTCTCCATACCCGTACACGTCCATCCGCTCGATACAATTTGAAACGAGACTCGCCAGACCAGGCAATATGTTTCCAGTCATCAACAGTCCGATGTTGATGGTCCGCTCCGATAGCTGAGAGGTCAGCGCGGCGGTCTGTCACGCCAAGAGGAAGGGGCCCCGGTTCGATTCCCGGCTGGGTCGGAGATTTTCTCAGCTCAGGGACTGGGTGTTGTGTTATCCTCAGTACCATTTCATCATCACCAGTGGGAGGCAACAGGAAACCACCACTGGAATCACTCTCCTCGACGCTCATGCGGTGGACCTCTCTGACGAGGCTTCCCCCATAACAAGACCCGCCGTAAGGCAGAACACAAAGATTTTTTAATGTTGATGACGGGCCCAGGCAAGGCGTAAAGCTTTGTGTCGTGGAGTGTCAAGGGTACACGAGTGGGTCTTCGGCTCTGAAAGCCCATATCGGTGATGTTTCGTTGAATGGTTCGCATGCTGACATATTTTAATGACCCAGCATTGAAATCTGCAGCACTTTGCGGAAGGGTTGCACTTCTGTCACGTTGAGCGATTCTCTTCAATCGTCGTTGGTCCCGTTCTTGCAGGACTTTTTTCCGGCCGCAGCGATGTCGGAGATTTGATGTTTTACCGAATTCCTGATATTCACGGTACATTCGTGAAATTGTCGTACGGGAAAATCCTCACTTCATAGCTACCTCGGCGATGCTGTGTCCCGTCGCTCGTGCGCCGACTGTAACACCACGTTCAAAGTCACTTAAATCCTGATAACCTTCCATTGTAGCAGCACTAACCGATCTACCAACTCCGCCATACACTTGTCTTACAGATGCATTGCCGACCGTAGCGCCGTATTCTGCCTGTTTGCATATCTTTATTTGAATATGCATGCCTATACCAGTTTCTTTATCGCTTCAATGTATTTGTTCGGATCCCTCTCGACTGCCCTGTGTGGCATTTCGCTCGATAATGACGTGGAGCTGAATACTTGTGTGAACGATTTATTAGACTAGAAACCAGATGGTTTCTACGCTCATGGCCTTGAACAGCATTTTGAATGTTGCGTAGAAGTTATAAGCAACAGCGAAGAGTACATCATTGATAGGTGTTTTTGTTCATTTCTTGTTTATTTTTGAGAAAACTAAAAGTTAAAAAAAGCGAAGACTTACGTACCAATCCAGTGAATCACTGTGGCTCTGAAATGCGTATTAGTACGAGTCAGTGTCAACAACAAAAATGGTTCAAATGGCTCTGAGCACTATGGGACTCAACTGCTGTGGTCATCAGTCCCCTAGAACTTAGAACTAATTAAACCTAACTAACCTAAGGACATCACACATGTGGTGTCACCGCCAGACACCACACTTGCTAGGTGGTAGCTTAAATCGGCCGCGGTCCAATAGTACATGTCGGACCCGCGTGTCGCCACTGTCAGGATCGCAGACCGAGCGCCACCACAAGGCAGGTCTCGAGAGACGTACTAGCACTCGCCCCAGTTGTACGACGACATTGCTAGCGACTACACTGATCGAAGCCTTTCTCTCATTTGCCGAGAGACAGTTAGAATAGCCTTCAGCTAAGTTAATGGCTACGACCTAGCAAGGCGCCATTAACCATTTGTAACGTTGCATGTACCTCAAGATAGAGTCTCACTTGTATCATCCAGAATGCTGTATACCAAAGGACAATATAAAAGTTAAGTGTTCTAGTAGCTACGTTCTTTTCTTTATCACATTCATTACGAATCCTGTTCCAGACTTAACTCCAGACGGCGTGAGTTGACGCGTGCCCTTTCGGCTACTTCACTGTGGTCTGGCTGCCTTAACAGTCCACTACAACACACATCCATGCCCGAGGCAGGAATCGAACCTGCGACCGTAGCAGCAGCGCGGCTTCGGACTGGAGCGCCTAGAAACGCACGGCCACCGCGGTCGGCTCAGTGTCAACAGACGGCGTGTTGCTCAAGGACGGAGGAAGGAGAATGGAGACTCAAGAATTGTAGCCAAGCAGCGTCGTGAGCAAACAAATAAAACTCATCCGAGATAAACACACGAGCCTGTCGTCGTAAACCGTGTGTGTACAGGTGCACACTACGCGGAGGATAGCTGCTTCACTTCGCGTATCAGATTTTAGTCCCGGTTGCCCGAAAGGTATTAACAATAACCACCACACAACAGTAAATATTTTCAACAGCAGCGTCGTAAACCGCTTTCCGATCTGTTACAGGACTTCGGAAAAAGTTACAGAGGCAGCTAAGACCCGGAAGACTCCAGTAAAAAAGTTTGAATAGTCACCAGAGACTTCAGCGTACATGGACAGCAGACAGTGATGAAAGTAAGTAAATTGTAGCTGGCAGGAAAGGTATGTTCCTGCCTGCACATCTGGATCAGGCGGTAGCAGTCGAGAAAAGCTACCTTATCTCAGTAGGGACGATATCGAGGGAGTGAGAGGAATAAGTACCCACTACACGTATTTTGGTAGACACGGGAAGTCACTGATCTGAAAACATTTTTTAAATGTGTTGAGTATAATTTTTGTGTTACGAGACCTCCTTGCAGTCTCTTTAACGCATTAGTAATAATTCAGTCGATACACATATTGTACGTTCAAACTTGGTTGAAAAGGTACTCATCAAGCTCACACATAACTTTAAGCAAGCAACCAGGAATCATCAAGAATTGAAATAAATTCAAGACATACCTCACCAGCAAATTCCATAAATTACTTGATTATCTACATTAAAGGATTTGAAAATACATTTTGCTGGAGGGCAGTTCATTGTAAAAATGAGTGACGTGTCGAAGTGTGCACGGTACAGACCACAGTTATTACAGATGCGAGTAAATATTTTCTCTAAAAATACCAACACACCCAATAGAAGATAAGAAGCAGCTATTAAATATAACTCAGGTAGAAGTAGTTTTTCTTCAGACTGTCGAGTTTACTTGTAATTTACTAAATAATGGAGGGTCGTGCACAAAATAAGTTCCGTTTCTATTTCTATCCGCGGCAGCGCTACGATCGCAGTTCCGAGCATGCGCAGCAGTTACTCTGACTCAAGGAGAAGACACGTACGCCATTTTCAGATCGCTGCTACCGATGTGTGCTTTGTAGTGCTTCTTTATAATATCAGCCATAATTGAAAATGCCGCCGGGTGTGAAATCAGATCTGTGATTCGTTTTCTAAATGAGAAAAAAGTTAAACCAAAAGAAATTAACCGGCAAATCTGCGAGGTTTACAGACAAAATGCTATCAGTGATTCAATGGTTAGAAGATGGGTCAGACTGTTCAATCAAGGACGTGATCAAGTGCACGTTATAGGACTAATTGGACGCCCGTCTGTGGTTACTGATGAAATGGTTCGCACGTGAATTGAAGAGAAGATTAAGCACAACCGTAAATTTACGCTTAGTGCCCTTGCTATGGAAGTTCCGCAAATCTCACAATCACTAATTCATGAAACTGTTACTGAAAAATTGAAATTTCGAAAACTTTGCTCTCGTTGGGTACCCAAAATTTTTACTGAACAACACAAAAAACAATGGATGGGCAGAGCACTTCAGTTTTTGACACGCTACAATGAAGAAGGCGATGGTTTTCTTTCTCAGATAGTAACGGCGGATGAAACTTGGGTATCGTACGACACCCCTGACTCAAAACGGCAATCAATGGAATGGAGGCACACTTCATCCCCAACGAAGGTTAAGCCTAAGCAAATGTTGACACCCCGAAAAGTCACGTGCACCGTTTTTTGGGACAGAAAACGCATTTTGGTGGTTGATTTCTTACTACCAGGTCAAACAATCAATGAGCATGGTTACTGCTAGTCCATTAAGAAACTGCGCCGCGCAATACAGAACAAGCGGCGTGGATTACTTTCAAAAGGTGTTGTTTTTTTCCACGATAATGCCCGACATCACATGGCGAATGTGACCAAACAACTCTTACGAGAATTTCACTGGGACGCGTTTGATCATCCTCCGTACAGTCTGGACCTCGCTCCTAGCGACTTTCATCTCGTCTTACACCTAAAATCTGTCCTTGGTGGCCGGCTGAGGTGGCCGAGGTCGCAGGTTCGAATCCTGCCTCGGGCATGGTTGTGTGTGATGTCCTTAGGTTAGTTAGGTTTAAGTAGTTCTAAGTCCTAGGGGACTGATGACCTCAGAAGTTACGTCCCATAGTGCTCAGAGCCATTTGAACCATTTTGTCCTTGGTGGTCAACACTTCAACGATGATGACGAGGTGAAAGTACATATTACCACATGGCTGAGTACACAGGCGGCAACTTTCTATGAAAAAGGCATACAAAAACTTGTACCACTCTATGACAACTGCCTACAAAATTTCAGAAGCTATATACAAAAGTAGTTTAACAGTTGTAGATTTTTGTACAATATTTTTTTTTTTGTATCTGTACACGTTTGTTTTATACAACCAAACGGAACTTACTTTGTGGACGTAGCTCGTACATGAAATGTATTCGCAGTTGCGAACATGGACAACCATAAACTGTATAAACAAATGACAATGAAAATTTGTTGCCTGTTGGCCCATCATGGCCAGGGGACATCGGCTGGTAATTAATTTTCGGTGTCAATAAACTTCTGAAGGCAACCAGTTTCTGCATTTCATTTGCCATCTTCAAGCCCCATACGCTTTTATCCAAATAAACGACCTTGTCTTATAGCACCATAAACCACTGGATACCGTGAATTCCAATCGTTATACAGTTGCTTCATATGAAGACGTGAGAGCAACTGAATTGCTAAACAACGTGTGGGACGTGTTGGGGAAACCTACTGAGGCGAATCCATGAGCACCAACGACCACCCAGCAGCTGTGAGACACGCCAGTGGAGGAACTGAACGCCCTGCCACAAGAACTGCTTAGCGGTTCTGTGGCCAGCTTGTCAGCGCGTTGCATGGCTTGCACTGCCATCCGTCGTGTTGAAGCACCCCAGTAAGAATCATGTTCCGCATTTTGTAATGCCCAGGGGACCATCATATAGCGCGACGATTTCAATATACACTACTGGTCATTAAAATTGCTACACCACGAAGATGACGTGCTACAGACGCGAAATTTAACCGACAGGAAGAAGATGCTGTGATATGCAAATGATTAGCTTTCCAGAGCATTCATACAAGGTTGGCGCAGATGGCGACACCTACAACGTGCTGACATGAGCAAAGTTTCCAACCGATTTCTCATACACAAACAGTTGACCAGCGTTGCCCAGTGAAACGTTGTTCTGATGCCTCATGTAAGGAGGAGAATTGCATATCATCACGTTTCCGACTTTGATAGATGTCGGATTGTAGCCTATCGCGATTGCGGTTTATCGTATCACGACATTGCTGCTCGCGTTGGTTGAGATCCAATGACTGTTACCAGAATATGGAATCGGTGGGTTCAGGAGGGTAATACGGAACGCCGTGCTGGGTCCCAACGGCCTCGTATCACAGGCAGTAGAGATGACAGGCATCATATCCTCATGGCTGTAACGGATCGTGCAGCCACGTCTCGATCCCTGAGTCAACAGATGGGGACGTTTGCAAGACAACAACCATCTGCACGAACAGTTCGACGACGTTTGCAGCAGCATGGACTATCAGCTCAGAGACCATGGCTGCGGTTACCCTTGACGCTGCATCACAGACAGGAGCGCCTGAGGTGGTGTACTCAACGACGATCCTGGGTGCACGAATGGCAAAACGTCATTTTTTCGGATGAATCCAGGTTCTGTTTACAGCATCATGATGGTCGCATCCGTGTTAGGCGACATCGCGGTGAACGCACATTGGAACTGTGTAATCGTCATCGCCATACTGGCGTATCAACCGGCGTGATGGTATGGGGTGCCATTGGTTACACGTCTCGGTCACCTCTTGTTCGCATTGACGGCACTTTGAACAGTGGACGTTACATTTCAGATGTGTTACGACCCGTGGCTCTACCGTTTATTCGATCCCTGCGAAACCCTACATTTCAGCAGGATAATGCACGACTGCATGTTGCAGGTCCTGTACGGGCCTTTCACGATACAGAAAATGTTCGACTGCTGCCCTGGCCAGCACATTCTCCAGATCTCTCACCAATTGAAAACGTCTGGTCAACGGTGGCCGAGCAACTGGCTTGTCACAATACGCCAGTCACTACTCTTGATGAACTGGGGTATCGTGTTGAAGATGCATGGGCAGCTATACCTGTACACGCCATCCAGGCTCTGTCTGACTCAATGCCCAGGCGTATCGAGGCCATTATTACGGCCAGAGGTGGCTGTTCTGGGTACTGATTTCTGAGGACCTATGCACCCAAATTGCGTGAAAATGTAATCACATGTCAGTTCTAGTATAATATATTTGTACAATGAATGCCCGTTTATCATTTTCTTCTTGGTGTAGCAATTTTAATGGCCAGTAGTGTAGTTATTGCCTATGAATAAAAGTGTAATTCCTGCTCGCCTCATTGCGCACTTCTTCCAGTTACTATATGTACTGTACTGTACAGTTCTTCCTGTGCATAGCTCAAGTGCCAAGTTTCATAGAGTTATGTTACTTGGAGGTGAAACCTCATGTGAAAGTTACTTTCATCCTTAAGCTTAGTGCACCAGTCTGTATTGTTCCCATTTCCTCCTCTTCCTGTCCCAGTCGCGAATGGCTGGCTGCAACAACTACTGGCACATCTCACTGCTCAGCTGGAACCCCTCTAATTTTACCTCCATGGTCTTCTTGCGAGATGTACGCAAGAGGAAGCAATACCCAGGTTGACGCTTCACCATCTGCCACTGGAGTTGGGTAGGCATCTCCCTTCATCAGCGTCCTCAAGCAAGCTGGGTGCTGGTATGTTCTTCAGTAGATCTAACAGCCAACAACCATTCTGCCAACATCTACATCTATACCCTGCAAACCATTGTGAAGTGCACTTCGAAGGGCATTTACCACGGCACCAAGTATGAGGGTTACTTCCCGTTTCAAACGCATATAGAGCGGCTTGAACTTTTGTTGGGAAACTTTTCGGAATTCCACTATTGCCAATCCACTATAGGTACCATGCCTCGTCACAATCCACAAACTGAGAAAAACATGGATAAATATGCCAGAATTCACAAACTCTACTTTTCCATTCATAAAGCTTACGAGAAAGAACATGAAATGATTTTATATATACGAGGGTATTTCGGAAAGTAAAGATACACCGTACGCCAGAGGAACAGAAGAGTTTTGGCGAGCAAGTTGGCAACACTGGTGTTAAACCTTGAACATTTAGCTTTCTCCTGTCGTTCGGCAGTTGAACGTTGCTTCTGGTTGGAGTAGGTCGTGCTTAAAATGGCTGCGCCGATTTAGAATCCCGCCAAATGCGAGGTGCGCTCCGTCATACGTTTTCTTCATGCAAAAGGTCAACGACCAGCGGATATTCACAAAGAAATTGTTTCTGTTTATGGGAACATTATGAGTCGACAAAATGTAACGAAATGGTGTCGTCATTTCTCTGAAGGTAGGACCGATGTTCATGGCGAACAAAGAACAGGTCGGCCATGTGGGATCTCTGATGCCCTTCTTCGTGCCAATAGACGTCTCACATTGAAAGAATTGCTTCAGATCATACCGGACGTGTCAATGACACCTCTTTATGACTTTGTGACTGTCAAGTTAGGGTACAGGTAATTGTGTGCGCGCTGGGTTCCAAAACTGTTAACGGAAGAACACAAAAAGAAAAGGATGGGCTTTGCACAAGACTTCCTCACACGCTACGCTGAAGCAGATGATGAGTTCCTTGATCACATTGTGACAGGTGACGAGACGTGGGTTTATCATCATACACCTGAATCCAAGCAACAATCAATGCAATGGCGCCATTCGAATTCACCAAAAGCCAAGAAATGCAAAACGTCGATTTCAGCGAAGAAAATCATGGCTTCTGTTTTTTGGGACAGACAAGGCATTCTTCTGTTGGAATTTATGCCTCCTGGAACGACAATTAATGCTGCTGCATATTGCCAGCCTTTGAAACGTCTTCGTAGGGCAATTCAAAACAAACGCAGGGGAAGGCTGCAAGTGGAGTCCGCTTGCTTCATGACAACGCTCGGCCTCACACAGCTATCGTAACCAAAGCACTACTCAAACAATTCAAATGGGACGTACTGGACCATCCGCCATACAGCCCGGACCTTACGCCCACCGACTTCCATGTCTTCCGTTACCTGAAGTCACATCTTGGTGGAAAATCATTCCACGACGATGAAGAGATCAAAGATGAAGTTGAAATGTGGTTCCGACAACAGGCGGCAACTTTCTATGACTGTGGGATACAGAACCTTGTGCACCAACTTAAGAAATGTTTGGATAACGGGGGAGATTATGTCGAAAAATAACAAATAATCACGTTAATAAGATGTAACTGACGTTTAGTAAATAAATGTTCTATTTAAGGACTCCGAGCCATTGTATCTTTACTTTTCGAAATGCCCTCGTATATAGTCACTTAGTGATATGCGACAAACCAGTGTCGTCACAAGGTGTGTCCTCCACAAGCACAAATACACTCTTGAATTCATTGTGATACGGAAAGACAGAGCCTCCAAACGTCATCTTTGGGTATTTCTTGCCGTGTTTGCAATGCGTGTCATATCAGCTCATTAAGATTGCTGGCTGGAGGCTCATATCAAAGTATAGGCCTTCCTATCGCATCCTAGGCATGCTCAATGGGTGACAAATGTATGGAGCAGGTAGGTGAATTAAGGACCTGTACACTCATCAATACGAATGAAGCTCAGTGTGAGGTCTTGCATTATCTTGCTGGAGTATGCAATTTTATTCCCATGTCATGAATGGGGTGACAACAGGGTTTGGCATCCCAACCACATTCTGGCAGTCATTCAACCTCCTTCAACCATTTCCAAATCACTCATGTTGTCTCATGAACTACTTCCCTTCACAATGATTCCTAGAGTTGGAAGGTATTAAATCTCGACAGCCACTGCTGAGTGTGACTTTTCAGCAGGTCGCCTACAGACATGTTGTCGTCGATCATGCCACCACGAACAGAAGTGACATTCATCACTGAACAACCACAGCATGTCACCGAGTGCCAGAGTCTGACTCCAAATCATGTAAGTCCCTGTCTGTGGTACGATGTCAGCAAATAACAACGTATGGCAACGTGCATGTATCAAGCCATCTTCCAGTACTCTGTTCCCAACGGTTTGGTGTGAAATTCTTTTTCTAACCTCTGTTCGGATTTCATCTGTTGTAATCCATCTATTCGTCAAAGCCAGCAGAACAATCCTACAATCTTCTCGCAGTGCCGTCCTTCTGGAAAGACCTGTCCCTATTTTTCTTGCCAGCAACCCTTCTGCAGTAAATTATATTACAGCCAGCCATTTCTGCAATATGTCAGTATAATGTTCCAACGTTTCTTAGGCCAATGATTCGACCTTTCTCAAAGTCCAAAAGCTACACACAGACATCTTCCAGGCATGCTGTATTCCCATCTCCACCAGCAAAATTACAGTAACAGTGGCCAAACCCTACAGCCATTATGTAATCACACCACTCTTCATCTGTAGGAACTTTTTTTTTTCAGTACTGAAAATAAGCTAGCATGAGTATGAAATTTTAATAAATATATTCAACAGGAATGATGATCCTGGAATATAAATCTGGCAGCCTGAGGTCACAGTGCTCATGATGTCAAAATTTCCATTTCCATCATTGCAGTCCTCTTTCTTCATAAATTTTAGGCCACAACAAACAATGACTAAAAACTTGAAACTTGCAGAGAATTTATGTTTCTATGTGAGAACGTCAAAAATGCCACTAAGGAATATTTACATTATTTTCCAAGTTATAGCAGAAAATTAACGTTATACAGGGTGATTCAAAAAGAATACCACAACTTTAAAAATGTGTATTTAATGAAAGAAACATAATATAACCTCCTGTTATACATCATTACAAAGAGTATTTAAAAAGGTTTTTTTTCACTTAAAAGCAAGTTCAGAGATGTTCAATATGGCCCCCTCCAGACACACGAGCAATATCAACCCGATACTCCAACTCGTTCCACACTCTCTGTAGCATATCAGGCGTAACAGTTTGGATAGCTGCTGTTATTTCTCGTTTCAAATCATCAATGGTGGCTGGGAGAGGTGGCCGAAAGACCATATCCCTAACATACCCCCATAAGAAAAAATCGCAGGGGGTAAGATCAGGGCTTCTTGGAAGCCAGTGATGAAGTGCTTCTGTCACGGGCTGCCTGGCGGCCGATCCATCGCCTCCGGTAGTTGACGTTCAGGTTTCATAACTAACCTTTTTCGTAGGACTCTCCATACAGTTGATTGTGGAATTTGCAGCTCTCTGCTAGCTCTGCGAGTCGATTTTCCTGGGCTGCGAACAAATGCTTGCTGGATGCGTGCTACATTTTCATCACTCGTTCTCGGCCGTCCAGAACTTTTCCCTTTGCACAAACACCCATTCTCTGTAAACTGTTTATACCAACGTTTAATACACCACCTATCAGGAGGTTTAACACCATACTTCGTTCGAAATGCACGCTGAACAACTGTCGTCGATTCACTTCTGCCGTACTCAATAACACGAAAAGCTTTCTGTTGAGCGGTCGCCATCTTAGCATCAATAAATGAAACTTTATAGCTCCCTTAATTCGCCGACAGATAGTGCTTAGCTCTGCCTTTTGTCGTTGCAGAGTTTTAAATTCCTAAAGTTGTGGTATTCTTTTTTAATCACCCTGTACTATGAAATCTAAACATGTTGTGAATCAACTATCTACTCTTTGGAATTGGAAAACATTTTAGTGGTTGATAACTGTATGTGGGAGTACCTATCCAGAGCGACCTTAAGTGGAATGCTACATAAATGAAATTCTAAAAGTAGATGCAAGTCAGATTCACTGGAATGATTTAAGCCCAGGTGGCAAAGAATTCAGCTTGCCAACAGTGCCTTAGCGCTCAGCCTCGCTGCACATTTCTTCCACCACCACAGCACGCATTCTGACCACGAGGAGGGGAAGGAGGAAGCTGCTAACGCACCACATTTAAATGGTAGTGCGGTCGCACTGCATGCGACTTGGTTGTAATCTTCAAATTTCTCAACAACATACGAAGGTAATTTGGAGAGTAAATTCCGTTTCGATTTTTCTCCAGGTCGCTACAACGATCACAGTTCCGTTCATGAGCAGTAGTATCTCTGAATCAAGCAGAACGAAATGACGCCGTTTCGAACTCGCTCTGTATTTTGTGTTTCGTAGTAATTCTTTGTAATTGTATCGTTGACCGAAAATCCCACCACGTGTGATTCAAATCTGTGATTCGTTCTGTGAATGTTAAGAACGTTAAAACAAGTGACATTCATCGACAAATCTCCGAGGTTTGCGGAGAAAATGCAATGAGAGTTTCAATGGTGAGAAGATGGGTACGACAACTTAAGGAAGGGAGTGATCTAGTGCGTGACGGAGAACGAAGTGGACGTCCATCTGTGGTTTCTGATGAACTCTTAGTGCAGTCGAAGAAATGATTAAGAAATACCGTAAGTTTACGATTAATGCTATTGCTCGTCATTGGCATCCGAAGTCGTTCCTTGGTCGTGAGCACTTCAACAACGATGAAGATGTAAAAGAACATGTTACCATATATTCGACATATGGCAACATCCTACGACGTAGGAATAGATAAACTTATACAATGCTATGAGAAATGCCTGGGAAATTACGGGGGCTATGTTGAAAAGTGTTATACATATTTGTGAAAAATTGCTTTCTTTATCTGTATTCGATACCTGTTTTGTTAGTAACAGTACTTTCCAAACTACCCTCGTAGAAAAGAAACATAACAAATTTTAAATATTATTTAATTATTTCTCGCGTTAAAGACATAATATATTTTTCGCCCGGCATAAACTGTCAGCATGTAACGTCCCCTTAGAAAAATTAATGAACTACTATGCTGGTAAGCCCCTACGTTATTTGCTTTTCAAACAGCTGAGCAGAACTGAACGTACTCAGACTTTCGCATTTCGCTCTTTACCTATTTTGATCAACACTAAAATGACACAATATTTTTAGCGCAACGCAATCTGACTTTCAATAATCCCTACAAAAGAGTGGCCCTGACTAACACTAAACTATACCTTTCACAAATCACTCACCTCACAAAAATCTTCGTTACTCAAGCTACTGCAATACAGCGAGCGTCACTACTGCCAGCTAAATAAAAGATTCAAACTACTGAAGGTACTAACTGCTGATAGGCATAGTTAGCAAATGAAAGATTTTGATGGAGAACAAACAATGTATTTACCTTAATAGTGTTCAAAAGTCATAATATATATATCAGTCCATGATATCCAATATTACAAATTTACTGTCTCTGATGGACAAACGTCCAGATCATCATCCGCTCGCAAAATTCCGCCATTTCTCTCCCCACATCCACCACTGCTGGCGGCTCACCTCCAACTGCGCAACGCTACGCGCTATTCACAGCCAACTGCCCAACACTACAATAGCCAACAACAATGCAAACCAGCCACAGACTGCACACAGCACAGCCAGTGATTTTCATATAGAGCGCTACGTGGCGTTACCAATAAAAAAACCTATACAGCCTACTTACAGGCATACGGACAGACATAGACAAAGCCATAGATTTTTGCATTCATATTGCCACTTAATAATGACTTACTTAGTTTCATAATCGAAAAAACATCTTTTTCACACATATGTTGGTCGAAATATCGTGGCACTTTTGCAACATTATGGAAACGTGGAAACTCTACTTGAGGAAAGCAATGCAGACGTTCTGGAAAATTTTAACGCAAAAGGATTCGTCTTCAAAGTGGAACTGCTTCCCTGATGTATCCGTTATACCTGCACACGCACCGGTGCGTCTCGAAATTAGCTCGACAACACTTTCAAAATTGGTGGTGTCCTCAAAACGTTTAAGAAACTACCCTTGCAGTTCTTTCAAGGGCACTATAAATTCTTCAAACCTCGACATTTCTTTAAAGCCAGTAAGCTAAGGGAACTCGACTGTGTATGTCAGAATGTGTTCCGTCTACAACGCAGTATTGTATTTAAGTACACTCCCACTAAATCAGAAAAATGATGATGATGTTTGGTTTGTGGGGCGCTCAACTGCGCGGTCATCAGCGACGAACAAAGTCCCAATTTTTACACACTCCATTTTTTACACAATTCAATCTAGCCACTGTAACAAATGGCGATAATGAAATGATGCGAACAACACCAACACCCAGTCTCCGGGCAGAGAAAATCCCCAACCCGGCCGTGAATCGAACCCGGGACCCCGTGATCCAGAGGCGGCAACGCTAGCCACTAGACCACGAGCTGCGGACATTAAATCAGAAAGAAGTAGTTTCTCACCTTGCAGTGTCTTCCTGCAGGCAGTGTGCAGACAAACCCATCCAAAATGCATAGTCTGCAATCCATTCCAGATGTTCTAATGGCACATCCCGTTTGTTGCAGATGACAGTTGGAGTTTTCATACAAATATCTTTCTGTATGTGTCACTTTCAGAGAAGCCTTGTATTTCTGTCTTCCATCAGGATGTCCCATAACTAAAGCATCCAAGAAGGATACTGAGGCGTCTTTTTCCATCTCCATTATAAATTGGATTTTAGGATTTATACCATTGAGGCTAATGGGATGTTGAAATATAAGGTTTTTCGGAAAGTGAGGCAGATTGATAGACATTTGCGCAAGAACTCCAATCATCATCCGCAACAAGAGAGACGTACCATTAAAAGTCTTGCTGACAGAAAAAAAAATTTGCATGACGAAACACTTCGACGCCGAATCAAAACGTCTGAAGCAGGTTTTCGAAAGGGATGGCTACATGGACAATGAAGTAAGTAGGGTTCTGCCACCGAATAACAGTAGGAAAAAGAACAAAGATAAAACACTGCGATCAAAGATCAAGATTTCTCTACTTTTGATCAAAAAAGTCACGGATCACGTCGGCAAAAGTTTACAGAAACATGACATCAGACCGGTTGTTAGACAAACTAAGAGAACATGTTAAGCGCTGCGATCTATAAAGGACATACGCCCTCCTCTGTCAGTAGGTGTTCTTGTGGAAAAATCTACATTGGAACAACCAAGAGAAGCGTAAATACGAGACTAAAAGAACATGAAAGTCTTTGGCGTCTAGGGAAAGCGGGAGTAGCAGGGCATGCCTTTCAATAAGGATATCATGAAGTGCAGTTTTCCGAAACAAAAATTTTATCTACTGTGATAAATTGTGATCCATGACTATATAGAGAAGCCATCGAAATATGTAAGTGGAGTGATAATTATAACAGAAAACAAGAAGCCATGAAACTCAATGATTTATGGACTGTGGGTCTGCAGAATCGATAAATAAGTTTTTATCTTTCTACATCTATCTACATCTACATCCATACTTCGCAAGCCACCTGACTGTGTGTGGCGGAGGGT
Organism: Schistocerca nitens; assembly: GCF_023898315.1. Classification (NCBI taxonomy): domain Eukaryota; kingdom Metazoa; phylum Arthropoda; class Insecta; order Orthoptera; family Acrididae; genus Schistocerca; species Schistocerca nitens. Next base: position 99,473,172 of record NC_064622.1, read on the forward strand.
ACCCTGAGTACCTCTATCGGTTTTCCCTTCTATTCCAGTCTCGTATTGTTCGTGGAAAGAAGGATTGTCGGTATGCTTCTGTGTGGGCTCTAATCTCTCTGATTTTATTCTCATGGTCTCTTCGCGAGATATACGTAGGAGGGAGCAATATACTGCTTGACTCTTCGGTGAAGGTATGTTCTCGAAACTTCAACAAAAGCCCGTACCGAGCTACTGAGCGTCTCTCCTGCAGAGTCTTCCACTGGAGTTTATCCCGTAACACTTTCGCGATTACTAAATGATCCTGTAACGAAGCGCGCTGCTCTCCGTTGGATCTTCTCTATCTCTTCTATCAACCCTATCTGGTACGGATCCCACACTGCTGAGCAGTATTCAAGCAGTGGGCGAATTCCTTAGGATTCTTCCAATGAATCTCAGTCTGGCATCTGCTTTACCGATGATCAACTTTATATGATCATTCCATTTTAAATCACTCCTAATGCGTACTCCCAGATAATTTATGGAATTAACTGCTTCCAGTTGCTGACCTGCTATTTTGTAGCTAAATGATAATGGAACTATTTTTCTATATATTCGCAGCACATTACACTTGTCTACATTGAGATTCAATTGCCATTCCCTGCACCATGCGTCAATTCGCTGCACATCCTCCTGCATTTCAGTACAATTTTCCATTGTTACAACCTCTCGATACACCACAGCATCATCTGCAAAAAGCCTCAGTGAACTTCCGATGTCATCCACAAGGCCATTTATGTATGTTGTGAATAGCAACGGTCCTATGACACTCCCCTGCGGCACACCTGAAATCACTCTTACTTCGGAAGACTTCTCTCCATTGAGAATGACATGCTGCGTTCTGTTATCTAGGAACTCTTCAATCCAATCTCACAATTGGTCTGATAGTCCATATGCTCTTACTTTGTTCATTAAACGACTATGGGGAACTGTATCGAACGCCTTGCGGAAGTCAAGAAACACGGCATCTACCTGTGAACCCGTGTCTATGGCCCTCGGAGTCTCGTGGACGAATAGCGCGAGCTGGGTTTCACACGACCGTCTTTTTCGAAACCCATGCTGATTCCTACATAGTAGATTTCTAGTCTCTAGAAAAGTCATTATACTCGAACATAATGCGTGTTCCAAAATTCTACAACTGATCGACGTTAGAGATATAGGTCTATAGTTCTGCACGTCTGTTCGACGTCCCTTCTTGAAAACTGGGATGACCTGTGCACTTTTCCAATCCTTTGGAACGCTACGCTATTCTAGAGACCTACGGTACACCGCTGCGAGAAGGGGGGCAAGTTCCTTCGCGTACTCTGTGTAAAATCGAACTGATATCCCATCAGGTCCAGTGGCCTTTCCTCTTTTGAGCGATTTTAATTGTTTCTCTATCCCTCTGTCGTCTATTTCGATATCTACCATTTTGTCATATGTGCGACAATCTAGAGAAGGAACCACAGCGCAGTCTTCCTCTGTGAAACAGCTTTGGAAAAAGACATTTAGTATTTCGGCCTTTAGTCTGTCATCCTCTGTTTCAGTACCATTTTGGTCATTTAGGACATTTTGTTTTGATCCACCTACCGCTTTGACATAGGAACAAAATTTCTTAGGATTTTCTGCCAAGTCAGTACATAGAACTTTACTTTCGAATTCATTGAACGCCTCTCGCATAGCCCTCCTCACACTACATTTCGCTTCGCGTAATTTTTGTTTGTCTGGAAGGCTTTGGCTATGTTTATGTTTGCTGTGAAGTTCCCTTTGCTTCCGCAGCAGTTTCCTAACTCGGTTGTTGTACCACGGTGGCTCTTTTCCATCTCTTACGATCTTGCTTGGCACATACTCATCTAACGCATATTGTACGATGGTTTTGTACTTTGTCCACTGATCCTCAACACTATCTGTACTTGAGACAAAACTTTTGTGTTGAGCCGTCAGGTACTCTGTAATCTGCTTTTTGTCACTTTTGCTAAACAGAAAAATCTTCCTACCTTTGAAAGCGACACTCGATGGTTATGTTTTATCTCTGGTAAAGATTATCTCTGATGGCGTATCAAGAAGTAATCGCTCCTGGGTATCTGATGACGGATAAATTCCGAAACGCGTCGTATGATCTATAAAGTCATTCCTTGTCTGATGCTTGACTTTTACCACTGCGATTCAGTCAGCCTGAATGCAGAACAAATAATTGTTTTACTTTCAACTTTGACGCCGGATAAAAAATGACAAAAGAAATAATTTTTTCGTGCGATATAATTACAAAATACAGTTTTAGGATTTTTTTCTTTTGCTTGTACTGTAAAATCTTGCTTCTTGTCTGATTTTGTGAGTCAGAGCCAACGGGATGTACTCATAAGTTTTCATGAGCGAGTTTGCGAATATCAAAATATGTAACCTCAATGGCCGTAGGTTTTGACTGTATTGACTTAGAACCGTACATTTATTACACCTCCAAGGGCCTGTAGAACTTGGTATGTGACATAAATTTCAACTTCATACGACTGACCGCTCCTGAGAAAGAGGGGTCTTAAAAGATGGTCTACAGAGTCAGATGACAGATGACAAACAAAAACAAATTTCTCGCGTCATATAATTACAAATTTAAATTTTTCGGATGTTTTTGTCTGGTTGTCTTGTGAAACTTTCCTTTTTGCCAAATTTCATAATTCTAGGCTAAGCAGAAGTACTCTGTTGGTCTTGATTATTGAGTTTACGATTGTTGAAATATTTATTTATTTATTTACACGTCTAGTTCCGTAGAGCCAAATTGAGGAGCAAATCTCCAAGGTCATGCAAAGTGTCAGTACATGAATTTACAACATAAAATTAATGTTTACGAACCCAAAAAAAGTCAAGCCATAAGTTTAAGTAAACACAATAAACAATATAGCATAAGAATGAGCGTAATTTTTCGAGGAACTCCTCAACAGAATAGAAGGATTGATTCATGAGGAAGCTCTTCAGTTTCGATTTGAAAGTGCGTGGATTACTGCTAAGATATTTGAATTCTTGTGGTAGGTTATTGAAAATGGATGCAGCAGTATGCTGCACACCTTTCTGCACAGGAATTAAGGAAGTGCGATCCAAATGCACATTGGATTTCTGCCGATTATTAACTGAGCGGAAGCTTCTAATTCTTGGGAATAAGCTGATACTGTTAACAAGGAACGACAGTACTTGAGGGGCCAATGTCAAAATACCCAGACTAATGATCAGGGATCGACAAGAGGTTCGCGAACTTACACCACTTAATGCCCGAACTGACCATTTCTGAGCCAAAAATATCCTTTTAGAATGTGGAACAGTTGCCCCAAAATATAATATCAAACGGCATAAGCGAATATCAAACGGCATAAGCGAATAAAAATTCCGAACGATCACTCACTTCAGATACTGTTCGAATAGTTAAAATGGCAGCGTCAAGTCTTTGAACAAGATCCTGAACGTGGGCATTCCACAATTTTTTACTATCTATGTGAACACCTAGAAATTTGAACTGTTCAATTTCACTAATCATATGGCCATTCTGTGAAATTAAAATGTCTGTTTTAGTTGCACTGCGTGTTAGCAACTGTAAAAACTGAATCAGTCCGGAACATCAACGCTGCTACTGTCACAGGTTCGACTCCTGCCTCGGACATGGATGTGTGTGATGTCCTTAGGTTTGTAGGGTTTAAGTAGTTCTAAGTCTAGGGGACTGATGACCTCAGATGTTAAGTCCCGTAGTGCTCAGAGCCATTTGAACCATTTATATAAATGAGGAACAGGAACCTGCTCCCCCCGCCCCCCCCCCCCCACACACACACACACATTTGACCGTACCCAACTCAGACCCCACATCACAGCCATTGTCAACACTGTGAGTAATGACCTTTTCCTGTGTGTTGTTAAAGTAAGAGCTGAACCAATTGTGAGCTACTCCTCGTATTCCGTAATGGTCCAACTTCTGGAGCAATATTTTGTGATCAACACAATCAAACGCCTTATTTACATCACAAAAGATGAGTAGCGTTCGAAACGCTTTGTTTATTCCATCCAGTACGTCACAAAGAAAAGAAAATATAGCATTTTAAGTTGTTAAACGACTTCTAAAGCCCAACTGTACATTTGACAGCAAGTTAATGGCGATATATCTTGATTCCATTGCCTTAGACACTAACGTTCACTATACCGTCAAGGGACCATAGACCTCAGTGTGTAACAGAAATTTCAACCCGGTCGGGAGAAAAACGGTTTTCAACAGTCGGACACACAGACGGACAAGAAAACGATCCTATAACGGTTCCGTTTTTACCGATTGAGGCAAGGAATCCTGAAAAGACGGAAGACTGTAGCGACATTCCGACCTTCCAAGAGAGAGTTTCGATCGCAGTAACGCCATTCCTAGTGACTACAACGCTCAGTCGCCAGCCGTATCGCTTGATTTATCTTATCTCTGCAAGAGAGGCGCTCTGCATCGCGGTGTAGCTTGCTCGCCAGGTTTCGAGAGGGTGCGTTTCTGGATGAGGTATCGAGTATATTGCTTCCCCCTACTTATACCTCCCGAGGAGTTCACGAATGTAAAATTAGAGAGATTAGAGCGCGCACGGAGGCTTTCAGACAGTCGTTCTTCCCGCGAACCATACGCGACTGGAACAGGAAAGGGAGGTAATGACAGTGGCACGTAAAGTGCCCTCCGCCACACACCGTTGGGTGGCTTGCGGAGTATGGATGTAGATGTAGATGTAGCCATGTGGACTCCACAGCGAGCTGTTGTCACACCAGAGGTAAAGCAGCCAGCTGCAGAGTGGAGACACCTGCAGGAGGCAGCCGTCTGTATCCAGGGACGCGTTTTGTGGCGTGACTCCTCAGCCATTCGCCGCACCGTTAGTTCGCTAAAAATGCGCGATGAATGGCAGAAAGGCCAGCCCGTGACCAATCAGCTGCCTATTAACGTGCACTTGTTTCCGGACTGGGAAATTCCCCCCCCTCTTCCACCGCGTAACCACAAATGCAAGCGTTGCAACTCCACCGCAAGAAATCTACCATCCGTTGCACATTACTTCCAGGGAGTAGGAGAGCCAGAAAGAGAAATTGCAGCTCACATGTTAAACAGATACGCTTAACTTTCCAAGCATACAAGAAAATTACGGGCATTCCGGTCTGCCTATTAATCAAACAACCTTTGTTTATAAACGTGCAAACTTTACTCAAACTAAATGAGCAATATCGGCCTTAATACACTACTGGCCATTAAAATTGCTACACCACGAATATGGCGTGCTACAGACGCGAAATTTAACCGACAGGAAGAAGATGCTGTGATATGCAAATGATTAGCTTTTCAGAGCATTCACACAAGGTTGGCGCCGGTGGCGACACCTACAACGTGCTGACATGAGGAAAGTTTCCAACCGATTTCTCATACACAAACAGCAGTTCACCGGCGTAGCCTGGTGAAACGTTGTTGTCATGCCTCGTGTAAGGAGGAGAAAGGCGTACCATCACGTTTCCGACTTTGAGAAAAGTCGGATTGTAGCCTATCGCGATTGCGATTAATCGTATCGCGACATTGCTGCTCGCGTTGGTCGAGATGCAATGACTGTTAGCAGAATATGGAATCGGTGGCTTCAGGAGGGTAATACGGAACGCCGTGCTGGATCCCAACGGCTTCGTATCACTAGCAGTCGACATGTCAGACATCTTATCCGCAAGGATGTAACGGATCGTGCAGCCACGTCTCGATCCCTGAGTCAACAGATGGGGACGTTTGCAAGACAACAAACATCTGCACAAACAGTTCGACGACGTTTGCAGCAGCATGGACTATCATCTCGGAGACCATGGCTGCGGTTACCCTTGCGGTGCATCACAGACAGGAACGCCTGCGATGGTGCACTCAACGACGAACCTGGATGCACGTATGGCAAAACGTCATTTTTTCGGATGAATCCAGGTTCTGTTTACTGCATCATGATGGTCGCATCCGTATTTGGCGACATAGCGGTGAACGCACATTGGAAGCGTATCACACGGCGTGATGGTTTGGGGTGCCATTGGTTACACATCTCGGTCACCTCTTGTTCCCATTGACGGGACTTTGAACAGTGGGCGTTACATTTCAGATGTGTTACGACCTGTGGCTCTACCCTTCATTCAGTCCCTGCGAAACCCTACATTGCAGAAGGATAATGCACGACCGCATGTTGCAGGTCCCGTACGGGCCTTTCTGGATGTTGTTGTTGTTGTGGTCTTCAGTCCTGAGACTGGTTTGATGCAGCTCTCCATGCTACTCTATCCTGTGCAAGCTTCTTCATCTCCCAGTACCTACTGCAACCTGCATCCTTCTGAATCTGCTTAGTGTATTCATCTCTTGGTCTCCCTCTACGATTTTTATCTTCCACGCTGCCCTCCAATGCTAAATTTGTGATCCCTTGATGCCTCAGGACATGTCGTACCAACCGATCCCTTCTTCTAGTCAAGTTGTGCCACAAACTTCTCTTCTCCACAATCCTATTCAATACCTCCTCATTAATTACGTGATCTACCCACCTAATCTTCAACATTCTTCTGTAGCACCACATTTCGAAAGCTTCTATTCTCTTCTTGTCCAAACTATTTATCGTCCATGTTTCACTTCCATACATGGCTACACTCCATACAAATACTTTCAGGAACGACTTCCTGACATTTAAACCTATACTCGATGTTAACAAATTTCTCTTCTTCAGAAACGCTTTTCTTGCCATTGCCATTTTACATTTTATATCCTCTCTACTTCGACCATCATCAGTTGTTTTGCTCCCCAAATAGCAAAACTCCTTTACTACTTTAAGTGTCTCATTTCCTAATCTAATTCCCTCAGCATCACCAGACTTAATTCGACTACATTCCATTATCCTCGTTTTGCTTTTGTTGATGTTCATCATATACCCTCCTTTCAAGACACTGTCCATTCCGTTCAACTGCTCTTCCAAGTCCTTTGCTGTCCTTGACAGAATTACAATGTCATCGGCGAACCTCAAAGTATTTATTTCTTCTCCCTGGATTTTAATACCTACTCCGAAATTTTCTTTTGTTTCCTTTACTGCTTGCTCAATATACAGATTGAATAACATCGGGGAGAGGCTACAACCCTGTCTCACTCCCTTCCCAACCACTGCTTCCCTTTCATGCCCCTCGACTCTTATAACTGCCATCTGGTTTCTGTACAAATTATAAATAGCCTTTCGCTCCCTGTATTTTACTCCTGCCACCTTTAGAATTTGAAAGAGAGTATTCCAGTCAACATTGTCAAAAGCTTTCTCTAAGTCTACAAATGCTAGGAACATAGGTTTGCCTTTCCTTAATCTTTCTTCTAAGATAAGTCGCTCCCAGCTTCAGGCAGTGTTGGCTTCGGTCACACAGCTTCAGGCTGTTGCCAATGGGCATCACTGTGGGGGTCCGGATGGGGGTTTGTCGGGGACGGCCAGCTCGTCCCATGCATCCCCCGATCGGACTACGACTGTGGTTGCCCGGGATACTGCCCGCATTGAGGCTCATCCCTCACCTGTGGTAGAGTGGGAGGTCGTCTCAAGGTGTGGCAGGGGGCGAAAGACATTCCGGAGGGCTGAACGGAAGGCCTCTCCAGTTTGTCTGACGAACCGGTTTCAGGCTCTGTCTCAGGCTGATACTGATCTTCGGCCTGACATGGCTGCTTGTCCTGTTCCAGAGGTTGCACCTCAGTCTGCAAGATCCGGGCAGTCGCAGAGGGTGGGCTTACTGGTAGTTGGGAGCTCCAACGTCAGGCGTGTAATGGGGCCCCTTAGGGAAATGGCAGCAAGAGAGGGGAAGAAAACCAATGTGCACTCCGTGTGCATACCGGGGGGAGTCATTCCAGATGTGGAAAGGGTCCTTCCGGATGCCATGAAGGGTACAGGGTGCACCCATCTGCAGGTGGTCGCTCATGTCGGCACCAATGATGTGTGTCGCTATGGATCGGAGGAAATCCTCTCTGGCTTCCGGCGGCTATCTGATTTGGTGAAGACTGCCAGTCTCGCTAGCGGGATGAAAGCTGAGCTCACCATCTGCAGCATCGTCGACAGGACTGACTGCAGACCTTTGGTACAGAGCCGAGTGGAGGGTCTGAATCAGAGGCTGAGACGGTTCTGCGACCATGTGGGCTGCAGATTCCTCGACTTGCGCCATAGGGTGGTGGGGTTCCGGGTTCCGCTGGATAGGTCAGGAGTCCTCTACACGCAACAAGCGGCTACACGGGTAGCAGGGGTTGTGTGGCGTGGGCTGGGCCGTTTTTTAGGTTAGATGGCCTTGGGCAAGTACTGAAAGGGCAACAGCCTCAACGGGTGCGGGGCAAAGTCAGGACATGCGGGGACCAAGCAGCAATCGGTATTGTAATTGTCAACTGTCGAAGCTGCGTTGGTAAAGTACCGGAACTTCAAGCGCTGATAGAAAGCACCGAAGCTGAAAACGTTATAGGTACAGAAAGCTGGCTGAAGCCAGAGATAAATTCTGCCGAAATTTTTACAAACGTACAGACGGTGTTTAGAAAGGATATATTGCATGCAACCCGTGGTGGAGTGTTCGTCGCTGTTAGTAGTAGTTTATCCTGTAGTGAAGTAGAAGTGGATAGTTCCTGTGAATTATTATGGGTGGAGGTTACACTCAACAACCGAGCTAGGTTAATAATTGGCTCCTTTTACCGACCTCCCGACTCAGCAGCATTAGTGGCAGAACAACTGAGAGAAAATTTGGAATACATTTCACATAAATTTTCTCAGCATGTTATAGTCTTAGGTGGAGATTTCAATTTACCAGATATACACTGGGACACTCAGATGTTTAGGACGGGTGGTATGGACAGAGCATCGAGTGACATTATACTGAGTGCACAATCCGAAAATTACCTCGAGCAATTAAACAGACAACGACTCGTCGAGATAACATCTTGGACCTACCGATAACAAACAGACCCGAACTTTTCGACTATGTATGTGCAGAACAGGGAATCAGTGATCATAAGGCCGTTGCAGCATCCCTGAATATGGAAGTTAATAGGAATACAAAAAAAGGGAGGAAGGTTTATCTGTTTAGCAAGAGTAGTAGAAGGCAGATTTCAGACTACCTAACAGATCAAAACGGAAATTTCTGTTCCGACACTGACAATGTTGAGTGTTTATGGGAAAAGTTCAAGGCAATCGTAAAATGCGTTTTAGACAGGTACGTGCCGAGTAAAACTGTGAGGGACGGGAAAAACCCACCGTGGTACAACAACAAAGTTAGGAAACTACTGCGAAAGCAAAGAGAGCTTCACTCCAGGTTTAAACGCAGCCAAAACCTCTCAGACAAACAGAAGCTAAACTATGTCAAAGTTAGCGTAAGGAGGGCTATGCGTGAAGCGTTCAGTGAATTCGAAAGTAAAATTCTATGTACCGAATTGACAGAAAATCCTAGGAAGTTCTGGTCTTACGTTAAATCAGTAAGTGGCTCGAAACAGCATATCCAGACACTCCGGGATGATGATGGCATTGAAACAGAGGATGACACGCGTAAAGCTGAAATACTAAACACCTTTTTCCAAAGCTGTTTCACAGAGGAAGACCGCACTGCAGTTCCTTCTCTAAATCCTCGCACAAACGAAAAAATGGCTGACATCGAAATAAGTGTCCAAGGAATAGAAAAGCAACTGGAATCACTCAACAGAGGAAAGTCCACTAGACCTGACGGGATACAAATTCGATTCTACACAAAGTACGCGAAAGAACTTGCCCCCTTCTAACAGCCGTGTACCGCATGTCTCTAGAGGAACGGAGGGTTCCAAATGATTGGAAAAGAGCACAGGTAGTCCCAGTCTTCAAGAAGGGTCGTCGAGCAGATGCGGAAAACTATAGACCTATATCTCTGACGTCGATCTGTTGTAGAATTTTAGAACATGTTTTTTGCTCGAGTATCATGTCGTTTTTGGAAACCCAGAATCTACTATGTAGGTATCAACATGGATTCCGGAAACAGCGATCGTGTGAGACCCAACTCGCTTTATTTGTTCATGAGACCCAGAAAATATTAGATACAGGCTCCCAGGTAGATGCTATTTTTCTTGACTTCCGGAAGGCGTTCGATACAGTTCCGCACTGTCGCCTGATAAACAAAGTAAGAGCCTACGGAATATCAGACCAGCTGTGTGGCTGGATTGAAGAGTTTTTAGCAAACAGAACACAGCATGTTGTTATCAATGGAGAGACGTCTACAGACGTTAAAGTAACGTCTGGCGTGCCACAGGGGAGTGTTATGGGACCATTGCTTTTCACAATATATATAAATGACCTAGTAGGTAGTGTCGGAAGTTCCATGCGGCATGATGCTGTAGTATACAGAGAAGTTGCAGCATTAGAACATTGTTGCGAAATGCAGGAAGATCTGCAGCGGATAGGCACTTGGTGCAGGGAGTGGCAACTGTCCCTTAACATAGACAAATGTAATGTATTGCGAATACATAGAAAGAAGGATCCTTTATTGTATGATTATATGATAGCGGAACAAAAACTGGTAGCAGTTACTTCTGTAAAATATCTGGGAGTATGCGTGCGGAACGATTTGAAGTGGAATGATCATATAAAATTAATTGTTGGTAAGGCGGGTACCAGGTTTGAGATTCATTGGGAGAGTGCTTAGAAAATGTAGTCCATCAACAAAGGAGGTGGCTTACAAAACACTCGTTCGACCTATACTTGAGTATTGCTCATCAGTGTGGGATCCGTACCAGATCGGGTTAACGGAGGAGATAGAGAAGATCCAAAGAAGAGCGGCGCGTTTCGTCACAGGGTTATTTGGTAACCGTGATAGCGTTACGGAGATGTTTAATAAACTCAAGTGGCAGACTCTGCAAGAGAGGCGCTCTGCATCGCGGTGTAGCTTGCTCGCCAGGTTTCGAGAGGGTGCGTTTCTGGATGAGGTATCGAATATATTGCTTCCCCCTACTTATACCTCCCGAGGAGATCACGAATGTAAAATTAGAGAGATTAGAGCGCGCACGGAGGCTTTCAGACAGTCGTACTTCCCGCGAACCATACGCGACTGGAACAGGAAAGGGAGGCATTGACAGTGGCACGTAAAGTGCCCTCCGCCACACACCGTTGGGTGGCTTGCGGAGTATAAATGTAGATGTAGATGTAGAAGGTCAGTATTGCCTCACGTGTTCCAACATTTCTACGGAATCCAAACTGATCTTCCCCGAGGTCGGCTTCTACCAGTTTTTCCATTCGTCTGTAAAGAATTCGCGTTAGTATTTTGCAGCTGTGACTTATTAAACTGATAGTTCGGAAATTTTCACATCTGTCGACACCTGCTTTCTTTGGGATTGGAATTATTATATTCTTCTTGAAATCTGAGGGTATTTCGCCTGTCTCGTACATCTTGCTCACCAGGTGGTAGAGTTTTGTCAGGACTGGCTCTCCCAAGGCCGTCAGTAGTTCTAATGGAATGTTGTCTACTCCCGGGGCCTTGTTTCGACTCAGGTCTTTCAGTGCTCTATCAAACTCTTCACGCAGTATCGTATCTCCCATTTCATCTTCATCTACATCCTCTTCCATTTCCATAATATTGTCCTCAAGTACATCGCCCTTGTATTGACCCTCTATATACTCCTTCCACCTTTCTGCTTTCCCCTCTTTGCTTAGAACTGGGTTTCCATCTGAGCTCTTGATGTTCATACTAGTGGTTCTCTTATCTCCAAAGGTCTCTTTAATTTTCCTGTAGGCAGTATCTATCTTACCCCTAGTGAGATAAGCCTCTACATCCTTACATTTGTCCTCTAGCCATGCCTGCTTAGCCATTTTGCACTTTCTGTCGATCTCATTTTTGAGACGTTTGTTTTCCTTTTTGCCTGCTTCATTTACTGCATTTTTATATGTTCTCCTTTCTGGATACAGAAAATGTTTGACTGCTGCCCTGGCCAGCACATTCTCCTGATCTCTCGCCAATTGAAAACGTCTGGTCAGTGGTGTCCGAGCAACTGGCTCGTCACAATACGCCAGTCACTACTCTTGATGAACTGTGGTATCGTGTTGAAGATGCATGGGCAGCTGTACCTGTACACGCCATCCAAGCTCTGTTTTACTCAATGCCCAGGCGTATCAAGGCCGTTATTACGGCCAGAGGTGGTTGTTCTGGGTACTGATTTCTCAGGATCTATGCACCGAAATTGCGTGAAAATGTAATCACATGTGAGTTATAGTATAATACACTCCTGGAAATGGAAAAAAGAACACATTGACACCGGTGTGTCAGACCCACCATACTTGCTCCGGACACTGCGAGAGGGCTGTACAAGCAATGATCACACGCACGGCACAGCGGACACACCAGGAACCGCGGTGTTGGCCGTCGAATGGCGCTAGCTGCGCAGCATTTGTGCACCGCCGCCGTCAGTGTCAGCCAGTTTGCCGTGGCATACGGAGCTCCATCGCAGTCTTTAACACTGGTAGCATGCCGCGACAGCGTGGACGTGAACCGTATGTGCAGTTGACGGACTTTGAGCGAGGGCGTATAGTGGGCATGCGGGAGGCCGGGTGGACGTACCGCCGAATTGCTCAACACGTGGGGCGTGAGGTCTCCACAGTACATCGATGTTGTCGCCAGTGGTCGGCGGAAGGTGCACGTGCCCGTCGACCTGGGACCGGACCGCAGCGACGCACGGATGCACGCCAAGACCATAGGATCCTACGCAGTGCCGTAGGGGACCGCACCGCCACTTCCCAGCAAATTAGGGACACTGTTGCTCCTGGGGTATCGGCGAGGACCGTTCGCAACCGTCTCCATGAAGCTGGGCTACGGTCCCGCACACCGTTAGGCCGTCTTCCGCTCACGCCCCAACATCGTGCAGCCCGCCTCCAGTGGTGTCGCGACAGGCGTGAATGGAGGGACGAATGGAGACGTGTCGTCTTCAGCGATGAGAGTCGCTTCTGCCTTGGTGCCAATGATGGTCGTATGCGTGTTTGGCGCCGTGCAGGTGAGCGCCACAATCAGGACTGCATACGACAGAGGCACACAGGGCCAACACCCGGCATCATGGTGTGGGGAGCGATCTCCTACACTGGCCGTACACCACTGGTGATCGTCGAGGGGACACTGAATAGTGCACGGTACATCCAAACCGTCATCGAACCCATCGTTCTACCATTCCTAGACCGGCAAGGGAACTTGCTGTTCCAACAGGACAATGCACGTCCGCATGTATCCCGTGCCACCCAACGTGCTCTAGAAGGTGTAAGTCAACTACCCTGGCCAGCAAGATCTCCGGATCTGTCCCCCATTGAGCATGTTTGGGACTGGATGAAGCGTCGTCTCACGCGGTCTGCACGTCCAGCACGAACGCTGGTCCAACTGAGGCGCCAGGTGGAAATGGCATGGCAAGCCGTTCCACAGGACTACATCCAGCATCTCTACGATCGTCTCCATGGGAGAATAGCAGCCTGCATTGCTGCGAAAGGTGGATATACACTGTACTAGTGCCGACATTGTGCATGCTCTGTTGCCTGTGTCTATGTGCCTGTGGTTCTGTCAGTGTGATCATGTGATGTATCTAACCCTAGGAATGTGTCAATAAAGTTTCCCCTTCCTGGGACAATGAATTCACGGTGTTCTTATGTCAATTTCCAGGAGTGTATATTTGTCCAATGAATACCCGTTTATCATCTGCATTTCTTCTTGGTGTAGCAATTTTAATGGCCAGTAATGTAGCGTCTGTGAGGCAGTGGTTTGTGGGCAGTAACGTTCCTGACATCGACTGGCCTGCTCTGCATGCAGGTCTGAACCCAATGCAACATCTTTGGGATGAATTCTAAGATCGACTCCGCTCCAGACCCCAACGTCCATCATCGTCATCGCATCCTTCTCTGGTTTCGATTGTTGAGGAAGAAGGGATCAGTTGCTCCACAAACATTCGGATATCTAACTTCCTGGCAAATTAAAACTGTGTTCCGGACCGAGACTCGAACTCGGGACCTTTGCCTTTCGAGGGCAAGCACACAGGTTTAATCTGCCAGGAAATTTCATATCAGCGCACGCTCCGCTGCAGAGTGAAAATTTCGTTCTGGATTCACAAATCTCATTTAAAGTGTCGCCAGGAAAATTCAAGCAATAATAAAGACCACGGGTGGACACACCACATATTAATGTCCATTAATGCGTGTCCGGGTACTTTTGATGAAATAACGTATGCTACTTCCTCCCACACACACATCTCGCGAAATACCCATGACGCAACAATCTGAGAAATTTCAGCTCATACGGAATCTCGCAGGCTGTCTTTCTTCCTGTACCGTCCTTCTCTCTTCTTTGGTATTAAAATGCTTTGATTTTAATGGAAGACGTGGGCGGGATTGTTTGGAAAAAGGTAAAGAATATTTAATACACTGTTGGCGTCGCGTATAGTCTGCACGCTCGTTTATGCGGCTTACATATACGCCGACGATAATCAAAGTTGCTGCGCAGGAAAAAAAAATATTAGTAAAAGTGGGTACAGTTTTGCTTGCAACCGTTTAATTACGTTATCCAAACTCGCGGCTAACTCAAATATAATCAGAAGTAGCATGCAACTATTACTGTTACTGGCCGTTAGATTGATTGTTGCGAAGAGAGAGCCGATATAACTACCTACGTAGCGTAAGGATTTGTGCTCGCGATAAATAATTTCATTTATATCACACTGGCTTCAGTTTGGTTAAGCGTTTACTTGACAGAAATAAATTTAATCGCAAGCTGAAAGATATCGTGAAGCAAACCTAAGCCTTGTTGCCTACTCCAGACAAATTTATTTATGCAATTCTGATAAAATGAACTTTGCAAATATTAATGCTTGAAAATTATTATCCGTATTCAAAGTATTTATGATGTTAACTTGAGGGTGAAACCCAATATTGAATATTGTAGTTAAATTCCACGTCATGGCCGCCTATGCACCATTACGACAAAAGAAAGCCAGATGGGCAGTTTTCTACAAAACTCACTTTAAATAACTATTTTCACTTAAATATCTCGACGGACAGGAAGAGGTTTTGAATAAGAACAGGGAAAATTCACTTTTTGCCACATACTGTAACAGAAAATACGTGCATCAAATACATAGTGCTCCATAATAGCTAAGCGACTTTATTCTACAACAGCAAAGACAAAAGTAGTAATAGCTCTTTGAACCAAGTCTTTTTGACAGTAATGATATGGGATTTCCATGGTTACAAAGAATGTCTCTACATTGTATTGTTATTGTTGCTAAAGTACACATTTTATTGACATTTTAAGAACAAAAATATCAGATTAACGAGCTGTAGGTTACATAATTATTTGTCGTATTAGCTAAGGTTTTTATCGTCAGAAATACACTCAGTTTCGTAATTTTTGTACGCTTCACATTTTCACTTCTGGTATAGTTTTAGTTTAATTTTTATGGGTCCCACATATTTTGTTATTCAGGGAATGGAAGAGCAATGGGAGGAGTTGCAGTCGTACCACCGAGAAGATCTGACTTGCAAAGTGCAGGCGTAAATTTGATTTACAGTAAGAGTACACTTGTATTAATTTCATTGTGTATATGATGAAGCTGTTGTTTCACATTTTTAGTTACACTGTTCTCTTTCAAAAACTTAGTCTATTTTGGCAGCTCTTTCACAAATGGTTACTCAGGATGAAGGAGTGACGGCATTCACTTTCATTCGCACAGAGCTCAGACAGTAGCGCCTGCCGTGTCTGCAAACCGCACAGCACTCCACGCCGCCAACAACATTCGCCTTTCCAACTGCAGGTGGCAGCACCTCCCTGACCCATGTGGCGAATCAGCTGACTTCTCAGGGCGGTGTCCGCCAGCTCAGAGCAGCTACACGGTCGAGTAACACACGGCCGTGAAATCACTGCGCGTTAATGGCGCGACGTCCGCTGAGCGCAAGTTGGAGCAACATCCTTCACTATTCATCATCGCAGAACAGTACATTTCAATATGACATGTTTCTTTTATTCCTGTATTCATTGCTATATTCCGTGTTCTGTTCACACCGTCTCTTCATTATTTACCTTTATATTTCAAACACGTCTATTTTTAATCAGGTTTTAAATTGTAAGACATTTCCAGGGGCTGATGTGGACTCTGACCACAATCTATTGGTTATGAACTACAGATTAAAACTGAAGAAACTGCAAAAAGGTGGGAATCTAAGGAGATGGGACTTGGATAAACTGACTAAATCAGAGGTTGTACAGAGTTTCAGGGAGAGCATAAGGGAACAATTGATAGGACTGGGGGAAAGAAATACAGTAGAAGAAGAATGGGTAGCTTTGAGGGATGAAGTAGGGAAGGCAGCAGAGGATCAAGTAGGTAAAAAGACGAGGGCTAGTAGAAATCCTTAGGTGACAGGAGAAATATTGAATTTAATTGACGAAAGGAGAAAAATATAAAAATGCAGTAAATGAAGCAAGCAAAAAGGAATACAAATGTCTCAAAAATGAGATCGACAGGAAGTGCAAAATGGCTAAGCAGGCATGGCTAGAGGACAAATGTAAGGATGTAGAGGCTTATCTCACTAGGGGTAAGATAGATACTGCCTACAGCAAAATTAAAGAGACCTTTGGAGAAAAGAGAACCACTTGTATGAATATCAAGAGCTCAGATGGAAACCCAGTTCTAAGCAAAGAGGGGAAAGCAGAAAGGTGGAAGGAGTATATAGAGGGTCATTACAAGGGCGATGTACTTGAGGGCAATGTTATAGAAATGGAAGAGGATGTAGATGAAGATGAAATGGGAGATATGATACTTCGTGAAGAGTTTGATAGAGCACTGAAAGACCAAAGTCGAAACAAGGCCCCAGGAGTAGACAACATTCCATTAGAACTATTGACAGCCTTAGGAGAGCCAGTCGTGACAAAACTCTACCATCTGGTGAGCAAAATGTATGAGACAGGCGAAATACCCTCAGACTTCAAGAAGAATATAATAATTCCAATCCCAAAGAAAGCAGGCGTTGACAGATGTGAAAATTACCGAACTATCAGTTTAATAAGTCATGGATGCAAAATGCTAACGCGAATTCTTTACAGACGAATGGAAAAACTGGTAGAAGCCGACCTCGGGGAAGATCAGTTTGGGTTCCGTAGAAATATGGGAACACGTGAGGCAATACTGACCCTACGACTTATTTTAGAAGCTAGATTAAGAAAAGGCAAACCTACGTTTCTAGCATTTGTAGACTTAGAGAAAGCTTTTGACGATGTTGACTGGAATACTCTCTTTCAAATTCTGAAGGTAGCAGGTGTAAAATGCAGGGAGCGAAAGGCTATTTAGAATTTGTACAGAAACCAGATGGCAGTTATAAGAGTCGAGGGACATGAAAGGGAAGCAGTGGTTGGGAAGGGAGTGAGATAGGGTTGTAGCCTCTCCCCGATGTTCTTCAATCTGTATATTGAGCAAGCAATAAAACAAACAAAAGAAAAATTCGGAGTAGGTATTAAAATCCATGGAGAAGAAATAAAAACTTTACGGTTCGCCGATGACATTGTAATTCTGTCAGAGACAGCAAAGGACTTGGAAGAGCAGTTGAACGGAATGGACAGTGTCTTGAAAGGAGGATATAAGATGAACATCAACAAAAGCAAAACGAGAATAATGGAATGTAGTCGAATTAAGTCGGGTGATGCTGAGGGGATTAGATGATGGTCGAAGTAGAGAGGATATAAAATGTAGACTGGCAATGGCAAGGAAAGCGTTTCTGAAGAAGAGAAATTTGTTAACATCGAGTATAGGTTTAAATGTCAGGAAGTCGTTCCTGAAAGTATTTGTATGGAGTGTAGCCATGTATGGAAGTGAAACATGGACGATAAATAGTTTGGGCTTGAAGAGAATAGAAGCTTTCGAAATGTGGTGCTACAGAAGAATGTTGAAGATTAGGTGGGTAGATCACGTAACTAATGGGAAGGTATTGAATAGGATTGGGGAGAAGAGAAGTTTGTGGCACAACTTGACTAGAAGAAGGGATCGGTTCGTAGGACATGTTCTGAGGCATCAAGGGATCACCAATTTAGTATTGGAGGGCAGAGTGGAGGGTAAAAATCGTAGAGGGAGACCAAGAGATGAATACACTAAGCAGATTCAGAAGGATGTAAGCTGCAGTACGTACTGGGAGATGAAGAAGCTTGCACAGGAGTGAGTAGCATGGAGAGCTGCATCAAACCAGTCTCATGACTGAAGACCACAACAACAACAACAACTATATTTAATTTTAAAGAGTAATTTACATAATAATGGTTTTATTTTATGGTCACACAGATTCCAGTACTGGGGACATAGAAATACGCATCGCTGGCGTTAAGAAGCAATTGGAAGAGTTGAACAACACATAAGTTGTCAGATCCGGATGGGATTCCAATTCGATTTCACAGAGAGTACTGTATTGCTTTCGCCACCTACTTAGCTTGCGTTTATCGCGAATTCTCGCCCACTGGAAAGACCCAAGGGAGTGGAAAAAAGCGATGGTGACTCCTGCGTATAAAAGGGCAAAAGAACGGATCCGCAAAATCACAGCTCAATACCCTTAACGTCGGTTTTCTGCAGAATTCTTGAACTTATTCTCCGTGCCAGCATAATTTTACTTGAGAAGGAAAAGCTTCTACGAACAAATCAGGAAAGATTTAGATACTATTGCTCGTTCTAATCTGTTCGCCCTTCTCTCGTAGATATTCTGCAAACCATGGATGAAGGGAAACAGAGTGCATATTCCTAGAATTTCGGAGAGCGTTTGACGCAGTGTCCCATTGTAGACTGACAACGAAGGTCGGAGCACAGGGAAGAGGTTCCCGTATATCTGAATATCTCGAAAGACTTGTTAAGTGACAGAACCCAGCACGTTGTCCTCGACAGCGAGTGTTGGTCACAGACAAGCGTATCGTCACAAGTGCCCCATGGACATGTGACGGGATTGCTGTTGTTCTCTATATACGTAAATGATTTTACGGAGAGAGCGAGCAGCAGTCTTGGACTGCTTACTGACGACGCTGTAGTGCACAGATATATGCCATCGTTGAGCGACTGTAGTAGGATACAGGACGACTTGGACAGAATTTCTATTTGGTGTGATGAACAGCAACTTGCTGTGAATATAGGAAAACGCTAGTTAATGCACATGAATAGGAAAAGCAAACTCTGTAATGTTCGATTAGAGTATTGGTTGAGTGCTGCTTCATACAGTGTCGTAGAGTAAATGTCTAGGCGTTACGTTGCAAAAGAACATGGAATGGAACGAGCATGTAAGAACGACACAAGGGAAAGCGAATGGTCGAATACCATTTATTGCGAGAATTTTAGGGAAGTGTAACTCATCTCTAAAAGAGACCACGTGCAGAACACTGCGCAAACTCATTCTTGAGTACAGCAAGAGCTCTTAAAAAAACCAGCAGGTCGGATTAAAGGAAGACATCGGAACAATTCAGAGGCACGCTGCTGGATTTGTTACCAGTATGTCCGATGAACACGTAGCTTTTACGCTGATGCTACGTGAGCTCAAATTGTAGTCTCTAGAGGACAGGCCGCGTTCTTTTCACGAAACACTATTGAGAAAATTTAGAGAACCGGCGCTTGAAGGTGAATGCAGGACGATTCTACTGATGTCAACTTACATTTCGATAAGGGCTACGAAAATAAGATAAATTAGGGCTCATAAGAGGAGAAATTAGGTGTCATAGGAGGAATATAGACAATTATTTTTCCCTCGTTCTATTTGCGAGTGGAACAGGAAAGGAAATGAAAGTTTTCAGAGCGTTTATGTGGACGTAGATGTAGATAAAGCAATATGAAGCGCATGGCAGAGTATAATTCCCATTACACCAGTAATTAGGGCCCTTTCGCGTTCCATTCACGTAGGGACTGTTTAAATGCCTGTACGTGCGTTGTAATCAATCTAAACATTTCCTCATGATACATATGGGAGCGATACGTAGGGTTCTTAAAACTTCGTAAATAGGCTTTTTTTTCGGAATAGTTTGCGCTTGTCTTCAAATGCGTGCGAATTCAGTTTCTTCTTAATGAATGGAACGCAGACACATAACAGAAATGCTGAATTCCGTTTTCAAACGTTCGTCTACAAAGTAGAATCCATGAATACTGCCTTAGCCGAGGGTTTCCCAAACTGTGTTCCGCGGGACACTGCTGTTCCAGGGGAAGTGAATGTGTGCTCCACTAAAAACTCTTCGACATTTTGACAATATTAATTATTTTCTTAAATTTTATTATGACTTCTATGTTATCGGTTTTGATTTGACTTTTGAAGTAATCACTGAATAAAACAAAAAGATTTGTCTTTTTTAAAAAAATATTAACCTCAAAATAAACAAGGTGTTCCACCAAAGTACCTGGTTTCTCAAAGTCTTCCGCCAGGGGAAAAGTTTCGGAACATCTGTTCTAGATTAATGCAGATTTTTGCAGAACTGCAAAAATAAGTGCCGCTGATATTAGTGTCGGCTGTCTTGACAAACAGTTGAAACTGTTAAGAATGGACAAAACCCTACGGCCTGATGGAAACCCTGTTAGAATCTATGCAGACTTTACAGTCGAGATAGCCGCTCTTTCATCCGTAAAATAAAGTGGATCCCCAGAACAGAAAACTGTGCCCAGTAGTTGTGACAAAAAGCACATGTTACACCTATCCACAAGATGGGTATGAGAAGTTATCCACCAAACTATAGTCTAGTATGATTGACGTCAAGGGCAGAAGTAGGCTGTGGCAACGGCGGCAATACCGCAGGGCCTTCGTGGAAGAAGAGACCTCCTGGAGTCTGAAGTAAAGATAGGAAATAAAAAGACAGTTGGAAATGGAGAGAAGAATGGGAAAACCAGTAATGTCGAACAGTTAAGTGATTCCATTTGCTTCCTAAGCAGATAAACTACCACGTGACTTACCAGTACCTACTTATTGCTTTATTAGTAAATAGATCTCAGAGACGAGATTTAAGAGAGAGAGAGACGGGAGAGCGATGTACCGGACAAGTCTGCTTTCATGCCCATTAGCTAAGACAACTGTGGACATAGTTACAGTTTGTGACTGTACGGTCAAACTGATTATGCACTAGCAAGTTAAGCAAGTTTTACCTAACAAGAGACCACCAAATTCTCTTCTCCATCACCCATTTTTCTATCATAACAATGTTGCGCCACACTGGATGAGAATTCTGACACACAGACGCCCTGTAGTGGTTTGCAGCACGTTCAGTACATTCATTTACTAGGTGGACCAAATCGCCATGAACTAGTTGCCTCGGCTACCCAGTGCATACATTCGACTCTATTTTGTAGTCACCGAAATAAAATCACGTAACTGACACCTACACAGAACTGCCAACAGTGTAGGATGCAGAAATTTAAACAGGAAGTGTTCCTTTCGACTTGAGCTACTCTATTGCGCTATCTGTTTGTTAAAAACGTCGTGCAGTGCAAAAGAAAAGCTGTAACTGTCTGTCTCTCAGACGTCTAGATCCGGCCATATGCATTATCTTAAAGCACTGTGCAATGCGCAAGTTCTGGAGCAATTGTTGTTGAGTTCTGGAGGTGTTGCAGGGATGTGTCAGCTAGTAGCGTAACGGTAAGCGTTGCGCAATGTTGATAAGACGTCGCGAGTTTGGGTACAGTCACTGCTAAATTTTCTAAAACGCCATACTGTTCTCTGCTGACGTTATCGATCTAATGGAACTTTGAACATAATTCCCTGCACTTGTCAACCCAAAGTAGTCGCATGTGGAAAAAGGGCAAACTTCTGCGACATTTTGTTCTTTTCAGGTTTAATAGATGGCCAGGCTGAAGATACATCTCGGAACTTTTGTATTATGTATGGGGAGAGCGCATCGTGCCAAAATACGTCAGAAAAGTATTTTCTACATTAACTGTCGTGTGGCAGTGGCATTTTATTCTTCATAAAACCTTGTTTGACAGCTTTAACTCAGAACAAGATTTCTACATGCATGTAATCAATAAACT
This sequence comes from Schistocerca nitens, assembly GCF_023898315.1. Classification (NCBI taxonomy): domain Eukaryota; kingdom Metazoa; phylum Arthropoda; class Insecta; order Orthoptera; family Acrididae; genus Schistocerca; species Schistocerca nitens. The sequence continues at coordinate 99,495,154 of NC_064622.1, forward strand.
GCATGTGCATTGTCAGACTGTTATAGATAACATCAGAGAATTCGCATATATCGTTGATGATTAATTTCTCTCTCATGTTAACTAACGTTTTAACAACACTAAAAGAAACCGTACGAAAATTGTGCACTGTATTATAAGAAATGAAATAAAACTACCCACGATAACCTTACGACGAAAGTCTGTTTCAATAAAACTGGGTGTACACAAGCGTGCCTCTATCGGCACGAATTAGTAAAATACTAATCACTTATTTTTCGATTGGGTCTGTATTTGATTGGTATGCTCTGTGGTACTCAAGTGGTATGCAAATATGGCATTTCATAAATAATGTTATGTATTCCTAGAAACCCAAAATTTGTTTGTCAGCAGCGGAAAGAGGCGTTACCTGTTGTGCAGCATTGTAAGTTTTTCACCATTGCACTATGAGCCGAAAGTATTTCCTTGCGATTTCCTTATCGATGTGTGATCTGACTGCTTGTAGCTCTTTCACAGAAGGGATAAAAACGTTACACTCAGCAAGATTGGAACCGGAACCCATAACAGACGCATTCTCTCAGGTTAGCACGTTTCCACAGAGCTAGGGAAAAGGCATCTGGCTAGGTCTCCTCTTACGAGACCAGCAAGGGCTATAACTCGTAAACCGCTATTTAAAGGACGAGATTAGATGCGATTTTCACGTGCAACGACTTTCTTGGGCTGAAAACCGTAAATTTACAATCTTTTGTTACAGCTCAAACGTGAATAATAACTCAGATTATTCAATGGAAATGACAGGAAAAATCAAGTGAACTTTGAGGCTTAATTCCGTGCACACCAGGAAGTAACTCGTCGATCACAGAGTTGCCAAATATACCTTGCCTTGTTGCCAAATCTCAGTTACATTCCCAGCAGGAAGAAGACGAACCGATGTGATCCTACAATGGGCTGGGAAGTGACCATAACTGACGTCTCAAAGACGCGGCTGCTACGGCCTGGAATACGTAATCCGTCTGAATCACGTTTCTGTAACTGGGTTTAGGGACTGCAGCGTAGTTACTAATAATACTCAGAACTGACTTCAAACTAAGCTTCATAAACCAGTAACTCTCATAGTTGTTTTTATATATCTTTCGTAAGTGTACTCTAAACTAAGAAAACCATTGACGAACGTTTTCGTGCCTCACCGATAGTCGAGCACAATAAACAATTAACAATAAAAAAAGACTGTGTGTGTGTGTGTGGTTGTGTGTGTGTGTGTGTGTGTGTTTGTGTGTTTATGTGTGTGTGTGTGTGTGTGTGAGAGAGAGAGAGAGAGAGAGAGAGAGAGAGAGAGAGAGAGTGAGAGAGAGAGAGAGAGGGGGGGAGAGAGATAAAAATAATAAAGAATGAGAGAGAGAGAGAGTAAAAAATTGTTGCAAAGAAACTGAATCATGGTATGTAAAGAAATCTTTCATTAAAATGACATGTTCTACATCATTACGAAATGTCGTATTCATTATCTATGGAACAAGTATTAATGTAATCTTATCTAATCATATCATATTGCTGACTAGTCATGAAGAGGCACGAATTACAGAAATTTTCGCCAATATCAGTAACCAAATCTAAACTTGAAAAAAAAAAGATGACAGTTTTGCAATAAACCGGGACTCCTGTAAAGACCCTTTCGTCCCTGTTAACTAACCACGAAAGATGTGTGATATACCTCCATTCAGAAGAAACATTGTGTTCATGCATTTAAAGATGAAGCGCATGATGTGAAGTTCTGTGACGGAGATACGAACCCAGCACGCAATCGGATTGTTAACTAAGTAAAATCAAATGTTACGCATCGGTTTTTCTTACCAGCTGCTAGATGTTTGAATCTAAAACAAGGATACAAATTTTTGTGCCTGAGCGACAATCGAACCGCACACCTACCGTCCTTCTTTATCATCCAGGAACATAGCTTAAGTAACACTTGCTTACTCACCAACAGTAAGATGTGTGCGTGTTTGACCAGAAAAATCGACACCAATTGCGATTGTTAGCAACACATGAACAGACATTAAAAATGCACGTTAATTTTCACTAGCAGACTGGTATTGTAGTGCTACAACGACGAAAATTAATATTACGACGATGTCAAACCTCATTTTCATGATTTAAAGAAATATTCATGATATTAAAAATGTAATTATAATTTTATTATTGTCAATTCTAGTGCACGGAATACATTAGCATTGTTTGTTCTACGAAACTATATATGATTGTTAAGGGTTAAGCATGTAATAATTCGATGTAAGACATTTTGTTGAGTCTGAATTTTGTTCTCGTACTGGTCGGTAGAAAAGGAAAAGTTCCTTAATCGATGTGAAGGTGTAAAGGCTGTAAAAAGGAGAGAGAGAAGGTAAATACAATTTATTCAAAACAAATATCTCGAAGGTGTAACGCTTCGTGATTTCCTATAACTAAAATTTGCAAGGTCTAATCTGAGCCTGTCCTGAATAACAGCGAAGAGCATTTATGTTATCATATATTTTCTTCGTTTGATCACGGTTGTGATTCGAATGTTTCTTTTTGTTACGCTACGTGTTATGAATATTTTCATTATACGCGCAAAAGTGCACACAGCTTTAATCGAACCTGCGTCTTTCGGAAACGATAACTTTTAACCAGTACAATTACGCGAATACCGTCTAAATCACAACCGTGATCGCAAAAGTGTTTCCTGGACCAAATAATTCTTATAAAATGTGTATTTTCCAAAGCGAGCAGCATTGCACTATCGCTGACTCGCAACAATCGAAAGAGTAAAATCAATGCTTAAATAAAATTGTCACCTTTTAATAATTATTATTACCCCATTAAGTAAATAAATAGCAATTCAGTGGCTATACAATCAATAAACAGAGGGGGCAATTCAGTGGCAACCTATTGACAGGACTAGCTTATATGTGTGTGCTAATGAGCGGAAATCTACGACGACCCTAAGCACGATATTTTTGCTGTACCATTCCACCCCAGCGGCAGCAGAACGAAGCACTGCGTAAGGTAGGCACAACATCTTCTCCAACCTGGTACTGTATATTACTAACGAAACAAATAAAGTTTACATTATGTGAGTGTGTCCTCTTAGGAAGCTATAAGAGTCAATTATATTTAAATAACTGCGAGAAGGATCAGTAAAATACAGCATCAAGTGTTTTCAGTAGCGGTTAACTGAACGAGATTGGAACTGAATTTTAATAAAACGAAAGTGAACATTTATAGTACTGATTCCAATCTGGTGCAGTGTAGTAATTATTTTATGTTTTGTGTGACGGAATAATTGATGTGTTGCGTGTGACGTTTTCCCGGTTAGACTTGCACCCAAACATTTGCAAACATGGTGAAAACAGCGCGACGTGTAAGAAGATCTACACAGCAGGAAGTAACTGTAAAAATGGTTCAAATGGCTCTGAGCACTATGGGACTTAACATCTGAGGTCATCAGTCCCCTAGAACTTAGAACTACTTAAACCTAACTAACCTAAGGACATCACACACATCCATGCCCGAGGCAGGATTCGAACCTGCGACCGTAGCAGTCGCGCTGTTCCGGACTGAAGCGCCTAGAACCGCACGGCCACCGCGGCCGGCGAAGTAACTGTAGAACATTCAGAGGAGGAAGGAATAACTAGTGATGTAGAAATTGATAATGTTTTTTCAGATCAGACATAGGATATAGAACAGGACACTAATATTAAAGTCAGTGATCCATCTGCTGTAGAACACTCAGGCAGAATACAGACGGTAGTTCAAGTGCATACTGAAGCAGAACCACACGAAACACGAGTTACAGTCGATTTACCACCGGTAGAGCCAACACAAACAGTAATGGATCCAGTTTCTCTCTTAATGATGAAAATGGAACAAATGTTTAAAATACAGGAACAATCACAGATACAGCGCGAACAAGAAACTGCTAAACAGCTTGCAACTGAGATTAATAATAATATTAGCAGGGTAGATGAACGGATTAGGACCTTGGATGAAAGCATCAGTCAATTAGACGAGCGTACGCAGTTAAGCTTTTCACAGTTCTCAAAAGAGATTGATCAAAAGCTTGAAAACCGGTTAAAAGAACACGATCGCCAGCTGCGACAGCAAATAGATGCCCAGTTGTCTGCTATACAGAACAACATTTGAAGTATGCAACAAACATACCATGACTTACCACAGAATGTAAAGCAAGTAACCCAGGATGTGGACAAATTACAACAAAGACACACTTCTTTGGAAGCAGAAATACGCAACGTAAGTACACGTATAGAAAATCTTGCGGTTGATAATCAAAACGTAATAGAACAAAAATGCAAAGAACAAGAAGAACGCGTTGTGACCACATTCAACACATGGCTAAATGATAAAGACAAACAAACTAGTACTGTTATACAGAAGGAACTACCTGTGATGTTACAACGAGCAGGAACACAACTGATCATGAAAACAACACAAAGATTCATGAACTCCACACTGAATCACAAAACGTGAAGAAAGTGCTTAATGAAACACGTATGCAAACATCTCATAACGGTTCACCGGATTGTGTTAGTATTACAGAAACACACCCTGATCATTATGAAATGCCTTTAACTGAAAGAAGGGGGCAGACGGGCAATAATTTCAATCCAACACGTGGAGTAACATCCGTTTATCAGGACCATACACAATCATTGGTGACTCAGGATGCTTTAGTGAAGAATTCACAGTTTCAGAAGTTTACCAGTGATAAGAACGGACCCCATCCAATTGTGTTTATCAAAGGGATCCGCGGAATAATGCCAAAAATTTGGAATGAAAGGGAGAACATTGTCTTTACCATTACCCATATTCGAGGTGAGCCAGCGTTGTTCGCGACACAGAAAGCTGAACAATGCAGCTCCTTCGATGAATTTGAACAAGCTTTTCTAAACAAGTATTGGTACAAGAACGATTAAGAAAAGAAGTTTACAGTCCTGAGCCATTTAATAGAAAAGGCGGTACTTTGCGGAAATATTTCGAAAAGTATCTGGACAAAGTGAAATATTTATCCACACCAATTCCTGAGTGTGATGTTTTAAAGATATTAAATGGGAAGTTACCGCGTGAACTAAAGACAACGTGGAACATTTTCTAACTGTACTGGACTCTTTAGATTTGGTTATCGAAGAGGACAGACACCATTATGGGAATAATTCGTCGAATAATGGTAATGGTAATGGCAATGGGCGAAACCACAAGAACAATAGTAATAGAAACACCTACTATGGGAATCAAAATCATTGGAATAGTCCGAATTATTCAGGATGGCAGAACCATAATATGAACACAAATGGACAGTACAGTAATGCACCGAATCACAACTATCATCCACAGAACAATAGCGGACAAAACAATAACGGAAACTTTTCAAAGAAACGGAAACGAGATTTTAGAGCTAACGCCAATTACAATAACGGTAATTTTTCAAATAATCAGCAAAACATGCAACCACCACATAACTGGTCAACACAAAATTACGCACAACAGTAATGGCAGCAGCCTAGGCCACCGCAATATCACAACAACAATCATGTACAACCCCCGTACAATACAAATATGTCAAATAACATGCAGCAGCATATGAATGCGCAGCCATGGCAACCACCGAATCAAAATATCAAGATCATTGAGGTAAGTGAACCGCAACCATCAACCAGTACCAGGCAGTCAAACTAGATGCGACAACATTCTGCTCCCGTGTGTCAGTCGCAGGGTGTCTAGGGGGCACTTGCATGAATGATGTTAGTAATAACGAGCAACCAAACGTGCAGACAACCAGCTGTAGTAACAATGAGAATGTGTTTCGCATAGAATCAGCAGCGATCGGGTCGAACGACGCGAAAAATGCAGTGTGTAGGAATAATTCTGTTGATGTTGCTCAGCAACGTAGTTCAACTATGCAGATGTTGAGATATAATGACGGAGTCGATATACGAGAGGAATTATGTCAAGATTTTCGGAAGAAGTGTAATTTGTTTGAACGGGAAGTTGTACAAGCAGCTATAGTTTGTGATATTTATGGTATTCAAACTACGGTGATTTTAGATACTGTAGCATCTGTTTCTGTGCTGAATGAATCGTTCTTTCTTCACTTAAAGAAGATTAGAAAGATTCCGGTTTTTCCAGTCACTAATTGTCGAGTTACAAGAGCCATTAGTCAGAAAGCCCAACTAGTCCGGGAACAGTCACGGATTTGTATTAATTTTGGAATGGGTGCCAAAGAGTGCACCTTCCTTATTGTAAAGAATTTAGCCGTGAACTGTCTCCTCGGATTAGATATTTTGCGAGAGACGGAAACTATAATCGATCTCGCAAAGAGTGAATGCAGCATGTGTTTCGGTGACACGAGAGTCAGGTTAGACTTGGTAAAGACCAAAGAATTGCATGGCAAATATTGTCAAATTTTAAAGATAGAACCGATTCGCGCACATTTATGGTGGCTTCAAGATAGTTTCAATTGCCTTACCTTCCCGGTAATGGAAGATGTGAAGGACGAGGAGAATATCCACCTCTCTGAAATAGTAGAAAAAGTACAACAATCCTCTGGTCTTGACAGTCTGCAACAAAAGCAATTATTAGACACACTTACTAATCATCGTAAAGTATTTTTGAAAAAACCTGGACTAATTAAAGGTTACGTGTACGACATGCAAGTGTTTCCCCATGAAATTTACTGTCATCAAACGTACTCAATACCCAGCGCGAAAAGGGAAGCAGTAACAAAAGAAATTAGACGAATGCTGGAATGGGGAAGGAATTACTGAGACCTCGTTAAAGTAAGACAAGCATTGGTCACACTATACGAGAATGCACAGAAACAGCAAGAATCACACAACCGGAGACTACAGAATACTCAACAATTTAACGTGGGAGATGTGGTGTTAGTGAGGAATTATCCGAAGTCTTCATTATTAAAGAGAAAAATAAAGAAGTGGTTTCCGTTATACTCAGGACCATTTGTGATCTTAGGTACGCCACATAAAAATAGTTACTTCTTGGTCTATCCCAACTCAAATAGACAGAAAGGACTATACAATCACAAAGACTTGAAAAGATATGTATCTTAAGTACAGTAGATGACCTTTTACGTGTGTCGTAATGAGGTGACGTCAAACATCAAAGACTCAAGTACTGTGCGAGTAGGCTAAGTGACAATTATTAATTAATGGACCAGTGTATAAGTATTTCATGGACACACTGCGATGTGGCGTGTGGGAGAATAGGAACATACAACATTGGAAGCATCAGTACTGCTTGGAGGAAGAAACTCTCAGAATACCAATTAGTTGTAAGAAAATTTCAGCTCCAGTTTGACGGAGAAGAGGACGTCGAGCTGCATCAAGGAGAAGAAGAATTGCTTCAAGATGATTCCACCCTAAGACACTTAATCAAACATAATACAAACTTGTCGAGATTTAGTAAACTTTCAGGAACTTATGCGTGTGAAACTACGAACAGTGAACAGAACTGCATATTTCACACAACAGTAGGATATAGTGACTTTAGAAAATAAACGTTTCATTTTGTTGACTGTTAACTATTTTGAACTCACTAGGGTGAGCAGGTTATGTTCTTTTTTTTTTTTTTTTCTTTCAGACTAAGTACGGGATACACTTACAACATGTAAAGTTTACGTGAGTTACGTATAGGTTTAACAAATTTTCCACCGTAAATTAGTGCTCGGACTTGCATGAGCTATAAACCAGGTCGAACAAGGTGTTGTCCATGACTGAACAGATCATTACACAGACAAACATATACAGACTTCTGTTTATCACTGCACAATTCTTTATAAGTCCAGGAGCACTTTTCGAGAAAATATATGACTTAGGATTTGCTTTTATACTGTAAATGACTACAATTATGTACTTCCTTGATACGTACAATCATTCAGTTATTTATCATTATATAACTACACTTTGTAAAGACATTCTTATGGGTAGCACAAGGACTTTACCTTGTCAGACTTGATAACTGTGATCAAGTGACTACGTGGTGGACTGAACATGTCACAGATGACCTATGAACAAAGATTTCCTGTGAACATTATCCTCTACGCGTACGAACTTTAGTTCACTGGCGAAAGAGTGGAATTTAACACAAAAGTGGACGCTCAATGAGTGCGTTGTGTTACCATGATTTCGTTTTCAAATTTTGTGCTACGAGTGTTTAGTAATGCCAGTGTTATTGGGACCACATGCGTGGACGTAACATTCCAGACAAACTAAAACTCAAGAGCAAGGGTTTTTATCGATCAGTCAGCAACAGCGGTGAGTCGTAACAGTGCTGCGAACTGCTACTGACTATATCATTAAACCCGTTGCAGAACTGTATCAATGTTGGAACGGAATTACATGAACCTTTAGTTGCAGATAGTCAGTTACGTTGAAAGGACGAATGGACTTGCATCATGATAAAGAAACTCACAAACAGTCGAACACCTAACAAAAAAAAAAAAAAAAACACATTCTTCTTGTTGAGTGAAAGAGTGCATGAAATATGATGTAATTTAGATGTTAATTTAAGGAACTGATACTGCTGTTTGAATTTCATGTGACTATATGCTGGGATGCTGAGCACACGTGTCGGTGAGGGCCGCATACTGCAGCGACATCATCCGTCATCCCTTGCTGCACCCTGCCACCTCATCGCAGTCCATCGCAGACTTACCTGATGGGGCGAGACATCGGTGTTGCAGTACACCAAGTCGCCAGCCGTCGTCACCAGCAGCACTATCATGAAATTGTACCATTATTAAATGTCATACGAAGTGAATATTCAAATGTTGAAAATTAAAAAAGAGGGTATCGAAGATGCTCGCTCCTCCGTGGTTTTTTTCCAGGGTTTTTCCCATTGGCCTTTGCCCGAATGGGGGAGCGTAACTCAAAATCCCTGAGACTTAAAAGGAAACAAAGCACATGCTTCCAAGTGAAAGAATACAGTGAACTTTAAACAGACCAGACAAGGAAAATAAGCCTGCTTGGATGTCCAAATGGTTCAAATGGCTCTGAGCACTATGGGACTCAACTGCTGAGGTTATTAGTCCCCTAGAACTTAGAACTAGTTAAACCTAACTAACCTAAGGACATCACAAACATCCATGCCCGAGGCAGGATTCGAACCTGCGACCGTAGCGGTCTTGCGGTTCCAGACTGCAGCGCCTTTAACCGCACGGCCACTTCGGCCGGCTTTGGATGTTTCTTTTTGTTACGGTACATGTTATGAATATTTTCATTTTATGCGCAAAAGTGCACACAGCTTTAATCGAACCTGCGTCTTTCGGAAACGATAACTTTTAACCAGTACAATTACGCGAATACCGTCTAAATCGCAACCGTGATCGCAAGAGTGTTTCCTGGACCAAAAAATTCTTATAAAATATGTATTTTCCAAAGCAAGCAGCATTGCACTATCGCTGACTCGCAATAATCGAAAGAGTAAAATCAATGCTTAAATAAAATTGCCACTTTTTAATAATTATTATTACCCCATACTGCAGCGACATCATCCATCATCCCTTGCCGCACCCTGACACGTCATCGCAGTCCATCGCAGACTTACCTGATGGGGCGAGACATTGGTGTTGCAGTACACCAAGTCGCCAGCCGTCGTCACCAGCAGCACTATCATGAAATTGTACCATTATTAAATGTCATATGAAGTGAATATTCAAATGTTGAAAATTAAAAAAGAGGGTATCGAAGATGCTCGCTCCGCCGTGGTTTTTTTCCGGGGTTTTTCCCATTGGCCTTTGCCCGAATGGGGGAGTGTAACTCAAAATCCCTGAGACTTAAAAGGAAACAAATCACATGCTTCCAAGTGAAAGAACACAGTGAACTTTAAACAGACCAGACAAGGAAAATAAGCCTGCTTGGATGTCCAGTCAAACAAGTGTGACTGTACATCCAAAGGGGGCAATGTAGTGCTACAACGATGAAAATTAATATTACGACGATGTCAAACCTTATTTTCATGATTTAAAGAAGTATTCATGATATTAAAAATGTAATTATAATTTTATTATTTTCATTTTTGTGCTCAGTGTATCAAAGACTTTCTAGTGCACGGAATACTTTAGCATTGTTTGTACTACGAAACTATATATGATTGTTAAGGGTTAAGGATGTAATAATTCGATGTAAGACATTTTGTTGAGTCTGAATTTTGTTCTCGTACTGGTCGGTAGAGAAGGAAAAGTTCCTTAATCGATGTGAAGGTATGAAGGCTGTAAAAAGGAGAGAGAGAGAAGGTAAATACAATTTATTCAAAAACAAATATCTCGAAGGTGTAACGCTTTGTGATTTCCTATAACTAAAAATTGCAAGGTCTAATCTGAGCCTGTCCTGAATAACAGCGAAGAACATTTATGTTATCAAATATTTTCTTCGTTTGATCATGGTTGTGATTCGAATGTTTCTTTTTGTTACGGTACATGTTATGAATATTTTCATTTTATGCGCAAAAGTGCACACAGCTTTAATCGAACCTGCTGCATGGGGGCTTAATTAAATAAAGAATGCAAATAATTTTTAATTTTTTAGTTTTAGTAGCTGTTTGTCCGATTACGCAGTCTCGTAAACGGTTGGCCCTGACTAGTATTATTACGCAATCTGACTGCATAGAACAACAAGAAAGACTGAAATGAAAATTTTCGTTAACACAATTAATTAATTAAGTCCCCAGCAACTATAAAACCTACGAAACCAAAGCACAAGTGTAACTGTTCTGTGTGTGGGAGTATGACTGAACGTACGCATCTGGCACGGTTCTTCTTCAACAACACAAGTAATTTTAAATATCATTTATACTGAATTAATTAAAGGAAATAGAAATACCATAATTACTCAAGAAAACCAGAATTACACTCTAATCCCAGAACACAAGCCAGATGCTTTGTTGACTGAACCTGTAATGAAGCATTATTTACGACATTAAATAATGAAAAATAAATCAAGTTTCGTTACCTTCATATATTGACCAAAATCACTCTAATCATTACAATATATCTCCACACCGACTCGCTATTACCACATCTCAACAAGAACTTTTCAGTATCACATCTCAGCAAGCACTCCCTACTAGCACATCTCAACAAACACTCTCTGCTACGAGTTCTTAACAAGCACTGACTACTACGAGTTCTCAACAACCACTGCCCACTACGACATCTCAATAATCACTGCCAGTGGAGGCGGTGGAACAATACTCTCTAGCGCGATCTTTGGCGCTGTGGCTCAGTGTATCCACCTTTCATATGCCCTTCCTCCACAGGCTAGAATTTGATGGTATTTTTGCCAGCATTGGTGGTGAAAATACCACCAAATTCGTCAAAAAAATACAGACAAAAATAAAAGATAATATTAATGCGTAAATATCATATAACTAGATAAAATTTTGGCTTTGCACCGACCTTTCAATAACCTAATATATAAAATACAGTAAGCAATACAAATTCTTTCATACATGTGACTTTACATAACAGTTTACACAAGTATTATGTGGTTAAACAGATCAATCAATAGCGTCAGCAATGACGAATATGTGCAGGTAAGAGTCTCATAACTTTTCACAAACAGTAATACACAAAAAATCAGTTTATACAAATATTCACATAAACGCTTTCCATAGCTCAAGAATAAGCAGTTGTCAGTTCCAGCAGTAGCACCCAGCAATGGTCAACAGGTGCAAAAACCAACAATTAACATTTTTTCAGTAGAAACAGTCCATCAGTGGCACCCAGTAATGTTGAATAGGTGCAGACACCAACAAGTAACATCATTTCAGTATAAGCAGTTCCATTAGTGGCACCAGCAATGTTGAACAGGTGCAGACAGCAACAAGTAACACCATTTCAGTATAAGCAGTTCCATTAGTGGCACCAGCAATGTTGAGCAGGTGCACACAGCAACAAGTGACATCATTTCGGTAGAAGCAGTCCATCAGTGGCACCCAGTAATGTTGACCAGGTGCAGACACCAACAAGTAACATCATTTCAGTATAAGCAGTTCCATTAGTGGCACCAGCAATGTTGAACAGGTGCAGACACCCACAAGTAACATCTTTTCAGTAGAAGCAGTCCATCAGTGGCACCCAGCAATGTTGAGCAGGTGCAGACATCAACAGGTGACATCTTTTCAGTAGAAGCAGTCCATCAGTGGCACCCAGCAATGTTGAGCAGGTGCAGAAACCAACAAGTAACACCATTTCAGTATAAGCAGTTCCATTAGTGGCACCAGCAATGTTGAACAGGTGCAGATATCAACAGGTGACATCTTTTCAGTAGAAGCAGTCCATCAGTGGCACCCAGCAATGTTAAGCAGGTGCTGACAGCAGCAAGTAACATCATTTCAGTAGAAGCAGTCCATCAGTGGCACCCAGTAATGTTGAATAGGTGCAGACACCAGCAAGTAACACCATTTCAGTATAAGCAGTTCCATTAGTGGCACCAGCAATGTTGAACACGTGCAGACCGCAGTCCATAATATTCACTTTCACTAATCACACTGTTCATCAGCAGAAATTAAACATGACTAAATGTCACACATCATGTTGAAAAGTGCAGCACCATCACTAATCAGACAGTTCAGGCATGAACAATAGTTTGAATACACATACAATGCTTTTACACTAAACATACAAATCATAACAAACACACAAATGATATCAGATAATTGTCCTATTAACTATTACAATACACAAATACCAGTAAACCTATAATATTTATGGGTGTCAGTGCAAGCCACAACAAACAAGTAAAATAATATTTAGGAGATAGGTTGGGATCACTTCTCTGGGATTATAAAAGGAAAACACACAAAACACACTCACTCATCTTTCATCCACATTAGTGCTACTGTGTAATTGAATAGTGTTAACTGTGTAAATGCAATTCTGTCAAAATTTTATGTTCATCATGTGTATCAAGTAGTAGTGGCAGCAATGTATAACAGTCAATAATAGTTAGTCAACGTCATAGTCATCATGTCAAGACCAATGTTTGCCAAGCCAGATCAAAATGTACGGTTGCTGAACAACTGTCAGTGAGCCAAGATATGCAAATACTTCCTCTCTTCAAAAAAAGTATATACTGCTTAGTGATTTAACAAAGTGTGTGTGTAGACAATCTTCCTTCTACTTGAGTGTTCTAGTCTGCCATCTTTATCCTCCTTGTTCCATATAGACCAACAAAAAAAAAATATGCTCCTCACTTACTTCACCTCTTATCCACTAAAACTCCAATAATCATCAGCATCACATAATCTCAATACTTCAATAATACCTCTTCAATACGTCGATCATCAATATCATTTACCTTACCTCTTGTCCACGAAAACTCCAATAATCATCAACTTCACATAATCTCAATACCTCAATCATACCTCTTCAATATGTCGATATATATAAACCTCATTGCCAATATCATTTCACTTCCATAACAACTCTTTCCTCTAGTCAGTCTCCTCGAACAAGTGTAGACAAAATCCTAATGCAAACCTCAATTCATCATCTCATACAATCCGAAGACACAATGTCAACACACAACCTCTCGTGTAATCCATCTGATCCAAATCTGCTACTCATTATAAATTATAAGATACATTTTGTTTACCTTGTCCATCATTAAATAAAAGAAATGCGTACATGACCTCTAACAGACTTAGTTCGAATAACTCTCAGTAATTAATTACGATTACAGAGTGTGAATGATCATAATATTTCACAGTGTGTACACCACATCAAGAATCATGGCAGAAGCAAACATGTGGAGTATTTCTTGTGTCAAGTGTCACTTCCTATTTCAATTACTCACGAAAAATGCAGTGTAATAACTGTCGATGGTCTAAACTTAGTGTTGGTATGTCATGTCGTTATCTTCCTACCTATTAGCATAAATTTATACAGCTTCCATAAAACCTCCGGCTCATGTGACTTCTATGCAGTTTCATGTACCAATGTCGTTCGTAGAATTATAGCAGTTCATTTTCTTATCTTAAAAATATAAGGCACTGAGCGTAAGCAAAACATGCAATAGCGCGTAAATATACCAGTAGAGAACAGAATGTCAACTAGTGGATGCAGCACAATCCCTACAACGAGGCTCTGCCAAGCGAACAATCTACAATTAATACCATAGTGTAACCTAAACTCTATGTTCGTACACTGTACATCAGCATTGCTATATTCTAAATTAAAGAGTAGTTATGACAACAAAACAGAAGTGTGTAAATATGCAATCCATACGCACAGCAGCAAACATATATCTTACGTAATAAACAAGTCATTAGCATCATTCAGCATAAGCAAATAAATGTTCATATGTAATCTTAATAAGTAAATATGAAGGCGCAAGCAGATAAATCACAAAGTATAACTTACATACATAACCACAGTCAGCACAATTAATCAGTTGACAATTACAATTTAAATAAATAAGTACAGCAGGCACATAATAAAAAAAAATATGACATCAGTGAAAAGGCATAGCAGCCAAGCGATGCATAATATACATAAGTATCAACACTGTTCATTAAACAATAATTGTCAAAATCAGTAAATGTACACAAGCACGTCTCTTCACAAGTAAATTCATGGAACATGAAATTTAGCACAAAGTCTGAATCACGTAATCGCGAGCAGCAAATTACGTCTAAAGTGGAATTATGTCTAGGTGGAATTATGTTACCTGAAAAATAAACTCAATTAACAGTTACCTTTTTTAGTTTATTACTTTTTTTCTTCGAAATTACATTCTTCCTGAAATTTTCTCGATAGCAAGTCCTCTTAACGTCGGACACGCACAGAATTTACCTGAAGTTCTTAAATATTTTATACAACCGTATCCTGAAAAATACTGAACGTTAATAACATAATTCATCAAGTCACTATCGCTTTATACCGAATTTAATCGGAGAAATTAGACTGTGTATTTGTTTACGGCTGTCAGTGCATTCGCACTGAGCGCTCGATCAGCTGTAGACGCGTGACGTAGAAAGTGATTGTTTGCGGTCAACGACAGCCTTGTGCGGCGCGCAGACTGACTGTTGCTTTGAGTATGTGCCGCCGCCAAAACACAGCGCGGTATCCTTGTATTCTCCGCATGTTTACATGTAGCTGTTAGTTTCTCTAAAGTATGTCATTCCACAAAAATTTTAACGTTAGATATGTGATGTATTCCCTTAGAGCGCCGAGATTTAAGAGTTTCTACTTCAACAGTGTTATCATGAATAATTTTGCGAACTCTATATGGACCGTTATAAAGCAGAAAAAATTTGCGACACAAGCCTTTTCCTTTGTGAGACAAACGGTGAGACTTAATTAACACCTTTTGACCAACTGACAAAATTTTTAAACGACCAGGACGTTTAGCTGATTTCTCTCTTCTAGCAGCTGCAGACGCAATATTTCGTAGAGCCAGGTTGACAACTTCAGAATGCCGCAGTTTCCGTGAAGGCGGAAAAAGAACTATTTCAGAAATGCGATTTGACGGTGCTTTATTTTTTAATATCAATAGAGGCGGTAAAGAAGTTGAATCATTAGGAAGTTCATTCAGAATGTTTTGAAAAATATGAAGATACTGATCCCACGTTCTGTGATTCTGATGACAATAAAGACGACACAATTTATTAATTTCTTTCATCCATCTTTCTGAAGCGTTAGACTGAGGGTGAAAAAGTGAAATGAAAATTGGTTTAATCTTACGACGCCGTAGAGTACGAAACCAATTTTAGAGCGAAACTGCGATCCATTATCTGATATGACCTTATCAACATGACCAACTTCTTTAAGAAAATGTGTGATGAAAGCGTTAGATACTGAACGAGCTGTTGCTTTGCGTAAAGGTGTAAAACACACATATTTTGATGTTAATTCCACTGCTACGAAAATGTACGCAAAACCATTAGTAGAACGAACCACTGGACCGAACAAATCGACTGCAGCCATGTCCTTTAATTTCGCTGGAATGATAGGAAACAACGGTGCTCTGTGAGAAACAGTTGGCGGCTTAGCCATTTGACATAATTTGCATTTGGCAAGAACAGATCGAATACGTTTTTCCATGTTACTGAAGTAGCAATTTTCTCGTAATTTATGAAAGCATTTTCTGGGACCAAAGTGCGCATAACTGAAATGTGTGTACCAAATCAATTTATTGACCCACTCATCAGGAATACAAACTAACCAAACAGAGTTGTCGACCGATTTTCGTTTGAAAAGAATATCATTGCGAACTAAATAATACTGTCTGATCGCTACGCTTTCCTTTCTCCTCCACTTCTCCTTAATGTCCTTCCAGATTGGATCCTTATTTTGCTCCTTAGCGATGTCCTGGAGCGAAGACGAAATAAAATTCTCAAACGCAACACCTTGAATGTACATCAAACAATAATGGTTTTCTTTGCAGTCCTCTTCAGCACATTGTTTCAAACCCATAGGTGCACGTGATAAAGCATCAGCAACAATATTTGAAGATCCCTGTATGTAAACAATACTAAAATCAAATTCCTGTAGGTACAACGCCCATCGTGACAATCTGCCATGAGTTAATTTTGTCGACATAAGAAATTCCAAAGCTCGATGATCAGTGTAAACCTTAGTATGTCTACCGAACAAAAATGTGCGAAATTTTGTGAAAGCCCAAACAACAGCCAAAGCTTCAAGTTCCGTAATCGAATAATTCTTTTCGGATTTAGAGAGAACACGACTTCCAAATGCAATAGTCTTCTGTACTACAACGCCGTTTTCTTCTATCTCTTGAAATAAATGTGCACCTAGGCCTTTGTATGATGAGTCCGTCGCCAAACAAAAATCTTTAGATAAATCCGGATGTGAAAGAAGTGGAGCAGCAACTAAAGCATCACGAAGTTGTTCAAATTCTGACTGAGCTTCCTCATCCCAACACCAATTAGAATTTTTTCCAGATAGTTCACATAAACGAGGTGTGGCCAAATTGTCCAATCTAACAAAGCGTCTAAGAAAATTACAGACACCAAGGAAACTACGAACATCACGTTTTGTGGTAGGAACAGCATAATTACGAATAGCGTCTAGTTTCTCTGGATCAGGAAGAATACCTTCTGTAGAAATAATGTGACCGAGAAATTTCACCTGAGAACGACCAAATTCAGATTTTTCCAAGTTCACTGTAATGCCAACTCGTGCAAAAATACGTAATAATGAATCCAAAATTTTGTTATGCTCACTCCAGGAACGTTTAGCAATAAGAATATCGTCAACATATGAAGTAATATTGTCACGAAGATAAACAGGTAAAATTTCATTTAAGCTACGAATGAATGCTGCAGAAGATACAGTAAGTCCAAACGGTAATTTCCGAAACTGGTAACAGTTACCAAAGGCTAAAAAGGCAGTATATTTTCTACAATCAGGGTGGAGTTCTATTTGCCAAAAACTTGCGCGCATATCAATCGTGGATAAAACTTTAATTCCATGGAAATGTTGAAGAAGTTCATCTAAATTTTGTGGACGGTCAGTTTCAGGAATAATAATATTATTTATCTGTCTGGAGTCCAGAACCAAACGAATTGACCCATCCTTTTTAAGAACGACATGTAATGGGCTGGTATAAGGGCTGACTGCTGGCTCAATAATGCCCTGATGTAACATGTATTGAAGTTCATTCTTAACCTTGTCTCTGTAAGCCAAAGGAATAGCGTACGTTTTTCCTCGAAATGGTGTGTGTTCTTTTACTTTAAATAAATATTGTAAGCCTTGTATAGTTCCTGTGTGATGACTAAACACTGTAGCATGTGAAGTCAAAATATGGTGCAGCTCTTCTCTTGCAACGTCATCTGGCACTTCAGCTTTTTTAACCTTTTCATTAATTAATTCTTCGCTACTACTTATATCCTCCATCGCGTCTCTGTATCTATTGTCATTGTCATGAATAAACACACTGTCGTCATAATGCTCAACGAAAACATCAGAAGTAAGAAACCTTAAACATTTTGTATCTGATTCAGATCTTGCTAAACACTCGAAAAATTTCAAACATTTCGGCATTCCGGCAACAGTCAAATTCACACTTCCTTCTTTAAAGTTCAAAATTGCCTTATGTGTGTTAAGAAACTCCATACCTAATATAATCTGTGTACTGAGTAATGGAACAATAATAAAATTAGCAGACAATTCGTATCCTTGACAAATGAAATTTAGGTTGGTCTGTTGTTTAACTTCCACACCTTTTCCAGAAATCGCTCCTCGAATTGTAGT
The DNA here is from genome assembly GCF_023898315.1 of Schistocerca nitens. Lineage (NCBI taxonomy): Eukaryota > Metazoa > Arthropoda > Insecta > Orthoptera > Acrididae > Schistocerca > Schistocerca nitens. The sequence goes on from NC_064622.1 coordinate 99,513,410, forward strand.
TTTAGAAATAGGTAACACAGGACAGGCAATAGTTCTTTCACATATACGAAAAACTGATTCACTAATGACGTTCAATGGGCTCCCAGAATCTAAAACTGCAGTAAACTTATTCTTACCCACACATACTTCAATAACAGGATGTAAAAATGCGTCTACATTATTTTCCTTTTCGCCTAGCAAAATGTCTCTCATATCTTCCAGGCGTACGTAGTGTAATGTTGTAGTGTCATTACTTTCTGAACCGTCTATATTGCTGCCAGAAGCCGAAGCTGCAAGTCATGGTCGATTGTTTGCGTCACGTCTTTGATTATTCCCGTCATTTCGCGGATCAATTTCTACTATTTCCACTTGTCTCTCTGAATTTCTGTCACGCGGAGGATGCCAATTAGGTCCTTCCTGTCTGTTAGATGCAAATTCTTGGTTGTGTCTGTTATTAAAATTTCTATTTTCCTGTCTGTCTGCATAGCTACTTCTTGTATAATTTCGACTGTCACTTCTGAAATTATTGTTGTATCTACTACCCTGGTTATTTCTGTAGTAAGAATTTCTATTGCTGTATGAATAATTTCTGTCTTGATGTTTCCGTATGATTGATCATTCCGGTAGGAATTACCGTTATTATAATTGTCTGTGTAATTTCTGTTAGAACGTCTGTTATTGTCACAAGGCTGGTATCTATTGTCCTGTCTGTTACGTCTGTCATTCTCAAAATTACCCATATAACGCCCGTTCCGATCACTATCCCTTTTCTCTGAAAATCTATTATAATTACTGTTACTGAAAAAGTTACAAGAAGTCCCGTCGTCGTTGTCATACTCAAGTTCTTGTAACAAAGTCTTAAAAGTCTCAATGTCGTCTTTACATCTTCCAGCTAAAGCAATTTGTCTTATGGATTGTGGCAGCTTAGTTAAACAAATGCGAATTAATTCAGTCGGGCTATAAGGGTTGGAAAGGAACTGATTCTTTCGAATCATGTCTTCAAAGTATTCTGCCGGCGTGCGGAACTCAGACTGTTTAAAATTACGCTGCATAATCAGACTATGTTTGACTCTGTCTTGTGTGTTTTCGGACCAATATGTCGATAGAAATGCATGATAAAAATCATTCAGATTATTACAATCTCTAATGAGTGCGCGCATCCGCGTCGCCGGTTCGTTTTCTAAATATCCACACATAAATTCCAGTTTGTGACTTAGTGGCCAATTTGGTGGGAGTGCATACATAGATTGATCTAACCATGCACATGGATGTATGTCATTCTTAGAGTTGCGGAAGATCTTAAATTTCCGAACAGTCAAAAAGTGTTTATAGTCAAAGTTTTCGCCTCGTGGCGACAAAGACCTACCGCGTCTGTCCCAGTCACAATGACGATTATTGTTAAATTCACGCGCCTGGCGCTCTCTTGTTGCATCCCGTAAATGAAATAAATTATTTTCTTCAAACCCCTCCGCTAACTGTGATTCCAAATTTCTTTTGCTGTCTTTTCCTACGATTTCGCCTTCAATTTGTTTGACTTGCTTTCGTAATGCCTCAACTTCCCTTTTAACGCATTCATTAAATTTTCCCTGATTTTCAACATGCTTATTTATGTTCTGGTACTCTTCGGTTTCTGCAAATGGTAATGGAGCTGTATCATCTGAATCTCTATCCCCATTTAAACTAAGACTTGTCAATTTATCTGAAATCTCCTCAACTCTTTCCGATAAGTCACCTATTTTTTTTCTGTTTATTTACGTCTTCTGTAAGTGTCGCGACTCGGGTTTCAGTATTGACACATTTGGTAGTTAACTGTTCATATTGTTGTGTTAGGTTATTTAATCTGTCATTTGGTACGGATTCCTCGATTTTCTCAAATATTTCTTCCTTATCATGTGCACGTTGTAAATTTTTGTACTATCACGCGATCTCTTTCTTCCTGTTCTCTATCCTGTTCCCTTTGTCTAATCTCTACCGCAATTAATCTATTATTGTGAGCATTCAAAATCGGTTGTACTTCTACTCTAATTTCTTTCTTTAATTCATCCTTCATATTTTTGAAACATATCCCTATTCGTGAGTCTAACCGTGTTTCCATTGTTCCCATCTCAGTTCTAATTGTTCCTATCTCTGTTTTTAATTCAGATCCTAACTGTGATCCAAGTGAGTCTAACCGTGTTTCCATTGTTCCCATCTCAGTTCTAATTGTTCCTATCTCTGTTTTAATTGTTCCTATTTGTGATCCCTGTGAGTCTAACCGTGTTTTTAATTCAGATCCTTGTGAGTCTAACCGAGATCCCAAATTTAATATTGCATTCATCAACTGCTCCATGTTAACTGTTTCAAAATTCTTTTCGCCCCTAACATTTCCCACAAAACCAGCTTCCTTCGTCATAGCTGTAAAGCTATCTGTGTTCGATACTATTCCAGAATCTTCTGTCATTAATCTCGTATTCTGAAAATTTTCTGATTGAGAAAAATTTTGAAATGGTTCCGGACTATTTTCCCGACTTATTAAATTGTTTTCAACTTCATTATTCATGATACTGTTTTCCTCTGTTGGCGAGTTCGCCATGTTAACAATTTCGTCATTCTCACTATCCATCATTTTTGCCTTTTTCATCGATCGCGTAATCATTTACAAAATATACAAAACTCGTCACTATACGAAAATTACACACAATGACTCTTTATCATCAACAATACCATTCACTCGAAATGTTTCCCTCAAACACGATTAACGAACAATTGAAATAATCGCGCTAAATCGTCAACGCGTATACAAAGCAACAAATCAAATTCAGAGGAAAAATACCATTCTAAGAATGACAATTACCAAATCTACACATGCAAAATAGACTATAATTACTAAACTACAAATTACTACAACAATGCTACTGTCTACTATTTTTATAATCAGAAGATTTCCAAGGGACGATCCGAGCAGCGGTCGCCACGTGCATGGGGGCTTAATTAAATAAAGAATGCAAATAATTTTTAATTTTTTAGTTTTAGTAGCTGTTTGTCCGATTACGCAGTCTCGTAAACGGTTGGTCCTGACTAGTATTATTACGCAATCTGACTGCATAGAACAACAACAAAGACTGAAATGAAAATTTTCGTTAACACAATTAATTAATTAAGTCCCCAGCAACTATAAAACCTACGAAACCAAAGCACAAGTGTAACTGTTCTGTGTGTGGGAGTATGACTCAGCGTACGCATCTGGCACGGTTCTTCTTCAACAACACAAGAAATTTTAAATATCATTTATACTGAATTAATTAAAGGAAATAGAAATACCATAATTACTCAAGAAAACCAGAATTACACTCTAATCCCAGAACACAAGCCAGATGCTTTGTTGACTGAACCTGTAATGAAGCATTATTTACGACATTAAATAATGAAAAATAAATCAAGTTTCGTTACCTTCATATATTGACCAAAATCACTCTAATCATTACAATATATCTCCACACCGACTCGCTATTACCACATCTCAACAAGAACTTTTCAGTATCACATCTCAGCAAGCACTCCCTACTAGCACATCTCAACAAACACTCTCTGCTACGAGTTCTTAACAAGCACTGACTACTACGAGTTCTCAACAACCACTGCCCACTACGACATCTCAATAATCACTGCCAGTGGAGGCGGCGGAACAATACTCTCTAGCGCGATCTCTGGCGCTGTGGCTCAGTGTAGCCACCTTTCACTGCGTCTTTCGGAAACGATAACTTTTAACCAGTAAATTACGCGAATACCGTCTAAATCACAACCGTGATCGCAAGAGTGTTGCCTGGACCAAATAATTCTTATAAAATATGTATTTTCCAAAGCAAGCAGCATTGCACTATCGCTGACTCGCAACAATCGAAAGAGTAAAATCAATGCTTAAATAAAATTGCCACTTTTTAATAATTATTATTACCCCATTAAATAAATAAATAGCAATTCAGTGGCTATACAATAAATAAACAGAGGGGGCAATTCAGTTTTATCATTATGTAACTAGACTGTGTAAAGACATTCTTATGGGTAGCACAAGGACTATACCTTGTCAGACTTGATAATTGTGATCAAGTGACTACGTGGTGGACTGAACATGTCACAGATGACCTATGAACAAAGATTTCCTGTGAACATTATCCTCTACGCGTACGAACTTTAGTTCACTGGCGAAAGAGTGGAATTTAACACAAAAGTGGACGCTCAATGAGTGCGTTGTGTTACCATGATTTCGTTTTCAAATTTTGTGCTACGAGTGTTTAGTAATGCCAGTGTTATTGGGACCACATGCGTGGACGTAACATTCCAGGCAAACTAAAACTCAAGAGCAAGGGTTTTTATCGATCAGTCAGCAACAGTGGTGAGTCGTAACAGTGTTGGGAACTGCTACTGACTATATCATTAAACCCGTTGCAGAACTGTATCAATGTTGGAACGGAATTACATGAACCTTTAGTTGCAGATAGTCAGTTACGTTGGAAGGACGAATGGACTTGCATCATGATAAAGAAACTCACAAACAGTCGAACACCTCACAAAAAAAAAAGAAACACATTCTTCTTGTTGAGTGAAAGAGTGCGTGAAATATGATGTAATTTAGATGTTAATTTAAGGAACTGATACTGCTGTTTGAATTTCATGTGACTATATGCTGGGATGCTGAGCACACGTGTCGGTGAGGGCCGCATACTGCAGCGACATCATCCGTCATCCCTTGCCGCACCCTGCCACGTCATTGCAGTCCATCGCAGACTTACCTGATGGGGCGAGACATTGGTGTTGCGGTACACCAAGTCGCCAGCCGTCGTCACCAGCAGCACTATCATGAAATTGTACCATTATTAAATGTCATACGAAGTGAATATTCAAATGTTGAAAATTAAAAAAGAGGGTATCGAAGATGCTCGCTCCGCCGAGGTTTTTTTCCGGGGTTTTTCCCATTGGCCTTTGCCCGAATGGGGGAGCGCAACTCAAAATCCCTGAGACTTAAAAGGAAACAAATCACATGCTTCCAAGTGAAAGAACACAGTGAACTTTAAACAGACCAGACAAGGAAAATAAGCCTGCTTGGATGTCCAGTCAAACAAGTGTGACTGTACATCCAAAGGGGGCAATGTAGTGCTACAACGATGAAAATTAATATTACGACGATGTCAAACCTTATTTTCATGATTTAAAGAAGTATTCATGATATTAAAAATGTAATTATAATTTTATTATTTTCATTTTTGTGCTCAGTGTATCAAAGACTTTCTAGTGCGCGGAATACATTAGCATTGTTTGTACTACGAAATTATATATGATTGTTAACGGTTAAGGATGTAATAATTCGATGTAAGACATTTTGTTGAGTCTGAATTTTGTTCTCGTACTGGTCGGTAGAGAAGGAAAAGTTCCTTAATCGATGTGAAGGTATGAAGGCTGTAAAAAGGAGAGAGAGAGAGAAGGTAAATACAATTTATTCAAAAACAAATAACTCAAAGGTGTAACGCTTTGTGATTTCCTATAACTAAAAATTGCAAGGTCTAATCTGAGCCTGTCCTGAATAACAGCAAAGAACATTTATGTTATCAAATATTTTCGTCGTTTGATCACGGTTGTGATTCGAATGTCCCTTTTTGTTACGCTACGTGTTATGAATATTTTCATTTTACGCGCAAAAGTGCACACAGCTTTAATCGAACCTGCGTCTTTCGGAAACGATAACTTTTAACCAGTACAATTACGCGAATACCATCTAAAGCGTAACCGTGATCGCAAAAGTGTTTCCTGGACCAAATAATTCTTATAAAATGTGTATTTTCCAAAGCGAGCAGCATTGCACTATCGCTGACTCGCAACAATCGAAAGAGTAAAATCAATGCTTAAATAAAATTGCTACCTTTTAATAATTATTATTATCCCATTACATAAATAAATAGCTATTCAGTGGCTATACAATCGATAAACAGATGGGGCAATTCAGTATGCAAGTGATAGGGCTTGAAATGAAGTTATGAATATTTTAGTACTGGATCAGGATTCGGATCCACATACTTAACTTTGGAGGAGACCTAAAGAAGATTGCAGTTTTGGGAATAGGAACGAAATGATTGAACTATACTGTTCCGAGAGATTCAGATCCTCGAAAGATGAGATACGAATTCGAATCACAGTTCAGCATCACATTTTTCCACGTCTCTAGTTCAATCAAGTACAAGAAAAATAAGAGCCCTGATCCTTTAAATGGCTATCGTTTCATCAAATAAAATAAAACTTTCTAACGTAAGTAAGTTTACTGGAAACAGTATTTCTGTTTACTATGACTTCCACCTATGTCATTTCCCAACGTGAACCGGCTCTGCCCAATTGGTAATGAAGGAACGTCATGTTTAATGCGGATTCTGGATTATAACTTCTTTCTCTTGAGGTTACCAGAGGTAAAGTAAATCTATTTGTGCGTCTTAAAATGCCTGAACCCACGCATTGCACCTGTGACATTTCGTTCCACCAGATCATTGTGGCCACATTTCCCAGCCCCAGGAGTGTGCTGTAACGGATGATGCGCTTAGCTTACAAAATTAGTCACGGTGCAAAAAATGCGAGTCTATTATAAGCAATCTTCTGACGTGGAGATTATGCTATTCTCATGTCAGCAGGATATACAGACTCTTCTAGGCATCATAGCCTCGATGTAAGGCCATTTTGAAATATTCACTAATTCAGCAAATTTCTTCGTTCGAGAACCCACTGTGAAGTGTGAAGTTACCGGATAATTCGATTATTACCGTCATTGTTACTATCATTTTCTTCTTACCGTTGCTGGAACACATGTGCTTGAAGATCATTTAATGCCTTTTGGTCATTATAGAAGTACTTGCCCTAGAAGAGGTTCTTTCTTAATTTACTTGCGCCTAAAAATGGCTGTTGAATACTGCCAAACAAAGAGCCGAGGGATCTTACTGCCTTCCGTTATACGTCGCTGTCAGTTCTTCCACAAGATTTGGTCGACGTGACCTGTTTCAAGTTGTGTATGGCAGAGAATGTTTTAGAAAATCAATTGTTTTCCTTTGCAATAAACAGAAATATTTTCATTCTAAGCTATCCAAGTCCAAAAGTTTTGCTTTATTAGTTCAGATTTAATATTCACTTATATAATGTAGGAAAGTATTTCACAGTTGCAAAACCCGCATCCGACTCATTGACCTTATATTTGGCCGCTAACCATAAATTCTAGCTCAGAGTGACACCAGGTTAAGTGACCGAATGTAGCGAAGACTGTTTGCCAGTGCTCTTTTTCACCGGAAAATATGCAATTCACTCATTGGACTCCAATAGTACACTGTAACAGTGATTTCTGTGCGTATGCAATGCATGCGGATTGTGGAATTTAGTGGTGCTCTCTCTTCCACTTCTGTATACAATATGCCTGACCTAAACGGGCCCTTTATCATTACAGGACCTGGGCAGTGCAACATGATACTGACAACAGTAATTTGCTTATACTGACAGCCTCACTGTTCGTTTTAGCTGATTTTGTAATCTTTTAAATAGAACAACATGACCTTCCAGTGGGAGACATTTCGTCCCCCTTTTCCTCATGTGAAATTTGTCAGTAAGCGTTTTGCCTTCCAACCAGCGAAATGCGGCAGAGTACGGCCAGTAAACGATTCACATAACACGATTTAGTGCCGTTAAGACGACTTCTTTAAACATTGTCGTAGCTGAAGGAATTTAGTTTCTTCTTAAATCGTCTTATGCAGCAACGTTCACAGATATCTCAAATAGGAAAAGCTCTTTATCCAGGTACGAAGTTTGTAAAACAAACTTCCCACAGTTTGTGTCAGGCTCATCTTTTCGTCTGGTAGCACTGCATAAGTATTTTGTCTAAGAGGTATCACAAGTAGTGTTACTGTAGCTGTGGGAATCATTGGTTGGAACGAGTTTAACGCCAATGGGTACAGTACTGCCAAATATTCAAAATGATTATCAACCTAAGTCTGAGTTCATCCACAAACTGAGGATTATTTATAATACTGTAGCTAGACTGTGTATCCTTGTCTTCTCTGAGTGCGCATTACACACATGTATACAATACTATGAATACTTCGAACGCTGTAGCTAAAGTGGCTCTCATAAAATAATTTTGTTTTGTTAATTTTTCCGGGTGTTCAGCGTGCAATATGTGTTGTAAATACAGTCTTAAACAAAAAAAAAATGTCCGTAAGGTGGACAATACAATTGTGCTGCCATCAGAATTCTATGTCCGGCAAAATGCTCGATCTGGCTACATTGTAGACTGCGTCACTTCCTGGAGGAAGTCTTGAATGCAGTCTGAGTGCATCATTTTCCACTGCGACTGTAGTCTTGAGGTAAAACGCAGGACTAGCTACTACGACATCTGGCGACCGAGAGCACATGTCGACGTGATTTTTATCACCCCTTTCCTCTCGTTGCTGAAGCTATGAATGCATTTCAAGCGAATCTACGAAATATTTCGCTTTCTGTCACATTGGTAATAACAGTTTGGTTCAACAATATTTTAGCGAGAGATTTCTTGGCCTCTGAACTCCGCATGCGTCTGAGTTCTCTGTGACCCGTTTGCTGCCTACCGGCATGGGCTGAGGCACTGCGCTGCATTCTGCCGGCAACGTCTGCTCCACTCCTCACTCTCGACGATGTAAAATGCTTTAATGTTATTGAGTTGTGACCCATAAAATCTGTCTACGATTTGTGTTTCACACTCTATTGCAACGGAGGCACAAAACCGTTTTTATTTGGTGAGTATTTTATTCCACTAGTATGCAATACATCAATGTGGCACAGATTTCATTTCATTGTGATCCAGTGCGCTATAATTAAAGTGTCATATCCTGTTCATTTTCCTTTCACAAGAGATTCTTCAAGTAATTTATTTTTTTCATGGATTCATATGTGTTAGTCAAGGCACAGAGAGTAAATGCAGTGTAATGTGTTTGGTTCCTTCCTTTGATTCCCTCTGGTAAATGGATGCAAAACATAGTGTCAATACCTTTCAGAACCTGCTACATAGCTACTCAGGCATATTGCTTGTTTTGAGGTCTATACATAAATTAATGGAGAAGTGAACGCTGTTCAGAAGTGATATTTAAAATATTCAATTGGATTTAAGGCGACAAAATTGCCCATATTTGAAGCTACCCAGAGAAAAAGTAAGTTGCTAGAGCCGCTGTTAGTAAATGTCTGCAGAGAGTTCCTAACTGCTACTGTGGAAATTTAGCATAGAGGCCCTACAGTAATCAAGAGGTTCATTCCCCTCATACTTATCACCCTGGCATGTGAGTCTTATGTGAAGAACAAGATTGAAATTCGTATCGTTGACGGTCGAATCGAATTTCTTCAGAGACGCTTGTATTGTGAAGCAGCTTGACAGCCAGAAAGCCAAGATCTATGACCATTAACACAACTTACTGGGTCGAGCTACCAAGAGGACTTGAAGTGTAAAGGTTTTTCTTCCGATTTCGTTACAGAATTTTTTCTGGAAATTCGTAGCTCCATAAAAATATCAGAAAAAATGCTCGCACACGCTGGCTCCTACCACGGTTACAACTGACGATTCATTGAGCCATTGCCACACGAGACACGGGCTGTAACACGGGGCTACGGACACACTGCTGCGAGCATTCCACTCTCGCCTCATAACACATCGTGAAAGATAATAAAAGTTGTCACTTATGTGAAGTATAGCATTTCTGTAGCCAAAAAGTTGAATTTTCAGTCTCAGTGTCTTAGTTTACGTCAGGATTATATAGCACGAGTCATTCAAATGGAAAGGGAATATCAAGCGAATTTAGCGAGTCTATTCAGTACCATACGTGGAAGTGATTCCACTGTCACAGTGTTGCCAAATGTTTGTGACGGTGTTGCCAATTCTCAGCTGTGCTAGGAACAGCTCTGTAGCGGTATGTGAGGAGAAATCCATGCTCATGTCATAGCAGGATACGGAGAGGAGGCGTGTGGTTTGGTTTATATACAGCGTTTTCTCCTACCAGTTGTGTCAAACATTCAGGTGTATAATCTTCCATAACGATTACAGTTTCCCATAAAATATATACAAATAAAACACTTACCTTGTTACTATGTGACCAAAGATTATTTCAGTACAATAAAAAGTTTTTGGAAATAAACTTTGCCCACCTGTCACAAAAAGTGAGATAACAAACACTATGCACCTCGAAATCGATTGCATCTATGTGCAGTCTTGTGATCATACAGGTAGAATTTCATGAAATGAACCAGAATGCAGAAAAATGTTGGTGCGAATGGAAGCTGTAAGAAACACAGTTAACTAATTATTATGTGCCATGTAATAATCAATTCATTTGAAAATTCAGAAGAGAAGAAACTAAAAATCATGCCCATTAAGACAGAAAGTAAAGCGCAGATCTGCGCTTTTTCATCTGCAGATCTATACAAATAATGTATACTAATCAGCGTATTCATTGCTTTCGTAATGTTTCCCTCTTGTTTAGTCTTCTAATGATGAACTGGATCCACACCCATGAGTCTGATTCTTTCTTTGGATCCCTCCATCTACTATCTTTGTGTGTTACTGCTCAGTGATCAAAAAGCAAAATATTATGCTTGCTCCCACGAGGTATTAGAACGAGGTCTCAAGAAGACTAACGAATTATAATCAAAATACACCGAGACGCCAATTTGTCTGTCGTCACGGTGTTAAGTCGACAGAAATAGTTGGATATTATTGCTGTATCACTGGCATCCCGTTGTCGTCTGCTCTTACTGAGATTTTCATATTACCCTCAACATAAGACGCCGAGAGAAATGTGTATATTGTCCGTGACGAAACATCCCACATTCCATTCATCCTGATCCATTCGTAACGTGCATCGGCAGCAGAGAGTGATAGCAAATCTGTTGTGAGGTGACGAATAACAACGGTAGTAATAAAAAATCAGTAATTGAAGATGTTCACTGCATTACAGACGATTGTTAAGGATTAACAAAATAACCAAGAAAGACTGAGTGTTTAATTGCTGAAGTTTAATATTAACCTGAAAAGGACTCCGTAGAGAGGGAAGGAACCTCTTCTAGGGCAAGTACTTCTGTAATGACCAAAAGGCATTAAATGATCTTCAAGCACATGTGTTCCAACAACGGTATGAAGAAAATGATAGTAACAATGGCGGTAATAATCGAATTATCTGGTAACTTCACACTTCACAGTGGGTTCTCGAACGAAGAAATTTGCTGAATTAGTGAATATTTCAAAATGGCTTTACATCGAGGCTATGATGCCCAGAAGAGTCTTTACATCTTGCTGACATGAGAATAGCATAATCTCCACGTCAGAAGATTCCACCGTGACTAATTTTGTAAGCTAAGAACATTATCCGTTACAGCACACTCCTGGGGCTGGGAAATGTGGCCACAATGGTCTGGTGGAACGAACTATCACAGGTGCAATGCGTGGGTTCAGGCATTTTGAGACGCACAAATAGATTTACTTTACCTATGGTAACCTCAAGAGAAAGGCGTTATAATCCAGAATCCGCATTAAACATGACGTTCCTTCATTACCAGTTGGGCAGAGCCGGTTTACATTGGGAAATGACATAGGCGAAAGTCATAGTAAACAGAAATACTGTCTCCAGTAAACTTACTTACATTAGAAAGTTTTATTTTTTTTGATGAAACGATAGCCATTTAAAGGATCAGGGCTCTTATTTTTCTTGATTGAACTAGAGACGTGGAAAAATGTGATGCTGGACTGTGATTCGAATTTGTATCTCATCTTTCGAGGATCTGAATCTCTCGGAACAGTATAGTTCAATCATTTCGTTCCTTTTCCCAAAACTGCAATCTTCTTTAGGTCTCCTCCAAAGTTAAGTATATAGATCCGAATCCTGATCCAGTACAAAAATATTCATAATTTCATTTCAAGCCCTATCACGTGCATACCAGTGTGCTAGTGAAAATTAACGTGCATTTTTAATGTCTGTTCATGTGTTGCCAACAATCGCAATAGGTGTCGTTATTTCTGGTCAAACACGCACACATCTTACTGTTGGTGAGTAAGCAAGTGTTACTTAAGCTATGTTCCTGGATGATAAAGAAGGACGGTAGGTGTGCGGTTCGATTGTTGCTCAGGCACAAAAATTTGTATCCTTATTTTAGATTCAAACATCTAGCAGCTGTTAAGAAAAACCGATGCGTAACATTTGATTTTACTTAGTTAACAATCCGATTGCATGCTGGGTTCGTATCTCCGTCACAGAACTTCACATCATGCGCTTCATCTTTAAATGCATGAACACTTTGTTCCTTCTGAATGGAGGTATATCACACATCTTGAGTGCTTAGTTAACAGGGACGAAAGGGTCTTTACAGGAGTCCCGGTTTATTACAAAACTTTCGTCTTTTTTTTTTTTTTTTCAAGTTTGGATTTGGTTACTGATATTGGCGAAAATTTCTGTAATTCGTGCTTCTTCATGACTAGTCAGTAATATGATATGATTAGATTAGTAGGTTTGTAGGATTAAAGGGACCAGACTGCTATGGTCATCGGTCATTAGATTGGATTAATACTTGTTCCATAGATCATGAATACGACATTTCGTTATGATGCAGAATGTATCTTTTTAATGAAAGATTTCTTTACATACCATGATTCAGTTTCTTTGCAACAATTTTTACTCTCTCTCTCTCTCATTCTTTTTTATTTTTATCTCTCTCCCTCACTCTATCTCTCTCTCTTCTCTCTCTCCCTATCTCTCTCTCTCTCTCTCTCTCTCTCTCTCTCTCTCTCTCTCTCTCCCTCTCACACACATACACACACAAACACAAACACACAAACACAGACACACACACACACACACACACACACACACACACACACACACACACACACACAGTCTTTTTTATTGTTAATTGTTTGTTGTGCTCGCCTATCGGTGAGGCACGAAAACGTTCGTCAATGGTTTTCTTAGTTTAGAGTACACTTACGAAAGATATATAAAAACAACTATGAGAGTTACTGGTTTATGAAGCTTAGTTTGAAGTCAGTTCTGAGTATTATTAGTAACTACGCTGCAGTCCCTAAACCCAGTTACAGAAATGTGATTCAGACGGATTACGTATACCAGGCCGTAACAGCCGCGTCTTTGAAACGTCAGTTATGGTCACTTCCCAGCCCACTGTAGGATCACATCGGTTCGTCTTCTTCCTGCTGGGAATGTAACTGAGATTTGGCAACAAGGCAAGGTATATTTGGCAACTCTGTGATCGACGAGTTACTTCCTGGTGTGCACGGAATTAAGCCTCAAAGTTCACCTGATTTTTCCTGTCATTTCCATTGAATAATCTGAGTTATTATTCACGCTTAAGCTGTAACAAAAGATTGTAAATTTACGGTTTTCAGCCCAAGAAAGTCGTTGCACGTGAAAATCGCATCTAATCTCGTCCTTTAAATAGCGGTTTACGAGTTATAGCCCTTGCTGGTCTCGTAAGAGGAGACCTAGCCAGATGCCTTTTCCCTAGCTCTGTGGAAACGTGCTAACCTGAGAGAATGCGTCTGTTATGGGTTCCGGTTCCAATCTTGCTGAGTGTAACGTTTTTATCCCTTCTGTGAAAGAGCTACAAGCAGTCAGATCACACATCGATAAGGAAATCGCAAGGAAATACTTTCGGCTCATAGTGCAATGGTGAAAAACTTACAATGCTGCACAACAGGTAACGCCTCTTTCCGCTGCTGACAAACAAATTTTGGGTTTCTAGGAATACATAACTTTATTTATGAAATGCCATATTTGCATACCACTTGAGTATCACACAACATACCAATCAAACACAGACCCAATCGAAATCTAAGTCATTAATATTTTACTAATTCGTTCCGATAGAGGCACGCTTGTGTACACCCAGTTTTATTGAAACAGACTTTCGTCGTAAGGTTATCGTGGGTAGTTTTTTTTTTTCATTTCTTATAATACAGTGCACAATTTTCGTACGGTTTCTTTTAGTGTTGTTAAAACGTTAGTTAACATGAGAGATAAATTAATCATCAACGATATATGCGAATTCTCTGATGTTATCTATAACAGTCTGACAATGCACATGCAGTTTATTGATTACATGCATGTAGAAAACTTGTTCTGAGTTAAAGCTGTCAAACAAGGTTTTATGAAGAATAAAATGCCACTGCCACATGACAGTTAATGTAGAAAATACTTTTCTGACGTATTTTGGCACGATGCGCTCTCCCCATACATAATACAAAAGTTCCGAGATGCATTTTCAGCCTGGCCATCTATTAAACCTGAAAAGAACAAAATGTCGCAGAAGTTTGCCCTTTTTCCACATGCGACTACTTTGGGTTGACAAGTGCAGGGAATTATGTTCAAAGTTCCATTAGATCGATAACGTCAGCAGAGAACAGTATGGCGTTTTAGAAAATTTAGCAGTGACTGTACCCAAACTCGCGACGTCTTATCAACATTGCGCAACGCTTACCGTTACGCTACTAGCTGACACATCGCTGCAACACCTCCAGAACTCAACAACAATTGCTCCAGAACTTGCACATTCCACAGTGCTGTAAGATAATGCATATGGCCGGATCTAGACTTCTGAGAGACAGACAGTTACAGCTTTTCTTTTGCACTGCACGACGTTTTTAACAAACAGATAGCGCAATAGAGTAGCTCAAGTCGAAAGGAACACTTCCTGTTTAAATTTCTGCATCCTACACTGTTGGCAGTTCTGTGTAGGTGTCAGTTACGTGATTTTATTTCGGTGACTACAAAATAGAGTCGAATGTATGCACTGGGTAGCCGAGGCAACTAGTTCATGGCGATTTGGTCCACCTAGTAAATGAATGTACTGAACATGCTGCAAACCACTACAGGGCGTCTGTGTGTCAGAATTCTCATCCAGTGTGGCGCAACATTGTTATGATAGAAAAATGGGTGATGGAGAAGAGAATTTGATGGTCTCTTGGATTGATGCTAGGTTCATATACTTACGGTCTGGGTTCGATTCCAACTTTTGCTGATGATTTTTCATAAGGAGAGACAGATTCTGTTCCCTTCTGGCTACGCCGAGCGAAGAAGGTATAATGGCATTGTGGTCTGACATTCATGTTAAACATGATATTCCTTCTCTACCAAGTAGACGTTAGGTTGAACCACAATAAAGTCAGGAGTCGCGACACGTAGAAACTCTATCAACAGTAACCTCTCTTATACCAGTTATTTACTTCTAGTGACGAAATAAACGCTATGTAGGGTCACAGGGCACTTATTCCATCTTTTATTTGAGCTTCTGTATGTCGATAAAATTGGTTCTGATCTTGGAATGCAACTCAGTCCGCCCTTAACGCGGAATTTGATCCCTTCGTGACAATACAGCTCGACTGCAATTTGTTGTTTGTTCAAAACTGCAGATTCCTCAACGTCTCCGTATATGGCGCGTGAAAGGGCTTGAATCCTGGCCCGGCACTAAAGCTTTCATTATGTACGAGGGCAGTTCAATAAGTAATGCAACACATTTTTTTTCTCGGCCAATTTTGGTTGAAAAAACCGGAAATTTCTTGTGGAATATTTTCAAACATTCCCGCTTCGTCTCGTATAGTTTCATTGACTTCCGACAGGTGGCAGCGCTGTACGGAGCTGTTAAAATGGCGTCTGTAACGGATGTGCGTTGCAAACAACGGGCTGTGATCGAGTTTCTTTTGGCGGAAAACCAGGGCATCTCAGATATTCATAGGCGCTTGCAGAATGTCTACGGTGATCTGGCAGTGGACAAAAGCACGGTGAGTCGTTGGGCAAAGCGTGTGTCATCATCGCCGCAAGGTCAAGCAAGACTGTCTGATCTCTCGCGTGCGGGCCGGCCGTGCACAGCTGTGACTCCTGCAATGGCGGAGCGTGCGAACACACTCGTTCGAGATGATCGACGGATCACCATCAAACAACTCAGTGCTCAACTTGACATCTCTGTTGGTAGTGCTGTCACAATTGTTCACCAGTTGGGATATTCAAAGGTTTGTTCCCGCTGGGTCCCTCGTTATCTAACCAAACACCATAAAGAGCAAAGGAGAACCATCTGTGCAGAATTGCTTGCTCGTCATGTGGCTGAGGGTGACAATTTCTTGTCAAAGATTGTTACAGGCGATGAAACATGGGTTCATCACTTCGAACCTGAAACAAAACGGCAATCAATGGAGTGGCGCCACACCCACTCCCCTACCAAGAAAAAGTTTAAAGCCATACCCTCAGCCGGTAAAGTCATGGTTACAGTCTTCTGGGACGCTGAAGGGGTTATTCTGTTCGATGTCCTTCCCCATGGTCAAACGGTCAACTCTGAAGTGTATTGTGCTACTCTTCAGAAACTGAAGAAACGACTTCAGCGTGTTCGTAGGCACAAAAATCAGAACGAACTTCTCCTTCTTCATGACAACGCAAGACCTCACACAAGTCTTCGCACCCAAGAGGAGCTCACAAAACTTCAGTGGACTGTTCTTCCTCATGCACCCTATAGCCCCGATCTCGCACCGTCGGATTTCCATATGTTTGGCCCAATGAAGGACGCAATCCGTGGGAGGCACTACGCGGATGATGAAGAAGTTATTGATGCAGTACGACGTTGGCTCCGACATCGACCAGTGGAATGGTACCGTGCAGGCATACAGGCCCTCATTTCAAGGTGGCGTAAGGCCGTAGCACTGAATGGAGATTACGTTGAAAAATAGTGTTGTGTAGCTAAAAGATTGGGGAATAACCTGGTGTATTTCAATGCTGAATAAAACAACCCCTGTTTCAGAAAAAAAATGTGTTGCATTACTTATTGAACTGCCCTCGTATTATCAAGCTCTAGCATGAGAACACCTATCTGCTGGTGTATAATAATTTTAATTTTTAATGTATTTTCATTCGTTGTCAACACTAACGGTATCTGACGTTTTTGAGTCCCAGTGCGACACAGAACTGTTTGCGAAATCATTGTAAATTCAAGGATGTTATTCCGAGCTGCTGGTGGAGAAAAATTCGGTAGCTGACGTCTCTTTGTGTGCAGTCAACAACGATATGTGTGGGGCTCGACTCCCAGTCAGCACTGAGCTCTTCGTCATATTATTACTAGTTCCAACATGCTCACATGTCGCTGCTGGTGTAAAAAACCCATTTTTAACGTTCGTTTTCTCTAGAATATAACAGCGATAGGTGCCAGGTTGGAGTCCTGGGAAAGAAAAAAATTAATGTTTCGTCTCGTCATTTCAGTTAAAACATCTACCTACTGCCGAGAAAATCCGATATGTCACAGTTGATTGTGCTTCGATGACAATCTAATTAGGTTCTGGGTTCGAATCCCTGTCCAACACAAAGCTTTACCTCACGGCATTTCAAGTAAGTTACTTGTGAAGACGCAATAGTTAACATCTCTCCTAGTTCGTCACCAAGGGCAATAGATGCTGGGTAGGAATTCGCGTCCGTTAACAATGTTTACGTTATGTAATGTAAACTTGATATTTGCTAACTGATACTGTCTAAAATCGGGGTATATCACTCTCTGTATGCCTACTCAGGAATGACTGTTAGTTTCCGTCAGTCACGAAGTCTTTGCTTAGTCTGCATGACCTGGGTTTGAATCCATATGCAGAACGAGACGGTTCGTCGTGTCATTTGAAGTTCATACATATTCTCAACTAGCTGCTCGTGAATAACTTAAATTTTTAATGTCATTTTGTGTTAAATAATAAGTACGGTATGTTATTTTGAAGAGGAAATCATGAATACGACGAACTTACTACGTGAATTACCTATCTGAGGTAATAATGAGAGTGGTAACATTTCATGTATGTCATTTATTGTAATAAATGTGAGCTTACAAGCCTGAAGAACCGTCTTACCTGTGATAAGACGTTCCCTGATATTTGTAGTACTTTGGTATTACTTTACATCTTGAGTTATCGCGATACAGAGCAGTGTTTTCTAGTGGTGACTTGTTGGAACCATTTTGAATAGTCAAACGACTGTACTGAGGGGCGATTAGAGGACCTGCAAGACAGCTGCGCTATGTGGGTTGCATTCAAATCAGGCGAAATGCAATGCAGGTCGTTCGGATACTTTTGAGCACGACTGTACATGTATCACATTGGAACAACCGAAATAAAATGTTCAAACGTACCTAAGATCTGTATTTTGATTTAAAAAACCTACCTGTTTCAAACTGTTCGTCTAACATTGTGAGCCATATGTTTGTGACTGTTTTTAACACGGGTAATGTTTCACGAAGCAAATACCGTCCGCACTGGCGGAATGTTACGTGATACCACGTACTTATACGTTTGTGACTATTACAGCGCCATCTATCACAAAGCGAAAAAAGTGGTCCAACTAAGACATTCATATTTCTTTACGTACTACACGAATATGTAATAAAAAATGGGGTTTCCTATTTTTAAAAAAGGCAGTTGATATCCGTTTGACCTATGGCAGCGCCATCTAGCGAGCCAACCATAGCGCCATCTGGTTTCCCCCTTCAAACTAGACAAGTTTCGTTCTTTGTAGTTTTTTCGTTTGACGCTTATTTCGTGAGATATTTGGCCCGGTCACGATCAATGTACCACCCTGTGTATGTATATATATTTCTTGATCCATTTTGAGACGTGTCTTGCCACAAGAAGTAAATTTTGTAGGTGATCAAAAGATTTATTACTCCAGAGAATCACTTTGATATTTAAAGTGAGCATGGCTGACGATTATTTTCAAAGTGAACCCTTTTGTATTACCAAAATTATTAAGAATGTGACACATTTTTTAAGTTGATCTAAATTACACGCTTTTTCTATTATATTTGACATGTTCGCAACAAAATGATCAACAAACTAGGAAATAAAGCAACGATATATTTAGAAAATATACTTTGACTGATATACCAATAATGTATACTGATTCCGAGCGGTCTGAGGCGCTGCAGTGATGGACTGTGCGCCTGTTCCTCGTCCTGGCGGAGGTTTGAGTCCTCCCTCGGGCATGGGCGTGTGTGTTTGTCCTTAGGATAGTTTAGGTTAAGTAGTGTGTAAGCTTAGGGACTGATGACCTTAGCAGTAGTTAAGTCCCATAAGATTTCACAAACATTTGAACATTTTTCTGTTTACTGATTCTGAACGTCGTAAGTGTTATGTAGGAAATAATCAGAAATGTGAATACTGTTGCTTGTAAACAAAAAACCAATTATAAAAAATCTTTGACTGCACTCCGATTAAAATTACTTTGTGACTGACGTTTCATCAAGCTGTGTGAAAGGTTGGTTCAAATGGCTCTGAGCACTATGGGACTTAAATTCTGAGGTCATCAGTCCCCTAGAACTTAGAACTACTTAAACCTAACTAACCTAAGGACATCACACACATCCATGCCCGAGGCAGGTTTCGAACCTGCGACCGTAGCGGTCGCGCGGCTCCAGGCTGTAGCGCCTAGAACCTCTCGGCCACTCCGGACGGCTGTGTGAAAGGGATCAGCCGCCATTTAGTAGTAGTGCGTCACATGCTAGCTATGTTGCCGGTTTCGTAGTTACGTGCAGCCCCTTACGATTCGTGGCTGGATGAACAGTGGCAATACTACTCTCCGCCACTGGAATCACAAAGTAACTTCAACGGGAGGAGAATCTTCCTCGAAAGTGAACAAACTTTAGAGGGGTGCACACAGTACAGCACATGGCATTTTGTGACACAAGACAATGCTCCAGGAAGCGTTGCATTTAGCTATTGTTGATTAAATTAAGAAGACTCATTGTACAAATTGCTACACCAAGAAGAAATGCAAATGATAAACGGGTATTCATTGGACAAATATATTATACTAGAACTGACATGTGATTACATTTTCACACAATTTGGTTGTATAGATCCTGAGAAATCAGTACCCAGAACAACCACCTCTGCCCATAATAAGGGCCTTGATAAGCCTGTGCATTGAGTCAAACAGAGCCTGGATGGCGTGTACAGGTACAGCTGCCCATGCAGCTTCAACACGATATCACAGTTCATCAAGAGTAGTGACTAGCGTATTGTGACGAGCCAGTTGCTCGGCCACCATTGACCGGACGTTTTCAGTTGGTGAGAGATCTGGAGAATGTGCCGTCCAGGGCAGCAGCCGAACATTTTCTGTATCCAGAAAGGCCCCTATAGGACCTGCAACAAGCGGTCGTGTATTGTGTGTGTGTGTGTGTGTGTGTGTGTGTGTGTGTGTGTGTGTGTGTGTGTGTGTGTGAGGTCTTCAGTCGTGAGACTGGTTTGATGCAGCTCTCCATGCTACTCTATCCTGTGCAAGCTTCTTCATCTCCCAGTACTTACTGCAACCTACATCCTTTTGAATCTGCTTAGTGTATTCATCTCTTGGTCTCCCTCTATGATTATTACCCTCCACACTGCCATTCAATGCTAAATTTGTGATCCCTTGATGCCTCAGAACATGTCCTACCAACCGGTCCCTTCGTCTTGTCAAGTTGTGCCACAAACTCCTCTTCTCCCCAGTTCTATTCAATACCTCCTCATTAGTTATGTGACCTACCCATTATCCTGCTGAATTGTAGGGTTTCGCAGGGATCGAATGAAGGGTAGAGCCACGGGTCGTAACACATCTGAAATGTAACGTCCATTGTTCAAAGTCCCCTCGATGCGAACAAGAGGTGATCGAGACGTGTAACCAATGGCACCCCATACCATCACGCCGAGTGATACGCCAGTATGGCTATGACGAATACATGCTTCCAATGTGCGTTCACTGCGATGTCGCCAAACACGGATGCGACCATCATGATGCTGTAAACAGAACCTGGATTCATAAAAAAAATGACGTTTTGCCATTCGTGCACCCAGGTTCGTCGTTGAGTACATCATCGCAGGCGCTCCTGTATGTGATGCAGCGTCAAGGGTAACCGCAGCCATGGTCTCCGAGCTGATAGTCCATGCTGCTGCAAACGTCGTCGAACTGTTCGTGCAGATGGTTGTTGTCTTGCAAACGTCCCCATCTGTTGACTCAGGGATCGAGACGTGGCTGCACGATCCGTTACAGCCTTGCGGATAAGATGCCTCTCATGTCGACTGCTAGTGATACGAAGCCGTTGGGATCCAGCACGGCGTTCCGTATTACCCTCCTGAAGTCACTGATTCCATATTCTGCTAACAGTCATTGGATCTCGACCAACGCGAGCAGCAATGTCGCGATACGATAAACCGCCATCTCGATAGGCGACCTTTATCAAAGTCGAAAAAGTGATGGTACGCATATCTTCTCCTTACACGGGGCATCACATCAACGTTTCACCAGGCAACGCCGGTCAACTGCTGTTCGTGTATGAGAAATAGGTTGGAAACTTTCCTCATGTCAGCACGTTGTAGGTGTCGCCATCGTCGCCAACGTTGTCTGAATGCTCTGAAAAGCTAATCATTTGCATATCACAGCATCTTCTACCTGTCGGTTAAATTTCACGTCTGTAGCACGTCATCTTCGTGGTGTAGCAGTTTTAATGGGCAGTGGTGTACTTGGACGAAGGCAATCGATGAATTCGGCACAGCACATAACAGCGCCTTTTTCCCGCCTTTCTTTGATCCATGCAACACAAGCGGGCTTATTGTTACGGAAAGCAGAGTTACTTAAAAGCGAGTGAAGCCAGTGCCCCATAATCAAATCTCTGGTATTCCATTTCCTAAAGAGAAGACGGTAGAGTCCACGTAGTATAAGATGGCCAATGCGCAGTGACCAATTTTCGTCCAAAGCCCCGAGTGAGTTCGTTCGTTTGTTCAGAAGGGGAGGCGAACAGTGTTTACCATCTTTCGCCAGGTCGACGATTACAGAATCTAGGCGCACGCCCTGCAGTCTTTCTCAAACGATTTTGCAGAAACTATTCGGTAAAAAAGTCATTTTTGCGTCACTTGTAGCTTTATGTGTTAGGTTCATGATCATTTTCCCATCATTTCGTTAATAGTCGCAGTTCTTGTCATATTTACATGGAAGTAAAACACTGCGCTAAATTCGAAAAAGTCTGCAATGAAAAATTCGGGTTGCAATGATTTTGCTTCTGGTGCGTATTAGGTAATATGTTACTCTATATGAAATTTAGTTAACATACCGAATTTTTCTCTTTACTTGGATGGACGCCTCTACCCGTCACAAGTCTCGAGAAAATTGATCTGATGTAGAAGACACTTGCGAACGCTCCGCGCCAGCGATAAAGCCAGTGTGGAGTATCCACAACATTTCTCGCATTTCATAAACGGTTTGACATATCCAAATGTGATTTTGGCATATGAGAGCACGCAAAGAGGGGAGTATTTTGCCACATTATTATTATGCAAAACATTACGTCCCGTGTTATTCCACTATATACACAACTTTTTCGATAAAAGATTATAATTTTGAGGCCATTGATACTTGGTGAAACGAAAAATGCTATGGGTTTTGGAGCAACATAAGTGAGTACGTAACACACATACTTTGTAGCGAGCATATGCTTTCTCATAATCTACTGACCTCACTTTTCTTCATTTAACAAACTTAAGAAACAACTGTTTCAGAATTCTCTCGCAGTGGCGTCTGCACGACATGTTAGTGTGGTGACACTATGTAAACTCAACCATGTTTTGACAAAAGAAGCAAATTTTCATATAGCAACAAGTGAAATATGTAGGTTTTATTCAAAATTCGACACTCACTATGCTTCTCTGAAAATTACAAATGCTCAACAAGCCAAGCGAAAATAAATCGTTGCATTTTCAGAGGAATTCTTTTTAGATATAAACTAAAGCAGAGGTAACAGGTCTTTTTGAATGGTCAGTCTAAGCTTCAGTTTAGAATGGCACTTACCCTCAAGAACTCGGCATTTCCCCTACAGCATCTGCCCGTAGCCCCCACCACTTCTGCTCCCCCATGCGTTCCCTGCAGACTGCGCATCTGTCGGCCACAGTATTCTGTGCTGACTCTAACTGCCGTAGCATTATTTCACTGTGATTAGCCTCATAATGCTGCCACAGGCTTCACGAGATGTTTTGTGGAATCACTGGAAAGCACTTCTAGAAGTGTATGGGAATTATGTGAGGGATACAAACTCTGTACTCCAGATTCTGGGGGGGAAGGGGTTGTCAAATGTCCCCATTTACCCCCTCCTGTAGACGCTGTCCCATGAACATCCTCATCAATACTCAGCAAGTGACCTGACACTGTGGCACACATGGCACCAGTAACTAATCCAATAATGATTGAAGGTAATCCTCTATATTATCTCGAATTTCATCTCATAGAACTGCAAACAAAATATCCAATAGATACAGTGACCACAACAGTAATAGTAGCTCCTGTCGACCTAGTTAACCCTACAGCTGGTTCGCTACTAACCATTGCTAGAATGTGAGAGAAATCTGTAATGAATAAAAAGCGTGTTCGCAGATTCCAGGAGGGGGCAAGTGGCCCCTCATACTCCCCACCCCTTCCTGGCGGACGCACATGTACTGGACAAACGTTCACCAAGCATCTACTGTGCAAGTGTTTGAACGTTGCAGCTGGCAGTAGTTGAAAACATAACGTCATAGTCACGAAGACCATCGACTTGCGCCAATGTGTATCGAGCAGACAGCAGAAATAGGGATCAAAATGATACTGTTAAGAGGACAGTTATAAGAGTCCAGAGGCATGTAAGGGAAGCAGTGGTTGGGAAAGGAGTGAGACAGGGTTGTAGCCTATCCCCGATGTTATTCAATCTGTATATTGAACAAGCAGTAAAGGAAACAAAAGAAAAATTCGGGGTTGGAATTGAAATCCTTGGAGAAGAAATAAAAATTTTGAGGTACGCCGATGACATTGTAATTCTGTCAGAGACAGCAAAGGACTTGGAAGAGCAGCTGAATGGAATGGACTGTGTCTTGAAAGTATAAGATGAACATCAAGAAAAGCAAAACGAGGGTAATTGTATGTAGTCGAATTAAATCGGGTGATGCTGCGGGAATTAGATTAGGAAATGAGGCGCTTAAAGTAGTAAACGAGTTTTGCAATTTGGGGTGCAAAATAACTGATTATGGTCGAAGTAGAGAAGATATAAAATGTTGACTGGCAATGGCAAGGAAACCGTTTCTGAAGAAGAGAAATTTGTTAACATCGAGTATAGATTTAAGTGTCAGGAAGTCGTTTCTGAAAGTATTTGTATGGAGTGTAGCCATGTATGGAAGTGATACGTAGACGATAAATAGTTTAGACAAAAAGAGAATAGAAGCTTTCGAAATGTGGTGCTACAGAAGAATGCTTAAGATTAGATTGGTAGATCACATAACTAATGAGGAGGTTTTGAACAGCATTGGAGAGAAGAGAAATTTGTGGTGCAACTTGACTAGAAGAAGGGATCGGTTGGTAGGGCATATTCTGAGGCATCAAGGGATCACCAATTTAGTATTGGAGGGCAGCGTGGAAGGTAAAAATCATAGAGGGAGACCAAGAGATGAATACACTAAACAGATTCAGAAGGATGTACGTTGCAGTAGGTACTGGAAGATGAGGAACCTTGCACAGTATAGAGTAGCATGGAGAGCTGCATCAAACCAGTCTCTGGACTGAAGACCACAACAACAACAACAACAACAACAATGGGACAGACAGTAGCACTTGTTGTTCGTATTATATTTTATGGTTTCATTCTTTTGATTATAATAAATTATCTTTCACAAAACCTCGATGTCAGAACAGTATTTTGTAAAAAATGATTTCTCATTCTTAATTTTATGAAATTATTCAAAAATCGAAACTTGTGATAGAGGTGTGTTCGGGCACTTAAATGTGACCCTACTGAGACCAAACGCTACATTCTACATATAAAAATTTATGTTGAGTCTTGTACCGCAAGGAAGCAAGGGAGAGGACGTTGTTATAGGAGGATCGAGTCCTCCCTCGGGCATGGGTGTGTGTGTTTGTCCTTATGACAATTTAGGCTAAATAGTGTGTAAGCTTAGGGACTGATGACCTTAGAAGTTCCATAAGATTTCACACGCATTTGAACATTATTGTTGTTATAGGTGGCCGGTATCCTCTTTCTGCAACACAAATGCACACGTGAATTAATATGGTTCTTTATATACATGAACATTTACTTAACTGAATAGAGACCATTCAGCTCATCAGTAATAGTCCTCTCGTAGACAATATCGGTAATCTTGCTATTACAGACTTAGACACTAATCTCGTCGCTATGCACTGTTGTAGCCTGAGATGAACTATATCCGCACTGCGATCGAACTAACAAACACCAAACTGGAGTGTGAGTCAATGTGTCAGTGACTGAGACCCTCTGTTCAGTGGCAGCGGCGTAAATACACTCTGTGGAGAGGGCGGTGGCGGCGTGTTCTTGTCGGCGTGTCTCTGGCCTCTCTCGTGATAGGTGTGCTTCATCCAGCGCCTACTTATCGATCTTTGCACTACATCTTTGCTGACCAGTGTGCTGGCGACAACTAACCCCAGCACAGTTTAGACATAAAAATTGATCATGGATCTAGTGCATACACTGTTATGAAAATAACAAAGAATATAAGTCAAAACACATGAAATAATAAAGTTCTTTCCACACTCAAGCTAGTGATGGTATAACGTCTTACATATAATTTACTGTCTTTAAGTTGCCACTATTTTCAGTACTGGCCAAACTAAGTTTTAGTTAGATGAATCAGAAAACAATTAATAATCTAGACCAATGTAATGTGGTAACATATGGGGATAAATATGTAGATGAATATGAAATGGGAGATATGATACTGCGTGAAGAGATTGACAGAGCACTTGTAAGTAGGCTGTTTATGTTTTCTTATTGGCAACGTTACGTAGCGCTCTGTATGAAAATCACTGGCTGTGCTGTGTGCAGTCTGTGGCTAGTTTGCACTGTTGTCTGCCATTGTAGTGTTGGGCAGCTGGATGTTAACAGAGCATAGCGTTCGGCAGTTGGAGGTGAGCCGCGAGCAGTGGTGGATGTGGGGAGAGAAATGGCGGAGTTTTGAAATTTGTAAGACTGGATGTCATGAACTGCTATATATATATATTATGATTTTTGATGACTATTAAGGTAAATACATTGTTTGTTTACAACTAAAATCTTTCATTTGCTAACTATGCCTATCAGTAGTTACTGCCTTCCGTAGTTTGAATCTTTTATTTAGCTGGCAGTAGTGGCGCTCGCTGTATTGCAGTAGTTCGAGTAACGAAGCTTTTTGTGAGGTAAGTGATTTGTGAAAGGTATAGGTTAATGTTAGTCAGGGCCATTCTTTTGTAGGGATTTTTGAAAGTCAGATTGCGTTGCGCTAAAAATATTGTGTGTCAGTTTAAGCACAGTCTTGTATAATTGTTCAAAGGGGACGTTTCATACACTGAAGGATCTAAGTCGAAACAAGGCCCCGGGAGTAGACAACATCCCATTAGAACTAATGATAGCCTTGGGAGAGCCAGGCCTAACAAAACTCTATGATTTAGTGAGCAAGATGTGTGAGACAGGCGAAATACCATCAGACTTCAAGAAGAATGTAATAATTACAATCCCAAAGAAAGCAGGTGTTGTCAGATGTGAAAATTACCGAACTATCAGTTTAATAAGTCACGGCTGCAAAATACTAACACGAATTCTTTACAGACGAATGGAAAAACTGGTAGAAGCCGACCTCGGGGAAGATCAGTTTGGATTCCGCAGAAATGTTGGAACACGTGAGGCAATACTGACTCTACGACTTATCTCAGAAAATAGATTAAGGAAAGGCAAACCTACGTTTCTAGCATTTGTAGACGTAGAGAAAGCTTTTGACAATGTTGAGTGGAATACTCTCTTTCAAATTCTGAAGGTCGAAGGGGTAAAATACAGGGAGCGAAAGGCTATTTACAATTTGTACAGAAACCAGATGGCAGTTATAAGAGTCGATGGACATGAAAGGGAAGCAGTGGATGGAAAGGGTGTGAGACAGGGTTGTAGCCTATCCCCGATGTTATTCAATCTGTATATTGAACAAGCAGTAAAGGAAACAAAAGAAAAATACGGAGTAGGTATTAAAGTCCATGGAGAAGAAATAAAAATGTTGAGGTTCGCCGATGACATTGTAATTCTGTCAGAGACAACAAAGGACCTAGAAAAGCAGTTGAACGAAATGGACAATGTTTTGAAAGGAGGATATTAGACGAACATCAACAAAAGCAAAACAAGGATAACGAAATGTAGTCGAATTAAATCGGGTGATGCTGAGGCAATTAGATTTGGAAATGAGACACCTAAAGTAGTAAAGGAGTTTTGCTATTTGGGGAGCAAAATAACTGATGATGGTCGAAGTAGAGAGGATATAAAATGTGGACTGGCAATGGCAAGGAAAACGTTTCTGAAGAAGAGAAATTTGTTAACATCGAGTTTAGATTTGAATGTCAGGAAATCGTTTCTGAAAGTATTTGTATGGAGTGTAGCCATGTATGGAACTGAAACGTGGACGATAAATAGTTTAGACAAAAAGAGAATAGAAGCTTTTGAAATGCGGTGCTACAGAAGAATGCTGAAGATTAGATGGGTAGTTCGCATAACTAATGAGGAGGTATTGAATAGAATTGGGAGAAGAGAAATTTGTGGCACAACTTGACTAGAAGAAGGGATCGGTTGGTAGGGAATATTCTGAGGCACCAAATGATCACCAACTTAGTACTGGAGGGCAGCGTGGAGGGTAAAAATCATAGAGGGAGACCAAGGGATGAGTACACTAAACAGATTCAGAAGGATGTAGGTTGCAGTAGGTACTGGGAGATGAAGCAGCTTGCACAGGATAGAGTAGCATGGAGAGCTGCATCAAACCAGTCTCTGGACTGAAGACCACAACAACAAGAACAACAACAACAACATGCCGAGATATGAGAATTATCATACTGTACTCATTTTTTGTGTTACTGTGGAGTGTATGATGATTTAACACATATCCATAATTGAAATATTTAAACTACATAAAATTGCACTAAATGAAGTATGTACCAATGTGTAGCTTTCTGCAGTGATAACTATAGTGCATTGATACCATCCAACACATTGTTTAAGACGTTTGCATGAATTGTTCAGTAGTTAATATTTTCAGTGCTTACTGTAATCACCTAAATTGTGTAAACTGTGAGATAATTTTAATCCTTAGCTTCCCTGGGCATTTTTTTTGTCACATTCTCTGTTCCTGAGCAGTCTGAGAGACCCGTATATTTAAATAGCCATAAAAATTGCATTCAGCAGTTTCAGTGAAACAGTTCAGTTTTTTATATGAAACAAACAAATTTTAAAGTTTATTTTTACGAAAAAAATGCATTTAAAGAAAAAACGGCACAAAGTGAACATAATAATTCGTGATAATGTTAATGCTATGAATACTCAAATAACCTGCACTTTACATTTTAATTTTTGCTGTAATTTTATTGTTTTTTATACATGTGACAATAAAAACACAAAAAGGCCTCCCCTCCTATACAACATTCAAAAAAATGAATATTACACTAGCACTTTCAACTTTTTATTTTTCTTCTCAGAGGTTTTCTTCGCACTCGCTGGAAATTTTTGCAAAGAAATCAAGATAGATTGGCCTCTTGCAACAATGACCAATACGAGGCGTCTTTCTCTTCTTTGTCGGGTCACAGGTGGAGTACGTTTTGCGTTTTTCCAGTCTTTCTACGATCAATTTTACTTTTGGTTCTGCTACAGCCAAAACACGAATGGTTGCACGAAGTTCACAGGGTATGTGATAGTTCAAAAAATGTTCAGATGCCTGTGAAATGTTATGGGACTTAACTGCTAAGGTCATCAGTCCCTAAGCTTACACAATACTTAACCTAAATTATACTAAGGACAAACACACACACCCATGCCCGATGGAGGACTCGAACCTCCGCCGGGACCAGCCACACAGTCCATGACTGTAGCGCCTGAGACCTTTCGGCTAATCCCGCGCGGCTATGTGATAGTTGTTGACTCGCTTTTTATCTGTGGTGTTGCCAATAAGTTTGCAAGCGTATTCATAAGATTAAAACCGATCACGTGAATACCGTCTTTGTAGGAACTGTGAACGAAAAACGTGTTCACCTCACTTATGTCCAACATGAGGTAAAATAATGCCATTGGCCATCGTTGGAAAAGGCTTCGACACCCAGCGATATTTGTTTCAGTTACATACATTTGTAACAGAATCTTTAGCTAAAGACTTAGTATCTACACTCTTTTATCTCTTTGCTCACTTGTTCCTTTCAAAGAATTCACAAGTGCGAAACAAATTCGTCTTCACTTTCGCTCTGTTCCTGTTTTGAATTAAGTTCACTTTTAGTTTCGTTGTCACTGTCGAATCCAACGCCACTTGTTAACCTGTCCTCAGACCAGTTTAAAACAATATCCTCAAAGTCAGCAGACAAAGACCTAGCTACTGAATCCATAACGCAAAGTCTCAGGTGCTGTCTCTGAGACCACTAGCACGGAAGAAGCAGTAATAGTATAGGTCCACGTCACATTCAAGTGGTATTGACAAAGCAAACTACGGCAGCTTCGGGGAAGAACAACTAGACAAGGCTGTAATCTCCTATGCATTAGCAGCGGAGTAACAATAAACGCTAGAGGTCTGTGAGATCACGCCCGGGACGTTAAAGGTTAATATTAAAGCCTTAATAAAAGCCGTGGGTTCATTGATATGAGTGGATTTGCGTTACGATTAAACGTCGAATTACTACTGAATTGTAAACTATTTGGAGGCACCCACCATCAATCATTTTGCGGATGACGCCACTTTGCAAATCCGTAACACCAGAGCAGCCTTGCTGTCCGGCCATCCGCTTCCTGCTTGCTGGGAAAAACCGCCGATTAGCTTTTATCGGCGAACCCACGGCCTGTCGTGAAAGCTTTTCACACTTCCTCCTCGCTCCTTCAGCTGAACCGACTCTTTATCTTTTGCATCTCAAAACTTCCATCTGGCTGATATCTCGCCAGCATATGCGTTACCTTACAACCATTACTTATGAACAAAACAGAGCTTCCCGATATTGTGGAGTTCGAAGTACTAACTGAAATTGCTTGGTAAGTCGCTCGTGTGTAGCGGGATCGACGAGAGCGGCCGATGTCAGGTGATATTGCTGCAGGATTCCCCAACCGTGTATGTATCGCATGTCGAGCATTTAAAGAGTTCATCTTCTTGAAGTAAAGGGCCAGGAGACACACAAAAGCGTAAGAGCTCATGTGCAAACGATACTGTTACAAACGACTTATCATTCAATGTTAGGCCCGTTGTTGTCCCTCGTATATGTAACCTAGTATACAACAAGCAGAATTAGTTCTTTTGGGGATGACACTAGTATTGAAACTTTCTGGCAGGTTAAAACTGGGCGCCGGATTGAGACTCTAAATCGTGCTAGTCGTACTTGGAAAGCTCAGGCGTTAGAGGTGAAGGTTCCGATTTCGAGTCCCAGTCCGGCACCCAGTTTTAATCTGCCAGGAAGCTTCATATCAGCTTACACTTTCAGTTAGAATCATTGCAGATCTTGAGGAAAGACAAATCACTAAATCGACATATTTTGCATATTTTCGTGCAATATGGAATAATGTCATCGGGTGACTCATCTTCAAGAAAGAAAGTCTTCATTGCGCGAAAATGAGCTGTATGAATAATATGTGGTGATCACCCACGATCATATTGTAGATATCTATGCAAGGGGTTGGGCATTCTCACTACAGCTTCACAGTACGTGGTACGCCGCTTAAATCCGGACAAATTTCATTTTGAATTTTCCGCCATATCGCAGCTCCGCCGGAGGTAGCAAATGGCGTTCTTGAAAGACGTAGGCATCTAGTAAACAGTCAGAGCCTCGAAATGGCCGAGATGGGTCGGACAAGTGCGGAGTACAACCGAAGAGCACCGATTATCGAAAGTCTTGTCGCTGAGCATTCGCCCGCTGAAATAGTTCGATTCTTCGCGTAACCGCGATGGACTGTTTATATTATGGCCAAGTGCGAGGATTGTTCGAAAAAGCATGATCATAATTTTTTTTGACAACATACTTTTACTCATCCTCATAATTTTGATGACCCTTCTCAAAGTAGTCTCCCATGAATGCGATGCACTTGTCCCAGCGTTTCTGCTGTCTTCAAATACATGTTGGATACCATTTTTTGAGAGGTCCTTCAAAAACGCCTCTGCAGCCTACACCACTGCTTCTGACGATTGATAATGCCTCTCACGAATGCGTTTCTTCATGTTAGGGAATTGAAAAAGTCACATGGGGCTAAATCCGGGCTATAAGGAGGGTGAGGGATGCACTTCACGTTGATTTTTGCAATATATTCAGCAACAACATGGCAATATGCGGCCGCGTTATCATGGTGCAGCATCCAGCCTGCTTCACGGAAATGTAGTCTTTTGCGCCTGATATGGACTTGCAGTGTTTCCAGGACATCCCTGTAGTATTGTCCAGTTACTGATGTGTGTGCAGATGCAACATGCTGATAAACCATTCCATGAACATCAAAGAATGAGATGACCATAGCCGGCCGAGATGGCAGAGCGGTTCTAGTCGCTACAGTCTGGAACCGCGCGACCGCTAAGGTCGCAGGTTCGAATCCTGCCTCGGGCATGGATATGTGTGATGTCCTTAGCTTGGTTAGGTTTAAGTAGTTCTAAGTTCTAGGGGACTGATGACCTCAGATGTTAAGTCCCATAGTGCTCAGAGCCATTTGAGATGACCATAGCTTTCCCAGCGGAAGCAACCACTTTTGCTTTGTTGTGGGTTGGTGACTAAGGAGATTTCCACACTGAGCTTTGCTATTTGCTCTCACGATCAAAATGATGTAGCCAAGTTTCATCAGCAATGATTACATTTGAAAGAAACTCCGGATCTTCCTCTAACATCAACTTTAACTGCTTGCAGATCTACACGCGAATGTTCTTTTATTCGGGAATCAACAGTCTTGGAACCCATCACCCACAAACAGACGTCATGTGTAATTCTTCTGTCGTCAACGTGTAGGTGGCACACAATGAAATGTTCAGTATTTCAGAAAGTGATCTTAAGGTAATTCGTCGATTCTCTCTCGCATTGACAGCAGCAGTGTTGATGTTTTCTTCCGTAAGAGCAGTAACTGGAGCACAGGATCCACCTTCCTTTGAAATTGATTGTCTCCCATGTTTAAACATTTTAAACCACCTTCGAGCTGTGCTGTAGGGAAGAACAAGTCTCTCCATAGGCCTGCTGTAACATTGTATAGGCCTCAGCTGAAGATTTGTTAGGACGAGAGCAGAATTCAAAGCCGCATATTGTTCCTCGCGTGTTACCTCCATTGCAGCGGTAGGCGATACTGAACATGTCTGACCTCGCCTGCCTCTCTCAGGCGGGAACCAGGAGTCCCAACAATCTAACTAGTACGGCGTGTTTGTTGCACATTAAGCTAAGAGAATATCATAAGATTAAATTTTAACGCTAGAAATTATGACCATTAAAAATTTATGATCATTCTTTATTGAACAGCCCTCGTATAATGCTTCGGGGAAGTCTGGGGAAGGTTCTGCTAACACAACTAGGAAACCTCATTCGAGGAACTGCAGCAGTCATCGTAAAGGCTCAGGCGCTGATTTCGGAGGACTCGGGGCAGTCGCAGAGAGAATTGGCCTCAGTATTGAATGTGAGCTAGCGAACAATGCGTCGGATGGCAGAGGAGGACTTCATACGAGACATTTAGTCCAAAACTGCTTCTCGGATAACGTTGACATGTTCTGGTCAAAGGAGTTCCGGCCCCCAAATAGTCCAGATCTGAACACCCTCGACAACTATGTTTGGAGCGTAGTCGAAAGAGTTACCGATATTGCGAGGCACCCTAATGTCGCATCTCTAGCGCACCACCATCCAAGCAGCGTTCGCGAATATGGACAGCGCTGTTTTAAAGTGTGCGTGCGATCGTTTCAGGACTAGATTGGAAGCGGTCATTGCGGCTGAAGGCAGTTAAACCGAATAATGTTACTCTTGAATTATACAACTACTTATATGTAAAAGGATTTTCATTTTTATTTGTATTTTGTTTTAATAACTTTGCTTTTTAAAAAAAGTTTGATTTGTCCGTATCCAGGCGCCGTAACCTGTATATTCATTCTCCCATGAAGTTTGTTGTAAACAATCCAGAAACAATGATGCACATAATTACACTGCCAGAAGGAAAACTGATATTATGTCACATTAAGGTTGTCTTTAGCACAAAAAATGAAATGGTAGCGTTACCGCCTACCACGCAGGGGGCCCGGGTTCGATTCCCGGCAGGGGACTGGGTGTTGTGTGTCCTTCATATTCATTTTCATCATCATTGACTCTCAAGTCGCCGAAGTGGCGTCAACTAAAAAGGACTTGCAATCCGGCGGCCGAACTTCCCCGCATGGGGCCTCCCGGCCAACAATGCCATACGATCATTTCCATTTTTCTTTAGCACAAAAAAGGACGCGCACTGCTGCACCCAAAATTTTTGGTCTACCAGTCACTGATATAAAATGTCTGACAGACATAAAAGAAAATTTGAAAATAAACTGAAAAAGTTTTTGCTTGACAACTCCTTCGATTCGGTAGAAGAAATTCTATCGTCGTAATGTATAAAAGGAGTTGAGCATGAATTGCTGACCCGCATCTATAATCGATGAGCATGAAGGCAAGTTCACAAAATAATTTGTGATGTGAACATAATATGACTCTTTCCACATTATTACAGTCTACTGAACAAATGATCTATGGGACATGAAACTAACTAACTGATCGCCGAAAAGAAACGCAGCAATGACGCCTGCTGTGATACGCCTGTGGTAGCGTTCTTTAAAATTTATTGAAATGCTTAAATGACCGCCTGAACTGGAAATGCATACAAAACTGAAGTTATCGTGTGGCGTGTTGTAACTGCAAGTGGTGTGCTTACTCTGTTATTGTCAGCCAAACTTTATACGAACTGATTGGGCAATGCAACTCCCAATACCCAAAATACATTCAGCTCCTTAGGTACTGAATTTTTGGCGCTGTTCAGAACTGATAACTTTGGTCACCGTACACATAACAAATAAATAAAATTGTCTTACCTCTAAAGCAGCAACGGTGGATCTCGTTAAATTCTGCTCCCTCATGAAGAACAATAAAATAACTAGCTACAGGCTCAGCGGTGTGCAATGCTGTCTGTAATAATTTGAAATATACATGAAATTCTTTTAGCTCGTAAATGAAAACATTTAAAAGAAATTTAATGTCTTTAAAAAACATGACCTGGACAGGGAGGTGCTAGTGATTTGAGTGAATTACTAATACTGATTTTTCCAATAGTGTAGTCGTACTGTAAGTTAAGTTTGGCTTTTCAAAACATTTGACAACTGAAATTACATTTCTCAGAAAAATTACATCCTTTTTACCAAATGAAAAACTATCTTTGCTGACGTAGTCACAAACAATAAGATTTGTACAGCAAGTATTATCTAACATTACTAAAAAGCAGAAAGACAAATAATTAAATTTCATATACCTGTGTTAATGAATCTTAGAAACATTACAAAAGGGAAGTATCTAACTAGCCTTTACACCAAATCTGTTTACGTACATTCTGGGGTTACTCAGCATATAACTCACTGTTACCAATTATCATCCAACTCATTTACACTATCGCGCTGGCAAAAGGAAAGTAATAAGAAAATTAATTTCTTTACCTTGACTGCGAGAAGACTCATGCTTCCACATTTATATTTCCAATAATACTTTTACTCGTAAAGCTTCTTTGTAATATCAAGCCAGTAATCCTTTCTTGTCACAAAATTTACATTTCAACATTTAACTTTATGTTCCAGTATAAAATTACTCATCATTTTAACTACCTAATTTACGGGCAGTGTAACACAAAATATTGGTATGAGAAAATTCCTACATTATAGTCTAACACTTGGTGGCTTTACAGATAACAGCACAAAAAACTGCCTACTACATCCTCTTTCACTCACTGGTGTGCGCCAAGCGCTCTCTTACTCCAACACTACAATCTCACAAGGAGACGGCACGAGCGTTTGGTCGGGGATTTGTCCGAAATTTTGTGTGGTGAAAGAGGACCCCAAACACCTCACGTGGATAAAATATTAGGACGCACTACCCGGAAAATCCCGGGAAAAATCGATCCAAAGTTTCTTAGGTGCCTTATGAGTATAAAATGTTAGCCCACTGCGGAGCCGCCGTCTGCCCTAGATGAGCAGTCGGCTCACAGCCGTGCTAGCGTGCGGAACTGCTCCGCGCGCCGCCAGACGCTCCGCCCTCGGCGGTGTTTACTTCCGCGTCGCGGTGTTTGTGTCTATCGAGACCAGTACTAACGTACTCCATGGCTCACTCGTACC
The DNA here is from genome assembly GCF_023898315.1 of Schistocerca nitens. Taxonomy (NCBI): domain Eukaryota; kingdom Metazoa; phylum Arthropoda; class Insecta; order Orthoptera; family Acrididae; genus Schistocerca; species Schistocerca nitens. Next base: position 99,548,769 of record NC_064622.1, read on the forward strand.
GCCGTGCAACGATCAAAGTAACGTTTCAGGCCGAACATCCACGACCCAGAGCTTTCGAAGTCGAACAGTTCATACAAGAGGATCTACGTTTGAACCCCCAGGACGTAATCGGCATACATTTTTCCATCACTGGAAGTGTTGTCTACATCAAGATGTCGACGGAGGAAATTTGCACCGACATAATTAACCGTCATGCCACCGGACTAAAATTTAAACACTCTGATGGACATATGGGTGCTGTGACAGTCGCCCGTGCTGGATTCGGTCTCCCGACATTGCGGGTGTTTCAGCTCCCGTTCGAGGTGCCTGAGGATGTGGTCATTGCCGCTTTCCAACCATATGGCACCGTCTTGGGTCACGTCGCGGAGAAGTGCCAAACATTTACGACCTACTCCGTATTAAATGGCGTCCGGCAAATAAAAATTGAGCTGACGAAACATGTCCCATCGTACCTGCTGATTGGCGGTGTGAGGGCCATCGTCATGTACGATGGACAGCCACGAACGTGCGCAGGATGTGGCCAGGAGGGACATGCACGTTCCGAATTCTTACACCGCCGTTTAATACAGACGCCGTTACGTGAAGAGACCCAGGCTTCGACGGTCACGTCCTTACCCATCACCTACGCCAAGGTTGCACAAGACCCCGTTGTGCCACTCCCGATTGCGCCAGCAGCATCGTCAACGCCACCCGCCGCAGCACAACGCGCCGACGACACAAGGATGGCGTCGCCTCCAGTGCTCGCTTCAGGACCGTCCGGGTTGCAGACCGCAACCGATGATCCTATTGGAACCGTGGACGTCGACCTCGGTGTCGTGCCGACGTCTGCCTTTGTCCAGACAGGTTCGGCGACAGACGACGGGCGACCACATTCTGATTCAGAAGGCCACATCAGAAAACAGTGGTCGCCTCGCAAACACAGGAAACGGCGACGAACGCCTTCCGATGACGCCCTTTCTCAGACTGCCCCGCGAGATGTCGACCTGATGTCTGACGGTGATCTCCCACATCGTGTCCAATCACGCGATGCGGCAGCAACAGGCGTCCCTCCTGTGAGGCCTACTCTCCCAGCCTGGGACGTGTCCTCGCCGTTGTCAACGAATGATGACGGCGGTCCCCCTGCCACTCATGTTGCGGAATCCACAACACCCGTTCCGGGAGTACGTGACCGTCGCATGTCCACGTCGTCAGCTTCTGGGCCGATGACGTTGAAGAAGAAGTGGAACAGACTGCCAGCGTGTCTGCACAGGAGTCCACCACGGCGACATTGGGGCTGGCGCCCCGCCAGTAATTATCACCACTGCGGCACCACCGGCGGGTCTCCACCTGCCGGCTACTTCTACCGCACGTTCTGCAAATACTGAGGATGGCCGTACACAGCAATATCGTATCACCACGATAAATCTTGCCACCATTCGTGCCCCCCCATAAACTGGCCATGTTCCGAGACACTATTTACTCTGCGGTTGTTGATATAGCACTCTTACAAGAGGTGTTTGTGGCTGACTTCCTAGTTCCCACCGGATACAATGCCCATGTTTCCCCCGCATCCGACACCGGTAGCGGCGTCGCCATCCTGCTACGCGACAGACTCCCTGCAGAGGACGTCATCTACCTCCCCAATGCGCGAGGTATGGCCCTCACGCTGTTCGGCGTGCGTATTATTAATATCTACGCTCCGTCAGGCACTGGCCACCGTCATGACCGACAGACTTTTTTTGCTGAAAGCGTCGCACCCCTCTTCACAGGTCCGCAGGACGATTTGGTACTCGGTAGGGATTTTAACTCGACACAAGAGCCCGCGGACCAATTCCCGCGACATTCACCTTGGGCATCTCTCTCAGTGGTCATCGACCGTCTACGACTTGTTGACACTTGGAAGAAGCTCCACGGAAGTCAACCGGGCTATACATTCTACACCTCTCACTCGTCAAGCCGCATAGATCGCATCTACGTTACCCGCTCCCTTGCTGATGGCACACGTCATGCGGAAGTCTGGCCCTTAGCCTTTTCAGACCACGATGCGTACCTCTGTGACGTCACTCTCGCCCGACACATGATGGCTCTCCTGTGCAAAGCCGACCCTCAGGAAGACACTGATGAGTTATGGGAAGGAATTTAAGGCGTGGCAAACTAATACCCTGCACTTCTACTACACCATATTACGTGACTGTGTAAGTAGGCTGTTTAGGTTTTTTTATTGGTAACGCCACCTCAGTATGAAAATCACCGGCTGTGCCGTGTGCAGTCTGTGGCTGCTTTGCATTGTTGTAATACTCAACCATTGTAGTGTTAGGCAGCTGGCTGTGAACAGCGCGTAGCGTTGCGCTGTTGGAGGTGTGCCGCCAGCAGTGGTGGATGTGGGGAGAGAGATGGCGCAGTTTTGTAATTTGTCATGATATCAAGGTAAATACATTGTTTGTTCTCTATTAATATCTTTCATTTGCTAACTATCCCTATCAGTAGTTAGTGCCTTCCATAGTTTGAATCTTTTATTTAGCTGGCAGTAGTGGCGCTCGCTGTATTGCAGTAGCTTGAGCAGCGAAGATTTTTGTGAGGTAAGTGATTTGTGAAAGAGATAGTTTAATGTTAGTCAGGGCCATTCTCTTGTAGAGATTATTGAAAGTCAGATTGCGTTGCGCTAACAAAATATTGTGTGTTGAAAGTCAGATTGCGTTGCGCTATAAATATTGTGTGTCAGGTTAAGCACAGTTGTGTAAAATTGTTCAAAGGGGAAGTTTCAACTGTGCGACGATGTCTTTCTCCCCAGCCCGGCAGTCGATGGTCCATCGCACGAAGGCGCAGATATCCTTGATCATGCGGCGTAACTTGAAAGGCACTGTAGTCCGTTCTCGAGCTTCTAATCGAATCCCTCAAGAACGTCCGTCGATGTACCACCTCCTTCAGGAAAGACAACGACGACGACGAGCTCTGATCCAAGTACTCACTGATGTGGAAGGGCGCCGGCACGACACCCAACAAAGCATCGGTCGTGCTCTCCATGCTCATTTTGCCGGGCTATACGCAGCCGTACCGCATTCTGCAGCACTGATCACAGAAGTCGCTCAGCTTACTACGAACACGCTTCCGGAGGATACAGTGCATGACCTCCAAGACGACGTAACCACAGATGAAGTGGTAGATGCTATCAAGGCGGGTTCCGATAACAGATCTCCTCGACCTGACGGTATACCCTTCGAATTTTATAAGAGTTTTCACTATTTGTTGGCTTCCACGTGGACGGCAATCGCACAAGAGCTGGTGTCACCGATGACAGTGGTCCCGAGCGCCTTTCTAGATGGCATTATTATCCCCGTACATAAACCGCACGGGGTATCGAGGGTCCAGGACTATCGACCAATTACTTTGCTCAACAGCGACATGAAAATATTCACACGGCTACTGGCATCGCGACTCAAGAAGGTCGCACGTTACGTCACATCCTGCGACCAGACTTCCCTCGGAGGCGACAACAACATCCGTACGGCCCTTTGCCGTTACAGAGACATGATAGCAATAGCGCATTATCAAAGTCTCCCTGGCGCCTTGGCTTCCCTGGACGTCAGCCAGGCTTTCGACCGTGTTGACCACTTCTATTTACGGACAGTTCTTCAACATATGGGTTTTCCTGGCGGTATTGTCACAGTGGTTATGCGTCTGTTGAGTAGTGCCACCTCTAAAATCATGTACAATGGTCGTCTCACACCGCCCCTGGTCATCTCACGATCTGTACGACAAGGCTGCCCTCTTTCCACGATTTTGTATGCTTTCGCCTTGGAACCCCTGCTCCAGGGCATGCGCCAACGTTTGGAAGGTATGGCTGTGCACGGCCACCGTTTTTGTTGTACAGCCTACGCAGACGACATAGTACTATATCTGCGCAGTGAAAATGAAGTACGAGCAGCACTGACATGGGTGGCGACTTACGGCGAAGCGTCGGGGAGCTGCCTCAACGTGTCAAAATCCAAGGTCCTGCTCATTGGTGAGGGCTTGCCGGAGAGATGCGTTGCCCCCCTTAGTGTCGCCGCCAACATACGATGTCTTGGACTTGATTTTGCAGCAGATCTGCGCCGCTCAGCGACTATCAATGGTAGGAGCTTGCTACAGACAATCAGAGCAAATCTCGCAGATCACCAGCTACGAGCTCTCGACGTTATTCAACGCGTGCAATACGTGAACATGTATCAATCTTCCCGTATACCACACGTGGCTCAAGTACTACCAGTCCCAAATCTCCTGGCCCGACGACTGTTGATGGCCTTCGGCTCCTTCGTCAGCTCGGGGATGTTATTCAAGGTGCAATATGAATCACTTGCACTGCCACGAGATCGTGGCGGGCTGGGACTCATTCACGTGCCGACTCTTGTCAAGGCACTTTACGTCAGCTCCCAACCAAAACTTTGGCTTCGTTGCCCGCAGAGCCTTACTAGCCTCCTGCTTCACAACTTTGCGCCGACCTCCTTGTCCGCCCCAGTACTGGTATCGACCATTCCAACCCCCTTTTATTACATCCAACGATTTTTCCTGGAGTTCAGTTATTTCAACCGGTCCTTACCACTTACACGTTTGTACCTCACGAAAACAGTCTCCGAATTGTTACAACAGTGCCGCCCATCCAACCCCATCGAACGTAAGTATCCACAGTACGTGTGGCGGTATATATGGAAGGCGATCCATGCGCGTTTTCTCGAATCAGACGTTCAATCAGCGTGGTACATCACCGTGAGTGGCAAACAAGTTAACCGAGATCGTCTGCACCGCATCCATCTCGCCGATTCACCCCTCTGCACCCGCTGTGGAGTGGATGACACGGATGTCCACCGGTTCCACTGTGGCACAGCGTTCGACATCTGGACACTTGCGCGGCGAATTTTGTCGTTTCTTACTCGACAGACACCAGCTCAGATCGACGTCCACATTCTTTTGTACCCCGATAAGACTTTCTACCCCTCCGCCAAAACTCACTCTGTGAACTGGATCTGTGGCCACACGATCCGGTATCTTTTTACTTCTGGCGACAAGTCTACACTAGGATACTTATCTCAACGAACGACACTGCGTCCTGATACGCAACCCGCGCTATAAGCAATATTTTTCCAATTTCTACGGAGCACCTTCGATGACCCACCTCGTACGTGCGGTAGCGTTCTCGCTTCCCACGCCCGGGTTCCCGGGTTCGATTCCCGGCGGGGTCAGGGATTTTCTCTGCCTCGTGATGGCTGGGTGTTGTGTGCTGTCCTTAGGTTAGTTAGGTTTAAGTAGTTCTAAGTTCTAGGGGACTTATGACCACAGCAGTTGAGTCCCATAGTGCTCAGAGCCATTTGAACCATTTTTTGAACCCACCTCGTAGCTGGAACGTCCAAGCCCTGAGAAGCTGAAAACTGTATTAATCGAACCGAACTGAACAGATCTGCTACCCAGAACCCACGCGTACGCAATGAGAACACACGTTTGGACGAGCTGGCTTGCTATAGGCGGAGACACTATATATATATATATATATATATATATATATATATATATATATATATATATATATATATATATATATACTTTTCCTTATTTGTTCCTCATAATTTGTTCTTAAAGCAAAAGGAAATTTGATTTTGGCTTTGAGAAACGTATTTTCTCTTCCAAAAGATTGCTTCTTCGCCATCAAGGTGAAGGAGACTAATTTTTGTTTACTGGAAGGAGAAACCAGTATAATAATAATAATAGTAATAATAATAATAAAGATGGATAGAGCGTCGGCCATGTAAGCAGGAGATTCCGGGTTCGAGTCCCGGTCGGGGCACACATTTTCAACATGTCCTCAATGATATGCATATCATCGCCTGTTTGCAGCTAGGGTGTCGATTTAATTATCAGTTCATTCTAGAGAAGCTGCACGGCCATCAACGATATCTGTTCTTTCGGGAAGAGATACTACCTTCATATGTAATTACAGTGATGGATTTCTCCAGAACCAGGGGGAAAGTTATAAAAAAAAAAAAGGAAAAGATGTTTAGGGCTCGGACTCTTGCGCCAGAGGTCTCGGGTTCTATTCCTCCTCTGGCACTTTTTTTTCTTCTGTTTCATTTTCTTTTGTTAGTCCACCAATTATACAGAAAGTTTCCCAAACCTACATTATCTTTAACAAATTAGTTACATTATTGAATAAACATTATTTTCTTTTTGTCCAACAACACAATTCATGGCGGTGGGTTTTCCATTTGTCATTGTAAAGTATATAAGGAGAATCATTGCGTTTTAATCAGATTAACAAATTCGATTGGAAGACATTCAATTTTTATACATATAATAATTATAAACAAGAACCGCAGTGGTAATTATCGTAAAAACAAACAAAGCAATAATTTTTGCGACATCTTGCGCATAATTTAAAAGCGGATTTTTTACAATCACAGGGCGATTGCAATAAATCTGTACAAAAATATGCCCCATTAACATTTATGAAAATGTTTTGAGTTTCTGATAATTTTGAGCCAAACCAGGTATATTGAATCATGTCTCGGAATATTGGTGACGATAACTTATGGTGAATTATAGAATGAATTTTTATACAGTCTTCCTGGGAATTAATTTCACGATTCTCCTGTAACAATGCGCTGCAATTTTGTAAGCAATAGAAGAAAAAAAAAATTGCCAGAGGAGGAATCGAACTCGAGACCTCTGGCGTAAGCGTCCAACTGCTAACCGTCTAGGCCAGACGACAGCTCGGCAATGGACTAACATTTTATACTGATAAGGCACCTAAGAAACTTTGGATTTCACCACACAAAATTTCGGACAAATCCCGGACCCCAGGGTCGTGCCGTCTCCTTGTCAGACTAGAAGCAGTATCTTTGGCTCTGCGGTGCGGTGATTTAACAGGCAAATCAACTTTGTGACAAAAACGCAGCTTACTGCATGAAATCTATCTATAACGCATTAGAAATTCTTAAGAAAATGATTTATCTCCTGCTTTCTCCTATGATATGTGCATGGAAAACGTGTGTTTGAAGACACCCGACTGATCCAACGTTATCTGGATGTACGAATGTTTCAGTGCGTTTCCGTCTCTAATGACCTCGATGTGGACAGGACGAAATGGTTCAAATGGCTCTGAGCACTATGGGACTTAACATCTTAGGCCATCAGTCCCCTAGAACTTAGAACTACTTAAACCTAACTAACCAAAGGACATCACACACATCCATGCCCGAGGCAGGATTCGAAACTGCGACCGTAGAGGTCACGCGGTTCCAAACTGAAGCGCCTAGAACCGCACGGCCACACCGGCCGGCATGGACAGGACGTTAAACCCTTATCTTCCTTCCTTCCTTTCTTTCCTGAACTGCAATTGGCATGGAAAGTTCGCAAGAGAATGCATAATGTGTAGTAGCGCGATTTTCCTGTAGTTACGACCTTTGTAAAGTTGATGTTTCTCAAACAAAGTGCTCAGATAAGCGGTGATCAAAAGTTAGAATGAATGGTTGCAAAATCTAATTACCTGAATATAAATGGTGTCCCCGCAATTTCGATATTCATTACACATATACGGACAGACAAACACCGTCCGAATAGGCCTTGAAGGCGCAACGGTACCGACCGGCCTCCATGTTATCCTCAGCTCTTTGGCATTACCGGATACGGATAGGGAGGGGCGTGTGGTCAGCACACCGCTCTTCCAACCGTTATGAGTTTTTGTGACCGGTATTACTCATATACGCTTGTGAAAAACTTATGCTGTGCACCCGCAAAAAGATGTAATAAATTCGTCTGTGTTCTGGGTGCGACGTAGTAGCAGTACTTATGGGTCTAGTGAAACAGAGGATACAACCCGTCGACTTTGACCAATGACGTCATAATTGGCCAGAGAGCATTTATTATACAGATGAATGAGCTGACAAGACTGTTCAGAAACAAAGGAATACGAGAGACGAAAAATATAGTTGATATATCAAGGCAAGTAGTATTTTCACGTTAAGGATATCGCGTGTTTGTATCGTATTATTTCTGTGGAAAATGAAGGGAAAAAAGTGGATGGAAATATTGGTAGCATAGAATACCTCGCGTCACATATATATGGGTTGTATCCCGAACCTCATTCGAACTGTATTGGTTAACTGCAGTACGGGATACAAGTCTAGCGTACGTCGATTTCTTGGTTTTCGTTAGCATTAATATCCCGTTGTTCAGTTGAATTATATAGGTCAACTGAAGTACGGGATACAAATTTTACATGTGTTGTTTCTATCGCCTCCGCTACCACTAATAGTCTGTCCTTACGCAGATAGTAGTACTACCGATGGCAGAAGGAGCTACGTTCATAATATTTGTATCCCACACTTCCGTTGACCTATATATATGTACACTGCTAACGAAAACGTGGAAATGGACGTACGTTACATTTGCAACCTATACCTCATTTGAACTACGCGAAGTGGCAATAAGACGACACATATACAATTTGTATCACGTACTTCACTATGGGGTAGAGTTTTTTGTCTCGCCTTCGATGCTAATGGTATCGACTGAAAGTTATAGTTTTCATCACAGCAGTGACAATAGTATCCCATTCTTTAGTTGAGCTATAAAGCTATACACAATATTTGTATTCTGCTCTCCAGTGGACTTATATAGGTAAATCTCATCAATATTAAATATATCGTTCTTTTCGAATAGGTAGTGTCAGTGTAAAGGACAACTGAAGAACAGGATACAAATTTTAGTTGCGTCGGGCGTTTTGCCTTCAATATTGCTAATACAGATTCGAAAAAGTCGTAATGACACAAGTGTCGGGAAACGAAAGAAGAACGACAGCTGCGAAATTTCTGTTACGTACTGTAATACAAGAAAACAAACGTAATGGTGTAATACAACAATGAAATACGTCAAAATAGTCAAATGTAGTAAAAGAAAAAATGGAAAACTGTACTTACCACACGGGAACTTCGTAAAAGAACCGCAGCTCACCTAGAAAGACATCAACAAAAATCACATACCCACATACACAACAAACAAAACATTACGAAAACACACACATACGCACACTACACACACACATTCACCCCCTCCCCCCATCCTAATGTGAAATTAGCTTACATATTTCGGACGGTACATTTGCCCAACACATTTAACAAAACCTTTAAACGGGCAATATGTTTGGGGAATACTACTCCTCCATGAATATTTGTCTAAGTGACTTTGAAGTGTGTAAATCCGGCGTTTCCCCTTCCCTACAAGAGATTTCACAGCTGACCAATAACCCTCTATGATATTTGTGCAAGCCCCTGTGGATAAAGATCTGAATTCAATATTGTGATTAACTACGAGATGCTGATAACCCCTTTCCGCTAAATCCCTGTATGAAGAAAAACCATCTGAAATTACTATGGAACCCTCTGCAACGTGATGTTCAATTAAGTTGACCAAAACTTCCATCCTTTGAGTGGATACTACTTTAAACGCTACATCGTAACACTCTTGACTTGAAACTACAGCCCCCCATACCCATAATCCCACCGGAGGTTCCCCCCTGTTGTACTTCCTTTTGACAAAATGCGACTCGTCAATTTCGACCATAACACGCTCGCCCCCCCCCCCCCCCCCCCAACGGCCCCCTACATTTCATGTATTCACCACAAACTTCCCTACAAAAAGAGTACCAATCCACAACTGTACGCTTACTCACGCGACATTCATGGACACACAGCCACACATGATATCTCAAACACCAACAGTACGTGCTTTTCATAATGTCTCCCAAGGCGAGCTTAGATTTTTCGAACCACGTCCCTCGTCTAATGGACCGCAACAACCGATCTTTGCTGCAGCGCCATACGAATAAGTCGTGAGTGCGGCGACGAGATACTCTTGTGAGGCGCACACATTCGCCGCACTCACGACATCGAACATACTGGGCGACGAGACCACACATTTGTAAAAAACAAATCGTGGCCAACATGTCCACGCCCATAGCCTCTCTCAAATCATCCAGGTTCATCGGAACAGATAAATCCATACCTACAAACGAAAATGAGATACTAAAAATTGGGGTCTAGTTTAGCAGGGGATACAACCCGTCGGCTTTGACCAATGACGTCAGAATTGGCCGGAGAGCATGTATTACAAAGATGAAAGAGCTGAGAAGAATGTTCAGAAACAAAGGAATGCAAGAGAGAAAAAATGTACTTCACATATATAAGGGCCAGTAGTATTTTCACGTTAACGATATCGCGTGTTTGTATCTTAGTGTTTCTTCGCAAAATACAATGGAAGGAAATGAATGAAATACATTACTATCAAAGAATACATCGCGTTACATGTATGTCAGTTGTATCTCGAAACTCTTTCGAACTGTATTGCTTAAGTGCAGTACGGGATACAAGTTTAGCGTACGTTGATTCCTTAGTATTAAATAGCATTGTTGACTTCTTGTTCACTTGAACTATGTATCCCCTGCTTCACTAAACCTTAAATGAAACACAGGATACAAATTAAAAGCTCATTCGAAGTGTGTTGCTTAAGTACAGTCCGGAATACGAGTTTGTCGTAAGTCGAATTCTTCGTTTTCACTAGCATTACTGTCCTGTTCTTCACCTGAACGATGTATCCTCCGCTTCAGTAAACCCTAAGTGGAACACGAGATACAAATTGTAGATGTGTTGTTTATTTCGTCTCCGCTATTACTAACAGTCTATTCTTACGTACATACCTGTGCTACTGATGACAGAAGGACCTACGTATGTAATATATATATATACCAGACTTCCGTTGACCTCTATATATGTACACTGCTAACGAAAAGGTGGAAATAGACGTACATTACATTTGCAACCTGTACCTGAAATGAACTACTCGGAGACAAGAAGACGACACATGTACAATTTGTATCCCGTACTGCACTATGGGGTACAGATTTTTTGTTGCCTTGGACGCTAATAGTATCCCATTCGTTACTTGAGGTATATAGCTATACGCAACATTTGTATCTTGCTCGCCAATTGACATATATAGTGTCAGTGTAAAGGCGAAGTGAAGGACGGGATACAAATTTTAGTTGTGTCGAGGGTTTCGCCTTTAACATAGCAAGTACACATTCGGAAGTTTCGTACTGATACTAGTGCTGGGAAACGAAAGAAGATCGAAAGCTGAGAAATTTCTATTTCGTACTTCACAATACGAAAATATACATATTGGTGGAATAAAACAGTGAAATATGTCAAAATAGTGAAATACAGTAAAAGAAGCAAATGAAAAAGTGAATTTACCAGACGGAAATATGGAGGAATAACCGAAGCTCGCCTAGACAGACAGTAACGAAAATCACATATCCACACTCACAACAAACACATCACGAAACCTCTCTCTCTCTCTCTCTCTCTCTCTCTCTCTATCACACACACACACACACACACACACACACACAAACACACACACACTGTGAAATTAGCTGAGATATTTGGGACGGTACTTTTGCCAACATGTTTAATAAAACATTTAAACGGGCAATATGTTCGCGGAATACCTTGTCTCCACGAATACTCGTCTAGGTGGCTTTGAAGTGTCGAAATCTGACGTTTCCCTTTCCCTATAAGAGATTTCACCGCTGACCAGTAACCCTCTATACTGTTAGTGCAGGCCCCTGTGGATAATGATCTAAATTCAATGTTGTGGTTTACTACAAGATGTTGATAACCCCTATCGCCTAAATCCCTATATGAAGAAAACCCGTCTGAAATAACAATAGAACCCTCTGCAACCTGATCTTCAGTTAAGCTAACCAAAACTTCCTTACTTCTATTTGGTACTACTCTGAACACTACATCGTCACAATGCTGACCTGAAGCTACTGCCCCCCACACCCATAACCCCACCGGAGGTTCTCCCCTGTTGTACTTCCTTTTCCCAAAATGCGACTCGTCAGTTTCGACCATAACACCGCCCCCCCCCCCCCCCTCCACGGCCTTCTATATTTCATGTACTCCCCACAAACTTGCCTACAAAACGAGTACCAATCCACAACTGTACGCTTACTCACACGACATTCATGCACACAGAGCCACACATGATATCTCAAACACCAACAGTACGTGATTTTCATAATGCCTCTCGAGGCGAGCTTAGATTTTTCGAACCACGTCCCTCGTCTAAACCGATCTTTGCTGCAGCGCCATACGAATAAGTCATGAGTACGGGGACTTGATACACTGGTGAGGCGCATATGTACGCCGCACTCACGACATCGGACGTATTCAGCAATAAGACCACACATTTGCAAGAAACAAATTGTGGTCAACATATCTTCGCTCATAGCTTGTCTTAAGCCGTCAAGATTCATTGCAACAGACAAATCCATTCCTATAAACGAAAATAAGACACTAAAAATTGTTCTACAATAACAAACTAATACTTCAAATTACCTCAATAGCATTACGAATAAAATTAAGTACCGTTTGAATAAGAAACAACAAATTAATTTAATTAAATCATACGATGAATAATTTAAGGAATACCAAGCGATCGCTTTTAGATTCACATTCAATTATTTTAATGTACAATGATAGCGCTTATCCAGAACACAGAACTGTTTTATTATCTATGCCTCGAAGTGAAGACTAATGTATGACGTCATTGGTCAAAGCCGACGGGTTGTATCCCCTGCTTCACTATACCCAAAAATTGTCCTAAAATAAGAAACTAATAGTCCAAATTACCTCAATATCACTAATAATGAAATTAAGTACCGAATGAGTTGCGAACAACCAATTATTTAAATAAATGCACACGAAGAATATTTTCAGCAGTATGTAGCTGTCTCTTTTAAACTCACATTCAATTATTTTAATGTACAATGATAGCGCTTATCGGGAACACAGAACTGTTTTATTATCTATGGCTGAAAGTGAAGACATTATTATCTATGCGTAATGTATGACGTCATTGGTCAAAGCCAACGGGTTGTATCCCCTGCTTCACAAGACTCGTACTTAGACGTTTGTTGGTGGCTTACCGTCTGACTGCTGTCGCTGCTTCGTCCTCTTCCTGCATTCACGGATTTCTGCTTTGCTGCCTCGTGACGGACACATTCGTGTTGCTCGCCAGTCGTCTTGCCTCAAACTGTTGCTCAGCAACGGTTTGGGGCGTCCTGGGGACCCCTGTATTGTTGAGCAGTTCAGTTTTTGCTCTTAGGGGACATCAGGGGACACGCGGAAAATAATTCCGGAAAACTGTGGAAACTATCCAGCTGTAACAGCAGGGTGTAACTGTACTCTGGGAAACCAGGCTATGTCCATGACCACCGTGAACAAGGGACCCATGGCGAACGAAAAAAAGACAGGCATACTTAATATGGTAAGGAAAAGTGCAATTAATAAACGCGATCAGTCAAGCGAAGTCTTTCGCTACGTAACATTGTGAAAAATCGTTCTTGAACATCTTCAGAGATAAGCATATGCAAATCATTTACTTCGTTTAATCAATGGCTCAGTGGTTACGAAGGTATGGGGTTCAATCACTTATGAATCCTATGACCTTTGTGTGTTATTTTGCATTTCTTTCAAAAATGGTTCAAATGGCTCTGAGCACTATGCGACTTAACTTCTGAGGTCATCAGTCGCCTAGAACTTAGAACTAATTAAACCTAACTAACCTAAGGACACCACACACATCCATGCCCGAGGCAGGATTCGAACCTGCGACCGTAGCGGTCGCTCGGCTCCAGACTGTAGCGCCTAGAACCGCACGACCACTCCGGCCGGCTGCATTTCTTTCGCCCATGACAATATTTGTGTGAAAATGCCGAGTAGCACCACTGATCGGGATCTATGTTAAAGTATACACTCCCTATAATGATTGGGGAAGTCAGTTCAAAAAGTCAGAGGGAGGCAACTGAATACCACCTCTAAATGAACTGTGCATAGTTTAGCGCCGTTGCCTTCAAACCAACCTTCAGGATGAGGACACCTTTACTTTTACCTTTACCTTTTTACCCAGGTCACACATCATTCTGCGTTACTACTCTAAAATCAGCTAACTGGAACTATACAAGAGAAAGGAACTAGATGTGAGTAAATGTTGTGGGTAATGCTATGACGGAGCATCTTTCTCTAGTGTTGTATACAGTGGTTAACTTCTAAGGTGGCTATAACTTCAAGCACTCATCTACACACTTTACCGTGATTTACAACAGGAATTAGGTATCATTTGATCGGTTGTACATCGTATATATGAATATTTAGAGAAGACTGACATTGTCACGTACACCTTGTAAATAGTTGTTAACACTAATTCTATGAAAGGTGGTGGAGTGTCGTAACGAATGATTGCCTATACTAGTAGAGGTCGGAACGCCAGTGTAAATGAAACGGCAGGCGTAACTCAAGCCCTGGGTGGAAAAACCCGCACAGTTGTGTCGGTCCTGCTTGACACAGAGAGTAGCCAAGACGGACGGTTGGGGCACCTGAGCGCTGAAGCGCAATACAGCGGCGGGCAGCCGGTTGTGGCGGAGCCGGAAGACAACCGGATAATACACTCCTGGAAATGGAAAAAAGAACACATTGACACCGTTGTGTCAGACCCACCATACTTGCTCCGGACACTGCGAGAGGGCTGTACAAGCAATGATCACACGCACGGCACAGCGGACACACCAGGAACCGCGGTGTTGGCCGTCGAATGGCGCTAGCTGCGCAGCATTTGTGCACCGCCGCCGACAGTGTCAGCCAGTTTGCCGTGGCATACGGAGCTCCATCGCAGTCTTTAACACTGGTAGCATGCCGCGACAGCGTGGACGTGAACCGTATGTGCAGTTGACGGACTTTGAGCGAGGGCGTATAGTGGGCATGCGGGAGGCCGGGTGGACGTACCGCCGAATTGCTCAACACGTGGGGCGTGAGGTCTCCACAGTACATCGATGTTGTCGCCAGTGGTCGGCGGAAGGTGCACGTGCCCGTCGACCTGGGACCGGACCGCAGCGACGCACGGATGCACGCCAAGACCGTAGGATCCTACGCAGTGCCGTAGGGGACCGCACCGCCACTTCCCAGCAAATTAGGGACACTGTTGCTGCTGGGGTATCGGCGAGGACCATTCGCAACCGTCTCCATGAAGCTGGGCTACGGTCCCGCACACCGTTAGGCCGTCTTCCGCTCACGCCCCAACATCGTGCAGCCCGCCTCCAGTGGTGTCGCGA
This sequence comes from Schistocerca nitens, assembly GCF_023898315.1. NCBI lineage: Eukaryota > Metazoa > Arthropoda > Insecta > Orthoptera > Acrididae > Schistocerca > Schistocerca nitens. Next base: position 99,563,947 of record NC_064622.1, read on the forward strand.
CAGGCGTGAATGGAGGGACGAATGGAGACGTGTCGTCTTCAGCGATGAGAGTCGCTTCTGCCTTGGTGCCAATGATGGTCGTATGCGTGTTTGGCGCCGTGCAGGTGAGCGCCACAATCAGGACTGCATACGACCGAGGCACACAGGGCCAACACCCGGCATCATGGTGTGGGGAGCGATCTCCTACACTGGCCGTACACCACCGGTGATCGTCGAGGGGACACTGAATAGTGCACGGTACATCCAAACCGTCATCGAACCCATCGTTCTACCATTCCTAGACCGGCAAGGGAACTTGCTGTTCCAACAGGACAATGCACGTCCGCATGTATCCCGTGCCACCCAACGTGCTCTAGAAGGTGTAAGTCAACTACCCTGGCCAGCAAGATCTCCGGATCTGTCCCCCATTGAGCATATTTGGGACTGGATGAAGCGTCGTCTCACGCGGTCTGCACGTTCAGCACGAACGCTGGTCCAACTGAGGCGCCAGGTGGAAATGGCATGGCAAGCCGTTCCACAGGACTACATCCAGCATCTCTACGATCGTCTCCATGGGAGAATAGCAGCCTGCATTGCTGCGAAAGGTGGATATACACTGTACTAGTGCCGACATTGTGCATGCTCTGTTGCCTGTGTCTATGTGCCTGTGGTTCTGTCAGTGTGATCATGTGATGTATCTGACCCCAGGAATGTGTCAATAAAGTTTCCCCTTCCTGGGACAATGAATTCACGGTGTTCTTATTTCAATTTCCAGGAGTGTACTTTGGAAACTCTGAAAATCTTGGACGCAGCAGAGAGGAACGAGGAAGCATTACTTCGGAAATCACGCAGGTTGGATTATTTCCGAGGATTTTTACTCTGAGAGGCGTACCTTTGTATGAATTCCTAATTAACGGGGATAGGTATTTCCTCGCAAAGTTTACGTGCTGGACGACAAAAGATTAAAATGTGGTTAGTCAGCGTTCAGAAGAGGCTGTAGAGAGAGAGAATATTCCGTGGTTTCGAGAATATGATTCGCGTTTGCAGTTACGAGGGAGGGGAGCCGAGCTTTGCTGGGAAGCCAGCGGTGGAGAGAAAGAGGTCTTCCGTTTTGAGCGCCCATGTTTGACGGTCGCTCAGTATCAGCTTTGTAACTACAGACGGAGCTGCTGTCTTCACTCTCAGGAGATTTTATAGTTAGAACGTTTTGTCCCTGTACTGCTGGGAACTTATACGATTCAGGACTTCACCTCCGGGTAGGATGTCGTCGTTGAGTTTCCAGTGTTCAGTGATTGAGAGCACTTCTTCTGCCTATACTCACGTTGAGACGTTATCTGAATTCTGTCCTTGTGGCTAGGAGTTCGCGTTTCTTGTCTGTAGAACACGGAGAGGAGAAGACAGTATTAGATTATACTAGTCAGAGGACCGCCTTCTGCCGTCCTAGTGTTTGAAAGAGTTGATTTTGTGGCTGGAGCTCTTCCGTCGTCACAGACATGTACGAGAACCATCACTCCGTCACACCAGATGCAGCACATATTGCTAAGTTCTTCGGCTTATTAGGTCTATAAGGCTAAACAGCTGTGATCATGTAAGTTTTATTTCCACTGAGGTTGCACACCACTGTAGATCACCTTTGAAGGTAGTGTCTTGTAGTGTTTAGTAGGCAGATGATGTCAGTCATCTCGCCTTATTTACATTAGATCGCGTATCCATAAAAAGGGGCAGATTTTGGCACTGATCAGTATTATTAATTAGTTAATATAAACATTTGTAATATAAAGAGGTTTTAATCTACAATAAATGTGTAAGCCGAAACAACAGTTATCATTTGGTAGTTACTAGTTCCCTTAATCATTCATTTATATTTAGGTTATAATTTATATGTTGAAGAGCAAGAAGGAGGAAATAATATCACAATTAAGAGATCCTAAGATCTGCTTCAGCGGGTAGTCGGACAGGGCCAAATCTTGATTTTCGCATTTAGTATTTTCCGTTACACACATTCATTTTACACTCGCCTGAAGTAGCATCTTGGAGTGTACAACCAAGAATCTTGTCACAAGTTAATTTTTTTCCTTGAGCGTGCTGTAGAGACTAATCAAGAAACTGTATTTTTAAACCAACTAAGAATATCTGAATTTTTTTGGCGACACCATGTTACTACATTAGTATGTAAAAAGCTGTTCCTTAACTGCTTCCAAGGTGACATTAAACCCTTAGCGTTGGGCAGGCAGATAGGACGCCATCTATACGCTTAAAAAAAACCTCATTGACGTCCTTATTTACCTGACAAATATAATTCTTAAGAGTAAGAAATATAACGAACCGAGTGTAGCTATAGGTTATTCAGTGTAAATTACTACAGTTATTCAGTATAGTACCCAAAGCCTTGAAATATGAGAGTACGGGCATTGCAGCTACGTACAATCTCTTACAAACAGCATTGTCAGAAAGCACAATTCAACAAAAATCCAACGTTTGTGAACGATGCGCTATCAGGTGTAAATTTCCTAACAAACGAATAAAAACAATAAAGAAGCACTTCGACCAGCCATGCGGGAACATGAGGCTGAGAAATCTCATAACTACATACCAAACAAAACTTCATGTACCCAGTCACTGGCAACATTTATTCGTACTCAAATACTTTTTTTAAAGGACTTAAGTATGGACGCATATGGAGCAATCCAACATTTAACATGTTTGTTTGTGTGGGCATCCTCCTCAGTAAGCATATAAATGCTTGTTTTGTAAACGAAACTGCCTTTCCTGCTGCCACTTTATTTATTTATCCCAGACGCGTTTCACCTGCTTTTGTTCTAAGGCATCATCAGTGGGGTCTATAACGATTCAGTTTTGTTGGTTTTAGATTATTAAACAGTTTACGTTGCAATTTTTTTATGTAAAAATGTAATTATTTACGATTTGGTGATCTGTGTTTCCTCACATCTGGTCTGGAGATCGCACTACCACTTTATTACCGACATATAAGCACAACTTTGCATTCTGACCTTCTTCACACTGTTCATCATGTTTCTCCTTGTTTTTTGTGGTGTCCTATTGTTGCCACTTAATATAACTACGAGTATTTCGTCGGACACTGCTTTTCACAACCTAAATATTGCAATTCCATTATGTTTCCTCCTCTTTGGCATGTTTACCTACTTGTTGCCAACCTAACGAAGTATATGTTCAAGACTAACTTCTATTCATGATATTTATACCATGTGTGTGTAAGAGAGAGAGCTGAAGAGTGTTTTTTCTTGGGGGGGGGGGGGGGGTTGGTGGTTTGAATTGTATGGTGTTGTGCTAGTTGTAAGCGAGTGGTTGGAAGCTTTGAAGACAGCTGATTTGACTTTTCGTTTCAATATTCTGTGAAGGGGTTCATGGATAAGTGAGTGTAAAGATGTTGGGTGGTATTATTATTATATTGGATAATATTATTATATTAACTGTCTTTGGGACCTTTATTGTATTATTTTATCTATTAGTGTAAATAATGAATTGCTTGGCATGTGTACTTGATCATACAACAGGGTTTTCCTCTCTGCTTTGGTTTTCCGAATGTGGTAATTTTCTTGCAGTGTTAGGAGGTGTTTTTTATTGTTGATTCTAATTATTTTCATGTCATCTTCTCTAGTGGTTGGTTTGTGGTCATGCTCTCTTAGGTGTTCTGGAAATGTGGAGTGGTTTGTCCCATATTTCTAGGCTCTCATGTGTTCTTTGTACCTGACATCAAATGTTCTATCTGTTTGTACTATGTATCTGCCTTCACAAGTGTTACACTGTAGTTGATATATACCTGCTTTTTGGTATATGTCTCTGTTTTTTGTCAGGTTTGGGGTGTATTTTTGTATGGAATTGTCAGCTGTGTATGCTATGTTTATTCTCTGTCTTTTGAAAATGTTGGTGATCTTATGGGTGAGCTTGTGTTTGTATGTCATAGTGTACCATCTTGTGTTTTCCTTCATTTTTTTCTGGTTATCCTGTGTAGTTGTTATGGGACTGTGTTTTTGTGTTTGGTGCTTTCTGCTTTTATTTCACTTTTAATTTTGTTGTTTAACTTTGTGACTGTGTTATTACTGTAATCATTATTTTTGTGCTACCTGCATTATTATGTCCAGTTCTTTTTGGTAGCTTTCTTTGGTAAGTGGCACTGTGTTGAGTCTATGGAGCATGTGTCGAAGTGCTGGTTGCTTTTGTGAGTGTGGGTGGTTCAAGGATTGGGGAATGATAATGTCCATTGCTGACAGGTTATGGTAAATTTCAAACATATGATTATTCTTTCGTTTTTTGATCGCTATATCTAGATAGTTAATTTGGTTGTTCTGCTCTCTTTCAATTGTGAATTTCATATTTTTATGTATCTTGAAGATGTCAGTATGTGGTTTTTCAATTTTTGTTTGTGGTTCATCTATTAAGCAAAGGATGTCATCCATATATCTGAACCAATACAATATGTTTTATAGTTTTGCCATTATTTTTGTGAAAATGATCTGCTCAATGTGGTTTACAAAGATATTTGCTAAGGCTTCTTAAACTGGGGACACCATTGGTAGTCCATCTTCTTGTAAATAAAATTCATAATTGAACTGGAAGTAATTTTGTTCTGTTAGGAGCTTTATTAATGTGTGTATTTCCTTAATCTGTTCATCAGGGAGCTGACTATAAGTTTTAAGGTTCTTATCTATGATTTCTATTGTTTCTGGTACTGGTATGTTGGAATACATGTTTTCTATATCAAATGAGAGGAGTGTTGCTGTGTCTGGGATTTTTATATCTTTTATTTGTTGTATTAGCTGTGTAGTGTTTTAATGGTTCTGTCTTCTTGTACTTTGAAGTTTTCAGACAGTAATTTTAACATGTATCCTGCAAGCTTGTAAGTGGGGGATTTTCTGAAATCCAGTATTGGCCTCACAGGCAGATTCGGTTTGTGAATGTTTGGTTTGCTTCAGAGGACAGGTGCAGTGGGACTGATCTGTGTCCACTTCCTTTTCACTGTGTTATCCAGTATGATATCAATATTTTTAGAATATTTTTTACTTTTGTCTGGAGTCTGTCGGTTGGGTCTAGTTTTCATTTTGTAATGTTTTTTGTGCAATGAATTCTTGTGTTTTTTCAATCTAATGTTCTTTGTCTATCAGTACTACTGTGTTCCGCTTGTCTGCTTTTGAGTTATTAACAATTTCATTTTGAAGTTTTCGCCTAAGTTTTCTGAGTGTTGCCGATTCTGTTTTTTTTTTTTTTTGTTTTTGTGATGTTGTTGTTGTTTTTTTACTAGTTCTCTAGTTAGTCCAAGTTGACACTGCTGTTTTCATTCCTATCTTCCCTTGTCAAAACATTTTCTGCTCCTATAATTATATTTTCTAAGTAATCTTCCTCTATTCCTGAATTTACATTGTATTATAATCCTTCTTCCAACACATGTCTTCCTTTACTGTTTAACTGTGTGTCAGTAAGGGTCACTAATCTTGGGTAGAATTTGTGTGTGTGTTTTCTTTGGCTGTGTGTAAAGGCATTGTGTTGTGACTGGAGATTTTTGAGTTGGTTGATCTTTCTTATATGACATGTTTCCATTCCTTGTACAGCAGTTTTTGTGTGCTTTTCGACCTTGTTCACCAGATGATATAAAACTGTACTATTATTAATGGTGTGTGCGAGTTGTAAATGTGTCTTAAACAACTCGTAATTGAGATCTTGTTTCTAAGAGTATAGGGATTTGATTTCGTATTTTAACCACATTTTCTGAGCAGTGTGCATTGGTTTTTGGGCGATGGGTGAACTTTTAACAGTGATATATTTAGGTACAAGGTCATTACATTTGCGTATGTTGTTGAATTTTAGCCGGCCGGTGTGGCCGTGCGGTTCTAGGCGCTTCAGTCTGGAACCGCGTGACCGCTACGGTCGCAGGTTCGAATCCTGCCTCGGGCATGGATGTGTGTGATGCCCTTAGGTTAGTTAGGTTTAAGTAGTTCTAAGTTCTAGGGGACTAATGATCACAGATCTTAAGTCCCATAGTGCTCAGAGCCATTTGAACCATTTTTTGTTGAACTTTATGTGGATGTTCAGATGAAGTATCCGGAATTTCTGATATAGACCACGTGGAAATACCTGGCATGGCGTGAATAACAAGTTTGTTTATGTGGCCATCCACCGTAGCAAGCGTATAAATAGTTGTTTTTTAAATAAAACTCTCTCTCTCTCATACACACACACGGTATAAACATCATGAATAGAAGTTAGTCTTGAACATATACTTCGTTACGTTGACAACAAGTACGTAAACATGCCAAAAAGGAGGAAACACTTAATTGAGCTGCAATATTTGCGTTGTGAAAAGCAGTGTCCGACGAAATAGTTATATTAAGTCGCAAAAGAACAATAGTATACCACAAAAAAAAACAATGAGAAACATGGTGAACATTGTGAAGAAGGTCAGAACGCGAAGTTGGGCTTGTATGTCAGTAATAAAGTTGTAGCGCGACCTCCAGACCAGATGCGGGGAAACGCAGATCAGCAAGTCGTAGGTAATCACTTTTTTTTACATCAAAAAATTGCGACGTGCCATGTTTAATAATCTAAAGCTAACAAAACTGTATCGTTATCGATCCCCTGATGATACCTTAGAACAAGAAAATGGCGAAACGCGTCTGGGATAAATACATTAAGTGGCAGAGGGAAAGGCTGTTTTATTTACAAAACAAGTAATCCAACATTTATTCATATCTACAAAGTGTTTAAAAATCAAGGACAATAATTCACCTGTGATATTTCCTCGTAACATTTCTTTCTTGATGTCGATAACAAGTTTATTTACAGTTGTTGTTGTTGTTGTGGTCTTCAGTCCTGAGACTGGTTTGATGCAGCCCTCCATGCTACTCTATCCTGAGCAAGCTTCTTCATCTCCCAGTACCTATTGCAACCTGCATCCTTCTGAATCTGCTTAATGCATTCATCTCTTGGTCTCCCTCTATGATTTTTACCCTCCACGCTGCCCTCCTATACTAAATTGGTGATCCCTTGATGCCTCAGAACATGTCCTACCAACCGATTCCTTCTTCTAGTCAAGTTGTGCCACAAACTTCTCTTCTCCCCAATCCTATTCAGTACTTCCTCATTAGTTATGTGATCTACCCATCTAATCTTCAGCATTATTCTGTAGCACCACATTTCGAAAGCTTCTATTCTCTTCTTGTCCAAACTATTTATCGTCCATGTTTCACTTCCATAGAAATACTTTCAGAAACGACTTCCTGACACATAAATCTATACTCGATGTTAACAAATTACTCTTCTTCAGAAATGCTTTCCTTGCCATTGCCAGTCTACTTTTGATATCCTCTCTACTTCGACTATCATCAGTTATTTTGCTCCCCAAATAGCAAAACTCCTTTACTACTTTAAGTGTCTCATTTCCTAATCTAATTCCTTCAGCATCATCCGACTTAATTCGACTACATTCCATTATCCTTGTTTTGCTTTTGTTGATGTTCATCTTGTACCCTCCTTTCAAGACACTGTCCATTCCGTTTAACTGCTCTTCCAAGTCCTTTGCTGTCTCTGACAGAATTACAACGTCATCGGCGAACCTCAAAGATTTTATTTCTTCTCCATGGATTTTAATACCTACTCCGAATTTTTCTTTTGTTTCCTTCACTGCTGGCTCAATATAGAGATTGAATAACATCGGGGAGAGGCTACAACCTTGATTCATTCCCTTACCAACCACTGCTTCCCTTTGATGTCCCTCGACTCTTATAACTGCCATCTGGTTTCTCTAAAAATAGTAAATAGCTTTTCGCTCCCTCTATTTTACCCGTGCCACCTTCAGAATTTGAAAGAGAGTATTCCAGTCAACATTGTCAAAAGCTTTCTCTAAGTCTACAAATGCTAGAAACGTAGGTTTGCCTTTCCTTAATCTAGCTTCTAAGATAAGTCGTAGGGTCAGTATTGCCTCACGTGTTCCAACATTTCTACGGAATGCGAACTGATCTTCCCCGAGGTCGGCTTCTACTAGTTTTTCCATTCGTCTGTAAAGAATTCGCGTTAGTATTTTGTAGCCGTAACTTATTAAACTGATAGTTCGGTGATTTTCACATCTGTCAACACCTGCTTTCTTTGGGATTGGAATTATTATATTCTTCTTGAAGTCTGAGGGTATTTCGCCTGTCTCATACATCTTACACACCAGATGGTAGAGTTTTGTCAGGCCTGGCTCTCCCAAGGCTGTCAGTAGTTCTAATGGAATGTTGTCTACTCCCGAGGCCTTGTTTCGACTTAGGTCTTTCAGTGCTCTGTCAAACTCGTCACGCAGTATTATATCTCCCATTTCATCTTCATCTACATCCTCTTCAATTTCCATAATATTGTCCTCAAATACATCGCCCTTGTATAGACCCTGTATATACTCCTTCCACCTTTCTGCTTTCCCTTCTTTGCTTAGAACTGGGTTTCCATCTGAGCTCTTGATATTCATAGAAGTGATTCTTTTTTCTCCAAAGGTCTCTTTAATTTTCCTGTAGGCAGTATCTATCTTACCCCTAGTCAGATGAGCCTCTACATCTTTACATTTGTCCTCTAGCCAACCCTGCTTAGCCATTTTGCACTTCCTGTCTATCTCATTTTTGAGACGTTTGTATTCGTTTTTGCCTGCTTCATTTACTGCATTTTTATATTTTCTCCTTTCATCAATTAAATTCAATATTTCTTCTGGTACCCAAGGATTTCTACTAGCCCTCGTCTTTTTACCTACTTGATCCTCTGCTGCCTTCACTACTTCATCCCTCAAAGCTACCTATTCCTCTTCGACTGTATTTCTTTCCCTCCTCCTTGTCAATTGTTCCCTTACGCTCTCCCTGAAACTCTGTACAACCTCTGCTTTAGTCAGTTTATCCAGGTCCCATCTCCTTAAATTGCCACCTTTTTGTAGTTTCTTCAGTTTTAATCTACAGTTCATAACCAATAGATTGTGGTCAGAGTCCACATCTACCCCTGGAAATGTCTTACAATTTAAAACCTGGTTCCTGAATCTCTGTCTTACCGTTATATAATCTATCTGAAACCTGTCAGTATCTCCAGGCTCCTTCCATGTATACAACCTTCTTTTATGATTCTTGAACCAAGTGTTAGCTACGATTAAGTTGTACTCTGTGCAAAATTCTACCAGATGGCTTCCTCTTTCATTTCATAGCCCCAATCCATATTCACCTACTACGTTTCCTTCTCTCCCTATTCCTACTGACCAATTCCAGTCACCCATGACTATTAAATTTTCGTCTCCCTTCACTACCTGAATAATTTCTTTTATTTCATCATACATTTCTTCAATTTCTTCGTCATCTGCAGAGCTAGTCGGCATATAAACTTTTACTACTGTGGTAGGGGTGGGCTTCGTATCTATCTTGGCCACAATAATGCGTTCACTATGCTGATTGTAGTAGCTTACCCGCATTCCTATTTTCCTATTCATTATTAAACCTACTCCTGCATTACCCCTATTTGATTTTGTGTTTATAACCCTGTAGTCACCTGACCAAAATTCTTGTTCCTCCTGCCACCGAACTTCACTAATTCCCACTACATCTAACTTTTACCTATCCATTTCTCTTTTTAAATTTTTTAACCGACCTGCCCGATTAAGGGATCTGACATTCCACGCTCCGATCCATAGAACGCCAGTTTTCTTTCTCCTGATAATGACATCCTCTTGAGTAGTCCCCGCCCGGAGATCCGAATGGGGGACTATTTTACCTCCGGAATATTTTACCCAAGAGGACGCCATCATCATTTAACCATACAGTAAAGCTGCATGCCCTCGGGAAAAATTACGGCTGTAGTTTCCCCTTGCTTTCAGCCGTTCGCTGTACCAGCACAGCAAGGCCGTTTTGGTTAGTGTTACAAGACCAGATCAGTCAGTCATCCAGACTGTTGCCCCTGCAACTACTGAAAAGGCTGCTACCCCTCTTCAGGAACCACACATTTGTTGGGCCTCTCAACAGATACCCCTCCGTTGTGGTTGCACTACGGTACGGCTATCTGTATCGCTGAGGCACGCAAGCCTCCCCACCAACGGCAAGGTCCATGGTTCATGGGGGGGGGGGGGTTATTTACAGTATACATATCGAAACAGTGTCGTGTACAAGATTTGACAAAACTAATATCGAGCAATGCTGGCGTATGCAAAATCGTCCTGATGTATCTCTTACGTGCCAAACCCAATTTTAGTATGAACTAGTTTTGCCCAGGTCGAACTCGTTCATCATGTTAGCGATAGGATAAAAGAGTTTAGCCTAGGTCGAATCGGTTTATCCTAGTTAGACTTTACATGCTTTACGATAAACTGATACGTCCTAGTCTGAACCAATTTCACCTAGTCTGTATCTTCTACAAGCTTTTCAAAGTAAACTGAATAACGGAATAGAAATAAAATAGTCAATATGATTCATTAAAGTTATTTATTAACTAATCAGTAATTTCACATCTGCCGCTAGTTGAACTTACATACATTAATCTGCAGAAATCACCTTATCTGCAGTTTACTTATTTACTTATTTTTGCAAGGTTTACTTTGGTGGCACTTAGAATTGCAGAGTACTTTGTTTTTCTTACAATTGCATTTGTTTGTTGTACAGTTTTTCGTGGAGCTGCATTTCACGAAGCCTTGCCCTGATTCAACAGAATGTTTTGTGGTTGCAGTACTTATTTCAATATCCTTGTTAGTATCTCCCACATCTAAATCGAAATCAGCTGGAAAAAAATAAAAAAGAAGTTTAAACAAATATTTTTTAATATTCCAGTACAAAAAATTATGGAAAATTTTAACAAAATTATACCTGCAATAATGTTTTTGAAGTATGCCATGTTTGGTGCCAACTTTTTAGACGTCCTCATCAGTCTCTTGAAGTATTACTCCAATTACGTTTCGAATGTCACCTCTGCCTATATCAACATCTGGAATAGATGTTTCCAGTATCAGATAGTGGATGGGATTTGTCAGAGGAAGATTTCATTCTTTTAGCTTGTTTTTTTTATTTTCTGTCGCAGTTTTTCTAGCATTTTGAATGTAGTTTGTGTCAATTTTCACAATGTTATCGTCATCATTGTCTTCGTACTGTTCAGTATTGCTGTCATCTTCGATTGCCTTCTTTAGGTCATCTTCATCCTGAATATCATTTATGATTTCTTGAGGCAGCGAGGAAGTGGAAAGTCCTACTCTAGCTTCGATTCCTAATAATGCTTTATAAAGTGGTTTATGCCAGAGTGGTAAGCTCGATTTTTCATGAATTGGACATACCTTAATCCTTCCGACCACTTCGTCGAATTGTTGTCCTTTAACCAAGAACTTATCATATTTTCAATGTCTTGGTTGGCACGTTCAACAGAACACTGACTTTGGTTGTGCCTTGGTTTCCCATACACAATTTTCAGTTCTGACCAAACATTTGCGTGTTCACTTATTACATATTGACAAATTCTCTGTCATTATCAGATTGATGAATGCACGACGCCCCTACAGTTAGGAATATGTCATTCAAATGATAAGCCACTTCTTCAGCCCTCTTTGATATTAATGCACAAAGGAGAACAAATTTTGTGAGGTGGTCTTGGTAAACTAGAATGAATTTTAAATTCCCGTCTGGTTGTGTTTTGACATCAGTCAAATCGACTTGGCATCTGCTATTCATTTCCGAATGGAGAATTGGCTTTGAAATTAGCCCTCTATTCTTTTTTCTCTTCTTTTATTGACAAACATCAAACATTTATAAATAGAGGGATACCATTTCCTTTGTGATATTGGCATATTTTTTTGATGTCTCGGCTAACATCCTATCGCGACCATCATGATCCACAGCTACATGAGCTTCGTCAATCACATCATAAAGTTCATCATCTGGAACAAAGTATTTTATATTCCCTTCACACCGTGCAATTTTCAAAACAGCAACTCGTTTCAGTCTTATTTTTTGTAATGATGTTCTTTTTTCCAACTTTTCCGCGTCTTCTACTTGTTTAACCAAATCCACATATTCGTCTGCTGATAACACGTTATAATGAGTAGACTTTTTGTTTTCACTCTGCAAAATTTCCTCCAGAAACTTCTCTCTCCACAGCTTTTGACTGGCTTGTCTACTACACGAAGGATCATCCATGACGAAAGCCTCACAATAATTATACTAAGATTGTAGTAAAATCTTTTAAACGCAACCAGCAACATAACACGCGCACTCGTCGATGCAAAATACCGTTCAAAACAAAGAGCGAGCGAGCGAAGAGCGGTTGAGAGGCGGGAGGGGCGAGCCAGAGTTGATCGGGGATTCCCCGTTCGTACAGGCAGCGACATGCGTTCCGACTAGGCAAAATTAGTTCAGACTAGGACGTACCAGTTTATAATAAAGCATGTAAATTCTAACTAGGATAAACCGATTCGACCTAGGCTAAACTGTTTCATACTATCGGTAACAGAATGAACGAGTTTGACCTAGGCGAAACCAGTTTTCATCCTAAAATCGGCTTTGGCCGGTAACATATCTAACAGAACCTACAACTCTTGCAAAAGCTGAGGTTTTTTTCAAGCTTAAGATTTCTGAAATATAGGTATGTTCCAAACTTAATGGGGAACAGGTATTTGGTCTATGAATAGAAGAAGGGCAGTGTGTACGATGAAGGCTTGTATGATTGGCACGCGAGCGTAACAGAAATGTCGAAAGATTTTAACTGGTAGAACTCGAAGAAATAGACCTAACACCTCGCAAGAACGTACTGCGAGAGGTGATAAACGGAGCATTTTTGATTAGTCCAGAATTCTGTGAGGGCAGGCTTGAAGGAGGCAATTTTAGAAACTGGCCCCACGACTCCAATGACTGTAGCTACACCCCTGTTTAATATCCAGTAGTTGTAGTATCGTATAACGAATTATGAACACCAACTTAATGAGTTATCTCGAACAGAATGACCTCCTCCATGCCAACCACCATGTATGCCGAAATCATCGGATATTTAAATGTAGTTGACATTTTTCTCCAAGACGTCCCGAAAGAGACGCATGAGCCAGGTAGAAGCAGCATTTCTTGGCTTCCGAAGGGCATTTGGCACAGTACGAGAGCAACACTTATTATAGAAAGTACTATTTTAAGCGGTATCCAACGAAATTTGGGACTACATTGAGGATTTATTGCTAAGGAGGAAGCAGGGCGTTATCTTGGATGGAATGTCATCGACAGAAATAGAAATAATTACCGCCATGCACCAGGGAAGTGTGTTGAAATCCTTGATGTTCATGTCATATATTAATCATTTGGCAGAGAATATTAAAATAACGTCACATCTCTGGCAGATGATTCGGTTAACTATATGACGTACTAATTGACAAAAGGTCTTTCAGATGTAGATATGATTTCAAAGTGGAGAAAAATTAGCAATTTGCTTTAAATATATAGAAATTTTTATTCTGTGCAGTTCGGAAAATCTAGAAACGTAGAACCCTATGACTACAACATCAGTGGATCTTAACTGGAACCAGTCAGCTCATACGAACACATGAGTGTAGGAGTTTGTAGAGAAAGATCACGTAGGCTCAGTCCTAGGCAAAGGAAGTGGTAGACTTCGGTTCACTGGCAGGAAAGTGGAAAAATGCAGGGAGTTTACAAAAGAGATAGCTTGAAAAACACTCGAGCAGCACACCGTAGAATATTGCTCAAATGAGGGAACCATGCTAAATAAGGCACACCAAATATAACAGAGAATATTGAACGTATACAAGGATAGACGGCACGAATGTTCCCAGGTTTGTTGATTCACGGAAGCAAGTCACGGAAATGCTAATCTGAACTAGGAGACTCCTGAAGTTAGATGTTAACAGTCTCGCGAAAACTTATTTACAAAGTAGTAGTAAGGAAAGAATTTATAAATATACACTACTGGCAATTAAAATTCCTACACCAAGAAGAAATGCAGATGATAAACGGGTATTCATTGGACAAATATTTTATACTAGAACTGACATGTGATTACATTTTCACGCAATTTGGGTACATAGATCCTGAGAAATCAGTACCAAGAACAACCACCTCTGGCCGTAATAACGGCCTTGATACGCCTGGGCATTGAGTCAAACAGAGCTTGGATGGCATGTACAGGTACAGCTGCCAATGCAGCTTCAACACGATACCACAGTTCATCAAGAGTAGTGACTGGCGTATTGTGACGAGCCAGCTGCTCGGCCACCATTGACCACCTCGTGATGGCTGGGTGTTGTGTGCTGTCCTTAGGTTAGTTAGGTTTAAGTAGTTCTAAGTTCTAGGGGACTTATGACCACAGCAGTTGAGTCCCATAGTGCTCAGAGCCATTTGAACCATTTGAACCATTGACCAGACGTTTTCAATCGGTGAGAGATCTGGAGAATGTGCTGGCCGGGGCAGCAGTCGAATATTTTCTGTACCCAGAAAGGCCCGTACAGGACCTGCAACATGCGGTCGTACATTATCCTGCTGAAATGTAGGGTTTCGCAGGGATCGAATGAAGGGTAGAGCCACGGGTCGTTACACATCTGAAATGTAACGTCCACTGTTCAGATTGGTAACCAATGGCACCCCATACCATCACGCCGGGTGATACGCCAGTATGGCGATGATGAATACACGCTTCCAATGTGCGTTCACCGCGATGTCACCAAACACGGATGCGACCATCATGATGCTGTAAACAAAACCTGTATTCATCCGAAAAAATGACGTTTTGCCATTCGTGCACCCAGGTTCGTCGTTGAGTACACCATCGCAGGCGTTCCTGTCTGTGATGCAGCGTCAAGGGTAACCGCAGCCATGGTCTCCGAGCTGATAGTCCCTGCTGCTGCAAACGTCGTCGAACTGTTCGTGCAGATGGTGTTGTCTTGCAAACATCCCCATCTGTTGACTCAGGGATCGAGACGTGGCTGCACGATCCGTTACAGCCATGCGGATAAGATGCCTGTCATCTTGACTGCTAGTGATACGATACCGTTGGGATCCTGCACGGCGTTCCGTATTACCCTCCTGAAGTCACCGATTCCATATTCTGTTAACAGTCATTGGACCAACGCGAGCAGCAATGTCGCGATATGATAAACCGCAATCGCGACAGGCTACAATCCGGCCATTATCAAAGTCGGAAACGTGATGGTACGCGTTTCTCCTCCTTACACGAGGCATGACAACAACGTTTCACCAGGCAACGACGGTCAACTGCTGTTTGTGTATGAGAAATCGGTTGGAAACTTTCCTCACGTGAGCACGGTGTAGGTGTCGCCACCGGCGCCAACCTTGTGTGAATGCTCTGAGAAGCTAATTATTTGCATTTCACACCATCTTCTTCCTGTCTGTTAAATTTCGCGTGTGTAGCACCTCATCTTCGTGGTGTAGCAATTTTAATGGCCAGTAGTGTACTTCAGTTTCCTGGTGCACTTCCTTAGAGACCGGGAGTAGTTACAGCATACACAAAGGCAATTTGACCATTCATTCTTCCAGTGCTCCTGTAAGTAGGCTGTTTAGGTTTTTTTATTGGTAACGCCACCTCTGTATAAAAATCACTGGCTGTGCTGTGTGCAGTCTGTGTCTAGTTTGCATTGTTGTCTGCCAATGTTAGTGTTGGGCAGCGGCAGCTGGATGTGAACAGCACGTAGCGTTGCGCAGTTGGAGGTGAGCCGCCAGCAGTGGTGGATGTGGGGAGAGAGATGGCGGAGTTTTGTAATTTGTCATGAACTGCTATATATATTATGACTATTAAGGTAAATACATTGTTTGTTCTATATTAATATCTTTCATTTGCTAACTATTCCTATCAGTAGTTAGTGCCTTCCGTAGTTTGAATCTTTTATTTAGCTGGCAGTAGTGGCGCTCGCTGTATTGCAGTAGTTCGAGTAATGAAGATTTTTGTGAGGTAAGTGATTTGTGAAAGGTATAGTTTAATGTTACTCAGGGCCATTCTTTTGCAGGGATCTTTGATAGTCAGATTGTGTTGCGCTAAAAATATTGTGTGTCAGTTTAAACACAGTCACACGTATATAATTTTTCAAAAGGGGACGTTTCACTCCATACGCGAATGGAACGGAAGGAATCCTAAAACGTGGTTTCATTGGGAAGTACGCTGTGCCGTACGCTGTACAGTAGTATGCAGAGCGCAGCTGAAGGTGGCTCTGTGGTCAAGTTCTAGGATACAAATGCAACAGTTTCGTGTTCGATTTTCCGGACAATCGCTCCTTTCACCGCCGACAACGTTAGTTGAGGAGAAAAGTACCGAAATTCACCGTGATTAGGGGTCGACGTTAGGCTGTGGATCCTCTCCGAGACCAGATTCGTCTGTTCAAAGGCAACAGCTTAAAACCGACAGTTAGACCATGCCTAGCAAAGCATTGTGGCATTCCAACGAACCTTCTGGTTGATGACACCTTAATCTTACATGTAGATGAGTATTCATGAAGTTTTAAGAGTTTGTTTAAGAGTAGACAATTATTTTACAGCGCCGAAATTAAGAGATATTTTTGTGAGTTGCACGGAAACACCAAAGAAGTAATGATATGGACGTTGGTCATGTTGTGGTACTATAATTTAAGAACAACAAAAATACTATAAATCACTTACAGAGTCTTTTACATACAATAATTTTATCTTGAAACTCTTCCATTGGCCCTTATTTGCATACTAAAACAAAAATATGCGGCTGTGGGACCGCTTTGATTCAAAATACTTTATTTATGTATTTCTCCAAACTAGTTTCAGCGAGAAATATCGCCATGATCAGTGGGTTCTTTGATTCTTATTTAATATATGTCACAGCACGATTTTACAATGGTTGCCACTGTTTGCGGATATCATCTGGGTTTTTTAGTTGCCGCTTTTCTCAGCATACACCATGTCTTCTTCAAGTTCATTGGACGGCTTGCAGCTACTTTCAGACACAGAGAAACATAACTTTCGCACCTTGTTACATTTCTCTGTGTCTAAAAGTAGCTGCAAGCCATACAATGAACTTGCAGATGACACGGTGTATACCAAGAGAAACGACAACAAAAAACGCAGAAAATATGCCGGAAACAGCGGCAGCAATTGTAAAATCATGCTATGACTTATAGTACATAAGAATCAAAGAACCCACTGATGATGTCGATATTTGTCGCTGAAACTAGTTTGGGCATAATATATAAATAAATAAATAAATAAAGTGTTTTGCATTAAGGTGGACCCACAATCCCATATTGTTGTTTAGGCTTTTACAGAATTTCAAGTTCTAATACTACTGTCCAGTAACTAGTCAGACTTACATACACATTAATTGCAGATGTACAAGAGATTGTGGTTTTCATGCTATACTATCGGAACAACCCGATGTACACCACCGAGAGTTAATAACATCGAATGTTACTGCAGCATTAAAGCTGTGGGGCCTGAGTTAATTATTGCCTGTGTTCGAAGTTCGTAATAATTAAAAACTCTTTTGTGTACATGCTCTTCCATTTATTACTTCGATTGCACCACATTATTGTAACACTTCTTACAATAAACAGTGCAAGCTGACGAAGTTTTTAAGTAGCTCCAATTACAATTCAGAACATAGACTAAACACAGACTAACTTGAAATTATTATTGAATCTAGACTTTCAGCTGCTTACAAGCGTTGATAAATATAAACGGGGACAGTTGAAAAGCCGGCCGATGTGGTCGAGCGGTTCTAGGCGCTACAGGTCGCAGGTTCGAATCCTGCCTCGGGCATGGATGTGTGTCATGTCCTTAGGTTAGTTAGGTTTAAGTAGTTCTAAGTTCTAGGGGACTGATGACCTGAGATGTTAAGTCCCATAGTGCTCAGAGCCATTTGAACCATTTTTGAACAGTTGAAAAATGTGTGCCCCGACAGGGACTCGAACCCGGGACCTCCTACATACATGGCAACGCTCTATCCGACTCAGCCCTGTCCCCTCGGTGGCCATACCGTAGGCGCAAACACAATGGACGCCTATCTGTTGAGAGGAGGCCAGCCAAACGTGTGGTTCCTGAAGAGGGGCAGCAGCCTTTTCAGTAGTTGCAGGGGCAACAGTCTCCATGATTGACTGATCTGGCCTTGTACCACTAACCAAAGCGGCCTTGCTGTGCTGGTACTGCGAACGGCTGAAAGTAAGGGGAAACAGCAGCCGTAATTTTCCTGAGGGCGTGCAGGTTTACTGTATGGTTAAATGATGATGGCGCCCTCTTGGGTAAAATATTCCGGAGGTAAAATAGACCCCCATTGGGATCTCTGGGCGGGGACTACTCAGGAGGACGTCGTTATCAGGAGAAAGAAAACTGGCATTCTACGGATCGGAGCGTGGAATGTCAGATCCCTTAATTGGGCAGGTAGGTTAGAAAATTTAAAAAGGGAAATGGATAGGTTAAAGTTAGATATAGTGGGAATTAGTGAAGTTCGGTGGCAGGAGGAACAAGACTTTTGGTCAGGTGAATACAGGGTTATAAATACAAAATCAAATAGGGGTAATGCAGGAGTAGGTTTAATAATGAATAAAAAAATAGAAGTGCGGGTAAGCTACTACAAACAGCATAGTGAACACATTATTGTGGCCAAGATAGTCACGAAGCCCATGCCTACTACAGTAGAACAAGTTTATATACCAAGTAGCTCTGCAGATGATGAAGAAATTGATGAAATGTATGATGAGATAAAAGAAATTATTCAGGTAGTGAAGGGAGACGAAAATTTAATAGTCATGAGTGACTGGAATTCGAGAGTAGGAAAAGGGAGAGAAGGAAACATAGTAGGTGAATATGGACTGGGGGTAAGAAATGAAAGAGGAAGCCGACTGGTAGAATTTTAGACAGAGCATAACTTCATCACAGCTAACACTTGGTTCAAGAGTCATGAAAGAAGGTTGTGTACATGGAAGAGGCCTGGAGATCCTGGAAGGTTTCAGATAGATTTTATAATGCTAAGAGAGAGATATAGGAACCAGGTTTTAAATTGTAAGACATTTCCAGGGGCAGATATGGACTCCGACCACGATCTATTGGTTATGAATTGTAGATTAAAACTGAAGAAACTGCAAATACGTGGGTATTAAAGGCTATGGGACCTAGATAAACTGAAAGAACCAGAGGTTGTAGAGAGTTTCAGGGAGAGTATTAGGTAACGCCTGACAAGAATGGGGGAAAGAAATACAGTAGAAGAAGACTAGCTTTGAGGGATCAAATAGTGAAAGCAGCAGAGGATCGAGTAGGCAAAAGGACGAGGGCTAGTAGAAATCCTTGGGTAACAGAAATATATTGAATTTAATTGATGAAAGGAGAAAATATTAAAATGCAGTAAATGAAGCAGGCAAAAACGAATACAAACGTCTCAAAAATGAGATAGACAGGAAGTGCAAAATGGCTAAGCAGGGATGGCTAGAGGACAAATGTAAGGATGTAGAGGTATATCTCACTAGTTGTAAGACGGATACGGCCTACAGGAAAATTAAAGAGACCTTTGGAGAAAAAAGAACCACTTGTATGAATATCAAGAGCTCAGATGGAAACCCAGTTCTAAGCAAAAAAGGGAAAGTAGAAAGGTGGAAGGAGTATACAGAGGGTCTATACAAGGGTGATGTACTTGAGGACAGTATTATGGAAATGGAAGAGGACGTAGATGAACATGAAATGGGAGATATAATACTGCAGGAAGAGTTTGATAGAGCACTGAAAGACCTAAGTCGAAACAAGGCCCCGGGAGTAGACAACATTCCATTGGAACTACTGAGAGCCTTGAGAGAGCCAGGCGAAATACCCTCAGACTTCAAGAAGAATATAATAATTCCAATCCCAAAGAAAGCAGGTGCTGACAGATGTGAAAATTACTGAACTATCAGTTTAATAAGTCACAGCTGCAAAATACTAACATGAATTCATTACAGACGAATGGAAAAACTGGTAGAAGCCGACCTCGGGGAAGATCAGTTTGGATTCCGTAGAAATGTTGGAACACGTGAGGCAATACTGACCCTACGACTTATCTTAGAAGCTAGATTAAGGAAAGGCAAACCTACGTTTCTAGCATTTGTAGACTTAGAGAAAGCTTTTGACCATGTTGACTGGAATACTCTCTTTCAAATTCTGAAGGTGGCAGGGGTAAAACACAGGGAGCGAGCCGGCCGCGGTGGTCTCGCGGTTCTAGGCGCGCAGTCAGGAACCGTGCGACTGCTACGGTCGCAGGTTCGAATCCTGCCTCGGGCATGGATGTGTGTGATGTCCTTAGGTTAGTTAGGTTTAAGTAGTTCTAAGTTCTAGGGGACTGATGACCACAGCAGTTGAGTCCCATAGTGCTCAGAGCCATTTGAACAGGGAGCGAAAGGCTATTTACAGTTTGTACAGAAACCAGATTGCAGTTATAAGAGTCGAAGGGCATGGGAAAGAAAGCAGTGGTCGGGAAGGGAGTGAGACAGGG
Source organism: Schistocerca nitens (assembly GCF_023898315.1). Classification (NCBI taxonomy): domain Eukaryota; kingdom Metazoa; phylum Arthropoda; class Insecta; order Orthoptera; family Acrididae; genus Schistocerca; species Schistocerca nitens. Next base: position 99,584,362 of record NC_064622.1, read on the forward strand.
TTGTAGCCTCTCCCTGATGTTATTCAATCTGTATGTTGAGCAAGCAGTAAGGCAAGAAAAGAAAAATTTGCTGTAGGAACTAAAATCCATGTAGAAGAAATAAAAATTTTGAGGTTCGCCAATGACATTGTAATTCTATAAGAGATAGCACAAGACCTGGAAGAGCAGTTCAACGGAATGGATAGTGTCTTGAAAGAAGGATATAAGATAAACATCAACAGAAGCAAAATGAGGATAATGGAATGTAGTCGAATGAAGTCAGGTGATGCTGAGGGAATTAGATTAGGAAATGAGACACTTAAATTAGTAGATGCATTTTGCTATTTGGGGAGCAAAATAACTGGTGATGGTCGAAGTAGAGAGGATATAAAATGCAGGCTGGCTATGGGAAGGAAAGCGCTTCTGAAGAAGAGAAATTTGTTAACATCGAGTATAGATTTAAGTGTCAGGAAGGCGTTTCTGTAAGTATTTGTATGGAGTGTAGCCATGTATGGAAGTGAAAGATGGATGATAAATAGCTTGGACAAGAAGAGAATAGAAGCTTTCGAAATGTGGTGCTAGAGAAGAATGTTGAAGATTAGATGGGTAGACCACATAAATAATGAGGAGGTATTGAACAGAATTGGGGAGAAGAGAAATTTGTGGAACAACTTGACTAGAAGAAGGGATCGGTTGGTAGGACATGTTCTGAGTCATCAAGGGATCACCAATTTAGTACTGGAGGGCAGCGTGGAGGGTAAAAATCGTAGAGGGGGACCAAGAGATGAATACACTAAGCAGATTCAGAAGGATGTAGGTTGCAGTAGGTACTGGGAGATGAAGAAGCTTGCACAGGATAGAGTGGCATGGAGAGCTGCATCAAACCAGTCTCAGGACTGAAGACCACAACACCAACAATAACCATCTCCATACTGACTAACTTGGAGACTTCAGATGCACCGAGACTGTAAATTAAACAAAGAGTAAAATCAGACTAAAACAGAGCGTGAAATGTGGCTTGCCTCTTCCGTGGCATAAGTATCTTTCAGCAATCACCATATTCCATATCATTGTATGAATACGTAAAGAAGAATTAAACGTATAATTATAATTTTACACAACTCAGAAAAACAGTTTACCAGGGAGAGGAAATTGTTTGAAATGATTACTATTGTAGCTGATGAACGGTTTCAATACGTAATTCTACAAGTTATGCACAGATCACAATAACATTTATTAAATCTTGAATTATAGTTAATTTCGTAATGATTAGGATTCCTAACATTCTCACAAAATAAAGAACAATTGCTGAATAAATTGTTCCAGTCGGTTATTTCGTCAGTACGTACATCGTAAATATTTCAAGAGAATTTCGTGCTGTCGTGCAATCTTCGATGACATTTCAAAAACAGTTTTACGTCCAATAATAATATTTCGACATATTAATAGTACGCTTCGTTGATTATAATAGTGTCAGTGGACCCAAGTCGCATTTAAAGTACGAAACAATGACTATATAAGCTTTCTATGTTCGGCAGTTTTTATAGGCTGCTACCGTGGAGGTGATTTAGGCCCGTTTCACACTGGGACACTGGTGACGGTCACCGACACAGATACATTCGTTTGAACTAGAGCATTCACACCGGGACACAACACCGCCTCAGTGGGCCACTGTGACGCAGCAGTGGCTCACCCTCGCCACATGTGACGCACACGGCCACTGTGTTCACAGCAATCACCGCCGGACGTACATTAGTTTGGATTTGAGTGTTCGCACTGGGACACAGATTACAGCCACAACGCTGCAGATTTGCCAATAAACGGGCAGCCATTTCTGTGACAGTGCCCCGAAACATTCATTGTACAGTATACTGTACACATTGCAGCCATGAGTTTAGATTTCATAAACACGGAAGATTTTATAAGTGAGGTAGAAAGTCGTCCCGCTATTTGGAATGTCAAAAGCGATGACTATAGCAAAAAAGTGGTGGCTAGGAGGGTAGTAACCTACAAGCACATCACAAATACAACGCCAGATGAACAATGAGGCCTAACCACATTAACATTCACGTAACATTTCTAGCAATTACGTTTTTTGCAGCTGCCAAGCCACTTCACCTTCACGGCTAACGAAGTAGTTTGCAACGTCATCTCTGACACTGTTCGCAATATTTCCTCCACGGACTAAACGAGGTGACATGTCCTGCAATCCCTGAATAGTTAACATATCTTCAGACGACATAACGAGTATAAAACAATCCTTTCTCCAGCCGATCATGTAACAGTGGATGTACGTGTAATAAACGTTTTGTCTTCATTCTCCTCCTCCTCCTCCTGCTTAGAAGTACCAACAAAAGTTCCGCCTCGCTCGAGTCCATTTCATTAACTATTCAGTGATCCAGGAGTGTTCTCCACAATTACCGATGACCGTCACTGGCGACCATCACCAGTGTCCCAGTGTGAAACGGGCCTTATAAGGCGGCATAATGTCCTGAAATAGTCTGCTACATTACAAGGTCTCAAGTACGATACAGATAGTCGGCGTTGACCCTAAAATAGGAACCATCCGAGCATTTGCCTTAAGTAATTTGGGGAAAATCACGGGAAACCTACATCAGGATGGCCGGATGAAGGCTGCAGCCTCCACGCTCCCGAATACAAGGCGACTCGGTTTAAAGCAGTGCTGCCTTATTCGATGTAGCCCCAGTGTAGGAAGTCTGTTCAAAAAATTCTGGAACGTTGTCCACAAGATTTTTCTACGCTGACCTTTTACTTATTGTGCATGGTCTCCTTCGAAATAATCTCCTCCACAATTCGTACAGTGCTTCCAACGCCTTTTCCTTTTCCGGAAGCACTCTTGGTGCCCTGTTGCTGGATCGCGTATTTCCTTTTATTCCGCCAACCGTTGCAAATCTTCGACCTTTCAACGGGGTTTTCAAATTTGGAAATAAAAAAAGTCCGCAGGGGCCAGGTCTGGAAAGCTCGGAGGATGAGGAAGCACAGTGATTACAGTATTTACGTTTTTTGTGTAGCAGTCAAAAAATGGCTCTGAGCACTATGGGACTTAACATCTGTGGTCATCAGTCCCCTAGAACTTAGAACTACTCAAACCTAACTAACCTAAGGACATCACACACATCCATGCCCGAGGCAGGATTCGAACCTACGATCGTGGCGGTAACGAGGTTCCAGACTGAAGCGCCTAGAACCACACGGCCACACCGGCCGGCGTGCAGCAGTCACGCACCAACAGGGATGAATGTGCAGTTCCGTTATCGTGATTCAAGGGTCATAAATTGTCTCTGCACATTTCAGGCCGTTTCCTTCTCACATATTCTCGCAGGCGCCGCAACACATCCCGGTAGTACCATCGATTAACAGTTTGTCCCTGTGGCACGAATTCATGATGAACTAATCCTTCAAAGTGAAAGAAAACTGCCAACATGGCTTTGACTTTTGACCTGACCTGAAGAGCTTTCTTTGGTGTTGGAGAACCTTTCCCGATCCATTGTGAAGATTGAACCTTGGTCTCCACATCACAACCGTTCAGCCACATCTCATCACCAGTTATGATTTTCTTAGGGAACATTTCGATCTCATTTGCGCGATGCAAAAGCTCTTCAAAGATTGCGAGGCGAAGGTCTTTCTGGTCTTGACTCACGAGCTGTGGGACGAACTTGGCAGCAACATGATGCATTCCAAGATGATGTGTCAGGATTTGATGACATGATCCAACTGAAATGCTACATTCTTCGGCAAACTCTCGGACAGTCTTGGATTGGCACACACAGTTTCGTTGACGTTGCTGACATTAGCGTTGTCAGTACACGTTGAAGGGCGTCTGATCGAGGATCATCTTAACTTCCGTCCGGCCATTTTTAAACCGTGTGAACCATTCGTAACACCGAGTACGGCTTAAGCATTCATCACCGTAGGCTTTCTGCATCATTCGGTGTGTCTCTGTAAGGGTTTTCATGAGTGTCACGCAAAATTTAATCCAGGCGCGTTGCTTCTCTAACTCTGCGACCTCTAAAGTCGTTCTACTCAATACAGCACTGAACAATAACTAACAGACATAAAACAATGAAACTTCCAGCAATTACATATTAAACACAGGTGTGCGCAGGGATGCCAGCCGCATTTCGCTCCAACACGGCATTGGCACAAAATTACGAATGTTCGGGAATTTTTTGAACACACCTCGTACAATACTCTTTTGCCATGGAGTTATTTAAAAATGCAAATTGGTAGTGCTGCACTATTCATCCGTTTCAGGACACACTACAAACACGTCATTTCATTATGTAACACTGCGCACTACAACCTGAAGTCATAGAGGACAGGAACTTTCGAAACGTGGTGCTGTAAAAGCAAGCTGAAGATTACATGGGAAGATCGAATAACAAATGACGAGGTGCTGAGAAAGATTAGGGAGAAAAAAAATGGCTCTGAGCACTATGGGACTTAACATCTGTGGTCATCAGTCCCCTAGAACTTACAACTACTTAAACCTAACTAACCTAAAGACATCACACACATCCATGCCCGAGGCAGGATTCGAACCTGCGACCGTAGCGGTCACGCGCTTCCAGACTGTAGCGCCTAGAACCGCACGGCCACACCGGCCGGCCGATTAGGGAGAAAAAAAGCTTTTTATGGCACAACCTGACTGAAAGATGGGATCGTACTTAGAAAACTGTGGCAATTTCTTTGTGCCAGATGAGCTATTTCGCCAGCGCCGATTGGTGATTCACTGTCCACAAGTATCTGTATGAGACACGCGCCAGTGGCGAGCTGACGCACACCGTGGAGTTTGTGACGGCCGGGGAACGGCACCGTGGCTGGCGGTGACGCGCCGGGTTCGCCTCCAGGCGAGATGACTCCTCCACCCCCTCCACCCCACCCTCATTGATCCAGCGCCAGTCTCCACGTCATTCCGTGTCTGCCAGACGCACAGGCCCAATGCTGCTGCTTGGACCAGCTCCACAATGGTTGAAACCTTCCCGTCTCCTCTATACCCCTTCTGTTATTGATAACCTTCCCTTTTACAATAAACTTTGAAACCTTTCCTTAGGATTTCTATCTCTTGCTTAATAATAACAAATGAAATCTTCCCTTTGAAATTTATTCTCTTTCTCAATCTTCGCATAGAAATTTAATTGCTGCTTTTTAAAAGTGATTTTCGGCTTATTTCGACGAAACATAGAATGTGTCGTCGTCGTGTGGCCCTCAGTCGTTATCTGCAATAACCCGAAACTGTTCCTTACCTTTTTTACTGTTACTGGATCGCCATCTGACTGCTACATCTAACTGCGACATGAATATACTTACTCTGGTTTACCATACTCTATTAACTGCTGGTGGGCTGTCATAATAAGTGGCTGTATTTATTACCAAAGCTGACGTTATTCTTTAATTAATTTGACTGAAGTTACGTAATTCATAGTTACACTTTTTCTTGACAACAATAAAATTTTTGCAAAGTTTTATGTTGATGGTTTTTGGGATGGATTATAATCAGTAATGCAACATTGCTGGCAAAAATTAATTATATTCTGAATACGCTTCAAATATTTACTGTTGGTAATGAAATGATTTTACAAACGTTCAAATGGGACTTACTTTTTACAATAATCTTACAACTAGCATTGCGCAAACATACCTTCAGTAGTCCTGAGTTTCGCAAAGAAAATAATTCAATAATATTAGTTCCTCTTATGATAATAGTTAGTTGATGCCTCTGTACATCCGTTTATAATCTCTTGTAAATCATAGCTGGTGGCTGGCAGGCACACCGCTCCTCTTAACCTCTCGCTTCAGACCTGCTACCGACTCGCTTCACTTCTCGCTTACTACTAGTGATGGGGAGCTCGTGAATGAGTCGTTCAAATGAACGCTTCACTCCAGTGAGGTGTGAACTACCCACTCAATTTCAATGAACTGGTACTTCAAACTCTTCACAGATAGCACACTCCACACTTTTTTCTAGTTCACTCACTCTCTTTGCCTCTCCCTCTCCCACTACATCGGCGCTACGTCACTCATCCTCCCTTCACTTCAATCCTCCCTCTACTGCCTGTCGACGAATCGCGTGGTGTTTGTGGGGAACGATAGGTTTACGAGAGTTGGGTAGTTGAGGGGCGAGGGGAAAGCAGCGTCAGTTGCTTCCTGCAGTGCTGACATCATTACCCATGAGTAATTGTGCAGTTACACTCCGCGTCTACGGGTAGCCTACCGTTGGCAGCGCTTGCAGACAAATGAATATTAAAGATACGAACGAAGAGGCTGGCTGTGTGAGCACGCACACCCAACATGAAAATAAAAGGTTTGTTAATAACACTGAAAGAGGGATTTTACCTGAAATCGTACCAATGACTACAGGTGACAGTTTACGTTTTGACGGAGGGTTATTATTCTCAACAAAAATAAAATCTACAGGAAAACTTCTGAATAATTTCTTAACGTAGGTATATAGACTTTGTGACAGTGGTAAACATACTCATTCTATTTTGGATTAAATTTTAAAAGGAACATAAAATTGGACTGCATTTCATTGGTAGCCATAGTTTTCAGTCCATGAATACAACAAATAATGTTTCATTTGGCAGATAAAGACTTTTTTGGGCGCTTCATGAGAAGATGTCGAGCAAGATTAAATGTAATACCTTCTTTATATGTGACAGGCTTCTCTGTTTATCTTTCCTTTGTCCCCTTCGACCATGCTATATTTAACTCAGACGCTGTAAGAGCGTAAAACGTTGCGTGCACTTTACTGCCTAGTTCGGCCATCTGTTGGTAAAATTATTAAGTATTACGAAGCTTTATTGTACGAGCGAGGCGAAGCGAGCGTAGCAGCGGCTGAGCGGCGAACTGGGCAACTTCGCCAGCCTTCCGTACTTCATGAATGAACTACTTCATTTGAACGCTTCACGGCAAAGAGTGAAATGAATGAAGTAGTTCACGGGAATGAATGAGTTCGACCCATCTCTACTTACTACTGACTTCCTACGACGCTAAAGTGCGGTCTCTCCTGCCAACAATGCTTTCTGGTGCAGATAATCCCTGCTACCATTACAATATGTATCAATGCGCGGTCTTTCCCGCTCTTTTCTTAAAAATGTATCCATACGCGGTCTCTCTTGTCAACAATATTTTGGTGCAGACATTCCCTGCTACCACAATTATTTCCAACATGACAAATATTAATTATTCGTACTTGATCCTATTAATAAAATATAAACATCTTTCATAAATTGTGATTTGACAATAGACAATAGAAACATACACGTCTTACATGGTGTAGCGTTATGATCAGCTGCTTCACAGTGAACTTAAAGTTTCAAGAAATATTTTCGGCTCATGTACTGCTACCGCTATTGCATTCATCACTCACAGCTGTACCGAGGTTATACTGTACTCGTGGCAGAACTGCCACGATTTGCGTATCACAGCATCTTCTTCCTGTCGGTTAAATTTCGCGTCTGTAGCATGTCATCTTCGTGGTGTAGCAATTTTAATGGCCAGTAGTGTACATAAGTGAGCGGTGGTCTTATCTAATGGTCTGTAACTATGATCATAAAAGTTATAATACATCATTAGGCGTTTCTACCTTACATGTAACATCGTTGCTGTCATGACCTGTCTTTTTTAGAACAATTATTTTCTGCTAGATATACAGTGGAGATGTATACTTGATGTTCTGGAGATGTATACCTGATTTTAGCTGGTTCCCGTGTATGGTAGTTTTATGAGAGCTTTGATGACAGTGGATCAGCGATATTACATGTTTACATAGTTGCCATTATAAATAAGTGATATGTGGGAATTAAGTTTTTTTATTGTTTTTATAGGTTTGTTTCTAATTATGTTTTTGTCTGGAGTTTGTTTTAGTTTTACTTCACATTTTTATTTTACATTTTTAATTTTTTCGTAATAATTTTGTTATTGTCTATGATTTATGTTGGTATTATGTCTTTGTTTTATCTCCTTCATGTTGTTACCGCTGTTCCTGCAGACATCTACAACTTTTATAAGTTTGTAAGTAGGTTTAATAAAAATGAATCATCACTGATAACTCAAGCGATGTATATTGATGAAAAATATTGCATGCGACAAATTAAGTGTATCTTTGTATTCAACAAGTGTCTGACCCCGGTAACTGAGTGGTCAGCGTGACAGAATGTCAGTCCTAAGGGCCCGGGTTCAATTCCCCGCTGGGTCGGAGATTTTCTACGCTCAGGGACTGGATGTTGTGTTGTCTTAATCATCATCATCGATGAGGATGACTCATCGACGCGCAGGTCGCCGAAGTGGCGTCAACTCGAAAGACCTGCACCAGTCGAACGGTCTACCCGACGGGAGGCCCTAGCCACACGATGAATTATTATTCAACAAGTCACAAACTGTGTAAGCTTTCTAAGGAAAGGCTACTGTGTATTAGTTTTAGTATCATGTACAAATTAATAACGGTGGATAAACTGTTATTTAAAAATAAAAGGAAAATTGCTGTAACGAAGACACAATAAAACATCTTTTGCGAGAAATCGTGTTTTCATCGTAATTTTATTTTACATTTCCTTGTTTTGAGTGAATCAGGCTCGTTAATTATCTCATTCAAATCCAGTTTAGTTGCTGTGTCATATTCTATCGGTAAGATATCCAGATTTGACAGTCGGCTTTCACTTCTTCGAACTTTCAAGGGAATATCGTCGACTGATCAGGAGAAAACAAGCAGAGTTGCAAGATATCAGCCCCAGCAGGCGACCCCGCCCGAAGATTTGGGCCACAATTCTGACAGTATGCAGTTATGGCTTCCTGAAAGAACAGCTTTTAAATATTCGTGGCCACTGGTTGTTTGTAACTCGCCCCGCCCGGCAGCAGACGCCCACCGCTCGAGCGCCGAGAACGGCACAGCGGTGTGACAGCTGGAGCCTTTGTATTCGCGATGTGCTGAAGAGGAGGGAACAGGAGCTGGAGGTGGACACCTGCTCGGCGCGTTTTGAAATCTCGTCCGTGAACGTATGTCGTTCTTTGCGAAAAATGGAAAGTAATATTAGTACCTTATATCTCAACCTCAAACACATGTAAGTTTGCTAAACCTTCATAAAATTTACAATTGCAGTAGGGTAAAAAACAGGACATTTTGCACTCGATTTGGTATGTAACATACCGTTGGAGATCTAATAATGGTAATCAAGTAATGCTTTACCTTTAAATTATGACTTCCTTTGAATTAAATGTGGAGTAGTAAACTTCACGATGGTTAAGTAGCGATGTAACATTTTCCCCCTCTTTAGTATTCTACGGTTAATATTATTTTTACAGTATTCTCTGTTTGATATTCTGCATATGTACATATATAGAGTGGAACCTCGCTTAACGACAACCTCCCATAAGGCGCAATTCATAAAGAGCAAAACAAATTTAAAAAAAAAAATGATCCACTTAACGAGCGATGTTTCGCATAACGAGTGACGGTGATTTAGTGTGACGTCACCAGCCGTTCTCCTGCAGCGGGGGAAACGTTCAACAATATGAACACCTCTCATTGTCGGCAGTGGCATAAGAACAATGTCTTTAGTACGTTCGTACTGCAGCCTGGGTTTAGCGCTCTTTCTGCTACCATCTTAGTGCAGATTGTGACCACACATTTTTTAAATCTTTTATTCACATTGCGATATTCTGTGTGCTAATTTTAATAATCTTCGTAGAAAAGTCCTCAAAGCTAAGCCACCAGAAGACAAGCATAAGGGAAAGAAAATTACCTTAGAAATGAAAATAAAATCACTGAAAACCGTGAACGTTGTGTGAGCGTTGCTGATTTAGTACGCACATACAATCGGTCTACATCAACTATTTGCACTGTCCTCACGAACAAGGACAAAATTACAGAGACATATGCTTCAAAAGTATCTAAACAACGGTTTCGTATTTTGGACGATGTTGAAAGGTTGCTCCTTGTGTGGATAAATGAAAAACCGTTGCAAAGCGACACTATTAACGAGAACATCATTTGTGAGAAGGAGAGAATGATTTTCGCCGACCTCGTTAAGAAGACAGAAGAAGTGTTTAAGGGATGTCGTAGGTAGTTCGAGAAGTTTAAGAGAAGAACCGGCATCCACAGCGTTGTCAGGCACGGCGGAGCAGCCAGCTCCGACACAAAGGCAGCGGAGAACTTCATCAGCAATTTCGAGGTGCTCGTAGCTTCTGAGGATTACCTGCCGCAACAGGTTTTTAATTTTAATTGCGACGAGATGGGTCAATTCTGGAAAAAGATGCCGAAGCCTATCTTTATAACAGCAGAGAAAAATGCATTGCCAGGTCACAAGCCAATTAAAGACCGTCGCACACTACTATTCTTTACCAATGCAAGCTTCTTCTTTGCCAATCAGAAACTCCACGAGCCTTCAAGAAGTGTAAAATCCAGAAGGGCAGGTTAAATGTGATGTGGAGGTCCAACAACAAGGCTTGGCTGACATGTAATCTTTCTTGTGATTGGATCAGTGAAGTGTTTGGTCCTTCGGTGAAAAAAATATTTACTTGAGCTGAATCTGCCACTCCATGTCTTGCTTGTTATGGACAACGCTCCCGCCCATTCTCCAGGCCTACAAGACATCTCCCTTGAGGAATTTCATTACAATGCCGGCCGGTGTGGCCAAGCGGTTCTATGCGCTTCAGTCTGGAACCGCGCGACCGCTACGGTCAGCGTTTCGAATCCTGCCTCGGGCATGGATGTGTGTGTTGTCCTTAGGTTAGTTAGGTTTAAGTAGTTCCAAGTTCTAGGGGACTGATGACCTTAGATGTTAAGTCACATAGTGCTCAGATGCATTTGAACCATTTCATTACATCAAGACCCAATTTCTGCCTCCCAGCCCCACTCCGTACTCCAGCCTAAGGACCAGTAGATCATTTCTAACTTTAAGAAGCTCTACACTAAATCACTCTTAGAGCATTGCTTTGAATTGACTGAAGCTACCAATCTCACTCTCAGAGAGTTTTGGAAATATCACTTCAACATCGTTGTCTGTGTCAAGGTGATCGAAAATACGTGGAAACGGGTTACCAAGAGAACTGTCACTTCTGCTTGGAAGGAACTTTGGAGGGAGTGCGTTGTCAAATGTGACTCTGAGGCATTTGAGTAGTATTTGTGGAACCTGTAGTCAACGAGATTGCGTCTTTGGTCAGTAGCATTGGACCAGAAGTGGATAACAATGATATCGATGAGCTTGTGGAAGATCACAACTAAGAAGTGACCACCTGGCCACCAAAGAGCTTATGGAGTTGTAGCCTGTTTCAAAGCGGGAAGTTGTCGAGAGGAGTTCTTCAGAGGAGGAGGAGGAGGAGGAGGCGGTAACAGCAAAGCACCCATCTTTTGGCGCAATAAGAGAAATGCTGAAAGCATGGGAATCGATTGCATTGTACACTGAAAATCATCACCCCAATAAAGCAGTGGCTATGTGCACTACAAATTTATTTTACGATAATGCCAAGTATTGAAGCGTCGGGAAAAACAGATCACTGCAGATAGCTTCCTAGTAAAAAAGAATTAGTTATGTATTGAAAATAATAAAGTACATAATACTGTATGTATAATTTTCTTTGAATAAATTGCGAGAATAAGATAAAACTTTTAGTACTTTTTCTGTATGGAACGGTAGACCGTTCGCCGGGTGCAAGTCTTTCGATTTGACGCCACTTCGACGACTTCCGCGTCCATGGTGATGAAATTAGGATGATTAGGACAACACAACACCCAGTTCCTAAGAGGAGAAAATCTCCGACCCAGCCGGGAATCGAAACCGGACCCTTAGGATTGACATTCTGTCGCGCTGACCACACAGCTACCGGGGGCGGACACCTAAGCAACTTAAGTATTATTATAAAATGGAGTTAATGATTTTCGATTTACAGATTAATCACGTAACAGAGTAGTGCATCTCCTACAAACGTACTTCACATTAAAAGTGCCAGCTTTAAAATCCAAAGAAATTAACGAAATGGCGCTACGCTACTTTCGTGATAACAAACTCACTAGTTTCATTCGTTTACACTTCATTTGTGAACTGCAACATAAAAAGGCAAAGAGATCTCTGGCACTAGTAATAGGTTAGAAACCGAGCACTTTGACACAGCGGACAAAGTATCTTACCAGTGCCGTAACGGTATTTCACGATCCTCTCACTCCTGTTCACAAAACTTGGCATTTGGGCTTTAGCGGTTGCAGATGAGTAGAGCGAGTGACAAACAACCTGTGTGCGCATGTTTAAAAGCTGCACTTTCAGAATTATGGACCAAATTTTCCCGCGGGATCGACTGCTGGACTGACGTCTTGCATGTGAGCTTTTTTCCCCTTAAAATATGAGGTCAACTTGGTGATGTTTCCTTGCCATATGAACAGAATGTAGCTATCTATAGACATGAGCAAGGGTCTTGTCGCAGTGGTAACGCCGGTTCCCATCAGATCACAGAAGTTAAGCACTGTTCGGCTTGGTTAGCACTTGGATGAGTGACCGTCCGGTTGTGCCGAGCGCTGTTGGGAAGTGGGCTTTACTCAGCCCCTGTGAGGACAATTGAGGGGCTACTTGCTTGACAAGTAGCGGCTCCTTACACCAAAACTGACAGTGGCCGAGAGAGCATTGCCCCGCCATATCCGCATCCAGTGACGCCTATCAGTTAAGGATGACATGGCGGTCGGTTGGTACCGTTGAACATCCAGAGGCCTGTTCGGACGGAGTTCTGTTCCCGTAACAGTATAAGCCAGCCGCAGAGGACTTATTCATGAATTCTTTATTGTTTTCACAGCATTAACTTGGAGGTAACAGAAGTACATGTTGGAGTGACAAGTAAATCACGTGTAGTGATTAAAATTCTCTGGGTCTTATGCCGCGTCATTGCTAAAAACTAACAACAATAATAAACTAAAACCGAGGATAGGCATAAATACGAAGGCCCTCGTAAAGGACTCGAGAACTGATCCTGACACAGCCAAGAGACTAATCACCAAGGTGCCTGTTCCTCCTAGAATCTACGGAGTACCTAAGCTCCATAAGGAGGGTTATCCGCTGAGGCCCATAGTGAACGGAATAGATTCACCTACGTATTATGTTGCGAAACATCTGGCACCTAAGTTACGCCGTCTTGTGGGACACACAGACTCCTGCGTGAAAGACTCTTCCCACTTCATACAACTGATTAGGGAACAGCGAATAAAGCCATCAGACATTATGATCAGTTTAGACATCAAGTCTCTCTTCACTAACGTACCTATCGAGGAGACTATGCGCATTCTACAGGGTCGGATCCCACCAGATATCTGCGATCTGGTCCACTTATGCTGTCATCGACGTACTTCACCTGGCGGGGAAAATATTACGAACAGTTAGATGGAGTGGCAATGGGTTCCCCGCTCTCCCCTCTAGCTGTGGACATCTTCATGGAAGCCTTCGAGCAAACGGCCCTAGCTTCTGCTCCATTACGCCCGAGTTGTTGGCTACGGTATGTGGACAACACATTCGCCATCTGGCCCCAGGGTGAAGCGCAATTGGGAAACTTCCTCCAGCACTTAAATACGAGTAGCCTGCACAAAAATATAAAGTTCACACATGAGACTGAAATCAATGGTACCTTGCCATTTCTGGATGTGGAAGTATACAGAGCTGCCGAAGTTAAACTGGGACACAAAGTGTACCGGAAACCAACGCACACTAATCGCTACCTGCACGCGGAGAGCCACCGCCACCCAGCGCAAAAGTATTCCGTTCTGCATACGTTAACTGCCCGAGCCGACCGGATAAGCGATGAAAATAACATCAAAGAAGAATTAAAGGAGCTACAACACACGTTTCGTGCCAACGGCTATGGGTAAGGGGGGTAGGAGAGCTCACGGTTAATTCTTATATTCTGCAAGCCACCTTGTGGTGTGCGGCAGTGAGTACTCTGAGTACATCTACATCTATATGGATACTCTGCAAATCACATTTAAGTGCCTGGCAGAGGGTTCATCAAACCACCTTCACAATTCTCTATTATTCCAATCTCGTATAGCGAATGAACACCTATATTTTTCCGTAAGAGCTCTGATTTCCCTTATTTTATCTTTGGGATCGTTCCTCCCTACGTAAGTCGGTGTCAACAAAATATTTCCGCATTCGGAGGAGAAAGTTGGTGATAGGAATTTCGTGAGAAGATTCCGTCGCAACGAAAAACGCCTTTCTTTTAATCATGTCCATCCCAAATCCTGTATCATTTCTGTGACACTCTCTCCCATATTTCGCGATAATACAAAACGTGCTGCCTTTCTTTGAACTTTTTCGATGTATTCAGTCAGTCCTATGTGGTAAGGATCCCACACCGCGCAACAGTATTCTAAAAGAGGACGGACAAGCGTAGTGTGGGCAGTTTCCTTAGTAGGTGTTGTTCTCAATGGAGAGACGTCTACAGACGTTAAAGTAACCTCTGGCGTGCCACAGGGGAGTGTTATGGGACCATTGCCTTTAACAATATATATAAATTACCTAGTAGATAGTGTCGGAAGCGCCATGCGGCTTTTCGCGGATGATGCTGTAGTATACAGAGAAGTTGCAGCATTAGAAACTTGCAGCGAAATGCAGGAAGATCTGCAGCGGATAGGCACTTGGTGCAAGGAGTGGCAACTGACCCTTAACATAGACAAATGTAATGTATTGCGAATACATAGAAAGAAGGATCCTTTATTGTATGATTATATGATAGCGGAACAAACACTGGTAGCAGTTACTTCTGTAAAATACATGGAAGTATGCATACGGAACGCTTTGAAGTGGAATGATCATATAAAATTAATTGTTGGTGAGGCGGGTGCCAGGTTGAGATTCATTGGGAGAGTCCTTAGAAAATGTAGTCCATCAACAAAGGGGGTGGCTTACAAAACACTCGTTCGACCTATACCTGAGTATTGCTCATCAGTGTGGGATCCGTACCAGGTCGGGTTGACTGAGGAGATAGAGAAGATCCAAAGAAGAGCGGCGCGTTTCGTCACAGGGTTATTTGATAAGCGTGATAGCGTTACGGAGATGTTTAGCAAACTCAAGTGGCAGACTACAAGAGAGGCGCTCTGCATCGCGGTGTAGCTTGATGTTCAGGTTTCGAGAGGGTGCGTTTCTGGATGAGGTATCGAATATATTGCTTCCCCCTACTTATACCTCCCGAGGAGATCACGAATGTAAAATTAGAGAGATTCGAGCGCGCACGCAGGCTTTCCGGCAGTTGTTCTTCCCGCGAACCATACGCGACTGGAACAGGAAAGGGAGGTAATGACAGTGGCACGTAAAATGCCCTCCGCCACACACCGTTGGGTGGCTTGCGGAGTACAAATGTAGATGTAGATGTAGATGAACCAGGTGAAATGTTACAAATTTTTAGTACAATAATCACTGAATCTAATCTAATCTACTCTGATCTCATATTGGCTACAGTGGAAAGATTATATACAAATAACAAAATGGCTCTGAGCACTATGGGAGTCAACTGCTGAGGTCATTAGTCCCCTAGAACTTAGAACTAGTTAAACCTAACTAACCTAAGGACATCACAAACATCCATGCCCGAGGCAGGATTCGAACCTGCGACCGTAGCGGTCTTGCGGTTTCAGACTGCAGCGCCTTTAACCGCACGGCCACTTCGGCCGGCCTACAAATAACAATTTTGGTTGAGATTCACAGATAGATATGAAAGGCTGGAGGCAGAGGGAGGGGAAGAGAAAGAGAAAGTGTGAGGGAGAGAGGGGGTGGAAAGAGTGGTTGCATGAGAGCAAACTTTACATAGCTGGGGATCTTAAGATTCTATCTGTTACATGTAATAACTGCCTAAAGGTAATACATTGGTTAATGCTTTAAAATATGCAGATTGATGTACAATTTGTGCCAGTAGTTGATGTACATATAGTTTCAAGCTGACAAGGGGTTACGATCTGTTGGTGTCATGATATATCTGTATACGAGGTCAATTGCTTTACATTTGGCGGCTGTCACGGTATGATAAGTAAATATTTATGGTAAATATTAAGGTGTGTGTGTGTGTGTGTGTGTGTGTGTGTGTGTGTGTTGCAGTTTTAGTGACGTAGGCAGTTGCTGAAAACAAAGGTGATACTACTGTAAATATTGTAATTTTTGTCATTCAAGGTGGATTCAGGTTGTTTTGTTCGGTGTTTGTATATTTGGAGTGTTTCGAGTATGTCCAGTTTTCTGCCTTTTGGTTGGGTGTGTAGGATACTGATACTTGTGTTGTTAACAGTGTGTTTTGTTTCACGCAAGTGGGTGGCTGTTGCTAATGTGTCGTATTTTTTTGTATTTTAGTGCTGACATGTGTTCTTTGAACCTAATCTCAAATGATCTGCCTGTCTGGCCTATGTAAAAGCAGTCACAGTCCAAACATTCAATTTTGTACACATCTTTCATGAAGTGGCTTTCGTGTGCTTATGTTGTGAGGTAACTTCTGTCCAATCTTGTTGTCTGTGGTAATGTATTACCTTTAGGCAGTTATTACATGTAACAGATAGAATCTTAAGACCCCCTGCTTTGTAAAGTTTGCTCTCATGCAACCACTCTTTCCACCCCCTCTCTCCCTCACACTTTCCCTGTCTCTTACCCTCCCTCTCCGTCCAGCCTTTCATATCTATCTGTGAATCCCAACCAAAATTGTTATTTGTATATAATTTTACCACTGTAGCCAATATGAGATTATATTAGATTAGATTAGAGTCAGTGATTATTGTACTTAAAGTTTGTAACATTTCACCTGGTTGTATAAACGAAGTATTTATCCCAAGGCATTTATTTGACACCTCGAAACAAACATCTCCAAATCCTTTCAAATTTATTCTATAATAATGTTGTTTCGGTGTATATTCTAAATACTTTGTGATAATGTTTTCTATTCTGCTATACGATCCTTGCACCCAATAGTTAGCGGACGCCATATTTGTTTACGTAATATGACGGTATACATGTGATGTGTTACGACAGTGAAAGGAACCTGTGACCACTGGAGGTACTCTATTTTACTTATTTTACGTTTACCGTTAGATATACGTTAATTTTGTCAAAAAGAAACCCAAACCATGTTGTGAAATAGTGTTTTCTTTCTCTATTCTGATACAGTAGGAGTTTTTGTGCTGTTACTGTGAGCGCTGAATGATCCGCCACATGAAAGTTAAACCCTGTCTTCGAGGAAACTTGCGTCCCCGGGTTCACAGATGTCGTGCTTCTGTGGTAGAGTTAACACATGTTTAAACACGTTTCATCCGAAAGCAAATGTTATATTTCTGGAAAATTATTCAGCTAACATTAAAAAGGGACAATTGATTTATCTTCTTACCTCCCGCCATATTCAACAAGTGGTCATATAGCCATGAGAACACCTGATGCCCGCGATGGAGTGTTTGTTCGTGACAAAATTGTTAAAATTACCAAGATAAACTGCATTATTTTAAATGAAAATAAAATTATTTGTTTTGGTTTTTTACACACGTGCTGTCACATTTGCAAACCAGTAATTCATGGTGCGCTGGTATGGTCAAAGTGAGAACCAATTGCATCACCACACTTTTCTAACACACTGCATCATCGATGAACTCAGTGCTGTCAACATATCCGGAGTAATCACTTTACATGCTGTAGTAATTCGCTCTCTCATGTCATCCACAGTCGTTGTCAGGCGATCGTGCTGGTTTAAATCATACCTAACTGGAAGAGTGCAGAAAGTTGAAATAAGCAGTTCACATAATATGCAAAAACTGGTGATTTCTCAAACTGGGGAACAATCAAGAATGGGGTGCCGCAAGGTTCGGTCTTGGGTCCTCTACTTTTCTTAATATATATTAATGACTTGCCATTCTATATTCACGAAGATGCAAAGCTGGTACTTTTTGCCGATGATGCAAGTATAGCTATCACACCCAACAGACAAGAATTAACTGGTGAAATTGTAAACGATGTTTTTCAGAAAATCATTAGGTGGTTTTCTGCAAATGGGCTCTCATTAAACTTTGACAAAACACAGTATATACAGTTCCACACAGTAACTGGAATGACACCATTAATAGACTTAGATCAGAAATCGGTAGCTAAGGTAGAATATTCAAAATTTCTAGGTGTATGCATTGATGAGGGGTTGAACTGGAAAAAACACACTGAGGATCTGCTGAAACGTTTGAGTTCAGCTACTTATGCTATTAGGGTCATTGCAAATTTTGGTGATATACATCTCAGTAAATTAGCTTACCACGCCTATTTTCATTCTCTGCTCTCGTACGGAATCATATTCTGGGGTAACTCATCATTGAGTAAAAGAGTGTTCATTGCACAAAAGCGTGTAATCAGAATAATTGCTGGAGCTCATCCAAGATCATCCTGTAGACACTTATTTAAAGAGCTAGAGATCTTCGCTGTAGCCTCACAATATGTATATTTACTTATGAAATTTGTTATTAATAATCCGAACGAATTCAAAAGTAATATCAGTGTACATGGCTACAACACTAGGAGAAAGGATGATCTTCACTACTCAAGGTTAAATCTAACTTTGGCTCAGAAGGGGGTAAATTATACTGCCACAAAACTCTTTGGTCACTTACCTAATAGCATCAAAAGTCTGACAGAAAGCCATATAGCATCTAAAAGGAAATTAAAAGAATTTCTCAATGGCAACTCCTACTCATTAGAAGAATTTTTGGATATAGTTAAGTGCGTAATTTCCCCAACCCCCACAAAAAATAATTAATTAAAAATATTAAGTGTCATGTAATATTTTCTGTAATTTAATATCTTGTATAAACACCTTTTATTAACCTGACACGTTCCACATCATTACGAAGTGTCGTATTCATGATCTATTGGACAAGTACTAATCTAATCTAATCTCTAATCTGCGTCGGAATAGGACTGCCTCTCGTGACCCACCACTTTGGAAATAAGCAGTTTAATGCGTGTCTTGCTGCTGAAGAATTATAGGCAGGACATCCATCATGTTTGAACCTCTTGACCAGTTCTCAAGATCACATTTTCCAAATTTCCCCATTCAACGAACTATCAACGAAACAAAGGCAGACGGTGTTTTAGCCTTTTATGCCACACCACATTGTCATTAGTTGAAGACCTGACGAAGCCAATGTCGGTCTCCCTTTGACGAAAGGTACACGCTTCTCAAACTAGCGTTCCCGTGCTTTCTGAATGAGACCTAATCATTAACGAATTCGTTGTCGATAAAATTATCGTCTTGATGGAGAAACAACTCACAAACTATGTTCAACAATCACTGCCATGGATCTGTTGACATAGAGGAATATGGAACGAGTGATGTGCACGGTGAAAACACCGACCGCTTCTTTCGCTGATACCGACCACTCTGTGTATGTGGCGCTGTTGGCGAGCGGGATTAATGCCGCAGCCTCAAGAAACGCTACTTCCGCAGCTTCGACGGCAGTACTCTCCTGTCGTATACGTGTGCCTGGGGCAAAGCCTACAGCCCCGCGAAAGTCTTTCGATGGTAATAACGAAGATGGGACGAGCTGGACAGCGTCTGCCTGAGAGCATTTCTGCATACAATTCTGGAGTTCTGGATGTATTTTGATGACATTCACCACAAACTAAGGACCTTCATTAAATAACATTGTACTCCTAAAAAGGGTTTACACATTATTAACGATTTCACTATGTGGATGGTTGATAAGCAATACACTGTAAATTAATTACAGCTTTCCTCACAACAAACCTGAACTACGTAGCGAGTGGTTCCATTGCACCGCAGTTAACTTTTCCAAAAGGCAACGCACAAGTGATGACTGGGGATAGGAAAATTTCGCGAAAGCGACAAAGCAAAAAATTGCGTGAAATCGACGATTTTATAAAATATCGCGAAATTTGTCATTTTACCGTTTAAAAAAAGTTGTAAATCTGAGGACGGCAGTTTACTAACTTTCGTAAATCGTAGTTATTAAATGATTAAATTTCATTTTCACTTCTTGTTTCCTCAAGGAAATTAGATGTGGCAAATTAGATAAAGGACTAAGGAAAAGGCTTGGCAAATATTTTGTCTGGAGTGTGGCACTATATGGGGCAGAAACATGGATGCTGAGACGAGAGGATGAAAAAAGGTTAGAAGCATTTGAGATATGGATGAGGAGGAGAATGGAGAGAATAAGCTGAAAGAGTACTGGATAGGGTTGGTGAGAGAAGATGTCTGCTGAACGTTGTAAGAGAAAGGAAAAAGAACTGGTTGGGACATTCATTGAGAAGGGAGTGCTTGGTAGCAGCTGCTTTGGAAGGATTGGTTTGTGGGCGAAGACTGAGAGGAAGAAGGAGGTACAAGATGATAGACGACATAAAGGGAAGAGGAAATTATGCAAACCTGAAGAGGATGGCAGGAGACCAGACAGCCTGGAGAACTACCATGTGAAAACCTGCCTTTTGACAGAACACTGACGATGATTTCCTCAAGGTTGGGGTTCGTGTATAGTCTTCAAGTGGCAGTCCATTTCACACGTAACGAACATGGCGTGATGTCGACAATAGCACCAAAATTGGCAAAAAATAACAGCGAATTTGTCAAAAAATAACACTGAATTCAG
The DNA here is from genome assembly GCF_023898315.1 of Schistocerca nitens. Classification (NCBI taxonomy): domain Eukaryota; kingdom Metazoa; phylum Arthropoda; class Insecta; order Orthoptera; family Acrididae; genus Schistocerca; species Schistocerca nitens. Next base: position 99,604,943 of record NC_064622.1, read on the forward strand.
GAAAAAATATCAGCGAATTTGGAAAAAGGTAACATCAAATTTGGTAAAAAAAAATCGCCAAATTTAGCAAACAGAGCACCGAATTTGCTAAAGAAATCACCGAATTTTATAAAAAAGTCGCCGAGTTTGGCAAAGAGATAAGCGAATTCTGAAAAGGAATCTTGAAATTCGGCCAAAATAACACCGTATTTGGAAAAAATTGCTTCAAATTTGGCAAATATATCACCGAATTCGGTAAAAAAACATAATTCGGGAAAAAATAACATTGAATTTGTCAAAAAATAACACCGAATTCGGGAAAAAATACCAGCGAATTTGGAAAAAAAGTAACATGGAATAGGCAAAAAAATCACCCAATTTAGCAAAAACATCACCGAATTTGATAAAGAAATCAACGGATTTGATAAAAAGTCGCTGAGTCTGGCAAAGAGACACCGAATAACGCAAAAAAATCGTCAGATTCGGGAAAAATAAAACCGTATTTGGAAAAAAATGCTTCACATTTGGCAAAAATATCACCAAATTCGGTAAAAAAAACCCTAATTCCGTAAAAATATCACCGAATTCGGCAAATATAACATCGAATTTGACAAAAATAACGCCATATACGCAAAAAATGACGCCGAATTCGGCAAAAAAAAACACCGAACGTGCCAAAAATTATCGCCCCATTTCGCAATTACCGAATTTAGCAAACATATTAGCGAATTTGGCAAAAATCATAAAATTCGGCAGAAAGTCACCGAATCTGACAAAGAAATCACAGAATTCGACAAGAAATTTCACCGAATCCGGCAAAAAATAACATCGAATGCGCCCAAACAAATCGGATTTGGCGAAAAATACATTGACTTTGGCAAAAAAAAAATCACCGGATTCGGTAAAAAATAACACAGAATTCCGCCAAATTAACACCGTATTTAGCAAAAACTACATCAATTTCGGCAAAAGAATACCATCGAATTTGGCAAAAATTGGTACCGAATTAGGTAAAAATTGACTCCAAATATGGCAAAAATGATGCCAAATTTGGTAAAATTTCTCATAATTTGGCCAAAAAAACTACACCGAATTTGGCAAAAAAAATAACGCCGAAATCGGCCGTAGAATAGGTTGTCGTCAAAAGTCGCATAAACTTCACGTACCCATTGCCATGGCGGCGCAAGTTTACTTGAAGAGCGATGAAAATTTCGGGGTGGTGGACCATTCAAGAGCCGCAACGACAGCACAAAAATCATTATACTCAGTGTATTTTTCCTCTGCAATTTCCTCTTTCACCCGCAAAAGAGTTACGTCACTGATTTGTCTCATCGAAATCTTTCATTCTGGCGGCAAAAAATAGCGTAGTTCGCCTTAAACGAAAGACTTTGCCTGTATCTCGGATATTACTGAAGTTACGAGAACGCATGTTCAGGGTTATCCGTTTTGATTTCCAGTAACACCGGAGAGCGCACTGCATCCGGAACTCGGCAGCCGTAGCCGGCGAAGACAGGATCTCGGCAACGAGAAGTGACGACCCGACAGCCCTGGGGGCTTTCAGCTCACAAACGCTTTCCGCTGCAGGAAAAAAAAAAAAAAAAAAGATCCCAAACTCAAGGTCCGGTGCGCCCAGTGTTGCTGCAGGGATGGTCCCGCCTACTGTTCCCTACGCTGGGCATTGTGTAGGGCGCTTTTCATCCCAGTGAGACATTTAAAATAAATAAAATTTCGGCGGTTTCGAAGTGAATAAGCTATAGTGTTCCTTGATTGAAGTGCCCATTGTTTACAAGAAAAAAAATTGATTACGACACTCCTTCCTTAAAACCCTCCTACTTGGCCTGCCAAGGAAATACTTTTTTCCGAATGTCGTCTGTGGGAAAGGATAGACAGGAGCAAATGCTTCTGGTATTCTGTGATAGATTTCCGTCACTTAGTATTATCGCTCGCGTCATGTCAGAAGGTGGCACAATTTGCAGCTGTCCTGCGCATTTCCCTCCACACTAGCTACTGGCGGCCAATAATATTCATTCTCTTTCCGAGCAGCTAGGAGAGAGTTACAGCTAGAGAGCGAGAATGTCGAGAACCTCGCTCCTACATGCTGCACTGTTGCTGTACTTCGCGACAACCGAGTTATTCATTCTACTATCAATTATTTTTGTTTCTTTCTTTTTCTCTTGGAGCAGTATAGCTGTGAATGTATATCTTGTAAATGTTTAAGCTCGATTAAAGGAAAAGCAATAAATGTGACGGCAATAAATGTGAAATGCTTCACAAGCAGGCGAGGGGGATTATTTACCGCATTTATAACTTTTTCAAACGTGCATTTAAAAGCAGTTCTCCTACTGTTGACATTGTAAAACACATGAACGGACTCCACAACCATGTGGTGTCGGCAAAAAAAATTGTAAAGGAAAGTGTCGGAGATGTAGGAACCGTAGAATCAGTTGGTTTCACGTAGCCTGGAAAGCATCGAAATCGCAATGAACCTGAAAGACAAATGGATAGTTTTAACAACGGTGTTTTAAAGTGCTCTATGTGAATGATGAACACCCGACATAACAAAAACTTGTTACAGTTATGCAGGCTTCAATGGCAAGCACTTCGCCAAGGTAAAGAATTTTAAAAGACGTTGGTTCCAGATATGTTAAGAAGAGACTTTTTAGTTCAAAGAAGTGGCATAGGTGCAGCATGAACTATATCCCATATAAAGATTCACGATACAAGAGGAGGTAGTTCAACAGTGTATTACCCTGATGAAACATGGGCCAGTTAGAATCATTCCAAGAAGATCTGCTGGAAAAATGACTGATAGTAAAATGTTCAAATGTGTGTGAAATCTTATGGGACTGAACCGCTAAGGTCATCAGTCCCTAAGCTTACACACTACTTAACCTAAAGTATCCTAAGGACAAACACACACACCCATGCCCGAGGGAGGACTCGAACCTCCACCGGGACCAGCCGCACAGTCCATGACTGCAGCGGCCTTAGACCGCTCGGCTAATCCCGCACGGTGACTAATAGTACTGGCGGTTTTAAAGTTCTCATAGGGATAGGTTCTCGGATAATTATTCTGCATGCTGATTCTTCTTTTGGTTTTATTTCTGAGAATAAACTTGTATTTACGTGCAAGAAAAACAGCAGTGATTACCATTCGGCAATGAACGCTGTCAGTTTCGTGACGTGATTCATAATTCTTGTCATACCTTGCTTCGAAGTCGGTCATTGCCAGTTGTAATTCAATTCTTATAGAGAAAAAAAATCAAGGACAAACACCAGAAAAGCGGATAGTTTTCCCCGGCTTAAAAATAAAAATATTAAGCACCGTATAAACCGGACTCGTGCCGATCTTCTGCAGCTCGTTAATTTATACTGTCCAAGTCACGTGACAATGTACAGACTTGACTTCCTTGCGCGTGAATGGGATCACACAGCTTTGCGTTTACCCACGCGTCACTGTCATTTCAGCCCCACTGAATTAATTTGGGCAAAGGGTTTTAAGGCTATGTGGGAGAAAAAACAAAAAATTGAAGATAACATACATTGAATCGCTTGTGCATGAGGCAATGCACAATGAGGCAACAGACAACGTCCCACTTGTAGCGTGGGAACAGACTGTGTGGCATGCTGAAAAGCTTCAGAAAGAAGAATTTGACAGGGAAGTGGTGATGGATCATCGTAATTTTAAAATCAGATTGTTCGGAAACAGACTCAAATAGAAGTGACGATGTAGTCTTTGGCACAAACTAATAATATTTCTAAGTTTTAAAGACTCGTGGTTTAAAAAATGTGTTTGTCAACATATCAGTTGCATGCACAATAATGAGAACTTCCTAGCCTTTTTGATTAGGACTTTGTATCCTTTTAATTACGCAGACTATAATGTTCAAAATATTGCCGAAGGAGAAGTTAAGCTTCTCCCATCATGTTGTAAACCTCTGTCATTTTCAAGGCACGAACTGGATAAGACCCTAAAATGACAGTAACTGTTACTTGTCAAGATATCGGTGGTTTTCGATATTATCGGTCAGATTCCCTCGGGTTATTCGCAGGTGACGGTTAACTGTTTTCTTGTTCGATGGATTATAAATGCGGTCTCTCATTGTAATATCGAACGTGTTAGTTTACACTCATATTGCCTGTTAACAACAAAAAATATAACAACTTACTGACCATTTTCACAATAGTCTTTTACATTAGTCTTCTCTACCACTAATTATTTTTTACATGCAGTGATTACATTTATCCGGCCGAAGTGGCCGTGCGGTTATAGGCGCTGCAGTCTGGAACCGCGAGACCACTGCGGTCGCAGGTTCGAATCCTGCCTCGGGCATGGATGTGTGTGATGTCCTTAGGTTCGTTAGGTTTAACTAGTTCTAAGTTCTAGGGGACTAATGATATCAGAAGTTGAGTCCCATAGTGCTCAGAGCCATTTGATTACATTTAACTATCGTCAAACACATACACACACACACACACATTTTTAAAAATTCTATTGAGTAGAAGCAGTTGTCAAGTAAATATAATGATTTCGGTTCGTGCTTGAAGTTAATTTTGTTGTGCATTAAATTTTTGCTTATAATGAAGTTCAAATTGCAATAAATGGTAATTATTGCAAGCAGTTTCAATGTCGTTTTGAGAAAAATTGTACTTCACCTGTTCACAAAGCTGTCAGCTGTTCCCGCCTCCCGACGTCACGCAGGGTAAGTCTGTGGAGCAGTGGACGTGAATTAATGACGTGAATTAATATTTCTCTCATGACGATTAATCGAAATTGGTTTTAATATTTATTATTCCCCTCATAGATTTGAACGCATAATACAAGGTACTGCACGCAAACGAGCCTGACTGTTATCCGCAAGAATGCAGTTCGACAACGCGGACTTTGCTCTCTGCTGCCGCGCATGCGCTTTTCTCTTCCCCCCCCCCCCCCCCCCCCAAAGCTTCCATTCCGCTCCGCCTCTATGCGCGGAAGCGCCGTCGTAGGTGACGAGGGCTTTATTACCTACTTAGAAACCTCCAAAAAATGCCGCCTACTAGAATTTTTCGGCCTAGAAATGGTCTGAACGAAACGCTTCATCTCTCAGAAAAACAGGTATTCGATGTAGGGAAAAATGGGTAATGTACAATGCTAGCTGACAAGCGAGTATTTCGCTGCATTTATCCCAGTCTCCTGTTAGTCCATCTCTTCCTTCCCCCTCTCTCTGTCCGTCTCCTGCTCTCCCCTCCCCCTCTGCTCTTCTTCTGTCCATTCGCCCCCCTCCTCTCTCTGTCTGTTCCCATTTCCCCTTATCTTTATCCATCTCCTCCTTCCCCCTCGCTGTCTGTTCATCTCTTTCTCCTCCTGCTTCTCCCTCCACATTATCACCCCCACTCCAATAGGAGGTTGCTGTTTTTTACCCCACCGTAATTCTTGTAGATAGTAGATGGTATCTGTACCAGATTTAGTTGAAATCGATCCACCGGTTTAGGAAAAGCTTTTTACCCGTGATTTTGCCCGCGTTTGCAAATGTCACATATACTTCACATATATTTAACACATTTCATACTTATCTGCACACACATTTCACCTGTATCTCTAATGAAATTCGCCCTGCAGTTTCGATTCAACGCATCTCAGTGTTTGTGACGTCAGATCTTCTGAACTATGTGTCGTATGGTGATTTATTTTTGTAGCTACATTCAGCGGCATATGTGTATACTGTCTGCGAAATATGCTGCGAATAAAATTAGTAGTAAAGAAGTAATAAACTGAAGTATTAGGCATGATGCGCAGTTTACACCTATCTCCCTGTTTATTACGTCATAACTCCTGAGCTATGTGTTGTATGATATATTTTTGCAGATACATTCAGCGGCGTATGCGGATATTGCCTGTGTAATGTGCTGCAGATAGAGTTAGTAGTAAAGAAGTAATGAATCAAAACGCCATGCATGATGCAACAGTTTTCCTCGCATCTCAGTGTTCATTACGTCTTAACCCCTGAACTATGTTTCGTACAACGAGATAATTTTGCAATTACATGTAGTGGAATTTGTGAATACTGTCTGCAAAATGTGTCTCGAATACAGTTAGTGGCAAAGAAGTAATAAATTAAAATGTCATGGCTGACTTGGCAGTTTTACTGGGTCAACAGCAAAAATGTAGGTAGTGCTAAACTTTTTTATCATTACTCTGTGGCTATTGTCAGCGAAAAAAGTTTCGTAAATGTTTGACATTATGTGTAAAGTTTGCAGCAAGTCATGAAGTGCTCTCATTTTGGATGAATAATGAATGAATTAATTCTGGGTATTCGCACATCGTGGGTTACATTTCCTTTTAACCCCCTTCCCCCCCCCCCTCACTCTTTTGATAGATTAAAGAAAGACAAAAAACGAAGATGATGAAGAGAAGCAGATAAGAAATTACATAAAGTTAACATCAAAGTTGACTCTACGAAAGAGGCGAAGTGAAGGATGCGAAGTTTCTGACAACGGACGGGGCAAAGGGAACAAAAGAAGCAGACTAGCATAAGGGAAGAGATTAAGCCGCACCAAAAGGTGTCTGCTAGCAAGAAACATGGGCTTTAAGTTCAGAAAGTAATTTCTGGAGTACAACATCGTACGAAAATGAACCGTCGACTGTAGAAAAACCAGCAAAGAAGAGAAGCGAGGAGTTTCAGATCTAGTGTTACAGAAGGATGGTGATAATTAAGTGTACTGATGAGGTAAGAGATGAACAGGTTAACACAGGGGAGATTGTCGTGGTGGACCGCATCTAGCTATACAGAAGATTGATGATTCAAAAAAAGAATTCCTTGAAGCAATGACCGCTGGGTGACAGAATTTTTTAAGAACATCGGATATAATAAAGATGGAACTACATCGGAGAGGTCACTACAGGGAAAGCAAAGACAGAAACATAATAAGTTTTGAATAACTTATTAAACAATACAGCTTATAAAGAAAGGAGAGAACATAAGAACTGTTCAAATGGCTCTAAGCAATATGGGACTTAACATCTGAGGTCATCAGTCCCCTAGACTTGAACTACTTAAACCTAACTAATCTAAGGAAATCACACACATCCATGCTCGAGGCAGGATTCGAACCTGCGGCCGTAGCAACTGGGCGATTCCGGACTGAAGCGTCTAGAATCGCTCGGCCACAGAGGCCGGCGAACGTGAGAATGGGAAAGACATAAGTACCACAACCATTATGCTGATAGGAGGTAAGTATCTTGTATCGGAAGACACAACTGAGTTCAGCATGACTATTTATTCGAGATTCACTGAGGGAGAAGAAATAAAAACCTTAACATTAACTGGATGCTCTTTCCAGTGCTTGACAGAATATGGCAATAATACAAAAACATCTCTTCTGACAGGAGCCGACAGGAAGCTGTCAAAAGGACTTACTATTAGCAATATCGACATTAAGTACAAATCAATAAGGTCATGAGGATAGTAAACTCAGCTTATCAATTTCCCTAAATTACATTTAATGTTTCAGTTCCTACAACTATCAGTTTCAATTCCTTGACATACCTACCTCGTCCATCATGATTTTGTTTCCTTCTTCTTAATGTTGATTTCAGTAGTTGTAGAACGTTAGGGAAGCATTTCCTTTCTTGTATTAAAAAAATCCTTTAAAGTTTCTCGTAGCAAGGGTATTCTGCCAGAGATCGCTAAGGACTTCGAAGATCAGTTAACTAGAATGTACAGCGTTTCGAAAACTTGTTTAAAAAAATCATTAAAAAGCAAAACAAGAGTAATAAAGTATAATTTAATTAAATCACGCAAATACTGTGGAAATTTGTGAATAGAGTAACTAAAGCTCGCAGAAGTAAAGAGACACAAAATGTAGACTGGCAACAGCAAGTCAACATCTCTGAAAAACAGAAATATATTATCGTCAAACGTAAATTTCATTCTTAGGAAGTCTTTCTTGAAATCATTTGTGTGAAGTGTACCTTTCTGCTGAAGTGACACCTCCACGTTAAACAGAGCATGCAAGAAGAGATTAAACGTTTTTAAAATGTGGTGTTACAGAAGAATGCGGAAGACTGCATGGGTAAATCCGGGCCCGCATCTCGTGGTCGTGCGGTAGCGTTCTCGCTTCCCACGCCCGGGTTCCCGGGTTCGATTCCCGGCGGGGTCAGGGATTTTCTCTGCCTCGTGATGGCTGGGTGTTGTGTGCTGTCCTTAGGTTAGTTAGGTTTAAGTAGTTCTAAGTTCTAGGGGACTTATGACCACAGCAGTTGAGTCCCATATTGCTCAGAGCCATTTGAACCATTTGGTAAATCCGGTATCCAACGGGGAGAGCGGCATCGAATCGGGAAAAAAGGAAATTCATGTCACAACTTGACTAAGAGCTGGGGGTACGCTGACTCAATGTTATGAAGAGCTACTTACTTTGGTAATGGAGGAGAGACGTTGGGGTGGGGGGTGGGTGGAGGGCAAGGTTTGAACACAGCAAGCAGATCTAGTCGATGTTTGTCGCAGTGGTTACGCAGAGATGAACAGGCTTGCAGAGGACAGACTGACGTGAAGAGCTGAATCAAACCATTCTTTGGACTGAAGACCGCAACAACAGTTCCCATCTTCACTATGCTACATCGCCGACATATCTGATCTTTTGGCTACCTTTCAACTGCAATGGCGCCAATATTTTGGAGCAGTCGTCCTGAGTAGTTTCAAGTACTGAGTTATACCAAAGCTTATTATATCATCTTAATATGCACTTAAAAGTACTAGGAACACAAAGAGTGTAACGGCCGACCAAATACTTTCCGTTCGAAGGCCGTGCAGTCCACAATCGGTATGCCAATCAGGCAAAATCGCCGTGAGCTTTGAGGCAATCATCCCAACGACATACCAAACTGAAGATACCCGTCAGGTAAAACAGTGTGTCCTGCTGCGTGAACACGTCCATAACTGCCTGTTGCACATCCTCGTCCGACAGGAATCGTCGGCCCTTCAAAACGTTCTTCAAAGGACCGAAGGCGCGATAATTGCACGGGGAGAGATCTGGACTACACGGCGTGTGCTGAGTGTCTTCCAGTTGAGTTGGCGTAACTTCTGCGTTACGACATTTGCGATACGGGGACGTGCATTATCGTGTAGAGGCAGAACCCCTTGGCGTACCATTCCACAACGGTGGCTTACGACAGACATTCTTCCTCATACACCCTCTTCATTATTCGGTGGAGGTCCGCCGTTGTTTGTCCTTCGGCAGCCAAGAAAAGAATAACAGCACGTTGGTCCTGTTTGGACGCATTTGGTAACAACGTCGCAATAGTTCACGATTCCACATTCACCGCACGCTCGTCGGAAAGAGACGAGCTCAATACTAATCCCTTGCCTGTTTGTCGGTGCTTATATACCCGCATCAGAGTCGCACTATGCTGCATATACGCTGCAGCAACTATCTCAAATGAAACTTTTTATTCGCCCACTTATACATTAAGAAAATACACTTCGCGCTACTTTTTTTTAAAGTCTATACCGCGCTGCTAAAAGAATATTGTTTTCAGTCACATCTCCTTACGAAAATATCCACCTTCACTGGAATTACCGAATGCGAGCTAACATCCCGAAAGATGTTCGGGCTCACGTGCAGTTCCTCTTCGTCGAAATGTCTTGGCTCAAACTGGCCTAGGGGTTGTACCGCACGTGTCGCATTACACGGCTAAAATTAGACACTTGCGATCCTTTGGTTAAATTGTCTGGCTGATGGCAAGTTTGCGAAATACGAAGTTAATATAACATACAATAACAGTAATAATGTCCGCCCCCGGTAGCTGAGTGGTCAGCGCGACAGAATGTCAATCCTAAAGGTCAGATTTCGATTCCCGGCTGGGTGGAAGATTTTCTCCGCTCACGGACTGGGTGTTGTGTTGTCCTAATCATCATTTCATCCCCATCGACGCGCAAGTCGCCGAACTGGCGTCAAATCGAAAGACTTGCACCCGGCTAACGGTCTACCCTACGGGAGGCCCTAGTCACACGACATTTACATTTACACTAATAATAATATCGGCAACTAAATTAACGACCCATAAATGATGCGATTTGGTTAGAACAAAGTTTATTCAGAAATCAAACTAATAGCGAAAATTGTCGTATTTAGAGTTACTCTTATGATTGAGCGCATATCCATTTGACACAGTTCGATCATTCACAATCTCATCGCGAAACACAAGTCCGATACTCCACCTCGTCATTTACGCAAAATGGTTAGAGTTCACACCATCGCGCGGCTGCTCGCCGTTCACAGACTAACCCCCGCGATACCACACAAGGCGAAATTTTCTAAGTCGTTTCACTTCCTAGGTGCCTGAAGACCGACTGTCCGCTTTCGCGTCTCAATCCGAACTGTCCGCTTTCGCAGTCTGCACCAGCACTGTCCCTCTGCCCGTCCCCGGCCGCGTTTCCCGCGCGCCGAATATCCACGCTCAACTGACTAGGGCAGTTCCTTTCCTGAAGCCGCTCATCTGATTGGCTACAACTTATTCTACATTATTGTACATTTTAACATATTTAAATAATCAAAGCTTGACCACCTTCATGTTCTAAATAAAGTATCAATAATATCCGTTACATAACAAACGTTAAATTCTTTTACATAAAACCAATACAATTTCCTTCTGAACTTTGAATGGCACGGCCAGTAGCATTGCACCAATGTGCTTTCTGATAAAATAAATACAGAACAAAAGTAACTATTACGCACTAAACTTTACAGCAAATATTCTATTACCTAATGATTCAATAAGGTGTCATGCTGTCTTCGTTCAGCGTGTTTTGTGTGGAGGAAATGATGACCTGATGCTTAACTGAAAATATTGATAATTTAAATTTACTATGTCTTTTAAACAAATAAAGTTACAGAGTTGATATTTACAACGTTTCTCATTTTAATGATGCGCTTCTATATGGAATGTCTGTCGTTAAGATCGACCAAAGCGTTCAGATTTTAGCATTCAGGTCTTTGTTACAATACTTGTTAATTTCACTTTCACAGTACATCCTAAACCGTTATAGATATGATCACTACTCAAGTTGTATCTGGATCACCATGAAAATTTATGAAGGATGGTAGATTAAAATAACTGTGGCTTGATGAGATTTTCACTCTGCAGCGGAGTTTGCGCTGATATGAAACTTCCTGGCAGACTGTGTGCCGGACCGAGACTCGAACTCAGGCCATTTGCCTTTCGCGGGCAAGTGCTCTACCATCTTTTTTTTTTATCGTTGGGTTTGGTCGTTGCGGAAGTCACACGACATCTGTTAAAGTTCGTTTGTTGATCATTCCACTCAGTTTTTTTATTACAGAGGCCAACCAGCTCCCTGACCGAACACGCTGAGGTACCGTGCCGGCCGCATTTACATCATCTGAACTACCTAAGTTTGACTCACGCCCCGTCCTCACAGCTTTACTTCTGCCAATTCCTCGTCTGCTACTTTTCAAACTTTACAGATGCTCTCCTGCGAACCTTGCACAACTAGCACTCCTGAAAGAAAGGATATTGCGGAGATATGGCTTAGCCACAGCCTGGGGGATGTTTCCAGAATGAGATTTTCACTCTGCAGCAGAGTGTGCGCTGATATGAAAACTTCCTGGCAGATTAAAACCGTGTGCCGGACCGAGACTCGAACTCGGAACCTTTGCCTTTCGCGGGCAAGTGCTGAATTCCCTGAATTACTACAGAATTAAATAGTTTTCATAAATGGTTCCCCTTATGGCCGATGTAAGGTCCGCCATATTTAACACTGCTATGCTTCCCTGGGTTTCACTATGACGTAGGTTCTCGTCTGTTTCACTTGCACACTACAGCGCTTAGGCCTGATCAGTCTGGCCTCAGCACAATAGACGCCTGTGGACTTTCCCCATCTCGTGTCGAATCTGTGCTCTTAGTGTCCCACGGTCCTGGACGGCAGGGTTCGTTTCACAACTTCTGAGGGCTGACTCTTTCGGCCATATTCTTAAATCAGAGTGAAATGCTCGTTAACTCACATGAGGTGCCCCACCTTACACAACGAAGAGCCTGGTACTTCTCCAAACTTTCTGCAGTCATAGAATGCCGCCGATCAGAAATAATCTTTATGTAGTAGGTAAATGGTGTAGATTTCAGGAGATGAAATATTCTTAAAGAGATCCGCTGGAGTGTTTTCTTCTCTTCCATTGAAGATATTGCAGGTCGTAGCAATTTCTTGCCAGAACAGCGCCAAATTTATATGGACGCACAGCCAGTTAACTCTCGATTTTAGGCCCAGCGAAAGGATTCTGTGCCTCTCGTACTGAAACTGAAGATTGTCTTGGAAATGACATTTAGAGAAATAGAATCTGTCGTGCTGCCTTTTCAGAGATTGCTGAGAATGTCAAATGAAAGCTGACTCACATCATAGGTGTTACTAAGCAGAGGGAGGTGAATAAATTTGGCGCTGTTGCGGCAATAAATCCAGGCTACTTGACTTTTGCTACGACCAGCTGTATCCTCAGGGTGGAAGAAGAAGAAAACACTCAAGCGGATCTCTCCAGGAATATTTCATCTCCTGAAATTTGCAGCATCAGCGTCCTATTACAGAAACATTATTTTTGATCGGGGACATTCTATGACTGCAGAAAGTTTGAGGAAGTTCCAGGTGGTTTGTTGCGTAAGGAGGGACACAGGTGGCGCAGCTTAAAATCGCTGATTATAAAAAGCGACAACTTCATTCCAAGTACCACGCCTCGTTACGACAGGCTGAGGTCGTGACGCTAGATTCTCATCAGTTCTCTATAGAGCGACACACAAAAAACACTCTCTTGGTTCAAAAATGGCTCTGAGCACTATGGGACTCAACATCTGTGGTCATCAGTCCCCTAGAACTTAGAACTACTTAAACCTAACTAACCTAAGGTCATCACACACATCCATGCCCGAGGCAGGATTCGAACCTGCGACCGTAGCGGTCACGCGGTTCCAGACTGACGCGCCTAGAACCGCACGGTCAAACCGGCCGGCCACTCTCTTGGTGTATGAAATTATTTTATTTACTTCTGCGTAGCTGCCGCGCACTTCTTCGGAGATACGTTGCAGTGCGTTGGCCAGAAAAGTGGTGTGAGTTAAATGTCGACAGAATCGGCGTAGTGCAGTTGCCACTTTTATGTAGGCCGCAGCGTCAGAAAACATAGCAAGAACTTCTCCTTCTTGAACTTCGTCAAGCCTGAGGACTGTCATTCACAAAACGAACTACCGTTGAATTACTGCTGCTTTATTGCACTCTGCATGGAATCGAGAATAGCTTTGAGGGCTCATCTCTGCGGGATTAGCCAACTATGTAATTGCCAATAAAACGTCCACGAACGTTCGTTTAATAAGTCACGCTTGCAAAATATTAACACGAATTATTTACAGACAAATGGAGAAACTGGTAGAAGCCGACCTCGGAGGAGATCGGTTTGGATTCTGTAGAACTGTAGGAACAAGTGAGGCAATACTGATCCTACGACTTATCTTAGAAGATACGTTAAGGAAAGACAAACCTACGTATATAGCATTTGTAGACTTAGAGGAAGCTTTTGACAACGTTGACTGGAATACTCTATTTCAAATTCTGAAGGTGGCAGAGTTAAAATACAGGGATCGAAAGGCTGTTTACAATTTTTACAGAAACCAGATGGCAGCCAGAGTCGAGGGCACGAAAAGGAAGCAGTGGTTGAGAAGGGAATGAGACAGGGTTGTAGCCTATCCCCGATGTTATTCAATCTGCATATTGTAACCTTCCCACAAAAATTTAAGAAAATATTTAAATGTGAATTGGACATCGGGCTAAGTGTAACCTCCCCGTAAAAATATGAAAATGAAAACAATTGAATAGAACCAAGTGTAGCCTCCCCACAAAAATTTGAAATTACAATAATTAAATGTTAATTGGAATAGAGGCAAATGCTGTTGAGCTCCCACAAATCATCGTTAAATTGAAATAAAAGTGACTGTAACTTCGCTACAAAAATATTGAAAAATAATCGCCCAATGTAAACTCGACACAAAAATTGTGAAATGAACATTCTGTAACTTCGCTACAAAAAATTGAAAAATAATCGCCCAATGTAAACTCGCCACAAAAATTGAGAAATGAACATTAATCATTAAACCCACAATAATAGGGCAGCATCGCTGACCTTAGGCCCTTTGCAATAATTAATCTGACAAATTGATTCTGGGATGAAAAGCATAGGAAATATTGTTTCAATTGGAATGATTATTTTTTTAAAAAAGATTACTTGGAAAACAAAATTATTATTGGGGCATTTCTTGAACAAATGCTGCTTCATTACCTTATTTAACAATATACCTCGTCCCGAACGTTGACCTGAGACCCATGTCGACGCCCGCCGACTCCTCACATACAACTCCTACTCGCAACTGAGTACAATTCGTCTAACTCGGAACTGAACACTCGCGCGGTCAAGCGCAGACTAGCAACGATAAATAACTCTCTGGTCAGAGATTCTGTCATGCCTCGCCATCGCTGCTACTGAATACATACGTGTTTCATAACCCTCCACAGGGGGGGGGGGGGGGCAATTTTTTCTTAACTAATTAACTTTACAATCACAGAATATTCAGATGTAGATCATGAAGTAAATGTGGTGCACATGCACCGAGTACAAAACATATTAGACAATAACAAAACGTGAGTACAAAACATATTAACAAATGATATAAGTACACATACACTGAAAAATTCTTTAGCATTTTCACAACAAATAAACATAATGGCAAAAAATCATGTTGACAAGTGACAGAAGTGCACATGCACTGCAGTTCAGAACATATCAGCAATACAAAATGTACATACAATGAGTAGTAATCATGTTAGAAAAATGACAAAAGTGCACACGCACTGAAATTCACAATATATCGGCAAACCGAAAAAAATGTATAGGCCATCAATATAAATCATGTTAGCAAAAAAATGATTTTCACTATGTTACAAGAATTAGGATAGGAAAGGGAAGGATTGCATCATGGTTGTAGCACTTTAGGTTGCACACAGCTGCACTGAAAGTCAATATCTTTCCACAGAAGTACAACACCAAGTGAGACAATCTGAAGTTCTTTTCCCAAAAGTATTTATCAGCGTACCCAAGACACTGAAATGTCGTAGTAATATTCCATGTTATCATTTTGGCAGTGCATCAGGTACACCAAAGAGTGGGACCATAATAACGTCTCCATCGCTCACGGTGGTGGACAGCATGTCGTGTCAACACCACGCTCTTACAAGGCACACCAATGTAGAATTAGTGCAAAAACCAAATATAGTGCTCCATGATCAAAAGGATATACAGGACAAATGGATATTGCAGTAATTCAGGGTAGTTAGGTCAGAAGGTGAAGGACATTAAGTCACATACTAGTCTTCATTGGGAATTACATTAGTAGTTTGCGGCATTCATAGCCCAGTTATTGAACATTTCTGTACCATGTATGTAGTATTACAGAAAAATGTTCATTAATTGTTTTACAGACAACTTTGGCATTGGTCATTTCAATACAGTAATCAGTAGCATTCATTTTCTAGTTACAAAGCATTATTAGTAGCATTCATTTCCTAGTTACAAAGCATTATTAGTTAATCATTGTTCATCTCAATACAGTAATCAGTAGCATTCATTTCCTAGATACAAAGCATTATGAGTAGCATTCATTTCCCAGTTATAAAGCATTATTAATCATTGGTCATTTCTATACAGTAATCAGTAGCATTCATTTTCTAGTTACAAAGCATTATTAAATAATCATTGGTCATTTCAATACAGTAATCATCTCAATACAGTAATCAGTAGCATTCATTTCCCAGTTCCAAAGCATAATCAGTAGTATTTATTTCCTAGTTATAAAGCATTATTAATCATTGGTCATTTCTATACAGTAATCAGTAGCATTCATTTGCCCAGTTACAAAGCATAATCAGTAGCATTCATTTCCTAGTTACAAAGCATAATCAGTAGCATTCATTTCCTAGTTACAAAGCATTCTTAAATAATCATTGGTCATTTCAATACAGTAATCATTTCTATACAGTAATCAGTAGCATTCTTTTCCCAGTTACAAAGCATAATCAGTAGCATTCATTATTCAAGTGACATATTATTCATAGCTGATCAGCATTACTCAGAACTCTCTTAAACTGGTACCATTATTTGGGACTGGTAATACATTTTTATGTTAGCAATGCATTGCTTTGGGTAATTATAGGGGAAAGCAAGAAAAAAAATTGCTTCTGGGTTGTTGCTGTAAATGAAAACGTGTAACGTCATTCGTCATGAGTCAGCTGTAGCAAGATTATGACAAGTAGAGTATATGTGATCACATTCATAAATGACATGGGTTAAATGAACAACTGCTTATAGCACATTAATTTCATAAATAATTTCTCCTGCAAAAATATATAAAAAATGGATTATTAAGCTGAAAGAAGAAATGCATTTGATGCTGAAAAGTAGTGAACTTCGAATTAACAGGTAGTGAAATACACTCCTGGAAATTGAAATAAGAACACCGTGAATTCATTGTCCCAGGAAGGGGAAACTTTATTGACACATTCCTGGGGTCAGATACATCACATGATCACACTGACAGAACCACAGGCACATAGACACAGGCAACACAGCATGCACAATGTCGGCACTAGTACAGTGTATATCCACCTTTCGCAGCAATGCAGGCTGCTATTCTCCCATGGAGACGATCGTAGAGATGCTGGATGTAGTCCTGTGGAACGGCTTGCCATGCCATTTCCACCTGGCGCCTCAGTTGGACCAGCGTTCGTGCTGGACGTGCAGACCGCGTGAGACGACGCTTCATCCAGTCCCAAACATGCTCAATGGGGGACAGATCCGGAGATCTTGCTGGCCAGGGTAGTTGACTTACACCTTCTAGAGCACGTTGGGTGGCACGGGATACATGCGGACGTGCATTGTCCTGTTGGAACAGCAAGTTCCCTTGCCGGTCTAGGAATGGTAGAACGATGGGTTCAATGACGGTTTGGATGTACCGTGCACTATTCAGTGTCCCCTCGACGATCACCAGTGGTGTACGGCCAGTGTAGGAGATCGCTCCCCACACCATGATGCCGGGTGTTGGCCCTGTGTGCCTCGGTCGTATGCAGTCCTGATTGTGGCGCTCACCTGTACGGCGCCAAACACGCATACGACCATCATTGGCACCAAGGCAGAAGCGACTCTCATCGCTGAAGACGACACGTCTCCATTCGTCCCTCCATTCACGCCTGTCGCGACACCACTGGAGGCGGACTGCACGATGTTGTGGCGTGAGCGGAAGACGGCCTAACGGTGTGCGGGACCGTAGCCCAGCTTCATGGAGACGGTTGCGAATGGTCCTCGCCGATACCCCAGGAGCAACAGTGTCCCTAATTTGCTGGGAAGTGGCGGTGCGGTCCCCTACGGCACTGCGTAGGATCCTACGGTCTTGGCGTGCATCCGTGCGTCGCTGCGGTCCGGTCCCAGGTCGACGGGCACGTGCACCTTCCGCCGACCACTGGCGACAACATCGATGTACTGTGGAGACCTCACGCCCCACGTGTTGAGCAATTCGGCGGTACGTCCACCCGGCCTCCCGCATGCCCACTATACGCCCTCGCTCAAAGTCCGTCAACTGCACATACGGTTCACGTCCACGCTGTCGCGGCATGCTACCAGTGTTAAAGACTGCGATGGAGCTCCGTATGCCACGGCAAACTGGCTGACACTGACGGCGGCGGTGCACAAATGCTGCGCAGCTAGCGCCATTCGACGGCCAACACCGCGGTTCCTGGTGTGTCCGCTGTGCCGTGCGTGTGATCATTGCTTGTACAGCCCTCTCGCAGTGTCCGGAGCAAGTATGGTGGGTCTGACACACCGGTGTCAATGTGTTCTTTTTTCCATTTCCAGGAGTGTATGTATAACAATGTGTTCCATAGCTGTCCTATCCAAAACCTTCAGTCATTATACTACGCAATATAACACCTGCTGTCAAAGCGAACTGCAACAAATACTTAAAAAACTACATAGCATGAATACATAACTTCCACATTATCCTCATCTGTAAAGAAAAAACTTCATTATCCATCACTTCGTTATCTATATTATCATAACTCCATTATTATCATCACCTGTAAAGAAAATCTTCATTATCCATAGTAGCATTATTCTTCATCATTATTCATCAGCATTCATTATCATCTGCAAAAAAAATCATTTCATTACTCATTACATAACTATTCCTTATCTCTAGCATATTCCATCACTAAAACTAAGATGTGTAGTTCTGTCTGACAGCCTTCATCAATCGCCTTGTATTCTGAAAGAAAAAATTAGTTAAGACTGCTATTCTACGATGTGTATAGTATATTCTTGTTAATGCTTGTTAATCCTGATCCATTTATTCTTCATCACGAAGTATTGCATTCTCTTTCGTTCATTCCGAAGGTGAAATTCCCATTTCTGTTTAATTTATTTCTTTTACGCATCATTTATTTCTGAAATTGATGAACAAAGATTAAAGTCTTGCATTTACATCATATACTCACTAAATAATGACTGGTTTATGATAACATAATTAAGCATACAGCATACCATGACAGAAAACGTAATATGAAAAAAAAAAAAAATAGACAGTGTTCAAATGCAAAAATGTACACAGAATATCACAATGCAGCAGCAAAAAATGTAAAACAGTCACGATGTTGAGATATCATAGGGCAAAAATGTCAAAGTCAACTGGTGTGTGTTATATCTTAATTATTTCACAGTGCATATAAACAAATTATGAAAACAATCGTACATACATAAAAAAAATGATGACAAGAAATGTGACCTTCTTTGAGTTCACCTTGTATGTTGTGTAGTTAGTAGAGGCGAGAATTAAAGAATTTAATGGAGAGAGAATTTAATAAAATTAATATGTCACTAGATAAAATTGCATAATTATTCATAAGATACGTAAGTTTCTCTGGAAAAAATGTGCACAGTCTGATATGTAACGACAAGAAGAGCGACCTGCTAACCTTACCTTGCCGGGCACTTGCCAAGAAAAAATACGATAATCATCAATAAGTAGTCACATGAATATAATTGCATAAGCGATCATAAAAATTAGTAAATGGCATCATAGTATGTTAAATCATAAATTATCTTCATTCAATAAAGGGTTTAATGTTGGATACATGGTGATTGCCTTTACTTTTTCTCGTTCTCAAAGTTTCGACGTGTACAACATTGGGGTGAGGAATGCTGCGAATCCGATATGGACCTGCGTATAGAAGTTCAAATTTACTGCACCTACCTTTTATTTTATTGGATAAATAGTGTGTACGTACTAATATCTTCTGTCCAACGTGAAAGTCACGGCGTGTACAAACCTGTATTTGCTGTCTTCTCCGGCGCTCTGCGGCACGTTTGATGTTGTTCAGCGCAATGTCATATATTTCACGATGTCGTAGTCGACGAGATGTAGGAAAGTTTACTAATTCTTTAATTTTGTTAGGTGGTTCAACATTTTTCAGTATAACAGACGGAGATAGCATAGTAGATTCATTTGGTATGGAATTAATTACATCTTGGAATGAGAATATGTGTGTGTCCCAATCAATATGTCTTTTGTGGCAGTATATTCTACACAGTTTACCAATTTCTTTCATTAATCGTTCACAAGGGTTCGAAGAAGCATGGTACCTGGATATATAGATCAGAGAAATGTTTCTAGTTCGTAACATACGTGTCCATATAGCAGAACGAAATTGTGATCCATTGTCAGAAATTACTTTCAACACATGCCCTACATGAAATAGAAAATGCTTTACAAATGCTTTCGAAACGGTTTTAGCAGTAGCTTTGCGTAACGGAGTGAAAGTAACAAATTTTGAAGTGAGCTCAACAGCGACAAGGATGTAGCAGAAACCTCTATTAGTTCTCGGAATTGGACCAAAAATGTCTACAGCGGCCATATGTCTCAATTTAACAGGTACAATTGGATGTAATGAAGGAATATGTGAAGTTGTGTCTGACTTAGCTTCCTGGCAGATTTAAATGACGCTAAAACTCGTCGTATACGTTTTTCCATGTTGGTAAAATAACAGTTCTGTCTCAGTATAAGAAAACATTTTCTGGCTCCGTAATGTGCGTAACTTAAATGAGTATACCATATTAATTTGTTAACCAGTTCATCAGGAATGCATAATAACCAATTCTTGCTGTCAGGATGAGAGCGGCGAAACAGAATGTCATTGCGTACAGTGTAATGGTTTCTAATCGTAACATTATTCCTATCTTGCCAAAGGTGTTTAATTTCTTTCCACACGTTGTCTTTATTTTGCTCTTGTGCTATGTTCTGTAACGACGACGAAACGAGATTTTCAAATGCAACTTGTTGAATGTACATGACGCTGAAATTTGGTTTGCAGAAGTTGGTTGCGATTTCTTGCTGATTGTTGCTGAGAGAACGAGATAGTGCGTCTGCTACAATATTTTGTGTGCCGGGAATGTGAACAATTGTAAAATTAAATTCCTGTAAATAAAGCTTCCATCTGCTTAATCTGTCGTGAGTAAATTTAGCTGAAAGTAAAAATTGTATCGCTCTGTGGTCTGTGTATACGGTGGTATGTCTGCCATAAAGAAATTGCCTAAATCTCGTAAATGCCCATACAACACATAATGTTTCCAGTTCTGTAACAGAATAATTTCGTTCAGCAGGTGACAGAATGCGACTTGCAAATGCGATGTTTTTAATTATTGTAGAACCATCTTCTTCAATTTCCTGGAGAATATGTACGCCTAAAGCGGTGTTAGAACTGTCGGTGGCAATGGAAAAATTTTTGTAAGATCTGGGTGTGATAAAAGTAGTGCATTCAACAAAGCATGTTTCAAATAACGTTTTCGTGAACAAGATTCTGCATGTCAAAATTATTGCTTACGTTACTGGAATATGCAATCTGTACTGTATTTAATCAAATTCTATCTGACATGTTATTATTTCGGGAGGATGCTGTTTCAACTATTTGTACTCTTCTATTATTTCTTCCTGACGTACTACGCTATGGATGACACCTATTGTCTGGTTCATTCGTGATAATATGTTGTTGCTGATGTTCTTGCTGCTGAAAAGATCGACTGTTATTAAATGTACGCTGAAAAAATTGTGCTCATTATTTTTACGTTTGTCATGATAGTCACTTCTATACGGTGCATTTGCGATACGAGTTGAAATAGTGTGTTTTCTGTGCGTACTCATTTCTTTGCTGGCGTGCGTTACTATTTGTTGTAGCTGGGACTATACGTGCACGCGGCGAAACATTAAAGCTTGGTCGACCTTGTAGACTGCTTTGTTGGTTAGGTATGCTAACCGGCTGGCTTTGATGCTATTGCGGTGAAAAACGTCTATTGTTACAAAAATGTAGTTGCGACTGCTGATAATTTTGACGACTGCTGAATAAAATTTTTTCTGATATTAAAGTTCTTGTGGTTGTCATTTCTTGAGCGTCTAATGAAAAATCGTCACTTTCGGTATAACTTGTCGTATCGGGTTTTCTTGACTCATTTCTTAATACTAGGTAGAGCAATAGTTGAAGAGCCGTTTTGATAGATATAAAGGATAGTAGAAGAGAAGGCAGCAGTGCAGAAAACTAAAGATGAAACAGCACTACTACAGCTCGGGGCCCTATACACGTTACGGCACATATTCATTAAAGTGTAATGAATCCCCTGAGGTCTATTACGCGCTTCAATAAACTTCAGCTTTTGCGTTACAGGCAATGGCGGTAAAAATTCAGAAATAAATTGCTGTATCCTTGCTAATTGTAGTTTCTGTATTACAGGCAATGCTATTGAAAGTACAAAAATAAATTGACGTATCCAGTTCAATGCGTGTATCTGTGCTCTGTCATTTTTAAATTCCTTAGATTTTCTTACGGATAAAACTTGCTCCTAATCTACGTTTTCGTCACTGAATTTGAGAACACGTTCAGGTTTGTGTGAGAATCTGTTTGTCTGTGTCATTTCGGATTTCAAGTTGCGTAGCTTTTCAGATTTTAAGTCGCGTAGCTTTTCGGATTTTAAGTCGCGTAGTCTTTGTAAATTGCTTAAATTACACTGACTACGTGAGTGTGACAAATGCTCGCAAAGTGGCGTATTCTGTGACGTATTGGTGACTGAAATAGTTTTCAATTCTGTTACTTTAATACTTTCGTCAATTTGGTTGTTGTGTCGTTCACTTTTATTATCGACTTCCGTATTCAGAGTGTGTGAAACTTCCAGTGACTCTAAATTAAACTCGTCGCGTATCTGTACTGCGTTTTTAGGACATTGTTCAGTGACTGCATTAATTTCATCTTTAACTGATTCTGTTGTACGTGCATGTCTATTATCTAATTCTTGTGCAACAGTTCCAACTTCTTCATTACTGTTACTAGCACAAGCCTTAGTATCCTCACGTAATTGTACTTTAGTGTCATGACATTGCGCGGCAACGGCTGTAATCTGTTCACTAAGTTGTTTGTTCTGTTCATTAACTTTGTCGTGTTTTTTGTTCGGCTGTTTAAGACTTTCAGAAAATTGTTTGTTCTGTTCTCTAAATTGGTTGTTCTGTTCTTCAAGTTGTTTGTTCTGTTCATCAAGTTTTTTGATAAACTCTTCTTGTTCTTTCAGCAACTGTTTGTTATCTTCACTAATTTGTAGCAATATTGCCATAATTTGATCCAAGGTAACATTACCTACTCTATTCTCTATACTGTTTGATGGTGTATCTGCAATTGTTGTGTTTTGTGTGACCATTTGGTCATTTTGTACTTTACAAAAAGGTTTGCCAGTTGGATGTGCACTGTCAGTCACTATTTCGGAATTAAATAAATCCGTCCTACTTTGAGTATCCTGTTCATTTTCATTAGAAAAATTTGTCTGCTCGTCACGTGAATTTATCAAACCGGTTGTATTAAGCTGGGCAGCGCTCATTGCAACAGAACGCCCCGCGTCATCAATTGTCGTCAAATTAACAGAGGACACAATTGAATTTGTCTGTTCAGCACAAAGATCAAAATCATTATTAGTGGTCGGTACGTATTGATTGTCAGTAAACAGAGGATTGTCATCATTACACTGCGTGTCACAAGTACTACCGGTGAAGTTGTTTAAATCAGTAATCTCATTCATCATACTTCGCGATGTACTGTTAACAGTTTTTCGCGGCATTTTTACACAAATCACAATTATTCACAAATGAAATAAGCACAATGCAAAAAGCAACAAACACAAGTACAACAAAGAGCAACGAATTGCCAATGACCTGTGAAAGAAATTGACAAAATTAGTAAAAGCGTTGCGCCAAATGCTAATTATATTTTAGTAAATAAAAGCAGATATCTGACTACTTTTCAGAAGATTCACAAAGAAATACGATCCTGGTGCGAATGTCGCCAAGTGTAACCTCCCCGGTGAAATTTTGAAATTAATTAAATGTAAATGAGGCCAAATGTTATCTTCCCACAGTAATATAAGTCAATGATAATAAAAATGTGCAAAAATGTTAAGACCCCACAAAATTAACGTTAAGATCAACCTGATAAATTTTATAAGGGCAGCTGCGCTGACCTTAGGCCCTGTGCAATAATTAATCTGACAAATTGATTCTGGGATGAAAAGCATAGGAAATATTGTTTCAATTGGAATGATTCTTTTTTTAAAAAAGATTGCTTTGAAAACAAAATTATTATTGGGGCATTTCTTGAACAAATTAATTACAATTAACAGATGTTATTGGTTGAGCGCAATGCTGCTTCATTACCTTATTTAACAATATACCTCGTCCCGAACCTTGACCAGAGACCCATGTCGACGCCCGCCGACTCCTCACATACAACTCCTACTCGCAACTGAGTACAACTCGCAACATCGTCCAACTCGGAACTGAACACTCGCGCGGTCAAGCGCAGACTAGCAACGATAAATAACTCTCTGGTCAGAGATTCTGTCATGCCTCGCCATCGCTGCTACTGAATACATACGTGTTTCAATATTGAGCAAGCAGTGAAGAAAACAAAAGAAAAATTTGGAGTAGGAATTGAGATCCAGGGAGATGAAATAAAAACCTTGAGGTTTGTTGCCGACATTGTAATTCTGTCACAGAGACAGCAAAGGACTTGGAAGAGCAGTTGAACGGAATGGACATTGTCTTGAAAGGAGGATACGAGATGAACATCATAAAAAGCAAAAATAGGATAATGGAATGTAATCAAATTAAGTCAGGTGATGTTGATGAAATTAGGAAATGAGACATTTAAAGTAGTAGATGAGTTATGCTATTTGGGCAGCAAAATAACTTATGATGGTCGAAGTAGAGAGAATATAAAATGTAGACTGGCGAGGCAAGGAAAGCGTTTCTGAAGAAGAGAAATTTTTTAACAGCGAGTATAGATTTAAGTGTCACGAAATGTTTTTTGAAAGTATTTGTATGGAGTGTCACCATGTACGGATGTGAAACATGCACGATGAACAGTTTATGCAAGAAGAGAATAAAAGCTTTAGAAATGTGATGTTAGAGAAGAATGCTGAAGATTAGATGGGTAGATCACGTAACTAATGAGAAGGTACCTAACAGAATGGGGAAGAAGAGGAATGTGTGGCACAACTTGAGTGAAGAAGGGATCAGTTGGTAGAACACGTTCTGAGACATCAAGGGATCGCCAATTTAGTGGCAGAGACAAGCGTGGAGGGTAAAATTCGTAAAAGGAGACGAAGACATGAATATACTAAGCAGATTCAGAAGGACGTAGGTTGCAGTAGTTACTCGGAGCCAGCCGCTGTGGCCGAGTGGTTCTAGGCGCTTCCGTCTGGAACCGCGCGAACGCTACGGTCGCAGGTTCGAATCCTGCCTCGGGCATGGATGTGTATGATGTCCTTTGGTTAGTTAGTTTTAAGTAGTTCTAAGTTCTAGGGGACTGATGACCTCAGATGTTAAGTCCCACAATGCTCAGAGCCATTTTTTCAGTTACTCGGAGATGAATAGGCATGCACAGGATATAGTGGCATGGAGAGCTGCATCAAACCAGTCTCTAGACTGAAGACCACAACAACAACAACATTCGTTGTTAGTCGACGGCTACCGTAAGTGCTGGTTGCTTACAAAGCGCCGCACACTTTTCAGACCGACCTTGTAACGAAAATGTAACAGTCTTTCCTCAGTGTCGACTGACATGGAATCTTTAGCCTACAGTATTTTTGTAGAAACGGGCTATATTCAAGCACTTGAAGTTTGTACCATGGTATATTCGCAGCAACCATAACACAGCACATGTTGAGAGGCACCCACATGCCTTGCTCATACTGTGGCATCAAGCAGTCGGGCCTGCAAGATGAGTGGTCTGCCAAGCGAGTGGACTCATTCTTATTTATCGAGTAACATGAACTCTCGTACTCACAATTAAGTTACAAATTATCCTCCTGTATGAATAATACACAACGGAAAGGCACATCTGACTATCAGTAATTTACAGAACTCTGACTGTTCACTACGCACTGGCAATACCACATTTCCTTTCTTTTTTTTATTTAACGGCTTTTATCAACACGTGGCCATCGCACTGAATATGAGTGGCGCACACATTATAAATTCTGGATATCATGACAACATACAAGGAAAAGGCCACCAATCTTTTTCTTTTCACTATCTTATTTATTCCGATACCATTCTATAACCTAAACACACAAATTCTATAACCTACAACAATAACACGTGAGAAATTCCGCCCAGTGGGCATGGCTTTACATTGGTGAATCTCTATCTTATGGTCTCGTAATTATTTAACGCTACAGTGCACTTTCTGGATAGAATGGTGGATCTTTTTCTATATCTCACACTTCGACTCTCACAACCATCATCACGAAACTTTCCTCCAGACCGAGTGGTACAAAAGGAACATGCATACCCACTACCTCTGAAACTACCTTGCTACTCTCTCATGCAAACCACACATACTTAAATTACATGACATACACCACACTGCAACATGAAATACAAGACAGGGAATAGTCACAACATTATCACGTTCAGCTTTCCCACTTCAATTAATATTTATCCCAGTTTCACACGACACTGCCCCACTTCGTAATTCTACTTTCCTACTATGAACTCTGGAGATATATGCACGTCTTCCTGTGCAATGCAAGCCAAGTGGCGTTGCTGGATAGACGGCTGACTCACCTTGCTTCCCTCTCAGAGTATTATAGTTTGAATCATGCGTCACACGGAAACATATCTTGCAAAGTAATATTAAGAACATGTTCATCACACACACGAGTCCTCAACTGATACCATGGACGAGTACTTCTCTTTATCCTTTGTCTCATACACAGATTGAGACTCACACAGTACTCACCACGTGGAAGTACTCGTCTCTAATTTCAAGTCCTGCACACGCCATTTCTTAAATATTTCAACTTATGGTACACACGCTATTTCTTAAATATTTCAACTTATTGTACACACGCTAGTAATTCAGCTTAACTTAAGCACACGGAAGTATTTCAACTTATTGCTACACGTGGTTTCATTGTGACCGTTGGTCACTTCCGAAGATTACTGCAATCCCATTAATATTACCTGCCTGACATTTAATTCTCCCCACAAAAGTTCCTGAAATAGAGAAATTATTATTTCAAACTACTCTTAAATGTTCCACATGCATACCATGTCTCCACTCTTTTGTCTTCACGGAGCACAACTGAAATAGGTCTTAACATCACAAGATCCAGCGGCAGAGTGCCGAAACATGGCCGCTCTTCAGGTCCTCTCGCACCTCTGCTGAAGTGGGGGAGCACCTTGCTACCGTATTGGTCAGCCACATATCAGGCACTCAAAGCTCAGGTAAATTTCATCTCTTTGGTCCCACCTTAGGTGGCCAAAGGATCGTCTCAAAGATGATCATATATTCACATTCACTATCTGCGGTTAGCAGACGACCATACAGTCATTCATTTCACAGATCTCACCAAACTGGATGTAGGGATTTATTTTGTGGGAGTGCACATGTGATCAATTAAATAAATAAATTGTCATTCTTTCCCACACTGGTATCCGGCTTCGCTGTATTAATTGAAATTGAGTTATTTTACAAAAAAAATGTGTTGTTCTGACAAAAATAATGAAGTATGTTGTACCTATTTTCAATGTCGGGCGGTACTGTACCCTTTCACCACCGGCTACCCATGCAGAAAAAAATGGCACGGTGCTATCCTTGCAATTCAAGGGTAGTTCCAAAAATTTGCTTAGTTACTGGGATATTCGTTATTTTTATGAGTAATCCAAACTTCACTAAATCTATGACAAATAAAAAAAATACTAATTGTACTCATGAAATTTTAAATAGCTCACCGTCCAAACACAGAACAAGTAATCTGACATTCATAAATTGCGTTGTAATAATTTTTTCACGGCAATGTCTAAATACAAAACAAAATCAACAAAAGAAAAAATTTCGTACACTAGTTACACGTAGAAGTCAGGCTCCATATCAGTACTCTCAAATATACATCAAACCTACAGAGAAATAAAACTGAGAAGAAAAACAATGAAATATACCACAAGTTACATACTGGTTACGTAATATAGTCAACCTAAGACATCATGTCATACCTCGTTAACTATCATCACTTAAGCAATTGCCACCACTACTCGACTGTGAGTTTAACCTTATCCTTAACCACCATTACAAATACCTGCTGCTGAGCCAGTCAGTCCATCAACTTTGATCAATACACGCAGTAAATAGTTTAGCAATAAGTGCTTGAATCCACCAGTAGCTCTCGTATCTTACTCTACTGCTCATTTCTCTGTTGTTACACATTTGGACGACAAGAACTTGCATTTCGACTAGCCTTCGTTACACTTTAATGCGAAATATCACCACTGTGATAATGCAAATAAGTGGCTTCAGTCAACACACCAACAAGATCATTACTGTCCACGACATTAAAATGCATCCGTTAATTCCGATAATTGTTGTGCAATGCAAACTTTTGTCCCCTGTGACAACCTTACTGACCTATGCAACAAGAGCCGCTACGTTAGTATTACGCCACTGGCTAATAATTAAAGCATCATTATACCAGATTTTCTAATAAACATGCTACGTGAACTGGTAGCCCAGAACAAACAAAACAAAACACTAACTATTCTAAACACAAATGTTAATGAAATACAATTACACTTGCTGTCCCTTCAGGAATGAAACATATAAAAAAAATTTACACAATTACAAGTACAAATACATTATTCCCTATCTTGCGAGTCACACGGAATCATTTCATTCTGTGATTTTCTTGGGGCCAAAAAAGTTGCTGACAGGTTCCCCAGAAACACGGTCTCGGTGTCAAAGCTCTCCCATGGTTACCCGGACGAAAGTCTTTAAGTCACTCAAATCGGCATTTTGAACACGCACTGAACAGTAAACTGTATCTCACATTAAACACAAATGTTATAGTCACTCTCAGAGTACCATCCACACGAATCTGGTCGTCCAAAAATGGCCCTACAACTACTATTACCCACGGTTCTGTCCTTTCAGTTCATGGTGTAATTAAAAGTCGTAAGTTCCAACAAACAGCACTTATTCCCGCACCAATTAAAGAAATGTCTCCCACTACAAACGCAAATGTCAATGTCCCACTCTAGTTTCTTGCGTTCATACAATAATTAGTCACCAAACGACAACTGTCCTCTTTAAGTATACCAAACGTCCCACATGCAATTCACAAAGCACACTTAACAAGTCACTGCCAAAAGTTTATGGATCCCACCGTTCAGTGGTCAAGACAAAACAAAACAATCGTCCTGTCTGCTAAAGACAAAATCTTTTCCACCACTCACAATGTGGAAACACCAGTCCTTCACTTTCCACCTTATGGAGACATACGAGCAGTCATCTTGTTTCACGGCTCCACAGTCCAGTACTAGTCAATAGTTGCTAGTAACAAATGCCCACCGGACTCTGCCCCGCGTCGTTCATTCTGCCGTGGCGCCACCGCGCGAGCCATTGAGCAGAAGAAACAACCCGCTGTTGCCTCCGCGGGATACTTTCCCCCGTGGTAAGGGTGGCGGAACTTATGAATGGCCAGTGGTACGTGCGTGTCGCCCCAGGCTGTTGACTTGCTGTAGCGGGCGCGTGGAGTGTACCCCGACCGGCAGTGAAGTGGGGAGTGCCGCAGCTATGTCGCCTCTCCAATGGCGACGTCAGTTTGGCCTCCCGCCTTCTTATGCAGGTACGGGCGCATTCTGCATGAGCACCTCAGTGCTACGACACCCAATCAGTCAGACCCTTCCGTGCATCTCGCAACATTACAGACAAAAGGATATTCTTACAGTATTTAAATACTTATTGATTACATGTATGATCTATTAGATACACTGGTAATAAAAGAATCTTTGTTCTAAAAAACATAATGTCATACACCCTAGTTTTCTACATATACAACATCGAAATTTATCCCTTTTCTATATACAGCCCACACTTGTGCTATTGATTGTACCTGTCATCCCTCATACAAAACATGAAAGTGTAAAAAAGAAAAACAAAAGGAATAAGAAACAATCTATACAGCTCATAATTACAATATCAAATAGTAGACTACTTTAACATCCTGTCACAGTGAAAATATTAGAAGCTGTTGATTCTAAAACTACAATATACAATGAACCTTTGTGCTTGTGACAGACTGAAATTAATACCCCTTGAAAGTGTTTTAACAAAAAAATAAGAAATAATCTACACAGTTCACAATTACCTACCACATGTTATTAAATAGTAAACTACTTTAACATCCTAACACAATAAACATTTTAGAAACTGATGACTCTAAATCTACAACATACAATGCACCTTTGTGCATGTGACAGACTGAAATTAGTATCTCTCTATATATTTTACCTTTTTATTATATATAACAACATTTCTAGGACATGTATGAACCATCCACATGATGTCAGATCCTGATCTGCCATCGAGGTTCATCCAAATCAAACAATAAAGCACAATAATGTTTTAGTTATGGATCGGTAGCATGCCCTTTACAGGAGTGCGCACATTGATCACACTTCTCTACGACTCTCACTCACCAGACATCACATTTTCCTTCTCATTCAATCCATTAATACACTAATAGAATAGGTCTAGAAGTCAGCTAACCTTAACACCACCACAATCACGACAACATACCATACCTTTGCTCCCTTATACTCAACCACATAACACATGAAGCTGTTTCGGAGATAGCATTCCAGTCTCCGAATTCGTCCTTTCACTCTGGCACCTCTCTCCATCGGCTTACCTCTGCATTCACTTTACCGATTATTCATCCTGCTATATATCAACTTAGAATTGCGACATTTCATCTAAGAACAAAAAATACACAAATTATTCATCCTGCAAAATAACTGTATACATTCTTGGTACCGTTTTGATTAGTTATACAACAACAAAAAATATTATTTTTGCCAAATTGCAAATGTTATGGTAAGAATTAGATTTACACTTATATTACATCCTACGACAGTATTCCACAACGTTCACCATCTGGATCTCATACTCCCTTTATGTCCCTTCACGCTGTGCAGTTGTCCTCATCTCGTCATTCGTATTTCGGCTCTCCGTCCGTCCACTACTTCATCATTTCCTGGTCTTCATTCGCCATTGGCATCAATCTCTATTGCAGCATACACAGGCCTCTCTGTAACATACATCTAAGACATCTCCACATTATTAATTCTACTCACCTTTATTTACCACTGTTTCATCACATCGAATCTCTCTTTATTAATCACACTGCTTCACGTCGCTTCTCTCCTTAAATATCACCTTTATCCACTACTATTTATCACATCGCTTCTCTATCTACCATCTTTATCCTCTCATTACTCATCACGTCGTTTCTGCTTGATCCTTATTCATATGACAAAAAATACGTACATAAACCACTCTGTCGACTCCTGTTCATGACTCATTCAACCAGTCTATTCCGTCATACTTCCTGACATCCCGCCTGAAAATTGTTATGTTCGATTTGACCCTGCACAACGTTACACACCACAAATAAATACACTGACTATCTACCATAAATTGCCTACTTTCTATCTATCCTTAACTTTTCGATAATTTGATGTTAGAAATGTGATGAAGCCCACGAGATTGTTTTCCCTTGATCGTCTCAATCAGTACAGCATTTTCATGGACAATCCGCCTCACTCTGAATGGTCCACTATACACAGTAAAGAATTTGCTAGTTAGGAATCTGAGCTTACATGAAAATTAAATGTGTGCAGAGAATACAAGCTGGGAGAAATGGGTAGCCCAAGTGTTAGAAACTTAGGTGCTAATGGCCACTTTCCCTAACACCAGATTCTGAACAACCATACACAGCACCTCATTATAACTGTCACCACGACAATGACATACTATATATCAGATAGCAGCTAATCTAAAAACTTCGATCACATTGCTGATATTACCTGTAACAGCAGTATAAACGTACCCTCTTCCATACAGATCACAATGTTTACTTTTTACATTACGTGTTAAGTACCTGCAATAGTCAAATCACACTAATTAAACTGGACTCATTGGCATTATTACATAACATTTTTTTTAGTTACTTTAGTGTTCGAAATAAAAATTTGCAAATTTTGCTCTGAGAGACCAGCCTAACAGATGCCATTACTGGTGTTTTATTCTCTGATCAGAAGTATGGTATTTGCATTCCTACATATCAGTAGAGTATGTCTGTTACATAGACAATTTTCAGTGCCAGCGGCATGTGTTTTAAGGCAAGATGCTAAGGGCTGATATGGTGGATTAGTTTCTCCTATTCTTCAGTCCATTATGACAAGAATGAAATGCCAGGATTCCATGCTCTCCTGTCATACTGATAGTTTCTGCCGTTCCTATCCTCGACTCTGTCTGACCTATGAGTCGTGTCTCCCTTTACGATGTTGCTCTCATTACCAAGTTCCTGTAACAAGTGCTGAAATGACGAAGAATCGTCTAAGCCTCTGCCTGCTATCACTATATCTCTGCGCAATTTCACTGGCAGCTTCGTTATACAGATCCTAAAGAGCTCCCCAGGTTCATATGGCACATCCAAATACCTATTTCGTCTCAGCATTTCCTGATAGCACGCCACTGGATCTCTTATACCACCTTCGTTACAATTTGGCATCATCAATATGCTTTGCGTAACCTGGTCCTGCTTATTTTTCGACCAGAATTCATTTAAATAGCTACTACAGTCTTTAATAACTTCCTGCATTTTCGCTCTAGCCTCGTCCCTCAAATGGTTACACACAAACTTCATTTTGAAGAGGAGTCCCCACGATGAAGGTAATGAATCTTGAAACTGAGACAGCCACAGGCATGGATGTTGGTAATTATCAGGATCCGGAAAACAAGTGTACATTTGTACCGACACGAAGTGCCTCCTACATTCTTCTTCCGCATTTATGTTTGGGTTTGCCACCTGTTTTATCCGACACAACCGTTCTTCTAACTCTCTGAGTTCGTCTTCCTCTTTCTGCCTATTTTCGTTTTTTGAATTTATCTCACTCTCCCTCTGTAGTCTACCTCGTGGTGTTTCACCTTCACTTCTGCACGCTAATTGCAACTCTGCAAGTTCTTCCCTATGTTTCCTATTTGTTTCTAATTGTGCCTCTTTAAACTGTAATAGTGATTGTATCTCCTCCTGATCGGCATAAACCTCTCGCTGCGTACTGTCAGAGCCTGTTTCGCATCTCATACTGATCTTTTCTACATCTGCGCTAATCGTATTCATTCTGACCACTACCTCCGCAACTTCATCCCTGTGTTTATTTAGCGCCACTTCCTGCCGGGTGACTTGAGCTTCCACGCTGTCTAATGCCCCTTGTTTATCTGCAAGTAAGTCCTCCACTATCTCTTTGATTCGCTCATCCGGCAACACGCTCCTATGTTCTGTAATATCGCTCTCTATTGCACTTATTCGTACCTCCAAATTATTGGCTTTTTCTTTCACGGCATCACATACTTGCTTCAACGCACCCAGATTCTTCTCCCCCTCATCTAACCGATTATTAACTGCAGACAGACGCTCATCGATAACTGTGTGTAGCTTCCTCATAGCCTCTTTATTTCCCTTATCCATTGCCTCCAATCTTTCCTTATTTGCTTCCAATCTTTCCTTAGTCTCTCTCCTTATTATCTCTATCCATCGCTTCCAATCTTTCCTTATTTGCTTCCAATCTTTCCTTATTTTCCCTGTCTCTCTCCTTATTATCTCTATTCATCGCTTCTAATCTTTCCTTATTATCTTTATCCATCTTCTGTAAAAACTGCAGTAGCACATTGTCATTTGCTACTTTCGGTGCCCTCACCTCGTTCGCCTGAGAAACCGTAGCTTCGCCAAGGGTAGCTTCACTTTCACTGCATACCTGACCTAGTCCCGGCTCGCCCGCGTCGTCGGGAAAAGCCCCCGTTTGTGGACAAAGCCCGCCGCATAAAGGATCACCTAGCCGCGGTCCGCTGAACAATTCGGTCCCTTCCGAGTGTTTGCCGTTCTCGCTCATTAACCCATGGTCGACAGCTACTTCCTGCCACACTGCTACGTTCACGCCAGAATCACTATTCTCCATGGTGACTACACTTTTCGACTGCGACCTAGTTACTACGGACATTACGCAAAAAAAATTATACAACGATCTTCCAACCATAGATGATGTAGCAAGCGATTACATAAAAAAAATAAAAGATCCTCACCAATCCAGAAAGAAATTGCAAAAAAAAAAAATTTACTTCTTAGCGCTATCACAATACATTCCATCAAAAAAAATCTTCAGCAAACCCTAACAGCAGAATCCTGGCAGACTGTCCTGGCAGGGTCGAAATTATGAGAGGCACCCACATGCCTTGCTCATACTGTGGCATCAAGCAGTCAGGCCTGCAAGATGAGTGGTCTGCCAAGCGAGTGGATTCATTCTTATTTATCGAGTAACATGAACTCTCGTACTCACAATTAAGTTACAAATTATCCTCCTGTATGAATAATACGCAACGGAAAGGCACATCTGACTATCAGTAATTTACAGAACTCTGACTGTTCACTACGCACTGGCAATACCACATTTCCTTTCTTTTTTTTATTTAACGGCTTTTATCAACACGTGGCCATCGCACTGAATATGAGTGGCGTACACATTATAAATTCTGGATATCATGACAACATACAATTCCAATGAAAAGGCCACCAATCTTTTTCTTTTCACTATCTTATTTATTCTGATACCATTCTATAACCTAAACACACAAATTCTATAACCTACAACAATAACACGTGAGAAATTCCGCCCAGTGGGCATGGCTTTGCATTGGTGAATCTCTATCTTATGGTCTCGTAATTATTTAACGCTACAGTGCACTTTCTGGATAGAATGGTGGATCTTTTTCTATATCTCACACTTCGACTCTCACAACCATCATCACGAAACTTTCCTCCCGACCGAGTGGTACAAAAGGAACATGCATACCCACTACCTCTGAAACTACCTTGCTACTCTCTCATGCAAACCACACATACTTAAATTACATGACATACACCACACTGCAACATGAAATACAAGACAGGGAATAGTCACAACATTATCACGTTCAGCTTTCCCACTTCAATTAATATTTATCCCAGTTTCACACGACACTGCCCCACTTCGTAATTCTACTTTCCTACTATGAACTCTGGAGATATATGCACGTCTTCCTGTGTAATGCAAGCCAAGTGGCGTTGCTGGATAGACAGCTGACTCACCTTGCTTCTCTCTCAGAGTATTATAGTTTGAATCAAGCGTCACACGGAAACATATCTCGCAAAGTAATATTAAGAACATGTTCATCACACACACGAGTCCTCAACTGATACCATGGACGAGTACTTCTCTTTATCCTTTGTCTCATACACAGATTGAGACTCACACAGTACTCACCACGTGGAAGTACTCGTCTATAATTTCAAGTCCTGCACACACCATTTCTTAAATATTTCAACTTATTGTACACATGCTAGTAATTCAGCTTAACTTAAGCACACGGAAGTATTTCAACTTATTGCTACACGTGGTTTCATTGTGACCGTTGGTCACTTCCGAAGATACTGCAATCCCATTAATATTACCTGCCTGACATTTAATTCTCCCCACAAAAGTTCCTGAAATAGAGAAATTATTATTTCAAACTACTCTTAAATGTTCCACATGCATACCATGTCTCCACTCTTTTGTCTTCACAGAGCACAACTAAAACAGGTCTTCACAGCACAAGATCCAGCGGCAGAGTGCCGAAACATGGCCGTTCTTCAGGTCCTCTCGCACCTCTGCTGAAGTGGGGGAGCACCTTGCTACCGTATTGGTCAGCCACATTTCAGGCGCTCAAAGCTCAGGTAAATTTCATCTCTTTGGTCCCACCTTAGGTGGCCAAAGTATCGTCTCAAATATGATCATATATTCACATTCACTATCTGCGGTTAGCAGACGACCATACAGTCATTCATTTCACAGATCTCACCAAACTGGATGTGGGGATTTACTTTGTGGGAGTGCACATGTGATCAATTAAATAAATAAATTGTCATTCTTTCCCACACTGGTATCCGGCTTCACTGTATTAATTGAAATTGAGTTATTTTACAAAAAAAATGTGTTGTTCTGACAAAAATAATGAAGTATGTTGTACCTATTTTCAATGTCGGGCGGTACTGTACCCTTTCAATGTTATCATGGTAAAATTCATTTGTGGATTTTGGAGTTTTTTGCATTTGCGTGCCCGCATCTCGTGGTCGTGTGGTAGCGTTCTCGCTTCCCACGCCCGGGTTCCCGGGTTCGATTCCCGGCGGGGTCAGGGATTTTCTCTGCCTCGTGATGGCTGGGTGTTGTGTGCTGTCCTTAGGTTAGTTAGGTTTAAGTAGTTCTAAGTTCTAGGGGACTGATGACCTTAGATGTTAAGTCCCATAGTGCTCAGAGCCATTTGAACCATTTTTTTTTTTTTTTTGCATTTGCGTGAGTAATATATGGTTCTTATACGATTTGTGTGGACATCACTACGTATATGCCGATAAAGTTGGGACTTCGTTCACCCGATCAGTGTACTGCATGCTCGGCGTAAAACAATCTGTCCATCAGTAGCGAAAGCGTCGTCCATCGTAAGCCAAGATCTTAATTTATATGAGAATTTTGACGTAACAGAAGGGATCAAGAACATGAATAGTCGTGAACTCTTATGAAGTTCTACGCAGCAAACTTTTCTTGGTGCAAGCAGACTCAGGCTCTGAATCAGTAGAAGCCGCTATTAGTAGGAAAACTTCTGGCCGTTAGCCTTTTGCTTGCCCTGCTGCTAATCTTGACAGCACACGATGCCCTTTTACTGTACACAATAATAGCTACTAGACTGCTACACGCACTATAGTTATTGCGTCGGCTTTACTTTTGAGATCTGAAATTCCCAATCTTGTAAAATTAAGGGGATGACGTTCTTCATAATCTGACTCAGTGCGCAATTAACCACGTTTTATTGCACTAGAGTGTAATTTTTAGAGATAATTTACTCTCTGTCTTCAGCTTTTATGGTAGGTCGAATTTGAATATTTTTCTAACGTAGCGGCCTCCTGAAGCGCGCAGCAGACATTGTCGGATGTGAATGTAACTTCGTACAGGAAAATACGTACGCACCATCGGCGGACATGTAAATGATTAGGGCTGAAGTTCTCCGTGAATGTGAGAACGGCCGCTAGAGTGCATTTGTGCTGTTCTTGTTCAGTGTTGTTACCAGACTTAGTACGGTACATAAGAGGCGTGAAATGCATTGGATGTTGAGTCATTATTGTGCAGGACACAGAGGTGCCGCGTACTGGTGCGAAACATCGGTACCAGCACACGGCAGTGTTCGAAAGGGGCCTCTTACAATGTCTTCTTTTGCCGACTGGCAGTCTGCAGTATCCAGATTTGTGAGGCTTTTGGGTGTGGCAGCGGCCCTACGTTGGACTGCATGGGAACGTGACGGCAGGAATACTCGTATTCAAGTTTCCGGTCGACCACGTCTGACCTCCACAAGGCAGGATAGCCAAGTTCTGCAGCAAGAGCATCGTAACCCGTCCACATATGCGCCTGTCATTTGAGAACAAGTAATGGGCACCCTGCGACGTTCTAGGTCTTCCTTTACCATTAGTCGGAGACTAGCAGCAGACGACCTAGGGAATTAGTGCCCCATATGTACGCTCCTGCTAATAGCACAACACAAACGGCTGCGTTTGGAGTGGTGGAGTGACCGGAACGCTTGCACTGCAGATGAATGCCGTTTCATTGTGTTCAGCGATGAAACGCGGTTGTGGTCTACCCCGGATGATCATCATCGTCGGCGAATATGGAGGCGACCGTGGGAGACATCCCATTCTCCCAATGTTTTCGAGAAGCATAGCAGCGTTATTTCTGGCGTCATGGAGTGGTAAGCCATCGGTTATGCCTTCATGTCACGACTGGTAGTGAGTAACGGAAGCTTGAAGGTACAACGGTACGTCACGGACGTGCAGCGTCCTCTTGTGTTTTACGTGTAATGCGACAGAATCGTGGCGCCATTTTTCTAGAGGTCAATTATCATCCACATATGGCGCCTGTCCCTGTGAACAGTGTGTGTGATGTTGTAAGGGGATCACCACCCTGCTGGAGCAAATGTAATCTCGATGTATTGCTCACTTGCTATAAAAAAAAAATATAGAACGGCAATTCACAGGAGCTGCCTGAGACATAAAATATCTTTGCCCCTGTCAAAAGAGAGCTGCAATAGAATTGCAAGTCAGAGCAGTCTCTGCGCAGTTGCAGTCGCTCGCTGCTACAATGTAGTTGTAGTCTGTCGCTGGTACAGCGCAGTTTATAGTTAGTAGTTGTTAAAGTCACAGTGCAGAACACATTGTAAAATTTTGTTATATGGAACTGAATAATAATTGTGATCAGCCGCAGAGCTAAATGATACGATGAAATGAGATGATGATGAACAAATGAATTATTCCAGAATGAGATTTTCACTCTGCAGCGGAGTGTGCGCTGATATGAAACTTCCTGGCAGATTAAAACTGTGTGCCGGACCGAGACTCGAACTCGGGACCTCTGCCTTTGCCTTGGTAGAGCACTTGCCCGCAAAAGGCAAAGGTCCCGAGTTCGAGTCTCGGTCCGGCACACAGTTTTAATCTGCCGGGAAGTTTCAAATGAATAATTGTTAGTATAATGAAAAATCAACAGTGTCATTAAGTCAACCATCTATTGTAAGGTAAATTTTATTATTTTTACTGGCATGCACGTAATTAAGTCACTTGTCTGAGATGTTAATATGAATATGTTTCAATCTTTTCTTTTGTGGTTCTTTTGACCCACATTTGTAATATATTCAGTTTTCCCGTGTAATGGACTGTAGATCTTTATCAATCACGTAAAATATTTTCAGAATATAATTGTTTTTACCAGTCAACTAAAAAAGTATAATTTCCCCTTAAGTCATTGCCAGTCCCGATCCAGTCATTTATCTAAATTAAAATATTCAAAAATTTTTGTCAGATCATAATCATGTGTTCTTTAGTAATCAGACGAGCAGCTGTGCAGCTGTGTCACTAAGTAAAGTCAGTTTTTCTAGTAATTCAGGTCTCAGATAAATTTTATCCAGTATTAGTAGATAGGCCAGCATTGCACTAAACTGTGCCATTTACGAGCAGATATACAGACAGCGTTATCCGGCGACACCATCACGAGGTAAGGATTTTTCAGTTTATTTCTCACGGACAGATTCAGATTGATTTCACAGGGCCATGGCATAGCGCTGGTTACGTCAAAATTTATCAGTTTTCCATGAGTTAAGATTTATCAGTTTTCATACGTCAGGATTTAATTATCCAAATTTAATTATTTTTATTTTTTATTTATAGGGGAAGGTTACAGTGTTGAAGTATTCCCCTCGGAACGTAGCAAATTATTACGAGTTGTCATCTTGCGTTGAAAGCGTAGCTTGCCGTGGAGCCGGCAGGAGAGCAGATTTTGCTTCTCACGCTGGCACGAGGCTTACGAGAAACACAGGCCGCGGCGCGTGCGTCGCGAAGGTAGGCCGAGCTCGCTCGCTCAGCTCAGCAGAGTGACTGCGTTTCTACACCTGTTAACTCGTAACTAGGTGTGTACGTACAAACAAGAACTGCGTCTGCTTGTGGAATCCGCTATTATGGAATCTTACTGTTATTAGTCCTACAGTGATAAGAGTCCATAGGCCTACTTGTAATTTGTTACAGCTGTACTGGGGCACAATAAAATTAAAACCGTGCCAAAATGATTATCAGTTGCATAAGGCACCACTTCTTGTATGATACGTAGACTGTTAAGCAGAAGAGACTAAATGCTATAAACAAGTCGTTATACCATTTATATCTAGTATTTATCTCAAATTAAATTTTGTAGTTGTACTGTTAATCAGTAAGACTTCATAATACCAGAGTCCAGAAGAAGATGCAATTCTCGTTAGTAGGTACACGCCAGGCTGCGAGTTAACACGTCTAGGGACGCATTTATACTGTCAAAGTCACAGTTTGGGTTTCTTAAGGACAACAAATTAGAGACAACTGCCATATTCTGTGACCTGTCAAAGGCGTTTGACTGTGTGAATCACAGCATTCTTTTAAGTAAATTAAAATATTATGGCGTCACTGCTAGTGCTGCAAAGTGGTTTCAGTCATATCTTACTAATAGAAAACAAAGGGTGTTATTACGTAACACTTCAGCAGTAGGCAATCAGACATCATCTGACTGCGAAGAAGTTACATGTGGTGTTCCCACGGCTCCATACTAGGTCCACTACTGTCTCTTGTGTATATTAATGACCTGTCATCTGTTACATTACTAGATGCCAAGTTTGTCTTATTTGCACATGATACAAACATTGCAATAAATAGTAAATAAAATATAAATTTAGAAAGGGCAGCTAATCAAATTTTTACTGACATCAATAAGTGGTTTATAGCCAATTCACTGTCATTAAACTTTGAAAAGAACCAACATATGCAGCGCAGAACTTCCAAGAGATTTCCTTCTGTTGTGTGTATAAAATATGACGGCATGGAAATAGGAGAAGTTGAGAGTGTAATATTCTTGGGGTAATAACTTAATAATAAATTCAGTTGGGAGCAACATACTAACGAACTGCTAAAGCGCCTAAACAGGTCTGTGTTCGCAATGCGAATGATGTCAGACATAGGAGATATAAATATAAAAAAACTGGCATATTTTGCTTACTTTCACTCCATTATGTCATATGGTATCATATTTTGGGGTAACTCTACAATCAGAGAAAAAAGTTTTAGAGTACAGAAGCGTATATGAAGAGTAATGAGTAGTGTAAATCCAAGAATATCATGTTGAAACCTATTCAAAGAATTGGGCATATTAACCACAGCTTCTCAGTATATTTATTCCTTAATGAAGTTTGCTGTAAATAATACATCTCTTTTTTCCAACTAACTGCTTAGTACACATTATCAATACTAGGAATAAGAACAATACACATAAAGATTTAAAATCACTTGTTCTTGCCCAGAAAGGAGTCCAGTATTCAGCAACGCATATTTTCAATAAGCTACCAGCAACCGTTAAGAGTTTAGTTTCAGACAAGGCACAATTTAAATATTATTTAAAAGAATTTTTGGTGGCCAACTCCTTCTATTCCATCCATGAGTTTCTCAACTAGTGCAGTAGACCATTTTAATGAAAATTTATTATACTTTAATTTTTGACAATACTTGGTTGTAACAGCCAAGTAACTACCTACTGTGTGAATGACGGATGTATGGAAAGCACATGTAAGTCTTAAGTCTATAAATAGTGGAAGTTTAATTTTAAATCTTGTACATAATCTGACTGTTCTTAACTGAGGATCACTGAAATGAATAATTTACTTTAATTTTTGACAATACTTGTTTGTAATAGCCAAGAAACTAGCAAAAGTCTGAATGATGGATTTTATGAAAGCAGATGTAAGTATTAAACCTGTAAATATTAGAAGTTTAAATTTAATTCATGTACATAATTTTACTGTTTATTGACTGAGGATCATTAAAACTAATGAAACTCAAGTTTTTCTAATTACATTTTTGCAATGTGTTTATCTGACATGTTCCACACCCAGGTGGATTCCCT
Source organism: Schistocerca nitens (assembly GCF_023898315.1). NCBI lineage: Eukaryota > Metazoa > Arthropoda > Insecta > Orthoptera > Acrididae > Schistocerca > Schistocerca nitens. The sequence continues at coordinate 99,646,161 of NC_064622.1, forward strand.
CTTTTATGGGTTTATGGAATGAATAATTAATCTAATCTACTCTAATCATTTCGTCCGCTGAGCCGAGCGAGCGAGCGCGTTCACGCCTGCTCTCGTGACGTACGCGCCACGCCCTGTCTTCCTGGTGGGCCTCGCGCAGGCAGAGCAGACGCTGGCTACTGGGTCGAGCGAGCCCTGTACTTGCCTAAAACTGCGTGAAGTACGATGCACACACTCTCCGTGCATCTGAAGAAGCACTGTTAAATATTAATCGATCTTTTCCATACTTAGTATACCAAATTCCATGGATAACACAATCATACTGTTAAAATTTCAAATCAATAACTTAACACTTTCGGAGATATAAATGTTTACCTAAAACACTTAATAAGCGTGCTGGCATTGAGAAATTGAGTTAGGGGCTGTAATGTATTCATCTATACTATCAACTGAAACTACAACCAAGAAGATAGATTGTTGTAATGTAGTTTTCTGGAATTTTCTTTGCTTCATTGCCACAGATTTTTGATGTAATTAAAAGTACTTTGGAAAATTATTATTTCATCGAGTTTTCGTTTGAGTGTTTTGGTGAGAGTGAGAGAGTGAATGGAGGACATACGTAAAGTGAGAATGCGATATTTTATCAAAATTATGTAAATGTAAGCGTGTGAAATTTATTGTGTGACAGGGAAATTTGTGACTATGTCCGAGTGAGCTTGATTTTGTAAAAGGCAGCCTATTGACTATTACATTTATTAGTAATTTGTTTCGCGGAAAGGAATCGTATTATGTTTTCATTAAATTTTTTTTAGTCTCGGTATTACGAGATTTCTAGTCTACATTACTTGTGGTAACGTGATTCGCTGACATTAGAAATACCACAAGTATAGAAGTGCTCGACATGATCTGGTTGGCTGCTTGACATACTAGCCAATAGGAATTCAGCATTTCCCGCGTGTTTGAGTATGGCCTTGTGCCTCAGCTCTACGAGTCGATACAGTCGGGAGCCGTCTCCTGGTAAACACGTATATTATACCGCGCTCATCAAATTTATACCAAAATAAAGCAATTCGCGCGTTTGATCGGTTCTCGTGTGGTTGACGAAAAGCGATTGCAGTGCTTAGTATTTTGTGAAAGTTTGAGCTTTGCGAGTGGCTTATTTTACGAGATATTGGATTGTGAACATTTCATGTCGTACATAAACTCCGCGTGGCGTGTCTCGTGCAGATTACGAGACTTCATGGCGAACACTTCTTTACGAGAAGCCTACTGAACGACTGAATCTGTTAAGTCGCAAGCAGTCGTGGGTCAGTGACTGTTTAGGACGTTCAAAGTATCGGGTCGGACTAAATATCTTCTGGCTACTTTAGGGTGTGACCTTGTAACAGAAACAGTCAAAATGGTTCAAATGGCTCTGAGCACTATGGGACTTAACTTCTGAGTTCATCAGTCCCCTAGAACTTAGAACTACTTAAACCTAACTAACCTAAGGACAGCAGACACATCCATGCCCGAGGCAGGATTCGAATCTGCGACCATAGAGGTCGCGCGGTTCCAGACTGTACCGCCTAGAAACGCTCGGCCACCCCGGCCGGCAGAGACAGTCAGTAAGATTGCATAATTGATGTCGGGATATTAAATAAGGACTTGATAGCCATTTTCTGAGTTTTAAAGACAATAAACCAATTTAAAGGAAGTTTTAGACATTTCTTTCAAATGAGTCATCCAGGAATCTCCAGCTACTGCGCATGGACTGGATTTATGTGGCCTTTGCGTGGTAGGTATTTAGCCGAATTTTCGTCAACGCTTCGCTTGTCGGCTACGGCAGTATCTATCATCGCAGAGTGAAGGGGAAGACAATCTGAAACCTATCCAGATAGATGGACGGATTGGTTAAAGAATAGTGAGAGACCGACCCGCCCCGCCGCACACTGACTGCCAAGATTCTCCACATGTGGCTCCGACAGATCATGAGTGAGACCAGCCCGGGCGTGAACTCCTCCCCAGTGCCATTATCCAGGAGAACAAGGACCAGGTACAGTTGTGGGTCCAGCTGGGCTCAGAAGAGGGTACAGCGACGAGGGTGCCCCCTTCCCAACCGAATCTATGTCTGTATGTAGGCCGGGGAGGGAAGGGGACGGGGGGGGGGGAGGGGGGGCAATGTCATACTGGTAAGTGGGTTCATATTGAGAAGCTGTGTGTGAATTTGATTCAATTTAGTAATCACTGTAACAACATCACACACCACCTCCACACACGAAATTTCATTTCGTTTTCCCCTCTCTTTCTGTGTGCTTCGCTCTTATTGTCAGACAGTGTACTACGACAAAGGGTAAAAAGTTGGTTGTTTGGTTTAAAAGGGGGGGGGGCGGGGGAAGGTTCAAATGGTTCAAATGGCTCTGAGCACTATGGGACTCAACTGCTGAGGTCATAAGTCCCCTAGAACTTAGAACTACTTAAACCTAACTAACCTAAGGACATCCTGCCCGAGGCAGGATTCGAACCTGCGACCGTAGCAGTCGCGCGGCTCCGGACTGAGCGCCTAGAACCGCTAGACCACTGCGGCCGGCGCGGGTTAAGGGACCAAACAGTTTGGTCATCGGTCCCGGGGCAAAAAGGCAATAACATTTAATTATATGTGACATAAATTTAAAACATGTTATTATAGTGAAATATGTAAAGATATTGTTGATGAGGTTGTAAGATGGCTATAATTTCGCACCTTACAAGCACTCATCTATATACTTTGCCGTGATTTACAACTGGAATTAGGTATCATTTGACAGCTTGTACATCAAATAAATGAATATTTAAAGAAGACTGACACTGTCTTGTACACCTTGTAAATAATTGTTAACGCTTATTGCATGAAAGGTGGTTGTGTGCCTTTATTACCAAGACGGCGTAATGAATTATTGCCTATACTAGTAGAGGTTGGAACGCCAGTGGAAATGAAACGGCAGCCGTAACTCAGGCCCTGGGTGACAAACTCTGCATAGGTGTGTTGGTCCTGCGTAACAGAGGAAGTAGCCCTAGCCGGACGGTCGGGGCACCTGAGCGCTGAAGCACAATACAGTGGCGGCTGGCCAGTATTGTAGGTAGGCCGGAAGGATAAGCGGAAACTCTGAAAATCTTGGACGCAGCAGAGAGGAACAAGAAAGCGTTACTTCGGAAATCACGCAGGCTGGATTATTTCCGAGGATTTTTACTCTGAGAAGCGTACCATTGTATGAATTCCTAATTAACGGGGACAGGTATTTCCTCGAAGATTTTCCGCACTGGACGACAAATGACTTAAAATATGGTTGGTGAGCGTTCAGAAGAGGCTGTAGAGAGAGAGGATATTCCGTGGTTTCGAGAATATGATTCGCATTCTCAGTTACGAGGGAGGGGAGCCATGCTTTGCTGGAAAGCCAGCGGTGGAGAGAAAGAGGTCTTCCGTTTTGGGCGCCCATGTTTGACGGTCGCTCAGTATCAGCTTTGTAGCTACAGACGGAGTTGCTGCCTTCGCTCTCAGGAGATTTTATAGTTAAAACGGTTTAGCACTGTACTACTGCGAACTTACAAGATTCAGGACTTCACCTCCGGGTAGGATGTCGTCGTTGAGTATCCAGTTTTCAGTGATTGAGAGCACTTCTTCTGCCTATACTCACGTTGAGACGTTATCTGAATTCCGTCCTTGTGGCTAGGAGTTTGCGTTTCTCGTATGTAGAACACACAGAGGAGAAGACAGTATTAGATAATACTAGTCAGAGGACCGTCTTCTGCCGTCCTAGTGTTTGAATGAGGTTTTTTTTATATATATTTTGTGGCTGGAGTTCTTACGTCGTCGCAGACGTGTATGAGAACCATCACTCCGACTCACCGGACGCAGTACATATGGTGATATTGCTAATTGCTTCGGGTTATTAGAGCTATAAAGCTCAACAGCTGTGATCACTTAAATTTTATTTCCACTGGGGTTGCACACCATAGTAGATCATCTTTGAAAGTAGTGTCTTCTAGTGTGTGGTATGTAGATGATGTCAGACATCTCGCGTTATTTATATTGGATCGCATAGGCATAAAAAGGGACAGATTTGGGCAATTGATCAATCTTATTAGTCATGAAATCCGTGTGTATCTCTTTATGTCCATTGGTCATTGATATATACACATTTGTAATGCACAAAGGGGTTGTAATCCACAATAAATGTATAAGCAGAAACAACATTTATCATTTAGTGATTACTAGTTCCCTTTATCATTCATTTATGTTTATGTTGTAATTTATGTGTTACAGAGCAAGAAGGTGGAAATACTATCATCATTAAGAGATCCTAACATCGGCTTCAGGGGGTAGTCAAAATCTTCATTTTCGCGTTCAGTATTTTCCGTTGCACGCATTCATTTTACACCCGCCTGGAGTAGCATCTTGGAAGGTCTTAGTCCCAAGACTGTTTGATGTAGCTCTCCACGCTGCTCCTTCCTGTGCTAGCCTCTTCATCTCCGAGTACCTACTGCTACTTACATCCTTCTGAATCTGCTTAGTATTTTCATCTCGTGGTCTCCCTCTACGATTTTTACCCCCCATTCACTTCCCTCCAGTACTAAATTGGCGATCCCTTGATGTCTCAAATGTGTCCTACCAACCGATCCCTTCTTCTAGTCAGGTTGTGCCACAAATGCCTTTTCTCCCCAGTTATGTTCAGTACTTCCTCATTAGTTACGTGATCCACCCATCTAATCTTCAGCACTCACATTTCGAAAGCTTCTGTTCTCCTCTTGTCTGATCTGCTTATTAACTACGTTTCAATTCCGTACTAGGCTAAGCTCCACACAAATATCTCCAGTGAAGACTTCCTAACCCATAACTTAATATGCTAAGAAATTTCCGTTCTTCATAAACGCTTTTCTTGGCACTGCCACTCTACATATTATATCCTCTCTGCTTACGCCTTCATCAGTTACTTTTAGCAAACCTGATCTACTACTTTCAGTGTTTCATTTCCTAATCTAACTCCTTTAGAATCGCCTGATTTAATTCGCTTGCTTTAGTTTTCATCTTATATCTGCTTTTCAAGACACTTTCCATTCCGTTCAACTGCACTTCTAAGTCCTTTACTGTCTCTGCCTGAGTTACAATGTCATTGGCGAACCTCACAGTTTTTATTTCTTCACACTGAACTTTAATTCAGTCCCCAGATTTCTCCTTGCTTTCCGTCACAGGTTGCTCAATGTACAGACTGATAACATTGGGCATAGGCTACAGTTCTGTCTCACATCCACCTCAACTACTGCTTCCCTTTCATACGCTTTGACTCTTACGGCATCAGCAGCAGCACTCCGTCTTCAGGCCACAAGTGGACCATCCGGACCGTCCGACCGCCGTGTCATAGCTGAGAATGCGGATAGGAGGGACGTGTGGTCAGCACACCGATCTCCCGGTCGTTATGATGGTTTTCTTTGACCAGAGCCGCTACTATTCGGTCGAGTAGCTCCTCAATTGGCGTCACGAGGCTGAGTGCACCCCGAAAAATGGCAACAGTGCATGGTGGCCTGGACGGTCACCCATCCAAGTGCCGGCCACGCCCGACAGCGCTTAACTTCGGTGATCTGACGGGAACCGGTGTTTCCACTACGGCATGGCCGTTGCCCTGACTCTTACAACTGTTGTCTATTTTCGGTACAAACTGTAAAAAATCTTTCACTCCCTTTATTGTGCCCAGTTTACTTCAGAAATTTACATGAGTGTTGTCCCTTCAGAAATTTAAGGAGTGTATTTCACTCAGCACTGTTAATACCTTTCCCCAAATCTACAAATGCTATAGACGTGCGTTTGCCTTTCCTTAAACCTATCTTCCAATACAAGCCATAGGGTCAGTATTCCCTCGCGTGTTCCGATATTTCTCACAAACCCAAACCGATCTTCCCCAAGATTGACTTCTACCAGTTTTCCATTCTTCTGTAAATAATTTCTGTCAGTTTTTTGCAAACATGACTTGTTAAACTGATAGATCGGTAATATTTACACGGGTCAGCACCTTCTTGAAATTATTACATTCTTCTTGCAGTTTGGCGGTATTTTCCCTGTCTCGTACATGTTGCACACAAGGTGGAATAGTTTAGTAATGGCTGGCTCTCCCAAGGATATCAGCAGTTCTGACGGCATGTCGTCAGCTCCAGTGACATTGTTATGGATTGGGTCTTTCAGTGCTCTGTCGGATTCTTCTCACACTATCATATCTCCCACCTCATCTTCATCTACTTTCTCTTCCCTTTGTATAACATTGCCTTCGAGTTTATAGGCCCTCATGTGTCTTCCAACTTTCAGCTTTGCCTCCCAAAGATACGTAACAATAAAATTAACTATACCGGTGCTGGAAATGTAATTGGTGAAGATTTACACTTTTCACTTGCGTGTGACTCAGAGAAAAGAATACGTAAGAGGGCTGTTCGGAAAGTAAGAAAGGATCGGTCCTGAAATGGAAACTGCTGTCAAAATTTTCTACGTTGAACTGCAACACGTTGTCTATGCTTAAATGTTGTCTTCGTTGCCATCGGTTCATCTGAGCAGAGATGAAAATCGGTGGGAGGTCCTGGCTGTATGGTGGATGATCAAACGCTTCCCACCGAAAACGGTGCAGGAGCGTCCTCTTGCCCCTGTAGCGTGCGGCCGAGAACTGTCATGGAGAAGGACACGCACAACAGTTATGTGGAGTTGCATCAAATCAGGCGAAATATCTCGGCAGGCACCCATACTTGGCGTGAGACACTATTTTCTAGGCATATTTACGCACTCACTGTGCGCTCAGAACTGAGAAGAGCGATGTGACGCTATCTACGCTCATACCAGAGACACTGCCCAACATATCTGTGCTAAGCTTCATCGGATTTTCACTGTGGTTTCCATATTGCGAGCGATCGTTCCTTATTTTCCCAATAGCCCTCATAATTAGGAACGGCATAAAAATTTGCATTTTAATCACGATTCACCCAGCGACTTCAATTGGCTGACCGAAAGCAAACCTGGGAAACTTTTTCTGTTATATAGGGGAACATTTATTAAGAAACTTTTATTTCATTTAGCGCAAAAGTATTACAGAGGATAGGCAAATAATATGAACAGTGGTAGTAATGGGATGTTTGTATCTGACGGTCAAAAACGCAGGTAAGCACGCGTCGTGCTGGATTGTGCGCGTTCAGTACGGACTAGGCTTCAGTGCAGGTTGTTTACGAGTAGTGCACACTTCGTATTTGCATTTAGAGGCCGATGTCGACGTGCAATGAAAGGCCTAACAGAGTTCCAAAGAGGGCAGATTGTGGGGGGCCGATTAGCAGGAGCATCAGTAACCAAGACAGCCAACTTATTGAATGTATGAAGAGGAATTGTCTCAACAGTAATGACAGCCTACTCAAAACGTGGAAAGAGATCGTCATGCAAACGCAATAGTAAGCGCAAATCAAAACTAAATGACAGAGATCGTCGTACGCTAACACGTATTGTCTAAAAATACGCAAAACTACGGAAAGTGACTGTAGAGCTCAATAGCCATCTTCGAGACACCGTATCTATCGACACTGTCGGCCGAGAACTCCTTAAAGCGAGTATTCATGGACGAGCTGATATACCGAAACCATTAGTGACGACAACCAACGCCAAGAAGCGTAAAACGTGGTGTCAGGAGCATAAATCCTGGGCAGCTGATCAGTGGAAAAACGTCATTGGTCCGCCGAGTCAACGTTTACGTTATTTCCAACATCGAGACGGGTTTACGTCTGGAGGACGCCAAAAGAAGCCTACAATCCTGATTGCTTGATTCCAACGGTTAAGCATGGAGGTGGAAGCGTGACGGTGTGGGCAGCCGAATCACGATTTTGTGCTCGTCCCATAATTACTCTCAAAGACCATTTACAGCCAATGATTATGTGAACATTTTCGGTGATCAGGTGCACCCCATGATTCAAATGTTGTTCCCCAACAATGATGCCGTATTTCAGGACGATAATGCATCCATTCACACAGCCTGGACAGTACAATCGTGGTACGAGGAGCATGCCACTGAAGTGCAGCGTCTATCCTGGCTAGCACAGTCCCCAGACTTGAACGTTATCGAATCCTTGTGGGCGATATTGGAGTGCAGACTCCGGAACAGATTTCCGCCTCTCTCGTCATTACAAGGAGTTAGAAGAGATTCTGATCGAAGAGTGGCATAACATCCCACTGAAGACTGTACAATCTTTATATGCCAGTATTCCAAGAAGAATCGCATCTGTATTTCGGGCAAACCATTCCCAAGTAAGTACAGGTGTTCACATTATTTTGCACATTCCCCGTAAGTATTTACTTGGGTTATCAAACTAAATATTGTTTTCTGTTAAGTATACTTATCTGTAAAAGGTCAGCATGAAGCCATATTTAAACATCAATCAAGTTAAAACTCTGCAAACTGCCTCGTTGCAAGTCATTAACGGTGTATCGTGCTAAGTGACGCTTAGAAATTGGACCACGTAATACCTGACAAGGGCACCGCCCCATCGCACCCCCCTCAGATTTAGTTATAAGTTGGCACAGTGGTTAGGCCTTGAAAAACTGAACACAGACCAATCGAGAAAACAGGAAGAAGTTGTGTGGAACTATGAAAAAAATAAGCAAAATATACAAACTGAGTAGTACATGCGCAAGATAGGCAACATCAAGGATAGTGTGACCTCACGAGCGCCGTGGTCCCGTGGTTAGCTTGAGTAGCTGCGGAACGAGAGCACCTTGTTTCAAGTCTTCCCTCGAGTGAAAAGTTTCATCTTTTATTTTCAGACAATTATTATCTGTCCGTCCGTCCGTCCGATGCGAGGTAACTACGCCGTAGTATGGGGACGCTGCACCTAAACAAACATCGAAACAAAACATATGTTTTGACAGAGCACAGGGAAAACTGTGCGACTGTGAAACTGTTGCATTCATATGTTGCAGTTTATGTGACAAACTCTTATTTTTTCATTACTTTTTTGGGAGTGATTATCACATCCACAAGAAAATCTAAATCGGACAAGGTAGAAGAATATTTTTACCCATTCGCCAAGTGTACAAGTTAGGTGGGTCGACAACATATTCCTGTCATGTGACGCACATGCCGTCACCAGTGTCGTATAGAATATATCAGACGTGTTTTCCTGTGAAGGAATCGGTTGACCTATGACCTTGCGATCAAATGTTTTCGGTTCCTATTGGAGAGTCACATCCTTTCGTCTACTAATCGCACGGTTTTGCGGTGCGGTCGTAAAACACACACACTAAACTTATTACAGTGAACAGAGACGTCAATGAACGAACGGACAGATCATAACTTTGCGAAAATAAAGAAATTAAAATTTTCACGCGAGGGAAGATTTGACCCAAGGACCTCTCATTCGGCCGCTGCTCACGCTAACCACGGGACCACGGCGCTCAGGGGCTCAGATTATCCTTGATGTTACCTATCTTGAGCTTGATCTACACAGTTTGTATATTTTGCTTATTTTTTTCATAGTTCCACACAACTTCTTCCTGTTTTCTCGATTGATCTGTGTTCAGTTTTTCAATGCCTATCCACTGTGCCAGCTTATGACCAAATCTGAGGGGGGTGCGTGGGGAGGTTCCCTTGTGAGTACAAAACGGGCTAGACGCGGATCGTGTGCAGGCCATGGCGGCCTCGTTTACCCGCCTGCCGCTAGAGAGCAGCACCGAACAGCGGCCGCTACTAATCAGAGCAAGCGGCTGGGAGACTAGGCAGGCAGGCGCATGAATGAACACGGCCTTCGCTCCGCCTGCCCCCTCCAAACAACTCATCGCCGCGCCAGTCAAGCGCCTGTCGCGCTTTGCGTCTGCTGTAGTTGACAGGCAGCCACACGGCAGGGGTGTTTGGTAGCAACACCTCGTGAGTAGTTGCGGGTCGCACAGACGCGGCGGCAGCCTCCACCACTGTCCCATCAGATACACTGGGGTCCTCCGCGGAACTGTGACTGTTACCTATAAGTCGTCAAAATGTGTTCCAGCTAACGACTGTCCTAACCGAGGCTTTGTGTACATGTTGCTCGGACAGATTCCGTGCCTGCTGGTAGCCCAGAACGAGGCGATTCAAACAGTTATGGTGCCTCTTCTGAGAGAGGTTTATTCCGTCCCTTACGGAAGCTGGCCGATCGCCAAGTAATAATGCAACATAATCGTAGGAGCTATAGTCATAAAGCTTAAACTATCACCTTGAAAATATAGTTGTTTTTGTGGTCTTCAGTCCGAAAAGTCTCCATCTACATCTGCGTGTTTACTCTGCTATCGACAAGAAAGTGCCTGGCAGAGGGTTCAATGAGCCACCTTCAAGCTGTCTCTCTACCTTCCAGTCTCGAACGGCGCGCGGGAAAAACGAGCACTTAAATTTTTCTGTGTGACCCATGATTTCTCTTATTTTACCGTGATGATCATTTCTCCCTGCGCCTCTCCTAGGATCGTGACTGTATCGGTTGGACCCTAGACGACTAGAAAACCATGGCCTGGTCGGGTGAGTCCCGATTTCAGTAGGTAAAAACCGACGGTGGGGTTCGAATGTGGTGCAGACCCCACGAAGCCATGGACCCAAGATACCAACAAGGCTTTGTGCAAGATGGTGGTGGTTCGATAATGGTGTGGGCTGTGTTTACATGGAATGGGCTGGGTCCTCTGGTCCAACTGAACCGATCATTCACTAAAAATGTTTATGTTCGGCTACTTGGAGGCCATTTTCTACCATTCATGAACTTTATGTTACCAAACAAAGATGGAATTTTTATCGATGACAATGCATCATGTCACTAGGCCACAATTTTTCACGTTTTCTTTGAAGAACATTCTGTTCTTTGAAGAACATTCAGCGAACTGTTTGGCCACCCAGATCTCGCGAGATGAATCCCATCGAACATTTATGGGACATATGGAGAGGGCAGTTTGTGTACAAAGTCCTGCAACGCTTTCGCCATTATGGACGGCTATGTAGGTACCATGGCTCAATATTCCTGCAGGGGACTTCCAATGACTTGCTGAGCCCATGCCATGTCGAGTTGCTATACTACGCCAGGCAAAAGAAGTCCGACACGATATTAGGAGATATACCATGACTCTTGTCACCTCATTTTAATCGTACGAGAGGGGGTCATATACACTGTCACCTTGAAAAAATAATGAAGTTGTTGTGTTCTTCAATCCGAACACCAGCTTGTTGCAACTCTTCACGCTAGACTATACTATACAAGCATCTGTGCGACTGGATTCGTTATTTCCTGTCAGAAAGGTCACAGTTCGTAGTAATAGACGGAAAGTCATCGAGTAAAAGAGAAGTAATATCCGGGGTTCCCCAAGGAAGTGTTATTGGCCCTCTATTGTTCCTGATCTATATTAACGACATAGGAGACAATCTGAGTAGCCGCCTTAGATTGTTTGCAGTGATGCTGTCATTTACCGTCTTGTAAAGTCATCAGATGATCAAAACGACTTGCAAAATGATTTAGATAAGATATCTGTATGGTGCGAAAAGTGGCAATTGACCTTGAATAAAGAAAAGTGTGAAGTTATTCACATGAGTGCTAAAATAAATCAGCTAAATTTCGATCACGCGATAAGTCACACAAATCTGAAGGCTGTAAATTCAGCTAAATACTTAGGGATTACAATTACAAATAACCTAAATTGGTTCGAGCACATAGATAATATTGTGGGTAGAGCAAACCAAAGACTGCCATTCATTGGCAGAACACTTAGAAGGTGCAACAGGTCTACTAAAGAGACTCCTTACATCACGCTTGTCCGCCCTATTCTGGAATATTGCGGTGCGGTGTGGGATCCGCATCAGGTGGGACTGGTGGATGACATCGAAAAAGTACAAAGAAGGGCAGCTCGTTTTGTATTATCGTGAAATAGGGGAGATGGTGTTACAGACATTAATTGTAGTGGCAATCATTAAAACAAAGGCGTTTTTCGTTGCGACAGGATCTTCTGATGAAATTTCAATCAGCAGTTTTCTCCTCCGATTGCGAAAACATTCTGTTGCCACCCACCTACATCGCGAGAAATGATCATCACGATAAAATAAGAGAAATCAGGGCTCGCACAGAAAAATTTGAGCCCAGAAAAATTTAAGTGCTCGTTTTTCCCGCGTGGCGTTCGAGAGTGGAACGGTAGAGTGACAGCTTGAAGGTGGTTCATTTAACCCTCTGCCAGGCACTTTATTGTGAATTGACGATTCCTTGATGCGTCCAGCGAACCGACCCCGTCGTTTACTCCGATTATGGCGTATATTTCTGTTTTCCTTAATTCGATTCAGTACCGCCATATTAGTTATTCCATGTTCCTATATAATCTTTAGCATCCTTCAGTAGCACCACATTTCAAAAGCTTCCGTTCTCTTCTTACCTGAACTGTTTATCATCCACATTTCCTTCCGTACAAGAAGACTACACTCCTTGCAAATAATAGGTTTGTTTATAAATAACTTTTCTGCTACCAGTCAGGATTTTCTTTTATTCATATTTTATATGACGCGTTTCAGGAAATGCTTCGCATTTTCAAGTGTGTTTTCTCTTCGTACTATGCCACTTTTACGCACTGTTTTCGATGTCTGAGGTTCTGCTTCGTTTCCTTGACTTTACTGCAATATATAAAAAAGTGCAATTTTGGGTTAGTCGACGGTTTTTATATGAATTTATTCGCGAAATTTGGTAGGACTTGTACTTACAGTTTTCTTATGGTCCATTTGCGCAGAGTTTCACACACGTTAAACATCACATACAATTTTCAGTGGACAGTATACATCGAGAACCAATTTAATAAACAAACAGCCACAAAGGTGTTTTAGAGATAATGTTACAAGTATTCCAAAGATATACTTTTTTGTAGAAGGTATTTATCTTAACAATATGGATTGTAATTTGTTTACATCTATTTTACAATGGTGCTTATTTCTATGTGTTATTACTTTAAATGATGTATATTGTAGAAGCATTTGAAGAAATTCACCGATTCGCTTTCAGATTTTTCGTTTAACATTTTCTCTTCGTATTTTCTGTAATGTGTATATATCTCCACTACTTCTCACAAATCCATTTTGTGCCCTTTATTTAGTCAGTGGAGTACTTTGATATTTGCTCTACTTTCCCAAATGGGTGTTCCGTATTTACCTATTGCTGATGTAGTGTGTCTATTGTGTGTGCAGGCTTTAATGTGCTTTGTGTACCTAGGCAGAACATGGAGCATTCCTCGGATGTTACTTGGTATATTCTAGAGCATGAGTTTGGATCATGATTACACTTTATATTACGTATTAGTTTTTGTTTTAGTTTATTTGATGTAGAAAACCAAACTTTTACTTTGTGATTTTTAAAAATATTTTCAATCTTCTGTGATATATTGCCAATGCATTGGATGCTAGATATACATTAGTTTCTGTCTTTTACTTCTGTGGTGCACATTATGTTTCGGTCTTTCTTCGCTTTGTCTAGGACTTTGTCAACCATGGAAGCAGTATGATCATTAGCAACTGCAAGCTGTTTCACTACATTTCATTATATTTATAATGAAACAGATTGCAGATACTGACCATTATACACTTTCATAGTTGATACAGTCTTAGACAAAGTGAAGAAAGCCCCAAAAACAATGTGCACCACAGAAGAAAAAGACGGAAACAAAAGTATATCTACTCTCCTATATGTTATGTTGGGTATTGTAGGATCAGCACCGACACAAACAAGAAAGAAGTAGAAATGGCCAGTCCAGTGGCAGGAAGCCAAAATGATCTGTACTTAACACTTTAAGATTAATTGAACAGTTTATGTCTAAAAAGAAAATAAACATAACTTAACTTGAATCCTGTGGTTCCTGTGCCTCCTACACTCTCTATTACTACTCACAGAATGTAGATTAAGTATCATCTTCCTACTACTCAGTACTGATACTCTCAAAGTCTGTGACAGAATTGGGACCTGACCAGAGATGGGCAGCTGGTTAAGTCAGCATTGACAGGGGGCGCTGGCCTCTGTCTTCCTGTAGGTGAGGCACTGCCCACTCTTCCCATTGGCGCGCGCGTCAGCGCCTTCTTGACGCTGTTTCGCAGTGCTGCGCTGGTCAGTGTGCAGCCGTTTCTTTGAGGACTCTGCATGCCATACATTGGCAATATATCACAGAAGATCGCAAATATTTTCAGAAATCACAAAGCAAAAGTTGGGTTTTCTACATCAAATAAACTACAACAAAAGCTAATACGTAATATAAAGTGTAATTATGACCCATACTCAGACTATGGAATGTACCTAGGACAAACAGGCTAAAATTTCAACACCAGGTACACAGAGCACATTAAAGCCTACACACAACATCAGCAATAGCGACACATGTGCATAATACAGGACACCCATTCGGAAATGTAGATCAAAACGTCAAAGTACTCCATCGACTAAATAAAGGGCATAAATGGATTTGTCATAAGAACTGGAGATATGTACACATCACAGAAAATATGAGGACATGTTAAAAGAAAAACTTATAAGTGAATTGGTGAATATATTCAGATGCTTCGACAATATACTTAAATAAAAGTAGTAACAGAAAGATGTAAGCACCGTTGTAAAATAGATGTAAGCAAATTATAATCCATATTGTTAAGATAAATACCCTCTACGCAAAAGCATATCTTTGGAGTACTTGTAACATTATCTCTGTTAACTACATCTAAAAACATCTTTGTAACTGTTTGTTTATGTAAGTTATTCTCGATGTATACTGTGCACTGGAAGTTGTATGTGATGTATGACATGTATGAGACTCTGCGCAAATGGACAATAAGAAAACTGTAAGTACACGTTCGTCCAAATTTCGCCACTAACTACGTGTAAAAATCGATAATTAACCCAAAAGTGCACTTTTTTATATGCAGTACAGTCAACAAAGCAAAGCGGAACCTCAAACACAAAAAACATTACGTAAAAATGGCATAGTACAAAAAGAAAACACACTTCAAAGAGCGCGGTAGTCATTTCATGAAATGCGTCGTGCTAAAAATGAATAAAAGAAAATTGTGACTGGTAGCAGAAAAAATTATTTATAAACATACCCAATGTTTTCACAGTCGCAAGTTTTCGAAAAACCATTTATAATCGACAAAACCTGACAAATACCTTGAGAAACGATTTCCTAACATTAATATATATAATCGATGTTAGCAAATTTCTCTACCTCAGAAACGCTTTTTTTTCCACTCTGCGTTTGAAATCCTCTCTTTTTCCGCCATTGTGAATTATTTTGCTGCGCAAAGAGTGAAACTCTTCTACTACTTTTAATGTCTCATTTCCTAATCTAATTTCTTCAGTTTCACCTGATATAATTTCACCCACGTTCCATTACGATTGTGTTGCTGTTGTTGATGTTCATCTTATAGCCTCTTTTCAAGACACTATCCATTCCGTTCAATTGACCTTCCGAGTTTTTGCCGTTTGTTACAAAATGGGAACATTATTGCAGACTCCAAAGTTTTTATTTCTTATCCGTGGACTTTAATCCCCTTCCCATATTTTTCCTTGGTTTCCTCTTCACAGCTTGCTCAATGTTCATATTGAATAACATAGGGCATAGGCTACAACCCTGTCCCATTCCTTTCTCAACTAATGTTTTCTCATGCCCTCCGTTGCTTATAACTGCGTTCTGGCTTATACAAAAGTTGTAGAAACACGTTGCCCCCTCTATTTTATCCCTGCTACCTTTGGAATTTCAACCAACATTCGCAAAACTTTTCGTTAATATACAAAAGCTATAAACGAAGGTTTTGCCTTTCTTCAACCTGTCTTCTAAGATAAGTCGTAGGGGCATTACTGCCTCGCGCAGTCCTACATTTCTCCAAAACCGAAACTAATTTCCTTTTTCTTTCTTTGCGCTCTTTTGTAAATAATTTGTGGTTAGTATTTTGCAGTCATGAGTTATTAAACGTCTCCCTTAAATTTTCTCTTCCCTTCACTATCTGGACAATTTATTTTATATCGTCACACATTATTTCATTATTTTTAACATCTGCGGAACCTCTGCGATCTCCAGTCCGAAGACTAGTTTGCTTCAGCTCTGCACGCTAATCTGTCTTACAGTTAGTAGGCACTACCGACCCGTCTCAGCTTCGCATGGGTAGCGCTATGCATGGCTTGTGGTGACAAAAATACTTTGTGAAATCACAAAGCATGCAAATTACCGATGAGATCGTCCCACGCTGGGCGCCAAACTGTAGTGAGTTGAGAATTCTTCACTGCTTTCTGGCATGAAATGACATGTAGATGACTAATGAGATTGCGCCATGTTGGGAGACAATAATCAAGTGGCATCAGTAATTAAATGAGCAAACATAAAATGTTATGAAATTAGGGGAGTGATAAGCGAATGGAACAGATTGATTAGACGAATAAAACATGACATGAGTGCTTGTATTTCAGTGCAGACAAAAAAAACAAAAATTACAAATCTCCACAAATTATGCTTGCGGATCAGTCTATCTACTAGTAAAAACCGTACCAAAATCCCTGCTGCAGCTCCTCAGGTTAGGGTTCACATAAAGACAGACATGTAGTGACATAGACGCGTACAACTGTAGTGGGTGTTGGTTTCGTGCTGACTTGCTGCTCAGAATAGCTTACCCACATTCCCGTTTTGTTATTCATCATGAGTTACTCCCGCTTTCGTCTATTTGATATTGTATTTATAATCCTATAATCCATCTGACCTGAAATCCTATTCTTCCTTCCACCGCACTTCACTAATCATCTCTACATATAACTTCAACGCATCCATTTCCCTTTTAAAGTTCTCTAACATACGTACTCGAATAAGGGATTTAATATTCCACATTCCGAACCGGAGAATGCCAGTTTTGTTTTGTCTGAAGACGACATCCTCCTGAATAGTCTCTGCCCATAGATCCGAATGGCTATTTTACCTCAGCCGTTCGCATTGCAAGGCTACGTTGGCAATACTTTCAGTAATATTGAAACACGTATGTTGTGCGGCGGCGATGGCGAGGCATTGTAGAATCTTTGACCAGAGCAGTAGCGCGATAGCGCTGTAGCAGTATAGTAGCGAACAGGAGTCTGTCGGTAGTAGTAGCGAAGAGCAGTCTGTCAGTAGTGGTAGCCCAGAGCAGTCGGCGGGCGTCGGCACCGCAATGGTCGAGATTCAGGACAAGGTATATTATTAAGCAGCATTGCGCTCAGCTAATGATGTAAATTAACTGTAACTAATTTGTGCAAGATTCGCCCTAATAATAATTTTGTTTTCAATGCATTCTGATAAAGAACCATTTAATTGAACGAACAAATTCCTTACATTTCCTTTAAAGAAAAGTTTCAGTCAGATTTCAAAAAAAAAAGTACTTGGAATGCATTTCCTCCAAGCCGCGGCCAACAATAAGAGCAGAACTTTGACATGCAGTTATACTGAGGTAAGAAATTAATTCTGATTTCGCACAGGGCCAAAGACTGATATTTCCGTCTATTTGCGTTTCCATTGTCACTGAGATTTTCATTATCATTGAATTGACTTTCATTTTGTGAGAAACTTATACTTGGGTCAGATAGCTAATTTTATTTAATTGTCTTTGTCATTAAATTTCTCTGGGGAGCTTACACTTAGCTCTAGGTCCATTTGCATTTCAGTAATATCTTTTCATTTTCTGCGTGGAGCTTACACTTAGCTCTGGCTCCATTACTAATAAATATTGTCATTGAAATTCTGTGGGGAGGTTACACTTGGCGACACCCGGTCCAGGATCGTATTTCGTTGAGAATCTTTTGAAAAACAGTCAGATATCTGCTCTTATTTGCTTAAATATAATTAGGACTTGGCGCAACGCTTTTACTAATTTGTGAATTTCTTTCCTCAGATCATCGGCAATTCGTTGCTCTGTTGTATTTGTGTGTTGCTTTTGCATTGTGCTTATTTGTTTTGTGATTAATTGTGACTATTGTAAAAATGCCGCGAAAGACAGTGAATAGTGTATCGCGAGGCATTTTGAATGAAATTACCGATTTAAACAACATGACTGATAGTAATTGTGACACGCAGTGTAATGATGACAATGCTGCGTTCACTGACAATCAATGCGTTCCAACCACTAGTGATGATTTTTACCTTACTGATGAACAAACGAACTCAATTGTCTCCTCTGTTAATTTGACGACAATTGATGACGCGGGGCGCACTATTGTAATGAGCGCTACACAGCTTAACACACCCGGTTTGGTAAATTCACGTAACGAACACACAAATTTGTCTAATGAAAAAGAACAGGATACACAAAGTACGATGGATTTATTTAATTCCGAAATAATGTCTGACAGTGTACATCCGACTGATAAACCTTTTTGTAAAGTACAGAATGACCAAATGGTCACACAGAACGTGACAATTGCATGTACCCCATCACAGAGCACTGAGAACGCAGCAGCTACTTTTGGTTTGGAGCAATTTATGGCAGTAATGCTACAGTTTAAGAACGAATTTAGTGTAATTTCCAAACAACAGAGTGAAAAACAAGACAAACTTAGTGAACAGGTCAGACAACAGAGTGAAGATTTCAGACAACTTAGGGAACAGAACATACAAGATAACGAAAATCTCAAGCAACACTTAAATGAAAGATTAGACAACAATGATGAAAATCTCAAGCAGCTTAGTGAACAAATTAGAGACGTTGCTGCGCAGTGTCATGATACCAAGGAACAGTTACGCGAGGAAATTGAGGCTTGTTCAAAGAAAAGTAGCGAAGAAATTAGATCTGTTGCGCAAGAATTAAGGGAAATGCAAACAGCTACAACAGAAACACTTAGAGCGGAAATTAGCGGAGTCGCTAAACAATGCTCCGAAAAAGCTACACAATTACGCGACGAGTTTAAAGCAATGACGGTAGAACTTTCGCGCACAATGGATGAAAAGATAGACGCGAAATTCGAACAACAGAACACTCAGATTAACGAACGTCTTAGTCTTCACATACAAAACAGTGATACGCGTTTCCGTAAATTTATTCAGGATCAAAATAAAGTAAAACGTCAAGTAATGGAAACAATCACTGCTCAGAGACAGGAAGACAAACGTAAAATGTTTGCGAAGGCGAAAACATATGTAGACAACAATATTGCCACAGTGTCCGACGAAATTAATTCCATCAAACAGTCGAACACAGAATTACGTGACGAAATTTCGGATCTTAAGTCGAAAACAGACACATACACAACCGATTTTCAAACAGTGACCGACAGACTCGAACAATTAGAACTAACACAGGATTCCGATGTTGTCAAAGCTGACGTTAGAAAACTGAACGAAACTACACGTAATTTGCAAAAACAGATTAATGCGTCTGATTCTAAAACCGATGATCAGGCAAAAATACTGACTGAAAAATATGATGAATTGGCCAGTCGTATTGATGCTATCGAAAGTAGTAATGACAGCAAATCAGATGATACTTCACCGGTTTCATTTAATCAAACACCGGAATTTCAAAATCTACAGCAGACTATTAAGGAGATAGATTCATCTAATAACACATTACGTAGAAAATTATCAAGTTTACAGCAGGAAGTAGCAGAGATAAAAAATACTTCAGTTAATAAGACATCACAACAGACGCCACTTTGTGAACATTTGTCAGACTCACGCAGTGCGTATAATTTAGGTAATCAACAGAGAGTACGGGACTTAGATTCAGAAATGACACAGAGAAACAGATTCTCACACAAACCTGAACGTATTCTTAAAATCAGTGACGAGAACGTAGATTATGAGCAATTTGTATTTGTAAGAAAATCTAAGGAATTTAATAATGACAGAGCACAGATACACGCTTTGAGCTGTATACGACAATTTATTTATGTACTTCCACAGCTATTATCTGTAACGCAGAAACTAGCTTTGAACTCGATACGACAATTTGCCATTGTATTTTCATCAGCATTGAGTGTAATACAGAAACGACAATTAGTATGGATACAGCAATTTATTTCTGAATTTATACCGCCATTGCCTGTGACACAAAAGTTAAATTTTATTTGCAGTGCGTAATAGACCTCAGGGGATTCATTACGCTTTAATGAATATGTGCCGTAGCGAGCATAGGGCCCCGAGCTGTAGTAGTGCTGTTTCATCTTTAGTTTTCTGCACTGCTGCCTTCTCTTCTACTATCCTTTATATCTATCAAAACAGCTCTTTAACTATTGCTCTTCCTAGAATTAAGAAAAATGAGTAATGAGAACCCGATAAGACAAAATTTTACCGAATGTGACAATTTTCATTAGGCACTCCAAAAATGAGAACCACGAGAATTTTGATAACAGATAAAAATCGTAATCATCAGTATGTGTAAAATTAACAGCAAACGCATTTTTTTGGTAACAATAGACGTTTTTCACCACAACGGCATGAAAGTCAGCCGCTTAGCATTCCTGACCAACAATGTAATGTACAAGCTTTAATGTTTCGCCGCGTGCACGTATAGTCCCAGCTACAATAAATAGTAACGCACAGCAGAGAAATAACTACGTACAGAAAACACACTATTTCGACTCGTATCGCAATGCGCCGTATAGAAGTGACTATTATGACAGACGTAAAATTAACGAGCACAATTTTCAGCGTACTTTTCATTACAGTCGATCTTTTCAGCAGCAAGAATGTCAGCAACAACATATAATCATGAATGAAACAGACAATAGGTGTCATCTATAGCGTAACATGTCAGTAAGAAATAACAGAGCAGTTTAAATAGTCAAAATACCACAGCATCGTCCCGTAAATAACAGCACGTACGACAGAATTTGACCAGACACAGTACAGGTAGCCTATTCCAGTAACGTAAGCAATACTTATTGACACGCAGAATTTTGTTCACGAGAATGTTATTTGAAATATGCTTTGTTGAATGCACCACTTTTATCGCACCCAGATCTTACTCGAAATTTTTCTATTGCCACCGACAGTTCCAACACAGCTTTAGGCGTACATGTTTTTCAGGAAATTGAAGAAGATGGCTCAACAGTAATTAAGAACATCGCATTTGCAAGCCGCATTCTGTCACCTGCTGAGCGAAATTATTCCGTTACTGAACTTGAAACATTATGTGTTGTATGGGCTTTTACGAGATTTAGGCATTTTCTTTATGGAAGACACACGACCGTTTACACAGATCACAGAGCTATACAATTTTTACTTTCGGCTAAATTCACTCATGACAGATTAAGCAGATGGAAATTTTATTTACAGGAATTTAATTTTACGATTGTTCACATTCCCGGCACACAAACTGTTATAGCAGACGCACTATCGCGTCCTCTCAGCAACAATCAGCAAGACGTAGCAAACAACTTCTGCAAAGCAAATTTCAGCATTATGTACATTCAGCAAGTTGCATTTGAAAATTTTATTTCATCGTCATTACAGGACATACCACGAGAGCAAAGCGAAGACAATGTGTGGAAAGAAATTAAACACCTTTGGAAAGATAAGAATAATGTTACGATTAGGAACCACTACACTGTACGCAATGACATTCTGTTTCGCCGCTCTCATCCTGATAGCAATAATTGGTTATTATGCATTCCTGACGAACTGGTTAACAAATTAATCTGGTACACTCATTTAAGTTATGCACATTATGGAGCCAGAAAATGTTTTCTTATATTGAGACAGAACTGTTATTTTACAAATATGGAAAAACGTATACGACGAGTTTTAGCGTCATGCAAAATTTGCCAGAAAGCTAAATCTGACACCACTTCACACATTCCTCCATTATATCCCATTATACCTGTTAAATTGAGACATATGGCCGCAGTAGACATTTTTGGTCCAATTCCGAGAACTAATAGAGGTTTTTGCTACATCTTTGTCGCTGTTGAACTCACTTCAAAATTTGTTACTTTCACTCCGTTACGCAAAGCTACTGCTAAAACTGTTTCGAAAGCATTTGTAAAACATTTTCTATTTCATGTAGGGCATGTGATGAAAGTAATTTCTGACAATGGACCACAATTTCGTTCTGCTATATGGACACGCATGTTACGAGCTAGAAACATTTCTCCGATTTATATATCCAAGTACCACGCTTCTTCGAACCCTTGTGAACGATTAATGAAAGAAATTGGTAAACTGTGTAGAATATACTGCCACAAAAGACATGTTAATTGGGACACACACATACACTCATTCCAAGATGTAATTAATTCCATTCCAAATGAATCCACTATGCTATCTCCGTCAGTTATACTGAAAAACGTTGAACCACCAAACAAAATTAAAGAATTAGTAACATTTCCTACATCTCGTCGATTACGACACCACGAAATAATTGACATTGCGCTGAACAACATCAAACGTGCCGCAGAGCGCCGGAGAAGACAGCAAAAACAGGTTTGTAGACGCCGAGACTTTCACGTTGGACAGAAGATATTAGTACGTACACACTATTTATCCAATAAAATAAAAGGTAGGTGCAGTAAATTTGAACTTCTGTACGCAGGTCCATATCGGATTCGCAGCATTCCTCACCCCAATGTTGTACACGTCGAAACTCTGAGAACCAGGAAATCGAAAGGCAACCACCATTGGTCAAACATAAAACCCTTTATTGAGTGAAAATACTTTATGATTTATCACGCCGTAATGCTATTTGCTAATTTTTATGAACATTTCTGCAATTATATTCACATGACTACTTATTGATGATTATCGTATTTTTTCTTGGCAAGTTCCCAGCAAGGTAAGGTTAGCAGGTCGCTCTTCTTGTCGTTACACACTAGACCGTGCATATTTTCCAGATGAACTTACGCATTTTATGAATAATTATGCAATTCTCTGTAGTGACGCATTAATTTTATCAAATTCTCTCTCCATTAAATTCTTTAATTCTCGCCTCTACTAACTACACTACATACAAGCTGAACACAACGAATGTCACATTTTGTCTTTCTTATGTATGTACGATTGTTTTCATGTTTTGTTTGTATGCACTCTGAACTAGTTAAGGTATAACACACACCAGTTGACTTTGACATTTTTTGCCCAATGATATCTCAACATCGTGACAGTTTTACATTTTCCTTTTTTTTGCTGCTGCATTATGATATTCTCTGTACACTTTTTGCCTTTAAACACTGTCTATGCTTTTGACATATTACGTTTTCTGTCATGTTATGCTGTATGCTTAATTGTGTCACCATTAACCAGTCATTATCTAATGGGTATATGATTTAAATACAAGACATTAATCTTTGTTCATCAGTTTCAGAAAGAAATGATGCGTAAAGGAAATAAATTAAACAGAATGGGAATTTCACCTACGGAATAGATGAAAGAAAATACGAAACCTTATGAGGACGAGTAAATGGATCAGAATTAACAAGCATTAACAAGAATATACTATACACATCGCAGAATAGCAGTCTTAACTAATCTTTTCTTTCAGAATACAAGGCGATTGATGCAAGCTGTCAGACAGAACTACACATCTTAGTTTTAAGTGATGAAATATGCTAGAGATAAGGAATAGTTGTGTGATGAATAATGAAGTGATTTTTGCAGATGATAATGAATGCTGATGATGAATAATGATGAAGAATATACTAATATGGATAATGAAGTTTTTCTTTACAGGTGATGACGATAATGAAGTTATGATAATATGGATAATGAAGTTTTTTTCTTTACAGATGAGGATGATGTTGAAGTTTATGTATTTATGCTATGTAGTTATTTAAGTATTTGTTGCAGTTTGCTTTGACAGCAGGTGTTATATTGCATAGTAGGATGACTGAAGGTTTTGGAAAGGACAGCTATGGAACACATTTTTTATACACATTTCACTACCTGTTAATTCTAAGTTCACTACTTTTCAGCATAGTCTGCGTTTCTTCTTTCAGCTCAATAATCCATTTTGTATTTTTTCCAGGAGAAGCTTTTCATGATACTTACTAAACTTGTTACTTATTATACCTGTTCTAATACTTGCAATTTTTTTTACCCATTTGTGTATATCATTTACACATGTGATCACATATACTGCCTTGTTGCATAACCTTGCTACAGCTGACTCATGACGAATGACGTTACACATTTTTCATTTATAGGAACAACCTAGAAGCAATTTTTTCTCTTCTTTCTTCTTGCTTTCCCTTATAATTATCCAAAGCAATGCATTGCTAGCACAAAAAAACAAAATGTATTACCAGTCCCACATAATGTCACTAGTTTATGATAATTCTGGATAATACTGATCAGCTCTGAATAGTATGTCACTTGAATAATGACTTCTTAATGATACAAAAAAATATATATATATAAAAAATAATATTTTGTAACTGGCTAATAACTGCCACTGTTTATTGTAATGAGACTACTTATAATGCCCATGATTATTAATGCTATGATTGTAATTTTGTAATGAGACTACTTATAATGCCCATGATTATTAATGCTATGATTGTAATTTTGTAACTGGCTAATAACTGCCACTGTTTATTGTAATGAGACTACTTATAATGCCCATGATTATTAATGCTATGATTGTAATTAACTGATTTTTTAATAATGACTTCTTAATGATCTGAATAATACTGAATGATGAACAATGTTTTATACTGTTCAATACTTGCTGGCCACTGAGTGCCAATAATTAGTGTCACTTAATGAAATATGTATTCATTATGCCATTAATTAGCTCTTGTTTTCAATAATGATTTTAGTAAATGGCCACTGAGTGCCAATAATTAATGTAATTAAGACTTCTGATGAACATTATTCTGTCATACTAAACATGGTTTGTAACTGGACAAAGACTGTCGCTGTTTATTGTAATACGACTACTCATGATGGCAATAATTTAATTTTATGAACATTATTCTGTAATACTAAAATACATGGTACAGAAATGTTCAATAACTAGGCTATGGATGCCGCAAACTACTTATGTAATCACTAATCAAGACTTGTGTGTTAGTTAATGTCCTTCACCTTCTGACCTAACTACCTGAAATTATTGTAACATCCATTTGTCTTGTCCATCCTAATTATCATGGAGCACTATATTTGGTTTTTGCACTAATTCTACGTTGGTGTGCCTCTTAAGAGCGTGGTGTTGACACGACATGCTGTCCACCACCGTAAGCGATGAAGACGTTATTATGGTCCCACTGTTTGGTGTACCTGGTGTACTGCCAAATGATAGCATGGAATATTACTACGACGTTTCAGTGTCTTGATACGCTGATAAATACTTCTGGGAACGGAACTGCAGATTGTATCACTTAGTGTTGTGATTCTGTGGAAAGATATGGACTTTCAGTGCAGCTGTGTGCAAATTAAAGTGCTACAACCATGATGCAATCCTTTCCTTTCCTATCCTAATAGTGAAAATCATTTTAGCTAACATCATTTATGTTCATGGCCTATACATTTCTTTTCGATTTGTTGAACTCCAGTGCAAGTACACTTATGTCACCTGTCGACATGATTTTTTGCCATTATGTTTATTTATTGTGAAAATGCTAAAGACATTTTTTTCGATTTGTTCTGAAGTGCAGTATGTGTGCATTCTTGTCATCTATATTGTATATACTTTTTGTGATTTGATGATTTTTTTTTAACACTTGCGTTTATTTGTTATGAAAATGTTCAAAAGATTTCAGTGCATGTGCACTTATGTGTTAATATGTTTTCTACTGAACTTCAGTGCCTGTGCACTTTTCTCATTTTTCAATATGATTTGTGCTTATTCTGTATACCTTTTATAATATGTTTTATGTCATTTGTTACTCATTGTATATACATTTCGCCATATGCTGATATGTTCTGAACTGCAGTGCATGTGCACTCATGTCACTTGTCAACATGCTATTTTGCCATTCTATTTATTTGTTCTGAAAATGCTACAGAATCTTACAGTGCGGGTGCACTTTGTTATCTGTCAAATAATTTGTATATACATTTTTCTGATTTACTAATATGTTTTGTACTTATATTTTGTCTTGTCTGAAGTATTTTGTACTCGGTGCATGTGCACAACATTTAATTCATGTACTATATTTGAATATTTTGTAAATTGCAAAAGTTAATTAGTTAAAAAAAATTTGTTACGATGGCAAGTCCAAATGACTCACCATCGCTGCCAAATTTTTGCCCCCCCAGTGGAGGGTTATGAAACACGTATGTTGTGCGGCGGCGATGGCGAGGCGAAGAGCAGTCTGTCAGTAGTGGTAGCCCAGAGCAGTCGGCGGGCGTCGGCACCGTAATGGTCGAGATTCAGGACAAGGTATATTATTAAGCAGCATTGCGCTCAGCTAATGATGTAAATTAACTGTAACTAATTTGTGCAAGATTCGCCCTAATAATAATTTTGTTTTCAATGCATTCTGATAAAGAACCATTTAATTGAACGAATAAATTCCTTACATTTCCTTTAAAGAAAAGTTTCAGTCAGATTTCAAAAAAAAAAGTACTTGGAATGCATTTCCTCCAAGCCGCGGCCAACAATAAGAGCAGAACTTTGACATGCAGTTATACTGAGGTAAGAAATTAATTCTGATTTCGCACAGGGCCAAAGACTGATATTTCCGTCTATTTGCGTTTCCATTGTCACTGAGATTTTCATTATCATTGAATTGACTTTCATTTTGTGAGAAACTTATACTTGGGTCAGATAGCTAATTTTATTTAATTGTCTTTGTCATTAAATTTCTCTGGGGAGCTTACACTTAGCTCTAGGTCCATTTGCATTTCAGTAATATCTTTTCATTTTCTGCGGGGAGCTTACACTTAGCTTTGGCACCATTACTAATAAATATTGTCTTTCGAATTTTTGTGGGGAGGTTACAATATATTTGGTTATGTCCCACACTCTTTGAAGTATCGCTGTATGTGCAGGAGTAACCCGTGCGGAGCGATCTAATGTAGAATTCCAACAGGACTAATAGGACCAGAAGATGCAAGGCTAAGGAACTGTAATTCAGTCACGAAAGAAGCGCCTTACAAAACTCTCGGTCTACCGATTCTTGAGCATTGTTCGCCATTCTGGGACCTTAGCCAGGTATCATTCTGGGACCTTAGCCAGGTATAGACAGTACGTAACTAAATACAAAAGCTTCAGAGAAGAGCGGTGCATTTCCTTTCGGGTCAGTTTACGAAGTACAACAGCATTATGGAAGCAGACAGACGCTACAGGACAGGCGTTGCCCATCACGGAGTGTGTCACTATTAAAACAACGGGCGCGTACGTTCGGAGAAGAGATCAGCAAAGTAGTCCACATATATTTCACGGAATGACCTCGACAAAAAATGGGAGAAATTAAAGCTCATACAGAGGCACCATTCTCGAATAGAACACAAGAGAGAGAGAGAGAGAGAGGGGGGGGGGGGCTTAAATGATATACCAGAAGTGCCCCATGCCTCGAGGAGTACGGTTGTAGCAGGAGATTTGTCAGCCCATTCATCTTTGGTTGAAGCTCAGTCTTGTGGCTGAACAAATAGATTTGTTTTTGGATTGGTTCCAGAGTAAACAAAAACCGTATCTTTTCATTTTTACCCAGGCTCACTCGCCGTAGTCACAGAATCACCAGTCCGTTATTTCATCTGCTTTCACCCAAATAACAGTAAAAATTGCTTTTCACCGCCTGTACACAAAGAATTTCCGTTAATAAGTGAAATATTCATAAATTTAAAATAAAATACAATCACATATTTTCTTAGTACAAAAATAAATAATATCTTGGTTTCTGTAGCAGCCTGCAGTTTGCAATACTGATGTTATTCCTTCACAGTTTTGTCATCTGCAACCATATAGAACACAATTACATCGAAATTACTCCTAGAATGGTGCACTGTCCTGGTTTATGTTATTTTGCTGATGTGACACATTGTGTGTTTGTGTGTGTGTGTGTGTGTGTGTGTGTGTGTGTGTGTGTGTGTGTCTGTGCGTGCGTGTGTGTGCGAGAGCACGCGCAACATCATCTTCTATCTTATTCCGGAGATTTCCATATTGTCTTCACTGTCAGAACTGTACTTGTGGCTTGCACTGTCTTACAAGATACAAAAAGTAGTACCACAAAATAATTGTGAGTCTACCTCTTCTTAGATCGCGTCCATTCCATCTCTCTCTCTCTCTCTCTCTCTCTCTCTTTCTCTCTCTCTCTCTCTCTCACACACACACAGACACACACACACATACACAGAGAGAGAGAGAGAGAGAGAGAGAGCGAGAGAGAGAGAGTGAGAGAGAGAGAGACTTCTCAAAGTCTACGATCAAAATGTTGTTGTTGTGGTCTTCAGTCCTGAGACTGGTTTGATGCAGCTCTCCATGCTACTCTATCCTGTGCAAGCTTCATCACCTCCCAGTACGTCCTGCAGCCTACGTCCTTGTGAACCTGCCTAGTGTATTCATCTCTTGGTCTCCCTCTACGATTTTTACCCTCCACACTGCCCTCCAATACTAAATTGGTGATCCCTTGATCAAAATAAGATTTAAAAATCCCGCCCAGAACACGCTAACACGCTCCACTGTTCGGCATCTTTGTTTTATATTTTTCCTATTATTTGATGCAACGCATATAAAAAACACTGAAGATGCTGTAACTTCAGCGAAACATGTCAGGATAAATAAGAAGAAAAAAATTTGTTTGCTTAAGATGGAACTTGCCCAAAAACTCACGTTGCAGCTCATATGGCTGTCTGGGGTATCGTGGTAAGATTAAGAGGAATTGTCAGACATCTCGCGTAATGATTACTACAGCCGGCCTGAGTGGCCGAGCGGTTCTAGGCGCTAATGTCTGGAACCATGCGACCGCTACTGTCGCAGGTTCGAATCCTGCCTCGGGCATGGATGTGTGTGATGTCCTTAGGTTGGTTAGGTTTAAGTAGTTCTGGAAGTTCTAGGGGACTGATGACCTCAGAAGTTAAGTCCCATAGTGCTCAGAGCCATTTGAAGCAATCATTACAGTAAAACAATTGAAATTTGAGGTCACATAGATTAGTTCCGACAGCCTTTCCTCTCGCGGATCATTTGCTAATGAAATAGGAAGTGGTTCACTGTGTACCCTCCACTCCCTGCCACACACTTTACGGTCGCTTGCCAACTACACATGTAGCAGTAGAAGCGGGTGTGTGTGACCTTCTAAAAGCCAATCGGAATGGCCGTTGTTCCGGACCGCTAGTATACGTCGTTCACCATAAGGATAAACCTGATGTGAACAAATACAAACGCGACTCTTCGTCAGCAGGCGTAGCACACGAAACACTGGTGATGTTACGCTCTTGGAAGTAAATCCTACTTGAGTATTACATATCTAGTTACTACATTACAGTAAATAGAACTTTAATAAGACATTTTAATGGATTAAAAGCCATCAACGTTTCAGTTAATCATACTTTAGCTGTTGTTGTGGTCTTCAGTCCTGAGACTGGTTTGATGCATCCTGTGCAAGCTTCTTCATCTCCCAGTACGTACAGCAGCCTACGTCCTTCTGAATCTGCTTAGTGTATTCATCTCTTGGTCTCTCTCTACGATTTTTACTCTCCACCCTGCCCTCCAATACTAAATTGGTGATCCCTTGATGCCTCAGAACATGTCCTACCAACCGATCCCTTCTTCTAGTCAAGTTGTGCCACAAACTCCTCTTCTCCCCAATTCTATTCAGTACCTCCTCATTAGTTATGTGATCTACCCATCTAATCTTCAGCATTCTTCTGTAGCACCACATTTCGAAAGCTTCTATTCTCTTCTTGTCCAAACTATTTATCGTCCATGTTTCACTTCCATACATGGCTACACACCATACAAATACTTTCTGAAACGACTTCCTGGCACTTAAAACCTATACTTGAAGTTAGCAAATTTCTCTTCTTCAGAAACGTTTTCCTTGCCATTGCCAGTCTACATTTTATATCCTCTCTACTTCGACCATCATGAGTTATTTTGCTCCCCAAATAGCAAAACTCCTTTACTACTTTAAGTGTCTCATTTCCTAATCTAATTCCCTCAGCATCACCCGACTTAATTCGACTACATTACATTATCCTCGTTTTGCTTTTGTTGATGTTCATCTTATATCCTCCTTTCAAGACACTGTCCATTCCGTTCAACTGCTCTTCCAAGTCCTTTGCTGTCTCTGACAGAATTACAATGTCATCGGCAAACCTTAAAGTTTTTATTTCTTCTCCGAGGATTTTAAAACCTACTCCGAATTTTTCTTTTGTTTCCTTTACTGCTTGCTCAATATACAGATTGAACAACATCGGGGAGAGGCTACAACCCTGTCTCACTCCCTTCCCAACCAATGCATCCCTTTCATGTCCCTAGACTCTTATAACTGCCATCTGGTTTCTGTACAAATTGTAAATAGCCTTTCGCTCCCTGTATTTTACACCTGCCACCTTCAGAATTTGAAAGAGAGTATTCCAGTCAACATTGTCAAAAGCTTTCTCTAAGTCTACAAATGCTAGAAATATAGGTTTGTCTTTTCTTAATCTAGCTACTAAAATAAGTCGTAGGGTCAGTATTGCCTCACGTGTTCCCATATTTCTACGGAATCCAAACTGATCTTCCCCGAGGTCGGCTTCTACCAGTTTTTCCTTCGTCTGTAAAGAATTCGCGTTAGTATTTTGCAGCTGTGACTTATTAAACTGATAGTTCGGTAATTTTCACATCTGTCAACACCTGCTTTCTTCGGGATTGGAATTATTATATTCTTCTTGAAGTCTGAGGGTATTTCGCCTGTCTCATACATCTTGCTCACCAGATGGTATAGTTTTGTCAGGACCGGCTCTCCTAAGGCAGTCAGTAGTTCTAATGGAATGTTGTCTACTCCTGGGGTCTTGTTCCGACTTAGGTCTTTCAGTGCTGTATCAAACTCTTCAGGCAGTATGATATTTCCCATTTCATCTTCATCTACATCCTCTTCCATTTCTATAACATTGCCCTCAAGTACATCACCCTTGTATAGACCCTCTATATACTCCTTCCACCTTTCTGCTTTCCCTTCATTGCTTAGAATTGGGTTTCCATCTGAGCTCTTGATATTCATACAAGTGGTTCTCTTTTCTCCAAATATCTCTTTCATGTTCATTTAGACAGTATCTATCTTACCCGTAGTGAGATAAGCCTCTACAGCCTTACATTTGTCCTCTAGCCATCCCTGCTTAGCCATTTTGCACTTCCTGGCGATCTCATTTTTGAGACTTTTGTATTCCTTTTTGCCTGCTTCATTTACTGCGTTTTTATATTTTCTCCTTTCGTCAATTAAATTCAATATTTCTTCTGTCACCGAAGGATTTCTACTAGCCCTCGTCTTTTTACCTACTTGATCCTCTGCTGCTTTCACTACTTCATCCCTCAAAGCTACCCATTCTTCTTCTACAGTATTTCTTTCCCCCATTCTTGTCGATTGTTCCCTTATGCTCTCCGTGAAACTTTGTACAACCTCTGGTTTAGTCAGTTTATCCAGGCCCCATCTCCTTAGATTCCCACCGTTTTGCAGGTTCTTCAGTTTTAATCTGCAGTTCATAACCAATAGATTGAGGTCAGAGTCCACATTTGCTCCTGGAAATGTCTTACAATTTAAAACCTGGTTCCTAGATCTATGTCTTACCATTATATAATATATCTGAAACCTGTCAGTATCTCCAGGCTTCTTCCATGTATACAACCTTCTTTTATGATTCTTGAACCAAGTGTTAGCTACGATTAAGTTGTGTTCTGTGCAAAATTCCACCAGGTGGCTTCCTCTTTCATTTCTTAACCCCAATCCATATTCACCTACTACGTTTCCTTCTCTTCCTTTTCTACTATCGAATTCGTCACCCATGACTATTATATTTTCGTCTCCCTGCACTATCTGAATAATTTCTTTTATCTCATCATACATTTCTTCAATTTCTTCGTCATCTGCAAAGCTAGTAGGCATATAGACTTGTACTACTGTCGTATTCGTGGGCTTCGTGTCTATCTTGGCCACAACAATGCGTTCGCTGTGCTCTTTGTAGTAGCTTACCCGCCTTCCTATTGCTTTATTCATTATTAAACCTACTCCTGCATTACCCCTACTTGATTTTGTATTTATAACCCTGTATTTACCTGACCAAAAGTCTTGTTCCTCCTGCCACCGAACTTCACCAATTCCCACTATATCCAACTTTAACCTATCCATTTCCCTTTTTAAATTTTCTAACCTACCTGCCCGATTTAAGGGATCTGACATTCCACGCTCCGATCCGTAGGACGCCAGTTTTCTTTCCCTGATAACCCCCCCCCCCCCCCCCCGCCATTAACCATAGACCTTGCCGTTGGTGGGGAGGCTTGCGTGCCTCAGCGATACAGATAGCCGTACCGTAGGTGCAACCACAACGGAGGGGTATCTGTTGAGAGGCCAGTCAAACGTATGGTTCCTGAAGAGGGGCAGCAGCCTTTTCAGTAGTTGCAGGGGCAACAGTCTGGATGATGGACTGATCTGGCCTTGTAACACTAACCAAAACGGCCTTGCTGTGCTGGTACTGCGAACGGCTGAAAGCAAGGGGAAACTACGGCCGTAATTTTTTCCCGAGGGCATGCAGCTTTACTGTATGGATAAATGATGATGGCGTCCTCTTGGGTAAAATATTCCGGAGGTAAAATAGTCCCCCATTCGGATCTCCGGGACTACTCAGGAGGACGTCGTTATCAGGAGAAAGATACTGTAGCTATGTGGTTTTTATTTCAAAAAGCGAATACAATCTGTCTGTATAATGTTGTACTCTGATTGTTGCACAGTTATCACGTATTGCGAAAATGGCTGACACTACTCCCTGCTCCGTAGTTAAAAAGTGGCGAGAAATAGGTTGTTCTCAATGTTTCTCACAGATTTACAGAAACAATCAGCTCTGAAGTTTTCTGAATTAGTGTTTTTAATACGGTAAATCAGATGTATAACTGAATCGGTAATATTGTAGACTGATATTTCGGTACAATTCATGTACCGAAGGTACAAACCTGGCTTTGTTGTTCTTTTCTTTCGTTCAGTTTGGTATACCTAAATCTTTTAAATGTAATATCCATGAAGTATTTGCTAATTAACACATATCTACTCATCATGTTAATGAAAAACGCACGTTTTCTTGTTTCTAATAACACATGACATGCAAAATGATCGTACCACTGCAATATGAACATAACAGAATACAGCTGATCTGAAGCCAAGTTAATGGATGTGTCGCGAGAAATCAAGACATTTAAGCTGTCAGACGTACTGGATCTAAGGCACTAGGCTTTTATCGCACGTCACCGTCGAACGCTGGCGGGATACAGAACGGCACATCGTAACAGAAGAGGAGAAATGTGGCGCTTGGATGGCTTCGTGGATTCTGATATTGATCTACTCGTTATCAATGTAGCAGATGACAGTTTCAGTACTGAAATGTATTTCTCAGGTTTAGATACGGAAGGAGTTCAGAGATCAGCAACATAACTAAAGCATTGAGTGGCTTCAATATTCAACTGTACCATAAAATCCCTGCAATACGCTTTTGCGTCACGAATAGCGTGCGAAGGAAAATTACCCTGTGTTTTAAGTTAGTAATTTTCATCACTCTTGTTTTTAATTACAATACTATGTCAGCTAAGAACGAGCCCATATTATGCTTTCCTTCTGGTCCCCTAAGAAGCGTGCGGTATTGAAGTTTTGCCGAATGTTATTTAATTTTCTTCAAAAATTAAGTGACATTCGAAGCAATATTGTTTCTCTACTCGTCTCTTTAACTGCAACACTCACATCATTGCAGTTCGGTTGGACCAGGTGGTAGGCCAGTTAAATGCGCCGGTAAACCTGTTGTCCTGTATTATCGACCAGTCGACCTGCGCTTAATGCACAGCACTGACCGTATCTTTAGTATCGTACTTGATTGCTCTCAACACAGCTTGACTTCCGCTCCGCATGAAACGAAATCCAGTGAGATTCCAGCAAACTCGGAAGAATACATGGTGTAATGTTTACATGAGGTTTATTCTTATGATGAAAACAATATAGTTAACGTGGAACGCGGGTTCGAGAAAGGTCTGACTCACTCGCCGGCAGTAAGCGTCACGTCGTATCAGGTTGTTTCGTCAGGGCTGTATTCTATTCACGGGAAACCACTTGTTAGATGATTCACGCAGTCTTCTGTAATGAATCAGAAAATGTGTTTCTGTACAAATGAGTCACTGTCTCCGTGAGTACTGTTTCAGCTTATCTCGTACTCGCCAGTCGCGCTCCGGCAGTAAAGCGGATCGAAATCATCCGTTCAGTCACTCAGTAAGGGAAAGATGGCAGACACAGGTACGAGATATTGCATTCGATTTTCCGAAACTGTTTCACCGCGCAAGATTATAAAAATGGCTCCTCCTTTTCAATCATCACGCGACCGCCGAAATGGCACATATCGGAATAAGTGATCGTGGAACAGAACAACTAAAATCATTCAACAATTGAAAGGGATCTGGACCGGATGAGACCCACATGAGGTTCTGCACAGGTTATTCGAAATAAGTTGCTCCGATTCTAGCAGTAGTTTATCGTAGGCCGTTCGAGGAGCGAAGCAAGGGCGGATTAAAGGGGGAGAAGAGGGGGGGGGCTCCATCAGTGTTGAAACTAAATTAAAATCAAATGGTAATTTTTGTAATCTGCGCCAAAGTTAAGCACTCGAATTTAAGGTCTTGGTCAGTGGTTTTAGTCATTTAATTCAGTATTCTCCAAGCTACCTTACTTTGTGTGGCCGAGAGAATGTACTACCAGTACTTTAGCTCCCCCTCCTGTTTGAATTGTGGGCGCCAGATACTAGCAGGGCTTCTCGATCTGACCCAACAGCACGCGCTTCGCGTTTCCCTTAGGGTACTATCTGCTTTGCCCACATTGTTGTCATTGCTACTATTCTTAGACTGCTTGCCCAGAATTCAGGAGCATATCTAAAGAGTTTGCTGTGTGTTAACGATTATATAAAAGAAGCTGCTCAGAAGAAGTTTGTGAATACTATACATTTCAAGAAGTTTACAACTTTTTGTGTAAGGTAAAACACATTTTTTGCAATTGTTTGATATTTTTAGGTAGCAAAACAGCCTAAATGAGTAGTTTTTGAAGGTTTTTTCGCTTAACTTTCAAAGGAGGAGGGGGGGGGGGGGGGGGAACCTCTGGGTCGTCTTTCTCTTCTGGGCAACCGCCCGACTCACAAAACTTCATTAATCCGCCCTTGGAGCGATGGGTACTAGCGACTGGAAACAAGCGCAGGTCGTTCCCATTTTCAAAAAGAATCGTAGAACAGGCTGAAATTATTGTAGGCCTACTAGCGGAGAAACCTGGCGTTGCGCATTTATTAATAACTGTGCGTACACGCCTGTAGCAGACAGCTTCTTAATTTGAGCTTAATGTTTATGACGTCATATCTCATGACAAATATTTCGATAGCGAATATATGTATTGTGACTGCGCAGTTAAAATGACTTTTTTCTTGATGTCCGTCTGTGAACACCATATATTATATTTGTTTTGTAAATAAAACCGCCTTTTCTTGCTGCGACTTAATTTATTTTTTCCAGACGCGTTTCGCCTTTGTCTTACTCTAAGGCATCTTCAGTTGGATCTAGAACGATACAGTTTTATCATTTTTAGATTATCAAACAGTTCACGTCGCATTATTTCTCTAAGTAAGTAATTTCTTACAGTTTCTTGGCATCTGCGTGTCCTCTCATCTGGTCTGGAGGTCGCACTATAACTTCATTTCCGAAACAAACGAACAATTTCATATTCTGAACTTTTTCTTTCACGCTGTTCACCATGTTTCTTCTTCTTCCTTGTGGTGCACCATTATTCTTTTGCCATTAGTTATACTTAAATATTCTGAGTTTGTTATGTGTTACCTGCTTCTTGGTTTGTTTATCTACATGTTCCCAGCCTAACAAAGTGTAAGGTGTCAGGCAAATCCAACACCTTCCATGAAAACCCTGACATGATAAGCAAATCCAGTAGTATGTCACATAGCTCCGAATAAATCGTGACATTAAATTAACCAAAGTAATACGAGTAACGAGTGAGCAAATGGAATACCACAGACTAACACAAGAATGCCTAAATACATGTCATACCTTCCCACCGTGAGACAGACGCAGTTCCGAGGGGAGAAACGAGAACAGAAGCCGAGAGCAGAACCATGTTAAGCTAGAAGGCCCTACGATAAGGGACGGACACCCACGTCGCCAGCTAACCACCAGGACCACTCCTCAGCCCATGTTAAAAGCTAGAGTCCTCCAGAAGAACAGTATAGATCTTACGATAACACTAAAAGGGCCACACCAGCCGCAAGTTTTAGTGTGAGACTTTTTCGCGTCTCCGCTACGTTGCAAACGTTAAAAACATTGCCCCACCACGAAAAGGATAACGTTTCTCATTGGACAGACAGAATTTTTGTAGGCGGAGCTTAAGGTTAACATTGAGACCCTGATTGGTCAGATGAAAACACAGCCAGATAGTTTTTTTAAACCAACTTCGGTAAATTGTAGTAAGGAGAAGTTAGGAGAGAGCTGTTTCCGAGACGGCGAGCTGTAGGGAGCTGCGCCGTCCGGCGCCCCCTGACGAACACCGACAAGGTAATGAACGCACGCGATGCCACATTTTTGAGCGCATAAGGCTTCACTCAGAACTGCAGAAGTCTCATCTGTTACATCCCCTTTTTACTTAATACTAGTGTCGATCGTCAATTGAAACTCATGGTATTCACATTTGCTACGTAAGTAAAAATCTGAAACGCTCTGTTATATAATTATTGAGAAGCCACATCAGCCACTATAATTTACGACAAGTTAGATACGTAATTAAAGATAATTGAGGGTCACTGTAGACCATTTTGATAGTTTTCTCTTTGGTGAAACTTAATTTAAACCTAGGTTATAGATGTGATATGGCATAGGTCATCCTTCGATCCATTGTAGAACTTGGAAACCCACTCAGGGAATATTCGTTCACATTTTTATTGAATGGAGTTGGTTTTTATCATCCTGTATTAAAATATTTCCTTTTATCAATAGTGCAATTTATAAACAATGTTTTGTGAGTAGAATAAAATTTCCAGTGGTAAACTTAACTGCTTTTTCGACGTTATTTTACCAGATAACTAAAAATAGGAAAGCCTTGAACCCCTTCCACTAAATTTAGTTAGTATTAAGATTCTTTTACAGGAAGTGCAGTGGAGCTGACGCTGAAATCATTAAGTATTTGGTTATATCATCGCTAGTCTCACTGAACTCTTCTGAACTCTACATGTCATGTGTGGTCTGGCGCCTCCTTACCAGCAACAGGTCCCAGGTTCAAACTAGTCAATTCCCTAAACAACACGCTCAGAGCGTCGTTGCGCGAAAGTGGTAGGGAGACACGACTTAGAACAAACAGACACCACGCGGAATGTTAGATAAGAATACGTTGAAAGCTTAAGTCTATTCATGATTTTTGTATCTCCGTATGAGTGTTTATATCTCTCCGTGTGTGTATGTCTGTATGAGAGAGAGAGAGAGAGAGAGATTGAGCATGCGATATATTTCTGCAAACACTTATTGGTGTCGATGGTCCAGCAATTAAAAAAAATTAAGTTGAATAACAGGGAAACAATAGATTCCGACTGCACGTAATTAGTTATGAACAACAACGTCCGCCCCTGGTAGCTGAGTGGTCGGCGCGACGGAATGTCATACCTAACGGCCCGGGTTCGATTCCCGGCTGTGTCGGAGATTTTCTCCGCTCAGGGACTGGGTGTTGTGTTGTCCTTATCATCATCATTTCATCCCCATCGACACGCAAGTCGCCGAAGTGGCGTCAACTCGACAGACTTGCACCAGGCGAACGGTCTACCCGACGGG
The DNA here is from genome assembly GCF_023898315.1 of Schistocerca nitens. Classification (NCBI taxonomy): domain Eukaryota; kingdom Metazoa; phylum Arthropoda; class Insecta; order Orthoptera; family Acrididae; genus Schistocerca; species Schistocerca nitens. Next base: position 99,684,038 of record NC_064622.1, read on the forward strand.
AGGCCCTAGCCACACGGCATTTACATTTACAAAATGGTTCAAATGGCTCTGAGCACTATGCGACTTAACTTCTGAGGTCATCAGTCGCCTAGAACTTAGAACTAAGTAAACCTAACTAACCTAAGGACATCACACACATCCATGCCCGAAGCAGGATTCGAACCTGTCGCTCAGTTCCAGACTGTAGCGCCCAGAACCGCACCGCCACTCCGGCCGGCTTTACATTTACATTTTATGAACAACAACACAGCTCACGAAATATTCACTTTTAAACACATACTACGTCTTTACTCTAGAAACTACGGAAATCTCACAAGTTCACAAATTGGCACTCCGAAGTATTTCTTATCTCTCGCGACCACGAGCAAAGCGCTCCACATTCTCCAACTCTTTCCTGCGACTGTACGTCGCGGCCGGCCGTAGTGGCCGAGCGGTTTTAGGCGCTACAGACTGGAACCGCGCGACCGCTACTGTCGCAGGTTCGAATTCTGCCTCGGGCATGGATGTGTGTGATGTACCTAGGTTAGTTAAGTTTAAGTAGTTTTAAGTTCTACGGGACTGATGACCACAGCAGTTAAGTCCCATAGTGCTCAGAGCCATTTGAACCATTTTGTACGTCGCGCCTTCACGTCCAGCACTCCCAATGTCCTGTGCAGTCCTCTCCTCGCGCCACACTCACTCAAACTCCCTCGTGTCCTCTCCGGAAACGATGCTCCTCCCCAACCTACATACGTCTCCCTTAGTACCGAGCACTGTGATTGGCTAGAGCGCTCCTTCCATGTCTCCAAGCCAATGTACACTCACAAACATATTGAAACACATACAAAATACTGGATTTACATTTAAATAACTTGAAATTAAATAAATATTCCTACTTCTGGACCATAAACACTCTCTGACACACATTACTAAATATATAAACAAATTAAACATATATCAAAGGAATAGCAACAAAAGGTAGGCCGCTAGCCTAAAATCTCTGTGGTTTCTAACACACAGTAAATATTTAACCAGTTTCTTCATGAATACTATATATCTGATATAAACAAAGACATAGATGAATAAATATATTTATAAGCATGCTGCTACCGTTCCTTCGTGTAACTGTGTAGTACTTATGGCCTGACGCGATCGATAGTAATCGGCCACTTTGACCTCCAATAACTCATGTACTATAAAAGTTACATGCCTGTAGTTTATAGCAATTTAGGTTTACACAAATAGCTTTCTAAAGACAGGTCGACCGACGAAATCGGATGAAGAGTTTAGATTTTGGACATTCGTTGCAGGGTGTTACTTGTATAATTTACTGTCAGATACTAAACTTTAAACTAATAAAGATATTGAAAATCTGATTACACCATCAGAATCGTCGTGAAAATTATAGATATGTACAATTTTGAGGTATCATGATTCATCTGGCTTCTATTAATTTCTGTAAGACCTGTGAAATGTCTGCTATTATGGTCCGCCATCTTTGGCACTCCCCGCATAGACATCTCCTTCATCAATACAAAGCACCGTCCTTCTCACAGCGTCAACACGGAATTCCCAGCCACGCAGCTGGCTGGCTTCGGCCAACGTCCGGCACCACGTAGTCGGCCTGCCGAGCAGCCCTCGCCCGCCGAGCGGCCCGTGCGATCATGCCGAACTTAGAATATTCCAGGGCGCCACAACTCGCCCGTTACTTCACACACCTCAATTTATTAACATTCTCGCTTGCCAGAATGCTCAAAATTAGCACCCTTCAGTTCATACTAGTACATATAGAAAAATTACAAAGAACAGAATTATACAATTAAAACGCCTGGCCAATAGTGTTTATAAAATTTTGCAGTGGTGTGGGATCAGCATGAATTTCGAAATAACTTAAACTAATACAAATTATGAACGAAACAGCATATTAATTAAATGCCTGCATTTCAGTTATGCATAATCAATTTTTGGACATGAAATAAAATTTTTAAATGCACTTTCACTTATGTGAGATTGTGTAAACACTTCTTGTGCCACTCACTCAGCGCCAAGGCGCCTTCTTGCACTAATGTTTTTTTTTTTCGTCACACTTCACCCGCTTACATGGATTTTAGGGCGAAGTATCGATCAACTCACATCAGTCTTTTGACCAAGTGCCTCGCAGAAATCGTGTCTGCCTCTGCATTCCGAGTTCCACCGTTTATCGTGACAAATATGTATACAACGAAATCCTTAAATAGAAACCCCTCAATAAACCATATCCCAAAACTAACCAGGATCCTCGCTAACGATTCCCTCCAGCGGAAACCGATACTTTAGGAACAAAGTCACAATGCAAACAACTGAACCACAGTAAGCTCAAATTCCCATAAGTTCTGTTTAATCGACTTTAATCAATCCGTCCTACCTCCACGCACCAAAATTGCGTGCACATAAAATTACAATTTTAATACCCTTCAAATTGACCACCAAATTCTTTGCCACACTCTTATACAAGCATAAATCAATACATATTTTACTTAAATCCACGAGGTCACTGACCTCCATGTACCCTAAGTGCCTAAACTTCCCCCTCTTGCACACGTACAGTGCCAGAATAAACTAACAAATTACTAATTAATCCCCAAATAAACATATAAATTATACCTCCAAAATTACTACCACTAATTACAGATTAGAACAGCTTTTCAGTTCTGCCCTTTCTCTATATACCCCTTGCAATTTTAAACTTCTCTCGTTTCCACATATGCGGCAGCAACGACCGTAACGTTCTACTGTACCAATGCTAATCAGTCTCACTAGGATCACACTCCTCCTTCGTATACCAATTTGTGCAATCTTCTTTACACAAGCTATCCCCATTCACACTATTTACTTCAGCCTTCTCTAAATTTACTGTTAGTTCTTCCACACATTTCGCCCATTCACTACCCACAGCATGCACAACTTTACTGGTTTTCCCTTCCAAAACATCAACACTTGCAGCTTCAACAAAATTACACATCAATTCACTGTTAAACTCTTTCACTTCCTGAAATAATACATCAGTGCCTAAGCCAACATCACCATGAATGTTCATCTGAGCAACCTTATCTGCTGAAACACCATATAAATGACTACTTAAATTCACATCAGAAACCTTACTTTCCTCCGTCGACAAATTAACTTTACGTGAATCGTACACAACTTTATCCTCCGCCGCTGCATTAAATAAATTGCTCCTACCTTGTCGTACAATTTTGGGACTTCCAGACTTGCTACATTCCTCTGTGATCGGACAAAAATCAGCACACACTGCCATTTCTATACACTTTTCATCCAGATTAACCCCCGATCCTACTTTACATACATTCTCACATTCATACTCTGACAAACGTTTTAGATCCACACATTCATCAAAAAAAATTTTTCGCCTTCATTCGCGACTAGAAGCGCGTAAATTCCTTCCTCCAAAGTATCAATACCAGTAGCTTTTACATCATCACATAAATTACCATTACTCTGTTCCTTTAAACAGAAATCATCTACCTCCGTCGATACATTTTTAACTTCAACTGCTGGCGAGACTAATGCTAAGCCTCCCTTAGTAACACTGACGCTTTCCGCCGAAACACAATCACCCTCACTTGCAGCTGTTGAGACCAGAGCTACGCCGCCTGCACTAACATCGACGCTTTTCGCCGACTCACAAATACTTGCTTCTACAACATCTTCCGTACTGCAATTGCTACTGTTTGCTAATACCTCTTCAGAACTCTCCACACAATTTGCTTTCACAAAATTCACCTCCTCTTTAACTTCTTTTTGAAACACTGAATCTTTCCGTTCGTCATCATTCACACTCTCATTCATTACACATTCATAACTTACATCATTCCCCGCAAATTTATGCCCATTACTTTTACTTAAATCTCTCACAAATCTATGCTTCCGCCGTTCGCGTTTATTGAAAGAGCCACCTATATAGCCTTCGTCTTTAACATACTCCATATTACATATTTGTTGCCTTTCTTCAAACCTATCAAAATTTCTACCATTACCATTATCTCCAGTCCTTTTCATCACTTGTTTAGATCGTCATCCACGGACCTGAGGTGTGGCGAACATCTGTTTACCGACCGGTTGTTACGCGATTGCACTTCGCGCGGATTCCCCCCGTCAAATCTGCGTTCTTTACTTGGGTCCCGTTCACGGAAGTTATCACTCCTGTTCGTTCTCCGACCAATCTGCTCATTCCAGCTATTATCTGCCTGACAACTGCTTTGATTTCTCTCACGATTATTATTTTGGTGGTGATTATGTGGATTCCCATTTCGATAACTACAACCCGGTTTGCTCTGACGTTTGAACTTCAAAGCCCTCTCTAATTTTTCTACAAATTCTAGAAATTCGTCCACGGAATGACATGGACTATGGACAAGATCCCACTGCAAATCTTCGGGTAATCGCCTTTTTAACGTGGTTATTTCCGTTAAAACCCCCAACGGATTTTTCACAAAAGTTTGCCAAATTCGCGCTTGCAAAAATCCCTCATCGTCCCATTACCATACCTAACTCAGCCCGTTTAAAAATTCATTTTGGATCCGCGTTTGCTTTGCCTCGCTCCAAAATTTATTCAGAAAACACTTTTCAAACGAAGTACGATTCGCACGAACTACATTTAACATTGGCCCAAGACTGTGGGTCTCCCTCCAAATACCGTTTAATGTATTTTATTTTCGCTTCGTCCGACATGCCGTGAACAAAAGCGTCCGTACACGCAACCAAGAAATTTACTGGGTGAAAAAAATGGCTCTGAGCACTATGGGACTTAACAGCTATGGTCATCAGTCCCCTAGAACTTAGAACTACTTAAACCTAACTAACCTAAGGACATCACACAACACCCAGTCATCACGAGGGAGAGAAAATCCCTGACCCTTACTGGGTGATATCTACCATCATCTGTGTAACATTTCACAGATCCGGTATTTGCCCAAGGGATATTTATAACCGGCGTGGCTTGTTGGGAGGTTAACGAATTTAAATCACTTTAATATGTTGCATTTGTTTTTTAAATTCATTTTCACTAGTGATACTGGACTCTATTTTATCTTTAATTTTTGTCCACTTCTTTCTCCCACTAACCTACACGATTGGCAATGTCACTAATTGGTACATTTCCATCGCTTTTATGAGCATCTTACGCTTTTATTCAGTCGTTTACCTCGTCCCCAAGTTCTGTCTGTATCTAATCCATTTTTTCCCCAAGATCTTTTTCCACTGACTCGATTTTAGATTTTACTATTACAACTTCGTCTGTAATTTTCCCCATATCCACTTGGACACATTTTAATTTAACATCAATTGCTTTTTCAAGGTTACCCATAATTTTTTCAACTTCCTCTTTCACAGCGGAACCTATTTCAGTTCGCATTGTACCCATATCTGTTCGAATTGTACTGACATTATTTGCCATTCCCTGGATCACTTGCATAAGCTGAGACATCATTTCTCCCCCAAATTCCTGAATTCCTACTAGTTACACATCCGCTCTCTGATGTCGGACTAACCGGCTCACTTCTGTTTTCAGAATTACTCATACTAGGTGACTGTTTTATATTCGCGAGATCTATAAGTGGAGCTTGAACTTCAGAGTCAAACTTCATCTCACTATTTGCGCAGGCACTTCTCTGATTTGAGATGGTTCCTCTGCCATGGTGATGCCATCGGTTGTAGTGGAAGTCGACATTGAAGACTGCCCTGGAGTACTCGAAGAAGCTGCCGTCGTACTGCTGTCGGATCTACACCCGCCACTGGAGAAGTCCCTTGATGTAACTGTAGTTGTTGCCGGTTACCGCATGTTCCAACCATCTCTGATACCGCTGTCCTTTAAATGCGCTAGCCGGCACTGTTCCCTGCACTCAACTTATTTAGACCTTGAGCCCCACGCAAATTGCCTTTAACGTGATAGATTAAGACCTCTATCGATAGCGTGTGTAAGTTGTGAAAATTACTGCGTAATTTCACTATTTCCAGACACCTGTTTGTGGAAAAAACCGATCTCATACTGTGTTTTGTGAGCGGTTCACTCTACAGAAATCTCTACTGGTTTTCAACGGTTTTTTACACTTCGCATAATTACCACTTTGCAGAGCATAAATCCCGGACGAGCCGCCAACTGCAGGCTTTAAAATAATAATGAAAGGGTGTGTGGTGATGGCCCTCAACTACATACCCTCAAGAGTTGAAATATTAAAAGTTTTGGCTGATTTCGTTGTCTAGGGGCTGGGATACATAGTTGCCACATTACAAGTCAAATACTGCTGAGTCTACAGTATACAATATGAATACACACATGAATCGAATGGTCGATGATAGGCCAGTAGCCTAATGTCTCTGTGCTTTCTAAAACACAGCAAATATTTAAACAATTTCTTCATGAATACTATATATCTGGTATAAACAAAGACGTAGATAAATAAATATATTTATAAGCATGCTGCTACCATTTTTTCGTGTAACTGTAGTGCAGTACTTATGGCCTGACGCGATCGATAGTAATCGGCCACTTTGATCTCCAATAACACATGTACTATTCAAGTTACATGCCTGTAATTTATACCAATTTAGGTTTACACTAATAGCTTTCTAAAGACACATTGATCGACAAAATCGAATGAAGCGTTTAGATTTAGGAAATTCGTTGCTGGGTGTTACTTGTATAATTTACCGTTAGATACTAAACTTTAAACTAATAAAGATATTGAAAATCTGATTACACCATCAGAATCGTCGTGCAAATAATAGTAACGTACATGTTTCTTTTTGAGGTATCATGATTCATCTGGCTACTATTAATTTCTATACGAACTGTGAAATGTCTGCTATTATGGTTTCACGAAGTCCGCCATCTTTGGCACTCCCGGCATAGACATCTCCTTCATCGACACAAAGCACCGTCCTCGTCACAGCATCAGTATGAAATTCCCAGCCACGTGATCAGGCTTCGGCCAACTTCCGGCACCACGTGGTCGGCCTGCCGAGCTGCCCGCACCCGCCGAGCGGTCTGTGCGAGCATGCCAACTCCGAACTTAGAATATTTCCAGGGCGCCACAACTCGCCTGTTACTCCACAAGAGTGTGTATGCTTCTTTCGTTTAATTTTTTCATTAGTTTTATAAAGTGTGTATGCGGGGGGAGGGGGGGGGGGAGGGGTGGGGGTTGGTAGTTTGAGTTGTAGTGTTGAATATGAATTTAATAGCTGTTAGAGAGTGGCTGAATGCTTTGGTGATCAGCTGATTTGAGTTTTGGTTTAAACTTCTTTGAAGGGGTTCATAGACAAGTGAGTGAAAAGGTGTTGGTTGGTATTATTATTATTATTATTATTATTATCCTGTTTTGGAGTGTAATTCTGTTATTTATCTATTAGTGTAGAAAATAACTTTTTTAGCCTGTGTACTTTATCATTCAACAGGATTTTCTTTTGTTCTTTCGGTTTCTGTATGTGATAAATTTCTTGCAGGATTAGGAGGTGTTTTCTATAGTTGATTCTAATTATTTTCACATCTTCTTCTCTAGTGGTTGGTTTGTGGTCACGTTCTCTTAGGTGTCCTGCTAATGTGGAGTGGCCGGCCGGTGTGGCCGTGTGGTTCTAGGCGCTTCATTCTGGAACCGCGTGACCGCTACGGTCGCAGGTTCGAATCCTGCCTCGGGCATGGATGTGTGTGATGTCCTTAGGTTAGTTAGGTTTAAGTAGTTGTAAGTTCTAGGGGACTGATGACCTCAGAAGTTAAGTCCCATAGTGCTCAGTGCCATTTGAACCATTTTTTTTAATGTGGACATACTTTCAGGCTCTCGTGTGTTCTTTGTATCTGATGTCAAACGTTCTGCCTGTTTGTCCTATGTATCTGTCATCGTAGGTGTCTCCGTGTAGTTGATATATTCCTGCTTTCTGGTATATGTCTCTGTTTTTCGGTCAGTTTTGGGGTGTATTTTTGTATATAATTGTCTGTTGAGTGTGCAAGGTTAATTCCCTGTCTTTTGAAGATGTTGGAGAATTGTGTGTGTAATTGTGTACCATCTTCTGTTTTCATTTATACTTTTCTGATTATTCTGTGTAGTTGTTATGGTACCGACTGTTTATGTTTGGTTATGTTATATTGTTGTCTGAGGTTTGGTGCTCTCTGCTTTTATTTTACTTTTAATTTTGTTGTTTAACTACGTGACTGTGTTATTATTGTAACCATTCTTTTGCGCTATCTGCTTTATAATGTCAAATTCTTTTTGGCACGTCTCTTTAGTGAGTGGCACTGTGTTGAGACTATGGAGCATGCGTCGAAGTGCCGCTTGCTTTTATGAGCTTGAGTGTTTCGAGGACTGCGGGGAGGTAATGTCCGTTGCTGTGGGTTTACGGGGTAAGTTTCAAACATATCCTAGGTGGTATGATGGAGCAATTCTGAAGTGGATGACTGGGCTTGAAGGGGTTCCTTGTGCACCTTTGGTAGGGATTTTAGAGTGGATACCAGGTAAAAAGAATGATACAAAAAATCGACGATGTCTTCTGCGGGGATGTCACGAGGAAAACAGACGATTAAATGAGTTTAATTCCCCGGAGTTGATTCAACAGGTTGCAAGCCACAAGACGAGCAACTCAAGCGGAGTCCCCCAGGCAAGGATTTTTAACCAGTGTATGCTTGCAGCAACTTGAATCTACGTTGTGGGTAGTGAAAGGATAAAAGTAATAATACTCAACACTGAATAACCTTTCAAATTATCATAAATATTATAAAAATTAAAAAGTCAAGCATGATTAGGTGTTTCCTAAACCTGCGTAACTGTATGAAGGTGCTTCATTCGCAACTACCGGTTTCACGTCAATATGGACGCATCTTCAGATGTATCTTTCAAGAATACCGATCACTGTCTGAAATTTCTGAAATGGTATAAGCCGGCCGAAGTGGCCGCGCGGTTCTGGCGCTGCAGCCTGGAACCGCGAGACCGCTACGGTCGCAGGTTCGAATCCTGCCTCGGGCATGGATGTGTGTGATGTCCTTAGGTTAGTTAGGTTTAACTAGTTCTAAGTTCTAGGGGACTAATAACCTCAGCAGTTGAGTCCCATAGTGCTCAGAGCCATTTGAACCATTTTGAAATGGTATAAATACAGCACTGCACTGTTGTCATTCACCGAAAAACAGTAAGTACTCATATTCCATAATGTAGATGGACCATTACAGACTTACAGTTTCGGGAAGCTATCCACGTTAAGAGTCAAACTACATTGATGGGTTGCCATAATAAAATTGAGTACGCCGTGAAGATGCTTGTCATAATGTACAAAGCATGACTCCTAAATGAGCCATGCCTAGAAAATGATGATGATGATATTTGGTTTGTGGGGCGCTCAATTGCGCGGTCATCGGCGTCTGTACAAAGTACCAATTTTGACACAGTCCAATTTTTACAAAATGGTTCAAATGGCTCTGAGCACTATGGGACTCAACTGCTGAGGTCATTAGTCCCCTAGAACTTAGAACTAGTTAAACCTAACTAACCTAAGGACATCACAAACATCCATGCCCGAGGCAGGATTCGAACCTGCGACTGTAACGGTCTTGCGGTTCCAGACTGCAGCGCCTTTAACCGCACGGCCACTTCGGCCGGACCAATTTTTACACAATGCAATCTCTCCACTGTCACGAATGATTATGAAGAAATAATGAGGACAACACAAACACCCAGTCCCCTGGCAGACCAGGCCTAGAAGAAAGCGGGGGAAAAAACAACGCATGCGATGGTACTGTGAACGGGGATAAAATGCGTAAAAATTAACTAACGTCTAGGGAAAGTACTACAAATACATGGAAAGTATCATTCAAAAAATAATACTCTAGTATGGAGCCGAAACGTCGAGAAAGGAGGAAATCTGAAAAACAGCAGCAGGCCGCTATGGCCGAGCGGTTCTAGGCGCTTCAGTCCGGAACCGTGCTGCTACTACGGTCGCAGGTTCGAATCCTGCCTCGGGCATGGATGTGTGTGATGTCCTTAGGTTAGTTGGGTTTAAGTAGTTCTAAGGCTCGGGGACTGATGACCTCAGAAGTTAAGTCCCATAGTCCTTAGAGCCATTTGAACCATTTGAAAAACAGGTTACCGGACAACACCCGGTAGGATATATTTTATAAGATCCGGTAGACACCAGCTGTGTAAAACCAACGTAAATAAAATCCAGAATGAGATTTTCACTCTGAGAGAAGTGTGTGCTGATATGAAACTTCCTGGAAGATTAAAACTGTGTGTCAGACCGAGACTCAAACTCGGGATCTTTACACTTCCTGAGCTACCTAAGCACGACTCACGACCCGTCCTCACAACTTCAATTCTGCCAGTACCTCGTCTCCTACCTTCCAAACTTCACAGAAGCTCTCCTGCAATTGGTAGAGCACTTGCCTGCGAAAGGCAAAGGTCAGGAGTTCGAGTCTCCGTCCGGCACACAGTTTTAATCTGCCAGTAAGCTTCATATCAGCGCACAACCCGCTGCAGATTGAAAATCTCATCTTCGAAACATCCCCCAGGCTGTGGAAAAGCCATGTCCCCGCAATATCCTTTCTTCCAGGAGTGCTAGTTCTGCAAGGTCCGTCCGGAACCAAGCGGCTACTACGGTCGCATGTTCGAATCATGCCTCGGGCATGGATGTGTGTAATGTCCTTAGGTTAGTTAGGTTTAAGTAGTTCTAAGTCTAGGGGACTGATGACCTCAGATGTTAAGTCCCATAGTGCTTAGAGCCATTTGAACCATCTGCAAGGTCCGCAGAAGAGCTTCTGTGAAGTTTGGAAGGTAGGAGACGAGGTACTGGCAGAACTGAAGCTGTGATGACGGGTAGTGAGTCGTGGTTGGGTAGCTCAGCTGGTAGAGCACTTGCCCGCGAAAGGCAAAGGTCCAGAGTTCGAGTCTCGATCCCGCATGCAGTTTTAATCTGCCAGAAAGTTAAATAAAATCCCATGTGATGTGCGTAATGCCGCCGTATTATTAGCTGGCCGATGTGGTGTATGCTGCCCGTGGAGGCTAGCGATACAAGGGGGGCCGGCCGCGGTGGTCTCGCGGTTCTAGGCGCGCAGTCCGGAGCCGTGCGACTGCTACGGTCGCAGGTTCGAATCCTGCCTCGAGCATGGATGTGTGTGATGTCCTTAGGTTAGTTAGGTTTAAGTAGTTCTAAGTTCTAGGGGACTTATAACCACAGCAGTTGAGTCCCATAGTGCTCAGAGCCATTTGAACCATTTGATACAGTGGGAGACGGAAGGCCACGGTGCTAAAGAGGAAAACAAGTGAACACACGAACAGGTGCAACGAGGAAACCATAGCTAGGAAAATAAAGGTAGGCTGAGAATAGCATCACAAAACTTCAAAAAATCCGTAGTTTGTTGTAGATATAAAATAGAAAATAAAATATAATCTGCTTCATCTCTTAATTTTTATAGTTTTTATGATAATATTAATCGAGTGCTGAGTGTTGCTACTGTTATTCACAACGTCTCTGCGCCGTGGTTGCCCTCCCCGGAAAGTTGTTTGCAGTGACAATATAGGTCGCACATACGACAGGAGACGTTTCAGGATCCGCTTTTGAGTTCCGAAGCGCCTTGTTTCGTTGATGGAGTCTTAGCTACGAAGTTATTGGAACTCGTTTCTCCCGCAATCGTCGCTAGTACTTGCTGACATGCAGACAGGGTACCCGCTGCTTAGGGGGAAGTAATGAAACTAATGTGTGTGAACTAATAAGCGAGCGTGCAGCGGTTCGTTCCTGCTCTGTTATCGGGCAATGCGCGGTCAAATGAGCAGAAATAGCTCCTTATCTCACCTGGCACCGCTGACGCCTGGCCAAATACTCTCTGTGGGCGAGGCTCTGTCTAGAAACCACGAGCAACTTGGCTCGCCTGCTGCCACCAAAAACAACCGTCCTACGGAAACAATTCGATACAGTCCAGTTTCTAATGATGTGAGTGGAGGAGAGATACGGCGGAGTAGAAGAACAACACTACACGGACATCTTACAGCCGCCTATGGCGAACAGAACTCCGGAAGCTTGTAAGGAACGTGATACGCAGTTCGTGTTTACAGCATTCGACTCCCCACTACTTGTCTCCTTTTCTGTGTTTTTGAGTCATCAGTCATATCGGTGGGGGATTTGTGTGATCTGAGGAAAAGTAGGATCTTAGAGGTTTTCCACAGTTCGGGAAAGTAGCCTATGGAGAGGGTCGCGTTGTAAAGGGTTGCATGGGCGACTAGAAAGGGGAGGAGGCAATCTGTCGACTGGTAATGCGGTCGTGACCAGTAGAAATGCTGCATTTTTTGTGAAGTACTTGCTTTCTGTCGTGTGCTGTGATTGGTGTGTATAATACCATTGGTGGTATGTTGCCCATTTAATGGAAGTTGGGAGCCATGGATCGGATAGTGGTATTAGTACATTCATGGATTTTATGGAGTAAGGAATAATTAAAATGATGATTGTGAGGAACTGCGAAGATGTCGGAGACACAGAATGTAAAACGGTGAGCTTCGCTCCATATGTCACGTCCGTTACCCGATTGTTGCATTAAACAATCAGAAAGACTACTGCATAATTGTAAATGTGAATTCATACGAATAGTATAATGAGTCGCTGCAAAATACGAGGGGCGTTTGAAAAGTCCGTGCAAAGTCAGTACCGGCGCGAATCGAGGTCATGTTTAGTTTGTAGCATCTTTGGAAAGAACGCACACCAAGTTTCAGCCATATTGGTGTATTTCTTTGTGTTTGGCATTCGTGTAAGCCAAGGAAGTCGAGTGATTGTCAACAGTGGACGAAAAAGAATTTCGTGTGGTGATTAAACATTACTTTATGAAAAGCAAAAAGCCTCAGAAGACTAAAGAGAAGCTTGATAAACATTACGGTGACTCTGCACCTTCGATTAGAACAGTTTATGAGTGGTTTCAAAATTTTCGGAGTGGCCATATGGGCACAAGTGATGCTGAACTTTCTGTACGCCCTGTGGAGGTTAAGACTCCAGAAATCATTGATAAAATCCATGATATGGTGATGGATCACACAAGAGTTAAGGTGCGTGAGATTGCTAGTGCTGTGGGCATCTCGAATGAACGGGTACATGATTTTTGCATAACATTTTGGACATGAGAAAGCTATTCGCAAGGTGGGTTCCGCGATTGCTCAAGCTTGACCAAAAACGGAATCGTTTGAGGTGTTGCAATGATGGTTTGCAGCTGTTCAGGAAGAATCGGCAGGACTTTAAGCAGCGTCGTTTCGTCACTGTGAATGAAACATGGATACATTACTATACTCCTGAGACCAAACAACTATCTAAACAATGGGTTACCAAGAGATAATCTGCACTAAAAAAGGCGAACGAAAGGCCGAAAACGTTATTAGCAAGGGATAATCCTCATCGACTATCTGGAAAATGGTAAAACTATTACAGGTGCATATTGTTCATCGTTATTGGACCGTTTGAAAACCGAGCTGCAAGAAAAACGCCGGCGATTGGACCGCTAAAAAGTCCTTTTCATCACGACAATGCACCAACGAACACCTCAGCAGTTGTGGTAGCAAAATTATTGGAAACAGGATTCCAACTTGTTTCACATCCCCCCTATTCTCCAGACTTGGCGCCCTCGGACTACTATTTGTTTCCCCATTTGAAGAAATGGCTGGTGGGACAAAGATTTTATTCAAACGAGAAGGTGATTGCAGCAACTAATAGCTATTTTGCAGACTTGGACAATTCCTATTATTCGGAAGGGATGAACAAATTAGAACAGCGTTGGAAGAAGTCTATAAATCTAAAAGGAGACTATGTCGAAAAATAAAAAAGGTTTACCCCATACACGTAAGTAGTTTTTAGTTTTGCACGGACTATTCAAACACCCCTCGGAGAACTAATCCTTTCAGCTCAGATAATAATTTAAATTTATAATCGAAGTAACCATTTTGTAAACAACGTGGATACAACGAGCTAATTTTTCGAAATTTGTGGTAAGTTCCTATGGGACTAAACTGCTGAGGTCATGAGTCCCTAGGCTTACACACTACGTAATCTAACTTAAACTAACTTACACTAACGACAACACACACATCCATGCCCGAGAGAGCACTCGAACCTCCGATGGGGGACGCCACGCGAAACGTGGCAAGACGCCCTAGACTGCGCGGGCGCGAGGGCGCACAGTAAATACTGCAACACTTGTTTTCTCGGTCAGTTTCGGCTGAAAATATGCGGAATTTGTTGCAGGACACCGTGGAATATTTTCGCTTCAGCCCCTACAGTTTCATTAACTTCCGACAGGTTGCGGCGCTATGTTGTTGTTGTTGTTGTGGTCTTCAGTCCTGAGATTGGTTTGATGCAGCTCTCCAAGCTACTCTATCCTGTGCAAGCTTCTTCATCTCCCAGTACCTACTGCAGCCTACATCCTTCTGAATCTGCTTAGTGTATTCATCTCTTGGTCTCCCTCTACGATATTTACCCTCCCCTCCGCCCTCCAATACTAAACTGGTGATCCATTGTTGCTTCAGAACATGTCCTACCAACCGATCCCTTCTTCTAGTCAAGTTGTGCCACAAGCTCCTCTTCTCCCCAATTCTATTCAATACCTCCTCATTAGTTATGTGATCTACCCATCTAATCTTCAGCATTCTTCTGTAGCACCACATTTCGAAAGCTTCTATTCTCTTCTTGTCTAAACTATTTATCGTCCACATTTCACTTCCATACATGGCTACACTCCATACAAATACTTTCAGAAACGACTTCCTGACATTTAAATCTATACTCGATGTTAACAAATTTTTCTTCTTCAGAAACGCTTTCCTTGCCATTGCCAGTCTACATTTTATATCTTTTCTACTTCGACCATCATCATTTATTTTGCTCCCCAAATAGCAAAACTCCTTTACTACTTTAAGTGTCTTATTTCCTAATCTAATTCCCTCAGCATCACCTGACTTAATTCGACTACATTCCATTATCCTCGTTTTGCTTTTGTTGATGTTCATCTTACACCCTCCTTTCAAGACACTGTCCATTCCGTTCAACTGCTCTTCCAAGTCCTTTGCTGTCTCTGCGGCACTATACAAGCCTTCAAAATGGCGTCTGTAACGGAGGTGCGTTCCAAGCACAGAGCTGTAATTGAGTTTCTTTTGGAGGAAAACCAGAGCAGCGCAGATATTCGTAGACGCCGGCTGTAAACAAAAGCACGGTGAGTCGTTGGGCGAGGCGTTTATCATCATCGCTAGCCCGATATCCAGCGTGCCAGCCGCGCACAGCTCTGACTCCTCCTATGTATTCGTCGCCACAATAATGCAGACGAGCTTCTTCTTCTTCTCCATGACAACGCAAGGCCTCATAATAGTCTGCGCACCCGAGAGGAGCTGGAAAGACTTGATTGGACTAATCTTTCTCATCGACCCTGCAGCCCAGACCTCACACCTTGTGACTTCCATCTGTTTGGATCGATGTAGGATGCACTCTGCGGGCATCAGTACATGTATGGTGGGGAGGTTACTGATGCAGCAAAGGTTGGCTCCGACGCCGACCAGTAGAGTTGTACCATGCGGGCATACATGCCCTCCCAGTAAGGTGGTGTAACGCTGTCGGAGATTATGCTGAAAAACAGGATTTTGTAAGCAAAAGAGTGGGCGTAATCTGAGCGTAACGTTGTGAAGCGTTATGAAATGGAGCGACTATGTTAGGATTGTGCTAGGGGGGGGGGGGGGGGGGGAGAGAATGGTCGACTTCGGTATATTGAGAGAATTTTAGAGACATGTAGCTCGTGTGTAAAGCAGACGCGACCTATTCTTGAATACTGCTCGAGTGTTTGGGATCCGTACCAGGTCCGATTAAAGGAATACATCGAAACTAAGTCGCAGGCGGGCTGCTAGATTTGTTACCTGTAGTTTCGTACAACACGTAAGTGTTTCGGAGGTGCTTTGGGAACTCAAAAGGAAATCCCTCGAGGTAAGACGATGCTCTTTTTGAGGTACACTATTTAGAAAATTTAGAGAACCGGCAACTGAGGCTGACTGCAGAACGATCACGCTGCCGCACATGTGGAGTAAGAGCCGCGAACATGAATGACGAGAAATAAGGGCTCATACGGAGGCATACGAATGATCGTTTTCCCGTCGCTCTAATTGCGAGTGGAGCAAGAAAGGAAACGACTAGCAGTGGTACAGGATAACCTCCGCCACACACCGTACGGTGGTTTGTGGAATATCTACGAAGATGTACCTGTAGAATAATATGGTGTATCGGAATCCTGAATGAAACCAACCTGCCTTCAGAAAGGAAAGTGTGTTACATTACTTGCTGAAAACCACTCGTAAGTCAGCGACGTACAGTTCGTGGACAAGTCGTGCATGCGGGTGTTGTACGCGTACAGCGTTTGAATTCACAGCATTTGGAGGAGACATACGAATACTGCCGATTCGGTCCGAGCTGATCACGGCCTGCAAGCGGTGGAAAAAAAAAACCACTGTGACTGACAAAATGTATTTGGTGCTCTGTGTCACTAACAACTTGGTCCGCTAAGAATAGGAAACTGGAGGATTACGAAAACTTCCGTTTCGGACAGAGCTGGGCACGGAATGCGTACGGGAAAGAATCATGTGGGTAACGAAACGGTACTTGGAGTCTCCTGGCGTATTCGTTATTCAGTATGGAAGACATTCGATATCCAATAGTTAGTTCTACTTGCCTTGGATGTTATTCCTTGATATCTTATACATGTCCAGTCACCAGTCCCTTCTTTGGTGAAGAAGTCCTTGCCTGCTTCTTACATCCCTTTCTTCTGTCACCGGGTGTTACTTTACTCCCAAGGAAACACAATTCTTTCACTTGATCTACTATGTGGTCCCCAATTTTGACACTAATTTTATCCCTAATATTATTTCATCAACCACTCATTATTTTCATCTTTTTCTGGTTTACTCTCAATCCACATCCTTTCCTCGTCAGACTGTTCATTCCGTTCAACAAGGCCTGAAATGCAACCTTACTTTCCTCATTTGCGAAGTATCAGAATAATTATTGGATGCGAGGTCCGCCAGTTATGCAAAATACCGTTTTTCTCAGTACCCAAACATGTTTCGGCACCACTGTGCCATCATCAGTGGGTTTTCGTTTTTATTTATTCTTTACATTTGGTGCGCATGAATTTTCTGGATCACTTGTGTGTTAATTACTACAGGTAGCTTGTCATGTTTACGTGTGGCAAGTACTTCCATTTTCCGCATAATGCTGAGGTGTTGTGATGCACACGTAACTATAACAAGTATTTTTCACAAATAACGTAGTAAAACACTTTTCACTTCACCTTAAAAGTGGATTGCGATTCACGGTTAACTAATTAGTCTTTTTGACTCATTGGGATCTCTGTGCACTGCCGCATCCTGTTCCTAAAAATATTGTTCATCAAAACCACCTGTAAATATTCCTAAATAATAATGATGAGAATTAAAGTTCAATCAACAGGACCATTCGGACTTTCGACTAAACGTTAAGCCTAGTCTTCCTTCATTTCCTTCCTTCGATCGCTTAGCGTAAAACTTTCCAAAAAAATAACAATAACTGAAACACAATGGAACAAAGAAAGTAAACATACCACTTCTTCTGGAGAAATACTCCCGAATAATATTTGTTTGTTTATTCTGAGAAGATCGCCGTTAAACTGCACGGAATAAATTACTTAAGACGACAATGCTATCTTATCTGCGTCAGTTAGCTTAATTTCTCTTGTCTATGGTATTACGTAGCATTTTTACAAAAATAACCTCACAAATGTGAAGATCAAAGGTTGCGTACAGTGTCGCGAATATCAGTTTTACGTGAAAGCTTCCATCAAAGTATTTCGTTGGGAGGTCTTTATTTAACCGAGCCACAGACGAAAGAGGATTCGTGGAATATGTGCTTGGAATAGTAGCGCATCATTCAGCCGGAGTGGCGTGCGCGGTCCCGGCGAACGCGGCACTAAGCGCATTACGCAGCCGCCCGTGTATATATGCGGGCGTGCCACCGCTGCTCGATACGGCACGGCTGTGATTGCATTATCGCAGCGGACGCGGCATTCTGCGTACAGCCCAGCGCCGGTCTCCGCGAAATTAAGGCCGTGTCCTGGAGAGGGGAGCTGCTAACTAGGGACGTTCGATGATAGTCGATACTTACAAAATATGTATGTTGGAAATTTAAAAGTGTATGTTTCAATATCGAAAATGATGTGTTCGAGACGTTGTAACATCGACGATAGAGACAAAATACTGACCTTAGATGTTGTCAAAAAACATTTTTACGCCTTAAACAACGTTGCCAACTTCCCAAAATGAAATAAACTAAATGTGTCGATATTAAAAAAAAAAAAAAAGAAAAGAAAAAAAGAAAGAGAGAGAGAACAGAAAAAAGAAGACATAAAATAAGATGTATTATTGCGCAGTTTAATTTTTGCAATATTTTTTCTACAATATGCATATAGAATATCAGCCCATTTTTAATCAAGGATATTTTGACGTAAAAATTAGTTTATGTAAACATTTTCATGTGAGTTTCCTTCGCACAACTTTCTTTTCTCACAGCAAAAATATAAATAATGTATCTACTATAATTATAGGTATTTACAGCAGACAGTTCCCTATATCTGCATTGTAGCACTGCATCATTTCTTACGTGTAATATGACGTTATTTCTTACACTTATGTAGCTACTTCACTGAACAGAAGTTCACTATTCCTCTCCTCAGTTCAGTGGCTGAATTGCCTATTGCAACTGTAAGCGTATGATTTCTGAGTCATTGTGCATAAATGAAACCTGCTTTGCCTAGCCAGGATCCTTAATTATTGTGAAGTTGCGATTTATTTATTTATACTTCGCTGATGTCAGCTATGTCGCAACAGCGTTTCCAGAAATGCTCTCAACTGTTTACATTTCGTAGTTAACGTTTTTCGTCTAAACGTATGCTGATGCCCCAGAACGCACACCAACGCGGCTTTAGTTTTCTTTCTTGCGCTTTTTAATTCAATCTAATAAAACATATTTGTGGGATAATAGAGCATGCCTTGAAATGTTAGTACAGCGCAAAAATTTTCGTTTGATCAACATGCATTTTATTGCTTTTTTGTGCAGTCAAGAAAAAAAAACCACGCACTTCCGGACCCCAGCTAAATCAGTCATTTGCCAGCTGAATTGTACTAAAAATAAACCAGAATTAGCTATAAAAAAGCTGATTTGGCAACACTGGACTTAAAAGATGTTAACAAAGGGAGAGGGGAAGAAGAAGGGGGTGGAGAGATACACAAAGATATCTCTGAACGAGCCATCGCAGGAACATTGGATACTACTATTGCCAAGCGCGGTCTAACCTCTTTCATTGTTCATTCAGTTCACCCTTGCATGGTATCAAGTAATGCTTGTCCCTACCGTTAGGATTTGTTTTTCACTACTAAAAATGATACTTCGAATTATATAATTACATTTTCCATTTACGATAGATGAGGCATTTATTGCATCTAAATATAAGAAACCAACATTTTTACACTCATGATTTCCCAGATACTTGTGTTCCGTCAGTTCTCGAATAATTAAACTCTCTTCATTTGAGCCTTTGAAAGATAATTGTTACGACTAATAAACACTTTCAACACTCATTCATCTTCACATCTCTGTTAACATTAATGATGATTACATATTGATATGGCAGTGTAGGAACGGTATTCGCCAACGAGGCGTGAGAGAGTTGTCGATACTTTACTTTTTATTTTTTTAAACTTACTTTATTGCGAAGCACACTGCAAAAGTGAAGAAGAATTACGTGGTACGTTAATGTGGAGTGAGCAGTGAGAATCACTTTATACCTGGATCATTACTGGAACTACCAACTGGTAATAAAAGTATATTACAGACTGCAAATAGTTGTGGGATATGTAATTTTCATTAATGCTCGTTTCACGTTGTATCATGCGGACGGACGTGTACGGGTATGGAGAGGTATGAATCCATGGACCCTGCATGTCATTAGGGGACTGCTCAAGCTGGTGGAGGCTCTGTAATGGTGTGGGGCGTGTGCAGTTTGAATAATATGGGACCCCTGATACATCTAGATACTACTCTGACAGGTGACCCGTATGTAAACATCCCGTCTGATCACCTGCATCCATTCACGTCCATTGTGCATTCCGACGGACTTGGGCAATTCCAGTGAGACAACACGACACCCCACACGTCCAGAATTGCTACAGACTGGCTCCAGGAATAATCTTCTGAGTTTAAACACTTCCGCTGACCACCAAACTCTCCAGGCATGAACATTATTGAGCATATCTGGGATGCCTTGTAATGTGCTGTTGAGAAGACATCTCCACATCGTCGTACTCTTACGGATTTATGGACATCCCTGCAGGATTCATGGTGTCAATTCGCTCCAGCACTACTTCAGAGATTAGTCGATTCCAACTCCACGTCGTGTTGGAGCACTTCTACGTGCTCGTGGGGACCTTACACGATATTAGGCAGGTGTACCACTTTCTTTGGCTCTTCACTGTATAATTAAACTGACGGTGTTCCGAGAGCTGCAGTGCGAGTTGTATACATCGCAGGACGCTGAACCGTCGTTGGTGTGTTTATCAATACTGCGCTCGATGAGAATGCTGAAAAAAAAAAATAGTTCCAGGTGAAGATATGACGAAGTAAACGGTCAGAACGTGGAATGTTCCCTCTTTTGATGTCATTACGCTGCTTCTCGCTTGGGGGCTCCTATTGATTTCTTTCGTGAAGTGACAGTTAGTTTAAACGTTTAAGAAAGTTTAAGTTCTCTGTACGAAACATAATGGCTGTTGAGAAGAAGGCCATATACTGCAGGTAGAGGAAATATCGCCAACAGAAACAGCTGCTAAGAAGTCTCATGTCATTAAAGGGGCTAATGAATATGATCAAGAAATCTGTAGAAGCAGGTGCATTAGATGGTGCAGCAGGGAGAGGGAGGCAACCCATTCTTGTGGCAGTTGATGAATTTGTTGCAGCTATAGCCGATCGTGCAGCATATACCTCAAATTCTGTAGCCATTGCTCCAGGTGTGTGTTGGTAAGTGTCCCTCCCCTGGACAACGGTTCAAAGTATTATGCTGCGGATTTTACACTGGTAGTACACCAAACGACGGGACAAGATAGGCTAGAACGCGGTGACTTTGCCCTTCGCTTTTTGACACGCACGGAAATGGATTGCCAGCGATTATTCTTTGGATGGAAGAGGCACATTTCACTCTGCGTGGTACCGTGAACGCGCAGAACTGTCACATATGGGATTATATTCCACCATATGTCGTGCAGCAACATCCCCTGCACTCAGCTTATGTGACTGTGTCGTGCGGTTTCATAAGCTGCTTCATTCTCGCTCGTTTTCCTTCAAGGAGGTGACACCTTGCGAGCCTGTTAGATGTACAGTTATACGGATCTCCGATTCCAGTTTTGCAAGGATGCCACTGTGTCCGCACCACTGTTTTCATGCAAGATAGGGCGACACCACGTTCGGTAACCACCGCATCATCTCTAGGCAGTTTCAAGATGTGTGGCCTTCCAGAACCCCTGACCTAAATCCATGTGACTTCTGGTTTTCGAATATCTGAACAATCGTGTCCACCATAGACGTGTCCGGATTCCTCCTGATCTGAAGGACAGCACACGACGACATATCGCTGTGACTGCACCGGATATGCCCGGAGCAAGATTATTGGTGAAGTAACTACATGATAGGACTGAAAACCAAACGAGAGTTTCAACAACTGTATATGGCATGGATACCAAAAACTGTTCTGGTACGACTAAATTCTTTGAAAATATGTGTGTGGATGCCGTCCTATTTTTCAGTGATAGTGCAGCGAAAAGGTTTAAGGTTATTAAGGTTATGGAACAGATGGATGTCGCTGGTGGATTAAATATGCAAAGACCTATAATGGCCGCTGATTGCAAGGAGACCCTTCGGAGCAGAGAAATCAGTGTCGGAAACCACCAAAGAAGCAATAATAAGAAGAAGAAATCTGAAAAAGAAGAGGGAGTGAGAACAACACCAGAAACCAGACGAATACGGAACTCTGGTGCATTAGTGTTTAAATTTAAACCGAAGTTTCCAAAAGTTCTCTTTTTTATGTTCTGGTAACCATTGGTTAAAAAGTGTTAAAGATAGAAGGCTGAAATTCTGTCTTAAAACATATGTGACTAAAATGTAGACCATTCTTACTACTAAAATTTGAAAATTAAATACTTTTTTAGAGTAGAATTGAATTACTGACATAATGATAAAAGTTGTTAAAAATTTTGAAGTTAATTTATGACAGGAACATCTTTTTAAACGTCTACTTTAAATAGTAGTGCAAATACTTCCAGGGGGAAAAAACCAGGTTTCCACTTTCTTTTTATTTTGACATACTTGTATCTATGCTGTGCATAAATAATTGACATGCTTTATTTCACTTGCAACACAGAAAACAATTCAGAAAAAAGTATGAGACCACAAGCTGTTGTTCACATATCAAATTGTTCCCAAAAGATCTGTTAGAAGATTGTAAACATAACGTGGGATTGCATCTCTTATTCTTTGAGCGACACTCTTTAGAGAAAGGGCAAATTTTTCAAGATTTCCCCTTCCTGATCTGATGAAATTACATTTTTTGGGAGATATATGAGTCTCAACTGTATCCTTGATAAGGGTAGAAGCTGAAGCAATGAATTAAAATTTGTGCCCCAGCCAGGACTTGAACACAGGTCGCTTGCTTACTAGGCAGATGTGCTAATGACTTCTTCAACATGGCTTTGTGGCTACCACACCTTCACGAGCTACCCTTCTCCAATGCCCTCCCTAACAGGAACTTCAGTTCACACCTCCTTAAACTGGAAGGGGGAAGAGTGGACTAGGGTAGCTGGGGTAGCCACAATGCAACAGTGATGTATTGGTTAGCACATCTGCCTAGTAAGCGGGAGACCTGGGTTCAAGTCCTGGTTGTGGCACAAATTTTAATTCGTTGCTTCAGCTTCTATCCTTGTCGAAGATTTCCCCTTGTGTTCATGAATCAGCCTCCTTAACTGACTGGGGATTGATTGGCAGACATATAGGTTTGGAGTCTGACACTGACCCACTGTCTAGACGAGGCCTTTATCCCACAATGGATGTCAGATGGCTGATGAGGATAAACATTTCTTCTGAAAGTTACTTTCACATCAGAAGTTTACTCCCAGTTGAGAACTAAGATATGCTGTTAGCTATATTTGCTAGGTTGTCTTCCATCTGGTCAAAAAGTTCGTTGCATCTATCCAAAAAATAGAACAATCATCACCAGTTGACAGTGAGGAATTCCATCAGATTCGTGCCGTAAATAGAAAAATGACATCCTGAAAATAAATACAGACTTTGGCATCAGTGAATACTGTAAGAAAAGATAGCGCGACACACTGCAGTGCATGCAGCGTATTTATGAAATAATTTTCTACTGGTTGGTCACTTTTTACTAATACTTACAAGCATGATGCGTTTTGTCAGGTTGGGAATATTAAGTCTCTAATCACAACTGACTTCAAAAGTACCTTCGGAATGTATACGAAAATTACTGTAACTTCACCACAGTTGTAATTTCTATATACAAAAAACGCGTAAGTCGGTCATATGGCCATTACTGTGCTGCGTCCAGTGCATCAGTGAAGCTGAATGTATGTGTGTCCTGCATGTAAGTCCAAAATAGGGAGTTACAAGTTACGAGAATAAAATTAAGCGCACCCAACTCGGGAAAATGGTAGCTGAACAAACTGTTCAAAATGCAACCGCCACAAACGTTTTATTGACAAAGATATATATGAATGGTTAATTGTTAAAAGGTGCCTAAGTCGCTTTTTCATAGTTTTGAGAAAAATTAAACTTATTTTTTCTTGTGTGTCATTAAATACTGTGTTGTAAAATTACGTATTAAAATATGTACATAAACATGCAATTAGTTACATTTTCGATGCGTAATACGTGATAGGAAACCAGAAAAAAATTATTTTGTCTTGAAGTAGGCATCTTTTAGCACTGAATAAAATTTTATTAAATAATGAGCAAGATCTGTTTGCTCACATTACAAGCACAAATCTTTAATTGTTAATGAATCTTTTTACATTTGTCTGAACCTTATTCATTATCATCGGGAGAAACAGAAGTTACTGGCCACAGTAAAAGTTTATCGTAAAAGTCTTTGCGTTTTTCTACAATATACAGCATATCTTGCTTTAAGTCTTCTATTTTGCAATTTCTGATCGGTATTTTTCCTTGTTTGTAAGCTTCTTCACTACGGTAAGATAGTTCATTAGTTTTCTTTCAGGGTAAAGGTATTCTGGCTTCGAAAACCATCTGACCTTATGCCCTCAGTTGTTTTTACAATACTTTTGTGTCTGTGAAAGTCCTCAACATAATGATATTTGGAAATACTAAATTGCGCTCTTTCATTTCTTGGAAGTTGTCTGGTTTCAAGGCAGATTGACATCTTATAATAAGTAGGCTACCAAATACATCACCAACTGATCATGTCGGTCTCGACTGGCGTAAGTGTCCCTAGATTTTTTCTCAACATTACCTATAAGATCGCAAACTTGATATGGAATGTAGATACGCTCACAGTTCCTAATGGGACGTTATATTACACTGAATTTTAGGTCGCATGGATTGTATGGCTGCCCATGGAAAGGTATAAAACTGTTTATCGTCTTAACACAAGAATGGCGAAGTGTCTGATATTCCTAAATTGGCGGAAAAGGGTCATTTTGATCCCACATAAAATATTTTCATATTTGACTTAAATACTTTTTTAGTCTTTGTTAATCCATACTTTATTTCTAGTAATCACAACAATTATTTACAATTATAAATAATAATCACTAATTTATTTGAGCAACAATGCATCATACAAATTTATTGTTGCTACTGCAAACGAACTTCTTAACTATAGATTTTAATTTATTAACTGTTCATACAAACTTCTAGAAACATTTAGTATATTTGTTCCATTTTACTCTCACATGTGTTTTACAAGTAGCTCTGTATTACTTTTCACTCAAGTCATCTGAAGCTGATAGACACACTTTGCACAGGCGATTTCTGTTTTATGTGCATATTTTCTGCACACAGCTTTGTGGCACTTATGCAGTTTTCGCTGGTCTTGTTGCTTTTACAGGGGCTGATTTGGCACTTCTTCCACTTTCTAGGTTATTTAAGTCCCATATCCTCTTCCTTTGCCTGATGTTCTTGCTCTTTCGTTCCCTTGAGTTCATTTACCAGTTGAAATATGAACTACTTCCTTTCCATTTTCTTGTTTGTTACTATGTTACAGATGACCCATGCTTTTATTGTCGCCAAGTCCAGTATATTGTAGAAGACATGTATTGGCCATCTCATTCATGCAACCTTCATAGCATATTTATGGGTCATTTGATCAACCATGTCCACCCCCTGCTCTGTTGCATTGTAGGACGTTACGGTTTCAGGGTTTTTCTTTCCTTTCTTGCTTATTGCTACTTCAGCATGCAGCGTACTCAGAAGTTTGACATTTTTACTCTTCTTTCCTTGGTACACTTTCAAGGTGCAGTCTGTGTTGCCACTGGTGTGCAGTATTGTGGTGGAATGTATTTCAGCATTCGCCTTCCTTGTCTCAGGACTGAAGACCACAACAACAACAACAACTTCATCGGGGATTTCACGGCATATCTTCGTCACTGCACCGACTAATGAAGTTTCCTTTTCTTCGAGTTTTTTAGCAAGTTGAAGAAACGTAAGGAAGTTGTCTGTGGTCACATTTCTTCCTTGATTTACAAATGGCTCCATGAGATGCAGAACGACATACTCCCCAAATAGTTGTTTCTCTCTATGTGTGTCCACTTTGCCGAGGTGTGGGGAAGCATTACATATATACTTTGTCGTTACATCAACAAAAAAATGGTTCAAATGGCTCTGAGCACTATGGGACTTAACTTCTGACGTCATCAATCCCCTAGAACTTAGAACTACTTAAACCTAACTAAACTAAGGACATCACACACATCCATGCCCGAGGCAGGATTCGAACCTGTGACCGTAGGGGTCGTGCGGTTCCAGACTGTAGCGCCTAGAACCGCTTGGCCACTCCTTACATCAACAGCCAACCGTAATTTGAGACCATCTTTTATCTGGTTTGTTGGTAAACTTGCATCTTGCTTTGCTTGATAACAGTTGCTCGTCAGTGGTTATATTTTCCCCAGGGCGGTAACCGCTAATACTGTTTTCAATTAACTTTCCCCATATTTCAGATACAAGAGCGAATTTTCTCGCTGCCAGCCGTACAGCTCAGGTTGATTTTTCATCAATACGGAGAAATCTGAGAAGCTCCTGAAATCTGCCCCTTGACATAATGTCCTTGATAAAAGCAGGCCCCCAAGAGTGCGACCAGAGATCATTCACAGACATACCTTTTGTGTACAATACACCCCGAACATATATGACGGCTATCGCGTTTTTCCAGTTCCTCAAGTGACACAGTCCAATCATTGTTTTTTAGGACTTTTCGAACATTTAGTTCTGTATATTTCCTCATCAAAAATAAGACGGAAGCCCGTGATGACAGAACTGTCTACTCGTTGGCAAGCATAAGCAGTGGGACCTCCACTCTCCTTCAGAACATTCACAGCTGCCCGCCATCCAGAAGATGAATAATTTCCAATCTCCCACACGGTTCCATCCCTTGCAATCATCTTTGTAGACGCTTCCAACTGTACCTGCTGTGGTGAAAGAGGTGATGATTGACGTATATCAGCATCTGAATCCTCTTCCACTAATCGCCCCTCGATCACAATGTCTTCATCTTCACTTGTGTCAGGTACACAATCACGCTTCCAGAAATGCTCTCAACTTTACATTTAGTAGTTAACGTTTTTCGTCTAAACGTATGCTGATGCCCCAGAACACACACCAACGCCGCTTTAGTTTTCTTTCTTGCGCTTTTTAATTCAATCTAATAAAACATATTTGTGGGATAATAGACCATGCCTTGAAATGTTAGTACAGCGCAAAACTTTTCGTTTGATCGACATGCATTTTATTGCTTTTTTGTGCAGTCAAGAAAAAAAAACACGCACTTCCGGGCCCCAGCTAAATCAGTCATTTGCCAGCTGAATTGTACTAAAAATAAACCAGAATTAGCTATAAAAAAGCTGATTTGGCAACACTGGACTTAAAAGATGTTAACAAAGGGAGAGGGGAAGAAGAAGGGGGTGGAGAGATACACAAAGATATCTCTGAACGAGCTATCGCAGGAACATTGGATACTACTATTGCCAAGCGCGATCTAACGTCTTTCATTGTTCATTCAGTTCACCCTTGCATGGTATCATGT
Organism: Schistocerca nitens; assembly: GCF_023898315.1. Lineage (NCBI taxonomy): Eukaryota > Metazoa > Arthropoda > Insecta > Orthoptera > Acrididae > Schistocerca > Schistocerca nitens. The sequence goes on from NC_064622.1 coordinate 99,711,399, forward strand.
AATGCTTGTCCCTATCGTTAGGATTTGTTTTTCACTACTAAAAATGATACTTCGAATTATATAATTACATTTTCCATTTACGATAGATGAGGCATTTATTGCATCTAAATATAAGAAACCAACATTTTTACACTCATGATTTCCCAGATACTTGTGTTCTGTCAGTTCTCGAATAATTAAACTCTCTTCATTTGAGCCTTTGAAAGATAATTGTTACGACTAATAAACACTTTCAACACTCATTCATCTTCACATCTCTGTTAACATTAATGATGATTACATATTGATATGGCAGTGTAGGAACGGTATTCGCCAACGAGGCGTGAGAGAGTTGTCGATACTTTACTTTTTATTTTTTAAAACTTACTTTATTGCAAAGCGCACTGCAAAAGTGAAGAAGAATTACGTGGTACGTTAATGTGGAGTGAGCAGTGAGAATCACTTTATACCTGGATCATTACTGGAACTACCAACTCGTAATAAAAGTATAATACAGACTGCAAATAGTTGTGGGATATGTAATTTTCATTAATGCTCGTTTCACGTTGTATCATGCGGACGGACGTGTACGGGTATGGAGAGGTATGAATCCATGGACCCCGCATGTCATTAGGGGACTGCTCAAGCTGGTGGAGGCTCTGTAATGGTGTGGGGCGTGTGCAGTTTGAATAATATGGTACCCCTGATACATCTAGATACTACTCTGACAGGTGACCCGTATATAAGCATCCCGTCTGATCACCTGCATCCATTCATGTCCATTGTGCATTCCGACGGACTTGGGCAATTCCAGTGAGACAACACGACACCCCACACGTCCAGAATTGCTACAGACTGGCTCCAGGAATAATCTTCTGAGTTTAAACACTTCCGCTGACCACCAAACTCTCCAGGCATGAACATTATTGAGCATATCTGGGATGCCTTGTAATGTGCTGTTGAGAAGACATCTCCACATCGTCGTACTCTTACGGATTTATGGACATCCCTGCAGGATTCATGGTGTCAATTCGCTCCAGCACTACTTCAGAGATTAGTCGATTCCAACTCCACGTCGTGTTGGAGCACTTCTACGTGCTCGTGGGGACCTTACACGATATTAGGCAGGTGTACCACTTTCTTTGGCTCTTCACTGTATAATTAAACTGACGGTGTTCCGAGAGCTGCAGTGCGAGCTGTATACATCGCAGGACGCTGAACCGTCGTTGGTGTGTTTATCAATACTGCGCTCGATGAGAATGCTGAAAAAAAATAAATAGTTCCAGGTGAAGATATGACGAAGTAAACGGTCAGAACGTGGAATGTTCCCTCTTTTGATGTCATTACGCTGCTTCTCGCTTGGGGGCTCCTATTGATTTCTTTCGTGAAGTGACAGTTAGTTTAAACGTTTAAGAAAGTTTAAGTTCTCTGTACGAAACATAATGGCTGTTGAGAAGAAGGCCATATACTCCAGGTAGAGGAAATATCGCCGACAGAAACAGCTGCTAAGAAGGCTCATGTCATTAAAGGGGCTAATGAATATGATCAAGAAATCTGTAGAAGCAGGTGCATTAGATGGTGCAGCAGGGAGAGGGAGGCAACCCATTCTTGTGGCAGTTGATGAATTTGTTGCAGCTATAGCCGATCGTGCAGCATATACCAGAATTGCTACAGACTGGCTCCAGGAATAATCTTCTGAGTTTAAACACTTCCGCTGACCACCAAACTCTCCAGGCATGAACATTATTGAGCATATCTGGGATGCCTTGTAATGTGCTGTTGAGAAGACATCTCCACATCGTCGTACTCTTACGGATTTATGGACATCCCTGCAGGATTCATGGTGTCAATTCGCTCCAGCACTACTTCAGAGATTAGTCGATTCCAACTCCACGTCGTGTTGGAGCACTTCTACGTGCTCGTGGGGACCTTACACGATATTAGGCAGGTGTACCACTTTCTTTGGCTCTTCACTGTATAATTAAACTGACGGTGTTCCGAGAGCTGCAGTGCGAGCTGTATACATCGCAGGACGCTGAACCGTCGTTGGTGTGTTTATCAATACTGCGCTCGATGAGAATGCTGAAAAAAAATAAATAGTTCCAGGTGAAGATATGACGAAGTAAACGGTCAGAACGTGGAATGTTCCCTCTTTTGATGTCATTACGCTGCTTCTCGCTTGGGGGCTCCTATTGATTTCTTTCGTGAAGTGACAGTTAGTTTAAACGTTTAAGAAAGTTTAAGTTCTCTGTACGAAACATAATGGCTGTTGAGAAGAAGGCCATATACTGCAGGTAGAGGAAATATCGCCGACAGAAACAGCTGCTAAGAAGGCTCATGTCATTAAAGGGGCTAATGAATATGATCAAGAAATCTGTAGAAGCAGGTGCATTAGATGGTGCAGCAGGGAGAGGGAGGCAACCCATTCTTGTGGCAGTTGATGAATTTGTTGCAGCTATAGCCGATCGTGCAGCATATACCTCAAATTCTGTAGCCATTGCTCCAGGTGTGTGTTGGTAAGTGTCCCTCCCCTGGACAACGGTTCAAAGTATTATGCTGCGAATTTTACACTGGTAGTACACCAAACGACGGGACAAGATAGGCTAGAACGCGGTGACTTTGCCCTTCGCTTTTTGACACGCACGGAAATGGATTGCCAGCGAATATTCTTTGGATGGAAGAGGCACATTTCACTCTGCGTGGTACCGTGAACGCGCAGAACTGTCACATATGGGATTATATTCCACCATATGTCGTGCAGCAACATCCCCTGCACTCAGCTTATGTGACAGTGTCGTGCGGTTTCATAAGCTGCTTCATTCTCGCTTGTTTTCCTTCAAGGAGGTGACACCTTGCGAGCCTGTTAGATGTACAGTTATACGGATCTCCGATTCCAGTTTTGCAAGGATGCCACTGTGTCCGCACCACTGTTTTCATGCAAGATGGGGCGACACCACATTCGGTAACCACCGCATCATCTCTAGGCAGTTTCAAGATGTGTGGCCTTCCAGAACCCCTGACCTAAATCCATGTGACTTCTGGTTTTCGAATATCTGAACAATCGTGTCCACCATAGACGTGTCCGGATTCCTCCTGATCTGAAGGACAGCACACGACGACATATCGCTGTGACTGCACCGGATATGCCCGGAGCAAGATTATTGGTGAAGTAACTACATGATAGGACTGAAAACCAAACGAGAGTTTCAACAACTGTATATGGCATGGATACCAAAAACTGTTCTGGTACGACTAAATTCTTTGAAAATATGTGTGTGGATGCCGTCCTATTTTTCAGTGATAGTGCAGCGAAAAGGTTTAAGGTTATTAAGGTTATGGAACAGATGGATGTCGCTGGTGGATTAAATATGCAAAGACCTATAATGGCCGCTGATTGCAAGGAGACCCTTCGGAGCAGAGAAATCAGTGTCGGAAACCAGCAAAGAAGCAATAATAAGAAGAAGAAATCTGAAAAAGAAGAGGGAGTGAGAACAACACCAGAAACCAGACGAATACGGAACTCTTGTGCATTAGTGTTTAAATTTAAACCGAAGTTTCCAAAAGTTCTCTTTTTTATGTTCTGGTAACCATTGGTTAAAAAGTGTTAAAGATAGAAGGCTGAAATTCTGTCTTAAAACATATGTGACTAAAATGTAGACCATTCTTACTACTAAAATTTGAAAATTAAATACTTTTTAGAGAAGAATTGAATTACTGACATAATGATAAAAGTTGTTAAAAATTTTGAAGTTAATTTATGACAGGAACATCTTTTTAAACGTCTACTTTAAATAGTAGTGCAAATACTTCCAGGGGGAAAAAACCAGGTTTCCACTTTCTTTTTATTTTGACATACTTGTATCTATGCTGTGCATAAATAATTGACATGCTTTATTTCACTTGCAACACAGAAAACAATTCAGAAAAAAGTATGAGACCACAAGCTGTTGTTCACATATCAAATTGTTCCCAAAAGATCTGTTAGAAGATTGTAAACATAACGTGGGATTGCATCTCTTATTCTTTGAGCGACACTCTTTAGAGAAAGGGCAAATTTTTCAAGATTTCCCCTTCCTGATCTGATGAAATTACATTTTTTGGGAGATATATGAGTCTCAACTGTATCTTTGATAAGGGTAGAAGCTGAAGCAATGAATTAAAATTTGTGCCCCAGCCAGGACTTGAACACGGGTCGCTTGCTTACTAGGCAGATGTGCTAATGACTTCTTCAACATGGCATTGTGGCTACCACACCTTCACGAGCTACCCTTCTCCAATGCCCTCCCTAACAGGAACTTCAGTTCACACCTCCTTAAACTGGAAGGGGGAAGAGTGGACTAGGGTAGCTGGGGTAGCCACAATGCAACAGTGATGTATTGGTTAGCACATCTGCCTAGTAAGCGGGAGACCTGGGTTCAAGTCCTGGTTGTGGCACAAATTTTAATTCGTTGCTTCAGCTTCTATCCTTGTCGAAGATTTCCCCTTGTGTTCATGAATCAGTCTCCTTAACTGACTGGGGATTGATTGGCAGACATATAGGTTTGGAGTCTGACACTGACCCACTGTCTAGACGAGGCCTTTATCCCACAATGGATGTCAGATGGCTGATGAGGATAAACATTTCTTCTGAAAGTTACTTTCACATCAGAAGTTTACTCCCAGTTGAGAACTAAGATATGCTGTTAGCTATATTTGCTAGGTTGTCTTCTATCTGGTCAAAAAGTTCGTTGCATCTATCCAAAAAATAGAACAATCATCACCAGTTGACAGTGAGGAATTCCATCAGATTCGTGCCGTAAATAGAAAAATGACATCCTGAAAATAAATACAGACTTTGGCATCAGTCAATACTGTAAGAAAAGATAGCGCGACACACTGCAGTGCATGCAGCGTATTTATGAAATAATTTTCTACTGGTAGGTCACGTTTTACTAATACTTACAAGCATGATGCGTTTTGTCAGGTTGGGAATATTAAGTCTCTAATCACAACTGACTTCAAAAGTACCTTCGGAATGTATACGAAAATTACTGTAACTTCACCACAGTTGTAATTTCTATGTACAAAAAACGCGTAAGTCGGTCATATGGCCATTACTGTGCTGCGTCCAGTGCATCAGTGAAGCTGAATGTATGTGTGTCCTGCATGTAAGTCCAAAATAGGGAGTTACAAGTTACGAGAATAAAATCAAGCGCACCCAACTCGGGAAAATGGTAGCTGAACAAACTGTTCAAAATGCAACCGCCACAAACGTTTTATTGACAAAGATATATATGAATGGTTAATTGTTAAAAGGTGCCTAAGTCGCTTGTTCATAGTTTTGAGAAAAATTAAACTTATTTTTTCTTGTGTGTCATTAAATACTGTGTTGTAAAATTACGTATTAAAATATGTACATAAACATGCAATTAGTTACATTTTCGATGCGTAATACGTGATAGGAAACCAGAAAAAAATTATTTTGTCTTGAAGTAGGCATCTTTTAGCACTGAATAAAATTTTATTAAATAATGAGCAAGATCTGTTTGCTCACATTACAAGCACAAATCTTTAATTGTTAATGAATCTTATTACATTTGTCTGAACCTTATTCATTATCATCGGGAGAAACAGAAGTTACTGGCCACAGTAAAAGTTTATCGTAAAAGTCTTTGCGTTTTTCTACAATATACAGCATATCTTGCTTTAAGTCTTCTATTTTGCAATTTCTGATCGGTATTTTTCCTTGTTTGTAAGCTTCTTCACTACGGTAAGATACTTCATTAGTTTTCTTTGAGGGTAAAGGTATTCTGGCTTCGAAAACCATCTGACCATATGCCCTCAGTTGTTTTTACAATACTTTTGTGTCTGTGAAAGTCCTCAACATAATGATATTTGGAAATACTAAATTGCGCGCTTTCATTTCTTGGAAGTTGTCTGGTTTCAAGGCAGATTGACATCTTATAATAAGTAGGCTACCAAATAGATCACCAACTAATCATGTCGGTCTCGACTGGCGTAAGTGTCCCTAGATTTTTTCTCAATATTACCTATAAGATCGCAAACTTGATATGGAATGTAGATACGCTCACAGTTCCTAATGGGACGTTATATTATACTGAATTTTAGGTCGCATGGATTGTATGGCTGCCCATGGAAAGGTATAAAACTGTTTATCGTCTTAACACAAGAATGGCGAAGTGTCTGATATTCCTAAATTGGCGGAAAGGGGTCATTTTGATCCCACATAAAATATTTTCATATTTGACTTAAATACTTTTTTAGTCTTTGTTAATCCATACTTTATTTCTAGTAATCACAACAATTATTTACAATTATAAATAATAATCACTAATTTATTTGAGCAACAATGCATCATACAAATTTATTGTTGCTACTGCAAACGAACTTCTTAACTATAGATTTTAATTTATTAACTGTTCATACAAACTTCTAGAAACATTTAGTATATTTGTTCCATTTTACTCTCACATGTGTTTTACAAGCAGCTCTGTATTACTTTTCACTCAAGTCATCTGAAGCTGATAGACACACTTTGCACAGGCGATTTCTGTTTTATGTGCATATTTTCTGCACACGGCTTTGTGGCACTTATGCAGTTTTCGCTGGTCTTGTTGCTTTTACAGGGGCTGATTTGGCACTTCTTCCACTTTCTAGGTTATTTAAGTCCCATATCCTCTTCCTTTGCCTGATGTTCTTGCTCTTTCGTTCCCTTGAGTTCATTTACCAGTTGAAATATGAACTACTTCCTTTCCATTTTCTTGTTTGTTACTATGTTACAGATGACCCATGCTTTTATTGTCGCCAAGTCCAGAATATTGTAGAAGACATGTATTGGCCATCTCATTCATGCAACCTTCATAGCATATTTATGGGTCATTTGATCAACCATGTCCACCCCCTGCTCTGTTGCATTGTAGAACGTTACGGTTTCAGGGTTTTTCTTTCCTTTCTTGCTTATTGCTACTTCAGCATGCAGCGTACTCAGAAGTTTGACATTTTTACTCTTCTTTCCTTGATACACTTTCAAGGTGCAGTCCGTGTTGCCACTGGTGTGCAGTATTGTGGTGGAATGTATTTCAGCATTCGCCTTCCTTGTCTCAGGACTGAAGACCACAACAACAACAACAACTTCATCGGGGATTTCACGGCATATCTTCGTCACTGCACCGACTAATGAATTTTCCTTTTCTTCGAGTTTTTTAGCAAGTTGAAGAAACGTAAGGAAGTTGTCTGTGGTCACATTTCTTCCTTGATTTACTAATGGCTCCATGAGATGCAGAACGACATACTCCCCAAATAGTTGTTTCTCTCTATGTGTGTCCACTTTGCCGAGGTGTGGGGAAGCATTACATATATACTTTGTCGTTACATCAACAAAAAAATGGTTCAAATGGCTCTGAGCACAATGGGACTTAACTTCTGAGGTCATCAATGAACGAAAAATGTATGACAGGGTCATTTTTACCGCTTCCGCCATTTTAGTGTTAAACCTGCACGTATCGGTAGGGAAAGACGAACTCGTAACAATGTATGGTTCTTGATTTGCTCAGACAGTTATCTGAAACACAGGTGTAATTAGGTAACTGTCTCGAGTTCATGGCTTTTAATGAAGTCCAACGAGAAGGACGCAGCTTCGTAGGGTCGTTTGTCGGCCTGACCTTCATGGTAGACATAGTAATGGGCCAAAGCTGCTTTAGTGTTGAAACTAGAAAAAACGTTCACTGTGATTTCCTGAACAGGAATCTTCGGTAAACTTACACTTTGCATATAGTCAAATACAGGGCCCAAGATGTTTTCACTTTCTTTACTCTTTTTAGTCGTTTCATTAATAATAGGTGTCAGCTAATTAGCTCACCTCATGTTGTTGTTGTTGTTGTGGTCTTCAGTCCTGAGACTGGTTTGATGCAGCTCTCCATGCTACTCTATCCTGTGCAAGCTTCTTCATCTCCCAGTACCTACTGCAACCTACATCCTTCTGAATCTGCTTAGTGTATTCATCTCTTGGTCTCCCCCTACGATTTTTACCCTCCACGCTGCCCTCCAATACTAAATTGGTGATCCCTTGATGCCTCAGAACATGTCCTACCAACCGATCCCTTCTTCTGGTCAAGTTGTGCCACAAACTCCTCTTCTCCCCAATCCTATTCAGTACCTCCTCATTAGTTATGTGATCTACCCATCTAATCTTCAGCATTCTTCTGTAGCGCCACATTTCGAAAGCTTCTATTCTCTTCTTGTCTAAACTATTTATCGTCCATGTTTCACTTCCATACACTCCATACAAATATTTTCAGAAACGACTTCCTGACACTTAAATCAATATTCGATGTTAACAAATTTCTCTTCTTCAGAAACGCTTTCCTTGCCATTGCCAGTCTACATTTTATATCCTCTCTGCTTCGACCGTCACCAGCTATTTTGCTCCCCAAATAGCAAAACTCCTTTACTACTTTAAGTGTCTCATATCCTAATCTAATACCCTCAACATCACCCGACTTAATTCGACTACATTCCATTATCCTCGTTTTGCTTTTGTTGATGTTCATCTTATATCCTCCCTTCAAGACACCATCCATTCCGTTCAACTGCTCTTCCAAGTCCTTTGCTGTCTCTGACAGAATTACAATGTCATCGGCGAACCTCAAAGTTTTTATTTCTTCTCCATGGATTTTAATACCTACTCCGAATTTTTCTTTTGTTTCCTTTACTGCTTGCTCAATATACAGATTGAATAACATCGGGTAGAGGCTACAACCCTGTCTTACTCCCTTCCCAACCACTGCTTCCCTTTCATGTCCCTCGACTCTTATAACTGCCATCTGGTTTCTGTACAAATTGTAAATAGCCTTTAGCTCCCTGTATTTTACCCCTGCCACCTTTAGAATTTGAAAGAGAGTATTCCAGTCAACATTGCCTCACGTGTTCCAGTATTTCTACGGAATCCAAACTGATCTTCCCCGAGGTCGGCTTCTACTAGTTTTTCCATTCGTCTGTAAAGAATTCGTGTTAGTATTTTGCAGCTGTGGCTTATTAAACTGATTGTTCGGTAATTCTCACATCTGTCAACACCTGCTTTCTTTGGGATTGGAATCATTATATTCTTGTTGAAGTCTGAGGGTATTTCGCCAGTTTCATACATCTTGCTCACCAGATGGTATAGTTTTGTCAGGACTGGCTCTCCCAAGGCCGTCAGTAGTTCCAATGGAATGTTGTCTACTCCCGGGGCCTTGTTTCGACTCAGGTCTTTCACTGCTCTGTCAAACTCTTCACGCAGTATCGTATCTCCCATTTCATCTTCATCTACATCCTCTTCCATTTCCATAATATTGTCCTCAAGTACATCGCCCTTGTATAGACCCTCTATATACTCCTTCCACCTTTCTGCTTTCCCTTCTTTGCTTAGAACTGGGTTTCCATCTGAAGTCTTGATGTTCATACAAGTGGTTCTCTTATCTCCAAAAGTCTCTTTAATTTTCCTGTAGGCACTATCTATCTTACCCCTAGTGAGATAAGCCTCTACATCCTTACATTTGTCCTCTAGCCATCCCTGCTTAGCCATTTTGCACTTCCTGTCGATCTCATTTTTGAGACATTTGTATTCCTTTTTGCCTGCTTCATTCACTGCATTTTTATATTTTCTCCTTTCATCAATTAAATTCAATATTTCTTCTGTTACCCAAGGATTTCTACTACCCCTCGTCTTTTTACCTACTTGATCCTCTGCTGCCTTGACTACTTCATCCCTCAAAGCTACCCATTCTTCTTCTACTGTATTTCTTTCCCCCATTCCTGTCAATTATTCCCTTATGCTCTCCTTGAAACTCTGTACAACCTCTGGTTTGTTCAGTTTATCCAGGTCCCATCTCCTTAAATTCCCACCTTTTTGCAGTTTCTTCAGTTTTAATCTACAGGTCATAACCAATAGATTGTGGTCAGAGTCCACATCTGCCCCTGGAAATGTCTTACAATTTAAAACCTGGTTCCTAAATCTCTGTCTTACCATTATATAATCTATCTGATACCTTTTAGTATCTGCAGGGTTCTTCCATGTATACAACCTTCTATCATGATTCTTAAACCAAGTGTTAGCTATGATTAAGTTGTGCTCTGTGCAAAATTCTACCAGGCGGCTTCCTCTTTCATTTCTTAGCCCCAATCCATATTCACCTACTACGTTTCCTTCTTTCCCTTTTCCTACACTCGAATTCCAGTCACCCATGACTATTAAATTTTCGTCTCCCTTCACTATCTGAATCTGCTCACCCAATGTGCACCATTAATTCTGCAGTCGCGACTCCTGTATATGAGAACCACGTAGTGGCACCTTTTTGCTCACAAAAGCAACAAGTGTTAATTTGTGGTTTTCAAACTTTAGGTTAAAATTGTCCTTGAAATTCGTATTAAAAAACTCACATTTCATATTTGTTTACATTATACAAGTCATGCATTTTTTGACAGATAATTCAGATGACAAATACGTAAGTTTGTATCAGGTGCATAGCGCGTTTTGTACACAGAAAATGAGCTTGTGTGTTCATGTATCTTCAAAATTTGCAGTGATACAAACAGATGAGTGCTAAAAGGAACCAGAGGCACAGTTCTTTTTGACACTCACTTCAGAAAAAAAAAACTAGCTTTAACATGTAAAAACAAAGTTCGACACTCAAATGTGTGTAAGCCCCTGTAGGTAGCGAAAATGTAACTATCTCGAAAAGTAAAAAATATGACTTAGGTACCTTTTAATAACCACTCACTCAAATGTATTACACCACCGAAGAATGATGAAAACCCGCAGCGCATCTTGGCATAAACAAAACAATATAAGGTTGCTGCATTTCTTCGGGTAATACTGCAGTCTGCCGTGAACTTGCGCTCTGGCGTGCCGGCACCGAGGCAGAGAGCCGGGTCAGTGGGACTGGCCGGCTGTCTGTTGTCAGTGCGCTGACCCGCTGACAGCTGGGTTTGCGTAACGTAACATGACGTTAAGTGCCGAGTCGCCCTTCACTTACTTCCGGCGCGAGCAGGTTTCGCGCCGTGCATCCGCCACGCGCGCCCGCCGCCGCAGGTTCGGGCGCGTTCGGGTAGCCTCGGTAACACTCGCCGCCAGGTCGGTAGCGCTCGGGACGACAGCAGAAAGCGGTCGCGGAGCATTCACGGCCGGGTCTCATTGCTCAGCGGACGTCGTTAGAAGCAGGATCACGTCTGCGGGCGGTGCTAGAAGCACGTCACGTTACGCTCTGCTTCTGTTCCTGAGTGGCGTATTTTATTTTTTGCTACTATTTCACTAATTACTGAAAGTGTACGGGGAATAACAGCAAGTACGGTCACAGGTTTTAAGAAAAGCATGTTTACTTGGCTGTATTGAACTTTACACATTTATTGCGACCGGTTTCGGTTTTCAACCATCCTCCAGGGACTATACCAAATAGAAAGGACGAAAAATACACAACCCGTACATAGTCATTGAGTACTGAAACATCATATATGAAGATAATCGACAAGAAGTTCAAAAATGGTTCAAATAGCTCTGAGCACTATGGGACTCAACATCTTAGGTCATAAGTCCCCTAGAACTTAGAACTACTTAAACCTAACTAACCTAAGGACATCACACACACCCATGCCCGAGGCAGGATTCGAACCTGCGACCGTAGCAGCCCCGCGGTTTCGGATTGCAGCGCCAGAACCGCACGGCCACCGCGGCCGGCTCGAAAAGAAGTACTTACAAAGCAAAAAACTATACGGTACTACTTTTACATTTCGTAATATCATGCTGCAGACAAATACCATTCTGCAGGGCACATTATGACACACATCAACAGATACCAGTGAAACATTGTGTCTCATTCAACTGAAAAACAGAGTCTGAGCCTCAAAAATACTTGTAGAACCACAGTAAACATTTGGTGCTACAGCAAAGAGTGTACCAATCAAACATTTTACAATCCAAGAAACAAACATGATTTTACAATCGATTATTATGAAAATCTCCAACTTACAAGTTTTTAAATAATACATTATATTCACATCTGCATTTTACCTGGATGTCAAAATAACATCAGTAGCGTCAGGTTAATATAAGCAGGTACTAGCCGAGGAATTATCCCACATGCGTGTGAAATACCTCGTTCTACTAAGTACAATAAGAAGTAAAAATTTGACGTTTACAATATTACACTTACAGGGAGACAATAATTGAACTATATGAAATAAAAATAATTTCGTTACAAACTACCGCGTGCGCTCACTTTAATCAACTCGTAAACGTCACTACAGATATTCGGATTTACGCTATGACGTGTTCGATATGCCTGCCATCATTGGCGATGGTGTGGCGCAGACGAATAGTGAAATTCTGCATCAACCGCTGAAGTGTCGGAACATAGATGCTGTCGATGACCTCCTGAATGGCTGTTTTCAGCTGAGCAATGGTTTTCGAGTTATTGCTGTACATCTCGTGTTTAATATACCCCAGAAAAAGGAGTCGCATGTGTTCAAATAGGGAGGATATGGGAGCATTCGAGGTCCATGCCAGTGGCCTCTGTGTACCCCAGAGCCACAATGCGGTCCCCTAATATGCTCCACTAGGACATCAAACACTTTCCTGCGTCTAGGGGGTCGAGTTTCGTCTTGCATGAACCACATATTGTCGAAATCAGGGTCACTTCGGAAAATGGGCATGAAATCATCTTCCAAAACCTTCAAGTACCTTTCGGTAGTGACCGTACGATGAAGGAATATCACACCGATTATTTCTTGACTGGACATTTCACACCCCACAGTCAAACGTAGAGGGTGAAGAGACTTCTCGTTAGCGAAACGCGGATTCTCAGTCCCCCAAATGCGCCACTTTCGCTTATTGACGAATCCATCCAAATGGAAATGGGCTTCACCGCTAAACCAAATCATACACTTCCCATTGTGCCATGCGACCAACCGTGCAGTTTGAATGTCCTAACGTAAACCGTTCAGAAGTTAATGGCGATTTTATTTCATATAGTTAATATTAGTGACCCTGTAAGAACTAAGTACATCAGATTGGTATGGAACCAATATTGTTTTCCTTGTATATGGCGCAATGTCTAAAATCATTGAACAAAAAATTCTTCCAAACGCACAGGAATAAAATTATTGTTGAGAAATAAAAAGTACAAAAAAATCACGTACCACATAAAATCCATACGGGGGCTGTTCAGAAGTAAGGCGACTTTTCAAATTGCGCCGCCAACGTACATTCGAATATAGATGTTTTTTTTTTTTTTGTTATGTTGGTACAAATATCCAGAACATATGTTTCAAGTGTGCAGCATACTTCGTTTGTTTTTGACGCATAGAAAGGTTAGACGTGCTTTAGTGTACTTGGCGATTTTCGATTATTATCAAAAATGGAGCAAAGAATTTGCATCAAATTTTTTTGTGAAAATGGAATCAATTGCTCTGAAACACTTGAAATGTTGACAGTGGCATACGGTGAGTCCGCTATTAGTCGAAAAAAGAAAAATGTTTGCAAAGGGTACAACCTCTTCCAAGATGGCTGAGAAGATGTCAATGACGAACCTCGCTCTGGATGCCCCACCACATCAACAACAGATGACAATGTCGAAGCTGTGAAGAAATTTCTTTTGGAAAATCGTCGAATTACCGTAAGAGAAGTTGCTGAGGATGTTGCATATCGGTCGGCTCGTATCATGCATTTTTTTCGGGTGTTTTCGCATGTTACATGTGTCAGCGAAGTTTGTTCCAAAATTTCTCAATTTTGATCAGAAGAACCGCCGCATGAGCATCGGTCAGGAGCTCTTGAATGACGTCAGCGATGTTCCTGATTTGCTCAAAAGAGTCATAACTGGTGACGAAACATGGATTTACGGTTATGACGTCGAAACCAAAGCCCAATCGTCCCAATGGAAGCATCCCGGAGAGCCGAGACTGAAAAAAACAGGCCAAGTTCGATCAAATCTCAAAGTTTTGCTCACTGTATTTTTCAATTACCGTGGCCTAGTGCATCATGAATCTTTGCCTCAAGATCGTATTGTCAATAAGGAGTATTACCTTGACGTTATGCGCCATTTGCGAGAAGCAATATGCAAAAAAACGTCCGGAATTGTGGAAAAACAACTGAAGGCTTTTTGTATCACAACGCACCTGCTCATTCATCGTTGCTTATGAGAGATTTGTTCATCGTTGCTTATCAGAGATTTTTTGGCCAAAAACAACACGACAATCATGCCTCAGACACCGTATTCACCGGATTTGGCCCCCTGCGACTTTTTCCTGTTCCCAGAACTAAAGAGACCTATGAAAGGACGAAGATTTTCAACGACTGAGGAAATGAAAACTGCATCGCTGGAAGTACTCAAGGCTGTACCAAAAAGTGCTTATGAGGAGTGCTTTGAGGATTGGAAGAAGCGTTGGCACAAGTGTATTGTATGTGAAGGGGATTACTTTGAAGGGGACAACATGAATATTGATGAATAAATAAATGGTTCAAATGGCTCTAAGCACTATGGGACTTAACATCTGAGGTCATCAGTTCCCTAGAACTTAGAACTACTTAAACCTAACCAACCTAAGGACATCACAAACATCCAATCCCGAGGCAGGATTCTAACCTGCGACCGTAGCGGTCGCGCGGTTCCAGACTGAAGCGCCTAGAACCGCTCGGCCACACTGGCCAGCAATAAATAAATATTTTTTCATAAAAATATAAAGTCACATTACTTTTTGAACACACCACGTACATGTGTATGTTGGATGATGTCGGTCTGGAGAAGGAGTAGGGGGGACACGTTTTGATTGTCAAGGGCACACCTCGACGATTCAATCGAAGAGTGACTATCGTGTGGGCAGCTTACAACAACTCCATCCTGTAAACAGCCTACAAGGTAACTGGAGTTTCAGATATACAGAACTCGGCATAACTCGTCAAGGACACTCATGACTAAGTGAAACTCCAAATAATCAAATTCTATGGAAGTCTTCTCCTGGGACTACTGAATAGAGCTGCTCTAACTCAAGTCATGTTATCACTGTACACAGCCTGTGCAGCTCCGCTAATCAGTTGCCTGCAATCTCGCGATGCCGAGTACTCCTGTTCTTCAGACCGTCCCAAAAAGTCCCCAGTCCTTCGACGACCGACACAGGGGTAGCGCCACAAACGACTGCAAGACTGCGCGTGTTCCGATTTAGATCGGGTCCCCTGTTTATAGCGTTCCTGAGGTTTCTGAAAGATCTTCTCTGACGTGGTTGAACATCGCCGTATTGGGTCAAATCACGAGGTCACACGCTCTGTACGACCGTGCACTTTGGCCAGCCGCGGGCCGCCTGTCGCGTGTACATTAATTGGGCTGTGTGCAGCACAGCGCTAGGTTGTCGCTGTGTGAGTAAACCATTGCGCCGACACTTCCTCCGCCTTCCGAAGACAGAACTTAGCTACTGCGTCATTTTAGTACAGTTTTCCGTCTCTAAATTCGAATTACACGACGTCTCCCATCTTCCGGGAAAAGTTTTATACACTGTCCTCAGAGACTATAAAATTTTCTTCTTGTCTCCTTAGTAGGGCTACAGGATCGGTATCGCCTTTTATTTCATTCAGCTAAGTGGCTGCCTCTACCCACAACTTACAATTTCACGACTGGCATCTTTCTCGATTGTAGAATTATATAACACCAACTTAGAGGCCGCTGCTTTGCTCGCGTAGACTGTATGGCTTGCAGAGATTTTTTCTTCTTTGTTTTTATCCAATCGTTTTTATGTTGTTCACAAGTTGCAACACCTTCTAAGCTTTTCACGCTAATTGAAGCCATGCATGCATCGTCTTGTCCGACTTCTGACCAAAATGCTATGCTGGTAGCTGGAGTCCAAAGTTTTTGTTAATCATGCCTTTTTTGTGTAGATAATTATTTCCGTAGCAACTTTCATTCCCTAACAAATATTTCTTTATATGTAACCAAGAAGTGAAATACCAGTTTTCATAAATATAGTACTAAAATTTTTTTTAATGTAACATATTTTCTTAAAAAATTTTCATCCCCTATTTTTCACCCTTAGAGGTTAAATTTCCAGAAACCATGAAACATCTATTTTGTATTTCTAACCGAGAAGTCAGATATCAATTGTCATAGATGTAGCCTTAATAGTCCTTTAGTACTTCTTTGGTAATTATTTATTTCTACAAAAAACTTTCACCCACTATTCTGCCCACTTAGTGGTTGAATTTCCAAATATACTGAAACACGATTTTTTTTTATTTTCGGTCTGAGAAACAAAATACAAATTTTGTAGTTCTACCTTCAAAATTCCCTTAATGGCGACATACTTTCAAAAAGCCTTTCATCCCCTATTTCAATCCCTCAGGCGTGGAATTTCCCCAAACCCTTCATAAACGATGCCTGCAGTTTAAGATGCGCACCCCCTCCTAACTTCCAGTTTCTATCCTTAGCTGTTCGAGCTGGGCGATGATGGATCTGTGACTCAGTCTGACCCTATTTCACCCCCTTAGGGGTTGAATTTCCAAAAACAGCGAGACACGTATTTCTTTCATCTCTTATTAAGAAGCGAAACACCAATTTTCAAAGATTTAGTTTTAAAAATGTTTTCACTATGAAATATTTTCATAACGGGTCTCACGTCCTAGTTCAGCACTTATGGTTGAAATTCCAAAAACCGTGAAAATGTATTTTTTATGAGCAGCTGAGGAGCCAAATTTAAATTTTCATTGATTCAGCTTTAAAAATGGTTTCATAATAAAATATTTTCATAAAAAATCTCGTTCCCTGTTTCACCCCCACAGGGCTTCAGTTTCCAAAAACACTGAAACACGAATTTTTTTAGTTACAAACGAGAAGTCAAATACCATTGTTCATAGATGTAGCTTTAAAAAAACTTTAGTAGTTCTTTAATAACAGTAAATTTTTAAAAAACGCTTTCACCCACTATTTCACCCCCATATGGTTAAGTTTCCGAAAATGATGTAACACATATTTCTCTGTCTCTGACCGAGAAACCAAATACCAATTTTCGTAGGTCTACTTAAAAATTGCATTAACAGCGACATTTTTTTAAAAAAAAAACCTTCATCCCCATATCACCCCCTTAGGTTTCAAATTTCGATTAATCCCTTCTTAAACGACACCTACGCTATAAGATCCCTACCTTCTCCAAATTTCAAGATTCTGTGCAGTCCTTAGGGCTGGGTGATGATGAGTGAGTCAGTCAGTCAATCAGGCCATTGCCGTTTATATACAGGGATTACACTCATTTTTACAGTTTTACTTACAACGCACAAAAATATGACTGGTATCTTTCTTCCTGTTCAACAGAACTATATATCATCACACTGATGTTTACATTTTTACACCTGAACACAACACACGACGTTATGGCTGGTATCCTTCTTCATTTTCTACAGATTTGTTACAACATTACCTTCATTTTACATTTCTATATTTGACCAGAGCTCACAGAATTACGACTGGTGTCACTCCTGATTTTCAACAGTATGTATGACATTACCTTCATTCTCCAGCCCTTGCTGGGAATTTATCGTTTATCAGAGCGTATTTCAGGGGAATCTGATACTGGGCAGAAGGATTCAGTGCACCTAATTCTCCTTGGAAGAGGAGTGGTAGCCCTCCGTAGTCTTTGATCCGCTAAAGGAGAATATCTTACTGACCTCAGTTTGTAAGATTACACCTCTCTTTCTTCGCCGTTTACGTCAGTTTACTGAGCTGGGCTGTATCTCACAAGCCTGCTTGGAGCACTGTCATTTGCAACATTATTGGTTACACAAATTCGAACACAACAGTCTGTACTCGCTATCTGGCACATTTTTTCACCACACGTTCGACAACACTTACAATAAACATACAAGCCATACATGATTATTAATATACATAAAATGGCGGATCCTGAGTATCCCCAGGTGGAATACTCGCTCATCGAACTTCCTTTGTAGGTAATCCTTTGTCGATACTCTGTTTCTCCTTTTAATTCCTCAGTATTATGTCAGTGGCTTTTAAGTCATCCAACTGGTAATTACATGCTTCGAAGTAATATTACAGGTATTTCCGCTACGTCTGCTTCTCATCTTTTAAATACAACACTCTGTTCAAAGCAGATACTATTTCTACATTACTTATATTAGTACATATCATATGTTCTGACTGTAATACGATCTGAGCTCCACAACCCACGCATTTGTCCAGAAATGTCAACTTGCCCATACCGCGTATTATGACTTCAGTCGGCGGTAGCTCATAACGTAGAATTGTTAATATCTCATCTTTGGCAGCTACGAACAACCATTTGCTGTCCCGTATCTGCACCCGGATACTTTCGTTCAACACAGTACACTTTAGATTGCAATCTGTAGTTACCTCTCTAACTGTTTGTAACATTCTCGCTTCGCATCTAACATCATCCTATGTAGACATCAACACAAAATTTTGTTTCCATATCTGATGATTAACCTTAAGACTCATACACTTTAATTCTTCAAGAACATTATTAGAACAAACTACCACAAAATACTTCTAAAACATCAAGAGAATTTCTATGTACAAAAAATCCTTATGATGTTTAACAAAATAAAGTAATTTACAAGCAACCTAACATAATTAACATATCTTTGACAATGTTCACCTTATATATTAAGCCAGAGGACCTCTGTGGTTTGACATGATGGTTTGAAGGTGAAGGAAGGTAAGTGCTTAGTACCTCCAGTAGAACCGTACGCAGTAAAGCTCTTTCCTTCCCGCCAAAAAACATGACCACCAGTGATTTTACAAGTGCTCTCTTTCTCTCTGCCAATGGCGTAAATACTTCTCAGCAAAATACCTTGCCAAGAAAGTGTATCATCTCCAACGACTTCTGTATCCTCCCGGCTTCTCTAAAATAAACGTCCCTCTACGTGATACGATCTCAAGACGTCACATCAATTTTCAACAATAGGCGTTTTTGCGTCCAGCAGACAGCCTTGCTTCCCAACTCCTGGGAAAGTCAAAGAATTTTGCTCCAGGCTAGCCATTTATTCTGCAGCATCTTCATGTTTTTTGGTAAGCTGGGGATTAGTATCCGCTGAAGGCACTGTTCTTAGCACAGGCAGTGCACACTGGCCCCGTGCTGATACACAGGTTCTTCCTCCTGTCCTACATCTCTCTGGTGTGCAGGCCAGAGTGGAAACGTGCCATAAAACCAAACAATAAATTCAAGCTTTGACGTGTAAGTAGGCTGTTTAGGTTTTTATACTGGTAACGCCACGTAGCGCTCTGTATGAAAATCACTGGCTGTGCTGTGTGCAGTCTGTGGCTAGTTTGCATTGTTGTCTGCCATTGTAGTGTTGGACAGCTGGATGTGAACAG
Organism: Schistocerca nitens; assembly: GCF_023898315.1. Lineage (NCBI taxonomy): Eukaryota > Metazoa > Arthropoda > Insecta > Orthoptera > Acrididae > Schistocerca > Schistocerca nitens. The sequence continues at coordinate 99,730,739 of NC_064622.1, forward strand.
CGCGTAGCGTTGCGCAGTTGGAGGTGAGCCGCCAGCAGTGGTGGATGTGAGGAGAGAGATGGCGGAGTTTTGAAATTTGTAAGACTGGATGTCATGAACTACTATATATATTATGACTATTAAGGTAAATACATTGTTTGTTCTCTATCAAAATCTTTCATTTGCTAACTACGCCTATCAGTAGTTAGTGCCTTCAGTAGTTTGAATCTTTTATTTAGCTGGCAGTTTTGGTGCTCGCTGTATTGCAGTAGTTCGAGTAACGAAGATTTTGGTGAGGAAAGTGATTTGTGAAAGGTATAGGTTAATGTTAGTTAGGGCCATTCTTTTGTAGAGATTTTTGAAAGTCAGATTGCGTTACGCTAAAAAATATTGTGTGTCAGTTTAAGCACAGTCATGTATATTTGTTCAAAGGGGACGTTTCATATGTCGACCTTTAGCCGAGGATACCTCACTGAAATCTTCTGATTTTTTTCTTGTAGTTTGTGTACTTAGTGTAGCCTTTGTTTATTGCTGGCGCGTTATCATAGAGAGAATTTCCTTTGTAATTGTAGTTTTTCATTGTTGTACAGTAAAACAGTTGTGACATGCATGTAGATTTGCACCAAGTATTTCGCAGCTGCGCTTGCAATTAAGTAGACATTATTTCCATTGCTATGTTAATGTGTTATCTTATTTTGCTCTTCAAATTGTGCTCTTCTGTGTTATCCTGTGAAGTATTGTGACAATTATGGCGTGTGAAAAACGTAATACTAGGCTCCAAAGTAAACTGAGAAATGACAGTGAAGACGAAAGCAGTGTGTTAGCGCCACCGTGTAATGAATTAACTAATGTTCAACATAGTAATTTGGTAACTGTGCATAGGGAAATGGAGCGGGCGGCAAACAATGGCGTAGGCAGTGAAACAATTAGTGAACAGGGAAGCATTATCGATCCATCGCTCGGCAACAGCTCGCCTCAGGAATCCGAAATGACAGGACACAATTTTGCAAATACTGTAGATTCAGGTTTTGCGTCCTCACCGTTTTCTCAAATAAGTCAAGACACATTTTCTGCTTGTCATAATGTGAATGTTGCCGGTGAAAATGCACTGCCGAAAAGCGTAGAGGAACAGATTCCAGACACTAATGCATTGTTATTACAGTTAATGCAACAAATGGAACAAAATCAGAGACAAACACAGCAAAAGCTTCAAAAGTTAGACACAATGGAACAAAATCTTCAAAAGTTAGACACAATGGAACAACACCAGAGACAAACACAGCAACAGTTAGACACAATGGAACAAAATCAGAGACAAACACAGCAAAAGCTTCAAAAGTTAGACACAATGGAACAAAATCAGAGACAAACTCAGCAAAAGCTTCAAAAGTTAGACACCACACTTGAAAAAACACGTGAATATTTAACTACTGAGTTACAGAACATTGAATCGAAATGTCAAAAAGTCTGCAATGAAGTAAAAACACAAATTTGTGTGCATTTTCAACCTATTTTTTCGCGGCATGAAAATGCATTACAGAATCACGAAGCAGCCATAAAAGAACTGCAAACCATTGTTCATGGAAATCACGACACCTTGCAAGCTAAAATTGACTAACTTGCATCTACCGATTCGGTTACGCAACTTGCAAAAACTCAGGAAAACTTAAAGGACACAGTAGATACTCTCTCTGAAACTTAGTTCAGAAAAACACACTGAGGAAATAAGTACACTATCGGAGAAAGTAGCCGAACTTTCGGATCAGTTCACTAACTTACCTACAAAGGTAGATGATGATCTGAATGACACAAGACCTGTAGCCATCACTGACACAGAAGAGTATGAACAAATTAAGAAATTCAAACAAAATCAGAATCAAATTAATACGCAACACAAAAGAGAAATCCGGGAAGTACAAGATCAGTTGGCACAAGTAATACAAAAATTACATACACTCCTGGAAATGGAAAAAAGAACACATTGACACCGGTGTGTCACACCCACCATACTTGCTCCGGACACTGCGAGAGGGCTGTACAAGCAATGATCACACGCACGGCACAGCGGACACACCACGAACCGCGGTGTTGGCCGTCGAATGGCGCTAGCTGCGCAGCATTTGTGCACCGCCGCCGTCAGTGTCAGCCAGTTTGCCGTGGCATACGGAGCTCCATCGCAGTCTTTAACACTGGTAGCATGCCGCGACAGCGTGGACGTGAACCGTATGTGCAGTTGACGGACTTTGAGCGAGGGCGTATAGTGGGCATGCGGGAGGCCGGGTGGACGTACGGCCGAATTGCTCAACACGTGGGGCGTGAGGTCTCCACAGTACATCGATGTTGTCGCCAGTGGTCGGCGGAAGGTGCACGTGCCCGTCGACCTGGGACCGGACCGCAGCGACGCACGGATGCACGCCAAGACCGTAGGATCCTACGCAGTGCCGTAGAGGACCGCACCGCCACTTCCCAGCAAATTAGGGACACTGTTGCTCCTGGGGTATCGGCGAGGACCATTCGCAACCGTCTCCATGAAGCTGGGCTACGGTCCCGCACACCGTTAGGCCGTCTTCCGCTCACGCCCCAACATCGTGCAGCCCGCCTCCAGTGGTGTCGCGACAGGCGTGAATGGAGGGACGAATGGAGACGTGTCGTCTTCAGCGATGAGAGTCGCTTCTGCCTTGGTGCCAATGATGGTCGTATGCGTGTTTGGCGCCGTGCAGGTGAGCGCCACAATCAGGACTGCATACGACCGAGGCATACAGGGCCAACACCCGGCATCATGGTGTGGGGAGCGATCTCCTACACTGGCCGTACACCACTGGTGATCGTCGAGGGGACACTGAATAGTGCACGGTACATCCAAACCGTCATCGAACCCATCATTCTACCATTCCTAGACCGGCAAGGGAACTTGCTGTTCCAACAGGACAATGCACGTCCGCATGTATCCCGTGCCACCCAACGTGCTCTAGAAGGTGTAAGTCAACTACCCTGGCCAGCAAGATCTCCGGATCTGTCCCCCATTGAGCATGTTTGGGACTGGATGAAGCGTCGTCTCACGCGGTCTGCACGTCCAGCACGAACGATGGTCCAACTGAGGCGCCAGGTGGAAATGGCATGGCAAGCCGTTCCACAGGACTACATCCAGCATCTCTACGATCGTCTCCATGGGAGAATAGCAGCCTGCATTGCTGCGAAAGGTGGATATACACTGTACTAGTGCCGACATTGTGCATGCTCTGTTGCCTGTGTCTATGTGCCTGTGGTTCTGTCAGTGTGATCATGTGATGTATCTGACCCAAGGAATGTGTCAATAAAGTTTCCCCTTCCTGGGACAAAGAATTCACGGTGTTCTTATTTCAATTTCCAGGAGTGTATTTCAGAGGACACTCGCGCTCCAACACGGGAAGAGGGACTTTGAAATATGGAACAACCACAAAATAATAACACATGACACTTCGGAAATTATGAAAGAAATTGGCAAGGCACACCGAATTTTGAGATGGAACCGCCGAAACGACATAACAATGACCGACATGCGACTCGCCGACATGATGATTTTGACTATAAGCTATTCATTACTACACGTAAATTCAAAACATTTAAGAATTCTGGCAACGACATTCATCCACAAGCATGGCTCCATCAATTCTCTCATTGTTTTCCTCCCAACTGGTCGTTAGAACACAGATTAGAATTTATGTGTGGCTACTTAGAGAATGAACCAGCTGTAAGAATGCGATCGGTCATTCACGATTGTCACAGTGAAGGAGAATTTTATCATGCCTTCCTCTCAGCATATTGGTCTCAAGCTACACAAGACCGAGTAAAACATAGCATCATAATGATGAAACATTTCGAACAATCTGAATTTTCCAGTCTTGTGAAATATTTTGAAGACATGTTGCACATGAATCAGTACCTGTCAAACCCATACAGCCCCTCAGAACTCATCCACATTTGCTTAATCAAATTACCTGAACATTTACGACATATTATTTTGGCAGGACGTTGCAAAGACGACATTGAAGCCTTTCAGGGACTCTTACAAGAATTAGAAATTGACACTGACAATCGCGGAACGCGAAAACAGGAACACAACAATTACAGGTCACATCCGTTGCAATTCCGCGATGAAAGAAATAATAACTGGACACGACAAGGCTATTCTCACAACACAAATCGTGACCAAAACAGCCACCACCCGCATGACAACCGTTGCCAGAGTAGTAATAATTACAGGGAAAGATCACCTCTCCGCGGTAATGACCATCACAGAGACAGTCAGAGAAACAGACAATATGGGAACCAAAATAAATATTATCAAGGGAGACAGAATAACTTTAGACGCAACGGTCCAGCGCGCAGTTACGATTCAGGAAAAATTCTCCACCACGTGACCGACAAGAAAGAAACTATTGAAACTACCGACATGACGACAGATGATATGATCGTAACGACAGACCTGAATTGCATCAGAACTGGCGGGATTTAAACAGGGCAGGGCCCTCTCGACAAGGTGAATTTGTAGAAGTTAGGTCTACAAACCCCAATAACGACGCGCGCCAACAAAGAGACAATAGGCAATGACTCATACCGCTGGCAGCCACAAAACGTACTTATGGAATTGACGACGCAGTTGCCGTAGCTGGGAATTACGTAAAAATGGAAGACATTAGGGACATTTTACTCCAGGAACACGACGTAAAATATAACAACATTGCATATCCTGTGATTCACATTAACGGCAGTACTTGACTCTGGCAGTCCCATTTCAGTAATTAGTGAAACAGCCTTTAGCAAATGCAACAAATCGAACGATTGCCCCACACTTCCGTTACGTAAGATTAAATTACAAGGTGCAATCTTTGGAAAAAGTGTAGATGTACGCCAACAAACCAACTTAGAATTCTTTTGTCAAAGGCACAGCTTCTCTATGAACTTTCTTATTGTTCCATTATTGTCGACGGAAACTATACTGGGAGTAGACTTTTTGAATGAATACAAAGCAATCTTAAACTTTCACGATGCTGAAATAAGTTTAGAAAAAGAAGGTAAGTCAGTAGTGTTGAAATTTGAAGATTGGCTCTCAAACCATGACGAAGAAATTAATCGGCTTTACCTCCTGTTAGACAACAGTTCGGAATTTTCGACGGAACTTGACACTAACAATCACTCTGCAAGTACTGACAGGGATGATATCCACGGCGCATTTGATACTAATGAGTTAATTCAGAATAAAATTCAAACAATTGAGAATTGTAATGACACTGATAGGCAGGACCTTTTTGAGATTTTACAAGCACATTCCACTGTTTTTACTCACAAAACAGGAACAATCAAGGGATTTCAATTCCAATTTCGTGTTCGTGAGCATACTAAATTCTGTGTTAGACCATACGTAATTCCGGCACATTATAGGGACCGTGTTAGAACAGAAATACAATCTATGCTTGACGAGGGCATTATTGAGCCTGCAGTAAGCTCATACAAAAATCCATTACATGTTGTTGAGAAGAAAAATGGATCGATCAGGCTTGTCTTAGATTCGAGACAAATCAATAATATCATTATTCCTGAAACAGACAGGCCGCAAACGTTGGAAGAACTTCTTCAAAATTTTTATGGTGTAAAAGTGTTGTCTTCCATTGATCTCAGATCCAGCTTTTATCAGATCGAACTTCATCCAGAATGTAGAAAATACACAGCTTTCCTTTGTTTCGGCGTTTGTTATCAGTTTCGGAAACTTCCTTTTGGTTTGAACATTTCTTCGGCAGCATTCATTCGCGGGCTAAATTCCATATTACCTGAGCTCTTAAAACGTCACATCACCTTATATGTGGACGATATTCCAATAGCAGAAGCCTCATGGGAACAACATAATCGCATCCTCAACAGTTTGTTACGTATTTTTGCAGAATCTGGAATCACAGTTAACTTGGAAAAGTCTGAATTCGATAGGTCAAAGGTGAGGTTTTTGGGACATATTATTTCTTCTGAAGGCATTCAGCCGGATCCTGAAAAGTTAGCAGCCATCAGAGCCATTCCAGTTCCATCCACAAAAAAACAAGTCCGCAGTTTTGTAGGTCTCGTAAATTTTTACCGTCGTTTTCTGAATATGCAAATTCTTGTTACACCAAAACTTTGTTATCTCACTGGAAAAAATACTATTTGGAACTGGGACGAACAAGCACAGTTGGAATTCAATTCTTTGAAAGAATCGCTACTTAACGCGCCAATACTAGCTCATCCAGATCTGTCACAAGATTTCTGCCTTAGCACGGATTCTTCTAAAGTCGGTCTTGGTGCCCATTTATTTCAAAAAGCCATAGAAAATGACACTACCGTTCAGAAAACCATTTCTTTTGCTAGCCGAGTGCTAACAAAATCTGAAAAAAATTATTCCGTTACTGAATTAGAAGCTTTAGCTATCGTTAGGGGATTTAACAAATTCCGTTTCTTTCTTTCTGGTAAGCACGTAAAAGTATACAGTGATCATCGTGCATTACAACTTCTTATGTCTTCAAAATTAAATCATGACAGGTTAAAACGTTGGGCATTGGTTCTGCAAGAATTCCACTTCACAATAGTCTACATTCCCGGCAAGGAGAACATTGTTGCGGACGCACTGTCACGCGTACCGGCTGGGCTTGAGAAAAGTAACACAGAAGGCGATCTCGAGAAAAATTTCAGTATTCTTTACATTCAGAAAGTCGCCTTTGAAAACTTCATCACCACATCTTTAAAGGACATTGCTCATGAACAAGATAAAGATCCGATTTGGAAAGACATCAAAAGTAAATGGCATGAAAAGCCGCACACTCAGATTCAGCATTATTATCTGGTTAGAAACAACATACTCTTCAAACGCTGCACTGTTGATGACAAGCTATGGGTACTTTGCATTCCTGACGATTTTGTTAATAAGCTCATTTGGTACATTCATTTCAGCTATGCACATTTTGATCCACGAAAATGTTGTCATATTCTTCGGACGACTTGTTATTTTAACAATATGGAAAAGAGAATTCGAAGAGTCTTGTCTATTTGTAAACTTTGTCAAAAGTCGAAACCATCTACTATCTCACATCGTGCTCCATTGTTTCCTATTATTCCTTCTAAATTAAAAGAATTTGCTGCTGTTGATCTCTTGGGACCCCTTGTCAGAACATCGAATGGATTTTCGTACGTTCTAGTCACTGTTGAACTTACTTCAAAATTTGTTTCTTTCACTCCGTTACGTAAAGCCACTGGACGGTCTGTATCCAACGCCTTTATTAAAAATTTCTTACGTGAAGTTGGCCACGTTGCTAAAGTCATTTCAGATAACGGACCGCAATTCAGATCTGCTGTTTGGTCACGCATGCTTCGGAATCATAAAATCAAACCTGTTTTTATTTCATTGTACTCACCACATTGTAACCCGTCTGAAAGGATTATGAAAGAAAACAATAAGCTTTGCAGACTTTATTGTCACAGAAAGCATCAGCATTGGGACAGACATTTACATTTATTTCAAAACGTGCCGAATGAAATGCCTCATGACTCCACTGCTTTACCACCTACTCTTGTACTGAAGAATGAAGAACCACCGAACAGAATCAGAGAGCTTGTACCTTTCCCGAATACACGTAAACTTCGCCACAAGGACATAATTGATTTGGCTATTTAAAATATAAAATCTGCAGCAGACAAAACGAGAAAACTACACGGTAAAGCAAATGCAAAGAAATTATCTATTGGTCAGAAAGTTCTCATTAAAGCTCATTCATTATCACACAAGAAGAAACACTTGAGTCACTAATTCTTTCTAGTTTACAATGGACCTTACAGAATCCGACGTATACCACATGATAATTGCGTTGAAGTTGAAACTCTGCGTACTAGGAAGAGTAAAGGTTTACACCACATTTCACATGTAAAACCGTTTGTTGAAAGATAATCTGCTTTTTAACTTTGTCTTTGCCATAAAACTTTTCACTTCACATTTCTAGTATGCTTTGTCAGACCTAAGAAACTGTTACCATGCAACAATGTTTGAAGTTAAATAACCAGTCAAGAACCTGGGCAACTTATTTAGACAGTAATTACGAATGCATTGTTATTGTGAACAGATGACACAGTGTTGTACATTCGTGCAACAAGTTGCACGATTACGTAACGACTATCAGGCTTACATACTTAGAACTTATACTGCTAATGAGATTTTAATGCAACATTTTGGTTTACTTGAAAAGATACTCTTTATTTGCAGTAAATTCGGTGAGATTAAAGATGACTTAGCATTTGGTTTCTTTGATAGCTAGACGATTATATCACGACGCTATTAATATGTGACACAATTTACATTGTTGCTTTTGCGGTGTATCTGTTTTATATCTGCACAATTTTTCTGTATTATTCTGGAAAGTAAAACATGTTTTAGTAGTAACTTTTGTGGTATAGCTACAATGAGACAGCCTTTTTCGTAGCACAACAATACGTCACATTATAGTACTTTCTTGGTCACGGTAATGTACGTAATAACTACGATATATATACGCAAAGCATTTCACTTTCGTTTATGATGAGGTAAGTACACTGACTTCAGCAGAACTTTGCTTACAGAGGACGATAACTACGACACTTCCACAGAATTATCTTACAGGAAGACGCACATTTAGCGCTACAGGACACGCATTTGAGTGATTAATTTTGTACGTAAAACATTTATTTTTTAAGATTTTTGAATTACAAAGAAAGTTTTCCGTGATACATTTCATTCCATTGCTGTAATCTGTAACACCTGAGGGTATAATTACATTAATCCTCAGGGGGGTACACGCTTACTTTGTGTACCATGTGTTTGGCAAGCACAACGAACCCTAGCTAATATGGTATTTGCTTATACAACATTACACATCGGTACCATATTTCTCTAACACTGAATTACACAGCTATCTGACCATTTAACTGAGAAACAAACATTTTTTTTACTACATCAGTGACACATGTTTACACAATTACACAGTTGGATAATTTCATACTTATGAAATTGTATTTTGTCTGTACTTTGTGAACTGTTCATATTTTTTCGGAACCATTGTGATGCTATGAGGACTTTGAATGATGTATTTGGTATGGGTTCATGATTTTTAAAGTACGTTTGAGGTAGATGAAACTTTTGACATGAGCAGAGAATTTTTTTTAGGTTTTAAAATTTTCAGAAAGCTACGACGATTTTGAGATGTGATTGATCTGTTATGATGTTATTATTACAACGACGATGTGTATTATGCTGTTGAGGTATGTTTATGGTCAATGAGATGATGCTATATGAGTAATCTGATTATGCTACGTACTTCTTATGATGAAATATTGAAGAAGTGTCGACGAATATGTATATGTGTAATAAGGTAAGGAATAATGAGTAGTGGTTAGGGACTCTGGTTTGTGAAAAAGGTTTTTGGAAACCAAGAATCGTACTTTAAGAGTTATGAAATGTATGTAAATGTTATGAAATGTATGTAAATGCGTGAATGTATTACAATGCCGACGAAAATTTTTTGGACACTGTTATATTTACAGGATTTTGTTTCTACACATTTGTAACGCAAATTCTCAACCTGTGAATTTTTTTTATATGAGACTGCCACTGTAGCGTAAACTGCTGTCGTAAATATTTCAGTAAGAAAGGTAAGTGACCTTGACGTAATGCGTTTTGGGCGCCCAGCTGAGAGGTAGTCGTCTGACAAAAGAAAGCCATTAGGTGCAAAAAAAAAAGAGGCCATTATCCTCGCTATTGACATTTCTTTGTCGAAAGCATCACAAATACGACACGCTCAAACCTGAAAACATATGATAACACTGTGGCGCTCTTAATTTATTATATTTACTAAAATGTCTAATGAAATGATGAGAAATATTTTATGTCTATACACCTGATTATGACTACTGTCTTTCTAGTTCAGAGATTTTTTTTACTACCTTATGTAATGCCATATGGCTAATGAATGATGTTTCATACCTTCCTTTGTACATATCTGCTCATTTTCTTTAATATTTCCAGCTGCACTGCAGCATTGGTTATTACAAAATTTAATAGATGTACTAATATCACTATTTTCTGTCTACAGACCCAGTAAAGAATACGTTTCTCATATACTTTCTTAGAAAAGAGAGCACTAATAGACATTTCCCTTCGCAGGAATTGCATAAATAATTTTTTTAATGACTGGGTAACTTTCTTGCAGAGTAAGTTTTTGTGATGCATCACTCTAGTGTTAAGATGTGATATAGGTATTAGACATGGCCATTTTTAGTGTAATATTTTTTCTGCTTGAGCTATGTCATGTTTAGATATAAGTTCTTGCATTTGCTGCTGCTGTTTGCCAGGCATAGTGCTACTAAATTTCACTTTACATTACTCTGTTAAGCCAGTTTTACTACGAATTTATTTTTCTTGTTTGCTGCGCATTGCCTTATATTAGTTGTAATATTGCATTTGCTTTGCTAATTTATGCTGCTTGCTTTGCCATTTGTATTTTTTATCATTGCTGTTTCTGTTAATTGTTTTGTGCTGCTGCATTGCCTCATCCCTTAGTTTAGCATCTGAGCTCAGTAGATTTAAGTTAGCTTAAGATGGGGTAGGCTATATGAGAGAACGAGTTGTGATGAATTGGATGAAATGCATTGAGAAGCTATAAGAAAATGGTTTGGCCAAAAAAGTATTTTGAAAGAGGATATGAGCAAAAAAGTAGGGTTTAGGGACAACAGGTTTAGGTAGGATTTTCTTGGAAATAAATGATGAGGTAAGATAATGGAAAATAAATAATGAGGTAAGAAATATGTGAACATATAAATACAGAAAGCATGCTTGGATAGGATTTTTTTGGTGGAAACAAATGTTGAAATAAGACGAAAGATCTATGGAGTGAAGTTTTAGGTTGGACTGCAGTACCAAATGTTACACTGAAAACAAACCCTGCCCTCTCCTCTTGTGTTATTCTGCTATGTGTTTGTGTACTCTTGTATATTTGTGTTTTTCCTGTCTTTATGTGTTTAACTGATATGAGTTATGTTGTGGAATTTTTCTAATAATATGTTATTTTATTTGTAAAGATGTTTAGACATTATTTATTCTGTTTTGTTTTAATGCTCATGTGTGAAATTAATGTTTCGAAAACTATTCTCTTTATTTTATATATTTACTTATGTCTTAATTCCTGTAACACTGATGTATCTGTTTATTTCTATTTTTTGTAAAGCCTGTACTACTACAAACTTATCTGTATTGTTATGTTCTTCAATGATGTATTTTGTACCTTTGTTATTGTATTCTTATGTTATAAAATTGTAATTGACACCAGTTCATCAAATTAAGTAACTTGTAAGTTACATTTCACTGCACACGTTTCTGTTGGTCATAGTATATGGACAATATATGAGAAGTAGGGACTGATAGTGTTTGCACGTGTGTTAATAATTCAGCAAGGGACTGGATAACAGCATTGCTGGTTCTAAGGACATTTCAAACAATTTTTTTGTGAGTGGACATGTGGTGGTTTATGGACTTGCTATATTCTCCGCAAGACTCTTCGATGGTGATTGTGCACCTGCACAGTCGCAACAGATGGCTGCTGGCCGTCTCTACAAGGACTACAGTGGGTCTGCATCTTTGATTGCCCACCAGTACCATTATTTCTACAAGGACTACAGTGGGTCTGCATGTTTGATGGCCCACCAATCCCATACTCTCTACCAAGACTATAGTGGGTCTGCTCTGTGATGATCTACCTACCAGTATTCTTAAAACTTCGATTGACTCTGCTGTGGGTCTGTTCTGTTGTGGCCCATTACCTGTCTGCATGTCAAGAGTCAGCTCTGTCTTTCCGTTGGAAGGGCAACACTACTTCTTCAAGACTGCATGGAAATCCACTACTTCCGTGTGCATTTTCTTTTACTGCTCAGACTTTGAGAAAAAAATCTGCAATTTTACTGTGATGAATCATCAGGACAGTCTTTATGGACTGTGAGAAAATTTTAGCTTTTGACCAAAATTGTATCAATAAGTGTGTGCATTTGATATCTTTGTTATTGTAATTATGAAAAATTTTTTTCAAATCTGTATTGGCCACTGCCCAAAACAATTTGTAAAATTTTTTGTAGGGAGCATGAGGGCTATGTAAGTAGGCTGTTTAGGTTTTTATATTGGTAACGCCACGTAGTGCTCTGTATGAAAATCACTGGCTGTGCTGTGTGCAGTCTGTGGCTAGTTTGCATTGTTGTCTGCCATTGTAGTGTTGGGCAGCCGGATGTGAACAGCGCGTAGCGTTGCGCAGTTGGAGGTGAGCCGCCAGCAGTGGTGGATGTGGGGAGAGAGATGGCGGAGTTTTGTAAGACTGGATGTCATGAACTGCTATATATATTATGACTATTAAGGTAAATACATTGTTCGTTCTCTATCAAAATCTTTCATTTGCTAACTATGCCTATCAGTAGTTAGTGCCTTCAGTAGTTTGAATCTTTTATTTGGCTGGCAGTAGTGGCGCTCACTGTATTGCAGTAGTTCGAGTAACGAAGATTTTGGTGAGGTAAGTGATTTGTGAAAGGTATAGGTTAGTGTTAGTCAGGGCCATTCTTTTGTAGAGATTTTTGGAAGTCATATTGCGTTGCGCTAAAAAATATTGTGCGTCAGTTTAAGCACAGTCATGTATATTTGTTCAAAGGGGACGTTTCAGACGTAACTTGTAAGAATTCTAGTTTTAAAAAGTTGTTGAATATCCTAAGGCAGCACAGTTTCCATTACGCTAATTCAAAACCCACTAGACTGAAAGCATGCTTAGATAACGTCTTTGTTAACAATCCTCATGGTGTATGTATTCCACCAATGTGAAAGAATTTATTTTCTCAGATCACCGCATAGTAGAGTTAAAACATTTTATAAAAGTGGACAGGAATATGTCCCAGCAAAAGTTAACTGAAGTCTAAAAATACCTTAACGCTAAGAAAATACAATCTAAAAAATCTAGTGCACCTGCTCAGCATAACGGACTGGGACAAATCATTTCCAAAGTGTGCTTCGAATGCCCAACTTGTTTCTGAAACCTTCCACGTTTAACTAGTATCTTAAATACTCACCTTGATCCAAAAAAAAAAAAAGCGCGTAACTAGAAATGTAAAACCACGGCACACCCAAGAACTGGAGACTCTAAAGACTAAATTGCTGCTGTTAAAAGGCCTAAGCAAAATTAGAAATTCTGATAAAATTATGGATCTGGATAAAATTCGCAAGAAACTGTACAAGAAAGAACTACAATTGGCTAAACAAAGATTCAACACTAATTTCATAAAAAAACAGTTACAACCAATGCAAAGCAGCCTGATCAGTATATAATAATATTAAAGGTATAGTCAGAAACTCTGATAACACAGTTCCAATACCAACAGACACATTGAACCAATACTCTGTAAGCTGTACATAGGAAATCAAAAAGTTAATAATAAAATCTAATGAAACGTATATAGATTACCTTAAAAACACAAACCTAAAGCATGATCAGGCTGGACTCGAATTAAGAAACTTTAGGGAGATAAACCAAGAGGAAATTTCTGAAATTGTCAAAGACTTGAAGAATTTATTCAGTATAGACGTTTTTAGTATGTCAAACAACCTACTGAAAGAAACAATAAATTACATTGTAGCTCCATTAAGAATCGCTATAAACTTGGGTCTTACAGGGGGTGTTTTTCTTGATCCCCTAAAATTATCAAAGGTGACTCCAGTCCTTGAGAAGTGAAGCAAGTCTGAAACTACAGACCAATTTCACTAATCCCAGTACTAGCCAAAGTCTTTGAAAGCATGATGTATAAACGAATGTATGAGTACCTAGAACTGAACAAGATGTTAAGTATGTCACTGTTTAGTTACAGGAAAGAAATATCTTGTAAGCAAGCTGTTGAACTCTTAGTTAGAGACATTTTATCAGCATTTGAGGACCATGTCCATACACGGGTAACTTTCTGTGATCTGAGTAAGGCTTTCAACTGTGTTGACCACCATTTTTTGCTCTCCAAACTACAATACTATAGAATTTATAGCAAAAGTCTAAAACTAATGAAAGCATACCTCAATAAAAGAAACCAGGTAGTGGGTTGTGGAGATCAGTTAGGAAACACACTTGAGGTTCAATATGGGGTGCTGCAAGATGAAAATTAGGACCTCTTCTCTTCCTGTTACAAATAGATGACTTACCAGACAATAAAAATGTAAAGACATATACACACGCAGATGAAACTACTTTTCTGTCTGTAAACTACGTATTTTAAAACCTTGTCAATAGAATAAATTTGACGAAAGAAATTGCAGCATCCTGGATTACTGCTAAATGTAAATAAGATGCAGAATATGTGGTTAAGTCTATCAGCGACTGCGAAAATAGGAAAACATAATGTAAATATTTTAGGCATTACACTTAACAACAAACGAACATAGAAATGTGTCGCCTTTGAGTATGTAAGAACAGAGTATTTTGCCTTCTTTAGATCTATTTTAAAATACGGTTTAATACTCTGGGAAATAGCAAAAAACAAATGAAATTCTTATAGTTCAAAAGAAAGTAATTGAATAATGGCAAGAGTAAATAGCAGAACTCATTACAAGCCTTTGTTCATTAAGATTAGATTTTAACTGTGATTAATTGATATATTCTAGAAAGTGTTGATTACATACTCACTGAACAACAAATTTAAGTGCAAGAAATCGAAGACATGATTATAATACAAGAACAAGTAATAGTGTGCTCTTACCACAAAACAGACTAGCAGGACTTGTACGGAGGCATACAGATAGTCGTTTTTCCCTAGCTCCATTTACTATAGTTGGAGTCGCCAGCCATGGCACCTACGTCACGCATTCTCGGACAGCCAATGAGGGTGCAGTAGTGTTCTGAGTGATCTGCTCTGAATTCTGTAGCTAATGCGAGCATTAAACGTGATCGTAACGAGTAGTTTAGTGGATTTCTATACCATGTGTTGCGAGCTGTCATCGGTGATGGTGATGGTAGCGATATATTCCGCACAAGCAAGCGAAAGACATAATTTGCAGGATATACACTTTCTTCAAGCGCAAAGCACGTGCATGAGCGTACCGCAACTGTCGCTTGGAATAGCCAACAATACAGTCTGTTGTGAGTCTTCAGGTTTTCGCGGCGCAATGACTGCTCCATTAAGTTTCGGGAATGCAGCCGCATGTATTCTGCTTCTTCTTCTAATATTTCGGCTGTATACCTTTCAGCCATCTTCAGAGAGAGCCGTACGACTGACGCTCCAGCGCTCGCTCCATCCTTTTAAACTCGCGGACCGCGCCACTGCGCATGCGGCCACAGATAAACAAGGCGCCAGTGATGTTGATTGGCGGCAAAGACGTACAATATGCATGAGTTACGTCTGTGACTGCGCATTCGATCCATGCTGGGAGGTCGATATATTACTGGGAGCTGAACTGTAGCGACGTCTTTGTAAGTTCAATATTGAAAGTGCCGGATTCCATGATTTATCTAATGTGAAACCGCTGTCTCTATTAATTAAATTCTTTGTCAAGCGGATTTCAATGGCCTCTTTTACTACGGAGTCCCAGAAAGATGAAACAGAAGCCAGAATTTCGACATTTTCATATACCATAGAGTGACCAGAATCAATACAATGCTCTGCCACAGCCGATTTATTGGGTTGTAAGAGCCGAGTGTACCTGCGATGTTCCGTACACCTCTCTTGGACTGTACGATTCGTTTGTCCAATGTATGAAAGGCCACATTCACATGGTATCTTGTAAACTCCAGGCTTGCGGAGTAGTAAGTCATCTTTAACGGAACCCAGGAGTGCAGCCGTCTTCGCCGGTGGACGAAAAATCGCTTTTACTTTATGTTTAGTGAGGATCCGTCCTATTTTGGATGAAAGGCTTCCCACATACGGCAGGAAAGCCATGGATTTAAATGTTTCCTCGTCATCTTCTGCATTCCTTATGGACACCTTAGGTTTTATTTGTAGTGCCTTACGTATCTGTTGTGGAGAATACCCGTTGTCCTCAAAAACTCTCTTCAGATGTAAAAGTTCGTCTTTTAAACTACTTTCATCAGATATGACGTGTGCTCGGTGTACCAAAGTTCTTAGAACACTACTCGTCTGCGAAGGATGGTGACAGCTATTTGCATGTAAATATAAGTCCGTATGGGTCGGTTTCCGATAAACTGCATGACCCAAAGTGCCATCTTCTTTGCGCCGAACCAAGACATCCAAAAATGGAAGACATCCCTCCTTTTCCACTTCCATTGTGAACTGAATTTGTCCATGGATAGAATTCAGATGGTTTAAGAAGTCCTGCAATTTGTGGCCCCATGGCGAGGACAAAGCGGTTTCACATTAGATAAATCATGGAATCCGGCACTTTCAATATTGAACTTACAAAGACGTCGCTACAGTTCAGCTCCCAGTAATATATCGACCTCCCAGCATGGATCGAATGCGCAGTCACAGACGTAACTCATGCATATTGTACGTCTTTGCCGCCAATCAACATCACTGGCGCCTTGTTTATCTGTGGCCGCATGCGCAGTGGCGCGGTCCGCGAGTTTAAAAGGATGGAGCGAGCGCTGGAGCGTCAGTCGTACGGCTCTCTCTGAAGATGGCTGAAAGGTATACAGCCGAAATATTAGAAGAAGAAGCAGAATACATGCGGCTGCATTCCCGAAACTTAATGGAGCAATACAGTCTGTGTTTCGTCATGCGCGAACTGTCATATTTCGTGGATCGGACTATAGCGCAACAGGAAAGGGGACAACTAACAATGGTATAAGGTACCCTCGGCCACCCACCGTGTGGTGGCTTCTGGAATATATCTGTACATGCAGAGGCAGAAATTACGCAATGCTTGATGATCTTGGTTCGTCAGAACATGAGGTCTACCAAGTCTTGATGTAACTATGTTTGTACCTTCGCACGCCGGTCGGAGTGGCCGTGCGGTTCTAGGCGCTACAGTCTGGAACCGCGAGACCGCTACGGTCGCAGGTTCGAATCCTGCCTCGGGCATGGATGTGTGTGATGTCCTAGGTTAGTTAGGTTTAGGTAGTTCTAAGTTCTAGGGGACTGATGACCTCAGAAGTTGAGTCCCATAGTAGCCAGAGCCATTTGAACCATTTTTTTGTACCTTCGCATCTCCATTTAACAATCACATCAGCAACTGTCGACTTTAGAAACTTGAAATATCCCCAATCGATTTGTTAGTTATGTGAAATGTAATGAAAACTCCATGTCTAAAGTCACCTCGCATTCTCCGACAGCCAATGAGCGTGCAGTAGTGTTCTGAGTGATCTGCTCTGAATTCTGTAGCTAATGCGAGCATTAAACGTGATCGTAACGAGTAGTTTAGTGGATTTCTATAGCATATGTTGCGAGCTGTCATCAGTGATGGTGATGGTAAGCGATATATTCCGCACTGTACTGAGGACTGCCAAACGAAATGGCCAATCTTCTGTTCCCTTCCGAGTCGGAGATCTCCGCTCGTGGATTGGGTGCTGCGCTGTCCTCACATTCGCATCGTCGCAATTAACAAATCACTATTGAGATGGGTATCTGTGCATGTCCCGGGAGTCAGTAAATTACAAAAAAGAAAAAGAAAAAATGTCATTGAGGTGTCATGGCCGACCCTTCCCTCTCTTATTGGTTCAGCACTGACATCGCAATCATCCGCCCGTTCTATCATACTAGTGGTTCCGCCTGGTGGTCATTACCGCATTATATAGGGGTACTGCGGATAATGTATTTCGGATACAGGTCTATCGAGCACCTGTGTTGCTGGGACAGTAATGTTTACTGGTACGCATGCGAATGCATGAGCTACCTGATATGTTCCAAAACGCCTAGCATAAAAACGGGATTCTTCCAGGGTGCATATCTCGGGTTTTATTGGTGATAGAAAGGTACGGTCAAGTGTTTTGGATAGCCCTTGGGCTAGGGAGCATTTATATACCCCACAGAAGAGTAGTAGGACTAAGTATGTGCCACGACACGCTGCATTGTTGCCAAATTTATTCAAGATGGCGGCGATGACGTCATCGAAGATGGCGGCATGTAGACTCGGCAACATCGCATGACGCATCCAAGATGGCGACTTTTGGCGGGAAAATAGGCCAAGTGTGCTATGTCCACTAACCTAACCTCAAGAAAAAATGGCGGGAATTTTGAATTTTGGCGGGAAAATAGCCCAATTATGCTATGTCCACTATCCTAAGCCACCAGAAGAAAAAATGGCGGGAAGCTTGAATTCCAACAGGATAATGCATGCAAAAACCGTACTTGTCTTTCTTCTTCTTCTTTTGAATAACCCATTTGGAGGGTACGATGAATCAACTTTGGCTACTCTTCATTGTATTAGATTTCTTCAGTTTCCAAATTTCCTTCATCCTTTTAGAGTGTTGTTCCCTTTCTTCTTGAGTCCACTTTCGTCTAGTTATTTTCTTTCTCTCCTGAAATTCTGCCTGTTGAACTGCCTTTCTGAAATGTGTTCTGTTTTCTATTGTGTCTATTGTAACTCCAGCATTTTCAATGTCCTTTTCAGTCTCTATGAACCATGCTGGCTTGGATTTGTAGCTATTGAGTAATGTGAATATCCGCTTGGTTAGTCTGTTGTTATCCATTCTGAATACATGTCCAAAAAACTGTAGTCTCCTCTTCCTCATTACATCAGTTAGTTTCTCCGTTTTCAGATATAGCTCTCTGTTTGGTCTTAACCTGTATTCAGCATTATCGTTTCTTTTAGCTCCCAGTATTTTCCTTAAAATTCTTCTTTCGACCTTCTCTAGTTTCTCAAGATCTCCATTTCTTGTTAGTTTAAGTGTTTCTGGCGCATAGAGAGCTTCAGGTCTGGCCACTGTTTGGTAGTGTCTTAATTTCGTGTTCCAGGACAAGGATTTTTTATTATAAACGTTTTTGGTCATATGAAACACTCTTTCCATTTTGTGCACTCTAGTTTCTATAGCTATCTTTTCTTTGGCATTGTATGTAATCCACTCTCCTAGGTATTTAAAGGAATCTGTTTTGTGTATTATGTTGTTGTCAACTGCAATATTTTGAGGAGCATCACAGATGTTTGTCATAAACTTTGTTTTTTCATAGGATATTTGTAGTCCTACTTTGGCTGCTTGTTTTTGTAGTTCTCTTATTTGTTCTTGGGCATTGTCTAGTGAATCTGTAATCAATGCCATGTCATCTGCGAAGGCTAAACAGTCGACAGTGATCTTGTTTGGATTCCTCCCTAGTTGAATCCCTTTAGTATTGCTGGCCTTCCTCCATTCTCGAACTACCTTCTCCAAGACACAATTGAAAAGCAGAGGTGACAGACCATCTCCCTGTCGAACACCTGACTTTATTTCAAACGATTTTGAGAGCTCTCCCCTACATTTTACTTTCGATTTTGTATTTGTCAAAGTACCTTTAATTATTGCAGTTGTTTTAGCACCGAGTCCCAATTCTTTTAAGATATCAAGCAGTGTATTTCTGTCAATTGAATCATAGGCTTTTTTAAAATCCACAAAAGTAATTACATATTTTAAGTTCCTGATTTTCCTCATTTCTATTATGTTCTTTAAATTTAGTATTTGTTCTGCACATGACCTTCCCTTCCTAAATCCAGCCTGATACTCTCCTAGCTGTTTGTCAAGTATCTCTTCTGCTCTTTTTAAAAGCGACTTAGACAAGATCTTATAGGTCACTGGTAAGAGGGAGATTCGCCTATAATTGCTAGGATCTGTTTTCTTCCCTTTTTTATGTAGTGGATGTATTAAAGCAGATGTCCAGTCTGGTGGTAATCTGTGTGTTGTCCAGATTTCTTTTAGTATTTCTGATAGACACTGTATCATGTTGTTACTAGAGTACTTCCATAGTTCAGCAACTATATTATCCTCTCCAGGGTCTTTATTATTTTTAAGCTTTTTTATGATTTATTTTATTTCTTCTGTGGTTGGCGGCTTGGAGTCTGGTGGTGTTGGGTTTACAATATTGAAATTAAATTTTTCTTTCGGTGGATAAGTTATGTAGTTCTTCAAAATATTCAGCAAGTATTCTACAGTTCTCTATGCTATTGTATGCAGTTTTCTGTGTTTTTGGGTCCGTGAAAAATAGACTAGGAGGAGAGTATTTCTTTAAGTTACTTTTGAAGGTTTTGTAAAAGTCCCTAGCATTGTTCTGTTTGAAGTTGGAGTCTATTGATGCTAGTTGGTCTTTTATGTATTGAACTTGGATCTTTTTAAGGCCTTTTGAAGCTTGCTTTCGGGCTTCTTTTAGGGAGTTCCTATTTTTATCATTTTTGTTGGCATTCCAAATGTTCCAAGCTCGTTGTCTTGTTAGGATTAGTTTGTCACACTCATCATTCCACCAGGCATGTTTCCATTTTTTGGTAAGGAGAATGGTTTCTTCTGCTGTCTGTACTATATCTTTTTGAAGTTGTTCCCATGTTTTAGGTGTTTTCTTTTCCAAAAGTGTCCTGAAATTGTGTTCCTTGGTTAATTTCTGAGTGTCAAACTTTTTAGGTTGATATTCGCTCTTTCTTTTATATATTGGTCTAATTTTGAATTTAACGACAGATAGATAGTGATCTGAATCTAAACTTGCACTCTTAGCAACTTTTACATTGAGTATCTCTGATGCAGACAGTCTGCTTATAGCAACATGTTCAAGTTGTTTCTCCCCACAGACTGGATTCGGGGATACCCATGTAGTTTGTTTTCTAGGGAGTTTTTTGAAATATGTAGACTTTAGAACTATGTCATGTTCTCTGCATAAACTAATAAGTCTTTCTCCATTTGAATTGGTTCTTTTATGTGCAGGGAATTTGCCTACTATGGATTGGTGATGACGTTCTTTGCCGATTTGAGCATTAAAGTCTCCCAACAATATTATTGTGTTTTTGGATGAAATCTGGTCTAAGGTGTTTGACAGTTCCTGCCAAAAAATTTGTTTGTTCTTTTTGTGTTCTGTTTTTCTCATTTGTTGGTGCATGTGAGTTTACAATGGTATATAGTTTGTTTACTGATTTGAAGGTTAATGTTGAAAGCCTTTCATTGACAGATTTAAATTCTACTATCGAGTTTAATATATTTTGGTTTACAATGAATCCTGTTCCAAATTGGGGTACATTCTTCATAACTCTTTTTCCTGGCTTCCCTTTGAAGATTCTGAATCCCTCTGAATGAAATGAATGTTCATCAGTATACCTTGTTTCTTGGAGTGCAGTTATCATTATATTTATCTGTTTTACAAAATTTATTAACGTTTTAAGTTTTCCTGTTTTTAGAAGTGAGTTTACGTTGAACGTTGCCAAGTAGATTATATTTTTGTGTTTAATTTTATTTGTTGCTTGCTTAAGGCAGGTTTCAGGATGCTCCGACTCATCCTTCGCACATTGCTGTAGGCCCCCAGAATCCGAATGCCTACTTTTAATTTCCTTAGAAATTGGAGATTGGTTACTCCCTGGGGTAAAATCTCTTACAAGGTGCGTATCCATTGTTGATTATTTGTTGGGTTAGGGGAACAAGTCCCCTAAGGATTCTACTCGAGGTTATTAGCTCCGAGGAATGGTTTTCAGCCGCACCACTGGTGGACAGACGCTGACCACTCAGCCGCTTGTTTCAAGACAGACGCCAGGTGGATTTTTTTCTTTGGTTGCCTCTTCCGCTAGTTCCGCCGTACCGAGAACTATTCCCTCCGCCTTCACTACCGTTGAGGTCTTCACTGTAGTCCTAGCACGGAGCCCTTACAGGGTGCTATCACCCGGGCCAGGTGAACCTTGGTTTTTTAACGAGGTTGTTACTCCTCCCCCTCCTCTTTCCTCACCTCTTGTATGGTGAGGCCCCGGGCTTGGGACCGGCGTAGCGTACTTGTCTTTATTATTACTGATTATCATTTATTAACATTCATTATCATTCATTGTTATTTATTATCATTTATTATTAAAGGCCTACCTCCACTAGAAAATTGCGCCAAATTCAAATTCCAACATGACATTGTCTCGAAAACTGTACTTCTATTTGTTATTATCATTTATTATTTATTCAAGATGTCCGATTTTCTCGGTGAGAAAGCCATTTTCCTTACATACCTTAACAAAAATCTATCACAAGTTCAAATCCCAACACCATAATTGATCACACGTACGAGCTTTCTCCGTCACTTATCTTTTTCACTGGTAGGCTATCATAATCGCGTCAAATAATAAACTGCACTTACAGTAACGTAAATCACGTCCTTTGATTTTGCAGGGGGGAAGGGACTGAAGACTTTATTTCAAGCAGTACGGTCATCACTTGTTCTCCAACACAGTCAGCACACACGTCTTTGATAGTGCAGTGCAGTCACCACGACGTCCGCGCTCCAACTGAATTCGTTCACATCCTCGCCACCCCGTGGCCAGTGCGCGCGGAGACAGTCGACACCTGTCACGTGAGGCGGCCGGCCACTCGCGCTGGGGGCTAGCCCAGCGATCGCTCCCACGTCGTAAACATGTTTTCGCTGGACACGCTGGAACTTGCCGAGTTTGACGTCACAGCGGCCCCTTGTCCGCTCACCACGTGTATTCGTCGCCTCCGCACGTTTCCCGCTAAAATTGTTTGCCTCGGAGCTGAATCACACAACGGTCGACCGTTCCCTGCCATACACACTTTTGGCGCCAAAGTTGTTTTCCTGGGCAAGTCCGAACCTGCAGATACCGACCGCTCACCGTCCACCACGTTTCCTTGTGCGATCGAGAACGCAGTGCTACACTTTTGGCGGCTGACTATATAACAGCATGTTTGGTCCGCACTAGAACGCTCGCTAATTGACTCGCTCTCGCGCACGTGTAATAACTGTACAATCGCTGTGCCGCCGCCCCGCTTACGTCGCACACCCTCCATACACGCGACGGACATAAGTCTTCTGTAAATACCTGGAAAATGACTCTTTTTTTCAGACATTACGGTCATGCAGGTGTGTCCCAACTGACTTCTCTATGCTCACACAGCGAAACTCCAGAGCGCAGCTGACGTACGCGCGGCCGGCTGAGCCCGCTCCATCGGCAGCTCCCTGGCTGGCTGACGTCAAGTGACCAGCAGTGCCCGCACAGCCCCACGGCCAGCGCGCCAGGTAGGCGGCAAGCGGCGCCTCAGGGTCCATCCACAAACGGTCAGCCGCGCTCGCCTCAGAGTCCGACTACGTAAACATCTTTCCGTGCCCGCGAGCACTTAACGTGGACAGGATGGAACCTGTCGACCACGTGCGGGACAAAGGACACGTTCCACCCCAAATTTATTTTTCTGAACAGGTTCGAACCTGCCGATACCTACCTCACACAACCGCCCGAGATGTTTGGAAAGTTCTATCATGTGACACGCTAAAAGCTATATCGGTCCTAAAGTTCGCAAATTCTCAGCACCGACGAACAGGAACCGACACGCTTGCTCTGTCCAAACCACCCTCACGCCACATACCGCCCCACCAGCACGTGAGATGGAGCACAAAGGACGCCCTCATACCCACAACCTTTGCAATTCAAGACCGGTAGACAGGAACCGACACGCTCGAACTGGAATGTTTTTTCTACCGAGTTGGAAACTTCCTTGACATCACAGCGTGCGATCGACCACGTGGCTCTGTCGGACAAAGAACGCTCTCACTAAGTAAACTGATCACCTGATTCTCATTATTCAGCCTACAAGCTTCGATTATCTAATCCAGGATCTTGGCGAAAACACACATCCGTACACATGAGCCATCGCGCGCAACTAGCTTAGTACCTCCGCAGTGAATGTAACAAAGTCCGCATGACTATTTAATTAATCTGATCTCTGATGCGGAAAACTGCCACGTCCACCTAGACTTCGTTGGCTAACATGTACTAATGCTTGCTTCCGTTTACTAACGTGCACTAACGTGTACTAACCTATATTAACTTATATCACATTCTGCCTATACAAATAAGCTAAGCTTCAATTCTGATGGTCAGATCGTGTTTCGCTACCAAACACAAGAAAATTGTGGCAAACGAAGCCACTAACCTAAGTCACCTGTGATGACTCAAAATCGTCTGCTTTGCCTCTCTCACACACCACGAGCGCGAGACCGCCCACATCACAGCCTGGACCTTTATACTCGCGTCGGACATACTCCTCTATAAATATTCTAGCTAAACTATGACCCTAATACTGTTGTTCAATCCACACGGTCTAGCACATGGCCAGAGCAGACCCCCAGTACCTAAGCCGAGAACACTGCTCGTCCCATCTTTAGTTAACCGCTGAGAGACGGAGATATGCTGCAATCACATCCCTCGCGCTCTCGTAGCTACTCGCCTCAGCAATTCGATCTAACAAACCCTTCAAGTAGAAAAAATAACAACCAACTCGAACTCTCTCATACCCTATATCGTCCCACAAATACTTAACGTACATTTTGTTTACGCATCGAGTATACCTATCACTCTCATACAAAAAACACTCGCCCTGATATACCTACTGTCATGTTGCACAGTCAGCAGACACGCAAACAGCTCCTAATGTCAGTGCACAATATCAAACTGCTCCTAAATAATGCAGTGCACATAACTGTAAACACCATCAGTACTCGTAATCCGTCCAAATAACGCACAGCAAAGTAACTCAACAAACGCGCGCAATCAACCTGTCCCACACTAAGTCACACGTCCGACAGCTCTCAATTCGCTCAAAGGCCTCTTTTCGACCCTTCAAACATGACTTGATGACAGCCGCATTCACACTGAACACCTGAGAAATTCATATCACCTACACGCCGATCATGACTATCCAAGCCAGGCCACGTGAGTCGTCTGTCACCGTCCTAACTCAGTGCGGTCCAACACACATGTTAAAGCCGCATTCCATTGCTTGCCGGCCTATATGCGACACATCTCCACCTTCACGTCTGTTGTCAGAATAGCCGAGAGCGAGTTCACACACACACCGTCCACACACATCCCAGCGCTTCTCTCCCCTCACAATCTAAAACGATTATTTTAATATTGTTGTTGTTGTGGTCTTCAGTCCTAAGAGCCCAGTCAACCTCTCCGAAATTGTATAGTGCCCCAAAAAATAGTTAACGCTCGCTTTCGTGTTTTCTCAGCTTATTTGTAAATTCAGAATCTTACCCTAACAGAACTTGTTCACCAAAATAATACTGAATGCGCTCCCACCTCCAACCTTTCCAACTCTCAACATACGCAAATGTTCTCAACCCTCCTATATCCCAGCACAACCGATTAATCATTCTTATCGAATATACTGGCCTAATTTCCTAAGGACCCATTATCGAAGTACCATCCTGCTTTTCTTTTTGAGGCTTCCTGTGCTTACTTTTACAGAGATCGCTAAATTACCTCCACACCCCCCTCAATCTACACACACACACACACACACACACACACACACACACACACACACACGGTCATCCTCTCTACTCATCCCATAACATAAGCAATAGTAACTTTACAATCCATTATATACAAACCCTACACAATGTAAGCCACATTAACTTTACAATACCCACTACATGCCCCAATTCTCTCAATTCCTAAGGAAGCACTGTGAACCTGCTCTTTCCTTCTACACACGCCACACTCTGTGGTAATCAGCCCTTCTGCATCAACGGACGGAAGTCCCTCTCAGAACTGTTCCACAAATTCGGCGATCGCTTCCCCTCAACACAAATGCGTTACTCTCTCTTCTTCTTCCTTGCCTGCTCACTTTTTTTCTACAAACTTATCCAGACTCATAGACTACAAGAACACACCAATTTTTTTTCTATGTACAGCATCCTTTAAACCACTGAATAACTAGAAACAAACAGACCAAAAAATTATATTCGCACTCTCGAATACCGAAGTCTCATAGACTGCAAGAACACATGTACTTTCACCATAATACACTCCTGGAAATTGAAATAAGAACACCGTGAATTCTTTGTCCCAGGAAGGCGAAACTTTATTGACACATTCCTGGGGTCAGATACATCACATGATCACACTGACAGAACCACAGGCACATAGACACAGGCAACAGAGCATGCACAATGTCGGCACTAGTACAGTGTATATCCACCTTTCGCAGCAATGCAGGCTGCTATTCTCCCATGGAGACGATCGTAGAGATGCTGGATGTAGTCCTGTGGAACGGCTTGCCATGCCATTTCCACCTGGCGCCTCAGTTGGACCAGCGTTCGTGCTGGACGTGCAGACCGCGTGAGACGACGCTTCATCCAGTCCCAAACATGCTCAATGGGGGACAGATCCGGAGATCTTGCTGGCCAGGGTAGTTGACTTGCACCTTCTAGAGCACGTTGGGTGGCACGGGATACATGCGGACGTGCATTGTCCTGTTGGAACAGCAAGTTCCCTTGCCGGTCTAGGAATGGTAGAACGATGGGTTCGATGACGGTTTGGATGTACCGTGCACTATCCAGTGTCCCCTCGACGATCACCAGTGGTGTACGGCCAGTGTAGGAGATCGCTCCCCACACCATGATGCCTGGTGTTGGCCCTGTGTGCCTCGGTCGTATGCAGTCCTGATTGTGGCGCTCACCTGCACGGCGCCAAACACGCATACGACCATCATTGGCACCAAGGCAGAAGCGACTCTCATCGCTGAAGACGACACGTCTCCATTCGTCCCTCCATTCACGCCTGTCGCGACACCACTGGAGGCGGGCTGCACGATGTTGGGGCGTGAGCGGAAGACGGCCTAACGGTGTGCGGGACCGTAGCCCAGCTTCATGGAGACGGTTGCGAATGGTCCTCGCCGATACCCCAGGAGCAACAGTGTCCCTAATTTGCTGGGAAGTGGCGGTGCGGTCCCCTACGGCACTGCGTAGGATCCTACGTTCTTGGCGTGCATCCGTGCGTCGCTGCGGTCCGGTACCAGGTCGACGGGCACGTGCACCTTCCGCCGACCACTGGCGACAACATCGATGTACTGTGGAGACCTCACGCCCCACGTGTTGAGCAATTCGGCGGTACGTCCACCCGGCCTCCCGCATGCCCACTATACGCCCTCGCTCAAAGTCCGTCAACTGCACATACGGTTCACGTCCACGCTGTCGCGGCATGCTACCAGTGTTAAAGACTGCGATGGAGCTCCGTATGCCACGGCAAACTGGCTGACACTGACGGCGGCGGTGCACAAATGCTGCGCAGCTAGCGCCATTCGACGGCCAACACCGCGGTTCCTGGTGTGTCCGCTGTGCCGTGCGTGTGATCATTGCTTGTACAGCCCTCTCGCAGTGTCCGGAGCAAGTATGGTGGGTCTGACACACCGGTGTCAATGTGTTCTTTTTTCCATTTCCAGGAGTGTATTACACCATATTAGCTGTACTTCTCAATATCATGCACGAGGCTACACCCTACCGATCACTAGTTCATCATAATTCCCGAGATATAGACTTCAAATTAATTGTCTACAAACGCCGAACTTTATCTATGTGCAGCATGGTGTAAACCACTGACTAACTAGAAACAAACATACGCAAAATATTTCCACTCTCGAATACCGGTTTCAGTCATGTAACATTTTCGAGATCTTGGCTATAATTTACACGTCATCTAAGGTCTGTCCCAGGTCTAGAGAACAGACAAGCATGTATCCAACACACCACAATCGATCTTCACTCAGATAAATAAAGGAAGCAAATGTGCAGAAGTAGTCAACGGAACAATCTACATCCCATCTAATAACACTCCAACCCAAATCAATCATCTTCTCAAATTCTGACTTGATCACCAAAGCCGCCCAACACATACTATTACTTCGCTATTCGGTCGTCTAGAGGACATCAAAGTTCGCTCTTACAGATCCATACACTCCAACAGGTCTCTGTATTCGGACAGCTGCTCCAGTTATTTATTATCATTTATGGTCATTTATTATTATTTATTATGATTTATTGTTTATTATTATTTATATCATGTTACCTAACAAAAATGGCTCCAAGTGTGTTTAGCTCCTATGACAACCACCAGAGCGCTCTGTCATCACGTCAGTTGATTATGCAATTACCATTAATTAAGACGGCTGCACCCAGTGCGAAACGTGTCACCTTTCCCGAACCTGCATGCTACATTAAAATTCCAACTTGACTTTAGTCACACCCTACACATCGTTCAGCTGATCCCATTTCCAGATCTTTGCGCATCTGATATATGCAATTTAAGTCGGAGAAAGACATATCAATTACCTTCTGCAGCCTGTTTACAAGCAGAATGATCTCAGTTACTGCAACAGGACCTTGTCTTGACCATTCGCCTGAAATGCAAGCGCCGCCGGCGGCATGTCAAAGCCACATATCTGTCCATTTAAACAGCCGTCCACTAAGCCCCAGGACCAGCATGCCGTAGTGGGCTCTCTCTCTATACCTGCTCTCCAGCTATTGTCTAACGACATACACTGCACAGATGGATTCCTGAATAGCGCAGGTTTCTATCCTTCCCTGCGTCTCCAACTCGACATGTAAACAGTGTCTCCCCCAATCAGCGAACCCGTCGTCATTCACGCTGCGCCGACAATTTTGTCAAAACTCACTTTCTACGCAAAGATGAGTATTCATTTAGAACAAATAGATAAACATAACTCCAAGCAGAAGTCATACATATGATTAAAAAGAAAAAAAATGACCTCAATTTAGATTTCAGCGATCTCGGAGGTTTGATGTTTTACCGGATTCCTGAGATTCACTGCACACTCCTGAACTGGTCGTACGGGAAAATCCTCACTTCATCGCTACCTCGGAGATGCTGTGTCCCATCGCTCGTGGGCCGACTATAATACCACGTTCAAACTCACTTAAACCTTGATAACCTGCTATTTTAGCAGCAGTAACCGATCTAACAACTGCATCAGACACTTGTTGCCTTACATAGGCGTTGCCAAGTGCAGTGCCGTATTCTGCCCTTTTACATACCTCTGTGTTTGGATACCCATGTATATACCAGTTTCTATGGCGCTTCAGTGTACAATATATACATTAGACTTTGTAGATGTCAAATTAATTTTGAGGCCCAAAATTCGGCAGTCTTGGTTGCTGGAACATTTGCTGTAACCAGTTCCTCCAGCGTGCAGGCTTCAGGCAACTTCCGGCAGACCAAGAGGTGTTCACTGCCTTGAAGCCCTCCACAATCGCAGGTTGCACTTCCAGTAGTGTAGTTTTCTTTGCACCGTGTTACTCCTGTTTGCAGCATGTGGCAAAGTCTTCCGCAACTGAAGGGTAGTCGGAAACCATCAGCACGTACTTTCTTTAAATTTTGGTTGTTACTTCCAGTTGCCTTGTTTCTCCACAGATCTATTCGGCGATCGGAAGGTGCTGATGTAGTGGGTTCTGTTGTTCGACGAAAGCTCTTTCTCGCCTTCAGCATAGGACATGACGCTTCACTTCCGGAACACGGGATGCCTGGAATTATTTTCACGTTTTTTCTTCTGAATTTCTGTCGCCGTTCTTCGTCTAACATCCAGGGGTACTGTGCATATAAGATGGTAAATTTTGTCAACTGGAGGTGGTGGTAGGCAAGTAGTTAAAATGCTACCTGTCTCGTTAAGAGCAGTGTCAACGCGTCTGCTGTGTGCGGATTCACTGATTACTTGAACGGGCCAATTTTAATCGTCGTTCACAGTATTGACCAAAATAACAATATCCAACTCATTTAAGTGTGGTAAAACACTAAGTACACATATGTTTACAAATGTATTACATTGGACATAATGGAAGACACTTCTTCCTACAAGTTTCATTCATTTTTTTCTACCGATTTCTGTCCACATTAATTCTTTTTGGGTTTAGTTTTTCAATCCGGCGTCAGACATGTTCCATAAGATATGCTGTCCGGATACCAACTCGATAAGCTGCTCGTCCTCTGAGGCAGAGAAGCGGTCAGCCGACATATCTTGTGAACCTCTGTGTAATTAGATCGGAAGAATAACATTAGCTTCTCTGCTGCGCGATGCAAAAACTGTGGACTAGTTTACTGTTGCTCAGACCGACTTCCCCAACTCCTCCAACCAAGTACATCGGCGCGACGTGTGGGACAGACTCCTCCCTAAGCCTGTAAGCGTTTCCGGCAGATAGAACCCGCAGCGGCACTTCATTGTCTGCACGCTACGAAAACTGCCTGCTGTGTTTGCACCGTACGAGTGGAGAGCGCGGTCTCGCACGGGTTTTACACAGTGGCGGGAAATTTCCGCAGCTGGGAAAACGTAGCTTTACTTAACAGTCCGTGTACGCTCGCTACCATCAACAGACATCTCGAAAACGAGCAATACATTAAGACGTTTTCCACGCGCGGGAAAGGGGACGCACTTCCGATTTTTCCACGTCTGGAGAGCAACCTTACTACTCCCCGCCTACGAACTTGCGAATTACGCCTCCACACCAGCTCCGCCCTAGAGGGCTCAACTCGCCTCCTGCACTCTGTCACTACCACCAACCGACTCCTTAATTTCCCGAATTCCCACTGCTCCATGACATGATTTTCGCGTGCCGACATTTCGGCTAATCAGCCTATGGAGCAGAAAGTTGCCACAAGGTTCGTTCGAGATACGGCTGCAACCACTGGAGTCACACGAATGCCTTCGACGCAGATATTTTCCAAGTTCCCGCGATTTGTGACTGTGTGAAATATGTTCAAGCGGCGAAAATTGGACGGTTGCAGCCACACGGACGGAAAAAAAGTCGATACACCAAGAAGGAGTTCTGCGACACAAATGAAATTTTGTAGGCGTGTTTTTACATCTGAAAGATGATGTTTATTGAGATTTCTCACCAGTCGCATAAGAATGGCGTTACTAGAGCCACTATGAGGATGCAAATCATGATTTTTTTTTCTTGAATACACACTGTAACGGTCGTTACCATTAGTTACCTTGAGAGGCACCCACATGCCTTGCTCATACTGTGGCATCAAGCAGTCAGGCCTGCAAGATGAGTGGTCTGCCAGGCGAGTGGATTCATTCTTATTTATCAAGTAACATGAGCTCTAGTACTCACAATTAAGTTACAAATTATTCTCCTGTTTGAATATTACGCAACGGAAACTGACAACGCACATCTGACTATTAGTAATTTACACAACTCTGACTGTTCACTACGCACTGGCAATACCACACTTTCTTTCTTATTTAACGGCTTTGATCAACACGTGGCCATCGCACTGAATATTAATGGCGCACACATTATAAATTCTGGGTATCATGACAACATACTATTCGAAGGAAAAGGCCACCAATCTTTTTCTTTTCACTATCTTATTTATTCCGATAAATTCTATAACTTAAACGCACAAATTCTATTACCTACAACAATAACACATGAGAAATTCCGCCCAGTGGGCATGACTTAACATTGGTGATTCTCTATCTTATGGTCTCGTAATTATTTAACGCTACAGTGCACTTTCTGGATAGGATGGTGGATCTTTTTCTGTATCTCACACTTCGACTCTCACACCCATCATTACGAAAATTTCCTCCAGACCGAGCGGTACAAAAAGGAACATGCATAACCCACTGCCTCTGAAACTATCTTGTTGCTCTCCCATGTCAACCACACATACTTAAATTTCATGAAATACATCACACTGGCAACATACAATACAAAGAATAGTCACAACGTTATAATCACATCACTTTCAGCTTCCCCACTTCAATTAGTATTTATCCCAGTTTCACACGACACTGCCTCACTTCGTAATTTTTCTTTCCTACTATGAACTCTGGAGGATATATGCACGTCTTCCTGTGCAATGCAAGCCAAGTGGCGTTGCTGGATAGACGACAGACTCACCTTGCTTCTCTCTCAGAGTATTATAGTTTGAATCAAGCGTCACACGGAAACATAACACGCAAAGTAATATTAAGAACATATTCATCACACACGCGAGTATTCAACTGATACCATGGATGAGTACTTCTCTTTATCCTTTGTCTCATACACAGATTGAGACTCACACAGTACTCACCACGTGGAAGTACTCGTCTCTAATTTCAAGTCCTGCACACGCCATTTCTTAAATATTTCCAACTCATAGTACACACGCCAGTAATTCAGCTTAACTTAAGCACTCGGAAGTATTTCAACTTATTGCTACACGTGGTTTCATTGTGACCGTTGGTCACTTTCGGAGATTACTACGATCCCCTTAATATTACCTGCCTGACGTTTAATTCTCCCCACAAAAGTTCCTGAAATAGAGAAATTATTATTCCAAACTACTCTCAAGTATTTCACATGCATACCATGTCTCCACTCTTTTGTCTTTATGGAGCACACCTAAGACAGGTCTTACCAACACTAGATCCAGCGGCACAGTGCTGAAACATGGCCGTTCTTCAGGTCCTCTCGCACCTCCGTCGAGGTGGGGCAAGACCATGCTACCCATTGGTCAGCCACATTTCAGGCGCTCAAAGCTCCGGTAAATTTCATCTCTTTGGTTCCACCAAAGGTGACCAAAAGATCGTCTCAAAGATGATCATATATTCACATTCACTATCTGCGGTTCATTCATTTCACAGATCTCACCAAACTGGATGTAGGGATTTATTTTGTGGGAGTGCACATGTGATCAATTAAATAAATAAATTGTCATTCTTCCCCACACTGGTATCCGGCTTCGCTGTATTAATTGAAATTGAGTTATTATTAGAAAAAATATGTTGTTCGGAAAAGAATAACGAAGAATGTTGTACCTCTTTTCAATGTCGGGCGGTACTGTACCCTTTCAAAGTAGTTATTGATAACCTATACAAATAGTATCAGAGTCTTACAGAATTGTGATAATAGTAATAATCTTTTGAAAATAATTTAGTTTCGTTACTGAAATAGAATCGAATCGTTCAGTTTTTACCCCTCAGAAAATTTCATTTTACCCCTCAGGGGGTAACTACCCCAGTTGGAAACCACTGCTCTAGAAGAATTGCTGCATAGCTTGGTATTCCACAAACACGTGTGATGTGCACAGTACATGAGCAGGGCCTGCGTTAGCCTCGTCGGCACGGTGTGAAAAATCTGAATGCAGGAGATGATTCCAAACGAAGCGAATTCTGTCAATGGAGCATCGCCAATGAACGCTGTATTCTGGTCATTGATGTATCAATATTTATCCGGAACGGCTACATGCATATCTCTCACGAGTGGGCACATCACTGACAAACCGGCGCTGTTACTCGACAATAGAGACCCGTAAATGGTCCGTTACAGTCATTGACATAGATATACAACAAACCCCAGCGGCAGACTCTACAAGAGAGGCGTTCTGAAGCACGGAGAGGCCTACTAATGAAATTTAATGACAGTACATTCCAGGAAGAGCCGGACAACACATTAGCACCTCTCACATAAGTCTCGCAAAATGACCAGCGCCCGAAAACCTCAAACCACACACACACACACACACACACACACACACACACACACACACAACGAGAAATTCGAGCTAATGCAGATGTTTACGGACAATCATTCTTTCCACACGCCACTCGCGAATGGGACAGGGAAATGGGACTAGACCAGTGGTACCAACAGAAACCTCTGCCACACACCATCAAGCGGCTTGCGGAGTATTGATTTAGACGAGTCTGGAGCCTTCGTTAGTGCGTTGGTTGCCATGAAGAAGAAACTGCATCCCTTCAATGGACATTAGATGCAAGTCTGTACGATGCTATAACGAATAATGCTGCATGTAACCTCGAGTTACAGGATGGGATAGCAAGGGAATCATATAGAAGGGTGGGTCCACAATACTTGCATCAACTGTCCTTTGAATCATCGCATTTATTTACAGTGCACATGACAGCACAAAATAAAATATAATAATCACCAAATGGTTCAAATGGCTCTGAGCACTATGGGACTCAACCGCTGTGGCTATCAGTCCCCTAGAACTTAGAACTCCTTAAACCTAACTAACCTAAGGACATCACACACATCCATGCCCGAGGCAGGATTCGAACCTGCGACCGTGGCAGTCGCACGGTTCCGGACTGCGCGCCTAGAACCGCGAGACCACCGCGGCCGGCAATAATCACCAAATATCTCAGAACATGAGACGTTGTTAAATGAAAGCAAGACTCCTTAAATTTTAATGACAGGCAGACACGCCTAAACTTTCAATTCTTGCTCGCTCAAGGAATCAGTCTCAGCAGCAAACAAAAAAAAATCATAATAAAACCTCTCTTAAACAGTAATTAAGTAAAGATAACTCTTGTTCAATCATTTTAAACAATGACAGTCATTACACTGAAGAGCCAAAGAAACTGGTACACCTGCCTAACATCGTGTAGGGCCCCCGCGAGCACGCACGAATGCCGGAACAAGACGTGAAATGGACTCGACTAATGCCTGAAGTGGTGGTGGAGGGAACTCACACCGTGAATCCTGCAAGGCCGTCCATAAATCCGTACGAGTACGAGGGTGTAGAGATCTCTTCTGAACAGCACGTTGCAAGACATCCCAGACATGCTCAATAATGTTCATGTCTGGGGAGATTGGTGGCCAGTGAAAGTGTCTGAAGTCAGAAGAGTGTTCCTGGAACCACTCTGTAGCAATTCTGGACATGTGGGGTGTCGGACTGTCCTACTAGAATTGTACAAGCCCGTCGGAATGCACAATGGACATGAATGGGTGCAGGTGATCAGACAGGATGCTTACGTACGTGTCACCTGTCAGAGTCGTACCTAGACGTATCAGGGGTCCCATACTACTCCACTTGCACACACGCCACATTATTACAGAGCCTCCACCAATTTGAACAGTGCCCTGCTGATATGCAAGGTCCATAGATTCATGAGGTTGTCTCCTGTCAAACCGCTCAGTACAATCTGAAACGAGACCACTCCGACCAGGCAACATGTTTCCAGTTATCTACAGTATTATGTCAGAGTTGACGGGCTAAGGCGAGGCGTAAAGCTTTGTGTAGTGCAGTCATCAAAGGTACACGAGGAGGCCTTCGGCTCCGAAAGCCCCTATCGATGATGTTTCGTTGAATGGTTCGCACGCTGACACTTGTTGATGGCCCAGCACTGAAATCTGCAGCAATTTGCGGAAGGGTTGCACTTTTGTCACGTTGAACGTTTGTCTTCAGTCGTCGTTGGTCCCGTTCTTGCAGGAACTTTTTCCGGCAGCAACGATATCGGAGATTTGATGTTTTACCGGATTTCTGATATTCACTGTACACTCGTGAAATGGTCGTACGAGAAAATCCCCACTTCATCGCTACGTCGGAGATGCTGTGTCCCATTGCTCCTGCGCCGACTATAATACCACGATCAAACTCACTGAAATCTTGAAAACCTGCCATTGTAGTAGCAGCAACCGATCTAACAACTGCGCCAGACACTTGTTGTCTTATATAGGGGTTGCCGACGGCAGTGCCGTATTTTGCTTGTTTACATATCTCTGTATTTGAATACACAGGCCTATACCAGTTTCTTCGGCGCTTCAGTGTAATTTATGAACTGTTAATTTAGAATAAACACCCAAGCATGGCAAATCTTACAGATTTTATTACATCCATAGAATGGATACAATGACAAACTAATCTCAAGCAAAGAACATTGATTTATAATTCAAAATTGAAATTTAAAAAGATGGCAATCAGAACGGAAATTACATAAAAATCTTCCTCAGCACACCAAGTACATGCGCAAATATTTGAACAGGAAAAGAACTACCTCAAAATTTAACTACAACTTCGCTCACATAAAGGCCTTTAGGCAGAATATTAAAGCAAGTACATTAGAGTCTAAAGAAGGGAAAGGTGAAACTTAGCTTAAAGAACATAAGCCGCCAAGGTGAACAGTCCCACTACAGCAATAGCAGACGCGCCTCAAACACAGCCGGGAGGCACGTGCAGGGGCACAACAGCCGGAGGTCCTCGCGGCCGGCGAACATCGAAATACAGGGCTCGCGCTTCACAAGGGTAAGGTTCAAAAAATGGCTCTGAGCACTATGGGACTCAACTTCTGAGGTCATTAGTCCGCTAGAACTTAGAACTAGTTAAACCTAACTAACCTAAGGACATCACACACATCCATGCCCGAGGCAGGATTCGAACCTGCGACCGTAGCGGTCTTGCGGTTCCAGACTGCAGCGCCTTTAACCGCACGGCCACTTCGGCCGGCCAAGGGTAAGGGGTGCTGCTAACAGACACCACATTGTAGGTGACACATGGGCTGCAGAAATACAAGTTACATGAACGTCAACTGCTTCCTTCTTAAGAGATCACGACTGTGAGCCCAAAAAATCCATCATAATGTTGTGCCCTTGTGGTCTTCAGTCCAGAGACTGGTTTCATGCAGCTCTCCATGCTACTCTATCCTGTGCAAGCTTCTTCATCTCCCTGTACCTACTGCAACCTACATCCTTCTGAATCTGTTTAGTATATTCATCTCTTGGTCTCCCTCTGCGATTTTTGCCCTCCACGCTGCCCTCCAATACTAAACTGATGATCCCTTGATGCCTCAGAATGTGTCCTACAAACCGATCCCTTCTTCTAGTCAAGTTGTGCCACAAATTTCTCTTCTCCCCAATTCTATTCAGTACCTCCTCATTAGTTATGTGTTCTACCCATCTAATCTTCAGCATTCTTCTGTAGCACCACATTTCGAAAGCTTCTATTCTCTTCTTGTCCAAACTATTTATCGTCCATGTTTCACTTCCATACATGGCTACACTCCATACAAATACTTTCAGAAATGACTTCCTGACACTTAAATCTATACTCGATGTTAAAAAATTTCTCTTCTTCAGAAACGCTTTCTTCGCCATAGCGAGCCTGATTTTATATCCTCTCTACTTCGACCATCATCAGTTATTTTGTTCCCCAAATAGTAAAACTCATTTACTGCTTTAATCGTCTCATTTCCTAATATGATACCCTCAGCATCACCCGACTTAATTCGACTACATTCCATTATCCTCGTTTTGCTTTTGTTGGTGTTCATCTTATATCCTCCTTTCAAGACACTCACCATTCCGTTCAGCTGCTCTTACAAGTCCTTTGCTGTCTCTGACAGAATTACAATGTCATCGGCGAACCTCAAAGTTTTTATTTCTTCTCCATAGATTTTAAAACCGAATTTTTCTTTTGTTTCCTCACTGCTTGCTCAATACACAGATTGAATAACATCGGGGATAGGCTACAACCCTGTCTCACTTCCTTCCCAACAACTGCTTCCCTTTCATGCCCCTCTACTCCTATAACTGCCATTTGGTTTCCGTATAAATTGTAATTAGCCATCATAATATAGGGTAC
Organism: Schistocerca nitens; assembly: GCF_023898315.1. Classification (NCBI taxonomy): domain Eukaryota; kingdom Metazoa; phylum Arthropoda; class Insecta; order Orthoptera; family Acrididae; genus Schistocerca; species Schistocerca nitens. Next base: position 99,768,024 of record NC_064622.1, read on the forward strand.
CAAATATTACGCCCAGAAAACTGCCTGCAGGAAATAGCTGTGTGTGAAAATATAATGGTTATCGTCTCCCCAAACAAACATTACACCAAAATTGCACGGCCAGGTGCTTACTTGAACCAAACTGATGGAGCAAATAAATGATTGAGTTTACCCTCCCAAGAAATACTTAGTGACTAGGTATTACAAACAGTGTTTCCCTGAGACATCCCTCAGGCTTGACAACCATCCAGGACCTAGTTTCAAAAGACTCATATTAATACAGGGAAGCCCTCTTAAAGTAATTAAAAGGTAAAATTACAAACCTAACAAAACGTATAAAAAATCTTAAATTCAGTGAACAGGAATATGCCACACGAGTCGTGAGCCAGTTAATAAAACTGAGTAAAGAACCTCACTAAACAGTAAAGCTTAAACACCAAACTGCGATACCCATGAGGTGAAAGTTAAGTTTCACTAGTGAACTACTGAATTTGAAAGTGCCGCACGGCTTACGGCCCTGGTAATCAAATGACTCTGAGCACTATGGGACTTAACTTCTGAGGTCATCAGTCCCCTAGAACTTAGAACTACTTAAACCTAACTAACCTAAGGACATCACACACACCCATGCCCGAGGCAGGATTCGAATCTGCGACCGTAGCGGTCGCGCTGTTCCAGACTGTAGCGCCTAGAACTACTCGGCCACTCCGGCCGGCCCCTGGTAATCCACAGCTAGAAAAGGTCTCAGGGGTATCTCAGGTGACAGTCACTAATTTACCCACAAAATTTCTACCAATGAAATAAATACAAAGGTACAATACGGTTGCGGCCTAGATTAATCACAATAATTTAAAATGTTCCAGTGATCCACAGGCAACCAACAGCAGAGGCACAGGTATCAGAGCGCGAGCAATACTGACCACAAAATTTTCCAGTAATGGTCCTTACATGCGCGGAAATGGTAAGGGCAAAACTGCAAGCGTCCAGGTTCGCAGAGCATGGATAAACGGGGAAGTGCAAACCCACTGAAGGCCGTTGGAGGACACCGTCGACACAGCAGTGGCGTAACCAAGGGAGTGACAAGTCGATCTCGGCACAAACAGAACTAACGGCCGAAGGAAAGTCCGCGCGTGATACCCTCACGCTCTGCGCCCCTCCTGCCCGTTCTGACCTCAGAATCCACTGCCGGATTTCAACACACTTGAGCCAGCGATCATCCACGAAACCTGCAAGCTAAATTCGCGCCGCCTATCGGGATGCCAGTGAAAGAAGGCACTGGGAAGACAAGAGATAAAATCGACTAGAGCCGCCACGGCTTACTGCATATTCGACAAACTCTCGTAATCCCTAAACATTAGTTTATTTCACTGTAGAGACTCACAGATAACTTTGTGTTGTTCTTCAAGGTAGTGAAGTGGCAGGCCCTGACTCATAAGCTGTTTACCAACACCAGATTCACGCTCATTGTTCCTTCAAGGCCTCGTACCGCCCGAAATTCATTCGTTTCCTAGTCTCAACCTTTTCAGTTGAGTATCCTCTGATCCCTGTACAGGGTGAGTCAGGAGGAAGTCCTTGGGGGTGGTAGTATTGGTGACGGTGAACTAAAAACTTCAAGTGGACATATCGTTGATAGACAGTGAAATCCTCTTAATTCCAATTTGTTGAATTTAGCAGGTGAAGCATTTTTCTTGAAAATAATATAAAATGATACAGAAAGTAGCTACATTTGTAGCTGTATAGTACAAGTTCAGTTATCGACGGATTAGAGAAACTGAGGCACTGTCAAATATTACGGTTTTGAACATGGCTGACTCTCAGCAATGTTATATAAGTTTCAATGGAGAAACTGCACAGCCAATCGGTTGCAAATGATTTTTAATTCATTGCCCTAGGTTTCGAGACCTCTAAGGATGTCTTCATCAGAATGAAATTTTAACAACCATAAAGTTACATTTCGAGCAGGCAATAGTCAAAATTACGAGCAGAAATGTTCAATTCGAAAATTAAAAGTATTTCAAATCTCTCTTTGATTATGGAATTACTGGTTATTGTATTATGAGTTTTCACAGACAGATGGAGCTACGACGTTTTCATTACCTACCATCGATATGCCCTTTCTTAACTATATCCGACATATAGCTGTTGAAAAATCTCGAACATCAGTCGCATGTTCTTATTCAGCATAACTTACATGAGGAGGCAACCAAAGCAACATTAGGGTGCGTAGTGTAGTCTTTACTGACCATTTCAATGTGCACTTCACTAGCGCACGGTGGGAAAACGAGTTCTGCAAATGTACATGTTGTTTACTGCTGTGGATGCGCGTGTGTATTACAGTGTTGTTACGAGTACAATCAAAACAGTACGGGTCAGGGTAGTGAAAATGCCACAGTCTCAACGCATGTGGAGATTGGTGACACGATCTTTGTGGTTTTACAAAAGGAACTACAGGGCCGCTGTTCGCGAATACGAACGAGGATTTCCTAGTCACAGAGTCCCTGTCAGCAGGGTATTTAGTACGGAGTTTGCCAGGTTGCGTCAGCTTAGTACGCTTCCCAGTGCAAGTGTTGTATCTGAACGTCTCTTGCAACAGAATTTTAATGAAGCGGAAAACTAGCTAAACTGTAGAATGAAAGGCTTTTCTTGGAACACTTTTATTTCTAACATAATGAAAGATGAATAATATTTAGTTTGTGTGTGTGTGTGTGTGTGTGTGTGTGTGTGTGTGTGTGTGTGTGTGACGAAGGAATTCATGATGCATTGCAAGTGCTAGTCACAACTACTTCTCAGAAAAGAAAGCTAACTATCCACAGTGAGGATATTCACTTGTTAAAAACCATGCATCCCCTTCATTACTCCTCTCCATTGTGGCACTTGCTGGAGCTGCAAACTGCAACCCCATTTAAAGTTAACCAAGTTAAAGTGTGTGCACTGTACTCACTCTTCGTAAATCACTTGATTGCTGCACTCCTTACTTATGAATTGGCAAAAACTGGAGGACTTCAGGCTGATAATTCTTTGTGTCTGACCATAACCACTAATAGTAATAATAATAATACTCTGTACAACACTACAGTAGCCCTTATGTAGTTACTGCTGTGTCGTACTGTCAATTAATTCACCGTATTTGTTTCGAAGCGAGTAACTAAACAATTTCTGGACTGCTACAGGTACTCTGTACATTTTGGAGAAGACGTTTCCTCGACATATTTAGCATTTGTCAGGTATGTGTCTCATACTTATCGTCAGCGATGGACGGGACAAGCACATCATGCGTGTGTAGATGGTAGACTATGTGAGGAACCTGTAACCTCCACCGCATTAATGTTACTAATTGAGAAAAAGTTGAGAGGCACCCACATGCCTTGCTCATACTGTGGCATCAAGCAGTCAGGCCTGCAAGATGAGTGGTCTGCCAAGCGAGTGAACTCATTCTTATTTATCGAGTAACATGAACTCTAGTACTCACAATTAAGTTACAAGTTATTCTCCTGTTTGAATATTACGCAACGGTTACGGAAACGCACATCTGACTATTAGTAATTTACACAACTCTGACTGTTCACTACGCACTGGCAATACCACATTTTCTTTCTTATTTAACGGCTTTGATCAACACGTGGCCATGGCACTGAATATTAATGGCGCACACATTATAAATTCTGGATATCATGACAACATACTATTCGAAGGAAAAGGCTACCAATCTTTTTCTTTTCACTATCTTTTTTATTCCGATAAATTCTATAACCTAAACACACCATTACATTTTCTACAACAATTACATATGAGAAACTCCGCCCAGTGGACATGGCTTTACATTGGTGATTCTCTATCTTATGGTCTCGTAATTACCTAACACTACAGTGCACTTTCTGGATAGGATGGTGGATCTTTTGCTATATCTCACACTTCGACTCTCACACCCATCGTCACGAAAATTTCCTCCAGACCGAGCGGTACAAAAAGGACCATGCATAACCCACTGCCTCTGAACCTATCTTGCTACTCTCCCATGCAAACCACACATACTTAAATTACATGAAATACACCACACTGCCAACATGGAATACAACACAAGGAATAGTCACAACGTTATAATCACATCACTTTCAGCTTTCCCACTTCAATTAGTATTTATCACAGTTTCACACGACACTGCCTCACTTCGTAATTTTTCTTTCCTACTATGAACTCTGGCGGATATATGCACGTCTTCCTGTGCAATGCAAGCCAAGTGGCGTTGCTGGATAGACGGCTGACTCACCTTGCTTCTCTCTCAGAGTATTATAGTTTGAATCAAGCGTCACACGGAAACATAACACGCAAAGTAATATTAAGAACATATTCGTCACACACGCGAGTATTCAACTGATACCATGGACGAGTACTTCTCTTTATCCTTTGTCTCACACACAGATTGAGACTCGCACAGTACTCACCACGTGGAAGTACTCGTCTCTAATTTCAAGTCCTGCACACGCCATTTCTTAAATATTTCCAACTCATAGTACACACGCTAGTAATTCAGCTTAACTTAAGCACTCGGAAGTATTTCAACTTATTGCTACACGTGGTTTCATTGTGACCGTTGGTCACTTCCGAAGATTACTACGATCCCCTTAATATTACCTGCCTGATATTTAATTCTCCCCACAAAAGTTCCTGAAATAGAGAAATTATTATTCCAAACTACTCTCAAGTATTTCACATGCATACCATGTCTCCACTCTTTTGTCTTTACGGAGCACACCTAACACAGGTCTTACCAACACTAGATACAGCGCCAGAGTGCTGAAACATGGCCGTTCTTCAGGTCCTCTCGCACCTCCGTCGAGGTGGCGGAAGACCATGCTACCCATTGGTCAGCCACATTTCAGGCGCTCAAAGCTCCGGTAAATTTCATCTCTTTGGTTCCACCAAAGGTGACCAAAAGATCGTCTCAAAGATGATCATATATTAACATTCACTATCTGCGGTTAGCAGACGACCATACATTCATTCATTTAACAGATCTCACCAAACTGGATGTAGGGATTTATTTTGTGGGAGTGCACATGTGATCAATTAAATAAACAAATTGTCATTCTTTCCCACACTGGTATCCGGCTTTGCTGTATTAATTGAAATTGAGTTATTATTAGAAAAAATATGTTGTTCTGACAAGAATAACGAAGAATGTTGTACCTCTTTTCAATGTCGGGCGGTACTGTACCCTTTCAAAGTAGTTATTGATAACCTATACAAATAGTATCAGAGTCTTACAGAATTGTGATAATAGTAATAATCTTTTGAAAATAATTTAGTTTCGTGACTGAAATAGAATCGAATCGTTCAGTTTTTACCCCTCAGAAAATTTCATTTTACCCCTCAGGGGGTAACTACCCCAGTTGGAAACCACTGCTCTAGAAGAATTGCTGCATAGCTTGGTATTCCACAAACACGTATGATGTGCACAGTACATGAGCAGGGCCTGCGTTAGCCTCGTCGGCACGGTGTGAAAAATCTGAATGCAGGAGATGATTCCAAACGAAGCGAATTCTGTCAATGGAGCATCGCCAATGAACGCTGTATTCTGGTCATTTATGTGTCAATATTTATCCGGAACGGCTACATGCACATCTCTCACGTGTGGGCACATCAAAATCTACACGCTACTGTGGCAATAATTTTTCAACGACGATTCTCAGTGAACATGTGGTATTAATCATGTGGTATTGATGGTCGTGTTGATGATGTAGTACTGATCACTACTCCATCGGCGCAGTTGTTTTAGAAAATCGTCCTATTGAAGTACAGTATCTTGATCTGCTTCAAGTTGTGTTAGCGGAATTCTTCGAGGACATTCCTTTGGCAAAACACGAAATGGTATGTACTTTGAGCACGGCGCAGCTCCTTCAGATTCCGTACAGCCAGTGACACAGTATCTCACTGAAACGTATCATGGGCGCCGGATCAGTCGTCAAGGAGCCATTTCATGGCCACAGAAGTCATCCGATCTCCTTCCATCAGATTACTGTTGGTGGGGTTGGATAAAGAGTGAAGTCTACAAGCGCAGAGTGGACACAAAGGTGGAACTTGTCGCTCGTATTTTACATGCATGTGATGCAGTAAAGGACCGTACCAATGAGCTCAGATCAGCTACACAGCAGCTGTATACAAGAACTGCAAAACACATTGCAGTTGTCGCTATACTGTTTGAACATCTTTTGTGAGGTAATGTACACAGTTAAACAAAACATTAGATCACAATGCTTCATTTACTATTACCTGCATTTGTCCTGTTCCCCATTGTTTTCAATTAGTTTCCTCGGAAACTGTTATGAACAGGATCTAAGTTCATACGATGGATTTTATTCTGAACCACTAAACTCTCACCCCTTAAAGCATGTGTGTTTCCTCCTGATCACTCTGTATAATTTTGACCCTGAAGGTTTTGGACACAGATGGTCCGTTCATCTGTGTTCCTTAGCAAGTAGAATTAACGGATTACATAAAGAAGATTCCAAGAAGAACTCAACGATTTGTCACAGAATTGCTCCTTCAGCACAAGAGTGTCAAAGAAATGTTCTTACAACCACTAAACGGAGACGATATAAGAGGGTAGCTGTTCAATGCGGAACTACTCTCATAAGTGCAGTGGCTATGAAGCAAGAAACATACAACGTCCGCCGTGTTAGATTCATCATGTTGTTGTTGTTGTTGTTGTTGTTGTCTTCAGTCCTGAGACTGGTTTGATGCAGCTCTCCATGCTACTCTATCCTGTGCAAGCTTCTTCATCTCCCAGTACCTACTGCAACCTACATCCTTCTGAATCTGCTTAGTGTATTCATCTCTTGGTCTCCCTCTACGATTTTTACCCTCCACGCTGCCCTCCAATGCTAAATTTGTGATCCCTTGATGCCTCAAAACATGTCCTACCAACCGATCCCTTCTTCTAGTCAAGTTGTGCCACAAACTTCTCTTCTCCCCAATCCTATTCAGTACCTCCTCATTAGTTACGTGATCTACCCACATTATCTTCAGCATTCTTCTGTAGCACCACATTTCGAAAGCTTCTATTCTCTTCTTGTCCAAACTAGTTATCGTCCATGTTTCACTTCCATACATGGCTACACTCCATACAAATACTTTCAGAAACGACGTCCTGACACTTAAATCTATATTCGATGTTAACAAATTTCTCTTCTTGAGAAACGCTTTCCTTGCCATTGCCAGTCTACATTTTATATCCTCGCTACTTCGACCATCATCAGTTATTTTACTGCCTAAATAGCAAAACTCCTTTACTACTTTAAGTGTCTCATTTCCTAATCTAATCCCCTCAGCATCACCCGATTTAATTTGACTACATTCCATTATCCTCGTTTTGCTTTTGTTGATGTTCATCTTATATCCTCATTTCAAGACACTATCCATTCCGTTCAACTGCTCTTCCAAGTCCTTTGCTGTCTCTGACAGAATTACAATGTCATCGGCGAACCTCAAAGTTTTTACTTCTTCTCCATGAATTTTAATACCTACTCCGAATTTTTCTTTTGTTTCCTTTACTGCTTGCTCAATATACAGATTGAATAACATCGGGGAGAGGCTAAAACCCTGTCTCACTCCTTTCCCAACCACTGCTTCCCTTTCATGCCCCTCGACTCTTATAACTGCCATCTGGTTTCTGTACAAATTGTAAATAGCCTTTCGTTCCTTGTATTTTACCCCAACCACCTTCAGAATTTGAAAGAGAGTATTCCAGTTAACGTTGTCAAAAGCTTTCTCTAAGTCTACAAATGCTAGAAACGTAGGTTTGCCTTTTCTTAATCTTTCTTCTAAGATAAGTCGTAAGGTTAGTATTGCCTCACGTGTTCCAACATTTCTACGGAATCCAAACTGATCTTCCCCGAGGTCCCATTCTACCAGTTTTTCCATTCGTCTGTAAAGAATTCGCGTTAGTATTTTGCAGCTGTGACTTATTAAACTGATAGTTCGGTAATTTTCACATCTGTCAACACTTGCTTTCTTTGGGATTGGAATTATTATATTCTTCTTGAAGTATGTGGGTATTTCGCCTGTCTCATACATCTTGCTCACCAGATGGTAGAGTTTTGTCATGACTGGCTCTCCCAAGGCCATTAGTAGTTCTAATGGAATGTTGTCTACTCCCGGGGCCTTGTTTCGACTCAGGTCTTTCAGTGCTCTGTCAAACTCTTCACGCAGTATCTTATCTCCCATTTCATCTTCATCTACATCCTCTTCCATTTCCATAATATTGTCCTCAAGTACATCGCCCTTGTATAAACCCTCTATATACTCCTTCCACCTTTCTGCCTTCCCTTCTTTGCTTAGAACTGGTTGCCATCTGAGCTCTTGATATTCATACAAGTGGTTCTCTTCTCTCCAAAGGTCTCTTTAATTTTCCTGTAGGCAGTATCTATCTTACCCCTAGTGAGACAAGCCTCTATATCCTTACATTTGTCCTCTAGCCATCCCTGCTTAGCCATTTTGCACTTCCTGTCGATCTCATTTTTGAGACGTTTGTATTCCTTTTTTCCTGCTTCATTTACTGCATTTTTATATTTTCTCCTTTCATCAATTAAATTCAATATTTCTTCTGTTACCCAAGGATTTCTATTAGCCGTCGTCTTTTTACCTACTTGATCCTCTGCTGCCTTCACTACTTCATCCCTCAGAGCTACCCATTCTTCTTCTACTGTATTTCTTTCCCCCATTCCTGTCAATTGTTCCCTTATGCTCTCCCTGAAACTCTCTACAACCTCTGGTTGTTTCAGTTTATCCAGGTCCCATCTCCTTAAATTCCCACATTTTTGCAGTTTCTTCAGTTTCAATCTGCAGTTCATAACCAATAGATTGTGGTCAGAATCCACATCTGCCCCTGGAAATGTCTTACAATTTAAAACCTGGTTCCTAAATCTCTGTCTTACCATTATATAATCTATCTGATACATTTTAGTATCTCCAGGGTTCTTCCATGTATACAACCTTCTTTCATGATTCTTAAACCAAGTGTTAGCTATGATTAAGTTGTGCTCTGTGCAAAATTCTACCAGGCGGCTTCCTCTTTCATTTCTTACCCCCAATCCGTATTCACCTACTATGTTTCCTTCTCTCCCTTTTCCTACTGACGAATTCCAGTCACCCATGACTATTAAATTTTCGTCTCCCTTCACTACCTGAATAATTTCTTTTATCTCGTCATACATTTCATCAATTTCTTCATCATCTGCAGAGCTAGTTGGCATATAAACTTGTACTACTGTAGTAGGCATGGGCTTTGTGTCTATCTTGGCCACAATAATGCGTTCACTATGCTGTTTGTAGTAGCTAACCCGCACACCTATTTTTTTATTCATTATTAAACTATTCCTGCATTACCCCTATTTGATTTTGTATTTATAACCCTGTAATCACCTGACCAAAAGTCTTGTTCATCATAACGACCACGAAAGTAAAATTAGACAAATGTGGGTAGCAACAGTCTTAATCTTAATTCTGGACACTTTGTTGAAATTTTCAGTCATTTTAACATTACGAATGTAAGTAAGTTTTGATATCTTAATTAATAAATTATGCTTTCAGTTTTTATTTATGATATGTCCTACTGAATAGTTATCATTTTTTAGAGAATGTGATGTTATTTTTTATTAAAAATGAATAAAAAGACTTCTGTTGTGACAAATCAATCAATGGAAGCGTGTTATTATTGCTTTATCTAGTGAGAAAAAGCGTTCCGAACATTGTTGTAACTTCAGTAGTAGCAAAATATCGTTGTTGCTGGAGTGTAAGATAGATTTCTTTAGTGTGAACTAAGTTGAGACGGATTACACATTGAAAACGATGTCTCCTGTACCGAAATGGGCTAATCGTTCACCACAGGAAAAAGGTTGGGTGGAGGCGCTACAAAATCGGATATGAGGAAAGTTTGCAACTTGTATGAAGAAACTGGGTCAATAAAAACTGCAACGATATTGACTGATGAAGACTGTCGTAGAATCTTCCGTCTTTCTCTGCAAGATCGGCAACGTACAGCAAAAGATATAAATGCCATCTTGAAGACTTCAGGGGTTGAAGTTTCTGATCGAACCATGAGACAGAAACTATGGCGAAAATTATGTGAAAGCGAGGACTGCAAGGAAGAAGCCTTATCCTAACAAACGTGTGCAATGGGCACCAGCACACTGGGAATGGGCGCAAGTAGACTGGGCTGAGGTCATTTGGACTGACGAGACTAAGATCAGTTAGGAAAAGTGATGATCGATGGGACTGCTATGTCAAAAATCTACGGATACCAGTCACTGAATGCTGGTCCCTATTTTCACTGGACCAGAGATGGGAATCTTCCTACACGTCTGTCAGGGAGCCTGAAGATGGCATAATGTATCGCCGAAACTGATTGCTCAATAAAATAACAATTGGAAAATTAGACAGCTGAATGGTGTTTTGATTCTAGATTCTGTACTGAACAGTCTAGGTCCCGCAACCATCTCTATAAAGATGGACGTACAGGGACTATGATCAGTTAAGTTCGTTCGTCGTCGACCAGGCGAAGACTTACTGCCTCAGTACACCACCGTCAGTATGAAGTGTTTGTTATATCCCATCAGCGTCATGGTGTGGACCTGCATGGCAAGCCATGGCGTTGAACGTCTGTTAGTGTTGCAGGACAAAATTACTGCAAAAAAAAAATACCAGGACGAAATCTTAGTGTTGAAATTGCTGCCCTCTACCCGCGATTTGTTTGAAGATAACAGCCGTCAGCGCATCTTTCAGCAAGGCAGTGCGCCATGTCATACAGCAGCGAAAATCAATAAGAAATGGTTCGATGACCATCAGATTAGTGTGCTGCCTTGGCCTGACGACACCCCCGACCTGAACCCATTTTTAGAACTCGTGGTTCACGACGAAATCCCAGTAACAAGAGGTCATAGTCAGTTCGTGGTTCAGAGTGATCAGACCAGAAGATCTTAGACATCTGGTGGACTCGATGCTGTGCTGAGTCGAGGCAGTGATCGAAATTAGATCTCCTACGTAATACTAAGAAATATTGCAATAACGCTGTGTCAATCAATGTGTAACTTTATGAAATTGATGGGTTTTGAGTAATTTGTTTCATTTTTCTTAAAATTATTAATTAAATTTTTATATTTGAACTTTAATTTTCAAGTACTGAACATTAAGCCCTGTTTCCTGAAATTTTTTGGTGAATTGTAGTGTATATTTCCAGTAAAATAAACTCCTGAATGCGATGTTCAATGAATGTCTACAAAGTGTCCAGAATTAATGGCACTACTGTAGTACCGGCAAATGTAACAGGAAGAGGTGGTTGGGAGGGGTGAGGAGAGGGGAAGGGAATTATTCTGGTTCACCGAGTACCCTCTGTAACACAGTGTAGAGACTTAGGTAGATTTCTGTGACTCAAGTTTTGATCAGGCTGCTGGCTGCCTGCATGTAGAGTGTAGACTGTCTTTGCTGCTGTCTTAGGAGGCGGAGCATGGTAGGCCCCTCGCAGCGGCCGCATTTTACCACCAGGAAATATCGCCGGCACTTATTTCACAGCAGTCTGTGTGCACCCGCTGCCGTCCTGGAGCGACTGGAACGATGGAGAATCCCTGTCCCTTCCGGGATTGAACCCGCGACCGCGACCTCTAGCCCTCTGCTCGCTCGGTCTCCATAGCCACAGAGACGTCGATGTAACTTAGTATTTCAGATGCCTCATAACCGATTACAAAATTATGAACATTAGTACTGCACAAAGGCTGGATTGGTCGCCAACCTAAAAGTCGTGCTTCAAAAATAGAATGAATGTACTGTTGTTAATATTCTACGGGGTAGCATTTTTCCATAAGTTTAATTAACATAGCAGATACACATAAAAGAGACTTTAATCATCAATAATATACTATATTCTCGTCCACTATTACAACAGTCCTCCAACGCTGGGGTAACTTTTCGTTTCCGCAATTGTATCTATCACGTGGTTTTGAGGCATCTTCGGAAGGCGGAAGTTTCTTGAAGGTTGTCCGACAGAGAGCGGAAAAGGTGAACATCTGAGGGCGCAAAATGAGGTGAGTAAGATGGCTGCGGAATGACTTCCCAAGCCAACTCCTATATAGTGTTTTTTGTCAGTCTAGCAGAATGCAGGCGGGCGTTATCATAGGTGTAGCATCACTCCACGCAGACTTCCTGGTAGTCGTTCTCGGACTGCACCTGCAAGACATATTAGCTGTGGACAACAAATGTCAAGTTGTTGCCTTGTTTGGTCTCAACCATTCCTTTCATTTCCTTATCTTAATATAAGGACACCATTTCACGTTACCACTCACGATACAGGATAGGAACGCTCTCTTTGTTGCTCACGAGCCAGCTGATGACGAGCACGCAGTTACGCACGATGTCCCCCCGCTGATTTCTGCGAATTTTGCGGTACCCAGACAACTGATTGTTAAACCTTTCACACGTCATGCAAATGTCGCACTCTCGAGTACGCTGACGTGGATCATTGTGGATTCATGTGTGTAAACAATCTTCATCAAACCCCGAACGTCTTCCTGTACGTGGAGAGTCACTAATGTCAAAATGATCCTTCTTAAAACAAGAAAACCATTTTCTTGCCGTGCTCGGTCCAGTGGCATTATCCCCATACACGGTGCAAAAGTTTCTGCCTGCTTCTGCTGCTGTCACCCCTCTATTGAAATCAAAACATAGGAATTCATCGCAAATGTTCCGATTTCTCCATTTGGCGCTCGACTTTCTAGCGTCCACAGCTCCACTCTCTCTCTCTCTCCCAAAATGATAAAATGGTAACACGTAAACTCAAATAACAACAAATAAAAAATGACAACCGATAAATAAAGCCACAGCAACCGGAACAGCAACATGCAAAACAAATCCGCTAAGAACTTTTGCACCAACCTAATACTTTTGGAGCAAGAGTTTTTGATTAGCGATCAATCCAACCTTACTGTGCTACTACTGTTCATTTCCAGCATTGTCGCCTGCCCTCGACGCGACTTTATGTCGCAGTTGGATTACAAGATTAGTGGTGACTGTCTGGAAGCCCGACATATTGTTCAAATATTTAGGGGTAATACTAGGAAGCCATATTGAAATAGGACGATCATATAAATCGGTCTCAGGTAAGGTGAACGGATAGCTTGGATTTACTGGAAGAGTTCTTGCAATGTGCAGTGCATCAGTAAAGGAAATCACATAAGAAGCGCAGGAGTTAGCAGTTCTAGAGCATCGCCGGCCGCGGTGGCCGAGCGGTTCTAGGCGCTTCAGTCCGGAACCGCGCGACTGCTACGGTCGCAGGTTCGAATCCTGCCTCGGGCATGGATGTGTGTGATCTCCTTAGGTTAGTTAGGTTTAAGTAGTTCTAAGTTCTAGGGGACTGATGACCTCAGATGTTGGTCCTATAGTGCTCAGAGCCATCTGAACCATTTTTTCTAGAGGATCAGTAATTCACCCTCCCCATCCCACTCGCATATGTAAAACAGCATGTTTAAGGTTTACTGGAAGTCTTAATGGTCTCATTACCAAATAATGCATGAGTATAGTCTGAGTAATTTGAGCTCCGTTTTAAGAAAAGCTAGTTTTTCATAGATACTAAATTTTTATGACACCAGTGACATCATATGTCCTGAACTATGTGTCATACAATGACATAATTTTATAGGAACATTTAGTGGTATTTGTGGGTACTGACTGCATAATGTGTTCAGAATCTAGTTCTAAGAAAAGAAGTTATAAATAAAAACGGCATGTCTAACGCTGAAGCTTTAATGTACGAACAGTGAATACGAAGCAACTGATAACCTCTTTTACCTTTCATTATTTTGTGGAGAGGTATCAGCGAGAAAATGTTTCGAAAAGGTTTGAAATTACGTGGAAAGTTATTTGGAAGTGGTTAAGTGCTCTCATTTTTAAATACACGATGGATATAGTCTGGGTAACTTGTAGACCATGAATAAGCAGCTCCAAGACAGATACACAGCTTCTTACTTTAATATTTGGCAATTGTCTTAAACTTTTCACGCAAGATTACACCTCTTAATAAGTAGAGCACGACAGCATTTCTTTTTTTTAATTCGGTCAGTAATTATATGAAATATTGAAAATAAAACTTTTGTTGCCCCTGGAACACACTAGATGGACAACCTACAACTCGAAGTAGGTGACTGTTATAGCCATTTAGTAATTCAGATGCTCCAGCCTTTGGAGTCTATCAAGTATGACAGCACATACTGAACAAATTCAGAGACATGCTGTTAGACAGATATAATCTGTGCAACAGTCTAACGTAAGTGTTCATGGAACTTAAATGATAATTTGTGGAAGAAATGCAATGTGGTTCTCACGAAATTCTTTTCCATAAATTGAGAGAATCTACATTTGAGGAAGAATTGAGAGGTGGCATGAGCCCCCTCTCATATTTCTATCTTACGACTCTCCTCTCTATTTGCATGCGGTGGAGGGCTGCTATTCCTTCACACGCGGACTTCCCACGCAGCGTCTCTCGTCACCCGGGTGGTCCTGTGACAGGCGGGTTAAGCCGACGTGTGTGAGGCAGTCGAGTGAATGCTTTGCAGACGCCGACATTGTCAAGAGACACGCCCGCTGGGGTGTGAAGTAGCGGCTGGGCTAGAGGTTCCGTTACTTCGGAGAAACTTAGCGAAAACACTTTCTGGCGGGCTACCAGCGAGGCGTGGGAATGACTTGTGTACCCTGGCAGTTGTGGCTGGAAAATTCCCGCACTTTCTGCAAAATAGTAACGGTGATTGGTTTGCTCAGGGCATAGCGCCGTGACGTAGCAAAATCAGCACAGAAATTGGCGCCAAGAATCTCCATTGGTGGAATGGTAGTGCTCCGGCAATGGAGTGGAATTTCCGCCAGTTTTCGAGTTGCTGATTGGAACGTTTAACCTCGGCCACTGTCGTGGGGGCGGAAATGTTCTGTGTTCGGCCTGTACGGGTGCTCTTGTGGGGAATCGGCAGTCGCCTTTCGGTCGAGGACGTCGAAGCAACCAGCCCTCGCCTGCGGTACGCCAGATCGTGTTCTGGCAGTCAAGAAGACAGTTTTGGTAATGTATGTCCGCAGCACCGGCAGATAGGAATTTTCCTAGGTGATAATCAGAGCTCAGCAGAGCGCGCCTGTTCGTCTTTTTCTAACTTTGTTCTGTCTTGAGTAGCAGCAATTATTGTTGGATCAGCTGTGTGATTCTCTTGAGATTTGAGTGACAAGGAATTGGCTCCACATACCACCTCGTCTTAATCCTCACGATCTAGTTTAGGGACAACTTCACCTTTATAGTGTTTGTATGAATCTCCAAATTTGAGCCAATTTGATGTATTATATTTCCTGTGTTTCTTTTACTATTCTGTGTTTAGTCTTAATAAATCATATTGTTATTTTGGACAGAACTTTCATTCTGTTAATCGATAGAGCAACCCTATCATTCCTCACTATGCTAATGAAACCTTTGTTTATTTAACTTATTTATCAAATTAAATTATTGCAGGTGCCAAACTCTCTTCTACTCCACTGGCAGGGTTGATTAGAGTCAGTTCGCATATTTTTTTTATCCTTGTGCAACAGCAAAAGTTGGAGTTAGAATAGGGGGGGCTTAGAGCATGATTTACATATGTGGATTCTAGTAGAATTTAGTGATAAATACACTGCTAGCCCCGGCCCCTCGCATAATATGGCGACCCTGCCAGGATCTTTCCTGAGAATCACTGATTAACAAACAGTATTCTTAGGACGAACATTCAAATTTTTTTTCTCTAATTTTTTTATTGATTAATACCCAAGTTTTTTTCTGGTAGTTCCGCGTTTAGTTTTAAGTAGCGGCGCATGATTACAGTTTTTGTTTTCAGTGTATATTTTTTTTTTGTTCATTGTTTTTTGTGTTTCGTTGATGTGGTGTCCGTACCACATCGCACTTTGTCGGATTTGTGTGCGGTTTCTGTACCACATCAAATTGTGTTTGTGATTACAGCGTTGGAACAGCGTTGTTGAAATTGTATGTCTATGTGTAAAAATATATGGAGTAGATTAATTTAATTGTGCATTCTAGATAAATTTGTTTTTATGAATGATAACGAGAAGTAAGGCACGACTATTATCGATCGAAGCTAAAACAAAAGAGGATAGAATAATGGATAAGGGGCAGTTTACTGACGGGAATAGGTTCGGAGATGAGATGGGCACATTTTTAGCAGGACAGGACGCCAGGGTCATTGATGAGGAAGGTGATTTGGACGCGATCTTAGAGCAGCGTTGCGGCCGTGATTATGATAGTGAGGTAGAGGATGAAACAGAGACAGTCACACAGGTCGAGACGGTAGCAGAAGTTTATAATCAAACGAATAAGAGCAGACAGGGGCCAGCTCGGCCACGTCAGAGCTCTAGCGCCCAGGTGTCCAGAGTTACATCACCCATGTGTGACGAGGATCAAATTGATGACATTAACCCAATACTGAGCTTCCTACGATCAATGAAAGAAGAAGCTGACGAACAGCGTAAGAAGGAGAAAGAAGAAGCTGACGAACAACGCAAGAAGGAGAAAGAAGAAGCTGACGAACAACGTAAGAAGGAGAAGGAAGAAGATGAGAAACAACGTAAGAAGGAGAAGGAAGAAGATGAGAAACAACGTAAGAAGGAGAAAAAAGAAGCTGACGAACAGCGTAAGAAGGACACGGAGGCAATAATTTCGCATATAGGGGAAATTCGTGGGGAATTATTAACAATAAAGAAAGAATGTGGAGAAGCAAAACAAATGTCAATGGTAGCACAAAAAGTAGCAGGCCTAGCCAAAACTGCAGCAACAGGGGCAATGAAAATCGCAAGAGTAACTTCTCAACTCGCAGAGCGCTTGCGACGTGCGACACAACTCCACTCAAAATCCCTAGCGGCCTTAAAGACTCAAGGTAATATTGCGGTTACGAACATCACGAAACGAATGAAAGAAGTAGAGAGTCGGATAGCAAAACTAGAGCGAAACGGGCACACGAGCACTGCGCGTTCGGATACCAATGATGGAGTACACAGGATTGTGTCTCCGAGGAAAAGCCCGCCGTGCTCTAGCCCAGTGACAGCGTGCGGAACGAACAATGCACACGCAGAAACACCTAGTAATAGCTCCAATAATTGTAGCCCACTTAGGAAAGTGAATTCTGAGTGCCACTGCCACTGTGATACGGAGGTAGCACATCACAGTTATCAGCAAGATAGATCAGGACACTCAGCAGACGTGCAAGTATCGGAAACGAGTGACAACACCAGTGCGAGGATCGGACAGGATTTTGATCACAATCACTTCCTGTCGATACTAAGATTCCAAAAGTTCAGAGATAATGGAGGGTCGATGCATCCCAAGAGCTGGGTGATGCAGTTTTCAAATTCATTACCGTCATCATGGCCAACCCTGGCAAAATTAGAATTCATGTGTGGACACATCGAAGGCCAAGCCGCGGAAAAGATGCGGGGTGTGGCAGCGACGTGTCAGACTTATCAGGAATTTGTTGATGCGTTCCTGGGGATCTACTGGTCAAAGGAAACGCAAGACAGGATTAAAGACGAAATAATATTTTGTCCTGAACTGGAAGTGTCCGGGCATAAGAGCGCAACCAAATTTTTTGATGATTTACTCAAGAAGAATCAGTTTTTAGATAGTCCATATAGCAAGGGAGAAATCATCAAATTTTGTTTTTCCAAACTGCCTGTTAGGTATCAACAGACACTTGTCGGCAAGTGTGGATCTGACATCGAAGCATTCAAGAGTCTATTGCGCGAACTCGAAGTAGTCTTCGATAAACAAGACGCAAAGGACAGGAAGAAGGCGCAAAATAACAAATACCACGGGCCAGCAAGGGCAGACGACAACAGATCGCATAATCGCGCTCGTCAGTTAGGAAACCAGGGTTACGGAAATCAAGGTTACGCAATTCAAGATTATGGAAACCAGAGACACGGAAACCAGGACGTCAGGGAACAGGGTCAATCTAGACAAGGAATCTGGGACAGGAGGAATAACGAACGGCAAAGCGACCGTAACTGGAGAGAGCGAAATCAAGGACCACAGGAGAACCAGGAGATTGAAATTAGACCTGCAAATCCTAAGGCACGTCAGAGGAGGGGGAGTCTGACAAGGGATTGGCGCTAGTCCATAGGACTCCACCACATCTCTCACACAAAGAAGTTCGTGGAATAATAGTAGTTTAAGTGGTGTACATAGTAGAATAGGCAAATATATGAACCTTTCTTCGGGGAACAATAATCGTTGCATTAATAGATTAAGATTGTTAAAGTATTAACACGCTGCGTTTTCTCGCATAAGAATTTACTGGTGTTAATTTTTTTTGTCTATGTTCGGGATCTCCTCTGTCGTTGCGATAAGAGGCACTACCTTTCCATGAGCAATGTTTTTGTCCTTTCCTATCTGGTGTCCATGTTAAGGGATAAAGATGAGTGACGAGATGTCGCACAAACGGGCGCATACAAGAACGTGCTCTTAGAAGCGTTCTGAGAAGTCGTGATACGCTCCATAGCGGCCACAACCAGTTCGTGAGTCGTTCATACCAATGCTTGCAGGCACGCGTCAGTGCACTGCAAGATTGAGGTATATTGCGTGATTTCGAGGATGAAATGGGCAGTATAGTTTTTGCAGAGCTGCGCCAGCATCGTTTGTCTTGCAAGTCGGGGTGATCCTGTGAGCGTTTTACTCCAATGGTGCCCTAGACGAGAGAAATGCGAGCATAAAGCCTACCATGCCAATGTGCTGGTTGGGGATTTAGCGTGCTGCTCATGACTGTCACAGATGAATAACCAGGGACTTATACTTGGATATTCGTGACATACTGTGTAGCTGGCGTGTGTTGGGCGACTGAATCCTCAACAGGAACCACCCCTGGCTTGGTCATATTACATTGCTTCTGGAAAGGTGTGCTTTGATCCCGAAAACCGCATAAGATAGAGAAGGAAGTTGCAACTATAAATTTATTGTCGTGTATAGCCATGGCTAACCCAGTCTCTGGAGTTTCAGTGAGGCGTAGTGAGAACTCGGAGGCCATGTCGTACGGCGCGCACATCACTGTCGTCAATAGCGGCGAGCAGCGAGACATCTCAACGTAACAGGAATTATGTCATGAAACCACAGACCCGAGATGGAGGGACGACCGGCGAGCGAACGTACAATAGTTGCATGTTCGAACGTACAATAGTTGCATGTTCTTTATAGCTCAGTAAAACTTCAGCCTGCATAATAATATAATTTATTTAGAAGACATAGAATGTAGATCGTTGGCATATGGTAGTTAATTCTTGAGCATGTCTACTGTCGATCTATATAATTAATAGTAATATTAGTGCGGGCCCGCACATTTAGTTGTTCATCCATTACAAAGCATCAGTTATCACACACCATGTACATACTGAGATCGGTCTCTACACATATATCAAAATAAATTATTTCCATGTCTAGATTAGATGTTATAATGATTGCCATAGATTAATAACTATAAAAGTAAAATAAGAGTGTCTGAAATGACAGACCATCAATGTTTCATTATGTAAATTTATTATAACATAGAAGGTCATGGGAAAAAGTTAGGCATAAGATTTTTGTAAGAATTGTGCAGATGACGAGGATCGTGGCAATGCGGAGGCCGGCCGGAGCGGGAACAAGAGGTCTACAGCTACCTGCAAGAAAAGAGCGTCAGCACCCCAACTGACGTGAAGGGCGAGCGCATCCGGTCCACAGGCTGACAGTCACCCGGCCGCCTACCTGAGGGATTACGCGGGACCCTTGCCAGGCCACAAGCGAAAGTGAGGCTGGCCGTTGACACTGACACGCGACCCACACGCGACAGCCTGCTAGCTCTCCGGACGCGGCAGCCGTTTGGAGGGATTCCCTGCGGCAGACCACGTTGTCGTGAGTACACGAAGAAGATCACATATCGTGTCAGAACCTGCGCCTCATGTGCCTCAGGACAGAAAGGGACGCTATATACTCACCTGTTTGGGTTTTTACAACTCACTAGCATTGGCCGATCTGCATACACAAAGCAGTATCGTGCCACACTAACAAATGTATGGTCTCATTTCTAACTTCTCCTCTCTTTTAGAGAGCAGTTTTAGCAATCATCACTCCTAGTTCGATCCTGTATGGATGACCTCACACACTTGTGGAGTCATTCCACGTGCCATCATCCCTTGTCGAACTGCAATATTGGGAAACGTAAAGTACTGTCCAGCGAGAGAAGAGACCTAGACTAGTGATGTATCCCAACAAATAGACCTCAGAGACAATTAATCGACGTGAGGAGAGCCTATCACTGTGTCTTCCTACCGTACTGCCGTGATCATATGCGTGGGTCTGACTACAATCTCAACAGCGTACTGCAGACACTCCAGAACTCCCTATTGCTGTTGCCACAACGTAGCAACAACACCCGACGTTTAGCCTTATGTGATGTCAGTACTGTGTAATTAGTGAAGTGCTACGGATATTTCTAACAATGTGATTTAGTGCCTCATTCTCAGCACAGTCGTGAACTTTGTGCAATGTGCATGCACAATTTGATGCCCCATGAACCTTTTTTTTTTTTCTTAAATTTCTTTCTCTAGTGTTGGTTTTGTAATGTATGTTATACCTTGTATGTGTTTGTGTTTTACACTGTAATTCTTATTACAAATTACTGTATTGTTCTCCACACCATGTTTTTTTTGTATTTTGTATTTATTGTTGTGTGTATGCGAACAGTGTGCCTGAAGTCCCCATAAACTGAAGCAGATACCACCACTGTCATTGTGAATGGACCATCAGTTCAGGGAACATTTTGTAAAGGTTATTCTTGCTGCAGGGAGACAGAATGAATCGGAGGTTGTAATTAGATTCTGAAAGCTCACAAAGAGATTGTTAACTTAAATAGTATCATGTGTGAGTGAGTTCAGGTTAGTTTAATGATTAAAATTGTTGTAACATCTTGGGCATTTAATTGCGGAGCACTCCAACTCTGATTGTAAAGAATAAACTGCTCCATATTTGGCTCAGATGCCCGGGCCATATTTAGAGCGTGAATGTCTGCGTGAATCGGTGTTTGGAAGGGGCTCCCTGGGTATGGATGTGTGATGTGAGTGTTAGTGTTCCATATTAAGAAGGTGAAGTTGGCTACATCATAAATAATCCTCCCTCTATGAGCTGCATTTTTCAGTTGCAGTGATTTTCTTTATAGAGTGCGGCATGTGGAGCCAGTTGCGAGATTGTTCTTGGGCGATTGACTCACTACCTTGCTCCTAAGTGAGCCAACCGCTCACCAATTACAATCTAAAATGGCGTAGGGGCTATGAGAGGTGGCATGAGCCCCCTCTCATATTTCTATCTTACGACTCTCCTCTCTATTTGCATGCGGTGGAGGGCTGCTATTCCTTCACACGCGGACTTCCCACGCAGCGTCTCTCGTCACCCGGGTGGTCCGGTGACAGGCGGGTTAAGCCGACGTGTGTGAGGCAGTCGAGTGAATGCTTTGCAGACGCCGACATTGTCAAGAGACACGCCCGCTGGGGTGTGAAGTAGCGGCTGGGCTAGAGGTTCCGTTACTTCGGAGAAACTTAGCGAAAACACTTTCTGGCGGGCTACCAGCGAGGCGTGGGAATGACTTGTGTACCCTGGCAGTTGTGGCGGGAAAATTCCCGCACTTTCTGCAAAATAGTAACGGTGATTGGTTTGCTCAGGGCATAGCGCCGTGACGTAGCAAAATCAGCACAGAAATTGGCGCCAAGAATCTCCATTGGTGGAATGGTAGTGCTCCGGCAATGGAGTGGAATTTCCGCCGGTTTTCGAGTTGCTGATTGGAACGTTTAACCTCGGCCACTGTCGTGGGGGCGGAAATATTCTGTGTTCGGCCTGTACGGGTGCTCTTGTGGGGAATCGGCAGTCGCCTTTCGGTCGAGGACGTCGAAGCAACCAGCCCTCGCCTGCGGTACGCCAGATCGTGTTCTGGCAGTCAAGAAGACAGTTTTGGTAATGTATGTCCGCAGCACCGGCAGATAGGAATTTTCCTAGGTGATAATCAGAGCTCAGCAGAGCGCGCCTGTTCGTCTTTTTCTAACTTTGTTCTGTCTTGAGTAGCAGCAATTACTGTTGGATCAGCTGTGTGACTCTCTTGAGATTTGAGTGACAAGGAATTGGCTCCACATACCACCTCGTCTTAATCCTCACGATCTAGTTTAGGGACAACTTCACCTTTATAGTGTTTGTATGAATCTCCAAATTTGAGCCAATTTGATGTATTATATTTCCTGTGTTTCTTTTACTATTCTGTGTTTAGTCTTAATAAATCATATTGTTATTTTGGACAGAACTTTCATTCTGTTAATCGATAGAGCAACCCTATCATTCCTCACTATGCTAATGAAACCTTTGTTTATTTAACTTATTTATCAAATTAAATTATTGCAGGTGCCAAACTCTCTTCTACTCTACTGGCAGGGTTGATTAGAGTCAGTTCGCGTATTTTTTTTATCCTTGTGCAACATCAAAAGTTGGAGTTAGAATAGGGGGGGGGCTTAGAGCATGATTTACATATGTGGATTCTAGTAGAATTTAGTGATAAATACACTGCTAGCCCCGGCCCCTCGCAGAATGAGCGACCATTATGTTCCCATCATCACATATCTCGCCACAACATCATGATAACAGATTATGGTATGTGCAGAAGCATGTAGACATTCTCTGTCGCTCAGCATGCTAGTGGAGTAGCACAGAGCATCGCTAGTATTTATTTCAAGGAGTAGGACAGGACATCGCAAATATTGATGCCAAAGAGTAGGACAGAACATCGCTATTATTGGTGCTAATGAGTAGCATAGAACGTCGCTAATATTGATGCCAAGGAGTAGGACATAACGTTGTTAATACTGATGCCCAAGAGCAAGACGAAATATTACCAATACTGATGCTTAGGGGTAGAATAGAAATCGCTATTATTAGTACTAATGAGTAGGACATAGCATCACTAATACTGATGCCAAGGAGTAGGACAGAACATCACATAACAATGATGCTAAAGATTGGGACAGAACATCGCTAATATTGATGCCAAAAAGTAGGATGCTAGTACTGACACAAAGTACCCTCTGCCACGCAGTGAACTGTATATTGTGGAATAGATCCCGACTGTGTGGAATAAAAAAAAAAGGTTAGTTGTTTCATAATTCGGAAACTATGCATTTAAGGGCAGATTTTCTCTTAAAATTTTGATTTGCAGAAGCTAACCCCCTGCCCCACCTGCATTGCTATTTTCGAAACACTTTTTAATCAATGCGAAGGAGTGGTGCCGCATAAAATACTATCTTTTGAGCAGTCTACCTTGAATAAAAACAACTTATCTTGAAGTAATAGCTCTGGCACTGCTGGTAATTATGGTAGTTATTTACGATCAATTCTAGGAACACATCTAGGGTGCCCCAGGAGCAATGGTCAGTATCCATGGATGTGACAGGAACGATCATTTGTATCAAAAAAGTCTGGTAACCATAGTCTCTAAAATCCATACCTTTAGAGCTATGAGCACTTGCTCAGTAGAAGAGATGTTTCACAGTAGTGAAGATGAACAAGTGCCGATAGCTCTTAAGGTATACACTGTAGAGCCCTTGTTGCGAGGATCTTTATTTTTTTCCCTTATTTTGGTCCATACAACCACTTCTAAAAGTACGAAAGCAAACAGCTTGCAGCAGGAGAGATGTTTTCACAGTATCGAAGATGAAGTTCTCTTAGCTCTTAAGGCATGCATTTTAGAGCCCATGTTTATCAGACATTTTTGATCCGAATGATCGTCGCTGTCATATCCCTGAATATTGACCACTCTTGCCGAGACGCCTTTAGTGTACAATTGAAGAGTGGAAATGGAAAGCAATCTCAGAGCATGTTTTTTTCAAAAATGTTTTTTCAGTTCTCTTGTGTTCTCGGTAGTCGGCTGCATGTCTCTAGACTTGTTCCAAGTATCAGTTCGTGGAGAATATGTTTCATTCATTCATTACTAGACGGTGCATCGCTTTTGCGCCAAGTAATGCTTCACTCAAGTGTTCCAAATGTCAGTCCGATCCGTACAAATTATTTTTCTAATTTTAAAGGTGCTGCTGAAACATTGCTGTGAGTGCAGGTGAGTAAGGTCTCCATATGCAGTACGATAAAAGTGTCTCATACTCATCGGTATCAAGTAGCTTTTAAAAAGTCACCCTCTGAAATAGAAGAATGAAAAAATGTCAACACATTCAAAACAAAGACCATGGATGTGTATGTCATGCCGCACTTCATCTGAAAGACCAGACAAGTTTATCAGTTGCAAATCAGAAAGACCTGCAGACAATGTTGCCATTTTTACTTCAACAGCACTGAGAGTTTTGCAATAAACTTTGCAGTATCTGATCCCTCGATCTCGGCATTCTTCCTCATCCTCTTTTGTTCGTCTCCACTCCATCGCTTCTTGGATACCACTTAGCCACACTTTCCGTGGTCTTCCTCTTCTTCTTCTTCCAGGAGATTGCCATGAAGTTACTCTCCTGGGGCATCTGTCATCATCCATTTCTTTGACATGCCCAAACCGTCCTAGCTGTCTTTTTTCTGTTCCACCCGTAATACTATAATGAATTTGTGTCCTATCACTTATTTCATCGTTTCTTACGTGGTCAAGTCAGGAAATTTTACACGCTCTTTCCAAGAAGTCCACTTCTAAAGCTCCAAGTCTCTTTTTATTTCTTTCTGTGAGTTCCCAGTACTCACTTCCATAGCTTGTTTTTGGTTTCAGGACGGGTTTCTATAAATGCATTTTAACCTTTAAATTCATTTTTCAGGACCAAAGTACAAGATTTCATTTTTGGATAACCAGTCTTCCCTGCCTGATCCGTTATTGAATATGCCTGTCACATCTTCTGCCATGTGATAAGATACTGTCCCGGTACTTAAACTCTTCACACATTTTAATAAGATCAGCGTTGATGTCCAGTATACTTCCCTCCTCTCTGCAAGATAGATATTCCGTCTTCTCAAATTTAATTTTCAAACTCCTCTTTTTATACTTTTCCAACAACTTCCTAACCATGTAGGATACATCCTCTTCATCGTTTCCTGCAACGACCTGATTATGATCAGGGAAAAGTGGGTACATACTCTGGTTCTCTACTTCAATCGCCACGTCCATGCACTTTCTACACGACAGACCCAGTGCCTTGTGGAGACAAGACAGTATCGTAGGTTCAGTCCTTTAGTTATTCTGAAGGCCTCTCTAGAAATGTCTTTCCCCACTTTAATAACACGCTGTGGGACTTGAAGAAGTTTATGATACTTCTTAAATAAATGTTTGCCATTTCCTCTGACCACGGCACCTCGAGCAATAGCTTTAGTGGTATTGTGTCATATGCTTCCTCAAGATCTATGAAGACCAAGTGACTGCTTATATTCCTGTCTATTCTAAAACCACTTTGTTCTTCCACTTCATTTAGAAACTTCTCTCATCTTGATTTTAAAATCCTCCTGTACAAGCCGCTAATTTTACTTGTGACATTTATGCCACGATAATTGCTACGCACTTACTTTCTTCTTCTTTCATGTATGGGACTTAGATACGCTTAAGCTCCACTCAGCTGAAATTTCATGTCCATACCAAATACCTTTATTAAATAACTTGCTTAGATATTCATATAGGATGTTTGCGCCATACCTCAGTAATTACAAAAAAAAAAAAATGTTCAAATGTTTGTGAAATCTTATGGGACTTCACTGCTAAGGTCATAAGTCCCTAAGGTTACACACTACCTAAATTAAATTATCCTAAGAACAAACACACACACCCGTGCCCGAGGGAGTACTCGAACCTCCGCCGGGACCAGCCGCACAGTCCATTACTGCAGCGCCCAAGACCGCTCGGCTAATCCCGCACGGCTCACTAATTACATTGTTACATTCCCACGCCCTGGTGATTTCCCAATTTTCATTTGTTTAGCTGCCTTCTGTACCTCTTTCGAAGTTATTTTCTCTAGCTCTTCACGCTCCTGGTTCTACCGTACCTCCCACTTTACTTCCTTACACTCTGTCCTTTCTTCTACTAGAACGTTTTTAAAATACTGATATTACTTTAATTTTGTTATAATCTTGTAAAAAAATGTAAAGGAAATGAGAAATGGTTTTTGTTGTATTTCTGAACTTGTGCTGTCACAAACAAGAATTAGTGCTGCTGTATTATTAGCAAGTGAAGCAACAACTTTCTTATTGGCACTAAGGATGAGACAGTTTCGTGGTATGGCACTCACAACATTCTTCAAAAATTATTTAGTTTCTAATTTCTTTCATTATTTTTTTTTGCAGTGATGAGGCGGGCAGCATAATTCTGTGGTATCAGCGTACCGCTTCAGTTTTTTGCGCACAAGTAAGTTATGAAAAAAAAACAGATACTTTCGTTCGTATTCTCCTGACAAATTTGAGTTTTGTCACTTAGAATGTTTTGCACGTTGACTCTTCAAGTGATACTGTGTGTTTATAAGCTTCCCTCAATGGGAAGGTTGGTTTGAACAGCACGGTGCTTTGCTAAGCGTGGTCCTATTAGGGTTGCTATGGCCTTGTCTCTCTCCGACATAGAGGTTAACGTGCATTCCGAACCTAGGTGCAACCGGGCACATCCTAATATACAAATCGTCACCAAAGGCGAACGAAGCAGTTAGAGACAGTCGCACCTACGAGGAATTTAAGCAAAAAAAATGGTTCAAATGGCTCTGAGCACTATGGGACTTAACATCTTAGGTCATCAGTCCCCTAGAACTTGGAACTACTTAAACCTAACTAACCTAAGGACATCACACACATCCATGCCCGAGGCAGGATTCGAACCTGCGACCGTAGCAGTCCCGCGGTTCCGGACTGCAGCGCCTAAAACCGCTCGACCACCGCGGCCGGCGGAATTTAAGCGCCGACTGTTGTTATAACCTCACCTTTACCCACTCAGCCACGTAAATGTTTTCGCTGACAAAAACAATCTAACAGTTCTGACAGATTTTAGACAAAAAATATTGACCAAGTGCCAGTAGGACTCACTCACTGAGGGTTCCGTACAAACTTCTATATGCATTGGGTAGTCAGTCCATCCCAGAATCGAGAGTCTGTCAACTAAAACATGACTACTACTTACATTTTATATTTGTATGCAGTAACATTTATCTCTTATGTTTTTGACAGACGATGAATGAAATGTAAGTTCTAATGCCGAAATGATATTTTTTATGTAATGTAACTACAATTTAACAATTTTCGGATTTCTTTTGTTTAAGTGTACTGCTTCTTGCCGAGTTCCATGATTTCAGATTAACGGGAAGTACCCTACAGCTTTTGGCGAACATGAAAATATGTAACATTAATACCCGTATCTTTTCATCGCACTGACTTTTTAGAAGCTTATATTTTTTCCATCGCCAAGGGATCAAGGAACTTAGTGTGTGACATAAATTTCAGTTTGATACGTCTATCCGTGCCTCAAAAAAAGGGTTTTAACAAACTGACAGAGAGACAAGACAGACGGACAGACAACAACATGACCCTATAGGTGTTCCATTTCTGCCGACTGAGGACGAAATACTAAAAAAATTATTTGGTTTAGTATATAATCGCACTTCTACTTTGTCAAATAATTACCGGTTACAGCACCTAGTACCACGCAATATTACATTCAAAAAGACTACAGTGCATAACTGAAATACCCTTTCTACATCTACATGACTACTCTCCAATTCACATTTAAGGGCTTGGCAGAGGGTTCATCGAACCACAATCATACTATCTCTCCACCATTCCACTCCCGAACAGCGCGCGGGAAAAACGAACACCTAAACCTTTCTGTTCGAGCTCTGATTTCTCTTATTTTATTTTGATGATCATTCCTACCTATGTAGGTTGGGCTCAACAAAATATTTTCGCATTCGGAAGAGAAAGTTGGTGACTGAAATTTCGTAAATAGATCTCGCCGCGATGAAAAACGTCTTTGCTTTAATGACTTCCATCCCAACTCGCGTATCACATCTGCCATACTCTCTACCCTATTACGTGATAATACAAAACGAGCTGCCCTTTTTTGCACCCTTTCGATGTCCTCCGTCAATCCCACCTGGTAAGGATCCCACACTGCGCAGCAATATTCTAACAGAGGACGAACGAGTGTAGTGTAAGCTGTCTCTTTAGTGGACTTGTTGCATCTTCTAAGTGTCCTGCCAATGAAACGCAACCTTTGGCTCGCCTTCCCCACAATATTATCTATGTGATCTTTCCAACTGAAGTTGTTCGTAATTTTAACACCCAGGTACTTAGTTGAATTGACAGCCTTGAGAATTGTATTATTTATCGAGTAATCGAATTGCAAAGGATTTCTTTTGGAACTCATATGGATCACCTCACACTTTTCGTTATTTAGCGTCAACTGCCACCTGCCACACCATACAGCAATCTTTTCTAAATCGCTTTGCAACTGATACTGGTCTTCGGTTGACCTTACTAGACCGTAAATTACAGCATCATCTACGAATAACCTAAGAGAACTGCTCAGATTGTCACCCAGGTCATTTATATAGATCAGGAACAGCAGAGGTCCCAGGACGCTTCCCTGGGGAACACCTGGTATCACTTCAGTTTTACTCGATGATTTGCCGTCTATTACTACGAACTACGACCTTCCTGACAGGAAATCACGAATCCAGTCGCACAACTGAGACGAGACCCCGCAGCTTGATTAGAAGTCGCTTGTGAGGAACGGTGTCAAAAGCTTTCCGGAAATCCAGAAATACGGAATCAACCTGAGATCCCTTGTCGATAGCGGCCATTACTTCGTGCGAATAAAGAGCTAGCTGCGTTGCACAAGAACGATGCTTTCTGAAACCATGTTGATTACGTATCAATAGATCGTTCCCTTCGAGGTGATTCATAATGTTTGAACACAGTATATGCTCCAAAACCCTACTGCAAACCGACGTCAATGATATAGGTCTGCCGGCCGGTGTGGCCGTGCGGTTCTAAGCGCTTCAGTTTGGAACCGCGTGACCGCTACGGTCGCAGGTTCGAATCCTGCCTCGGGCATGGATGTGTGTGATGTCCTTAGGTTAGTTAGGTTTAAGTAGTTCTAAGTTCTAGGGGACTGATGACCTCAGATGTTAAGTCCCATAGTGCTCAGAGCCATCTGATATAGGTCTGTAGTTCGATGGATTACTCCTACTACCCTTCTTAAACACTGGTGCGACCTGCGTAATTTTCCAATCTGTAGGTACAGATCTATCGGTGAGCGAGCGGTTGTATATAATTGCTAAGTAGGGAGCTATTGTATCAGCGTAATCTGAAAGGAACCTAATCGGTATAAAATCTGGACCTGAAGACTTGCCTGTATCAAGGGATTTGAGTTGCTTCGCAACCCCTAAGGTATCTACTTCTAAGAAACTCATGCTAGCAGCTGTTAGTGTTTCAAATTCTGGAATATTCCATTCGTCTTCCCTGGGGAAGGAATTTCGGAAAACTGCGTTCAATAACTCCGCTTTAGCGGCACAGTCGTCGGTAACAGTACTATCGGCAGTGCGCAGCGAA
Organism: Schistocerca nitens; assembly: GCF_023898315.1. NCBI lineage: Eukaryota > Metazoa > Arthropoda > Insecta > Orthoptera > Acrididae > Schistocerca > Schistocerca nitens. The sequence continues at coordinate 99,797,620 of NC_064622.1, forward strand.
GGTATTGACTGCGTCTTGCCGCTTGTGTACTTTACATACGACCAGAATTTCTTCGGATTTTCTACCAAATTTCGAGACAATGTTTCGTTGTGGAACCTATTAAAGGCACCTCGCATTGAAGTTTAGGAAACATTTAACATTATATTTTTATATATAATAGCTACAGTAAGAAGTGCAATCTTGGGTTGTAGGCAGCACCTTACCCCTGGCGAGCAGACGTCAAACTCGCATACCCAGATAGGTGTGTTATTAATACTAAAAAGTAAAGGCGAATACTGTGTGTTAAATAGACGCAACTTGCCGTCAGGAGTGACAAAGGAGCCCACTATGTATTCAGGTTTGTTTTTAAGAGTCTCAGTGTAACTGATCGTAGGATGGCCTCGAGATGGTAACCGTTACGGATACAAGTAGTCATTTCATAACATAAAAGTGCGATTACAGGCTAAAGCACAGAAAAAATAGTTGTGTTAGCCGCTGTTCCAGCCGGCAGTACGTCGGCAATATGTGACAGACTTGGTGAGAGTACACGTATGGTTTAACAATAGATGCTTCTCTATGCTGTTGTGCCGCTTTTGGTCAGTCCACACCCACAAGAGTTAAAGCTCAACCCATCGAAAATCCAAGCGGTACTCGATTGGTCATTCTAGGCTGTTTAGCCAGAATTATCGGGAATCGCCGGCCGCGGTGGTCTCGCGGTTCTAGGCGCGCAGTCCGGAACCGTGCGACTGCTACGGTCGCAGGTTCGAATCCTGCCTCGGGCATGGATGTGTGTGATGTCCTTAGGTTAGTTAGGTTTAAGTAGTTCTAAGTTCTAGGGGACTGATAACCACAGCAGTTGAGTCCCATAGTGCTCAGAGCCATTTGACCCATTTTATCGGGAATCCCTACCATCTTTAATCCTAAAAGGGACAAGTATCACCTTTTTTTGTGAATTCCTAAGGAAGTAATGTCACCAGTTAGTTACATTCTCAGCAAGTACACCAAGTCCTTTCATCCATACATGTATTTTCTCATCATTAGAAACTATTCTACATGAGCGGGTATACAGGGTAAAAGGCATATTACTATAAACAAAACTAGGTCTGCTTTGAGTCTTCGGGTCGATTCCACAGTGCCATGTCTTGTAGGCGATGACATCTCGGTCGGCAAAAGATTCTAGTCCAGGTACCGATGCGTCCTCATAGCGGACAATTGCGAGTGTAAACCACCCATTGCCAGCCGCTCCACTTGCAACATCGAGTGAAAAATTAACTCGACATCCACGGAAAAATATAGGTCCATTAAGAATAACAGATTGTGCAGTGCCATTTCCTCCAAGTTTATTTTCCAGGCTGATTATGTGTTTGTAAACAAGCATGCGGTGGCGGCGGTGACGATACACACGTCGACGAGGCATAGTGCTTCAATGCTGTTGCTGATAGAGCTCACAGCGGAATGATTCCCTAGACTTACACACTAGTTAAACTAACTTATGTTAAGACCAACACACTCACACATGCCCAAGGGACAGCTCGCACCTCCGGCGGGAGGGACCGCGCAGTCCGTGACATGACGCCTCAAACCACGCGGCCATTCTCACCTTTTCTCCTTCAGCGAAGAGTCTACAGTAATGGTCGAAAATCTAAATTGGACTAAGGACGTAACTACAACGTGCAAGAATGCATCAGCATCTCTCCGTGCCCTAGAAAAATATAAAAAGCTCTTCGCCCTTGAACTGAAAAGAGAAAATTTTACAAACACTTGTACTTCGATTTATTGATTACAGATCCTGCAAGGCTTTCTCAGGAAAGCTTGCAGCACCCGGAGCTGGTTATGAATACCTACTTTCATTATATCCGTGATCTTCGGCTCTTTGATCGTATTTCACCATTACATGGTCCGACCCCGGTAACTGAGTAGTCAGCGCGACAGAATGTCCATCCTAAGGGCCCGGGTTCGATTCCCGGCTGGGTCGGAGATTTTCTCCGCTCAAGGACTGGGTGTTGTGTTGTCCTCATCATCATCATTTCATCCCCATCGACGCGCAAGTCGCCGAAGTGGCGTCAAATCGGACTTGCATCCGGCGAACGGTCTACCCTACGGGAGGCCCTAGTCACACGACATTTACATTTACCATCACATGCACAGCCATCCTGGCTGCATGCAGACAAGTGCAGAGATTTCCATACCGCTGTCTTCTCTCCCGTCTTATCAACGAACGGTGTCCCCCAAATATCTCCCCGTCCTTAAAGCTCTTGTCTGAACAACGTGACAGAAACACCGGCTCCCGTCATAGTGAAAGCCTTTTCGTCCCACTCCATCGTTCAGCCACTTTCTCGAAGTACTTTTAGTAGAAACAACCCGACTCTGAAAACATCTCCCGCATTATCTTAGAGAATTTATGTACATCTCCAGCTACAGAAGATAGTTAATGACGTATGTGCTAAAGCAACAGTAACGATTACCATAGTCCCTCTTCGCATCCGTTACCCTTGCACATCCTTCTTTCGAACCCCATCTTCCTCATTTCCCAGTATATTCAGCTGGCGCAGTCTCCTTACATTTCCTTTCCTCAGAACTCGCTACAACAGAAGACATCTATTTTGTACACCTGTAAATTCTTTCTATATCTACCACAATCATTATTTTTATTATTGCCATTATTATTATTACTGGTGTTATTATTATTATAATTTCTTTCCTTTCTCAGACGTTATGTCTGGTTAAAAATGGAAATTGACGCGGACCTTGATCAAGCGTGACTTCCTTTTAACTGTACGGTATATGTTACATTGCATTTAGGAACTTTCGGGTAATTGAATATGTATCAATAATTACAGATTTCTGTAGTTGTATATATACGTTTGGATGTAGCTGTATTGCGTTGATGTACTGGTGGATATTGTGTGGTATGACTCCTGTAGTTGATAGTATAATTGGTATAATGTCAACTTTATCCTGATGCCACATGTCCTTGACTTCCTCAGCCAGTTGGATGTATTTTTCAATTTTTTCTCCTGTTTTCTTTTGTATATTTGTTGTATTGGGTACAGATATTTCGATTAGTTGTGTTAATTTCTTCTTTTTATTGGTGAGTATGATGTCAGGTTTGTTATGTGGTGTTGTTTTATCTGTTATAATGGTTCTGTTCCAGTATAATTTGTATTCATCATTCTCCAGTACATTTTGTGGTGCATACTTGTATGTGGGAACGTGTTGTCTTATTAGTTTATGTTGTATGGCAAGTTGTTGATGTATTATTTTTGCTACATTGTCATGTCTTCTGATGTATGCTGTATTTGCTAGTATTGTACATCCGCTTGTGATGTGATGTACTGTTTCTATTTGTTGTTTGCAAAGTCTGCATTTATCTGTTGTGGTATTGGGATCTTTAATAATATGCTTGCTGTAATATCTGGTGTTTATTGTTTGAGCCTGTATTGCAATCATGAATCCTTCTGTCTCACTGTATATATTGCCTTTTCTTAGCCATGTGTTAGATGCGTCTTGAACGATGTGTCGCTGTGTTAGATGATAAGGGTGCTTGCCATGTAGTGTTTTCTTTTCCCAATTTACTTCTTCGTATCTGTTGATGTTATGTGATCTAAAGGGTTGTAGAAGTGGTTATGAAATTGTAATGGTGTAGCCGATGTATTTATATGAGTGATTGCTTTGTGTATTTTGCTAGTTTCTGCTCGTTCCATAAAGAATTTTCTTAAATTGTCTACCTGTTCATAATGTAGGTTTTTATGTCGATAAATCCTCTTCCTCCTCCCTTTCTGCTTAATGTGAATCTTTCTGTTGCTGAATGTATGTGATGTATTCTATATTTGTGGCATTGTGATCGTGTAAGTGTATTGAGTGCTTCTAGTTCTGTGTTACTCCATTTCACTACTCCAAATGAGTAGGTCAATATTGGTATAGCATTAGTATTTATAGCTTTTGTCTTGTTTCTTGCTGTCAATTCTGTTTTCAGTATTTTTCTTAGTCTTTGTCTATATTTTTCTTTTAGTTCTTCTTTAATATTTGTATTATCTATTCCTACTTTTTGCCTGTATCCTAGATATTTATAGGCATCTGTTTTTTCCATCGCTTCTATGCAGTCACTGTGGTTATCCAATAAGTAATCTTCTTGTTTAGTGTGTTTTCCCTTGACTATGCTGTTTTTCTTACATTTGTCTGTTCCGAAAGCCACATTTATATCATTGCTGAATACTTCTGTTATCTTTAGTAATTGGTTGAGTTGTTGATTTGTTGCTGCCAGTAGTTTTAGATCATCCATGTATAGCAAATATGTGATTTTGTGTTGGTATGTTCCAGTAATATTATATCCATAATTTGTATTATTTAGCATGTTGGATAGTGGGTTCAGAGCAAGGCAGAACCAGAAAGGACTTAATGAGTCTCCTTGGTATATTCCACGCTTAATCTGTATTGGCTGTGATGTGATATTATTTGAATTTGTTTGGATATTAAGTGTGGTTTTCCAATTTTTCATTACTATGTTTAGGAACTGTATCAATTTAGGATCTACTTTGTATATTTCAAATATCTGTAGTAACCATGAGTGGCGTACACTATCAAAAGCTTTTTGGTAGTCAATATATGTGTAGTGTAGCGACATTTGTTTAGTTTTAGCTTGATTGTCACCTCTGCATCTATTATCAGTTGCTCTTTACATCCTCATGCTCCTTTGCAGCAGCCTTTTTGTTCTTCATTTACAATTTTGTTCTGTGTTGTATGTGTCATTAATTTCTGTGTAATGACTGAAGTTAATATTTTGTATATTGTTGGTAGCCATGTTATGGGGCGTTATTTAGCTGGGTTTGCTGTGTCTGCTTGATCTTTAGGTTCCAGATTAGTTACTCCTTGTGTAAGTGTATCAGGGACTGTGTATGGCTCTGCAATGTAACTGTTGAATAATTTAGTTAGATGTGAATGTGTTGAGGTGAACCTCTTTAGCCAGAAATTTGCTATTTTATCTTTTCCAGGGGCTTCCCAATTGTGAGTAGAATTAATTGCTTGGGTGACTTCATGTTTCAAAATTATCACTTCAGGCATTTGTGGTATCTTCTTGTATGTGTCTGTTTCTGCTTGTATCCACCGTGCATGTCTGTTATGTTGTACCGGGTTTGACCAAATGTTGCTCCAGAAGTGTTCCATGTCTGTTATGTTTGGTGGACTGTCTATTTTAATGTGTTTGTTATCTACTGTCTGGTAAAATTTATTTTGGTTTGTGTGAATGTTTGGTTTTGTTTCCTTCTATTTTCACTTTTTTTGTATCTTCTAAGTCATTTGGCCAATGCTTTTAATTTCTGCTTCTTTTCATCTAATTGCTCTATCGCTTCTTGTTGTGAGATTGTACCTAACCTTTTTCGTTTTTTGTCTGATATTTCATTTCTTATAAATTGTGTTAGCTGTCTGATGTCTTTTCTCAGTTTTTCTATTCTGATCTGTAGCCTGTGTTGCCATGCTGGTTTTGTAGGTTTCTTCTGTGTGTTGGTTGGTTCTGATCTCTGCCTAGTGTGTATATTTAGTGTAGTGAGTGCTCCTATATAAACCAGTAGTTGTAACTCTTCCATAGTTGTATTTTCATTTATTTTGTTGTGTATGATTGTGTTGATAGTTGTTATTGTTGTTTCGACTTGTGGGTTATTTGGTGGTCTATGCAAGAATGGTGTAATGTCTGTATTTGTCTCTTTGTATTCCATATATGTCAGCTGAAATTTACCTTCCGTATCTAACGTGTGTGTCACTTCGTGTTCTATTTGTGCTTGTTCTGGTGGCTGTCTTAAGATCACGTGTTCCTCTGATTATTTAATTGATGCGTGTTGTTCTTTGTTTGTTTGCTCTGGGATGTTTGAGTCCATTACTGTATTTTCTTCTTCTGATTGCACATTATTTTGATCCAGTATTTGTTGTATTTGTTGTTTGATGTTTTCTAATTCTGACTGGTGTATCCTGTTATTTTTGATTATTACACGGATCTGATCAGCTAGTCGTTGTTCTGTTAAAAATTTTAATTCTGGGTATCTGGTAATAAATGTTGTGTATACTTGTGATCTGTATCTAGTTGTGTTGGTTCCTAAGTTTGTTGCTTGGTAATAACAGAACATGAGGTGTCGGTTTACTTCATCTGACCATTTCATCCTCTGTCTTTGTTTTCCTTCTAGAGTGGTTGCAGGAAGCATATCCTGCAAAACACCTATATTTGGATTTAAATCATTTTCCGTGTGGCTAGCAGTGTCGTTACCATTGTGGACGGGCATAGGGTTCAAGCGTCGTCCCCGACCATGACAGCGCTTGTCCGAGGCTTCATTAGTTCTGTCCTGAACCAACGAATCACACTAAAAGGCGGGTTAGCCATATTAGTGGTTTGTTCTTTTCGTCGCCTTTTACGACTGGCAGAACATACCGGAGGCCTATTCTTTTCCCGGGCCTCCACGGGGTTTATTATTATTATTACTATTATTATTATTATTATTATTATTACCGTTATCACTATTATTGTCAGTAGTAACAGTGGAACAAATACAGCCACTTTACTAATTCATAATGAGCATAAATTACTCATATTGTCACTACAGATACTCAAACAATTTTAATACTACTTGCCATATTAAAATTGTTATTTCTTAGGTAACTATGATGTAAAGAAAGTACGTACTGTATGTCAGAAATCGTGGTCCGATGTAAGAGTGTGCCTGGTGGCCCTTATCAAATCAGGTTAAATAAATAAAGAAGTACTGATTTCGTGATACAGTCACCGAGACGCTATTGATTAGAGAGTCGAGTTTGGTCCACATTTAAAACTCCATTGTTGACGCCGTCTAACTGCTGCCTCCACAATGTCCTTACAGAGTGCTGAGCAGCGGTTGCTAGGACTCTTTTTTTTCTCTGCCCGCCGCCCGGCTCTGTTATCAGTACGTTTGTTCGTTGGAGACCGCGGGATTTCCTCATTGTTTCCTGCACCAAGGCCACTGCTTCCGCCAGCCTACATTCCGCCACCGCCGTGGAGTCAAACAACCGGCACGTGTCCGACTAACGCTGTCGTTCTATTCTGTAAAGGACACTCACAGGTATTGGAGACCAATTTTACGCTTGTTGAATTCACTCATAACCTATTATTTGAACATGGAGTTCACCAGTCATATTGCTGGACTCCTCAGCGCTGTTAGGTGCCCACCTGCTTTCGATCCTGTGAATTAACAACATTTTCGAGGAAACTGGGAGCAAACACAAGAAAAAGTTAGCGGAATATCTTAAATTAAATTTTCACTGAGACATTTAAGTCTCTAATTGATCTACGATAACGTTGGAAGCTGAAGAAGTGAACTATAATTCGTGCTGCGGCCGGGACTCGAAACCGGGTCTTCTTGCCTGGTAATAGTGACAATATAAGGGGAGATGTGAATTGGAGTTTGGGAGGGTACTTGACTTGGGTAGTTTGTGTAGCGATGTTGCCCCTAATGCTGTGGTGGTGTAATGGTCAGCATCTCTGCCTATTAATCAACATGACCTGGGTTCGAGTCCAGGCCGCAGCACAAATTTTAGTTCACTTCTCCATCTTCCAACGTTATCGTAAATAAATTAGAGCCTTAAATGTCTCAGGGAAAATTTAATTTGAGATCTACACGATCACATGTAGTATAGCACTTCCCCATTACGTCCAATGCTGGGGTGCTATTCCAGTGTCGGAGAGCCCTGGTAATAGTGACAATATAAGGGGAGATGTTAATTGGAGTTGGTGTTGGGGAGGGTATTTGACTTGGATAGTTCGTGCAGCTATGTTGACCGTACGTAAGGCTGTGGTGGTGTAATGGTCAACATCTCTGCCTAGTAAGCAAGAAGACGCGGGTTCGAGTCCCAGCCGCAGCACAAATTTTAGGTCACTTCTTCAGCTTCCAACGTTCTCGTTAGCGGAATAGGTTCTGCAGGCACTGTTTATGCTTGTTTAAGGTTAACGGAGAAGCCAGGCAGCAGGAGACTGGTAACACGTAAGAGTTACCTATGTTTACGATTTTGGCATAGTAGGTGAGACCCCCCCCCCCCCACCCCCTCAGTGGCTTCTCAAATCCACAACTCACGTATATCTTCTTATCTTGTTGTCGTTTATTTGTCAAAGGTTGCAAGTCTATAGCTTCATATAATATTTTACGTGCTTTCATCTACATCATACTCCGCAAGCCACCTAACGGTGTGTGGCGGAGGGTACTTTTGGTACCACTATCTGATACCTCCAGCCCTGCTCCACTCGCGAATAGTCCGTGGGAAGAATGATTGTCGGTAAGCCTCTGTATGGATTCTAATTTCTCGGAATTTCTCCTCGTGGTCAATACGCGAGATATGTGTGGGGGAAGTAATATGTTGTCTGGCTCCTCCTGAAAAGTGCTGTCCCGAAATTTCAATAGTAAATCTCTCCGTGATGCACAACGTCTCTTGAAACATCTGCCAGTGGAGTTTGTTTAGCATCTCCGTTAACGCTATCTCGCCAGCTAAACGATCCCGTGACGAAACGCACCACTCTTCGTTGGGTCTTCTCTATCTCCTCTATCAGTCCTACCTGATAGGGATCCCAGACAGATCAACAATACTCAAGAATCGGGCGAACAAGCGCCTTATAAGCCACGTCTTTCGTGGATGAGTCACATTTCCTTAAGATTCTTCCGATGAATCTGAGTCGTGTGTCTGCTTTTCCCACTATCTGTTTTGTATGGTCATTCCACCTACGGTTGCTCTGGATACTTACACCTAGATATTTTACGGCAGATGCTGTCTCCAGCTGTTTGTCATCAATAGCGTAGCTGTACAGTAGTGGATTTCTTTTCCTATGTATGCGCAATTGTTACACTCATTTACGTTCAGGGTCAACTGCCAGAGTCTGCAACATTCATCAGTTCTCTGCAGGTCGTTCTGCAAATTCTCACTATCTTCTGGCGTTGCTGCTTTGGTCTAAATAACTGCATCATCTGCGAATAGCCTTAAAGAGCACCCGACGCTTTCTATTAGATCATTTATATATATTGTGAACAGCAACGGTCCTATCACACTTCCCTATGGTACTCCGGATTTACCTTTGCCTCTGTCGATTTACGTAGTTCCGTCAAGAGCCACGTGTTGAGTTCTATCTGCAAGAAAGTCTTGAATCCAATCGCACCATAAATATCGGACAAAAGCTGTGCGTTGTGTTTGTTCGTTATTATTCTGCACAAAGCAAAAAGATATTCCTCCACTTCGATACGGCGTTTCCAGTCTTTCTTTCACATGCCCCTACCACGCCATAGCGGAGAAGTCAGGCAACTGTTCTCAAGCTGACGCCGCAATTCCAAGGACGAATATGAATACCGGCATAGTGATGTAAAGGATATGAGAGGCAACAAAATGAATAGATAATGAACTCGCACAACACTTTGGACGAAGATTGGTCAATGCGCATCGGCCACCTTATTTTGCGCGAACTCTACTGCAGTCACTGCATGGTTAGAGGGTGTCGGAAGGGGAATATTTGTTTGCCTTCTAGTGCAGACAATTCACGGGGATGCGCGACTCATACCGATCAGCTGCTATGGTATAAATTTGGACACAGAGTAAACACAGATTCGTGAATCTGCATTGCAGAGGCAATTATCTTCAAATGCAGTACTTACTTCTAGCAAGGAATATGTAATTATATTAAGCATGTTGTAATACAATGCCACAAGAATTATAACATTCTAAACATTCAGTAAACATTTATCATTGTAAATCATACAGCATTTCAGTGTACATACATTACTGGTATTAATCAATTAACCAGCTGCTCACACAGCCAGTACAACAAAACTTCATCAGGCAGTTACAGTGCTGCAGTTTTGGAGTCGCTGAGGCTAACAGCAATCTGAAACAGCGAACGGTTGACACGAAGTGTTCCGAATTATTGCCGACAAAAATGGAGACCATGAGGATGAAATCGGAGAGATTAGAGCCACACAGAGGCATACCGACAATCTTTCTTTCCACGAACAATACAAGACTGGAATAGAAGGGAGAACCGATAGAAGTACTCAAAGTACCCTCCGCCACATACCGTCAGGTGGCTTGTGAAGTATGGATGTAGATGTAGATGTAGACTGTTTAAATATCAGTATTTGGGGGGTCAACGGCCAACTTATCACACCCTCAATGTAGCTGGTCTGTTGGGAACTCGAGGTGGCCGAGCGGTTCTAGGCGCTACAGTCTGGAGTCGCGCGACCGCTACTGTCGCAGATTCAAATCCTACCTCGGGCATGGATGTGTATGATGTCCTTAGGTTAGTTAGGTTTAAGTAGTTCTAAGTTCTAGGGGACTGATGACCCCAGAAGTCCCATAGTGCTCAGAGCCATTTGAACCATTTGACGCTACCTTAAAGATTCAGTCTTACGAACTCGTAAATAACATGCGAAGTTATTTTGAGGAAGAAAGAGATAATGATGGTCCCCTTATACCTTTGTCGAATGTCGTCAAACGAGCAGCTGCAGCGCTCTGAAAACTGGAACGACCTCCGTGAAGAAAGTATCGAGGTAGAAGTATACTGGAGAGCTACAGAAACGAACAGCCGCTCTTTCGACTCCAGGAAAAACCAGATTACGTGCTACCAAAAAGACGGAACTCGATAATTTTCAAAGAGGATGCTATTCGGCGACATACATATGACTGTTACGCATGGAAAGAATATACAGCCCGAAAGACCGGAAGACGCTTGTCACACTACGAAACAGTGAGCAGTTTTTCAAAGGAAAGTGGTGGTGGTGGTGGTGGTGGTTAGTGTTTAACGTCCCGTCGACAACGAGGTCATTAGAGACGGTTTTCAAAGGAAAGACCAGGCCTAAAGAAGATACGGTTTCGGTGGAAAAGTGGGTAAATGCTGATCATTACAGACAGACAGGGAGGACTAATGACACTGCACGAGATACAATAAAAGCTCCAGTTGGAAAAGGCAATTGGCTCACTCTTTTGCATGCTTGAACAATCGGTGGATTTGTTCCAAACGTTTTGTTGTTGTTCACGACAAAGAAATCTGGGGACTTCTGAGAGGAAATTACGGCAATGAAATTTAAAGAGTAGTTTGTACACTCTGTGCTTGCAAACGCAGAAAAGAGCTACACTATAATATTCGATTATCCACCATAAGACAGTTAAAAAAAAAAGTCCCTACATGCAGGGGTAGGAAAAGCAACGTAGTGGATGGGCTACAGAAGAACGGCACAGGTTCATTTGATAGGGAACAAATACTGGAAATTGTGAAAGAGCATAAATCACGTAATATCACTTATGACAATAACAAAACTGCAGAATAAAATTATCAGATGTGTTGCGCATTCAACCACATTATTGCCATTTTGGTGCAATAGAAGTCCTGTGGGCTCACACGAAATCGTATGTTGCAGACTGAAGTTTTAAATTAAAAGACGTCGAAATTTTAGTGCACGAGACGTTGGAAAAGTGTTACACCCACACCATGGATCACTACTGTCACACACAGGTTGGCACACCTTAGAAGAGTTAGGGGATGACAGAAGCAGGAGTAAAGATAGAGACCATGACATAAGAGATGTGGTTAATGAATACACCTTCACTGGAAACTGTAGTTCTCTATCCCATTCCAGGAGGTACAGGTAAAAGATGCGTCTATGCATTAAAATATGTACTGAAATAATGAAACATTGTAGTCTTTATCCCGACGTATATTTCCAAGCCTTAAATTCTCTTAAATTACGAAAAGAGTGCGTTTCAATCCTCCAAGGTTATTAGCGGTTTTTCATGCTCCAGGAGTAGACACTGCAACGGCTCAACAATATTTTCTGGTGTGACATTCTTAGTCGGACGACCGACATGGCGTAACAAGAAACAGCCACGCATTAGTATTGGCAACATCGCCATGGGTTGTCAGGGACGCTCTTTCAGTGGCTCGATTTAGTGCTACCAGTGCGATGTCGGGACGGGCCACTAGTCCATACATATTATAAAAGTGGATGTACACGTGTATGTATGTTCCACACCTCCTTCTAAACCACTGGGTCGATTTTAACTAGACCTCGTACGCGTATCACTTAGTGTCCAGAAACAACCACTTCAGGGGTAAGAGACCACCTGTCTCTCGAAGGGGTAGGGCTTGGGCTGAAAAAGAACTGTACTCTACGACCCACAAGTACTCTGACTATATTTATCAAGTCACTTAGTGACTTGTAACAAACATTACACATAATTTCAAAACTTTACGAGATTTTGTTATCGCTGACTCCTCCCACAAATCAATAAAAGGAAAACGTTTATCACTTCCTACAGTTTCGCTGCTCATGCAGTAAAACTGCAGCAACAGGCATGACCATCTGATGTTTCACTTGTTTACTAATAACTGTATTTGCAGACTGTGTCCAACCACTGAATGTACCTGCAAAAATACACTCCTGGAAATGGAAAAAAGAACACATTGACACCGGTGTGTCAGACCCACCATACTTGCTCCGGACACTGCGAGAGGGCTGTACAAGCAATGATCACACACACGGCACAGCGGACACACCACGAACCGCGGTGTTGGCCGTCGAATGGCGCTAGCTGCGCAGCATTTGTGCACCGCCGCCGTCAGTGTCAGCCAGTTTGCCGTGGCATACGGAGCTCCATCGCAGTCTTTAACACTGGTAGCATGCCGCGACAGCGTGGACGTGAACCGTATGTGCAGTTGACGGACTTTGAGCGAGGGCGTATAGTGGGCATGCGGGAGGCCGGGTGGACGTACCGCCGAATTGCTCAACACGTGGGGCGTGAGGTCTCCACAGTACATCGATGTTGTCGCCAGTGGTCGGCGGATGGTGCACGTGCCCGTCGACCTGGGACCGGACCGCAGCGACGCACGGATGCACGCCAAGACCGTAGGATCCTACGCAGTGCCGTAGGGGACCGCACCGTCACTTCCCAGCAAATTAGGGACACTGTTGCTCCTGGGGTATCGGCGAGGACCATTCGCAACCGTCTCCATGAAGCTGGGCTACGGTCCCGCACACCGTTAGGCCGTCTTCTGCTCACGCCCCAACATCGTGCAGCCCGCCTCCAGTGGTGTCGCGACAGGCGTGAATGGAGGGACGAATGGAGACGTGTCGTCTTCAGCGATGAGAGTCGCTTCTGCCTTGGTGCCAATGATGGTCGTATGCGTGTTTGGCGCCGTGCAGGTGAGCGCCACAATCAGGACTGCATACGACCGAGGCACACAGGGCCAACACCCGGCATCATGGTGTGGGGAGCGATCTCCTACACTGGCCGTACACCACTGGTGATCGTCAAGGAGACACTGAATAGTGCACGGTACATCCAAACCGTCATCGAACCCATCGTTCTTCCATTCCTAGACCGGCAAGGGAACTTGCTGTTCCAACAGGACAATGCACGTCCGCATGTATCCCGTGCCACCCAACGTGCTCTAGAAGGTGCAAGTCAACTACCCTGGCCAGCAAGATCTCCGGATCTGTCCCCCATTGAGCATGTTTGGGACTGGATGAAGCGTCGTCTCACGCGGTCTGCACGTCCAGCACGAACGCTGGTCCAACTGAGGCGCCAGGTGGAAATGGCATGGCAAGCCGTTACACAGGACTACATCCAGCATCTCTACGATCGTCTCCATGGGAGAATAGCAGCCTGCATTGCTGCGAAAGGTGGATATACACTGTACTAGTGCCGACATTGTGCATGCTCTGTTGCCTGTGTCTACGTGCCTGTGGTTCTGTCAGTGTGATCATGTGATGTATCTGACCCCAGGAATGTGTCAATAAAGTTTCCCCCTCCTGGGACAATGAATTCACGGTGTTCTTATTTCAATTTCCAGGAGTGTATATCATTGTATGACACACACATCTTTAGATATGATGTCATAAACACTAATATGTGTGAAAATCCGCCGCATCATGCCCGGCGTTTTAGTTTATTACTTCTCTATTACTAAATTTATTCACCATACATTTCACATACGGTATCCACATATGCCGCTGGACGTACGTGTAAAATTATGTGGTTGTTTGACACACATTTCAGGAGGTATGACGTCATAACACTGAGCTGCTTCAAAATGAAACTGTAGAGTGAAATTCGCTAGAGATGCAGTTGAAAATTGTGTAATAATATGTTTGAGCTTCGTTAAATATACAGTATGACATGCGAGAAAGTATCTGGAAAGACTGTGGGGATGAGAATCATTAGCCTCTGACTGGAATGGAGGTGATAAGGTGGAGAGGAAGTGGGGGAGGAAGAGATGCCTCAAATACTGGGCATGAGGAGATGGTGGAGAGAGGGGGTGAGTAGGCGGAGAAAGGGAAGAGGAGTCAGGGGGAAGGGGGAGATTAACACAGAAAGAAAGATAAGGAGATGGGCAGAGAGAGGGGGATGAAGCAGATGGGCTGAGAGACGGGGGAAGAGAAGTTGGACCCAGTGATGGGGAGGAGGAAATTGACAGAGACAAAGGAAGAAGGAGATCGACAGAGAGGAGGAGGAGGATATGAATAGAGAAAGGGAAGGGGAGGAGATGGATAGAGGGACATGGAAGGATGGCCAGAGGGAGGGGGACAGAGGAGTTGGATAGAGAGTAGGGGCAGCAGGAGATGGTCATAGGAGGAAGAAGCAAGGGAGGGGGAAATGGACAGAGTCATTGGGAGAAGGAGACCAACAAAGAGGGGGGAGAAGCAGATGAATAGAGAAAGGGAAGGGGAGAGATGGGTAGAGGGGTGTGGAAGGAAGAGATGAGCAGAGGGAGGGGACAGAGGAGTCGGATAGAGAGTAGGAACAGCAGGAGATGGACAGAGGAGGAAGGAGCAGATGGACAGAGAGAGGGGGGCAGCAGAGGGACAGAGAGGAGAGCTGGAGATGAACAAAAAGTATGAGTTGATGGACTGAGAGGAGGGGTAGAAAGTTAAATGGGAGGAGGAGATGGACAGAGTGAGTGAAGTAGGAGGTGGTTAATACACTCATGCTCACAAATTAAGGATAATTGCAGAATGTGGTGCCACACAACGTGCCACTACACAAAACTGGCGCTAATAGAATAGGCACATACGCACAGATCTGTAAGTCCACCGTATTGATGGTAAGTTGAGAAAACCGTCCCGAAACATATGTGCTACAAAATGCCACTGTTTCCTGTGCACATACCCTGACATCAGTATAGGATATGATCACCATCCACGCGGACACAGGCCGCACAATGGGCTGGCATACTCTGGATTAGGTGGTCGAGCAGCTGCTGGGGAATAGCCTCCCATTCTTGCACCAGTGCCTGTCGGAGCTCCTGAAGTGTCTTAGAGGTTTGAATACGTGCAGCTCGATGGGGTTTCGGTCTGGAGAACAGGAAGGCCACTCCATTCGCCTGATATCTTCTGTTTCAAGGTACTCCTTCACAATGGCAGCTCGGTGGGGCCGTGCATTATCATCCATCAGGAGGAAGGTGGGACCCACTGCTCCCCTGAAAAGGCAGACATACTGGTGTAAAATGACGTCCCAATACACCTGACCTGTTACAGTTCCTCTGTCAAAGACATGCAGGGGTGTACGTGCACCAATCATAATCCCACCCCACGCCATCAAACTACGACCTCCATACAGGTCTCTTTCAAGGACATTTTGAAGAGAAACCTTGAAGCTTTTTTCATGTATACCGCCACAGCAAAGTTTGGTATTTTGCCAATAGTCAGCGCTAGCCGCAAACTTCGCGAGTTCAGGTGCGGAGCGAGCTTTCTGTACGGTGGAGTTCGACAAAAACAAGTGTGCTACAACTGTTCAACGGATGATTAGAACCAAGTACGCTAAGAAGCCACCAGCAAGGAAGGCCATTTACCACTGGCACAACTAATTCGTTGCGACGAGCAAAGAGAAGCGGACTTTGCCGTGTGAGTAAAGTGAATGTGGAGCGTGTACGAGATATTCAAAAGGAGTCTTACAGGTGACTCATGGTTCGCATATCGAATGTTCGTAAAAAAAAAAACTTTCTGAGTTGCTCTTCAAAATGCAATATGTATGACATCTGTACAATGTTTAGTTCTTTTGCAATAAATAATTTAAGTGTTCCCAGACTTTATGTACACCCTGTATATGGTGCCCGTAAAGTCCATAATGAATTCTGGGACAGCGTTAATTTTTGTTTCATTATTGTAAGTAATCTGAAAGATGTTGACTAGAGAACAGCGAATAAGCATTGTAAGTCGGAGACTTAATGGACTGCTCTTGAAAGGTGGCTACACTGAGCCACAGCGCCAGAGATTGCGCCAAAGAGTATTATTCCGCCGCCTCCACTGGCAGTGCTTATTGAGAAGTAGCAGTAGGCAGTGCTTGTTGAGATGTAGCAGTGGTGAGTCGTTGTTGAGAAGTTCCCATGGAGAGTGCTTGTTCAGAACTTGTAGTATTGTTTTGATGGGCTAGACACCAGATGTTGTTGGATTGGGGATGCTGTAATGATCAGAGTGTGATTTTCGGCAATATATATGAAGGTAAAAAAAATTCCTTTTTTTATTTCAATGTCTTAAACAATAATGCCTCTTGGTCACAGGTTCAGTCAACAAAGCATCTGGCTTCTGTTCTTGTATTAGGTTGTATTTCTGGTTTCTATGTGCAATTATAGTATTTCTGTTTATTTTTTTTATTACTTCAGTATAAATGGTATTTAAAATATCTTGTCTTATTGAGGAAGAACCGTGCCAGGTGTGTACGTTGAATCACACTTCCACACACAGATCAGTTACTCTTGTGCTTTGACGTTTTGTAGGTTTTATAGTTGCTGGGGACTTAATTAATTGCGTTAACGGAAATTTCCTTTCGTTCTTTGTTGTTGTTCTATGCAGTCAGATTGCGTACAAATACTAGTCAGGGCCAACCGTTTACGAGACTTCGTAATCGGACACACAGCTACTAAAAATTTAAAAGTATTTGCATTATATTTAATTAGGCCCCCATGCACGTGGCGACCCTGCCAGGATCGTCCCTTGGAATTCTTCTGATTGTAAAAATAGCAGACAGTAGTATTGTTGTAGTAATTTGTAGTTTAGTAATTGTAGTCTATATTGCATGTGTAGATTTGGTAATTGTCATTCTTCTAATGGTACTTTTTGCAGAATTTAATTTTTGTTGTCTTGTATACGGGTTTGACAATTTTGTGCAATTATGAAGATTTCAATTGTTCGTTAATCGTGTTTGAGGGAAGCATTTCGTGTGAATGGTATTGTTGGTGATAAAGTGTCATTGTGTGTAATTTTCGTATAGTGACGAGTTTTGTACGTTTTGTAAATGATTACGCGATCGATGAAAAAGGCAAAAATGATGAATAGTGAGAATGTCGAAGTTGTTAACATGGCGAACTCGCCAACACAGGAGAACATTATGATGAATAATGAAGTGGAAAACAATTTAATAAGTCGGGAAAATAGTCCGGAACCAATTCAAAACTTTTCACAATCAAAAAATTTTCAGAATACGAGATTAACGACAGAAGATTGTGGAATAGTATCGAACACAGATAGCTTTACAGCTATGACAAAGGAAGCTGGTTTTGCGGGAAATGTTAGGGGCGAAAAGAATTTCGAACAAGTTAATATGGAGCAGTTGATGAGTGCAATATTTAATTTGGGATCTGAATTAAAAACAGTGGGATCACAGTTAGGATCTGAATTAAAAACAGTGGCAACACGGTTAGACTCACAAATAGGAGCAATTAAAACAGAGATGGAAACAATGGAAACACGGTTAGACTCACGAATAGGGACATGTTTCACAAATATGAAAGATGAATTAAAGAAAGAAATTAGAGAAGAATTACAACCGATTTTGAATTCTCACAATAATAGATTAAATGCAGTATAGATTAGACAAAAGGAACAGGATAGAGAACAGGAAGAAAGAGATCGCGTGATAGTACAAAAATTTTAAGAGTTAAATTTACAACGTGCACACGATAAGGAAGAAATATTTGAGAGAATCGTGGAATCCGTACCAAATGACAGAATAAATAACCTAATACAATAGTATGAACAGTTAACGACTAAATGTGTCAATACTGAAACCCGAGTCGCGACACTTACGGAAGACGTAAATAAACAGAAAGAACAATTAGGTGACTTATCGGAAAGAGTTGAGGAGATTTCAGATAAACTGACAAGTCTTAGTTTAAATGGGGACAGAGATTCGGATGGTACAGCTCCATTACCATTTGCAGAAACCGACGAGTACCAGAACATAAATAAGCATGTTGAAAAACAGGGAAAATTTAATGAACGCGTTAAAAGGGAATTTGAGGCATTACAAAAGCAAGTCAAACAAATTGAAGGCGAAATCGTAGGAAAAGACAGCAGAAGAAATTTAGAATCACAGATAGCAGAGGGGTTTGAAGAAAATAATTTGTTTCATTTACGGGATGCAACAAGAGAGCGCCAGGCGCGCGAAATTGACAATAATCGACGTTCCGACTGGGACAGACGCGGTAGGTCTTTGTCGCCACGAGGAGAAAACTTTGACTATAAACACTTCTTAACTGTTCGGAAATTTAAGATCTTTCGCAATTCGAAGAATGACATACATCCATGTTCATGGTTAGATCAATTTATGTACGCACTTCCACCAAATTGGCCACTAAGTCACAAACTGGAATTTATGTGTGGATATTTAGAAAATGAACCGGCGACGCGGATGCGCGCACTTATTAGAGATTGTAATAATTTAAATGATTTTTATCATGCATTTCTATCGGCATATTGGTCAGAAAACACGCAAGACAGAGTCAAACATAGTCTTATTATGCAGCGTAATTTTAAACAGTCTGAGTTCCGCACGCCAGCAGAATACTTTGAAGACATGATTCGAAAGAATCAGTTCCTTTCCAACCCTTATAGCCCGACTGAATTAATTCGCATTTGTTTAACTAAGCTGCCACAATCGATAAGACAAATTGCTTTAGCCGGAAGATGTAAAGACGACATTGAGACTTTTAAGACGTTGCTACAAGAACTTGAGTATGACAACGACGACGGGACTTCTTGTAATTTTTTCAGTAACAGTAATTACAATAGATTTTCAGAGAAAAGGGATAGTGATCGGAACGGACGTTATATGGGTAATTTTGAGAATGACAGACGAAACAGACAGGACAATAGATACCAGCCTTATGACAATAACAGACGGTCTAACAGAAATTACACAGACAGTTATAATAACGGAAACTCCTACCGGAATGATCAATCATACGGAAACAGTAATCGGTATCATCAAGACAGAAATTATTCATACAATAATAGGAATTTTTACTACAGAAATAACCAGGGTAGTAGATATAACAATAATTTCAGAAGTGACAGTCGAAATTGCACAAGAAGTAGTCATGCAGATAGACAGGAAAATAGAAATTTTAATAACAGACACAACCAAGAATTTACATGTAACAGACAGGAGGGACCTAATTGGCATCCTCCACGTGACAGAAATTCAGAGAGACAAGTGCAAATCGTAGAAATTGATCCGCGAAATGACGCGAATAATCAAAGACGTGATGCAAACAATCGACAATGACTTGTAGTTTCGGCTTCTGGCAGCAATATAGACGGTTCAGAAAGTAATGACACTACGACTTTACACTACGTACGCCTGGAAGACATGAGGGACATTTTGCTAGACGAAAAGGAAAATAATGTAGACGCATTTTTACATCCTGTTATTGAGGTATGTGTGGGTAAGAATAAGTTCACTGCGGTTTTAGATTCTGGGAGCCCATTGAATGTTATTAGTGAATCAGTTTTTCGTATATGTGTAAGAACTATTGCTTGTCCTGTGTTACCTGTTTCTAAAACTACAATTCGAGGCGCTATTTCTGGAAAAAGTGTGGAAGTCAAACAACAGACCAACCTAAATTTCATTTGTTAAGGATACGAATTTTCTGCTAATTTTATTATTGTTCCACTACTCAATACACAAATTATATTAGGTATGGAGTTTCTTAACACACATAAGGCAATTTTAAACTTTAAAGAAGAAAGTGTGAATTTGACTGTTGCCGGAATGCCGAAATGTTTGAAATTTTTCGAGTGTTTAACAAAATCTGAATTAGACACAAAATGTTTAAGGTTTCTTACTTCTGATGTTTTCGCTGAGTATTATGACGACAATGTGTTCATTCATGACAACGACAATAGATACAGAGACGGGATGGGTGATGTAATTAATAGCGAAGAATTAATTAATGAAAAGGTTAAGAAAGCTGAAGTGTCAGATGACGTTGCAAGAGAAGAACTGCACCAAATTTTGACTTCACATGCTACAGTATTTAGTCATCACACAGGAACTATACAAGGCTTACAATATTTATTTAAAGTAAAAGAACACACACCATTTCGAGGAAAAACGTACGCTATTCCTTTGGCTTACAGAGACAAGGTGAAGAGTGAACTTCAATACATGTTAGATCAAGGCATTATTGAGCCAGCAGTCAGTCCTTATACCAGCCCATTACACGTCGTTCTTAAAGAGGATGGGTCAATTCGTTTGGTTCTGGATTCCAGACAGATAAATAATATTATCATTCCTGAAACTGACCGCCCACAAAACTTAGATGAACTTCTTCAATATTTCCATGGAATTAAAGTTTTATCCACGATTGATATGCGCGCAAGTTTTTGGCAAATAGAACTCCACCCGGATTGTAGAAAATACACTGCCTTTTTAGCCTTTGGTAACTGTTATCAATTTCGGAAATTACCGTTTGGACTTACTGTATCTTCAGCAGCATTCATTCGTAGTTTAAACGAAATTTTACCTGTTTATCTTCGTGACAATATTACTTCATATGTTGACGATATTCTTATTGCTAAACGTTCTTGGAGTGAGCACAACAAAATTTTGGATTCATTATTACGTATTTTTGCAAGAGTTGGCATTACAGTGAACTTGGAAAAATCTGAATTTGGTCGTTCTCAGGTGAAATTTCTTGGTCATATTATTTCTACAGAAGGTATTCTTCCTGATCCAGAGAAACTAGACGCTATTCGTAATTATGCTGTTCCTACTACAAAACGTGAGGTTCGTAGTTTCCTTGGTGTCTGTAATTTTCTTAGACGCTTTGTTAGATTGGACGATTTGGCCACACCTCGTTTATGTGAACTATCTGGAACGAATTCTAATTGGTGTTGGGATGAGGAAGCTCAATCAGAATTTGAACAACTTCGTGATGCTTTAGTTGCTGCTCCACTCTTTCACATCCGGATTTATCTAAAGATTTTTGTTTGGCGACGGACTCGTCATACAAAGGCCTAGGTGCACACTTATTTCAAGAGACAGAGGAAAACGGCGTTGTAGTACAGAAAACTATTGCATTTGGAAGTCGTGTTCTCTCTAAATCAGAAAAGAATTATTCGATTACGGAACTTGAAGCCTTGGCTGTTGTATGGGCTTTCACAAAATTTCGGACATTTTTGTTTGGCAGACATACTAAGATTTACACCGATCATCGGGCTCTGGAATTTCTTATGTCAACAAAATTAACACATGGAAGATTGTCACGATGGGCGTTGTATCTACAGGAATTTGATTTTAGTATTGTTTACATACAGGGTTCCTCAAATATTGTTGCTGATGCTTTATCACATGCACCTATGGGTTTGAAACAAAGTGCTGAGAAGGACTGCAAAGAAAACAATTATTGTTTGATGTATATTCAAGGTGTTGCGTTTGAAAATTTTATTTCGTCTTCGCTCCAGGACATCGCTATGGAACAAAATAAGGATCCAATCTGGAAGGACATTAAGGAGAAGTGGAGGAGAAAGGAAAGCGTAGCGATTAGACAGTATTATTTAGTTCGCAATGATATTCTTTTTAAACGAAAATCGGTCGACAACTCTGTTTGGTTACTTTGCATTCCTGATGAGTGGGTTAATAAATTGATTTGGTATACACATTTCAGTTATGCACACTTTGGTCCCAGAAAATGCTTTCATAAATTACGAGAAAATTGCTACTTCAGTAATATGGAAAAACGTATTCGATCTGTTCTTGCCAAATGCAAATTATGTCAAAAGGCTAAGCCGCCAACTATTTCTCACAGAGCACCGTTGTTTCCTATCATTCCAGCGAAATTAAAGGACATGGCTGCAGTCGATTTGTTCAGTCCAGTGGATCGTTCTACTAACGGTTTTGCGTATATTTTGGTAGCAGTGGAATTGACATCAAAATATGTGTGTTTTACACCTTTACGCAAAGCAACAGCTCGTTCAGTATCTAATAATGCCTTCATCAAACATTTTCTTAAAGAAGTGGGACATGTTGATAAGGTTATATCAGATAATGGATCACAGTTTCGCTCTAAAATTTGGCTTCGTACTCTACGGCGTCGTAAGATTAAACCAATTTTCATTTCACTTTTTCACCCTCAATCTAACGCTTCAGAGAGATGGATGAAGGAAATCAATAAATTGTGTCGACTTTATTGTCATCAGAATCACAGAACGTGGGATCAGTATCTACATATTTTTCAAAACATTCTGAATGAACTCCCTAATGATTCAACTTCTTTACCGCCTATATTGATATTAAAAAACAAAGCACCGACAAATCGCATTTCTGAAATCGTTCCTTTTCCACCTTCACGGAAACTGCGGCATTCTGAAGTTGTCAACCTGGCTCTGCAAAATATTGCATCTGCGGCTGCTAGAAGAGAGAAATCAGCTAAACGTTCTGGTCGTTTAAAAACCTTGTCAGTTGGTCAAAAGGTGTTAATTAAGTCTCACCGTTTGTCTCACAAAGGAAAAGGCTTGCGTCGCAAATTTTTTCTGCTTTATAATGGTCCATATAGGGTTCGCAAAATTATTCATGATAACACTGTTGAAGTAGAAACTCTTAAATCTCGACGCTCTAACGGAATACATCATATATCGAACGTTAAAATTTTTGTGGAATGACATACTTTCGAGAAACCAACAGTTATACGTAAACATACGGAGAGTACAAGGATACCGCGCCGTGTTCCGGCGGCGGCACATACTCAAAGCAACAGTCAAGTCTGCGCGCCGCATAAGGCAGTCGTTGACCGCAAACAATTACTTCCTACGTCACGCGTACCTACAGCTGATCGAGCGCTCAGTGCGAATGCACTGACAGCCGTAAACAAATACACAGTCGAATTTCTCCGATTAAATTCAGTATAAAGCTATAGTGACTTGATAAATTATGTTATTAACGTTCAGTATTTTTCAGGATACGGTTGTATAAAATATTTAAGAACTTCAGGTAAATTCTGTGTGTGTCCGACGTTAAGAGGACTTGCTATCGAGAAAATTTCGGGAAGAATGTAATTTCGAAGAAGAAACTAATAAACTAAAAAGGTAACTATTAATTGAGTTTATTTTTCAGATAACATATTTCCACTTAGGTACGTACTTTAGACGTAATTTGCTGCTCGCGATTACGTGATTTATACCTTGTGTTTACTGATTTTGACAATGATTGATTAATGAACAGGGTTGTTACTTATGTAATTATGCATCGCTTAGCTGCACGGCTTTTTCACTGATGTCATATTTTTTTTACTATGTGCCTGCTGTGCTTATTTATTTAAATTATAACTGTTACCTGATTAATTGTGCTGATATGGTTATGTATGTAAGTTATACTTTGTGATTTATCTGCTTGCGCCTTCATGTTTACTTATTAAGATTACATATGAACATTTATTTGCTTATGCTGATATGATGCTAATGACCTGTTTATTATGATGGTACATATTTGCTGCTTTGCGCATGGATTGCATATTTACACATTTCTGTTTTGTTGTCATAAATATACTCTAATTTGGTATATATAAATGCTGATATATGGTGTACGAACATGGAGTTTGGGTCACACTATGGTATTAATTTTAGATTGTTTGCTTGGCAGAGCCTCGTTGTAGGGATTGTGCTGCATCCACTTGTTGACATTCTGTTCTCTACTGGTATATTTACTCGCTATTGCATATTTTGCTTACGCTCAGTGCCTTATATTTTAAGATAAAATGAATTGCTATAATGCTACGAACGACATTGGTACAAGAAACTTCATTGAAGTCACATGAGCTGGAGGTTTTATGGAAGCTGTATAAATTTATGCTAATAGGTAGGAAGCTAACGACATGACATACCAACATTAGGTTTAGACCATTGACAGTTATTACACTGCATTCTTCGTGAGCAATTGAAATAGCAAGTGACACTTGACACAAGAAATACTCCACATGTTTGCTTCTGTTTTGCCATTACTCTTGAAGTGGTGTACACACTGTGAAATATTACGATCATTAACACTACGCACTCGTACTTACTGAGAGTTATTCAAACTAAAGGCTGTTAGAGGTCATGTATGCATTTCTTTTATTTAATGATGGACAAGGTAACCAAAATGTATTTTATGATTCATAATGAGTAGAAGATTTGGATCAGATGGATTACACAGAGGTTGTGTGTGGACATTGTATCTTCGGATTGTATGGGATGATGAAGATTGCACTAGGATTTTATCTGTACTTGTTCAAGGAGACTGACTGGAGGAAAGAGTTGTTATGGAAGTGAAATGGTATTGGCGATAGGGTTTATATGTATCGACGTATTGAAGAGGTATTATTGAGGTATTGAAATTATGTGAAGTTGATGATTATTGGAGTTTTGGTGGACAAGAGGTAAGGTAAATGATATTGATGATAAGGTTTATATGTTTAAACGTAAGAGGTATTATTGAAGTATTAAGTTTATGTGATGCTGATGATTATTGGAGTTTTGGTGGATAAGAGGTAAATTAAGTGAGGAGCATATTTTTTTTGTTGGTTTATATGGAACAAGGAGGATGAAGATGGCAGACTAGAACACTCAAGTGGAAGGAAGATCGTCTACACACACACTTTGTTAAATCACTAAGCAGTATATACTTTTTTTTTGGAGAGAGGAAGTATTTGCATATCTTGGCACACTTACAGTTGTTCAGCAACCGTACATTTGATTTGGCTTGGCAGACATTGGTCTTGACATGATGACTATGACGTTGACTAACTATTATTGACTGTTATACATTGCTGCCACTACTACTTCATACACATGTCGATCATCAAATCTTTGACAGAATTGCATTTACACAGTTAACACTATTCAACTACACAGTAGCACTTAATGTGGATGAAAGATGAGTGAGTGTGTTTTGTGTGTTTTCCTTTCCTAATCCCAGATAATTGATACCGACCTATCTCCTAAATATTATTTTACTTGTTTGTGGTGGCTTGCACTGACACCCATAAATATTATAGGTTTACTGATATTTGTGTATTTGTAATAGTTAATATGACAATTATCTGATATCATTTGTGTGTTTATTATAATTTGTATGTTTAGTGTAAGAGCATTGATAATAATTTTGTAAAAGCAATTGTCTGTGCATTCAAACTGTTGTTCATGCCTGCACTGGTTCAACATTGATGTGTGCCACTTGGAAATGTTTAATTTCTGCTAATGAACTCTGATGAACTGTTTAATTATTGATGGTGAATATTATGGACTGTTACCTGCACCGGTTCAACATGATGGATACCACTAGGAGATGTTTAATTTGTGCTAATAAACTCTGATGAACTGTCTAATTAGTGATAGTGAATATTATGGACTGTTACCTGCACTTGTTCAACATGATGGGTGCCACTAGGAGATGTTTAATTTGTGCTAATGAACTCTGATGAACTATTTAATTAGTGATAGTGAATATTATGGACTGTTACCTGCACTTGTTCAACATGATGGGTGCCACTAGGAGATGTTTAATTTGTGCTAATGAACTCTGATGAACTGTCTAATTAGTGATAGTGAATATTATGGACTGTTACCTGCACTTGTTCAACATGATGGGTGCCACTAGGAGATGTTTAATTTCTGCTGATGAACTCTGATGAACTGGCTAATTAGTGATAGTGAATATTATGGATTGTTACCTGCACCTGTTCAACATTGCTGGGTGCCACTGTTGGAACTGCTTCTACTGAAATAATGTCACTTGTTGGTGTCTGCACCTGTTCAACATTGCTGGATGCCACTGATGGAACTGCTTCTACTGAAATGATGTCACTTGTTGGTGTCTGCACCTGCTCAACATTACTGGGTGCCACTGATGGACTGCCTCTACTGAAATGATGTCACTTGTTGGTGTCTGCACCTGTTCAACAATGCTGGGTGCCACTGATGGAACTGCTTCTACTGAAATGATGTCACTTGTTGGTGTCTGCACCTGCTCAACATTGCTGGGTGCCACTGATGGAACTGTTTCTACTGAAATATCACTTGTTGGTGACTGCGCCTGCTCGCCATTTTTGGGTGCCACTGTTGGAGCTGTTTAATTAATGCTGATGAAATGTTATGAGACTGCTATTTCACCTGTTCAACATTGCTGGGTGCTACTGCTGGAACTGTCAACTACTTGTTTATTGATATATTGACAAGATTTTATGTGAATATTTGTATAAACTGATTTTTTTGTGTATTTACTGTTTATGAAATGTTATGAGACTCTTACCTGTACATATTCGTCATTGCTGACGCTATTGATTGAATTGTTTAACCACATGATACTTGTGTAAACTATTATGTAAAATCACATGTATGAAAGCATTTGTATTCCTTACTGTATTATATTAGGATATGGAACGGTCAGTGCAAAGCCAAAATTTTATCTAGTTATGTGATATTTAATTATTAATATTATCTTTTATTTTTGTTTGTATTTTTTTGGACGAATTTGGTGGTATTTTCACCACCAATGCTGGCAAAAATACCATCAAATTCTAGCCCGTGGAGGGGGGGCATATGAAAGGTGGCTACACTGAGCCACAGCGCCAGAGATTGCGCCAAAGAGTATTATTCCGCCGCCTCCACTGGCAGTGATTATTGAGAAGTAGCAATAGGCAGTGCTTGTTGAGATGTAGCAGTGGTGAGTCGTTGTTGAGAAGTTCCCATGGAGAGTGCTTGTTCAGAACTTGTAGTATTGTTTTGATGGGCTAGACACCAGATGTTGTTGGATTGGGGATGCTGTAATGATCAGAGTGTAATTTTCGGCAATATATATGAAGGTAAAAAAAATTCCTTTTTTTTATTATTTCAATGTCTTAAACAATAATACCTCTTGGTCACAGGTTCAGTCAACAAAGCATCTGGCTTGTGTTCTTGTATTAGACTGTATTTCTGGTTTCTATGTGCAATTATAGTATTTCTGTTTATTTTTTTTATTACTTCAGTATAAGTGGTATTTAAAATATCTTGTCTTATTGAGGAAGAACCGTGCCAGATGTGTACGTTGAATCACACTTCCACACACAGAACAGTTACTCTTGTACTTTGTTGTTTCGTAGGTTTTATAGTTGCTGGGGACTTAATTAATTGTGTTAACGGAAATTTCCTTTCATTCTTTGTTGTTGTTCTATGCAGTCAGATTGCGTACAAATACTAGTCAGGGCCAACCGTTTACGAGACTTCGTAATCGGACACACAGCTACTAAAAATTTAAAAGTATTTGCATTATATTTAATTAAGTCCCCATGCACCCTTTGCTGAGGTTCAAGAACAATTTCGTCGATTTTACCGTACAAAAGGCTCAAGGTGAGCAAGCATTGCAGGTTTGGTAAACAAACTGCATTCAAATGGCAATGTTTGTCATGAGAAGCGTTCTGGGCGGCCTTAGACTTCGTAGGAAACTGTGGAGGCAAGTCGACAGGCTATCGAGCAAAAGCATCGACACGTCGTGTCAGCCAGGAACGCGGCATCCCCAGAGTCCACTGTGTACCAAACTTTACACTTCTTACCATTCAGTTGCTACATCATCTTGAACCGAAGGACTACGTGACATGCATGACCATGTACCTTGACTCAAATGAAGCAGTAATAAATAAACATTTGTTGGCACACATCCTGGTCAGTTATTGGGCTATCTTTCATACCTGTGGCGTCGTCAATTGCCACAACAGCAGGATATGGGCTGATGGACAATCACACATCGCCATGGAACTAGACCGTACCACTCCAGAAGTCAGTGCGTGGGCAAGCCCCACACAACAGCGCATTTACGATCCATTCTTTTTTGCTGAAGCAACAATCACGACAACATCGTGCCTGGACATGGTTGAGCAATCCCTGCAACCCAAAGTGTCTGCCAACAACATTCTGGATGTGGCGATTTCACAACATCTTCGCGCATAACTACCTCAACGAGACGTTCCCAGGGCGCTGAA
The DNA here is from genome assembly GCF_023898315.1 of Schistocerca nitens. Taxonomy (NCBI): domain Eukaryota; kingdom Metazoa; phylum Arthropoda; class Insecta; order Orthoptera; family Acrididae; genus Schistocerca; species Schistocerca nitens. Next base: position 99,825,854 of record NC_064622.1, read on the forward strand.
CTGGACGAGGCTCACCACCATTCTGGACAGCACGCCCGCCTGATCTAATGCCCTTGCATGGGCTCACATCAAGAGGCAGGTGCACAAGGTGAAGGTTTGGGATCTGCAGCATCTGTGTGAACGAGTTTCAGCAGCTGTGCGTACAATTGCACCAGCAAAGTTGCAGTGTGTGTGTGTGTGTGTGTGTGTGTGTGTGTGTGTGTGTGTGTCAGATGCATCGAGGCAAGACGGCTACACTGCTTAGATATGTAGGACAATCATGTTGGACAGCACGGATTTCATTGAACTACAGTGTCTTCTTCCAGGTTATATTCATATTTTTTCATACTATAATCATTTCGTTTGGTATTAAAGTGCTCCTTCCCAGAAATGGTTAGAGACTACTCGGGTGCCGTGTATAAAATGGTATATGAAAAGATTGGATTTGATCTGTAGATTACAAACAAGATTCTGATTTTTCCAAACAAATCATTTCTCAAATTGTCGATGTTTTAATTAACTAATATTAACTAAAACTTCATATTTTGGACGAAACTAATTACTTTTATCGAAGTATTTCGATCTTGTACGTCGACTGTGATACCTCAGTTGCTTCAGAATGATTTTCAAAGAAAGCGTCGAAAAGTAAGTTAAGTAATAGTCTCATACACTGTCCACCCCGATAGCTGAGTGGTCAGCGCGTTGGTCTGTCACGCCAAGGGGCCCGGGTTCGATTCCCGGCTGGGTCGGAGATTTTCTCCGATCAAGGACAGGATGTTGTGTTGTTCTCGTTATCATTTGATCATCACCAGTGGAAGGCAACGGGAAACCACCATTGGAAACACTTCCCTAGACGCTCATGCGGTGGACCTCTTTGGTGAGGCTTCCCCCATGACAAGACCTGCCGTAAGGCAAAACACGAAGTTAAGTTCTCATAAACGGACGAACCAAAACGTTATGACCACTTGCCAAACAGCGTGTTGGTCCACTTTTGGAACGCAACACAGCAATGCTTCTGTGTGGCACGCACTTGAAATGTCTTTGGTAGGTCTCCTGAGGTACGTGGCACCAGATGAGAATGCACAGGTCGCGCGGTTCCAGTGGTTTGTACGAGCCGACATCCCAGATGTGTTTCATCGAGTTCAGATCGGGGGAATCTGGTGACCAAGACAACGTGAGTCCACTATCGTGCCCCTCAAACGACTTTAGTAGGATTCCGGCCTGATGACAAGGGCAGTTATGCTGCTGGAAGATCCCATTACCATCAGGGAAGATATCAAACATGAAGGGTCGGAGGTGGTCCGTAATAACGTCCATGTAGTCCACAGTTATTGTGGTGGCTTCGATTGCTATCACAGATCCCACGGGAGCCCAGGTGAATGTCCCTTATAGCATGATACTTCCCCCATCGGCCTGCATCTGGGCGTGATGCATGCTTTGAGCAGGTGTTCGCCTTGGTATCGGCGTATCTATACAAATCATCGACCTCTTGTAGCAAGAGAAATGAGTCATCCGACCAGGCGACATGTTTCCGTCGATAAATCGCACAAGTCTAAGGGCTGTCAATTCGACTAAATAGCTAGGAATTAAAATTACGAGCAACTTAAATTGGAAAGACCACATAGGACAGGTAATATTGTAGGGAAGCCGAAATAAAGACTGCGCTTTGTTGCCAGAACACTTAGAAGATGCGACAAACCCACTAAAGAGACAGCCTACATTACACTTGTCTGTCCTCTGCTGGAATATTGCTGCGCGGTGTGGGATCCTTACCAGGTAGGATTGACGGAGGACATCGAAAAAGTGCAAAGAAGGGCAGCTCGTTTCGTGTTGTCGCGCAATAGGGGTGAGAGTGTCACTGGTATGATACGCGAGTTGGGATGGCAGTCACTGTAACAAAGGCGGTCTTCTTTGCGGCGAGATCTATTTACGAAATTTCAATCATCAGCTTTCTCTTCCGAATGCAAAAATATTTTGTTGACACCCACCTACGTAGGGAGAAATGATCATCATAATAAAATAAGAGAAATCAGAGCTCGAACGGAAGGATTTAGGTGTTCCTTTTTCCCACGCACCATTCGAGAGTGGAATGGTAGAGTAGTAGTATGAAAATGGTTCGATGAACTCTCTGCCAGGCACATATGTGTGAATTGCAGAGAAACCATGTAGATGTAGATCCACGATCCAATCTCGATAATCCCGTGATCTCTGTATTCGTAATTAGTGGTGTCGTTGGGTCAACACGGGAACACGTAATGGTAGTCTGATGCGGAGCCGCATGTTCAGTAATATGCGCTGAATAGTATGCTCCGAAACACTTGCACCTGCACTAGCATGTTACTTTTTTGTCAGTTCGCCTCTTCTCCTGTTTTATAGAGTGGGTAAGTGTCCGAACTCCTTGTACTGCGTTGGGGCATGGACGTCCAGCACGTCGTCTGTGAGCTACTCGTGGTTTGAGTGTCCTTCGATCACTTTCCATAGATACACACGACAGTAACATGTAAGCAGGCGACCATCGTCATCTTTTCCAGTTACCAGGCTCTGGGCCATAGGAATTTGCCCTTTGTCAGAGAGCCTGCGTCGGTGGATTTCCCAATTTGCGGCTCCTAACGTCGCTAAAATGGTTCCCCACTCGTCTCTGCTCAGTTAACGTACAGGGTGGCGCACGAAATGATCCAACATTTGTTTCTGTAAAAGAATTTTACTTCAGTCGAAATACATAAATGTAAAATAATAGTTATACTATATACCTGAAGAGTATATTCTGGTTATGACGTGTTCAGTATGACCAACATCACGTCTACCAAATTCTTCAACTCGAAATCCTATGTTTTGAATTACTCGTCGACACATATCCTCGGTTATCTCGTTGCACGCCTCAGTTATCAGCATTCGCAGTTCCATCACTGTACGAGGATGTTGAGGGAAAATCTTTTCCTTTAGAAAACCCCACAAGCGACTTCTAATCAAATTGCATGCCTATGGACTATCGTGTGAGTTCTGTGACTGGAGTATTGATTTCCTGTCAGAAAGGTCTAAATTCGTAGTAACTGACGGAAAGTCATCCAATAAAACAGAAGGAAATTTATATTATAAATTGGCATTCAAGTTCAGGGGCAAGTAATAAAAACTTAGAAGTTGGTCGATGACATTGTTAATTAAGTCAGAGACGGAAAAGGGCTTCGAACAGCAGTTGAACGGAATGGACTGTGTCTTGAAAAGAGGATATGTTTGATGAATGTCAACAAAAGCAAAACAAGGAGACTGTAATGTTGTCGAAACTAAATCAGGTGATGCTGAGGGAATTAGATTAGGAAAAGAGACAAAGTAGTCGATGAGCTTTGTTATTTGGGCGGCAAAATAACTGATGAAGGCTGAAGAAGAGAGGATATAAAATTTAGACTGGCAATGGCCAAAAAAAAAGCGTTTCTGAAGAAGAGAATTTTGTTAACATCGAATAAAGATTTAAACGTTAGGAAGTCTTTTCTAAAAGTTGTTTTTTTATTTTTTTTTATTTGTCTGGATTGTAGCCGTGTATGGGAGTGAAACATGGGCGATAAACAGTTTAGACACGAAGAGAATAGAAGCTTTTGAAATGTGATGTTACAGAAGAATGCTGAAGATTAGATGGGTAGATCACGTAAGTGATGAGGAGGTACTGAACAGAATTAATAAGAAAACAAACTAATGGCACAACCTGACTAGAAGAAGGGATCTGTTGGTAGGACACATTCTAAGGCATCAAAGGGGAACCAGTTTAGTGTTGGAGGAAGTGTTGAGGGTAAAAATCGTAGAGAGAGACCAAGGGATGAACACTGTAAGCAAATTGAGAAGTATGTAGATTGCAGTACTTATTCGCGGATGAAGAGGCTTGCACGGGATAGAGTATCACGGAGAGCTGCATCAGGCCAGTCTTAGGACTGAAAACCACAACAACAGCAAACGAAATTGCCTGCAAAGTGGCAGCGAGTAGGGCCTAGGGGCTGTGTTGAACGGAGGGAGAAGAGAGAGACAGAGGTTAATAGACCTCATTTGATTCATGTAGTACTGTAATATACATGTTAAATATTTTCAATAACTAAGTGTTTTGTGGAAGTTTTTGACCAATGCAGAAGACGAATGCCTTGTGGTCAAAAGCAAGCAATATGTTACTACACTTTACTTCTATCTTTTCTCCTGCTTTATCTCATTAATCCCGTGTGAGATATAGTTTATCTCGTTATAGCTAACAATCGCGTCGCTCTGTCACTGTTAGTTGAAGAACTGGAGCGTCCTTGAAATCGGAGTTGTAACTCTGAAACGCGTTGGACAGCAACCTCATAATTAAAAAGAAATTGCGACTAACGACAGAATATTAATAATTAATAGTCCCTAACCTAGACATTACAGTCACGCGCACCCCACGACGTAATGTCTATTGATAACATTTGTATTTTCCTTTGAAAAAAGACAAATGAAGATACATGGATAGTCTTGAACTTAAAAGTTTTTCCTGGAGTATTTCGGAAAAAAAACCGTTGGTTTCTCGAATGAACAGTCAGACAACCAAAAAGTGATTTGGCCCACGATCAAGCTAGGCTACACGTTGTCAATGAAAAGCATGGCGACGACAAGTTGTCAATGAAAAGCATGGCGACGCCTGTTCAAACTTTTTTTTTTCTCCGAACTGGCGAATTGTTTTCTGAGAAGGGACGCGTAGGCGTGAATTTTATGATGCCGCAGCGGTTTCAAAGAGTCCGTCGGACCGGGCCAGGTAGAGCGGCTGGACTTCCCGGAAAGGGATGTCCCTGCTCGTCACTTCAGCCTACGGCCCGGCGTAGACAAAAGCTGAAGAAGAGGCCTTGTGTGTTCGCAGCCGGTCGTCCCACAACTGTTTTCCAATGGCGTTGGCGACTAGGGATGGGCCAAACAGTTAGTTTCCGGTATCACTTATCGCGATTAAGTTCTTTTTCGGTAACGGTTATTTATAACGGATATAAATAACTGCCAAAAATAACTTATCCGTACTACAAAATGCATCATTGATATCCCTCCACATATAGTATAACTTATTGCGGGGGCGACTATTTATTACTATAGCTGTCACAGACCACGTAGCAGTTACTGCGGTTATTGATAACTGGCATCAATGTTTGCTGAACTGTGCCATACAGTCACGTTCCGGGGATTATCGATGTTTCATAAAAGATGCTGATCGTGATCTAATGTGAAATGCAGTGATCTGAGCAGCTACGGAAAGTTAGTTTCGTTAATATGTGTGATTTTGTTTTTGAATTCATCGTACACCACTTGTACGACAATTTCTCACTTTCTCACCGCAGAAATCACACTTCACGAACTTCTTATGTAAAATAGTGAAGAGGCTCCACAATTGACTGGTCCTGGATTTCTTCAGCTCGGTGCATCGTCTCTAACGAAAGCGGACGAAAAGTATTCTTGCAGCGTCTTCGACAAACTAAACAGGAATGGACTCCAGTTGTCCATATTCCCCTCACTAGTATCTCTAGTATTTCTGTATCTGTGAAAATAACCAGTATTTCAATGGAAGCACGAACATCGTTAAGATCACTGTCATTCATCAATCGCCAGATAGAGCGAGACCGATTTAGAAGTACATTCATCCGTAAACAGGTTGCGAGCAGTATTAGCAGTTCAAATGGTTCAAATGGCTCTGAGCACTATGGGACTTAACATCTGTGGTCATCAGTCCCATAGAACTTAGAACTACTTAAACCTAACTAACCTAAGGACATCACACACATCCATGCCCGAGGCAGGATTCGAACCTGCGACCGTAGCAGTCGCGCGGTTCCGGACTGCGTGCCTAGAACCGCTAGACCACACGGCCGGCCTATTAGCAGTTAACTCAGCAGTTATTCCCATGGTAGTAAGAACGTCACATGATCAGTGTTTCATTATTCTTGACAACACAGAGAGACTGTTGGCGAAGTAGTGAAGTAGGACGTGCGCACGCTGGCAAAAAGATCATGCGCGGAACTGGCAGTTACTGAAACAATTGCCTGATGCTGCTAACTGGTTATTTCAGTAACTGTGAAAACTCAGTAACCGGTTATTCATTCTAGTTATTTTTTGCCACCTCTATTGACGGCCTGTCTGCCATTATATACATCTTATATTTATATGCCTGCACTGCAATTCAAATGGTTCAAATGGCTCTGAGCACTATGGGACTCAACTGCTGTGGTCATCAGTCCCCTAGAACTTAGAACTACTTAAACCTAACTAACCTAAGGACATCACACACATCCATGCCCGAGGCAGGATTCGAACCTGCGACCGTAGCAGTCGCGCGGTTCCGGACTGCGTGCCTAGAACCGCTAGACCACACGGCCGGCCTATTAGCAGTTAACTCAGCAGTTATTCCCATGGTAGTAAGAACGTCACATGATCAGTGTTTCATTATTCTTGATAAGACAGAGAGACTGTTGGCGAAGTAGTGAAGTAGGACGTGCGCACGCTGGCAAAAAGATCATGCGCGGAACTGGCAGTTACTGAAACAATTGCCTGATGCTGCTAACTGGTTATTTCAGTAACTGTGAAAACTCAGTAACCGGTTATTCATTCTAGTTATTTTTTGCCACCTCTATTGACGGCCTGTCTGCCATTATATACATCATATATTTATATGCCTGCACTGCAATTCAAATGGTTCAAATGGCTCTGAGCACTATGGGACTCAACTGCTGTGGTCATCAGTCCCCTAGAACTTAGAACTACTTAAACCTAACTAACCTAAGGACATCACACACATCCATGCCCGAGGCAGGATTCGAACCTGCGACCGTAGCAGTCGCGCGGTTCCGGACTGCGTGCCTAGAACCGCTAGACCACACGGCCGGCCTATTAGCAGTTAACTCAGCAGTTATTCCCATGGTAGTAAGAACGTCACATGATCAGTGTTTCATTATTCTTGATAAGACAAGAGACTGTTGGCGAAGTAGTGAAGTAGGACGTGCGCACGCTGGCAAAAAGATCATGCGCGGAACTGGCAGTTACTGAAACAATTGCCTGATGCTGCTAACTGGTTATTTCAGTAACTGTGAAAACTCAGTAACCGGTTATTCATTCTAGTTATTTTTTGCCACCTCTATTGACGGCCTGTCTGCCATTATATACATCTTATATTTATATGCCTGCACTGCAATTCAAATGGTTCAAATGGCTCTGAGCACTATGGGACTCAACTGCTGTGGTCATCAATCCCCTAGAACTTAGAACTACTTAAACCTAACTAACCTAAGGACATCACACACATCCATGCCCGAGGCAGGATTCGAACCTGCGACCGTAGCAGTCGCGCGGTTCCGGACTGCGTGCCTAGAACCGCTAGACCACACGGCCGGCCTATTAGCAGTTAACTCAGCAGTTATTCCCATGGTAGTAAGAACGTCACATGATCAGTGTTTCATTATTCTTGATAAGACAGAGAGACTGTTGGCGAAGTAGTGAAGTAGGACGTGCGCACGCTGGCAAAAAGATCATGCGCGGAACTGGCAGTTACTGAAACAATTGCCTGATGCTGCTAACTGGTTATTTCAGTAACTGTGAAAACTCAGTAACCGGTTATTCATTCTAGTTATTTTTTGCCACCTCTATTGACGGCCTGTCTGCCATTATATACATCTTATATTTATATGCCTGCACTGCAATTCAAATGGTTCAAATGGCTCTGAGCACTATGGGACTCAACTGCTGAGGTCATCAATCCCCTAGAACTTAGAACTACTTAAACCTAACTAACCTAAGGACATCACACACATCCATGCCCGAGGCAGGATTCGAACCTGCGACCGTAGCAGTCGCGCGGTTCCGGACTGCGTGCCTAGAACCGCTAGACCACACGGCCGGCCTATTAGCAGTTAACTCAGCAGTTATTCCCATGGTAGTAAGAACGTCACATGATCAGTGTTTCATTATTCTTGATAAGACAGAGAGACTGTTGGCGAAGTAGTGAAGTAGGACGTGCGCAGGCTGGCAAAAAGATCATGCGCGGAACTGGCAGTTACTGAAACAATTGCCTGATGCTGCTAACTGGTTATTTCAGTAACTGTGAAAACTCAGTAACCGGTTATTCATTCTAGTTATTTTTTGCCACCTCTATTGACGGCCTGTCTGCCATTATATACATCTTATATTTATATGCCTGCACTGCAATTCAAATGGTTCAAATGGCTCTGAGCACTATGGGACTTAACATCTGTGGTCATCAGTCCCATAGAACTTAGAACTACTTAAACCTAACTAACCTAAGGACATCACACACATCCATGCCCGAGGCAGGATTCGAACCTGCGACCGTAGCAGTCGCGCGGTTCCGGACTGCGTGCCTAGAACCGCTAGACCACACGGCCGGCCTATTAGCAGTTAACTCAGCAGTTATTCCCATGGTAGTAAGAACGTCACATGATCAGTGTTTCATTATTCTTGACAACACAGAGAGACTGTTGGCGAAGTAGTGAAGTAGGACGTGCGCACGCTGGCAAAAAGATCATGCGCGGAACTGGCAGTTACTGAAACAATTGCCTGATGCTGCTAACTGGTTATTTCAGTAACTGTGAAAACTCAGTAACCGGTTATTCATTCTAGTTATTTTTTGCCACCTCTATTGACGGCCTGTCTGCCATTATATACATCTTATATTTATATGCCTGCACTGCAATTCAAATGGTTCAAATGGCTCTGAGCACTATGGGACTCAACTGCTGTGGTCATCAGTCCCCTAGAACTTAGAACTACTTAAACCTAACTAACCTAAGGACATCACACACATCCATGCCCGAGGCAGGATTCGAACCTGCGACCGTAGCAGTCGCACGGTTCCGGACTGCGCGCCTAGAACCGCGAGACCACCGCGGCCGGCCACTGCAATTCAAGCTTAGATGGTTGGTAGTGGAGTCATTGCACTACTTCCAGATATTTCTCTACCGTTCCACTCTCGAACATCACATGGAAAAATGAACATCTAAATCTGCCCGTGTAAGCTTTCACCTCTATTATTTTAAACACGATGATCGTTTCTCTCTATGTCGGTAGAGTCAACAAAATATTTTGCGCATTCGGAGGAGCAAGTCGGTGACTGAAATTTCGTCAAGAGATATCGCCGTAACGAAAACCGACATTGTTTTAATGACCGCCACCTCAATTCGCTTATTGTGCGTATATCCCTGAAACTCTTTCCCTCATTCCACGATAGTATAAAACGAGTTGCCTTTCCACGAACTTCGTCGATGTCTTCCGTCGATTTCCTCTGGTTTAGGATCCAGTAGTCCAGAACAGGACGGACAAGCGAAATCAGGCAATCTATATAGTAGACATGTTGCATCTACATCTACATCCATACTCCGCAAGCCACCTGACGGTGTGTGGCGGAGGGTACCTTGAGTACCTCTATCGGTTCTCCCTTCTATTCCAGTCTCGTATTGTTCGTGGAAAGGAAGATTGTCGGTATGGCTCTGTGTGGGCTCTAATCTCTCTGATTTTGTCCTCGTGGTCTCTTCGCGAGATATACGTAGGAGGGAGCAATATACTGCTTGACTCCTCGGTGATGTTCTCGAAACTTCAACAAAAGCCCGTATCGAGCTACTGAGCGTCTCTCCTGAAGAGTCTTCCACTGGTCATCTCCGTAACGCTTTCGCGATTACTAAATGATCTTGTAAGGAAGCGCGCTGCTCTCCGTTGGATCTTCTCTATCTCTTCTATCAACCCTATCTGGTACGGATCCCACACTGGTGAGCAGTATTCAAGCAGTGGGCGAACAAGTGTACTGTAACTTACTTCCATTGTTTTCGGATTTCATTTCCTTAGGATTCTTCCAATGAATCTCAGTCTGGCATCTGCTTTACCGACGATCAACTTTATATGATCATTCCATTTTAAACCACTCCTAATGCCTACTCCCAGATAATTTATGAAATTAACTGCTTCCAGTTGCTGACCTGTTATATTGTAGCTAAATATTAAGGGATCTTTATTTCTGTGTATTCGCAGCACATTACACTTGTCTACATTGGGATTCAATTGCCATTCCCTGCACCATGCGTCAATTCGCTGAAGATCCTCCTGCATTTCAGTACAATTTGCCATTGTTACAACCTCTCGATATAAAATATCTTTTAAATGATCCTCCGAAAAAAGCTGTCTTTGGTTCGCCTGCCCCATAACATGTTCTATGTGGTGGTTCAAATTTAGGTTGCTCGTAATAGTAATGTCTAACTGAATCGCCAACCTTTAAATTCGTATGATTTACCGTGTAATCGAGATTTAGCGTAATTTCGCTAGTACTGATGTGGAGGACTGCATTCTTTTTATTATTCAGAATCCACCATAGATATCTTATGTAAATCATTTTGTAATTCATATTGCTGTTCTGACGAGTTTATTAGACGATAAACTACAGTATTATCTGCAAACAATCAAAGAGAGCTTCTCAGATTGTCTCCTAAACCGTTTATGTAGATTAATAATAGCAGGGGGCCTGTAAGACATCCTTGGGAAACCACAGATATCAGTTCATTTTCCCTAGATGGCTTCCCATCAGTTACTACGAACGTTGACCTTTCTGGCAGGAAATCGCGAATCCAGTCTCACAACTGAGATGACACTCCATAGCTACGCAATTTCTACACCCACATAGATACTCTGCAAATGACACTTAAGTGCCTGGCAGAGGGTTCATCGAACCTCTTCCCATTGATGCTCTGCTATTCCACTCTCGAACAGCGCGCGGTTGTATCTTCCCGTGCGAGCACAGATTGCCCTCATTTCATTATGATGATCGTTTCTATCTACGTCGGCGTCAACATAATAGTTTCGCATTCGCAGGAAAAAGTTGGTGATTCAAATTTCGTGAGAAGATCCCGCGGCAACGAGAAATGCCTCTGTTTTAATGATGTCCACCCCAAAACCTGTCCGTGACATTCTCTCCTCTGTTTCTCGATATTACAAACATGTAGCCCTTCGTTGAACTTTCTCGATGTACTCCGCTAATCCTATCCGATACGCATCCCACACCGCGCATCAGTACTCCAAAAGAGGACGGACAATCGTAGTGTAGACAGTCTCTTTAGTAGATCTGGCGCATCGTCTAAGTGTTCTGCCAATAAAATGCAGTCTTTCATTCGCCTTCCCCAGAACATTTTCTATGTGGCCTTTCCACTTTAAGTTGTTCGAAACGGTAATTCATAGGTATATAGTTGAATTTATGGCTTTTATATTTGATTCGTTTATTGTGTAACCGAAGTTTACAGGATTCCTTTTAGCACTCCTGTGGATGACCTCACACTTTTCATTATTTAGTGTCAATTGCCAATTTTCACACCATACAGATATCTTTTCTAAAACTTTTTGCTGTTTGTTTTGATCCTCTGATGACTTTACTAGCCGATCAACAACTGCATCATGTGCAAACAACCTAGGACGGCTGCTCAGATTGTCTCCTAAATTGTTTGTATACATAAGGAACAGCTGAGGGCCTATAACACTACCTTGGAGAACGTCAGAAATCACTTCTGTTTCACTCAGCGCCTTTCCCTCAGTTACTACGAACTGTGACGTCCCTGCTTGGACCCTCTCATTCAAATAAACTCAGTTTGAGTAGAAAATGTAATGAAATCATAAAAGTAAACTCAGTAAGAATAAAAATGTAATAGCAAACTCAAGGAAGGTAAAACCAATGGTCATATATTAATGTTACACCTTGTAAAACCAACATTTCCTACGTAATTCCCTTAATCAATATCCCATGTTGTGTGTGTGAGAGAGAGAAAGATATTTGCACAATTTCAGTACTGCAGCAATCGATAGCGTCTGCTGGACAGAGATATAAGGATGCCCCAAAGAGAGCAACAGCTAGTCGAAACTTCAGGTCTTGGTCAAGCAGAGATGGGTAACGTTGGCAGTAAGAGGGGAGCTTCTTTTAAGATACTTTGGAGGTCTTCCGGGGGGAACTAAGAATGCTGGGTGATGTGCTGTTCTAAAGCACTCTGGCAGCCGACTTCATGGTAAGTGGACGTGTTGGGTAGCTCCGCTGAGAAAGCGTGGCATGGTTGGTGAGTTCACCTTAAGTGAGCCACAACGATACTAACTGTTTTATTTCAGCGTTAGGAAATCAGGACAGGATTTAAATTAAGATGCGTGTGTGAGATACCATTCGTGTTTTGAGATTAAAATTGTTCAAATGGCTATGAGGACTATGGGACTTAACATCTGAGGTCATCAGTCCCCTAGAACTTAGAACTACTTAAACCTAAATAACCTAAGGACAACACACACATCCATGCCCGAGGCAGGATTTGAAGCTGCGACCGTAGCGGTGGCGCGGTTCCAGACTGATGTGCCTAGAACCGCTGGCCACACTGGCCGGCTTTGAGATTGAATAGAATAGCACGTGTGACTTATAGATTCATTGCGCACGAGCGCCCCAGTGGAGAGAACAAGGTATGTGTAATGTGTTCCCATGTTTTGTGAAATTGCTATATGTTCTGGGAATTCGTGTATCATGACAGAAGGGAATAAGAATCACGATCCCCAGATTTAATTTGAATAGTGGGTCAACGAGTGGACTTGGTGCCCACGTGGTAGGCAATGTGTAGATCCACCGTTTGCTTAATACAGTGAATCAGTTAGGATGCTAGAGAGTTTCTTCTTGTTATTTAAGTTGTGTATTAATATATTGTAGAGCGATTTTAATAACCATCATGTGAATAATGTTTATGAAGGTTCCAAGTAACAAGTGGGTTCGATCTTATAGTCCAGGGAATGTCACGTGCCTTACGTGTATTAGCATGTCTTATTAGCGTTGTGAGTAGCGAGAGCAATATTCCATTCTTGGACAGTTTCTCTTAGCTAAGCTACACGTGCGGCTTCACTGCAGGAACAGACCCTAGTCGGCAGCTTGCTTAAGGAACCCTCTTAGCGTTCGAGTCTGAAAGGAGTTGGACTGCGAGGTCAGGTACCGCATTGTGCAGAAGGGACAGAGGCTGCGCTGAACCGAATTCTGGTCGCTCTGGGGAAATCCGCCATCTTGGAGTCGAGCATAAAAGGGGCCCTCCAAGCAATGTGTAGCGGCTCGTTAGTGTGCGGGACTTGCGGCCAGACCTCTGCTAATTTAGAATCGCGAAATGCACCTTAGCTCGGAATTTCGTAACCAAGTCCAGGCAGCGTTCGACTGTGCTGCATTACTTGTAACTTGTTGCACCATACTAATCGTGATGCATGAAATAAAATCCGGTGTGCAGTAAATGTATGACTCTAGCACACAAGTACTAGCATTAATGTGAATACATCCAGTCCTCATCCATTACCCGAGTAAATAATCCGTTGGTTTATAGCCGGCCGGCCGGTGTGGCCGAGCGGTTCTAGGTGCTTCAGTCTGGAACCGTGCGACCACTACGGTCGCAGGTTCGAATCCTGCCTCGGGCATGGATGTGTGTGATGTCCTTAGGTTAGTTAGGTTTAAGTAGTTCTAAGGTCTAGGAGACTGATGACCTCAGACGTTAAGTCCAAGAGTGCTCAGAGCCATTTGAACCATTTTTCGTTGGCTTATAATTGTAAAGGCATCAGCCGGCCAGGGTGGCCGAGCGGTTCTAGGCGCTACAGTCTGGAACCGTGCGACCGCTACGGTCGCAGGTTCGAATCCTGTCTCGGGCATGGACGTATGTGATGTTCTTAGGTTAGTTAGGTTTAAGTAGTTCTAAGTTCTAGGGGACTGATGACCTCAGAAGTTAAGTCCCATAGTGCTCAGACCCATTTTTTTGTAAAGGCATCCATGAAATTGACATTATTATCGAGATGTTAAATGTTGCAATCAGTAAAATAAATTAATGTATAACTCATTGGTTTGCTATTATTCCAAAAATTCAAATAGATTCCCGTATTTTAAATGAGAATGAAAATCAGAGAAGTAATTATCAGAGAAAGAGAGAATGATAAATAAGCCAGAAGCGTTAGAAGGAGGACCCTTTATTAACCCTACAATTGACCAGGAATCCTTCTACTTGTTCCATTAACAAAGATATTTCCATGAAAGAAACCTTCACGTAACAGAAGCCTTTCAAATATGTACAGGAATCTTTCAACCTCTCTGACAGGAAATCACGAAACCAGTCGCATAACTGAGATGATACTCCATTAGGATGCAATCTGTTTACAAGCCGCTTGTGAGGTACAGTGTAAAAAGCTTTCTAGAAATCTAGAAACCCGGAATCAATTTGAAATCTCGATAGCACTCAGTATTTCGTTTAAGTAAAGAACTAGTTGTGTTTCACAAGTACGAAGTTTTCTAAATCCGAGTCGACTGTGTGACTGTGGGGTAAACCATAACGTTAGAACACAATATATGTTCCAAAATCCTGCAGCATATCGACGTTAAAAGATATGGGCCTGTAATCTAGTGGATTACTCCTACTGCCTTTCTTGAATACTAGTGTGACCTGTGTAACTTCCCTGTCTTTTGGTACGGATCTTTATACGAGCGAGCGATTGTACACACATCAAAACGTGCATGACCAACGCCTTTTAGACAGAGGGGGTCCGACAGCCGATCAGTTCCTGTCATTCTCACAGGAAGGAGGTACACGGCTCATGTTGTCTGTAGTTCAACCATCCCTAGAAGGTCAAAGACGGTCAATACCGCGGTTCGATCGCGTCCGTATTGTTACTTTGTGCCAGGAAGGGCTCTCAACAAAGGGAGTCTCCAGACGTCTCGGAGCGAACCAAAGCGATGTTGTTCGGACATGGAGGAGATACAGAGAGACAGGAACTGTCGATTACATGACTCGCTCAGGCCGCCCAAAGGCTATTAGTGCAGTGGATGAGCGCTAGCTACGGATTATGGCTCGGAGGAACCCTGACAGCGACGCTACCATGTTGAATAATGCTATTTGTGCAGCCACGGGACGTCGTGCTACGACTCAAACTGTGCGCAATAGGCTGCATGTTGCGCAACTTTACTCCCGACGTCCATGACGAGGTCCATTTTTGCAACCACGACACCATGCAGCGCGATACAGATGGGTCCAACAACATGCCGAATGGACCGCTCAGGATTAGCATCACGTTCTCTTCACCGATGAGTGTCGCATATGCCTTCAACCAAATAATCGTCGGAGACGTGTTTGGAGGCAACACGGTCAGGCTGAACGCCTTAGACACACTGTCCAGCGAGTGCAGCAAGGTTGAGGTTCCCTGCTGTTTCGGGGTGGCATTATGTGGGGCCGACGTACGCCGCTGGTGGTCATGGAAGGCGCCGTAACGGCTGTACTATACGTGAATGCCATCCTCCGACCGATAGTGCAACCATATCGGCAGCATTTGGAGGCATTCGTCTTCATGGACGACAATTCGCGTCCCAATCGTGCACATCTTGTGAATGACTTCCTTCAGGGTAACGACAGAGCGGCCAGCATGTTCTCCAGACATGAACCTTGTCGAACATGCCTGGGATAGATTGAAAAGGGCTGTTTATGGAGGACGTGACCCACCAACTACTCTGAGGGATCTACGGTGAATTGCCGTGGAAGAGTGGGACAATCTGGACCAACAGTGCTTTGATGAACTTGTGGATAGTATGCCACGACGAATACAGGCATGCGTCAATGCAAGAGGACGTGCTACTGGGTATTAGAGGTACTGCTGTGTGCAGCAATCTGGACCATCACCTCTGATGGTCTCGCGGAAATGATGTTTATGTTGATCTCTATTCCAATTTTCTGTACAGGTTCCGGAACTCTCGAAACGGAGGTGATACAATTTTTTGTTTGTTTGTTTATATGACTGGTAAGTATGGAGCTACTGCATCAGCACACTATGAAAGGAACCTGAGTGGTTCACAGCCTGGAGTGGAAGACTTGCTTTTTTTAAATGATTTAAGATGCCTCACTACTCCGAAGATATCTACTCCTACGTTGCTCATATTGACGGACAGCTGGAATATTTACTTCATCTTCTTTGGTGAAGGAATTTCGGAAGTCTGTGTTTAGTAGCTGTGCTTTAGCAGCACTGTCATCGATAGTATTTTCAATGAATCTTGCCGCTAGTATACTTTACATACGACCAGAATCTCTTTGGATTTTCTGCCAGGTATCGAGACAAAGCTTCGTTGTGGGAACTACTGTAAGCATCTCGTACTGAAGTCCCCACTACATTTCGAGCTTCTGTAAAAGATCACCAATCTTTGGAATTTTGCTTTCGTTTAAATTTGACATACTTTTTCCGTTGTTTCTGCAACAGTGTTCTGACTTGTTTTGTGTAGCATGGGGGATCAGCTCCGTCGTTCGTTAAATTATTTGGTATAAGTCTCTCAATTGTTGTCGATGCTATTTCTTTGAATTCAAGCAACGTCTGGTCAACGCTTACACTGTCAACTTGGAACGAGTGGTTGTCTCTCAGGAAGTCGTCAAGCGAATTTTATCTGCTTTTTGAACAGATATATTTTTCGTTTATTTTTGGAGGATTAGGAGGTTACGGTATTCAGTCTCGCTACGACAACCCTGTGCTTACTAATTCCTGTATCCGTTTTGATGCTCGGTATTAGCTCAGTGCTAATTGTTGCTAAGAAGTCAAGTGTGTTTTCTCAACCGTTTACTATTCGAGTGGAATCATGAATCAACTGCTCGAAGCAATTTTTAGACAATGGGTTTAGAATAATTTCGGATGATGTTTTATGAATACCTCCAAATTTAAACATGTATTTACGCCAACATATCGAGTGTAAGCCGAAGTCACCAGTAGCTGTAATTGTATGAGTAGGGTACGTGTTTGAAATTAGACTCAAGTTTTCTTTGAGCCTTTCAGCAATTGTGTCTTCTGTGTTGGGAATTTGCTAACAGGTTGCCGGGAATGACCTCTGCCCATACTAAGTCAACGGAACTACTATCGAAATTTCGCTACAAGATGAACTACTTCTAACAGCAACAAACACGTCACCGCCAACTGTATTTAGTCCATCCTTTCTGAACCCCGTTAGGTCCTTTCCAAAAATTTCGTCTTAACTTAACTCCGGCTTTTGCCAGCTTTCAGTGCCTATAACGATTTGAGCATGAGCGCTTTCTGTTGGTTCCTGGAACCCTGGTACAACACAGCTACGACAATTTATAACTGTTATATCGATGGTTCCTAGACCTTAGAAGCTCTTTTTGTATTTCCCCGAGACCTTCTAACCTAGAAAACCGCCCATTCCACGCAACACAGTTCCCGCTACCGCTGTACCCAATCGACGGCCACTACTGTCTTTCTTCAGGGCTCCAAAAATATAGATATCGCCTAGGGAGAGACTGGGCTATATGAAGGACGTGTAACGTCTTCCCAGTGAAACTACTACAGCTTAGTCGAAACAACCTTGGCAACATGTGGGCCCATGCAATTTCCATATTTTTGGAGTCCTGGCGAAAGAATTCGTGGCCGTGCTTCGGACGAAAACGTGCACGCCTGGATACAATCATGTAGGCAACCGCAAACATTTTTCCATGGAGGCAATAACTGTCTTCTCCCACACTAGGATAAATACAGGGTGATTGACGAAGATATGCAAATATTTTAATATGTTATTGTACAAGTCAACTACAGGAAAGGATTTCACATAAACATATGTCCGCAAATGTTTACGGCTAATAAAAGATTTTGCCTCAAATTTAGCAGCTTCGCTAATATGAAGTCATCGCAAAACTGTACGACGTTAAAGTAAAGCACGATTTTCATTTATTTTGTTGGTACTGGTCTGGTGGATCTAATAAAACATGTCCCAGACGTGTGTCTGCAGCAGTTTTCCAGAACATCCATACAAGCAAAGAAGTAATTTCGTAAGTTTTTTTAATTTATTAACTGCTTGGCCCAATTTGTTTTTTAAATTCCAGACAATGGCACAAAGTTTTCAACAGAAGTTGTAGGGAATTTAATTTTGGAAAAATGATGGTAATAACTTTAACTGAAACTCTATGAGTGTATCAGATAATCTGCTTTTATTAATATCATAACACCCGTGAATTCATGTCATGTTTCACTTAAATACGCTGTTGTTGTTATGTTCTTTCACTGAACAATACAGAAAACTAACTCGTTTCAAGGTTAGGAAACGTTTGAAACAACTCACTAACGGTTGCCAACAATGAAATGAACGTTTCTACGTTCTTAATGGAAAGTACACAAATTTACTTACAATCTTGGCTTCTCTGAATATGCTCGAAAACTACTGCAGATACACGTCTGGGACATGTTTTAATAGATCCACCAGACCAGTAACAACAAAATAAATGGAAATCGTGCTTTACTTTAACCTCGTACAGTTTTGCGATGGATTCATATTAGCGAAGTTGCTAAATTTCAGACAAAATCTTTTATTACCCGTAACTCCATAATTAAACATTGCGGACCTATGTTTAAATGAACTTTTTATTTTTACTTGTAGAATAACATATTAAAATATTTGCATATCTTCGTGAATCACCCTGTATATTAACAGTTATGGCGATTACTAGTGAAATAATAAACAATTTACTTACACCTAACATCCGGTTGCAGGCGGAATCTCCAATCCACCATCACCAATGGAGAGCGAACTTTTCAAACTGCCGCCATCTCGTGATGCTGAAGCGGTAGGAAAATCGTTAAACAAACGTCCGCTGAAGATCCTGAAGCAAAATCCAACAGCCATTCATCTACACCTACATCCACATGGATACTCTGCAAATCACACTTAAGTGCCTGGCAGAGGGTTCATCGAACAACCTTCACAATAATTCTCTATCATTCCAGTCTCGAACAGCGCGCGAAAAGAAACGAACACCTATATCTTTCCGTGGGAGCTATGGTTTCCCTCATTTTATTATGATGATCGTTTCGCCCTTTGTAGGTCGGCGTCAACAAAATATTCATGACTGAAATCCCGTGAGAGGATTCCGCCGCAATGAAAAACGACTTTCTTTTAATGGTGTCCATCCCAAACTTTGTATCATGTCCATGGCACTCTGTGCCTTTTTCTCTTCTTTGAACTTTCTCGGTGTACTCCGATAATCCTATCTGGTAAGGATCCCACAACGCGCGGCAGTACTCCGAGAGAGGGCGGACAAACGTAGTGCAGGCAGTCTCTTCAGTAGATCTGTTAAGTGTTCGGCGAATAAAACGCAGTCTTTGTTTCGCCTTCCCCACAACATTCTCTATGTGCTCTTTCCAATTTAAGCTGTTGATAATTGTAAGTCCTAGATATTCAGTTCTTTCACGGCCTTTAAATTTGACTGATTTATCGTGTAACCGAAGTTTAACAGATTCCTTTTGAGCACTCATGTGGATGACCTCACATGTTTTACTCACCACACGAATATCTTTTCTGAATCGTTTTGCAGATGGTTCAAATGTCTCTGAGCACTATGGGTCTTAACAGCTGAGGTCATCAGTCCCCTAGAACTTAAACCTAACTAAACTAAGGACATCACACACAGCCATGCCCAAGGCAGGATTCGAACCTGGGACCGTAGCGGTCGCGCGGTTCCAGACTGAAGCGCCTTGAACCGCTGGGCCACAGCTGCCGGCAATCGTTTTGCAATTTATTTTGATTTTCTGATGACTTTACTAGATGATAAAGGACAGCGTCTTCTGCAAACAACCTAAGACGCCTGCTCTGTCTAATAAATCGTTTATATAGAAAAGAAATAGCAGAGGACCTATAATAATACCTTAGGGAACGCCAGAAATACTTCTCTTTCACTCGATGACTTTTCGTCAGTTTCTACGAACTGTGACCTCTCTGACAGGAAATCACGAATCCAGTCACGTAACTGCGACGATATTTCATTGTTAAAGAACATAATGAAACGACGAGATAAGATGGTTGGGCACATATTACTACAAATCGTTCTTGAAAACTGTAGCTGAAAGAACCGCAGGGCAGTCCCAAATATGAGCGTTTAAGGCACATCGTTGATGGCTAAATGCAGCAACTGTGAAGAGAATAGCTGTCAAGCTTCATGAATGGAGCAGTCTAACAGACAAGCTTTAGGGTTAACGACCCAAACAACAACATTCGCATGGAACCAGTCAGGTTCAGTAATACTCACTGACATATTATCTGTATAGTCGATTACTTACGTAACTCTCTTCGACTTGTTATTTGTTCTCTGATTAGATTTGTAATGATGGTGTACTTCTTGTCTGTTATGTTCGATTAGTTACGTAATGCTATTTGACTGGTATGGCACTGTATCTTCCTTGGTTACAAGATTTCAGAACAGTTTTTATACTTGCAAGCGGCAAAATGCTGCCAATGTGTCTATGACACCGGTTTGACGTGGACAACGTACTGGAAATAGCTTGTGCGTAGATTCGCCCGTTTATGACTGTTTTATTGTAAAACTAGCTGAAAGGAACACCCTACGCTAGGTCTTTCTTTCATTTGTTTTCACCATCGGAAAAAAGGTGCAGTTTATCTTCCTGCTTATATAGCATCGCCGGCCGTTGTGGCCGAGCGGTTCTAGGCGCTTCAGTCTGGAACCGCGCGACCGCTACGGTCGCAGGTTCGATTCCTGCCTCGGGCATGGATGTGTGTGATGTCCTTAGGTTAGTTAGGTTTAACTAGTTCTAAGTTCTAGGCGACTGATGACCTCAGAAGTTAAGTCGCATAGTGCTCAGAGCCATTTGAACAAGCAGACTGTCCATTCTTGGTTCTCCGAAAAGCGTTTGACACGGTGCCCCACTGCAAACTGATAACGAAGGTTCGAGGCTACGGAATAGGTTCCCAGACATGTGAGTGGTCGAAGACTTGTCAAGTAACAGAACCTAACAATATGGGATTGTGGGTCCGCCTTCATGCAAAACACGTTTGTTATTTACACTCCTGGAAATTGAAATAAGAACACCGTGAATTCATTGTCCCAGGAAGGGGAAACTTTATTGACACATTCCTGGGGTCAGATACATCACATGATCACACTGACAGAACCACAGGCACATAGACACAGGCAACAGAGCATGCACAATGTCGGCACTAGTACAGTGTATATCCACCTTTCGCAGCAATGCAGGCTGCTATTCTCCCATGGAGACGATCGTAGAGATGCTGGATGTAGTCCTGTGGAACGGCTTGCCATGCCATTTCCACCTGGCGCCTCAGTTGGACCAGCGTTCGTGCTGGACGTGCAGACCGCGTGAGACGACGCTTCATCCAGTCCCAAACATGCTCAATGGGGAACAGATCCGGAGATCTTGCTGGCCAGGGTAGTTGACTTACACCTTCTAGAGCACGTTGGGTGGCACGGGATACATGCGGACGTGCATTGTCCTGTTGGAACAGCAAGTTCCCTTGCCGGTCTAGGAATGGTAGAACGATGGGTTCGATGACGGTTTGGATGTACCGTGCACTATTCAGTGTCCCCTCGACGATCACCAGTGGTGTACGGCCAGTGTAGGAGATCGCTCCCCACACCATGATGCCGGGTGTTGGCCCTGTGTGCCTCGGTCGTATGCAGTCCTGATTGTGGCGCTCACCTGAACGGCGCCAAACACGCATACGACCATCATTGGCACCAAGGCAGAAGCGACTCTCATCGCTGAAGACGACACGTCTCCATTCGTCCCTCCATTCACGCCTGTCGCGACACCACTGGAGGCGGGCTGCACGATGTTGGAGCGTGAGCGGAAGACGGCCTAACGGTGTGCGGGACCGTAGCCCAGCTTCATGGAGACGGTTGCGAATGGTCCTCGCCGATACCCCAGGAGCAACAGTGTCCCTAATTTGCTGGGAAGTGGCGGTGCGGTCCCCTACGGCACTGCGTAGGATCCTACGGTC
The DNA here is from genome assembly GCF_023898315.1 of Schistocerca nitens. Taxonomy (NCBI): domain Eukaryota; kingdom Metazoa; phylum Arthropoda; class Insecta; order Orthoptera; family Acrididae; genus Schistocerca; species Schistocerca nitens. The sequence goes on from NC_064622.1 coordinate 99,847,626, forward strand.
TTGGCGTGCATCCGTGCGTCGCTGTGGTCCGGTACCAGGTCGACGGGCACGTGCACCTTCCGCCGACCACTGGCGACAACATCGATGTACTGTGGAGACCTCACGCCCCACGTGTTGAGCAATTCGGCGGTACGTCCACCCGGCCTCCCGCATGCCCACTATACGCCCTCGCTCAAAGTCCGTCAACTGCACATACGGTTCACGTCCACGCTGTCGCGGCATGCTACCAGTGTTAAAGACTGCGATGGAGCTCCGTATGCCACGGCAAACTGGCTGACACTGACGGCGGCGGTGCACAAATGCTGCGCAGTTAGCGCCATTCGACGGCCAACACCGCGGTTCCTGGTGTGTCCGTTGTGCCGTGTGTGTGATCATTGCTTGTACAGCCCTCTCGCAGTATCCGGAGCAAGTATGGTGGGTCTGACACACCGGTGTCAATGTGTTCTTTTTTCCATTTCCAGGAGTGTATTTATTTATTCACCAAACTAGTTTCAGCAACAAGTATCATGATCTGTGGGTTCTTTGATTCTAAAACATGCAGACATAGCATACTTATAAAACATTGTACAACAATTTATATGTGTACTGTTTTGTTCCAAATTTTGTTTCTGTGAATAACTTCATAATTCTTGTTTACTATACGTCACAGCATGATATTTACAACTATTGTCGCTGTTTCCGGCATAGCGTTTTTTTTTTTTTTTTTTTTTTTGCCGTGTTTCTCGGTACGCATCATGTCATCTGCAACTGTATGAGTGGCTATTAAATATGAACTTATGCATGTCAGCGTTACGCAATTGGGATTGCGGTGTGTTGTGGATACAATTTGTTTCTCGTTTCTGAAAGTATTTGTATGCAGTGTAGCCATCTATGGAAGTGAAACATTGACGATAAATAGTTTGGACAAGAAGAGAATAGAAGCTTTCGAAATGTGGTGCTACAGAAGAATGCTGAAGATTAGATGGATAGATCACATAACTAATGAGGAGGTATTGAATAGAATTGAGGAGAAGAGGAGTTTGTGGCACAACTTGACAAGAAGAAGGGTCCGGTTGGTAGGACATGTTCTGAGGCATCAAGGAATCACAAATTTAGCACTCGAGGGCAGCGTGGAGGGTACAAATCGTAGAGGGAGACCAAGAGATGGATACACTAAGCAGATTCAGAAGGATGTAGGTTGCAGTAAGTATTGGGAGATGAAGAAGCTTGCACAGGATAGAATAGCATGGAGAGCTGCATCAAATCAGTCTCAGGACTGAAGACCACAACAACAACAACAATGGAAAGTTTGCAAGGAAGCGTTTATTTTGGTACAAAACAGCATAAACAGTTGACAGCAAAGTAGAAACAATTTAAAGAATACATAACGTAAAAAATTCCAACATGCAATCGGTAGACAATTTTTTTTTTAGTTTTGTTCAACTTAACGGATTTGCACACGCATTCCGACAAATGGTTAATGTGCTCAGTATCGGGTGTAAGCACCTCAGCCAGCCTGACAACGACGGCGCGTGCTGTGAATGATGACATCAATCTCATGTTGAGGAATAACGCCCATTCTTCCTGCAGAGCTGCTCCCAAGCCTTGGAGAATGGTTGGTGCATGCTGACATGACGCAGGCTGCCTCTAGACATAGTTTATGGGATTCGAATCGGAAGAGCGAGCAGGCCAGGCCATGTGTGTAAATATCTTCCGTTACCAAAATATCAAGATCAAATGCTCTATGAGGTCGAGCAATACGAAGTCTGGGCCACAGCACCTCGCAACAAACACACATGACGTCACGATACCTGGCAGCAGTTAAACCTTGCCGATTCACCAGTACAGTTTTATGAAGAGGTGTTCGAACTGTCAACGTAATCCCTGCTCACACCATCAGGGATCCTCCTGAATATAGGTCTCTTTCTATAATGTTTGGGTCCTGAAATCGTGTTTCACGTTCCCCCCAGATGCGAATTCGTCGAGAATCACTGTCCCGACCAAATCTGGACTCATCTGTGAAAAGAACATTGGCCCACTACTCGAGCCGGCCGCGGTGGTCTAGCGGTTCTGGCGCTGCAGTCCGGAACCGCGGGACTGCTACGGTCGCAGGTTCGAATCCTGCCTCGGGCATGGGTGTGTGTGATGTCCTTATGTTAGTTAGGTTTAAGTAGTTCTAAGTTCTAGGGGACTTATGACCTAAGATGTTGAGTCCCATAGTGCTCAGAGCCATTTGAACCATTTTGAACCCACTACTCGACAGTCCAGGTGGTATGTTGACGAGTCCACTCTAGACGTTTCCTTCTGTGAAGAAGCGTCAATAAAGGCCACTCAGCCATTTCTGTACACCATTTGCCTCGATACAACACGTCCAGTGGTTGCTGCCTTACAGCCAAATAACGGTCGTCTCTTTCTGATGACACGCGTGGCCAGCCCTGCCCTGGTCTACGGGATACAGTTTCGCTCTCTAAAAACTGTCTTCACATCCGAGAAACAACTGAACGATTCACATTAAGCCAACGAGCCACAAAAGTTTGCGACTGTCCTGCTTCCATTCTTCCCCTGACCCTCCACTGCAGAGTGTCTGGTAAGCGTCTTTTTTGTGTCATACTGCACCGTCTGTGTACAAAATGATTGTGGAGGGTGGGATTATCCGGCAAACACTGCCCCATTTGATAGGTGCCCTGACGTCATAGTTGGCGTAGTTGTCCGTTGACCGGAATGCCATCTTCCGTCAGAACGCGATCGTACGGACATCTGTTGACAGTTTGTATGATTGTTGTTGTTGTGGTCTTCAGTCCTGAGACTGGTTTGATGCAGCTCTCCATGCTACTCTATCCTGTGCAAGCTTCTTCATCTCCCAGTACCTACTGCAACCTACATCCTTCTGAATCTGCTTAGTGTATTGATCTCTTGGTCTCCCTCTACGATTTTTACCCTGCACGCTGCCCTCCAATGCTAAATTTGTGATCCCTTGATGCCTCAAAACATGTCCTACCAACCGATCCCTTCTTCTAGTCAAGTTGTGCCACAAACTTCTCTTCTCCCCAATCCTATTCAATACCTCCTCATTAGTTTTACTTCCCCCATGAACCATGGACCTTGCCGTTGGTGGGGAGTTTTGCGTGCCTCAGCGATACAGATGGCCGTACCGTAGGTGCAACCACAAGGGAGGGGTATCTGTTGAGAGGCCAGACAAACATGTGGTTCCTGAAGAGGGGCAGCAGCCTTTTCAGTAGTTGCAGGGGCAACAGTCTGGATGATTGACTGATCTGGCCTTGTAACATTAACCAAAACGGCCTTGCTGTGCTGGTACTGCGAACGGCTGAAAGCAAGGGGAAACTACAGCCGTAATTTTTTCCGAGGACATGCAGCTTTACTTTACTTTACTTTGTATGATTATATCATGTATTAGACACAGGATGGGGGAATAGCGGTTTGCTGCTGTAATTTTGGACACCAGCGTAAATTTAAGTTTTCGGAAGTCTTTCCTGAATATATTTTTCTGGAGTGTGTCCATGTAAAAATAAAATCTGCATGATGAGCAGTTCAGACAAGAAGGGAAGAGAAGCCTTTGAAATGCAATGCTATAGAAGAATGTTGAAAATTACAGGGGTAGACTGAATAACTTATGAGAAGGTGTTGAATGGAATTGGAGGGGAGAAGAAAATTTTCAGCACAACGTGACTAAAAGATTGGCTCGGTTGTCAGTGCACATCTTTGGGCATAAAAAAATCGTCAATCTGATAGTGTAAGGAAATACTGGTTGAGGGGGGGGGGGGGGGGGACGTGAAAACTGTAAAGGGAGACCGAGGCTTGAACACAATAGGCATGCTCAAGTAGTTGTAGTTGCAGTAGTTGTGTAGAGATGAAGAGGCTTGCTAGAGGTAGACGACTGTGGAGAGCTAAATCAAAACAGTCTTCGTACTGAAGACCACAGCAACCCGTCATGGCGCCCAGCGATGAGCACTAGTAGCTCGAAACGCGTCGTTAATAAATTAATGTCTTATGATTAATAATCTTAAACACTGTTACTGGTTGCAGTACACAAATACACTGACAGATACCAAAACCGGAACATTTCAGTTTCTTAAAAATTCTTTTATTTTAAATTCGAGCCGCTTTAATAGTGATAATGGCCCATCTGGAAAAAAAGACCATTATAGACAAATTAAGGGACAGATGTGAAATTAACACGAATGGATTCAGACGTCAATCAAATTTTAAGGAAGCTCATGAAGGTAATGCTCCTCTGTTTTGGTTTACTACTGCGGCGTACGTCACGCGAGTCATTAGCATGAAGTATTTAGAGGTATACCTAAAAGTATAATTTCGCGCTAGGTGAGCGTGTAAAGGAGTAACCTAACGTCAACAAGGAAGCCAGGAAGCAGGAGGAACTATGTTTTTGTGGTAAGCTTACTGTGGGCTACGTGACCAGCAGCGTAGAAGCTTCTGGAAGGATAAAAATATTCCAGCTTGTATTCACAGGTACCAGGTCTACGAGCTGGACGAACCATCTCACCACTGGAGACAGCGTCAACTCCCATCCTGATCCGCTCGTACGACACTACACTGCGCTTCCCTTCATAAACCACTCTTCGCGTCTTCAAAAGCGTGATTTACCTCTTCTCTTACCATTTACAGCAGTCAACATCCCGGCAGCCTCCTGATCAATACTGCAATGTCCTCTACAGGAATTATTTCCCATTCCTTCTGGAGGGCCTTCTGTAGGTCCTCAAGGCTCTTTGAATGGTGCTGACAGGCCCCTCTCACCAGCTGGTCTCATATACACCCAACAGGATTCAACAAATCAGGGCTTCGAGCGGGCCTAGCCACAGCATGAGTCTCAGTTTCATCGAAGAACACCTCCACAATTCTCGCAACATGTGGGCACACACTGTCGTGTGTTAATATGAAACCATCACCCATAAATGGAGCCAAGGGAACAACATGATCCAAATTATTTTTGTGTGTCCATCCTTGTAATTGGAGGTCTGGGGTACTACAGCCGTTCATTTAAGTAAGAAAATGAAACACCTACAGCCATTCTTATGATGTCATTTATTGTACGGCTACCAATTTCGGTGCTTCAGTGCACCATCCTCTGGCCTTAGCTGATGCTGAGAATTAACACCATCCATACATACGATTCATCAGTGGCCAACATCTATGTAACTGGTTTTCACAGACTGCAACCGTGATGTTGTCTCTCCAACCATCAACTATCAGTTGTTAGATAAAATACCGTAATATAATGCATCAACGGAACGATCAGTCATTTGACAACTGTCAAAAAATACCACGAAATTCTATAGAATATAAAAAACGTGATCTATATTAATAACTTAGTAAATAAAATAAATAATGTTCCAAGATGTTTTATGGACATCACTCCATCTAGACAAACTGTTGAAGACGGCACGAATGTCGAAACAAGCTAGTCGTTAACCTATGTAAAAACAACAAGAAATAAACTAATTGTAGCTAATTTTGTAAAAGTATGAAGAAGATTATGAGCTGTGTTTTTTGATCGTTTACTTTAATTCGCCCTTTCTGTAGCCACAGTTCTAGCTGGTTGATGTAATTGTTGCTTTTCCTGTTGATTTTTTCTATACATTGTGCGTGACACCACTAGGCTGTGTCATCAGCGTAGAGGGCCAGCCATTCGCTCCAGTTTGTTCGGTGCGTGGCGTCGGGTGTGTACAGGTTGTATAGTAGAAGCGATAGCATCACTCCCTACGGTACGCCTGATTCTGGTGTCGAGTACTTAGAAAATCCAACAAAGAGACGCCAGGAAAAGCTGCACGCGACTCTCAGAAAAGCACTTCAGAGTGGGTTTGATTGTCAAACACCCTAGATGGCCTGTTATCTAAAATGTTTGACAGAAGTGTGGTTAGCTGGGTTGGTACTCCCACCTGGTGAAGTTTATAGCACAGCCCCTTATCCAGAAAAAGAGTACAGGCCTAATTTTTGAGAGTATCCCTTCAGTAATTCCGCTTCAAATTCTTAGTATGAGGTCTATCATGGCGTGATGTTTCCTGAAATCCGCTTGTAGTTTAAGAATGATATTATTTTTCTCTGCGACGTCTGAGAGCCTGTTGTTGATAATTGTTTCAAAGCCCTTGACTGTTACCGACACTAATGTTATTGACCTCAACAGGAGTGAAGGCGGAGATCAAGACCATCAGAACAGCGGAGTTGGCGGATGAAGTAGGCTAGGGCTAGCATAGAAGCGGTGGGAAGAGGGATCTCACAGCTGTAGTGAAGGCAGTCACTATGGAGCGAGGGAAAACTCCCCTGGTACTCCCCTGCTACAGCTCAGTCCCCTGTATGGTTAAAAGAGATGTTGCTTCCTATCTCAGAAAGAAAGAAACCACTGGATCTCATGGAAACGGATATAGCGTCGTAGAAGGACTATTAGATTTGGAATGTGGAGCATTCAGAGCTTGAGCAATAAATTCCAAGAGGTGGTATCAGAGGCTGAGTACCAACAAGTAGATAATTTTGACAGACATGAAGAAGAAAGGTACAGGCAATGAAAATGTTAAGAAATACCAGCGTAAATGGAGTGGTGTTGACAAAAGCGTACAGGCAAAGGTGGGGTGTCTGTTTTTGTAAGGAACAGATCGAATGGAAGACTAAAGAACTGGGAGGAGGTAAATGAGAGGGTCTTGAGGTTGGTGATTGAAACGTTTTGTACTGAAGTGGTTATAATAGCAACATATGCTCCCTGTGACAACCCTACCATTTCTGATAAAGTGGAATATTTTGATCACCTCAGGGGTATGGTTGAAGCAACTTCTCCACTTCAGGAATAGTTTGTTCTGGGGGACTCAAACAGTAGAGTTTGGTCTCGATTAAATGATAATGTTGTTGGGAATTTTGGTGAAGAAACACAGAACAACAGTGGGAGTAGACCAATTGAAGTATGTGATCAGACACATTGTCAAATTATGAATGGGCTTTTCCAACATAAGGATATCCGTAAGTATACATGGATTCAACCAACTAGGAATTTAAGTTCAAGGTAATTGCCAAGCAGATTAGATGATTGGTAGTTCAGGATATGACATTGTTTCAAGGGCCATAATGTGGAACAGATCATAATGTGGTATTGGGAAGAGCCGTAATCCCCCTAACATCCAAAGGTGTAGAGATGATGAAAGACTAAGGGGTAAGCTTAATGAGTTGCTTATTTGTGTTGAAGAATTAGAGTTGAGCAAACCAGTTGATATAATCTGCCTCTCTGAACATCATATGACCACTGGTGTAGATATGTTAAATGTTACAGGATTCAAGTTAGCTTCTTATTTCTGTAGAGAAAATATGGTGAAAGGAGGAGTTGCCATATTTGTCAAAAACTGTTTTGATTTCAAGAATATTGATATTAATAAATTTTGCTCAGAGCAGCACTTAGAAGCTTGTGCAAAAAACTAGTATTTCATAATACGTCCTTTATAGTAGTAGGTATATACACATCATCTTCAGGAAATTTTAACCTCTTCATAAAAAATCTGAAAGTTCTGCTATCCCATCTCATGTTAAAAAACAAGGAAATAGTGGTTGCTAGCGATTTTAATGTGGATTTATTGAAAAGCTCTGTCAGTGAACAATTATTGCAGTCAGTAACACTATCATTCAATTTAGTTCCTACTGTGAACTTTGCTACTAGGATATGTAAATTCTCTGAGACTGCTCTTGATAATATCTTAGCAGACAAATCTAGGGAAAAAAGTCATGTCACAAAACCAGTAGTAAATGGTCTATCTGATCATGACATGCAATCACCTTGTCTTAAATGTTGAAACTTGTCAGTATAAAAAAAATCTATTAAATCTGAGTACAGGCAAGTAATAAATAAGTCACAATTGAGAAATTCAGAAAATCGCTAAAAGACATGAACTGGATAGATGTTTACAATACTTCTGACTCAAATGGAAAACACAAAGCATTCATTAATAAAGTTACCTCCAGTTTTGAAAACTGTTTTCCATAAATGTAACTCAAATCACACAGAAGTCAAAAAATAACCCATGGATTACACAAGGAATAGAGATATCATGTGGGACAAAAAGGAGACTGTATATACTATCTAGGAACAGCTCTGATGTTAGAACTGTAATGCATTACAAAGAATATAGCAAAATATTGAAGCAAGTAATCAAGAAATCGAAGCAGCTGTATTATGAGAAAAAGATAATTACATCATGCAACAAGATAAAAACTGTACAGAATATAGTGAAGACAGAGACAGGTGGGGCCAAAAAGGAAGAGGAACACATAGCTCTAAAAATAAATGATACATTGGTAACAAGTACATGTAGTGCTGCAAAACACTTAAACAAGTACTTCATTTCTGTTATTGACAGCTTGGGGTTATCAGGTTCAGCGAACAGTGCAATGGAGTATCTGAGACCAGTCTTTAAAAATAACTTCAGTGAAATGGAAATGACACTCACATCTCCCAAAGAAGTAGCATCTATCATAAAATCCTTAAAATCTAAGTATTCCAGTGGGTATGATAATAATCAACAAAGTCAATCAAAGAGTGCTCATATGAGCTGAGTTCTATCTTAAGTTTTTTGTGTAATCAATCTCTTATCAGCGGAACATTTCCAGACTGGCTAAAATATGCGGAAGTTAAACCTTTTTACAAGATGGGGGATAAAGAGATACCATCAAACTATCGACCAATTTTACTTTCGCCAGCTTTCTCAAAAATATTTCAAAAGGTTGTGTTCTGGCATCTACTTAAGCATCTGACTGCAAATAAAATATTTTCCAAGTCACTATTTGGATTTCTTAATGGTTTTGACATAGAGAAAGCTATTTACACTTACAATGAGAATGTACTTCAGTCATTAGATAATAAATTAAAGGCTACTGGCATTTTCTGTGACCTGTCAAAAGCCTTTGACTGTGTGAACCATAGCAAGCTCTTAAGTAAATTAGAATATTATGGTGCCACTGGCAATGCTGCGACATGGTTTGAGTCTTATCTATCTAACAGGAAACAAAGGGTGGTGTTGCAAAATACCCGTGCAGTAAGCAGCCAGTTTTCATCTGACTGAGAATTAATTACATGTGGTGTTCCTCAAGATTCCATCTTGGGTCCATTGCTTTTTCTTGTTTATGTTAATGACCTTTCATCTGTTACACTGCCAGATACTAAGTTTGTTTTGTCTGCAGATGATACAAACATTGCAATAAGTAGCAAGTCATGTACAGATTTAGAAATAGCTCCTAATCAAATTTTCACTGATATTAACAAGTGGTTTAAAGCTAATTCACTGTCATTAAACCTTGAGAAGACCCACTATATGCAGTTCAGAACCTGTAAGAGATTTCCTTCCAGCATGTGTATAACATATGAAGACATGCAGATCAAAGAGGTTGACAGTGTTAAATTTCTGGGATTACAACTCAATAATAAATTCAGTTGGGAAGGGCATACCACAGGACTGCTTAAGCTCCTAAACAAGTCTGTATTTGCTGTAAGAAGGATATCAGATGCAGGAGTTATAAATATAAAAAAATCTTGTATACTTTGCTTAGTTCATTCTATTAGGTCATATGTGATCATATTCTGGAGCAACTCATCAAACCGAGCAAACGTTTTTAGGGTGCAAAAGCATGTGATAAGAATCATTTGTGGTGTAAATTCAAGAACATCATGTAGAAACCTGTTCAAGGAACTTCGTATTCTAACCACTGCTTCTCAGTATATTTATTCCTAATGAAATTAGTTTCAAGTAATACATCTCTATTTCTAACCAATAGCTCAATACACAGTATCAACAGTATTTACATAAAGACCTAAAATCACTTACCTTGGTCCAAAAAGGAGTTCAATATTCAGGAACACACATTTTCAATAAATTGCCAGCAACCATTAGAAACTTGGTATATCACAGTTTACACACAGTTTGAAAGACTTTTTGATAGGCAACTCCTTTTCCTCCATAGATGAATATCTTAACAGAGACTGTTAAGCCAGTTTAAGTAAAAATATCTCTCGGATTTCAGTTTTGACAGCACTTGGTCACAACAGTCAACATTAGGTATTTCGTGTATGATAAATTTATTAATAGTGCACAACAGTGTTTCATTCTGACACAGTGTTAATTCTGTAAATATTAGCTGTTCCCGTTTACTGCATTGTATTCACCTATTTCGACAATCTCCTGACAAATGATCACGGTAGTAAGTATTATATTCAAATGTTTTATGTTTTTATGTTATACATTCTGACATTTTCCACACCCATGAGAATCATCTCATTTTTTGGGTCTATGGTAGGAAAACTGAATCTAATCTAATCTAAGTGCGAACAGGACGGAGGACTGAGATCGAAGGATGGAGGAAGAGGCACTGGTGCTAAGTGGATGATTAGGCCTTAAGAGAAAGGACTGAAGAAAAGAAGACTGCTTACCAGAAATGGATAAGCTCTAAAAGGCAGGAAGATTGGGATCACTAGAACACAATTAAGGGAAAAGTAAAACGGATTGTTATCCGAGCTAGAGAGGAGTGCTGGGAGAAGAAACGCGCCAAAATAGAATATTTAGATGCATATAAAAGGCACCAGAAGCTTGGCGATTTATACGTCAAGTGAGAGCTCCTGCTAAAAGTAGAAGAGGAGCTACAATGGTTACTATTCTTGTTTGGAAGACACATTTGAAAGATCTTCTTACAGAGGAAAGGGAAGGGTCTTGAGAAGAACCGAATGAAGTGGAGGTTTATCCTGTGGGGCTGACAATGAAGTTTATCAGGCACTTCAAAAATCAAAAAATGGAAAGGTAGCTGGTCATGGAGTTATATTAATGGAATTATTGAAGGACGGAGGACATAAAGTAATAGGAGCACTGGAAATGGAAATGAAGTCCCATGCTTCTTGACAGAGCGTAGCGGAACGATGCAGGAGACCCGCACCGCCGTACTAGGTAAGGTCCCAATTGAAGTGGTTTGCCGTAGCCTTCCTCCAGCCATAATGGTGATGAATGATGATGATGAAGATGACACGAGAACACCCAGTCATCTCGGGGCAGGTGAAAATCCCTGACACCACCAGGAATCGAACCCGGGACCCCGTGCTCGAGAAGCGAGAACCCTACCACGTACCACGAGCGGCGGACAGCAGCAGTAGTAATTTTTTTAATAATGTGGTTCAAGGAGATGAAGTACCCCACGAATGCAAGATATCATACATAACCAACATACACTTTCAATTGTTTATTGCGCAAGAACCAAACATTGTACAGATATCATACATATGCCATTTTGAAGAGAAACCCTGAAAGTTTTTTTTTCATGTATACCACCACAGCGTAGTTTGGTAATTTGTCAATAGTCAGCGCCGCGCGGGATTATCCGAGCGGTCTTAGGCGCTGCGGTCATGGACTGCGCGGCTGGTCCCGGCGGAGGTTCGAGTCCTCCCTCGGGCATGGGTGTGTGTGTTTGTCCTTAGGATAATTTAGGTTAAAAGTGTGTAAGCTTAGGAACTGATGACCTTAGCAGTTAAGTCCTATAAGATTTCACACACATTTGAACATTTTTTGAATAGTCAGCGCTAGTCGCAAACATGGTGAGTTCAGGTGCGGAGCGAGCTTTCTGTGTGTTGCAGTTCGACGAAAACAAGTGTGCTACAGCCGTTCAGCGGATGGTAAGAAAAAAGTACGGTAAGAAGCCACCAACAAGGAAGACCATTTACCACTGGCACAACAAATTCGTTACGAAGGGTTGCTTGTGACCGGCAAAGAGAAGCGGACATACCCGTGTGAGTAAAGCAAATGTGTAAAGGGTACGAGAGACATTCATAAGGAGTCCAAAGAAATCGATGTGTCGTGCATATCGAATGTTTGTAAAAAAAACTTTCAGAGTTTCTCTTCAAAATGCAATACGTGTGACATCTGTACAATGTTTAGTTATTTTGCAATTAATAATTTAAAGTGTTCCCGGACGTTATGTACACCCTGTAGATAAGAAAGGGAGCAGGAGTGATCTGACGAATTGCAGGGAAATAAGTGTAATGGCTTCAGTGAGTAGGCTGTTCGGTAGTATAATAAAGACGGATTGCGCAGATTGTTGCATCACTGGAACAATTGTGTTTAGCTGCTGGGAAAAGCTGTGGTAATAACGTCTCTTGCGTACGCCTGATGTGTCAGAAAATGAAAGCAAAAAATCATCTCGATTTGGTGTTCGTTCATTTAGAAAGGGCCTATGATTCTGTGCAAAGGACGTTACTATGGCAGCACAGGAAAAGGTTGGAGAGGATGGTGGATAGAGTTGGTGAAGAGGATGTACCACCAACGCAAGGCAGTTTTGAAGATTGGTTGCAAAATATCGGAAAGTTTAAAAACAAGTAAAGGATTAAGTCAATGATGTTCTATGTCACCAACGTTGTTTAAGGTGTACTTAGAATTTGTTCTTGGATACTGGAATAGACAGCACAGAAGTCTTGGAGTGACAGTACAGTATTAGAGATTACTTTCATTGCTATTTGCTGACTATCAAAAACTTATGGCTCTGCATAATGATTATGCCATGTATCAAATGAGAAAATTAATGGATACTTATAAACAATGGGGAATAAAGATGAATATGGATAAAACAGAATACCTTGTTGTTGGAAGTGGGCAAGATAAGGATTTGGATTTTGAGTCTGGCCGGGAAGTGTTCAAATATCTTGGTTTACTAATTGATAAGACTGGACTGTGTGGCGTGGACAAGTCTCACAGAATAAATCGAGTGATAGTGGCTACAAGATGATGAAATGGTATCTTTTGGAGTCGGCACATACCCAAACGAACAAAAAAGTATTGCTACAGCTGTGGTTGAAAGCATTTTGATATATGACTCAGAGTGTTGGACACTGAACGAGAGACAAATAGGAATATTGAGGGCCTGTCGAAATTAGCGGGTTACGGTGGAGCATGGGATTGACCCACCTGGATCTACCGAGGAATGAATACGTAAGAATGGAGATGAATGCTATGGAACCAGTCACAGATAAGACTCGTTCTAGAGCACTGAGGTGACATGGAAACGTCTGACTGGTGGAAGAACAACAATGCAAACAGTGTTTGCTTAACTGGTCACTGACAGGGAGATGGAGCCGATGGAGGTCGAGGGCAACGTGGAGATGTACCGTAGCCAAAGCCATGGAAACGAGAGGTCTGTCGGAAGAATGGCACGGTTGAAGTTTATGGCATCTGAGAACAGGTAACTGCTGCCAAGTGGACACACCTGCTAAAGCAAAAAGTAAGTATGTTAGTGGCCACTTATTTGGAGGCTTTCCTGGTTTCGGAATTATTACTTTCGCTTCCTTCCACAGGCTCGGTACAGTTTGCAGTTTCGGAGCGGTACTATAAACAACGTTAGGTAGTCTACCATTTTTTTTTCGTGATACTAATCGTAATCGTTTCCTCGTTATGTTATCTAGTCCAGGCGCACTGTTTTTGCCTTTTAGTAATGATTGTTCCATCTGTTCATGCGTTATTGTAGCTACGAGTTTGGCCGCTTCTTCAGTCGGGACATTTCGGATAAGTAGTATGGTTTCTAGGCTGTTGTTTACGAGTCCCTCATGTTCGTTGTTTTAAGTTTGTATCCGTTACGTATCTGCGTGTTGCCACCGGTACAGTCTTGAAAATTTCCACATTGCCACTGTCATTTGATCTGATGTTTTCAAACCCGCCTTCTACACTCCTCTTACCTTCCTTATATCTTCGTTTGCATTATTCCCTTCTTCGTTGGTTATTGACAAGCGTTATGGATACGTGTTGTGGTCTCCTACACCGTGCCTCGTGAATTACTTACCTGTTTTCTTCAGCACAGTACAAAGTGTGCTCGCGGGAACATGTCAGTTTTAACGATCCTAAGGTTGATGAAGTTGTTGATTACGGGATGTATTAAGATGTCAATGATATAGAATAAGAAATGGACCAAAAAGACGATTTCAAAATAGGCAGTGATCACAGTTCTGCAAGACGGTGATTCAGAGGAAGAACTTCAGGACAACTGTGATTGGGACGTCTCTGTTTCTCCAATGAAGTACTTAAAGTGTTAGTTGAAATAAAATGTGTTCTGGGAGGCGATAAACAAAACTGTAGGTCCCAGCATTGAACGTCAATTTTGCAGACTTTCTTTTTGTACCTATCGACTGCAGTTTTTATGTGCAAGTTTAAACCCTGGAATTTAGTTTTATGTGAACTTTTACTTGCTACAGAGATACTACAATGTTCCAGAATGTGAAATTCTTGTTCTCTAACATTTCGTTTATGGGTATTAAAAATAAGCAGAAGTACGTGATTTTGTGCTGTAAAAAGTAAAATATAAACGTAGGCTTCTGCGGCCATTGTCACAGTCAATAAAATTTTTTCTGGTTTTGTGACCGCATTGACAATATGTAAAACTACCGACGTTTCGGTCACTGTTGCAAGTGACCTGATTATTAGCTTCGACGTGAAGTCTGTATCCCCGAATTTACAAGTACAAGACATCATGAACATCTTAAAGGAACGTATGGCACCCGATATCTGCGAGATAGTGCGTAAATGTTTAACGACCACGTATTTCAGGTGGAAAGGCGAATTCTGTGAACAGACAGATGGTGTAGCTATGGGCTCCCCTCTCTTGCCTACTGCAGTACATATCTTCATGGAAGCATTTGATGAAACAGCGCTCCAGTCCGCACCATTACGACCAGAATGTTGGCTCCGGTATGTTGGCGACACCTTCGTCTGGTCACGTGGAGAGGAAGAGGTACGAAATTACCACAAACACCTCAACCAGCAGCACAGCAGAATCCAATTCATTTTGCAGATAGAAAAGGATGGGGAACTGCCTTTCCTCGACGTGGAAGTTTACAGAAAGCCTGATGGTGAACTGGGCCATAGAGTATACAGGAAGCTGACCAGTACTGACAGGAACCTACATGCCTCCTCTCATCATCACGCTACACAGAATAAATCCTCCCTGCTCACTTTAACCAAGAGGACTTACAGGATAAGCGATGAGGAACATCTAAAGGGTGAACTACATAACATCAAGTCCACTTTTGGTGCCAATGGTTATGGGATGAAACTAACAGATAAAACTGTTGTTGTTGTTGTTGTGGTCTTCAGTCCTGAGACTGGTTTGATGCAGCTCTCCATGCTACTCTATCCTGTGCAAGCTTCTTCATCTCCCAGTACCTACTGCAGCCTACATCCTTCTGAATCTGCTTAGTGTATTCATCTCTTGGTCTCCCTCTACGATTTTTACCCTCCACGCTGCCCTCCAGTACTAAATTGGTGATCCCTTGATGACTCAGAACATGTCCTACCAACCGATCCCTTCTTCTAGTCAAGTTGTGCCACAAACTCCTCTTCTCCCCAATTCTATTCAATACCTCCTCATTAGTTATGTGATCTACCCATCTAATCTTCAGCATTCCTCTGTAGCACCACATTTCGAAAGCTTCTATTCTCTTCTTGTCTAAACTATTTATCGTCCATGTTTCACTTCCATACACTCCATAGAAATATTTTCAGAAACTACTTCCTGACACTTAAATCAATATTCGATATTAACAAATTCCTCTTCTTCAGAAACGCTTTCCTTACCATTGCCAGTCTACCTTTTATATCCTCTCTGCTTCGATCGTCACCAGTTATTTTGCTCCCCAAATAGCAAAACTCCTTTACTACTTTGAATGTCTCATTTCCTAATCTAATTCCCTCGGTATCACCCGACTTAATTCGACTACATTCCATTATCCTCGTTTTGCTTTTGCTTATGTTGATCTTATACCCTCCTTTCAAGTCACTGTCCATTCCGTTCAACTGCTCTTCCAAGTTCGTTGCTGTCTCTGACAGAATTACAATGTCATCGGCGAACCTCAAAGTTTTTACTTCTTCTCCATGGATTTTAATACCTACTCCGAACTATTCTTTTGTTTCCTTTACTGCTTGCTCAATATACAGATTGAATAGCATCGGAGAGAGGCTACAACCGTGTCTCACTCACTTCCCAACCACTGCTTCCCTCTCATGTCCCTCGACTCTTGTAACTGCCATCTGGTTTCTGTACAAATTGTAAATAGCCTTTAGCTCCCTGTATTTTACCCCTGTCACCTTCAGAATTTGAAAGAGAGTATTCCAGTCAACACTGATAAAAACTTCCTCTCAGGTCTACAAATGCTAGAAACGTAGGTTTGCCTTTTCTTAATCTTTCTTCTAAGATAAGTCGTAGGGTCAGTATTGCCTCACGTGATCCAAAATTTCTACGGAATCCAAACTGATCTTCCCCGAGGTCGGCTTCTACCAGTTTTTCCATTCGTCTGTAAAGAATTCGCGTTAGTATTTTGTAGCTGAGATTAAACAATGCCGACAAAGAATGAAGGCAATAGAGGAGAGCAGAAGGAAGCACAAGACATCGCTGTGTTACAATACTTTCAAAGTGTCACTGAACCAGTGGGCAAAATTCTCCGCCGAGCAGGCATCAAGCCGATTTTGTGAAGCAGCACCAGAATAAAAGATGTTCTTCGCACAATGAAAGATGCAGTTCACACACTACATGCTGCTGGGGTTTATGAAATCTGGTGCGAATGTGGATTAGTGTATGAAGGCGAGATGGACGACCCATCAGCACACGGATATCTGAACACGAGAGAAATATCCGACTAAGACAGCACACAAAGACAGCGGGGTCAGAAGACCAGGATGAAATGAAATGATCGTATGGCATTGTTGGCCGGGAGGCCCCTTGCGGGGAAGTTCGGCCGCCGTATCGCAAGTCCTTTTTAGTTGACGCCACTTCGGCGACTTGCACGTCAATGATGATGAAATGATGATGATGAACACACAACACCCAGTCATCACGAGGTAGAGAAAATCTCTGACCCCGCCGGGAATCGAACCCGGGACCCCGTGCGCAGGAAGCGAGAACGCTACCGCAAGACCACGAGCTGCGGACAGAAGACCAGGATGAGTGCGGCAAACAGATTGATTTTGGTGAAGCTCGCGTACTGGCGACACAGCCTCTCACTATCAGGAGGAAGAAGATTACATAGACAATAGAATTAGCCAAGCGACCCGCCAACATGAACAGACAGGTCGGGTAACGACTTCCGACGTCTAGGCTGCCAGTAATAACAGCGTTACCGGACGACAGGTCACGTGAAGCAATACACAGAGACGCGCGGGAGACCGCAGCGGCCGCAGGTAAATAAGAGTACTTGTGCGCCTCAGCCGGCGCTAGCTAGCAGGGAAACAACGCCACGCCACAACTGCCGCCTGATTTTCCATTCGCCGATTTCCAAAATGGTTCAAATGGCTCTGAGCACTATGGGACTTAACATCTATGGTCATCAGTCCCCTAGAACTTAGAACTACTTAAACCTAACTAACCTAAGGACAGCACACAACACCCAGTCATCACGAGGCAGAGAAAATCCCTGACCCCGCCGGGAATCGAACCCGGGAACCCGGGCGTGGGAAGCGAGAACGCTACCGCACGACCACGAGCTGCGGACCGCCGATTTCCAACAAATACTAATCAAAACGCCAGGTTTCCACAAATGAAAAGAAATAATTGAAACACCAACAAAGACTTCTAATTTCCCGCCCCCCCCCCCACCCCACGCCCTTCATCTTTAACATCCTATCAGAATTGGGTAACAGCCACGTCTGCAGGTACATAAGAAACAAAGTTTTCTTGTCAACGGGCGGCTCGCCCCGTCGGAGGTTCGAGTCCTCCCTTGGGCATGGGAGTGTGTGTTGTGCTTAGCGTAAGTTAGTTTAAGTAGTGTGTAAGTTTAGGGACTGATGACTTCAGCAGTTTGGTTCCATAGGAACTTACCACAAATTAAAAAAAAAATATCTCATTCAGCAGTAAACAAAAACACTCAGAAGCAGGTCACCTGCAACAGTGTCCGAAACGTCGGTAGTTTTACATATTGACAATGCGGCTACAAACACAGAAAAATTTTGTTGACAAAAAGTAAAATACTTGGTGAATGACGCAACCAGCCACAAATATTTTATACATATTTTATTTTAGTGCCACAAAAAATCCCACTAAAAGAATTTGTACTACCGTCTTTTAATAATAAGTTTACTCTTAGAGTGCAAACGTTTTTCTGTTATTAACATGTTACATGAGACGAAGAAATGATTACACTAAGCAGATTCAGAAGGATGTAGGCTGCAGTACGTACTGGGAGATGAAGAAGCTTGCACAGGATAGAGTAGCATGGAGAGCTGCATCAAACCAGTCTCAGGACTGAAGACCACAACAACAACATTTTGCACATCCCACATATCATTTTTGTTCGTTTTTACGTCCTTGGTCAATGTTTAATGAATGATATCTTTGTATCTTTGCTTAATGATAATATTTGCATTGTAAATGAAATCATCAAGTGTAGAGCACATGAGCTATGCTCAACACTGACATTAAGAATATTATTACGTGTGCCACAGAAGTTTATTTACAATATGTGTGCTGTGTCTAATTCAACAACATACACATCGACCTTAAAAACCACAACAAAACAAATCGCCATTTACTGGAGCTTTTATGCAAGTGAACACAACTATTTTGCATTATATATTAAGCCAAGCACTTTAGCGTATTTTTATTAATGAAAAAACTTATAAAGTGGCACTAAATACTAAATTATTCTTGTGCAGTGTGGAAGCAGATCTGTGTAACTAAAAATATAAGCCATCTGAAGAAGGACACGGTGGCCCGCCGGCCTGGATGGCCGAGAGGTTCTAGGCGCTACAGTCTGGAACCGCGCGACCGCTACGGACGCAGCTTCGAATCCTGCCTCGGGCATGGATGTGTGTGCTGTCCTTCGGTTAGTTAGGTTTAAGTAGTTCTAAGATCTAGGGGACTGATGATGACCTTAGAAGTTAAGTCCCATAGTGCTCAGAGCCATTTTTGTACCATGGTGGCCCAAACCGGTTATTGCACTGAAATAAAACATTAAAAACAGTATTTATGCCTGAATGCGTCATTCAACAACTATCATTAACAGCCACGGAGTTCACAAGATCCATCACAGATAAAATAATATAAAAAGTAAAATATTGCAGGAAATTTTGGTGCAATGAAATCAACAAGGAGTATGTAAACAACACCTAAATAATTGTAATAATTTGATTTGATCCATTATAAATGGTTTGTAAAAGCCTGCGACTGTAGATACAATAGGTTTGTTTATAATTAAATAAATCTTCTGCTACCAGTCACGATTTTTCTTTATTTTTCTATTCGCACGACGCGTTTCGAGAAATAATTCTCATTTTCAAGTGCGTTTTTTGATGTGTGTTAAGCCATTTCTTTTGATGTTGTCAGTGTGTGTGAGTCTGCTTCATTTTGTTGACTTTTACTGTAATACATAAGAAACGCGATTTTTAGTTGGGTATCAATTCTTTCTGTGAGGTTAGTGGCTAAAGTTTGAGAACAATTTGTACTTACAGTTTTCTAATGGTCCATTTGTGTAGAGTCTCACACACACTTAACATCACACACAACTTGTACACTTTACACATCGAAAATATCTTATATAAACAAAACAGTTACAGAGATCTTCTTACAGGTAGTTCACAGAGATAACATTATAGGTCTTCCACAGATTATGATATGCTTTTGTACAGAGGTTATTTATCTTAACAGTTGCTTATTTATATGTTTTACTATTTTTATTTAAGTATATTATCGAAACATCTGAAGAAATTCACTGATTCACTTTCAAGTTTTTCATTTAATATTTTATCTTCATATTTTCTGTAATGTGAATATATCTCCAGTTCTTCAAGCAAATCCATTTTATGTCCTTTATTTAGTCGGTGGAGTACTTTGACATTTTGCTCTATTTTTCCAAGTGGGTGTCCTGTATTATGTATGTGTGTTGCTATTGCTGATGTAGTGTGTTTGTTGTGTGTGTATGCTCTAATGTGCTCTGTGTACCTGGTGTTAATATTTCGGCCTGTTTGTCCTACGTAGAACTTGGAGCATTCCTGGCATGTTACCTTGTATATTCCAGAGTCTGAATATGGATCATGATTACACTTTATATTATGTATTAGTTTTTGGTGTAGTTTATTGGATGTAGAAAACCCAATTTTTACTCTGTGATTTTTGAAAATATTTGCAATCTTCTGTGATACATTGCCTATGTATGGAATGCTAGATATATATTTGTTTTTCTCTTTTTCTTCTGTGGTGCAGTTTGTACCTGGGTTTCTCTTCACTTTGTCTAAGATTGTGTCAACCATGGAAGCATTGTAACCATTGGCAACTGCAATCTTCTTCACTGTGTTTATTTCTTGTTGCATATTTTCTTGGTTCAATGGTATTTTAGTTGCCCTATGCAGCATTGACCTGTATGCTGCCTGTTTATGGATATTTGGGTGACATGAGGTTGCAGGGATTGTGGTGTCAGTCATTGTGTTTTTCCTATAAATTTTGAATGTGCATGTGTTGTTGTGTCTTGTAATATTTAGGTCCAGAAAGTTGATACTTTTATTTTGCTCATGTTCCACTGTAAATTTGATTTTCTCATTTAGATTATTGAAATGATTAAGAATGTCTGTGATGTCTTTGGTATCTCCTTTCACTAACAGTAGTGTGTCATCTACATATCTCCTGTAAAATTCTATTTTCTTTAGGCAAGGTTCTTGGCTGTCAAATAATTTTTGTTCTAAGTGATTTATGTATATGTCAGCTATGGTACCGGATATACATGATCCCATTGCTAGGCCATCTGGTTGCTTATAAATGTTGTCATTAAAGGTGAAGTAGTTGTAACTTAGGGTTAGCTGAAGGAGTTCCATAAATTCGACAATCTCTGTGTATGAAAGTTTCTTGTGTTGCATAAGGTTCTTTTGTATTACTGTTAGAGCTTCTTGTATGGGTATGTTTGAATAAAGGTTGGTGATGTCAAGTGATATAAACTGTGCATCTTGGGGGAGCTTTCTGGTTCTTAGTTCTTTGGCTAGAATCATGCTGTTTTTTATGGAATATGTTGTTTCATATGTATAATTTTTCACCAGTATGTTATTTAGTTTTTGTGACAGTTTGTATGCTGGGCTGTTTATAGAGTTAACCACAGGACGTATCGGGTTTCCATTTTTGTGTATTTTTGGCTGTGCTCTTAGGCGTGGTGCTTTTGGATTCATACATGTAAGGTATTTCTTTTCAGTTTCTGTCAACAGAAAATGTGTGTTCTTTAATTGTTCCTTAATTTTACTTTGGAATTGTTTGGTTGGGTCTTTTTTAATGTGCTGAATGTTATTAGCAGCAAAAAATTCATTTGTTTTGTCTATGTATTCTTTTTCTTTCATCACAACTAATGTATTACTTTTGTCTGACTTTACAGCTATGGATTGGTTGCTTTTCAGTTTATTATTTATAGATTTTAAAGTTTTTGAATCATTTATTGTGTATTTAGATCTAAACTTCTCTTTATTCAATTCTTTCTCAAGCAGTTTGCTTATTTTGTGACCTATTGCTGCTTTTGTATTTGAATTTAATTTTGCAGCATCTGCTGCACTTTTAGTTGCAGCTATAACCTGTTTCAGTGTATCGTTGTTGAGGTTAGGTTTTACATTATATTTTAGTCCTTTTTGGAGTAGATCGTTTTCTCTTTGGTTGAACTTTATGTCAGTGTTGTTCACCACTCTACTGTAAAATGTGTGTTTGCTTTTGTCAGTTATCTCAAGGTTGGATCTCTTGTCTTGTTTGGATGTCAAGGTCTGTAGTTTCTTGTTATGTGTGTTGCAAATGGTCAAGTACTCCTTGTCGACTATGTCCTGGATATGCCTGCAAATGTTGTCATAAACTGTAGGTTCCATGTTGTTTGCTGCTTCTATCTGCATGTTGAGTAGCTTTCTGTTTAGTAAGTCCTTTTTCTTATGTAAATGCCTTATTTTGGTTTTCAGCCAGAGTTTTTCTGCTTTGTGTTTTATAAGTTTTGCTATGTTGCTGCTAGAACATATTTTCACCTTTATATATTTCGGAATTATGCCTAGTTGTTGACAGTGCTTGTTGAATCTTATGTGTGCAACTGTTTTTAGTACTTTCATTTTGAAGTTTTTGCATTTATATATATCTTTCATTGCCTGGCTTGGCACTAATAATTTGATTTGATCCATTATAAATGGTTTGTGAAAGCCTGCGACTGTAGATACAATAGGTTTGTTTATAATTAAATAAATCTTCTGCTACCAGTCACGATTTTTCTTTATTTTTCTATTCGCACGACGCGTTTCGAGAAATAATTCTCATTTTCAAGTGCGTTTTTTGATGTGTGTTAAGCCATTTCTTTTGATGTTGTCAGTGTGTGTGAGTCTGCTTCATTTTGTTGACTTTTACTGTAATACATAAGAAACGCGATTTTTAGTTGGGTATCAATTCTTTCTGTGAGGTTAGTGGCTAAAGTTTGAGAACAATTTGTACTTACAGTTTTCTAATGGTCCATTTGTGTAGAGTCTCACACACACTTAACATCACACACAACTTGTACACTTTACACATCGAAAATATCTTATATAAACAAAACAGTTACAGAGATCTTCTTACAGGTAGTTCACAGAGATAACATTATAGGTCTTCCACAGATTATGATATGCTTTTGTACAGAGGTTATTTATCTTAACAGTTGCTTATTTATATGTTTTACTATTTTTATTTAAGTATATTATCGAAACATCTGAAGAAATTCACTGATTCACTTTCAAGTTTTTCCTTTTAATATTTTATCTTCATATTTTCTGTAATGTGAATATATCTCCAGTTCTTCAAGCAAATCCATTTTATGTCCTTTATTTAGTCGGTGGAGTACTTTGACATTTTGCTCTATTTTTCCAAGTGGGTGTCCTGTATTATGTATGTGTGTTGCTATTGCTGATGTAGTGTGTTTGTTGTGTGTGTATGCTCTAATGTGCTCTGTGTACCTGGTGTTAATATTTCGGCCTGTTTGTCCTACGTAGAACTTGGAGCATTCCTGGCATGTTACCTTGTATATTCCAGAGTCTGAATATGGATCATGATTACACTTTATATTATGTATTAGTTTTTGGTGTAGTTTATTGGATGTAGAAAACCCAATTTTTACTCTGTGATTTTTGAAAATATTTGCAATCTTCTGTGATACATTGCCTATGTATGGAATGCTAGATATATATTTGTTTTTCTCTTTTTCTTCTGTGGTGCAGTTTGTACCTGGGTTTCTCTTCACTTTGTCTAAGATTGTGTCAACCATGGAAGCATTGTAACCATTGGCAACAATCCCTGCAACCTCATGTCACCCAAATATCCATAAACAGGCAGCATACAGGTCAATGCTGCATAGGGCAACTAAAATACCATTGAACCAAGAAAATATGCAACAAGAAATAAACACAGTGAAGAAGATTGCAGTTGCCAATGGTTACAATGCTTCCATGGTTGACACAATCTTAGACAAAGTGAAGAGAAACCCAGGTACAAACTGCACCACAGAAGAAAAAGAGAAAAACAAATATATATCTAGCATTCCATACATAGGCAATGTATCACAGAAGATTGCAAATATTTTCAAAAATCACAGAGTAAAAATTGGGTTTTCTACATCCAATAAACTACACCAAAAACTAATACATAATATAAAGTGTAATCATGATCCATATTCAGACTCTGGAATATACAAGGTAACATGCCAGGAATGCTCCAAGTTCTACGTAGGACAAACAGGCCGAAATATTAACACCAGGTACACAGAGCACATTAGAGCATACACACACAACAAACACACTACATCAGCAATAGCAACACACATACATAATACAGGACACCCACTTGGAAAAATAGAGCAAAATGTCAAAGTACTCCACCGACTAAATAAAGGACATAAAATGGATTTGCTTGAAGAACTGGAGATATATTCACATTACAGAAAATATGAAGATAAAATATTAAATGAAAAACTTGAAAGTGAATCAGTGAATTTCTTCAGATGTTTCGATAATATACTTAAATAAAAATAGTAAAACATATAAATAAGCAACTGTTAAGATAAATAACCTCTGTACAAAAGCATATCATAATCTGTGGAAGACCTATAATGTTATCTCTGTGAACTACCTGTAAGAAGATCTCTGTAACTGTTTTGTTTATATAAGATATTTTCGATGTGTAAAGTGTACAAGTTGTGTGTGATGTTAAGTGTGTGTGAGACTCTACACAAATGGACCATTAGAAAACTGTAAGTACAAATTGTTCTCAAACTTTAGCCACTAACCTCACAGAAAGAATTGATACCCAACTAAAAATCGCGTTTCTTATGTATTACAGTAAAAGTCAACAAAATGAAGCAGACTCACACACACTGACAACATCAAAAGAAATGGCTTAACACACATCAAAAAACGCACTTGAAAATGAGAATTATTTCTCGAAACGCGTCGTGCGAATAGAAAAATAAAGAAAAATCGTGACTGGTAGCAGAAGATTTATTTAATTATAAACAAACCTATTGTATCTACAGTCGCAGGCTTTCACAAACCATTTATAATGGATCAAATCAAATTATTAGTGCCAAGCCAGGCAATGAAAGATATATATAAATGCAAAAACTTCAAAATGAAAGTACTAAAAACAGTTGCACACATAAGATTCAACAAGCACTGTCAACAACTAGGCATAATTCCGAAATATATAAAGGTGAAAATATGTTCTAGCAGCAACATAGCAAAACTTATAAAACACAAAGCAGAAAAACTCTGGCTGAAAACCAAAATAAGGCATTTACATAAGAAAAAGGACTTACTAAACAGAAAGCTACTCAACATGCAGATAGAAGCAGCAAACAACATGGAACCTACAGTTTATGACAACATTTGCAGGCATATCCAGGACATAGTCGACAAGGAGTACTTGACCATTTGCAACACACATAACAAGAAACTACAGACCTTGACATCCAAACAAGACAAGAGATCCAACCTTGAGATAACTGACAAAAGCAAACACACATTTTACAGTAGAGTGGTGAACAACACTGACATAAAGTTCAACCAAAGAGAAAACGATCTACTCCAAAAAGGACTAAAATATAATGTAAAACCTAACCTCAACAACGATACACTGAAACAGGTTATAGCTGCAACTAAAAGTGCAGCAGATGCTGCAAAATTAAATTCAAATACAAAAGCAGCAATAGGTCACAAAATAAGCAAACTGCTTGAGAAAGAATTGAATAAAGAGAAGTTTAGATCTAAATACACAATAAATGATTCAAAAACTTTAAAATCTATAAATAATAAACTGAAAAGCAACCAATCCATAGCTGTAAAGTCAGACAAAAGTAATACATTAGTTGTGATGAAAGAAAAAGAATACATAGACAAAACAAATGAATTTTTTGCTGCTAATAACATTCAGCACATTAAAAAAGACCCAACCAAACAATTCCAAAGTAAAATTAAGGAACAATTAAAGAACACACATTTTCTGTTGACAGAAACTGAAAAGAAATACCTTACATGTATGAATCCAAAAGCACCACGCCTAAGAGCACAGCCAAAAATACACAAAAATGGAAACCCGATACGTCCTGTGGTTAACTCTATAAACAGCCCAGCATACAAACTGTCACAAAAACTAAATAACATACTGGTGAAAAATTATACATATGAAACAACATATTCCATAAAAAACAGCATGATTCTAGCCAAAGAACTAAGAACCAGAAAGCTCCCCCAAGATGCACAGTTTATATCACTTGACATCACCAACCTTTATTCAAACATACCCATACAAGAAGCTCTAACAGTAATACAAAAGAACCTTATGCAACACAAGAAACTTTCATACACAGAGATTGTCGAATTTATGGAACTCCTTCAGCTAACCCTAAGTTACAACTACTTCACCTTTAATGACAACATTTATAAGCAACCAGATGGCCTAGCAATGGGATCATGTATATCCGGTACCATAGCTGACATATACATAAATCACTTAGAACAAAAATTATTTGACAGCCAAGAACCTTGCCTAAAGAAAATAGAATTTTACAGGAGATATGTAGATGACACACTACTGTTAGTGAAAGGAGATACCAAAGACATCACAGACATTCTTAATCATTTCAATAATCTAAATGAGAAAATCAAATTTACAGTGGAACATGAGCAAAATAAAAGTATCAACTTTCTGGACCTAAATATTACAAGACACAACAACACATGCACATTCAAAATTTATAGGAAAAACACAATGACTGACACCACAATCCCTGCAACCTCATGTCACCCAAATATCCATAAACAGGCAGCATACAGGTCAATGCTGCATAGGGCAACTAAAATACCATTGAACCAAGAAAATATGCAACAAGAAATAAACACAGTGAAGAAGATTGCAGTTGCCAATGGTTACAATGCTTCCATGGTTGACACAATCTTAGACAAAGTGAAGAGAAACCCAGGTACAAACTGCACCACAGAAGAAAAAGAGAAAAACAAATATATATCTAGCATTCCATACATAGGCAATGTATCACAGAAGATTGCAAATATTTTCAAAAATCACAGAGTAAAAATTGGGTTTTCTACATCCAATAAACTACACCAAAAACTAATACATAATATAAAGTGTAATCATGATCCATATTCAGACTCTGGAATATACAAGGTAACATGCCAGGAATGCTCCAAGTTCTACGTAAGACAAACAGGCCGAAATATTAACACCAGGTACACAGAGCACATTAGAGCATACACACACAACAAACACACTACATCAGCAATAGCAACACACATACATAATACAGGACACCCACTTGGAAAAATAGAGCAAAATGTCAAAGTACTCCACCGACTAAATAAAGGACATAAAATGGATTTGCTTGAAGAACTGGAGATATATTCACATTACAGAAAATATGAAGATAAAATATTAAAAGGAAAAACTTGAAAGTGAATCAGTGAATTTCTTCAGATGTTTCGATAATATACTTAAATAAAAATAGTAAAACATATAAATAAGCACAATTGTAAAATCAAACTGTTAAGATAAATAACCTCTGTACAAAAGCATATCATAATCTGTGGAAGACCTATAATGTTATCTCTGTGAACTACCTGTAAGAAGATCTCTGTAACTGTTTTGTTTATATAAGATATTTTCGATGTGTAAAGTGTACAAGTTGTGTGTGATGTTAAGTGTGTGTGAGACTCTACACAAATGGACCATTAGAAAACTGTAAGTACAAATTGTTCTCAAACTTTAGCCACTAACCTCACAGAAAGAATTGATACCCAACTAAAAATCGCGTTTCTTATGTATTACAGTAAAAGTCAACAAAATGAAGCAGACTCACACACACTGACAACATCAAAAGAAATGGCTTAACACACATCAAAAAACGCACTTGAAAATGAGAATTATTTCTCGAAACGCGTCGTGCGAATAGAAAAATAAAGAAAAATCGTGACTGGTAGCAGAAGATTTATTTAATTATAAACAAACCAATTGTAATAATAATTGTTATATAACATAAAATTAAAAATTTCAAATGATGTATGTCGTAATTCCCGGGTTAAACATAGGGGTCCCAGAGACCCGACCTCGCAGATACGCCACGGAAATGTCATCTCGTGACTTAAGGGTTAAATGTCCATTATAATTATCCGGGCTGTTATGCCGTGGTCGGTTGATGAATTCTGAGGTGATTCCCAATTCATCAACCGACCACGGCATAACAGCCCGGATAATTATAATGGACATGATATTTCCGGCCGTGAAAGTTTACATTTTAGTATTAAGGGTTAAAAGCGCTCCAGCATTTCGCGCCTTGCTTGTGGTCAAGGAATTGGCATACGTTAGCCCATCTTTCTCATCTGTATTCCTTTAGCTGTGGTTTGACCAAAGCGTTTGGCTGGTTCCACTCCAGGTTGCAGCGTTCCGGATGATGACAGCGCCTGTCCCTTCCACAAGCTGCGACATTGTCGCGAATAAAACAGTGATCCGTATATAGAATAAGTTTCCTTTAATTTACGTCAATGTTTTATAAAACAGATCTGATGATGGTCATTATAGACCGAAACCGGTAATCTGTGAACAAAAAGTTTGTGACCATAGACCTACATAAAGGAAAGCCTGTCCCTTCCTTACTCGTGTCGTGGCGTTGTGCAATGTTATGGACGCAGACGCGGTCGCAGAGGAAGCGGCAACGACGCCAGAGCCGAGCACGCGGGGGGTAAACCTCCCATCCCTTCCCCGCCCCTCCCGCTGCCTAGAGCGTGGGGTGGGCTGGCTCAGCTGAGCCCATGGCAAACGCCTCCACAGCCGCGGAACGGAGCAGCGCGGAACAGGTCCACGCCAGCTGGCCTGGGGGTGAGGGAGGCCCGGTCGATAAAGCAACCTGTTCCTCCGTCAACAGCCCGACAGCTATATAAACGGTTCGTGTGACGCACGCTCCATGTGTCTACACGCGTTATCTCGAATAATAATCGTACCAGGAGAGGCTGGTTGTAGTAAGTGTGAATACTAAAACAGAAAAAATTCACGAATTGGAGAAGAATTGAACATTGATTAGTCATTTTCATTCACCTTCCATGTTCCGAAAATCTCACCACGAAATACAGCCAGTGTTACCACATTTCCAAATAAAAAAAAAAAAAAAAAACTGGAGGTACTGGAAACAATCTTTATGTGAACCACAATGGCTAGCTGTTTTACTGTTCTTTCTTCAGTTCACTGAATACATTGTTGGAACCAGATATTTCAAGTCCGCCAAAGTTGACATTGACATTATAACCGCTAAATGCTACACACTTTTGTGACAGATCGCTTTTCTGAAGCACTTCCACTATACAATGAGGTGCCAAAAGTCATGGGATAGTTTCTAATATCGTGTCGGACCTCCATTTGCCCGGCATTGTGTAGAAACTCGATGTGGCACGCATTCAGCAGGTCGTTGTAAGCCTCCTGCAGACATATTGAGCCATGCTGCCTCTATGCGTCTACAGTCGTCCATAATTATGTACCGGGTGATCAAAAAGTCAGTATAAATATGAAAACTGAATAAATCACCGAATAATGTAGACAGAGAGGTACAAATTGACACACATGCTTGGAATGACATGCGGTTTTATTAGAACCAAAAAAATACAAAAGTTCTAAAAATGTCCGACAGATGGCGCTTCATCTTATCAGAATAGCAATAATTAGCATAACAAAGTAAGACAAGCAAAGATGATGTTCTTTACAGGAAATGCTCAATATGTCCACCATCATTCCTCAAAAATAGCTGTAGTCGAGGAATAATGTTGTGAACAGCACTGTAAAGCATGTCCGGAGTTATGGTGAGGCATTGGCGTCGGATGTTGTCTTTCAGCATCCCTAGAGATGTCGGTCGATCACGATACACTTACGACTTCAGGTAACCCCAAAGCCAATAATCGCACGGACTGAGGTCTGGAGACCTGGGAGGCCAAGCGTGACGAAAGTGGCGGCTGAGCACACGATCATCACCAAACGACGTGCACAAGAGATCTTTCACGTGTCTAGCAATATGGGGTGGAGCGCCATCCTGCATAAGCATCGTCCGTTCCAGCAGGTGTTTATCAGCCAGGCTGGGGTGATGCGATTCTGTAACATACCGGCGTACCTCTCACCCATCACGGTAGCAGTTTTGCTGTCGGACATATTGTGAAATTTGTTTTTTTATTTTTTCTAATAAAACCCCATGTAATTCCAAGCATGTGTGTCAATTTTTACCTCTCTATCTACATTAATCCGTGGTTTATTAAGTTTTCAAATTTATACTGACTTTTTGATCACCCGGTAAGTGCTGCCAGTGCAGGATTTTGTGTGCGAACTGACCTCTCGATTACATCCCATAAATGTTCCATTGGATTCATGTCGGGCTTGGTAGGCAACTAATTCGCTAGAATTGTCCAGAATGTTCACCAAACGAATGGCGAAACAGCTGTGGCCCGGTGGCATGACATCGTTGTTTGGGAACATGAAGGCCATGAATTGTTGCAAACGGTCTCCAAGTAGCTGAACATAACCATTTCCAGTCAATGTTCGATTCAGTTGGGACGAAATGACCCAGTACATACCATGTAATCACAGCCCCACCATTATGGTTCAAATGGCTCTGAGCACTATGGGACTCAACTGCTGAGGTCATTAGTCCCCTAGAACTTAGAACTAGTTAAACCTAACTAACCTAAGGACATCACAAACATCCATGCCCGAGGCAGGATTCGAACCTGCGACCGTAGCGGTCTGCCCCACCATTATGGAGCCACCGCCAGCGTGCACAGTGTCTTGTTGACAACTTGAGTCCATGGCTTCATGGGGTCTGCTCCATACCTTAACCCTACCATAAGCTCTTACCACCTTAAATCGGGACTCATCTGACTATGCCACGGCTTTCCAGTCGGCTAGGGTCTAACTAATGTGGTCACGAGACCAGAGAGGCGTGGCAGGCGATGTCGTGCTCTTAGCAAAGGCACTCGCGTCAGTAGGCTCCTACCATAGCCCATTAACGCCATATTTCGCCGCCCTGTCCTAATGGATAGGTTCGTCGTACGTCTCATATTGTCTTCTCAGGTGATTTCAGGCAGGATAACGGAATTTTGCCGAAATTACATCAGTTGATGCTGAGGGAATTAGATTAAGAAAGGAGGCACTGAAAGCTGTATATGAATTTTGCTATTTGTGCAGCAAAATACTAATGCTGGCCGAAGCAGAGACGTTATAAATTGTAGACTGACAATGGCAAGAAATTAGTTTATGAAGAAGAGAAATTTGTTAACATCGAATATAGATTTAAGACTTGGGATGTCTTTTCTGAAAGTACAGGGTGTACCTAAAGTTCAGGAACACTTTCAATTATTTATTGCACAAGACCAAACATTGTACAGATATCATACATATGTCATTTTGAAGAGAAACCCTGAAAAGTTTTTTTTTTCATATATTCCGCCACAGTGTAGTTTGGTAATTTGCCGATAGTCAGGGCTAATCGCAAACATGGCGAGTTCATGTGCGCAGCGAGCTTTGTGTGTGTTGGAGTTTGACGAAAACAAGCGTGCTACAGCTGTTCAGCGGATGTTTACAACCGCGTACGGTAAGAAGCCACCAACAAGGAAGGCCATTTACCACTTGCACAACAAATTCCTTACGACGGGTTGCTTGTGCCTGGCAAAGAGACGCGGACGTCCCAGTGTTAGTGAACTGAATGTGGAGTGCGTACGAGACACAATCGTCAGGAGTCCAAAGAAATCGGTGCGTCGTGTATCCCATGAACTCGAAATGGTTACAGTGACAGTGTGGAAAGTCCTGCGGCAGTTGCTGTCTATGAAACCATTCAAATTGGAGCTAGTGCAGAAGCTTAATGACGACGTCAAAGACAAGCGTTTTGAGTTTTGTTCGCAGTTACAACTATTGAATGAGCATGAGGATGGCATTGTTGATCGCTTAATTTTTAGCCACGAAGCCACTTGTTCACACTAATGGGAACGTGAACATGCATAATTGTCGAGTCTCGGGTACAAAGAATCCACACGAATGCACTGAATTTGAGTGTGATTCCCCAAAGGTAAATGTTTCTTGTGCCTTTTCACGTCGAGAACTGTATGGGCCATTCTTCTTCGCCAAGGGCACTGTCACTGGAAATTCCCACTTGAACATGTTGCAGCAATGTCTGATGCCTCAAATGCAATCGGACTCACCGTTCATCTTTCAGCAGGATGGGGCTCCACCCCATTTTCATCGTGAAGTTCGTGGGTACCTGAACACAGAGCTGCCGCATCGATGGATCGGCCGTGCTACAGAAGAGGGACAGCTGTTTCATGAAATGGCCTCCCCGATTACCAGATCTCACTCCGTGTGACTTTTTTCTGTGGGAACACATTAAAGGTCTGGTGTATGTACCGCCTCTACCACGTGATATAGCAGAGCTCCGGGAGAGAATACGGGAAGCAACTGCCACAGCTGACGGTGCCATGCTGGGACGGGTATGGCAAGAATTCGATTACTGTATTGATGTCTGCCGGGTCACTCATGGTTCGCATATAAAATGTTTCTAAAAAAAACTTTCAGAGTTTCTCTTCAAAATGCAATATGTATGACATCTGTACAATCTTTAGTTCTTGTACAATAAATAATTGAAAATGTTACCGGACTTCATGTACACCCTGTATTAGTATGCAAGAAAATACAAACACCAAGGGGCTTGCACAGGGTAGAGTTGCATGGAGAGCTGCAGCAAAACAGTCTTTGAACTGAGGACCAAAACAACAATAATCTTTCAGAGGCACATCTGATGTAACTGGATGTTGTTGTTGTGGTCTTCAGTCTTGAGACTGGTTTGATGCAGCTCTCCATGCTACTCTATCCTGTGCAAGGTACTTCATCTCCCAGTACTTACTGCGACCTACATCCTTCTGAATCTGTTTAGTGTATTCATCTCTTGGTCTCCCTCTACGATTTTTACCCTCCACGCTGCCATCCAATGCTAAATTTGTGATCCCTTGATGCCTCAGAACATGTCCTAACAACCGGTCCCTTCTCCTTGTCAAGTTGTGCCACAAACTCCTCTTCTCCCTAATTCTATTCAATACCAAAGCTTCTATTCTCTTCTTGTCCAAACTATTTATCGTCCATGTTTCACTTCCATACATGGCTACACTCCATACAAATACTTTTAGAAACGACTTCCTGACATTTAAATCTATACTCGATATTAACAAATTTCTCTTCTTCAGAAACGCTTTCTTTGCCATTGCCAGCCTATATTTTATATCCACTCTACTTCGACCATCATCAGTTATTTTTCTCTCCAAAAAGCGAAACTCCTTTACTACTTTCAGTGTCTCATTTCCTAATCTAATTCCCTCAGCATCAGCCGATTTAATTTGACTACATTCCATTATCCTCGTTTTGCTTTTTTTGATGTTCATCTTATATCCTCCTTTCAAGACACTGTCCATTCCGTTCAACTGCTCTTCCATGTCCTTTGCTGTCTCTGACAGAATTACAATGTCATCGGCGAACCTCAAAGTTTTTATTTCTTCTCCATGGATTTTAATTCCTACTCCGAATTTTTCTTATGTTTCCTTTACTACGTGCTCAATATACAGATTGAATAACATCGGGGAGAGGCTACAACCCTGTCCCACCCCCTTCCCAACCACTGCTTCCCTTTCATGCCCCTCGACTCTTATAACTGCCATCTGGTTTCTGTACAAATTGTAAATATCCTTTCGTTCTCTGTATTTTACCCCTGCCACCTTCAGAATTTGAAAGAGATTATTCCAGTCAACATTGTCAAAAGCTTTCTCCAAGTCTACAAATGCTAGAAATGTACGCTTGCCTTTCCTTAATCTATTTTCTAAGATATGTCGTAGGGTCAGTATTGCCTCACGTGTTCCAACATTTCTACGGAATCCAAACTGATCTTCCCCGAGGTCGGCTTCTACCAATTTCTCCATTCGTCTGTAAAGAATTCTCGTTAGTATTTTGCAGCTGTGACTTATTAAACTGTTAGTTCGGTAATTTTCACATCTGTCAACACGTGCTTTCTTTGGGATTGGAATTATTATATATTCTTCCTGAAGTCAGGGTATTTCGCCTGTCTCATACATCCTGCTCCCCAGATGGTAGAGTTTCGTCAGGACTGGCTCTCCCAAGGCTGTCAGTAGTTTTAATGGAATGTTGTCTACTCCCAGGGCCTTGTTTCAACTCAGGTCTTTCAGTGCTCTGTCAAACTCGTGCTCTGTCAAACTCTTCACGCAGTATCGCATCTCCCATTTCATCTTCATCTACATCCTCTTCCATTTCCATAATATTGTCCTCAAGCACATCGCCCTGGTATAGACCCTCTATATACTCCTTCCACCTTTCTGCTTTCCCTTCTTTGCTTAGAACTGGGTTGCCATCTGAGCTCTTGATATTCATACAAGTGGTTCTCTTTTCTCCAAAGGTCTCTTTAATTTTCCTGTAGGCAGTATCTATCTTACCGCTAGTGAGATAAGCCTCTATATCCTTACATTTGTCCTCTAGCCATCCCTGCTTAGCCATTTTGCACTTCCTGTCGATCTCATTTTTGAGACGTTTGTATTCCTTTTTTCCTGCTTCATTTACTGCATTTTTATATTTTCTCCTTTCAACTATTAAATTCAATATTTCTTCTGTTACCCAAGGATTTCTACTAGCCCTCGTCTTTTTACCTACTTGATCCTCTGCTGCCTTCACTACTTCATCCCTTAGAGCTACCCATTCTTCTTCTACTGTATTTCTTTCCCCCATTCCTGTCAATTGTTCCCTTATGCTCTCCCTGAAACTGGATGTGCTCACCAAAGTGTGAGGACAGCTGACAGTTACTTTCGCCCGACTCTGCGCAAGCTGCGAAATATGTGCTGAAGATAACTCGAAGGTAATTTTACTGAACTAGTAAATGGTACGTCTGCTACTCGAGGTATTCCAGAAATGAGATGACTACATTGAAATGGAGGTAAGTCCTCAACCTTAAAAATTGGGAAAACTTTTCGGAAATTTGTTTGCCCATAATTCAAGGAAGATGTATCAGTAATCAAGCATTTTTGAAAGGAATTTTGATATCTGTTAACTCAGTCATTGGTCTCTTTAGTGATGTTAAAAATGCAGAAGCATATTAATGGGAATGATGCTCCTTTTCCTGATGCTGCTCTACTGCTGAGTAAAGAAGTCAGTCATACATCTCTATTTTGACTGAACTTTAGCAGCTCCAGACAACACACTTTCCCTTTCTTAATACAATCAAATCTGCTTTAATGTGAAACACTGTGACAAAATAACGTGTACTTCATTACTAAAAGTCTTATATTTCATTCTACAGTTCTGTAAGCTAAAAAAAAAAAAAAAAAGTCGTGTGACGACGGCCTCCCGTCGGGAAGACCGTTCGCCTGGTGCAAGTCTTTCGATTTGACGCCACTTCGGCGACTTGCGCGTCGAGTTCTGTAAGCTGTTACGTGGCCACTAGCCGTAACTTTATTGTTACTACTTGTTTCCTGAAGTCCACATTTCGTTACTAAAGTGTCTGTATCTGGAACAGATTCAGTATTATCGGAAAACTGCTAAACATAATATACCATGTTTTAAGGGCCATGTTATTGCGACGAGTGGCAGCAAAATTATATCTACTGCTATTTATTTCACCACCAATGCACTTCTCACTAGGAAATTAATAATGACAATCTAAATAACAGCACTAGCCGCATTATTTTGTCGACAGTCCAGTTCTCATTAGAAAATTAGCACTGACAACTTAAACAATAGCGTCAGCCGCACACGAAACGGTAGTTAGCACCATTGTGTGGAATGCTGTCGAATCTTCCCAGTGACATCCCAGCAACCAGCCTTGGGTGAGAGTTTTGCTTATCATTATTTTTGTATGCCAGATGTAGAAGAAAACTCCTGCAACCCTCAACTCACGAGGTAACTTTTCCTGGAACGTATAATTTGAGGTGTGGTCTCTGCGACCCCAGCATTTAAACTGACATTTAGGTAGGAGATATTCCATTCGAAAATTTTTATTTAATTATATGACATTTACGTTTATAGTCATTTTTAGTTTTGTTTTAAATACCCCTCGTTGACTTTATTGCACTAAATACTGCCTGCATTTTACTTTTTTTTAAATACAACATGTAAACTAGCTGTCAGGAAACTGAATTTTACATTCTGAACAATGATAGCATCTCTGTAGCAGGTAAATTGCCACATAAAACTAAATTCCAGGTTTTATACTTGCAAAGAAAGACTGCACTCGATAGGACAAAAACGAAGTCTTTAAAACTGACATTCGCTGCTGGAGTCTACATTTTTCCTTACTACCAATTTGATGTTACCTAACACTTTAAGTATTTTATTGGACAAAGAGGAAGTTATCCAACATCATTGTCCTGCAGCGCTTCGTCTGAATATTCTTGTTCGGCAGCAGAATTGTGGTAACTGACCATTGCAAAATCGTCGTCTTTTTTGTCTATTTTTTGATCTGTGTCACTGATAACGTCATTAAACTTACGATCGTTGAAACTGACACATTCCTAAGAACACATTTTGTGCTATACTAAGAAAAAAGGTAGGTACGCAATTCACAAGGTACAGTCCAGGAGATTCCATCACGTGTCAGCAACAAACAAAGGAGGCGATAATGCAACAGACAATAAAATGTTATAGAGTTCGCGATTTAAGGAGGGTAGATGGAGTGCAGAAACATTCTGCCAGAGTTTACCATGGAGAACGAGTTCGAAAATTCTCGCGCGGTCTGAGAGATCAAAGCTCTTAAAAATTGTGAAATAAGGCATATATGTAACAGAAAAGGAGGAACCATGTCAGCGCCGGCCGGAGTGAGCGAGCGGTTCTAGGCGCTACAGTCTGGTACCGCTACGGTCGCAGGTTCGAATCCTGCCTCGGGCATGGATGTGTGTGATGTTCTTAGGTTAGTTAGATTTAAGTAGTTCTAAGTTCTAGGGGACTGATGACCTCAGAAGTTAAGTTCCATAGTGCTCAGAGCCATTTGAACCATTTTTTGAACCATGTCAGCGTTCGCAGCATTATTATTTTGTATGTCCTTCGCACTTATTAGCTTCTAATAGACCGTCTTTGATCACTTCAATGTATACAAAATGTATGTGATGTAAATATGACAGAAAAAGTGCGCAACAGAAGTAAAATAAATTGTGACTAGTAAAAATTAACTAGTAATTTTAAATGTCATACAATTTTGTCTGCAGAAACACATTGTTTCTGTTCCCTCTCTGTCTGGGCAATCGTAAACAGAACCTGCGCTCCACTGCGGCAAGCAGAGCAACAAAGGAACCATGGATCGCAACATTACGTCAAGGGAACGCCACGCCTTTTATGGTGTGCAGATTTTTGAAGGCGAATTATTCATCCACAAGCTACGAACGCAACTGAAATTTCGTCTATAGCCTCTGGCACATTAACTATTTCCAGCGAGCCCCAAAACTGTTCCTAAAAATTATCAAAAATGCTACCCTGTACCGCTTCAACAACAAATGCACACACTCCCTAACAATCTAAAAAACTTCCAATTATTAACAACAAATAAATACAACGTTTCAACAGAGCGAAATTATCGATTCATAATGTCAAGTGGAATGTAGGAAACGACGTACTCGGTTCCACAACCAAATTAGTCATAATGATAATAAAAAATCAATTTCACATTTCGTTAAAATCCTTAACATACAAAAACAACAGGAAATTCAAAAATAGTGCTTATTTGTAACGCTAATACGCCCCTCCCCCTCACAACAGCTGGAAACTAATGCTAAACGGAATTTCTCATTGTTATCCTGATGTTCAATGCTGTTAACCCTAGGACGCCCAAGCCGTTTTTTCAAACTTGGATGCCTAAGGAGGGGGGGGGGGGGGGGTTCGGCGAGCCCACAGGTATTAAATAAGTTTACTGACGAAAAATTACAACTTTCAAAATGGTTTATGTATTTTAACTAAGCAATCGGTTTAATAATGTTGTTAATTGTTATAAATATTGGATTGAGTGAATAAAAAATTGACATATTACATACAAAATATAGATGTGTTCATATACAATAGACTACTCTGAGTCCTCAACTTCAAGGCAAGAGACACACTTCACAATTTTTTCTGAATGTGTGTTACACACATGTTTATGACACTGTCCACAATACTGTTTTGGTTTACTTAGATTGTTGTACTTCTGCTACTTTGTTTTAGCTTTTCTTACACAATTATGGAACCGACCTTTCCCTGCAGGAGGCTGACTTTCCTCTGTTGTCACTTCTTTGATTTTCTTTTGTAGAATAGTCCCCATTGATTGAACAATTTGGTTAGATAACCCTCTTGCATTGGCACTTCTTTCTTCTACCCGCAATTTCACTAGTTCCATCCCAGCTTGCAGAAGATAAAGTTTCCGTTTGTTGTGTTTCTTCTCATTCCATCTTGGATGTTTCTGGATGAATATGGTGGTTGCATTGATAGCAGAAAAGTCGATGAGAGAGTAAAATACAGATAGAGGCCATCTCTTTGTTCTCCTCTTGTAGGTGTACATAGGCGCCATTTGATCAAAGGTATCAATTCCACCTTTAGTGGAATTACAATATGCATTTATCTCGGTTTTATTCTTCTCTCCTCCAACAGTGCCTTTATCTTGCTGCATTGTTGACAACATTAGTAAGTTTTACTTGGTTTCGTTTTTGCTGTGTAGGACATCAAAGTTACCGGAGGCCTACATGTTGGGAACTGCACTAACTCACTGCAAGTTTACAAGATAAATAACAGCTGACTGACATCAACAATCACTTCCTCTAAAAGTAAACCGATTGTTGTGAATAACAAGAATACCAATCAGCAAGAAACTAAGAAATACGAAATCCTACTAAGGGAAATTTTCTATAGCATGTAAGCCTAAGGGGGGGGGGGTTGTTGTTGGACCCATAATAAGTTTATTTATTTTTTCTTTCAAAGCAGGAATTTTCTATAAAATATATTGACACTAATGTTTCATAAAATAGCCAACAAACAATAACTCAAAGGGAATATGTAGTATGAAAGTTACTTGAGCAAAAGCAGGGGACATAAAAAAATTATGGGTTCAACGAACCCCCCCCCCCCTTTAGGCGTCCTAGGGTTAAGTTATGAGGGTACAACTGGTTTACTTGAAGACATATTTCCATTGTTGGCCAATAATTCGTATTTCAGTATGTCTGACATTTATGAGTGCAAAAAATACGTACAACCAAAGGCGCGTGTTCGCTATGAGAATGCCTAGTGACTTAATGGGTTTAGAACGTGACTCAGACCATGGATCTAGAAAGTGACGCGGAGATTGCGAGATTTCCACTCACATCAGCCAGGCGAGCGGCCTGGGTCCGTTTGTATCTGCCCTGTAGATAACGGTGCTGTGGACACCAGACCCTCTGCGCATTCCACTGGCATGAGCCACTGTTGCCTCCTGATCACACCACTCAGCGAGACGAACAACAGACTCAGATAAACAGTACGGTGGTTTTGTTATAGCTCCAGTCGAACTGGAACTGATACAAATACCTGACCCGTCCTGATAGCCGATGACGTTAAAGCCTCCGCGTCCGGGACACGGGGAGTCGCGCCAGCCCCGTACCGAGTCCCCTGACGGATTAAGGACGGGGTCCGGTATGCCAGCCAGCCGGGATGTAGTTTCCAGGCGGTTCTCACACTTAAACACGATATCTACTGTCGACGCAGACAGATCGGGTACAGGAATTCCGTTCGGGGAGGGGAATTGTTACAGCTTGTTTTTGGAAACATGATTAGACGAACTGAATTGTGTGTTCAACAACAGGGGGGACACTTTCAACATTTAATGTGAAAATTTGTAAGTAAAAATGAATATTCAATAAATTAATAAATTGTATTTCACTGAGTTTCATTTAGGTATATTCACTGCGGCATACGGCAAACGCGGCTAACGTCTATACGGCACTGCGGTGAGACTTTTGAACACCCCGTATATGTGCATACCGCTATCCCAAGACTTTTGTCAACTCTTTGTATTGCGGCATCTGCTAAGATCGAATTCACTTCTATTGTAGAAATGGATTTTGTGCTTTCGTGTCTTCTTAATCTTTACTGTTTTGTTTGCTTTGATGTCACTACATCTGGAAATGTACACGAGGTACTAGTATTTTTTCCTATTAGCGTTCTACAAGAGGACGTAATATCTGAAAGCAAAGATGTATTTACGTTTTACATAGAAAAAGCTTACACTATACAAAATAAGAATGTAAATAGAGAAACGTGTTTTAATAAAAATTAGTTGAAGAGTGAAAAACTCAGAATTATTTGATGAGAAAAATAAATTTTGATGTCATTTGGCACTAAGCAAGAAAACAAGATACAAAGGATAAAGCAAGAAAGCGCTTTTTACTCCCTCAAGGTATAAGTTGATGTATTTCCAAGTGTATATTTTCTAGCAAGTAAATGTGTATCTTCTGAAAAATTTCTATGACGCTTTTCCTACTACTTTAATCTCAAGAGTGCGAAAAATTTATCACACATCGTTTGACAAGAACTTCCACTATGAATTCTGCTTTTGTCATTATTAACTCTGTCATAAGTCCTTGTTCCTACATCGCATTTTTTTCATAAAAAGAATAGTTCCTTATAACCTCACTTTCACCGTTCTGATACCAAACTGCACAGAGGACAACTGTCACAACACATCCAATTTTGACGCTGAAGTGTGAACGAAACAGACGATACTCAGTACAGGAATAAAACGCCGATGGCGCTGCAGTAGACTCACATGTCTCCAAAAGTCAGTTGAACCAAGAAAGTCGATCCTGTAAAAAGGGCTAACCTCTCGTTCCTGATAATGGTTCTCGCTAAAACCTCCACGGACAGTAAACAAAACGTGATACAGACCAGTCGTAAAAGAACAGTTTTGGATGAATGATATTGCATGTCATTGTTAGCTCCATTCTGTTACGATGATGCAGCCTTACTAAGTAAAATGCGTTGGCGCGCTGTGATTTGGACGCAGAGCAATTCCGGGAACAAATGGAAACATGTGGGTAAGAAATGGAAACATGTGGGTATGGTGTGGCGTGCCAGGGCGTGTGGGTGGTTAGTTACTCGTTCTGCTCGTGGCGCGGGCGATCGAAGTGAATGGTCGATCACTAATCGCCTGCCTGGAAGGGGACTCCCCCTGCAAAACAGGCGGCGCTCTCCCGCCTGCTCCTCTAGCAAACCCCACCGCCTTCCATTGACTGCCGCTGTCCCAGACGCGAACAACGGCTAAGACGTCATTCGCCTCTCAGCTGACTCGCACACATTACTATTGAGCAACTCAAGGTGTTCGGGAACGGATTTCCCGGTTACTGCACCAGGTACACCACCACACACGATGTGTTTCATTGAAGATTAATACATCTTATCATGATACGAACGTTTTGACTCGTTACCATACCTTCGGACGTCTGCTACTGAGGCAGAATTATGTATTTGTGGATACAGTTTTAAACCAGAAAATGACGTGAGCTAGGGAGATGAAATGCAACAGAAGAAACTGTTAAGTATGTGTTTCGAAGAATTTAAGAGGTTCTCTTAAAATGGACTCTACCTTACTATAAAGAAGGCGCGCTATAATCAGTTCTGTACGACACATAGATTCATGCCAACACCATTAACATTCGTGCAGGATATGAACAGGGATCATTAAACAGAGCAGACAATTCCAAAGACATTTAGATGTAAGTATTGACGAGAACTTGAACTGAAAGAAACATCTTACTGGCAAGGCAAACTCCCCATCACACCCCCCTCAGATTTGGTCGTAAAATGGCCCTGCGGACAGTCCATCAAAAACTGAACACAGCTCAAGCCTGAAAACAGGAAGAAGATTTACTGAATTGTGAAAAAAGAAGCAAAATCGAAACAGCGAACGGTTCAACTTCAATATGCGCAACATAGAGGGCAGGTTAATAGCCCTGTCGTCGTGAGTATGTTCTTAAGGTGCTAAGGTGCTGGACTACAACATGGAGATTCATGCACAAATCTACCCAGTGTCCATTACATTTTTTTCACAAAATTATGAACTGTCCGTCCGATCATTGTCCTGTCTGTTCGCTGTACTCAAATTTATGTGTGTCTGTGTCGTGGTGTAACGTCCGTTTGCTACAGCCAGGTGTAAGGAACAGACGCCAGGCGTACGAGTGTACCTCCTACTTGTTCTACACAAGTACCACACTTTATGACTCTTGTGTTCCGTTTTGGAACTTTTGACTCTTGAATTTTTTTGTTATAACATAGTTCACACACGTTTATTTGTTGTTTTTATTTCTGTGAGAAGTCTATGAGACTTCTCACCTGCTCTCACCATTTACTTGCGACGGTAATTTATTCTTACCTCATGACTCATGTTCTATAACTACAGAAGGAGAACAGAAACATCAATGGCTAGACAGAGAGTTCATATTTTTTTTTAAAAAAAAGAGGGGAAGGGGACAGGAGGGAGATTTGAACACAGATCTCCAGTTTTATAGTCCAACATGGCCTGATTCTCGCAATTCGCTCGATGTTGCACATCTTGAGCTTGGACCATTCGTTGTATCTATTTTGCTTCTTCTTTCACAGTACGGTACCTGTTTCCGTGAATGATTTGTGTTTAGCTTTTTGACGGCCTATACACTG
Organism: Schistocerca nitens; assembly: GCF_023898315.1. Taxonomy (NCBI): domain Eukaryota; kingdom Metazoa; phylum Arthropoda; class Insecta; order Orthoptera; family Acrididae; genus Schistocerca; species Schistocerca nitens. The sequence continues at coordinate 99,889,812 of NC_064622.1, forward strand.
GACCATTTTACTACTAATCTGAGGGGGGTGCGGTGGGGAATTTCCCTTGTGAGCTGCTCAAACAATTATACCCATGTACTTTTACTCTTTGTGTAGCTGCTGGTCTTGGAAACAGACTTAGAAAGCAAGTATTGATTGCACAAACTCTAGTATTGTGTATAATATACGTTCACCCACAGTCGTCATAGAGGCACCTCTTCGAGGAATTAGACATTTTAACTGCACCTTCACAATATAAACAGGGTGATTCAAAAGTCATGTCCCATATAACAGATTCGGTATTAGTGGATATAGCAAAAAAGACAAAGAGAGGAACAATCAACCGCCACCACACCGCCGAAATGATCACTCGAGTGCAGTGCGAACCACATGGCCGATTGTCTCACGCAACTGATTACCGTAGATTCTACGCTGTATACTGATGGAAGGCTATGAATGCGGCGCCAGCTACCACAGCTGTGTAAAGTGGTGCTATTCTCGAATGTAGTGACCCGTACATAAATGTACACACGTCAGGACAAGGAGGAAATGCTTCTTATCCATGCGGCAGGCACAAGCCAACAGGAAGCAGAAGCATAGTACCACAGGTGACAACTAGACCAACATAAGCGTAATCACAGAATGACTGGCCGTTTAATGTAACGGTTCAAGTCTACGGGCAGTGTTCATGACACAAGAAATTCTGGACGACCACGCAGAGCAACACAGGATACACAACCAGCAGCCGTACTAGCTAAGGCGATAGTGAGTCCAACTTGGCCAACAAGTAAGGTGGCAAAGAAATGCGGCATCTGTCAAGCCTCCGTTTGAATGATACTGTCCTCTATCATTTCCATCCATATTGAATCCACTTTGTGCAAGAACTCTACAGTGACGATACTGGTAAGCGGGTGCAGTTCAGCGAATGGTTTGAAAAAAAAGACGCACACACCAGTGGAATCTTGAAGCTGACATTTTCTTCCCTGATGAAGCGCGTTTCCATTTGAGGGTGAATAGACATAACGCGGTCTCTTGGGCAAACGACAAACCCCATCTCACTGTCGAGGCATACACTCAGACTAACCCTAGGTTAAATGTGTGATGTGGCATGCTTGGGGATATCCTCATTGGTCCCTCATTTTGCAACAGCACGCTCAATGTTGCATGCTATACACATCATTTTGAGGAAACATAACTACACTGTTTGGAGGATCTGCCTCTCGGATGGAGATATAAGTTTTCTTTCAGCAGGATAGCACACAAAACATCCGCCGACTCCTGGATGAGGTTCTCCCTGGGCACTGGACTGGCAGACGTGGACTGGTGGAATGGTCACATGGGTCACCAGACCCGAAGCCATTGGACTTTTTCCTTTGTGGGCACCTCAAATTTGCAGTATACACCAACACACCAAGAACATTAATTTGCCTGCAGGAGAATATATCGCCAGAGTCTGTACAGAAATACCAACAGTGACGTGGTGGTCAGGGTCCAGCAGTGTCTGTTGGCATGTTCAGATGTATTGTCTGCAGCATGCAAGTCAGTTTGAACACCTTCTGCACGTCATTGACCGATGATGTAACATTTTGTTTGTAAGATTAAAGCACGTTTGTAGCGTGTGCTCATCTCGTTGTATTTCCGCTATCTCTGGTAAGCACGACTATGTGCTATGAGCCACGACTGCTGGATCACCAATTTAGACTTTAAGACACAAATGAATTAAAGGCACCAGCTGCCAATGGGCATTGACTTACATCAGTGGATCAAGCTGAAATTTTGTGCCAGACTGGGATTCGAACCCAGTCTCGTGCCTACTAGGTAGACGCAGTGACCACTATGATGTGTGGACACAGTGGTCACTACCACAAACTACTGATGCAGTGCCCCTGGTCAGTAGCCTCAATACTCGCAGCACCTAGCCGATTCCCATAAGAGTTCGAGTTTCGTGTGCGACTGTATTGAAGGGATCATTGGCCTCAGCGCCTTAATTATATATATTGTGTCTTGATGCTGCAACCACTATGAATGAAGACACAAAAGAATTAAAGACATTAGAAAGAGCAGACACCACGTAATATCATGTTGGCTTTTTCCTATGGGACATGAACTTTGAATCACGCTGTATATTCGCTAGTGAAATTCTTCACATACAATCTATCGCACTACAACACAGCTTATTAATAAAAATGTCATTAGCTCAGAAAGGGTTTCTATATGCATTAGGTTGAGAGGCACCCACATGCCTTGCTCATACTGTGGCATCAAGCAGTCAGGCCTGCAAGATGAGTGGTCTGCCAAGCGAGTGGTTTTTTTTTTTTCTTCTTTATATCTCGAGTAACATCAATGACTGATTATGAGCTCTAGTACCCACAATTAAGCTACAAATTATTCTCCTGTTTGAATATTACGCAACGGAAACGGATAACGCACATCTGACTAATTGGAATTTACACAACTCTGATTGTTCACTACGCTCTGGCAATACCACATTTCCTTTCTTACCCAACGGCTTTGATCAACACGTGGCCATCGCACTGAATATGAATGGCGCACACATTATAAATTCTGGATATCATGACTACACACTATTCGAAGAACAAAAGCCACCAATCTTTTTCTTTTCACTATCTTTTTTATTGCGATAAATTCTGTTATGATTCAAAGATAACCTAAACACACCATTACATTTTATACAACAATTACACATGAGAAACTGCGCCCAGTGGGCATGGCTTTACATTGGTGATTCTCTATCTTATGGTCTCGTAATTATCTAAAGCAACAGTGCACTTCCTCGAAAGGATGGTGGATCTTTTGCTATATCTCACACTTCGACTCTCACACCCATCATCACGAAAATTTACTCCAGACCGAGCGACACAAAAAGAAACATCATAACCCACTGCCTCTGAACCTATCTTGCTACTCTCCCATGCAAACCACACATATTTAAATTACATGAAATACGTCACACTGGCAACATATAATACATCACAAAGAATAGTCACAACGTTAGAATCACTTCACTTTCAGCTTTCCCATTTCAATTAGTTTTCATCCCAGTTTCACATGACACTGCCCCACTTCGTAACTTTTCTTTCCTACTACGAACTCTGGAGGATCTATGCACGTCTTCCTGTGCAATGCAAGCCAAGTGGAGTTGCTGGATAGACGGCTGACTCGCCTTGCTTCTCTCACAGAGTATTCGAGTTTGAATCTAGCGTCACACGGAAACATAACACGCAAAGTAATATTAAGATCATATTCGTCACACACGCGAGTCCTCAACTGATACCTTGGACGAGTACTTCCCTTTATCCTTTGTCTCATACACAGATTGAGACTTACACAGTACTCACCACATGGAAGTGCTCGTCTCTAATTTCAAGTCCTGCACACGCCATTTCTTAAATATTTCCAACTTATAGTACACGCGCCAGTAATTCAGCTTAACTTTAGGAATCGGAAGTATTTCAACTTAGTACTAGCACTCGCAAGTATTTCAACTTATTGCTACACGTGGTTTCATTGTGACCGTTGGTCAATTCCGAAGATTACTACAATCCCCTTAATATTACCTGCCTGTCATTTAATTCTCCCCCCAAAAGTTCCTGAAAAAGAGAAATAATTATTCCAAACTATTCTTAAGTATTTCACATGCATACCATTCTCTCCACTCTTCTGTCTTTACGGAGCACATCTAAGACAGGTCTTACCAGCGCCAGAGTGCTGAAACATGGCGGTTCTTTAGGTCATCTCGCACCTCCGCCGAGGTGGGGGAGCACCATGCTACAGTATTGGTCACCCACATTTCAGGCACTCAAAGCTCAGGTAAATTTCATCTCTTTGGTTCCAAGAGGGTGACCAAAGGACCGTCTCAAAGATGATCATATATTGCACATTCACTATCTGCAGTTTGCAGACGACCATACGTTCATTCATTTCACAGATCTCACCAAATAGGATATAGGGATTTATTTTGTGGGAGTGCACATGTGATCAATTAAATAAATAGATTGTCCTTCTTTCCTACACCGGTATCCAGCTTCGGTGTATAACGTGAAATTGAGTTATTACTACAAAAAATATGTTGTTCTGACAAGAATAACGAAGAATGTTGTACCTATTTTCAATGTCAGACGGTACTGTACCCTTTCAATGTATCATCATGGTCATTTGCCCAAAAATATGATATGTCTGACAGCTAGTAAAGCTAGTTTTAAGTTTAAAATCTAAACTAAAATCATTCCTACACGACAACTTCTGTTTCACAGACGATTTTTCATTTAGAAACTGGTAGCCAGTAAAAAAAAAAGAAAAACCTAGTTTTAAGCATAGTTGTATGAATGGGATGGAAAAATAATATGTTAATTAACATTAAATTTAGGCCATTATGCCATTTATGAATTTGCTTGCAATGGCCGCAAGTAGTCATCCATTGGAACTATAATCACATATCCTGTAAACTGAATCGTTCCACACCAACTTGATAAGGAAAATCGTTCAGGTGATCTATGGAAGAGGTAAGTGACTAACTAGAGGAAGGGTATGTATACTTTTGGGAACATACGGCCCTAGGTTATGTGTCTGTGCGATTCTGAAAAATATTCGTTTCTTGGGACAGGAAGTGAGAACTGTGCGAGGGAGACAGAGATAACACCAGTCTCAGGCCTCGTGCAAAGTCGATCTTAGCAACAAACTTATCGGAGAAAAATTCTTCTGTCATCCCTTAGGCGAGGAACGTGCCTACAAGATCAGTTGTGTTGGTAACCAGGAAGGAATCAATCGTTGCAGGGGATAGCTTGCAGCCAACCGCCGAAGAAAGGCGAGCGGTTTTCGTGGTCGAACAAGAGCTCACTTCTACATGGCCAGTGTTAGAGACGAGACATTTTGTGCGGCCGCCTTTATGAGCAAACGGGCTTATAGTTCAGACACTGGGTTCCAAGCACCACTGTAGTCATCGACACTGCAGCAAACTATGTTTCAGCATGCAGGTTAACTCTCCGTGTGTAGCAAAAGCCTGGCCCAATTTTTCCACTGATTTCGTCAACACTCAATAGAATTCTCTGTATTTATATTATCATAATTTAAGGCAGGAATGGACCAAATTCTAAAAATGGCGTTTTAGTTATAGCTCATCCGTGTATTTTTGAACGTCTAGTGGGCTAAGAATAACATTTGACAGCACATACACAGCATTTGTTGTTATCAGTGTATTTAGAATTATCAACTGAATATAATTTTTGAAAATAAAATAAAGATATTTCATTAGCACATGCAAAATAGACCTTACACTATTAATAGGAATATTTAGGCAAATTGCTGTTTTACAGAGATAGTACTATATTATTTCATATAACCAATATGGCTTCCAAGAAGGTAAAAGCACATTAGATGGCATAAATGAGTTTATTGAAAAAATTACTTCATCTTTGGATAGGAAAACTAAAGTTGCAGGCATATTCTGCGACCTTACAAAAGCATTCGACTCTGTAAACCATGCCTTGCTGGTTTTCAAACTCAGCAGGTATGGAAAAAGGGATCATATCTCATAGAGAGAAACGAAGGGTAATAATTGCATCAGATGGAGCAGATTACTTCTCAGAGTGGAAAACTGGTCACAACGTGTTTGTCAAGGCTCAATCCTTCGCCAGTTTTATTCCTGTCCTACACTGGTATTCAAAATTTAAGCAACAAACCGAAGTTTTGCACGGTTGTGTTTATTTTGCCACCAAACAGTATAAACAGGTGACAGTGAAGTAGAAAAAACGTAAAGAATACAGAACGTAAACAGCTGCAACATGCGTAGCGGTAGACAAAAATGTTCTTCGTTTTTTTTTTTCAACTTAACGGATCTGCACACACATTTTGACAACTAGTTAATGCTCAGTATTGGGTGTGACCACCTCTGGCAGCAATACAGGCATGACAACGACGGGGCATACTTGAATGATGTCACCAGTCTAATTCTGAGGCAATAACGCCCATTCTTGTTGCATAGCTGCTGCTCGCAAGTCTTGGAGAGTGGTTGGTGGATGCTGACGTGTTGCAAGCTCTTTCCCTAGTGCATCCCAGACATGCTCTATAGTATTCAAATCAGGAGAGCGAGCAGGCCATGCAATGTGTGCAATACCTTCCGTTTCCAAAACGCCCATCAATAAGAAGTCTGGGCCCACAGCACCTCGCAACAACCGCAGATGACATTCCAGCATCTCGTCACAATACCTGACAGCTGTTGAACCTTGCCGATTCGCCCGAACAATTTCATGAAGAGAGGTTCGAGTGGTCAACATAATTCTTTGACTACACCATTAGGGATACTCTTCGATATTGGTCTTTTTCCACAATGTTTGGTCCCGAATTCGTGTTCCACGTTCCCTTCTGATGTGACTCCATAAACATGTCCAGACTATTGGGACTCATCTGTGAAAACAACACTGGGCCACTGTTCGGCCATCCAGGTGGCATGCTGATGACTCCACTCTTGGGGTCTTCTGTGAAGACACGTCAGAGGTACAGATATAGTAGGACTCCAACAATAAAGGGCATTCTGCTGAAGCCTTCTGTGCTCCGTTTGCCTCGATACTACACGTGCATTGGATGCTGCGAGGTCAGATGCCAGTTTCCGTGCAATACTAAGGCGATACCGTCGTGCCCTTACAGCCAAATAACGGTCCTCTCTTTGTGATGCCACACAAGGTCGGCCCTGTCCTGGTCTTCGGGATACACTTCTAGTCTCTATAAACTGTCGCCACATCCGAGAAACAACAGAACGATTCACATTAAGTCATCGGGCTACATCAGGTTGGGACTTCCCTGCTTTCTTTCCTTCCATGGTCGTCCACCACAGAGAGTCTGGTAGGCGTCTTCTCTGTGCCATACTGCACCGTGTGTGACTGTGTACACAGCGATTGTGGATGTGGGGCTACCCTGCAAACACTACCTCGTCTCATAGGTGCCCTGACGTCATCGTTGGTATGGTTGTCCGTTGTCCGGAATGCCATATTCCGTGAAGAACACGATCACACTGACATCTGGTTGACAGCTTGTATGATTATATCGTAAATGACACATGGCGGTGTAATAGTGTGAAATGTCTCTGTAGAGTCGTTCCATAAGACGCTTGTCTCACTGGATTCTGTGAATCGTATTCTTTCCACCGCCTGACTGCGGTTTAATTTAATAATTCTCCCAGAAAGACTGAGCAATCAAACTAAAGCTTATTAAATTATATTATGTTGGATTTTTTATGCTCCATAGGAAATCATGGCCTGTATTTATTACGTTTTCCCTTCACCCTACCTTATGTGTGCGTGAATGTGAATGAATGAGTGTTTTTACGCGTGGTTTCGGGATTATTTTGTGGGGGATGCTGAGTTGATTGTCGTCGGCTAGGAGCAGGTGATGTTTGCTACTCGTTTGGAGAGTAGCACAGGATAACCAACTTAGGATCCCAGTACCTCGACAGAGAGGCTTACTCCTTTTAGTCGGAAGTTGGTTTGTTTGTCAGGTTGGTGGCGGACGCCTACCCCTCTGGTAGCTTCCGTTGCACAGGTAGTTAGGCGAAGTTCGGTGGAGAAAGGACACTTTGCAGCTAGCGGTTGGTGAGTACAGTTCGTAGCTGCTAGAGAAGGTTTCTGCTGATAGGAAGTAGGTCGAATTAGAACTTAACTGAGGCATGTGTAGTCATGTATTTTCGGAGTGTGGCATAATTATTTTGTTAAAAAAATCGGTGAAGATTCAAATGGTTCAAATGACTCTGAGCACTATGGGACTTAACATCTGAGGTCATCAGTGCCCTAGAACATAGAACTACTTAAACCTAACTAACCTGAGGACATGTCACACATCCATACGCGAGGCAGGATAAAAACCTGCGACCGTAGCGGTCACGCGGTTCCAGACTGAACGTCTGGAACCACTCGGTCACAACGGCCGGCAAAAACTAGTCAGTATAACTTCAGGTGAACGTGAGAATAATAGTGTTTTCGAGCGAATGTGATTTTTATTGTTCTTAGTTTCTTTGTTTTCAAAGAAGATGCTATTGTCTCTTTGTGTTCGTCTCATACCTTGTGTTTGATAACTGATGATCCTTCGGGTCTACTACTGCACTGCAGTTGGTTTTCATATTACCAGTTTAATTGTTTCATGTGTTATAATTTCAGTAAAATATCAGTTTTTCGTGCGCTTAGAGGAAATGTTTGTAACGATTTGTTTCTGAACGGACCACGTGTAAGTTGAAACGGTTGGGGGGTTTCTGCCTTGCCGAGTTAATTTTATTTCGTGGTGGCAAAATCATTCTGGTATTGTACCATTAAAATTTCTTACATTTGTGATTGGTTCAATGTCTAATTTTTGAACAGTTAACTCGTAATCAAGTTACCACGTGCTGAAGTTCGACCGTTCGTGAGCGGCAGGCACGATTTCCATGTCGTATATCTACTCTACAAAACCTTGCGAATCAGATAAACCTCTTTCCAAGCTAGTGCATGAGCATAATGGTGATAGATATCTCTCTGAACTATTTCTGTCATGGGTATGTAGATGGAATGATTGAATTATTGTGTTCTACTTTCTTTTTTGTGTTTTTTTTCTTTTTAATTGTGTATTTCTACCAATTTTTGGCGAATTATTTAGTTAAATTTTTTATTCAGGCACCAGTCATGTGTACTCATAGGATGTGCATCAAATTCAGTCATGAAGTAAATGTGCTACGTAAAAGATAAATTCTGCGTCCTTTATCTCATTGATGCCACTTTTTAAATTAATATTCAATTCCCTGGTTTTTTTTTTAAGTTACTCTGCTTGCTTGTGATGAACAAAAATGGGAGGAAAAATGAAAGTGAATGGGTGTACTGTCTCAAAACTAAGGAATTCACATTTAATTAAACAAGCTCATTGATGTACGACATACAGTGATGTTCAGCTTTTAGTTTCTTCGAAAAATTTGCACTATTATAATTAAATTCTTAATTCAATTAAACTGATAATTTCGAGTTCAATCATTTCTTAATTTAAGGAAGGGCTTGTGCTGGTGGCGAACAATTTATAATTGTCCTTGTGAAGTGGCTTAACCAGAAATTGCACAAAAAGGTTACATCTCCATTATTTTGGTACATGACGTATGTCGAGCCTTGGTTAGGATCCATTTACAGCTGTAGATACGTACTTTATATATGGCGACCCTGCCAGGATTGATCGAGGGCTATCTGCCAAAAGTTCGATCGGAGATCGATCGATCATAATATTTTAACACCATGAAAGCGTTGAAGAAGCTCGTCCAGGCTTTCTGGTCTGTCCGTTTCCGGCATTATTATAGTATTTATTTGGCGGGAGTCTAACACTAAACGGACATAATTATCCCGCTTTGGCACCACCATAAAGGGCGAATTGTATGAGCTTTGTGTCGTCTCAATGATACCTTGCTCCAGCATCTTTTGTAATTCCTTTTTTACAATCGCCTTTTACGCAAGTGGGATAGGGTATGGATAGGGTATGGCTTCACGAAAAACGGTTTGTGCTCACGTCTCATGATCTTGTAATTGAAGCCCTTTATCGTGCCTGGTGCTTCTACAAACACGCTTGCGTGGTTTATGAGTATCCGACGCAATGCTTCCAGGTCCCCATCCGCATTTCCGGGACAGGAAATCCTCTCATTCAGAATATCGGCAAAAACACCACTCTGATACTGCTCAGTAGACATCGAAACCGACCCACCCACCAGGTTAACGTTGAACTGTAGTTCAGGTTGCGATTCGGTGCAAGTGGGAAATCTCAGGCAACTCACTTTGAAACGTCCCCTTAGAAAAATTGTACATGACTGTGCTTAAACTGACACACAATATTTTTAGCGCAACGCAATCTGACTTTCAAAAATCCCTACAAAAGAATGGCCCTGACTAACATTAACCTATACGTTTCACAAATCACTTACCTCACAAAAATCTTCGTTACTCAAGCTACAGCAATACAGCGAGCGCCAATACTGCCAGCTAAATAAAAGATTCAAACTACTGAAGGCACTAACTACTGATAGGCATAGTTAGCAAATGAAAGATTTTGATAGAGAACAAACAACGTATTTACCTTAATAGTGTTCAAAAGTCTTAATATATATAGCAGTTCATGACATCCAGTCTTACAAATTTCAAAACTCCGCCATTTCTCTCCCCACATCCACCACTGCTGGCGGCTCACCAACTGTGCAACGCTGCGCGCTGTTAACAGCCAACTGCCCAACACTACAATAGCCAAGAACAATGCAAACTAGCCACAGACTGCACACAGCACAGCCAGTGATCTTCAAACAGAGCGCTACGTAACGTTGCCAATAAGAAAACATAAACAGCCTACTTACATAGCCCCCATGCTCCCCACAAAAAAAATTTACAAATTGTTTTGGGCAGTGGCCAATACAGATTTGAAAAAATTTATCATAGTTACAATAACAAAGATATCAAATGCACACACTTATTGATACAATGTTGGTCAAAAGCTAAAATTTTCTCACAGTCCATAAAGACAGTCCTGATCATTCATCACAGTAAAATAGCAGTGTTTTTCTCAATGTCTGAGCAGTAAAAGAAAATGCACACGGAAGTAGTGGATTTCCATGCAGTCTTGAAGAAGTAGTGTTGTCCTTCCAACGGAAAGACAGTGCTGACTCGACATGCAGGCAGGTAATGGGCCACAACAGAGCAAACCCACAGCAGAGTCAGCCTACTTACAACTTCACTTTCATTGCGGATCACGCACTCACCAAAAATTAAACTGACGGGGTTACCTTGAACCTCCACCGTCATAAAACCTCCACAAACGTTGATTATTGCATTGTGTGCATGCATAAAATCGGTCCCCAGAATGACCGCCACCTGCATCAGGGGTACAATATAAAAATTAAACTCAAGTTCATAACGTTGACATTTGAAGTTAATACGAGCTCGCTGTTTGATCTCCACGCTTTTCTCGTAAATCGCTCCCCTTACTCTCGTCCATCGCACCGGAAGAACAGACCAATCTCCACTCTCCTCGCACTGCCTGAATGTGCCCTCACCAATAACTGTATACAGACTCCCTGTGTCCAAAATGTACTTTAATTACAACTCTCTAACTGAGATCGTGACAACGGGCGTAATAACTGGCACTGCCGGGAGCCTCTCGTAGTAAATCTTCCCGTATATCGTCGTTTTCCATATACATAATACTCATGTTAGTCCTACTTGCAATTTTGTTCCGTTCCGCGCCGTCCAGCAGTCAAAGTTCTTGCCGCTCGTTTTCGATACGACGATTGTGTCGGGGGTTCGCAAGCCAAATTTCCTCCCCAGGTGGTGGTTGCGCATCCACATTTCTATCCTCGTTATGGTCTCTACGTAAATGGTTTCTGACCTCCTGATCTCGATTTACACCGTTTCCAGGGTTTGTACCATAATTTGCATGCGCCCTATTTTTTTCCAAAATGACGGTTCCTATTGAATCCATTGGTCCAGTTATTCCCACAGTTAGGCCACCCGTTATTACTATTCCCATTTTGTCGATCATGGCCCCGTGATCGATTTCGGTCGCATCCTCTCGATCTTTCTTGCTCACGTCTTCTTCTGCGCTCCCTACTGGACTCTTGCGCTTCCGCACCACGGGGTTCGCCAGACGCTTACGCCTCTGAGTCATCTTCTAGTTCTTGCAGTATTCCTTTGAAAGCTTCCACATCATCTTTGCACCTTGCAGCAAGGATGATGTGGCGCATATGTGCCGGCAGTTTCGTTAGACAAATCCGGATCAGCTCTGCTGGTCCGAACGGGTCATACAAGTATTGATTTCCCTGCACCATGTGATCGAACAGACGAGCTGCACTCGTGGAACCTGAGTTTCTCTGGGAGTGTATCAAAAATATCTTATGCTTTACCCTGCCTGTGTAGCTTCCGACCAGTAGGCCGAAAGAAAAGCTTGTTTAAACTCACGTACTGTGCCACAACTGTGCGATACAGTTCTCATTCGCATGGCGGGTTCCCCCGCTAGGAAACTGCACATGAACTTCCTTTTATGAGTGCTGGGCTACGTTCGAGGCAGCGGAAACTCAAACTGCTCTATCCAAGCGATGGGGTGGATTCCATCACTTGCGTTTTTAAATATGTCGTACTTTCTCAGTGAAAGAAAGTGCTTGAAATCGACTTCCTGCCTTTCTCTTCGCGGAGATCGTTCGCATGAATTTCTTGTTCCCCCCCATGTATTTCCGGCGGCATCGTTATCGCTAGAGTCCCATCCGTCCTCATGCCCAGAGTCTCTCTAAGCACTTCCGTGTGCTTTATTTCGTCCGGCCATCCCTCGACCATGTTCTATACGTGTTTCGAGGTTCCCCACACGTTCATTCAAATCATAGGTTACCCTCGCTTGCTGTCGATTGATTAGGTATTGCCCGTGCTTTAACTTCAGCAAAGACCGCACCTCTTCGGTATTCTCACAAATACCTGCCCCCGAACTGTTGCCTACCATTTCGACGACCTTCGCAAGCTCATTTCTCAGGTCTTGGCTTACAGAAGCATTTTCTTGTTTGTTTCGTTCCAGTTCTTGTTGGAGAGCACTAATCGCGCCGCTGTTCAGGTCCACTTGGATCTTAATAGCCTCCGGACACTGCGCGCTCGCTACCTGCACCTTGAACAATAGCTCTGCCCGGTCCCGTTCGGACTGTCTCAAAGGCCTGGAATTTCTCGGTCATTATGCGTGCCTGTTGTTCGACCAGCTTGTTAAGTCTTAACTGTTCGTTTTCAATGTGGCCGAGACATTACTCCACAACACTAACAGCTTTCCCTATTTCTATAGCTATTTCTTCTTGTAACGTGGTCTGAAATTCTTTCAGATTATTTGCTACGTTATTCTCTAGTTTATCGAATCGCTTTTCTGTAGCCTCCAATCACTTCTGTGTCTGCTCATTAGACTCTATCACAGCATCAAACCGCTTTTCTGTCGCCTCCAATCGCCTTTCAGTTTCCTTCGTAGATTTATGTACCTCGTCAATTTTACTTAATTGCCCCATCATACTTTGCAGGAGCGCGCCCATGTCTACCAGAGCACTGTCAAGCTGGCTATTGGTGGGTTCATTACTCTTAACGCGCGTACTTGATTTATTACGTCCCCTATCAAGATCCTCCCTGTCCTGTAATTTCTGACGATCCGGATTCGCACGATTTTCTACTTCTTCAGTTTGCTCAACTAAGTTCAACATCACGTTTTCTAGGTATTCTAAAGGTTCATTATTTACATTAAGCCCGATACTATTGTCATCACGACTGTTGTTTTTCGCACAGCTGTGCGTATCCATAATATAAAAATCCAAAAATCCACACAATAAAAATATACAAAATTGTTGAGGCTTTCGTGGCCACTTGTTGACAAACTGCCTATTGGCTTCTGTCTCGGGTTCTTCGGCCGACGTTCATCTAATGATTTTTCTGACGTTTCGCCAGCACGAGTTGCTGGCATTGTCAAAGCTTAACCCTCCATTGCCGGTGGTGAACTGGAGCCGAGCTTTTTTTAGATAGGGATGGGGCCCCTCCACGCCCGCACCAACGTGGTGACCAAACCAAAAGTTCTACTGTCACCTCCGTAAAAACATGTTAGTTATCTAGTAAGTGGATCACAGGATGCTGGGCTGTGATGTTGTCCGTGCGTCTGGGTAAGGCTACGCATTAACACGGTCCATCAGGTGATAGATAGTGGACGAAACGCGAGTGAGGGTAGCGATTTCAAGAGCAGAGGGTAAAAAGTGCCATGGCTCGTGCCGTGGGAAAAAAACCTCTGCGACAGTGGGATGGGTAGTAAGAGCAGTAGTGGCTTACTAGCTGCGATAGCTCATGCAAGGTTGGATTTGTTAGTATGGGTATCATGCATCATTACCGTGACAAGCGATGGCGATGTATCCCAGTGGCTGCAGCTGCTACATTCCTGGAACAATCAAGATCGTTATACAGTAGTGGGAGATCAGCCATAGATCGTCTCACTGTGTGGGGGATGTGTGGAGCTTGTTTGCATGCGGTGTACGGTACGGCTTCCCTGTGTGGTGCCAGTTATTCGGCAGTGTATTTCAGCTGGATATCCAGTAATAGCGTCTGATTAACAGGGGCTCGCCTGTGCCGTTATGTTTGCGTATGCTTGGCCATAGATGTTATGCCCTTGCAAGTATGTCTTTTGGTCTTTTATGTTTCCATCTATGGTTGTGGTCGTAGTTCCCCAGATTCAGAATAAACGGGTTCTGCGAATGTCTGGAGTTTCTGTATAGTCTTGTGGTGAGTTTGTGGATTACCTCCGTGAGAGTCTCAAGTCGGTATTCCCGGTGAAGGTCCGCGATGCGTGTGTATCGTGGAGCATTACTTATGATTTTGAGTACTTTGTTTTGTATGAGCTGCAGACGGCGCAGGCGTGTAGGCGCAGCGTATCCCCAGACAGGAGCTGCGTACGTCATCAGGGGTCGGATAAGTGTCATGTACATGGACCTCGACACCCTTCTGTTCAGTGTGCAACGCCTGTTGAGCATAGGATAGAGCTGTTTGAGCCTCGCGCTAGCTCGGTTGGTCATGTGTTGTATGTGGTCCCCCCAGAGTAATTTCCGGTCCAGCCAGACACCGAGGTATTTGACTTTCTCGCGGAAACGTATTGGACGTGCATGTAGGGTTATTGGTCTGCAGTAACGGTGTTTGCGCAGTTGCTTCGGTCTTCTAGTGAACAGAACGGCTTCGCACTTGTCGACGTTTACTCTAACACGCCATTTCTCCAACCAAGGCTCGGCCACTCTGAGTGCAGTCTGTAGGCGTGACGTAATGTTTGATGGTTTCCAATCTTGCGCAAGGATGGCTGTGTCATCCGCGTAGATTGCCATCATTGTGTTGTGTGTGGTTGGGAGATCGTTTATGTAGAGGTTAAACAGTAGGGGCCCTAGGATGCTTCCCTGGGGTACTCCCGCGTGTATACCGTGTCGTGTTGATTGTTTTCCCTGCACATCAGTGTTGAAACTCCTGTCTGTGAGGTATGAGTGTATTAGACGCAGCAGCCCGTCGGGGAATCCCGCGTCGCTGAGTTTGCGGATGAGGCCGTTGTGCCATAGACGGTCGAAAGCCTTTTCGATGTCCAGGAACACTGCCCCTGTAGCTTTGTTTATGTTGAAACCATGTGTTATATGTTCAACGACCCGTAGGAGTTGTTGTGTTGTGGAGTGGTGATTCCTGAAGCCGAATTGCTCCGGTCTCAGGATATCATTTGTTATGCAGTGCCAAGTGATGCGTTTGAGAATCACCTTCTCAACAATCTTACTGAGCGAGCTCAGAAGGCTGATGGGTCGGTAATTTTGTGGGAGGCTGTGGTCTTTCCCCGGCTTCCTGAACATCAGGACCTTGGCCGTCTTCCAAAAGGCGGGGAAGTGTTGGTGTTTTAGTATGGCATTCGTTATGTGTGTTAGGTACTCAGTTGCTTTATCCGTGAACTCCTGGAGGACACGGTTTTGAATGCCATCATGACCAAGGGCTTTCCTAGCGGCGGAATGCATTATAGCCCAGGAGACTTCGGCTGTGCTAGCATGTCGAATGTCGTCGCGCGATGGTTGGGCTAGAATGCGTGTAACCTCTTGGTCAGAAGCAAGTGTGAACACTGGATCTGATGGTACCAGGTTCGGTGTGAATGACGCTGCGAGTGTTCGGGCCATTAGTTCTGCTTTCTCTTCCGCTGAGTATGCAGGTCCGTCGGGCCCTTGAAGCGTTGGGGTGTATATTTTCTCCCTGGTGAAGTGTCGGGCTAGTTGCCACACGCCAGGTCGTGTGGTGTCCAGCCCTTCGAGTTTTTGGTTCCACTGTTGTGTTCTATGTGTTTGTATTTTATCATGTATGATGCCCTGTAGTCTGTTAATGTGCCGTTTGAAGTACGGACGCCTGGTGCGCTGCCATTGTCTCCTGAGGCGATTCCTCATTGAGATTAGGCCCAGGATTTCCTGGGGCAGGGCCGCACTGCGTTGTTGTGAGGTGCGATCAGGTATGGTGCCTGTCATTGCGTCCTGGACGGCGTTAGTGAGGGTTTCTACTGCCTCGTCAATTTGTGCTGTTTCATTAATTTCGTGTATAGGTGGGATGTGGCTATCGAGCGTTTGCTTCAACCTTGTCCAATTCGCACGCCCGTAGTCCAACATCTTGCGTTGTTCCATGTGCTGCAGTGTTTCCTCAATGTATAGTATTACAGGTTGGTGGTTTGAGGGCAGATCGTTTTCAACGGCAACGTTGAGTGTCATTGTAATGCCCTTGATGAGGGCCATGTCTATCACGTCTGGCCTGACTCCCCTCTGATAGGGAATGTGCGTCGGTTCAGTCGGCGCTAGTATAATGTAGTTTCTGCCAAGTGAATGTTCGTACAGTTTTTTGCCGTTGGGATTTCGTATACGTGAATTCCATTCTGGGTGTTTTGCGTTCAGATCTCCAGCGACTATTACTCGCGGTGAGATGTTGAGTAATGTGCTGATATCGCGTGTTGAAATGCCTACAGGGCTGTTGTATACCGATATCAGTGTGGTGTAGGCTCCGTTGAACTTGACTCTGACGGCCGTAGCCTCGATTTTTTCCAGTTCAGGGAGCTCTATGTTTGTGTGCTCAATGTCTTTGTGTATGACGATTGCAGTTCCACCTGCCACGGCGTCGCCCGGTCGGTCGGTACGATAGACACAGAAGCCAGGAAAGTTTAATTGTTTGTGCGGTTTAAGTTTAGTCTCGCTCAGTAGCGCGACAAGGATTCCCTTGCGCTCCATGAACGCGGCAAATTCTGCCCTTTTGTTGTGGATCGAGTCTGCATTCCAGAACAGGATCCGTGATAGTGTGTGCGGGTCTGCGTTATGGGCCAGGTGTGGTATATTGGAGCCGAGCTCGCGGGCGCAGACTATATGTACCTGGCGCGCCAACGTCCGAGGGCTTCTCCGCGGTCATTCCCGGTGCGGTTCTCCTCTTTCTAACTGCGACTGTCGTTCGCTGCAGTACGGGAAGCCAGGATCCGTTTACCTTAAGGCTTTCCTCATTCTTGTTCAAACTGTTCGCGTGTTTTTGTATTTCTACAGCTTCTCTGAACAAGCGCGTGTGATAGTGCTTCTCTGCAGCCAGAACTTCCGTGTCGGCGAATTTTATTACGTGGTCGGTCTCATTCAGTGCGTGCTCTGCCACGGCCGATTTCTCCACCTGCCCCAACCTGCAATGTCGCTTATGTTCTTTGATCCTGGTGTTAATGGATCGTCCAGTCATTCCGACATAAACTTTTCCGCATGTGAATGGTATGCGGTATATTCCCGACATTGCAAGTGGGTCTCTTTTCTCCTTCGCCGATGTGCTCCAGAGCGTCACTGAGTGGCACTTTCGTAAATAACGAAACAACATCAAAGCTGACCAGGATGTCGTTTGGTGCAAGTTTCAGTTTCTTCAGCTTCTCAATGAAATGTCCTGAGTCCTTACTGTATGTGTCGGTCTTCCCCACGTGTGGCTGGAGCAGAGAGGCCAAGTTTATATGTCGGTGATCCAGGAGCGCTAACGAGCGGTCTCAGTGGAACGTTGTTCTTATGGATCTTGGGTAATCCATACAGCCGAGGTGGTAGGGCTTCTGTGTTGCGCAGGTTTCTCTGTATGTCCGCCGGCAGAGAAGACGCATTGATTAATCGTTTCGTATTCCGTGTGATACGTTGCGTCGGATCTGCGCTTAGTTTTCGGTAGGTAGTCGGATCTAATAGGTCTCGGATCTTTTGCTCATAATCTTCGGTCTTCAGTGACGCTCTGGAGCACATCGGTTCCATTTTCCCGCTAGACATCAGAAAGCTCTTCCATGCATGTCTCACCACGAGCTATTTCACGTGGAATGGCGATTTCTACGAACAACTGGAAGGCGTCGCCATGGGTAGTCCTCTCAGTCCAGTGGTGGCCAACTTCTTCATGGGACAATTCGAAGCACAGGCACTGGACTCGGCGACTTGTAAACCTAAGGTGTGGTACAGGTACGTCGATGATACTTTCGTGGTGTGGAGCCATGGTGAAGAACAGCTCGGTGACTTCCTAAGACACTTGAACAGCCTCCATGCCAACATAACATTTACCATGGAAGTAGAAAAGGACAAGAAACTGCCATTTCTAGATGTTCTGGTCACAAGGGACGACGAAAATCTGGGACACAGCGTGTATCGAAAACCGACTCACACGGACCGATACCTGCACAAACTGTCAAACCACCACCCGAGCCAGAAAAGAGGCATGATTAGTACGCTCGTAACGAGAGCAGGACGAATATGTGAGCCGTAACACTTCTTCAAACGGGAAATGCAACACCTGGAAACTGTCCAGGGGAGCAATGGGTACTCCACAAATTATGTTAGAAGTGTAACAGAGCCAAACACTCGGCGAAGTAAGGAACCAGAAAAAGAATTGTCGTGTACGGCCTTTCTGCCATACATTCCCAGAGTGACGGACAGAATCGGCCGTATATTGCGCAAACATGGCGTAAAGACGATTTTCAAACCGACAAGGAAGATCATAGAGTGTCTTAGATCGGCGAAGGAGAAAAGAGACCCACTTGCAATGTCGGGAATATACCGCATACCATTCACATGCGGAAAAGTTTATGTCGGAATGACTGGACGATCCATTAACACCAGGATCAAAGAACATAAGCGACATTGCAGGTTGGGGCAGGTGGAGAAATCGGCCGTGGCAGAGCACGCACTGAATGAGACCGACCACGTAATAAAATTCGCCGACACGGAAGTTCTGGCTGCAGAGAAGCACTATCACACGCGCTTGTTCAGAGAAGCTGTAGAAATACAAAAACACGCGAACAGTTTGAACAAGAATGAGGAAAGCCTTAAGGTAAACGGATCCTGGCTTCCCGTACTGCAGCGAACGACAGTCGCAGTTAGAAAGAGGAGAACCGCACCGGGAATGACCGCGGAGAAGCCCTCGGACGTTGGCGCGCCAGGTACATATAGTCTGCGCCCGCGAGCTCGGCTCCAGTTCACCACCGGCAATGGAGGGTGAAGCTTTGACAATGCCAGCCACTCGTGCTGGCGAAACGTCAGAAAAATCATTAGATGAACGTCGGCCGAAGAACCCGAGACAGAAGCCAATAGGCAGTTTGTCAATAATAATATAATTTACGCGTCCACTGACCACGACAACACACGATTAATTTACTGAGCAAAAACACTATTTGAAATGCGGCCTGTACTCAATTTTGTCACACGCAAAAAACCAATAACATATCAAAACGTCACACAAATTTATTGCCGACGAAATGAGGTCAACATTAAATTCTTTAAATTAGTACCACACGTAAACTCATACTATAATGGTTTTAGTATAACTTGTATTTATCCTTGAGCTTTGCAATTACTGGTTGCCTGAATTTATACTTTTTTTCTGTGAAATTGGCAACGTGAAAAGCCTGTTGGGTAACGTCATAGCGTGGCAGTAATGTTCCCTGCACACTCTTTTTGCGGGGTTTCAGTGTGATGAAATGTCTCTGTGGAGTCGTTTCATAAGGCGCTTGTCTCACTGGATTCTGTGCATCGTATCTGTCCACCACCTGATTACAGTTTAATTTATTAACTCTCCCAGAAAGACTGAGTAATCACACTAAAGCTTATTAAATGTTATTATGTTTGATATTGTTATGCTCCATAGGAAATAATGACTTTGTGAGGTGGCTTAACCAGAAATTGCGCACAAGGATTACATCTCCATTATTCTTGGTTCGTAACGTATGTCGAGCCTTTGCTAGGATCCGTTTACAGTTCTACATACATACTTTACAAGTGGTTTGTTGCTTTAATTTTGGACACCAGTGTATATAAATATCTTGACTCTCAATATAAATTCTCATCTAACCTTGTTTGCAGGTGATACACCTGCCATAATTGAAAATGAAAATGCTGACAATATACAACACAGTGTCATGAATACATTAAGTAAATGGATTAATCTTAAACATTTGAAAAACCCACATGATGAGTTTTAAAACTGAACAGTCAAAAGCTAAAGGAATCAAAAAATGGAAGAACTTAGCTCAGTGGCAATTTTAGCCACTGCTACTCACACTATAGCTTCTTTGAATCCGGTATTAGATATGGCATAATTTTTTTTTTGGGGGGGGGGGGGACTCAGGAAACGTCACAGAAACCTTAAAGCTGAAAAAAAAGAATCATTCGTAATATGTGCACCACACAGTCGCGGGCATTGTGTCGACCGTTATTTAAAGACTTACAAATATTAGCTGTCCCTTCTTTTTACATCTTTGAAGTGAAACTTCTCCTACACAGCTGATCTGCTTTATTAAAAATCATTTTGAACACTCTTACAACACAGGATACAAAGAAAACGTTATGCCCACCTCACAACACTTAAAAAGTTAATGCTCAGACTTTTCAATATTTAGCAATGAAAAACCACAACAAAATAAAAGGATGTGTCCTTAATGACTATGGAGCTAAATGTTTTAAAAAGCAAGTTACGCGATTTTCTTATTGAAAGATACTACTACTCAGTGACGAAGTGAAACGTCTAGCTAAATCCTTAAAAAGAAATAAAAATGTATACTAGTTATAGTGGACGCAAGTACTGAAACAGCGTTAGAAAGAACCTTATATAAATTGTTCAATAAGTAATATTGTACATTTGACAAATGTCAAATAAGTAAATTCTTCAACAAGTAATATTGTAAGTTTGATAAAATTTTTAAGAACTAAGTTGTAACCCTGGCATGTCTCCTATGCTGTAGACTTATGCTCTGGAATTCTGTATGTAGTAAGATTAATAAAACACATTTCACATGCTACCTTTCTGCAATCTGAAATGAGATTTTTACATAATTAAATACAGCATGTGCAACGACTAGAGAAATAAAAATGGAAAATATTCACTAAACATACTTTTATTCATATAACAATAACATTAGTTTAACCCTGAATATTAAAAATCAAAAAAGAAAAAGAACTCAAAATGAAGAACAAAAATAAAAATAAAATCAACAAAAATAATCATAGACATGTCACTGATGAATACTCCTCAAAATGAAGAAACAAAATAAACTTAAAAATGTGTATTGAACTTTGATACCATCTGTCATATTACTTGCTTACAAAACTTCACTTCGATCATGTAAATGGATTTATTGCATTATTTGCATGCCATCTATTTTTTTAATATTGACTGGCAAAATTAAAATTAAACAAAATGTGTTGTGAAAGCTAATTTTTATGAATTGTCTCGGTAAGTGTAACCCACCCTCAGCATCCGATCCTTCCATAGCAACCGCCAAATTAACCAGAAGAAGCGACTCTTAACAGCCTATTATTGAACCAAGATAGTCCTCACCTCCACACCGTGACACGTCATTGTACAGAGTTGCCAAGAGAATTGTATAATTCACAGTTCTCTAACTGCATATTACGATTTGCTCCAAAATATGAACTATAGAATTTGTGGAGGGCTCATCTCGTGAGGGAGGACATTTTTTCGACATAGAAATTCCACTTTTTTCCCCCTCTCTACAAAACAAGTGGTAAAATACTGCTGTGATTAAGTTGTACAGCAGGATAGGAGGGGAGTGGGGAGGGGAAAATGTCCTCGCGGGATTTAGGGATGCTTTTCTGGCAGCTTACAGTGGTCATGTTTGTATTATTCCGGGAACTGGAACCGCAACATGTGCGCCAGGTTATCGGAAAAGTCCCTTTCAGTTACTCATTAAGTGCTGTGTGAGGAAGCGATAGAGAAAGGGCTGTAGACTATATCGGCAACGTTCTGCATGTGCGTCTCGGTAGCTGAGCGGTGAGTGTAGAGGTTTGCTACCCGAAGGGGCCCGGGGTCGATTCCCAGCCGGATCGGAGATTTTCTCCGCTCGGGGACTAGGTGTTGTGTTGTCCTCACGTTCGTATTGTCATAAGTGACATTCCGCAACAGAGATGGCTGTATGGGCACGTCTCGAAAGCCAGTAGAATAAATAAATAAAAACGTTCTGCAAGTTGTTGCATCCACCTTGACAGCAGAAGAGTGCAGAAACCAAATTCACACCAAGTAATTGGTGTAATTTCAAGCGAACAGTCAAAGAACCGGACAATCGCAGCTTGTGCAGCGATGCCCGTAATATTTCTTGTCATGCTCAGGAGTGCTAAGCCTGCATTTTAGCAGAATCGCAAACAGTCACATCTAGAAATGGACAGTAGCTATGAACTGAATAAAACTATGTATTTCACATTCCAGGAGGGTGCAGATACAACCACTTCCCCCCAGTTAAGACCATCTATGCATACTTTATGGATTGCAAAATGGTCCACATGGCTCTAAGCGCTACGGGACTTAACAAAAAATGGTTCAAATGGCTCTGAGCACTATGGGACTTAACATGTGTGGTCATCAGTCCCTAGAACTTCGAACTACTTAAACCTAACTAACCTAAGGACATCACACACATCCATGCCCAAGGCAGGATTCGAACCTGCGACCGTAGCGGTCACGCGGTTCCAGACTGAAGCGCCTAGAACCGCACGGCCACACCGGCCGGCGGGACTTAACACCTGAGGTCATCAGTCCCCTAGACCTACAACTACTTAAACCTAAATAACCTAAGGACATCACACACATTCATGCCCGAGGTAGGTTTCGAACCTGCGACCGCAGCAGCAGCGCGGTTCCCGACTGAAGCGCCTAGAACCGCTCCGCCTTATGGATTGCAATTCAATAATAATATGTGCGGGTTTTATCAGGATTCCTGTATTTATACGTTCCTTTGCAAGACCGGCGCAAATAAAAAGCAAAAAAAAGCAGACAATCCGAACAGACCTTGAAGACCCAACGGTACCGACCGACCGCCGTGCCATCCTCAGCCCTTAGGCATCACCGGATGCGGATACGCAGACAAGTGGTCAGCACACCGCCCTCCTGGCCGTTGCCAGTTTTCCTGACTGGTGGTTAGCACACTGGATTGTCATTCGGGAGGACGACAGTTCAAACCCGCGTCCGGCCATCCTGATTTAGGTTTTCCGTGATTTTCCTAAATCGCTCTAGGTAAATGCCTGGATTGTTCCCTTGAAAGGGCGCGGCCGACTTCCTTCCCCATCCTTTCCTAATCGTATGGGACCGACGACCTCGCTGTTTGGTTCCCTCCCCCAAATCAGCCAACCAACCTGACTGGTGTCGCTACTTCTCAGTCAAGTAGCTCCTCAACTGGCCTCACAACAAGGGCCGAGTGCCCCCGCTTGCCAACAGCACACAGCAGACACATGTGACCCATGTGAGTGTTATCCAAGCCCGACAGCGATTAACTTCGGTGAACTGATGGGAACCGGTGTTACCACTGCGGCAAGGCGCTGGCACGAATAAAGGAATTCGTGTAGCTGTCTCCACGTATATAACTGTTCCGAAATCGATTCACAATCCCAGTAATGCAGGAGTAGGTTTAATAATGAATAAAAAAAATAGGAGTGGGGGTTAGCTACTACAAACAGCATAGTGAACGCATTATTGTGGCCACGATAGACACAAAGCCCATGCCTACTACAGTAGTACAAGTTTATATGCCAACTAGCTCTGCAGATGATGAAGAAATTGATGAAATGTATGACGAGATAAAAGAAATTATTCAGGTAGTGAAGGAAGACGAAAATTTAATAGTCATGGGTGACTGGAATTCGTCAGTAGGAAAAAGGAGAGAAGGAAACATAGTAGGTGAATATGGATTGGGAGGAAGAAATGAAAGAGGAAGCCGCCTTGTAGAATTTTGCACAGAGCATAACTTAATCATAGCTAACACTTGGTTCAAGAATCATAAAAGAAGGTTGTATACCTGGAAGAATCCTGGAGATACTAATAGGTATCAGATAGATTATATAATGGTAAGACAGAGATTTAGGAACCAGGTTTTAAATTGTAAGACATTTCCAGGGGCAGATGTGGATTCTGACCACAATCTATTGGTTATGAACTGCAGATTGAAACTGAAGAAACTGCAAAAATGTGGGAATTTAAGGAGATGGGACCTGGATAAACTGAAAGAACCAGAGGTTGTAGAGACTTTCAGGGAGAGCATAAGGGAACAATTGACAGGAATGGGGGAAAGAAATACAGTAGAAGAAGAATGGGTAGCTCTAAGGGATGAAGTAGTGAAGGCAGCAGAGGATCAAGTAGGTAAAAAGACGAGGGCTAATAGAAATCCTTGGGTAACAGAAGAAATATTGCATTTAATTGATGAAAGGAGAAAATATAAAAATGCAGTAAATGAAGCAGGCAAAAGGGAATACAAACGTCTCAAAAATGAGATCGACAGAAAGTACAAAATGGCTAAGCAGGGATGGCTAGAGGACAAATGTAAGGATGTAGAGGCTTGTCTCACTAGGGGTAAGATAGATACTGCCTACAGGAAAATTAAAGAGACCTTTGGAGAGAAGAAAACCACTTGTATGAATATCAAGAGCTCAGATGGCAACCCAGTTCTAAGCAAAGAAGGGAAGGCAGAAAGGTGGAAGGAGTATATAGAGGGTTTATACAAGGGCGATGTACTTGAGGACAATATTATGAAAATGGAAGAGGAAGTAGATGAAGATGAAATGGGAGATAAGATACTGCGTGAAGAGTTTGACAGAGCACTGAAAGACCTGAGTCGAAACAAGGCCCCGGGAGTAGACAACATTCCGTTAGAACTACTGATGGCCTTGGGAGAGCCAGTCATGACAAATCTCTACCATCTGGTGAGCAAGATGTATGAGACAGGCGAAATACCCACAGACTTCAAGAAGAATATAATAATTCCAATCCCAAAGAAAGCAGGTGTTGACAGATGTGAAAATTACCGAACTATCAGTTTAATAAGTCACAGCTGCAAAATACTAACGCGAATTCTTTACAGACGAATGGAAAAACTGGTAGAAGCGGACCTCGGGGATGATCAGTTTGGATTCCGTAGAAATGTTGGAACACGTGAGGCAATACTAACCTTACGACTTATCTTAGAAGAAAGATTAAGAAAAGGCAAACCTACGTTTCTAGCATTTGTAGACTTAGAGAAAGCTTTTGACAACGTTAACTGGAATACTCTCTTTCAAATTCTGAAGGTGGCAGGGGTTAAATACAGGGAGCGAAAGGCTATTTACAATTTGTACAGAAACCAGATGGCAGTTATAAGAGTCGAGGGGCATGAAAGGGAAGCAGTGGTTGGGAAGGGAGTAAGACAGGGTTGTAGCCTCTCCCCGATGTTATTCAATCTGTATATTGAGCAAGCAGTAAAGGAAACAAAAGAAAAATTCGGAGTAGGTATTAAAATTCATGGAGAAGAAGTAAAAACTTTGAGGTTCGCCGATGACATTGTAATTCTGTCAGAGACAGCAAAGGACTTGGAAGAGCAGTTGAACGGAATGGACAGTGTCTTGAAAGGAGGATATAAGATGAACATCAACAAAAGCAAAACGAGGATAATGGAATGTAGTCAAAGTAAATCGGGTGATGCTGAGGGGATTAGATTAGGAAATGAGACTCAAAAGTAGTAAAGGAGTTTTGCTATTTAGGGAGTAAAATAACTGATTGTTGTGTCGATTCCCTAAGGTCTCGACACAATGAGTGGCTAGGTGCACGCGAAACTAACGCAGACGGGCGTAAATTCTGAAACAGGAGACTGGATGAAAACTATAAAGAAAAGAAGAGAGATTTTAATATACTTAACTTTAATGTAGTCTTGTTCTTGTTGAAATACATCTCTTGCATAGTAGTAAGCAATTAGCAATGATACACATGGCGCCTTGCTAGGTAGTAGCGATGGACTAGCTGAAGGCTATTCAATCTGTCTCTCGGCAAATGAGAGGAAGACGTGATACGTGTGGTCGCAAGCTATGTCGTCCGTACAACTGGGGCGAGGTCAAGTCCGTGTCTTGTGACCTGCCCTGTGGTGGCGCTACGTTTGCGAATACACAGTGGCGACACGCGGGTCCGACATGTACTACAGGACCGCGGCCGATTTAAGTTACCACCTAGCAAGTGTGGTGTCTAGCGGTGACACCACATTCCTCCCCCGCAAATCGGCGAACGGTCGTGAGATAAGGCTTCCGCCCGCCGTGGGGAGGACCCCATGTTGACGTATGCGATGAGGTGGGGAGCCTAACAACAGGCGAGGCTGTGCCACCCGCACCCGGCCATTCGGTCCGAGGGGAGCTAGGAAACGCCTGCAAACCTAGTCCAGGGTGCACGTCAACATGAGGTGTATGCGCACGTAATGAGACAGAAGAGTCGACCTCCATGTGGTCGGAGCACCCGACGGGCGAAGACGACATCTGGTCCGGAGCGGGCAAGAGGTCCATGGCGGAGGACGGCTGGTCACGGGAAGCAAGCGGCGGCGCGTGACCCAGGGAGGCGCCATGCGGTTGCAGCGAAGCGTCCGCTGCGGGCGGCGCCGGCGGCGGCTGCGGCGGCGCGACGCCATGAGGCAAAATGGAAGGCATCGTCGGTAACACCTGGGGATGAGGCGAGCCAGTAGATGGGTCCCCAAGGCGCTGACCTGACGGCTCCGTCGCTGAAAGCAGACGGGGAGCGGCAGAACCCAGGCGACGACAGAGGCGCAGCTGATTGAGATGCCGACGCACCTCACCAGAGGCCCCCAAAACCAAATACATCGCGCGGCCGAGGCAGCGAAGAATGCGCCCTGCGAGCCAACGCCGTGAACCGCGATAGTTGCGATAATAGACAACGTCGCCAGGAGCAAAAGCAGGAGTCTGCCGCTGCACAGGAACCTGATGTGGCGGATGCAGCAAAGACATCAGAGTTCGATGAGGACGACCATGGAGCAACTCAGCCGGCGAGCGACCATCGCGGGGCTGAGAGCGATAGGAGGACAAAAAGAGCAACAAAGCGTCCTCCCGAGAATGCGACTCCTTCAACTTCAACATCTGTGACTTGAAAGTCCGGACCAATCGTTCCGCGGCACCGTTTGACTGAGGCGAAAACGGCGCGGATGTCAGATGTTGAATACCATTGGCCTTGCAGAACGACTGAAATTCTGCGGACAGGAATTGCGGGCCATTGTCGGAAACAAGAGTCTGCGGAAGACCTTCAATGCAAAAGATAGCAGACAAGGCTTGGATGGTGGCAGAAGACGTCGTGGAAGACATCCGGACAACAAAAGGAAAATTACTGAAAGCATCGACCACAACCAACCATCGAGCATTCCAGAATGGACCAGCAAAATCGATGTGCAAGCGTTGCCAAGGGGAAGTGGCTTTCGGCCATGCAAAGAATTTCCGCGGCGGTGCGGATTGTTGTTCGGCACACGCCACGCAAGAGGAGCACATATTCGTAATCGCAGCATCGATTCCGAACCAAGTACAGTGCTGACGAGCAAGTTGTTTCGTTCGCACTATACCCCAATGTCCTTGGTGAAGAAGCCGTAAGACAGAGGACTGTAACGAACGTGGGACCACGACTCGGGATTGATCATTATCGGAACGCAACAACAAAACACCACGTCGGACAAAAAGTCTCTCCTTGTGAGCAAAAAAACGGCGAACCAAAGGCTCCTCGATCCGTGACTTTGACAAAGGCCATTGCGTAGCAACAAAACGCAAAACGGGAGCAAGGACAGGGTCAGCAGCTGTGGCTGTAGCTACACGACGAAAATCAATCGGAAACGATGCGACCACGTCATCGGTTTCCGAATCAATGAACATGCAAGCAAGTTCGGAAGAATCGAATGCGTTATCCTCAGCAACAGGCAAACGGGACAACGCATCAGCGTTGCCGTGCTTAGCAGTGGACCGATACAAGATATCGTAGCGGTACTGCGAGAGAAAAAGTGACCAGCGAATGAATTTTTGCGCTGTACGTGGAGGTACAGGCTTGTTCGGATGAAAAAGCGATGTCAAAGGCTTGTGGTCTGTGATGATGGTAAAGTGACGACCATACAAGAAATCGTGAAACTTTGTTACACCAAACACAAGAGCCAAAGCTTCCTTCTCTATTTGTGAATAATTTCTTTGCGCAGATGAGAGCAATTTGGACGCAAAGGCAATAGGGCGATCATGCGAGCCATCCTTGTGCGCAAGCACAGCACCGATCCCGAAATCCGATGCATCTACCATCAACAAAAGGGGTTTTCGGGGATCGAATGGCGTAAGGCAAGTATTTGAAAGTAACGCCGATTTCAACTGGCGAAAGGCGCGTTCGCATTCCGTCGTCCAGACGAACGGAACACCTTTACGGCGTAAGCGATGAAGCGGAGCTGAAATGGAAGAAGCATTGCGCACAAACCTATGATAATAATTTACCTTACCCAGCACACTCTGTAGCTGTTTTAAGTTCTGCGGTGACGGCAAGTCCTGAATGGCACGAAGGTGCTCTGGACTCGGATGTATACCTTGGGCGTTAAGGACATGGCCCAGGTACGGTAAGTCACGAGCAAAAAACACACATTTGTCCTTCCTCAAGCGAAGACCATTCTGACGCAATACCTGAAATAATGTTCGGAGATTCTGCAAATGTTCGGCTTCTGTCTTTCCTGAGATCACAATATCGTCCAGATAGTTCGCAGCAGTAGGGACCGACGCACAAATAGTTTGTAAATATTGCTGAAACAAAGCAGGGGCGGATGCACACCCGAATGGCAGTCTTTTGAAGCGATACAAGCCAAGATGCGTGTTTACCACTAAGACGCGCTGGGATTCTGCGTCCACAGGTATTTGCAAGTACGCATCTGCTAGGTCCAAGTTTGAAAAATATTTTCCCGGGCACAGTTTGTCAAAAAGATCTTCCGGGCGGGGCAAAGGAAAAGTAGCAGTCACAAGTTGCGGATTCACAGTTGCCTTGAAGTCCACACAAAGTCTCAGTTTTCCGGAAGGTTTTGGCAAAATGACTAAGGGTGAGGCCCAGAGAGAAGCCTGCACACGTTCAATGACACCTTGAGATTCTAATTCGGCTAATGTTCTTGCGACCTCATCACGCAATGCGTGGGGAACATTGCGCGCTCTGAAAAATTTTGGTTGCGCGTTATCTTTCAGTTCCAAATGCGCTTCATAGTTCTTAGCGCAACCAAGGCCCGGTGCAAAAATGTCTGCAAATTCTTCACTAAGACTAGAAACACTGGCGGAAGGCACAGTCTGATTCACTGATAGGACCTGATTTACTATAGACAAATTAAACAATTGAAACAAATCTAAACCAAACAAGTTCACTGCACTAGAGGAACGAAGAACATAAAATGACACAAGTTTTGTCTGTCCCTTGTATGTTGCAATAAGGCTGCACTGTCCTAACACAGGTATATGCTGTCCTGAGTAACTAGTTAACGTAACATGTGCGGCACGCAATGGCGGGGCGCCCAGTTGTTTGTACGTGTCGTGATTGAGCAATGAAACAGCAGCTCCGGTATCGAGCTGGAATGGTATCACTTTTCCTGCAAAGTCTAAGTCCACAAAAAGTTTATTGTCTTGTTGACGACAAGAGCGACTGTCTCGTGCAATTTGAACTGATACAGGTCCAGAAGCACTTGCAACTTTACGGGATTTCCGGCGACGTCGACGCACACTTTGGGTGGGACGAACACAGTCACTGTTAGCTAAAGTGTCACTGGACGGGTGGGAATGTACTACATGGATGTCCATGGGTGAAGGTCCACGAGCCTGATTGTCCTGGGTTCGATTCCGGCGCGAAGCAAAGGGCCTGGAATTTGTGTGATTGTCTGATCTTAACTTTTTCCGGCAAACACTTTGTACATGTCCTTTCTTTTGACAGTAAAAGCAAATAGCTTGGCGTGACGGGCAATTTTCACGCGAATGTCTAGT
This sequence comes from Schistocerca nitens, assembly GCF_023898315.1. NCBI lineage: Eukaryota > Metazoa > Arthropoda > Insecta > Orthoptera > Acrididae > Schistocerca > Schistocerca nitens. The sequence goes on from NC_064622.1 coordinate 99,919,591, forward strand.
TGCACACCGCGGGCAAGATTTCACTGCATTTGCTTGCTTACGCGGCGCACGTGGTTGCAAGCTAGGCGGCCGCAGCGAAGTCGGGCGCGAGGGCCGCTTAGCGTCCCGTGCAGCGGGCCGGGCGGGCCGATTAATGTGACACACGGCTGGCGAAGTTTCAAATGATGCCTGAGCAAAGTCAAGTGTGTCTTGCCTGTCCAATATGTCTATCACTTGTTGCAGGGAGGGATTAACTAGCTTCAAAATCTGTTCCCTTATGCGAACATCAGAAACGTTCTGTGCAATTGCATCACGCACCATAGTATCTGAATATGGGAGGCCACATTCACAGGCAAACGCACAGTCTCTAGTAAGTCCTTGCAAAGTTGCTACCCACTCCCTATTAGTCTGACCGGCCGTACGTTTTGTACGAAAAAACGTATACCGTTTGGCAACTACATTTACTGTTTCTTTGAAATAGGCATCTAACGCCGACAAAATTTCCTCGTAGGTCAGAGTTGCTACGTCGCGTCGGGGAAACAATTTCACTATCACACGGTAGGTAGACACACCGACACAAGAAAGCAAAAACGGCTGCCGCTCTTTACCTTGAATTCCATAAGCAGTGAGGTGGAAGTTGAACTGATCGGCCCACTCAGTCCAGCTTTCGGTTGTGGCCTCAAAGGGCCTAAATGGCGGTGCGACAGCGTTGTGTGGCTGCGGTAGCGAAGAAGCGGCGGGTGCCGCATCGGTTTGCAGCGCACGTTGACCCTGGACGAGCTGTCCAAGGGCTTCCAATAACGCCTGCGTCTGCTGATTCTGCAAGCGAAAAAATTCGGACAGTACATCTGGAGAATGCGGCGAAGCCATGACACAAGCAAATTAGAGCAAATAGAACACAAAGACTGCAACGTGGGCGCGGCACCACTCCTCGGCGCCAAAATATTGTTGTGTCGATTCCCTAAGGTCTCGACACAATGAGTGGCTAGGTGCACGCGAAACTAACGCAGACGGGCGTAAATTCTGAAACAGGAGACTGGATGAAAACTATAAAGAAAAGAAGAGAGATTTTAATATACTTAACTTTAATGTAGTCTTGTTCTTGTTGAAATACATCTCTTGCATAGTAGTAAGCAATTAGCAATGATACACATGGCGCCTTGCTAGGTAGTAGCGATGGACTAGCTGAAGGCTATTCAATCTGTCTCTCGGCAAATGAGAGGAAGACGTGATACGTGTGGTCGCAAGCTATGTCGTCCGTACAACTGGGGCGAGGTCAAGTCCGTGTCTTGTGACCTGCCCTGTGGTGGCGCTACGTTTGCGAATACACAGTGGCGACACGCGGGTCCGACATGTACTACAGGACCGCGGCCGATTTAAGTTACCACCTAGCAAGTGTGGTGTCTAGCGGTGACACCACACTGATGATGGTCGAAGTAGAGAGGATATAAAATGTAGACTGGCAATGGCAAGGAAATCGTTTCTGAAGAAGAGAAATTTGTTAACATCGAGTATAGATTTAAGTGTCAGGAAGTCGTTTCTGAAAGTATTTGTATGGAGTGTAGCCATGTATGGAAGTGAAACATGGACGATAACCAGTTTGGACAAGAAGAGAATAGAAGCTTTCGAAATGTGGTGCTACAGAAGAATGCTGAAGATAAGGTGGGTAGATCACGTAACTAATGAGGAGGTATTGAATAGGATTGGGGAGAAGAGAAGTTTGTGGCAAAACTTGACTAGAAGAAGGGATCGGTTGGTAGGACATGTTTTGAGGCATCAAGGGATCACAAATTTAGCATTGGAGGGCAGCGTGGAGGGTAAAAATCGTAGAGGGAGACCAAGAGATGAATACACTAAGCAGATTCAGAAGGATGTAGGTTGCAGTAGATACTGGGAGATGAAGAAGCTTGCACAGGATAGAGTAGCATGGAGAGCTGCATCAAACCAGTCTCAGGACTGAAGACCACAACAACAACAACAACAACAACCCAGTACTGCTGTCTGATAATGAAAGTGGGGCCGAACGGATGCCTTTCGATCCAGGGCATTTTCGTGAATTCTATTTGGATTACTGTGAGTGGTTACTCCCTCGGAGAAATCGTCGAGTAACAGAATAACCTTAATGTGCCTTTTATTCATTTATTTCAGCTAGCCATAAAGGCAAAGTCAGCGAAGGAGTCAGTGACAGATGAAATGTGGGGACAAGTAACGTGTCTCTTCGTGTTCTATTTTGCTTTGATAATTGTCCATTGAGGAAGAGCAGAATTGAAAGGAATCAAAGCTCCGCATTCTGACCTAGACGGGCCAATCGGGGCCGACCGACCGTCGTGTCATTCTCTGCCAATGCCGCCATTTGGATGCGGTACGAGGCCTAAGAGAAGACAGGTGGCGGCGTATACGTCACGAGGGTAGACCTGAGCTTGCTCACTCGCTCAGCTCAGCAGACGAAATGCGTTTCTAGTAGTTTTAACTCGTAACTGGGTGTTTACATACTAACGAGCATTGCATACTCTACTGAAATCTGCTTTTATAGAGTCTTACTGATTACTAGGACTTTAAAAAATACACAACTGTTCAGCAGCTGTAATTTAAGATCTATGCTCTGCATAAATAGTATAACAGCTAGTTTATAACATTTAGTCTCTACTGCTTAACAGTCCTCATTTCATACAATATGTAGCACGTAGGAGTAATCCGCTGAATTACAGACCTATATCATTAACGTCTATTTGCAGTAGGGTTTTAGAACATATACTGTATTCAAACATTATGAAGTACCTCGAAGAAAACGATTTATTGACATATAGTCAGCACGGATTCAGAAAATATCGTTCTTGTGACACACAACTAACTCTTTATACTCATGAAGTAATAAGTGCTATCGACAGGGGATGTCAAATTGATTCCATATTTTTAGATTTCCAGAAGGATTTCGACACCGTTCCTCACAAGCGTCTTCTAATTAAACTGCGTGCCTACGGAGTATCGCCTCAATTGTGCGACTGGATTCGTGATTTCCCGTCAGGAAGGTCACAGTTCGTAGTAATAGACGGAAAGTCATCGAGTAAAACAGAAGTAATATCCGGCGTCCCCCAAGGAGTTGTTATATAGGCACTCTATTGTTCCTGATCTACTCGTATATTAACGACATAGGAGACAATCTGAGTGGCCGTCTTAGATCGTTTGCAGATGATGCTGTCACTTACCGTCTTGTAAAGTCATCAGATGATCAAAACGACTTGCAAAAATGGTTCAAATGGCTCTGAGCACTATGGGACTCAACTGCTGTGGTCATAAGTCCCCTAGAACTTAGAACTACTTAAACCTAACTAACCTAAGGACAGCACACAACACCCAGCCATCACGAGGCAGAGAAAATCCCTGACCCCGCCGGGAATCGAACCCGGGAACCCGGGCGTGGGAAGCGAGAACGCTACCGCACGACCACGAGATGCGGGCAAAACGACTTGCAAAATGATTTAGATAAGATATCTGTATGGTGCGAAAAGGGGCAATTGACCCCGAATAAAGAAAAGTGCGAAGTTATTCACATGAGTGCTAAAAGAAATCAGCTAAATTTCGATTATGCGATAAGTCACACAAATCTGAGGACTGTAAATTCAACTAAATACTTAGGGATTACAATTACAAATAACCTAAATTGGAACGATCACATAGATAATATTGTGGGTAGAGCAAACCAAAGACTGCGATTCATTGGCAGAACACTTAGAAGGTGCAACAGGTCTACCAAAGTGACTGCTTACACTACGCTTGTCCGCCTTATTCTGGAGTACTGCTGTACCGTGTGGAATCCGCAGCAGGTGGAACTGACGGATGACATCGAAAAAGTACAAAGAAGGGCAGCTCGTTTTGTATTATTGCGAAATAGGGGAGATAGTGTCACAGACATGATACGTGAATTGGAGTGGCAATCATTAAAACGAAGGCGTTTTTCGTTGCGACGGGATCTTCTCATGAAATTTCAATCACCAGTTTTCTCCTCCGATTGCGAAAACATTCTGTTGGCACCCAACTACATAGGGAGAAATGATCATCACGATAAAATAAGAGAAATCAGGGCTCGCACGGAAAAATTTAAGTGCTCGTTTTTCCCGCGTGCCCTTCGAGAGTGGAACGGTAGAGAGACAGCATGAAGGTGGTCATTGAACCCTCTGCCAGCCACTTTATTGTGAATAGCAGAATAATCACGTAGATGTAGATGCGACAAATTATTAGTAGGCATATAGACATTAGATTGTTGTAGGACTAATAAATAGTAAGACTCCATAACAGCGGATTCCAGTGGAAGATGCATTTCTCATTTGTACGTAAACACGTAATTAAATGTTATCAGATGTAGAAATGCATTTCGTCTGCTGAGTTGAGCGAGCGAGCGAGCGAGCGAGCGAGTCAGGTCCACCTTGGTGACTTACGCGCCGCGGTCTGTCTTCCTCGTGGGCCTTGTATGCAGTATGGAGGGGCGTGGAGTCGCACACCGTATTGCCGGCCGTTGTCGGCTTTCCAGACCATAAAGATGATGATGTTTGGTTTGTGGGGCGCTCAACTGCGCGGTCATCAGCGCCCGTACAAAGTCCCGATCTGTACACAGTCCAATCTAGCCAGTTTCACGAATGATGATGAAATGGGGACAACGCAAACACCCAGTCCCCGGGCAGAAAAAAATCTCCGACCAGGCCGGGAATCGAACCCGGGACTCCGGACCCGGGAACCCGCTAGCCCTAGCGTTGCTGTCTCTGGATCACGGGTCCCGGGTCCGATTCCCCGCCGCGATGGGCCGCGCTAGCGTTGGTGGCTTTGGATCACGGTGTCCCGGGTTCAATTCCTGGCCAGCCATTCAAATAGCTCCTCTACTGGCATCACGAGACTGAGTGCACCTCGTTCAATTTCACCCACCGATGAAAAATCGCTGGCAGTGTGAGAAATCGAACCCGCTTCCTCTGCAGTCAGACACACGGACCACTGAGCGGCCAAGAACAGAAATCGTATCGTCGATAAACTTAACGTCTAACGTCCGGACCAGGTAGTAGATGAAGTGAAGGAATTCTGATAATTTGAAAGCAAAATAAAGCACGAGGGGCGAAGAACGCAGTCTAGCAATCGAGCCAAAAGAAGTCTTTTATTTTAAAAGCAAACGCAAGCAAGCCAAGCTCTGCGTGCTGGCCAAGACGGGCCAACCTGGGCCGACCGATCGCAGCGTCGTCCTCTGCCAATGACGTCAGATCGGGTGCGTTACGGAGAATTGTTATCGGCACTAGTATGAAGCATGGACCCTAATTTGAGGAAGAAATCGCTGAGAAAGGACTTCCGCAGCACAACGTTGTGTGCGAGTAACTCCTGAGCTGTGGGACTACCGGAAAAGAAATTACGCTACGTGGTGGTACACGCAGAGGCTAAAAATAAAGTGCACTGATAAGATAACAAATGAGAAGGTTCCCCAAAGGACCGCCGAGACGAGGAATTCGTGCAGAACTGTAAGCAGACAAGAAAGACACAGCGATAGGACATGTGATAAGTGTAGTATCATTGCCACAGATACTACTACAACGCCGCGCCAACACAAGGTTGGCAGCCCGTCGTCTGCCGAGCACAGCGAACTCTAGCGGGCTGTACAGCTCGACGGAACTGGAGTGTGCCTCGTTCACTTCTTAGGTAGTTTTCAACCTAGGCAGACGCATTTTCATAATCGGCCCTCAGCCAGTTCTGTAACGTTTGCATTGACTCTCTGAAGAGAGCCCATCATTCTTAGTCCCTGAGAATATGTTGTATTAGTTCATGGTATTCCATGTTACGAGATTGTCAGTTCATAGCCGCAGCTGCAGTCCTACAAACTACTGAAGATAAGTAATTTCATTGTACTATGTGTTTCTTGAATAATAATCCTTCTCTCTAACAGTGTGCCGTACCGCATATTATTGCAACCTGGACCCCTTCAGCTTCTATCAACTCGGCCTCCTACTTATTTGCATTTGGTAACGAGCTGAAAACACCCACGCGTTTTGTGCCTCTAAACAACGAGACACAATAATAAGACATCGCTAAATAAATAACTGAAAGTAACTGACAAGCACGCCGGCTGTCACGTGCGACAATGAGGTTACTTTACGTATCCCTCACTTCTCTGCTGTTTAGTCTTTCCATTCTTTGCTCGGTCAAAAATTATCCTACTTTGTTCACGGAATTTTTTTTGTATAAGACTAGCCAGCTTCCCTGTGCCTGTCTAGATAGGGTTAATCAGCCTCTAGTCCTGTGTCCTTTGCTGTTCGATTGCACTCCTGGAACCCCATATCCGTCCACTAGTACCAAACCTACATGTACATTATCTGTCCCAAAGTATCCGGACACTCCTACGAAGCGCCGAATTGATCACTAGATCTCACGACAGGTAGGCGCATCAGCATACAAGGAGGCAGGGAGTGTTGGGTTGCCATGTGCCGGTCGGAAGGGTTCAGTGGCCAAGTCATTGGATGTCATCTGAGTAACAAATCCATCAGGTCGTAGGGCTATGGATTAAATAGCGATATATCAAAGTACCTCTATATCGATATATTCTCCAAAGAATACCGGTGTATATCGGCGGTGTTATTTTAACCGATATATTGATGTATCGATACGAACATGGCAATATTTATATTTTGTATTACATTTTTTTGGCAATTTCCGGTAAATATCGGAAGTTGTTCTTTTGAAATTGTAGTAGAATGTAAATCTACTTTCAGCGTGTGTAGGAGTCTTACTACTTTTGGAGCTTTCATCACGTCCAGTTTTTCTCTTTGACTGCGTGAAGCAGTGGAGGGGCGGTGTCAGTGGAATAACAAGATTTCCGATGTGAAGAAACAACACACCAGTTGCGTTAAAACACAATTTTTACCGCAGCTGGTGAGCTATTTCTTCACATAAGCATTCTTCAAAAACAGTTGCTGATAATGATGAACCAAAACTTAAATGACGAGATTTCCACCACAAAGGTGGGCGGAGACTTGTGAGGGAAAATGCTGACGTAATCGGCGCTCAGCACTACCAACAGAAACTGAAACGCTTAGGTCAACCACGCAAATTTGACACTACAACTGCTAGATTACTAGCGTTGCCAGAAATGAAAGAAAAAAAACCACGGAAATCGACATGAAATGTTCCGGACAAATCCGATATGTGACGAAACCGAACGACGGACACATCGGATACTTTTTGTTGTGCCACTTACATGCAGTTACCATTCTTAACAAAGTGGTTTTCGACAAGCGTGAACGTACATCGTTTTCCTTTCAGTTCTTGCTCTGACGGAGACAGGCCGGCTGCTAGCTTGTTGATGTACACAACATCTAACAATAAATCAAAAGCCGGCCGGAGTGGCCGAGCGGTTAAAGGCGCTACAGTCTGAAACCGCACGACCGCTACGGTCGCAGGTTCGAATCCTGCCTCGGGCATGGATGTGTGTGATGTCCTTAGGTTAGTTAGGTTTAATTAGTTCTAAGTTCTAGGGGACTTATGACCACAGCAGTTGAGTCCCATAGTGCTCAGAGCCAGCCAATAAATCAAAACTTAAATATACAGCTCTAAAATCGGCACTATATTTACAAAGTGCAGACTATATTTATATAGGCCGATACGTCGATATTTTTTCCGTTGATATATGAATGCTATTTCGATATATAGAAGGCAAATAATGACATTTTTTAAACTATCGATATATAGCATTCCCAATATTTATAAAAATATCAACAGTCGTATGTTGGGGCCATTTGAAGCCATCTAAAGCCGTTCAAGACGAATGTTGGTGAAGTGACTGTGAAGTGAAAACGCGAAGGAACAACCACAGACCTAAAGTGCTGACGGAAAGGGACTGTCGAGCATTGAGGAGGGTGGCTGCGTTGGGTTGGGTTGGGCTGTTTGTGGGAAGAGACCAAACAGCGAGATCGTCGGTCTCATCGGATTGGGGAAGGACGGGGAAGGATGTCGGCCGTGCTCTTTCAAAGGAACCATCCCAGCATTTGCCTGGAGCGATTTAGGAGGGTGGTTGCTAAAAATCGCATGAGATCAGCGGAAGGAATAACTCGTAAGCTCCAAAATGCTTCCAGCAATGCAGCTAGCACAATGACTGTCTGTAGGGAATTAAAAAGAATGGAGTGCAACGGTCGATGAGCTTCTCATATGCCACAGGCTTATGTAGTGAGCACTAAGTGGCGCTTGAGATCGTGTAAAGAGCGAAGCCGCTGGATGACTGGAAACGAGTGATTTGGAACGGTGAATCTCGCTATACCCCGTAGCAACCCGATTGAATGGTTTGAGTTATGCGGATGCCTGGGGGACGTTACCTTCCCTCATGTGCAGTGAAGCTCAGAGGAGGTAGTGTTGGAACAGGGATGTTCCCCGTGGTTAGACTGTGGTTCCCTGCCTGCGCTTAAGAAAAAGCTAAGTGTGGAAGGACACAGATACATTCTACAGTAGTATGCACTGCGTAAAGTAGAGGAACTGTTCGGGGACAATCTTCGTATCAGCAGGACAGTGAGCCAATGGTTGTGGTTTGTGAAGAGTAACATTCCTGAAATGGACCAGCCTGCTTAGAGTCCCTACCTGAACCCAATGGAATGCCTTTGAGTTCGAACGACTTTCCTCCAGATCCCAGCGTCTAACCATTACTTTTTCTGGTTTTGACTCTTGAGGAAGAGTGGGCTGACCTTCCTCAACAGACATTCAGACACCTTACAGGAAGTGTTACGAGGTGCCGGTGTAAGAGGTGGGATGTTCAGCTGATTTCATACAAATCTGTATCAGGAAGGCAAGTACACTCAACCCCCAGCCGCCCTTGATCTGCGACTTTCCCTGTCATACAATGGATAGTAATTAACACTGGGTAATAATTAACACTACAGGAGCCCATTTGGCCTCCGAGTGGACAGTTCAAGAGTAGACATCTGTGTCATAATTTATTTTGTTGATAATTTGATTAATTAATACATGGTACAGGGACACAATGTTAAACATGGTACCTTAAATTCTGAAACGATAATCAGATGTGATATCACTATCAGATATATTATCCTAGGACAGAGAGACAATTCAATATACAGCGTAATGATTCTGTAACATAATCGACAAAAAAAAAAGGTATCTAAGAATGACCCGTTGGCAGAGTCAAAAGTGGAGCTACTACGTAACTACAGTTTCCTTGGTTCTGTTGTGAGCAGGATGGAATTTCAAATAGATTAAAAACTCGACTACGCCGTGGAACAGTGATCGAGTAAGATTACTCGTCGATAGTTTCACACGTGCAAATAATCCCCTGGTGTGACCACAATGCGATGATGTGCACGTGGCTGAGAGCGTCAGCAAGAATAAATAAGTCCCTACTTTGCCAGTGCTGCGAATTCTCTACCAGACTGTGAAGTCGAGTCGTGGGTAGACAGCTATCAGCAATGGGTTACTCTGCAGGTGCAAACACGATTGCCGACCTCCGGTTACTAGCTACATCCACGGATAATTTCCCGACAAGTCACGGTTCCGGAAGATGACTTAATCCGACCGCCGTTTACGAATGGGATCTATGAAACTCTCTCCGAGCTCCTATATCGACCAAGAATTTGGTCTTTTGCTCCACTATGAAACACTCTCTCCGTCTGGCGATCCGGGAGAGGCGCCACGACCTCTCTTTCTGGCGGCCCAGACGAGTCTCATCGAAAATCCTCCTCAGCGCACCAACTCTGGAAAGCTAGCGCGCCTCTGTCCCTCCGCACCCAGACACGACACTTATAATCGTAGCTGTGCCCGGGATCATACGCCAATCAGTTTCGTACTGTACGCCCCCGAGAGAGGTGGCACACGGGACTCCATTCTGGAGGACGACGGTTCAAACCCGAGTCCGACCATCGTATTTTGGGTTATCCGTGATTTCCCTAAATCGCTACAGGTAAATGCCGGGACGATTCCTTTAAAACGGCACCGCCGATTTACTTCCCAACCTTTCCTTAATCCGATGGGACCGATGACCTCGCTGTTCGTTCCCCTCCACCGAATCAACCAACCAACCGACTGTGCGCAGCACGCAGCCCCTCCAAAAACATCACGCAAAATCCAGCTCCAATGGAGAGACTTACCCCCAAATGTGAGCGGCGCTCAATGATGTCAGCATGAACCATCTCCAGTCCTCCAATCATGTCGCTCCTTCTCTGTCGTGCGCGACAGGACAGAGAGGTGAGAAACTGCACCGGAGCACTGCAAAACAACTTCTACGTATGGCTACGAAGTCTTTCGCGACTGGGACTCTGTGATCCGGGAAGCAGTCGAAATTAGACTTAGCAATAAAAACTTCAACAGAGAAAACGGCTATGCACTTAGCAACACCTGGAAGAGTGCACTGGATAAAGAAAAATCGCAGAGGAAAACTTCGCGCACTTTACCCCCTGATTCAAGGGATGGCGCTGCAAGCAACGCGGGATAGAAACTACATCTATGGAAGTAGAGGGCACCACTTCACTACACGCCATATCGCTGTTGCTATGACGTATTTCAGCCAATCAGAAGCCGTCCTTTGCATATAAAAGTGGGAGCCTCTCTAGTTTACCACAGTTTTTGCCCTGACGAAGACCATGGAGGTAGTGGTCGAAAGCTTGGAGTTTTATCCTGAATTGACGCGGCATGTACACCGAGAGATTTTTATTCAACTTCTACGTATGGCGCCAACCTGTCGGACGCCCCTCTGTGTCAGACATCGACTTCTGAGAGCGTCACCCTCACAACGCGCATGGCTGGTGCCGAGGCAGTAAAACCGTTTCGCGAGGCGCCAGCCAGTCGCTCAAAACTTGTGCTGGGCCTGGCCTCTACATGCCAGCTGATACAAGGGTGTACAGCTTGACCGTTTCCCACACGTCGCATCTGTCGGCACCCCGCTATTGTCACCGACCGGCCACCTTCTGGGAACTCTCTGTCCTGACCACATGCCATTCTCTCAAACACGCTGCTCCTCGCAGAGTGGCCACACACACAATTCAGGAGAAAAATATAGAAACGAGACCAGAGTCAACACCCAATTTAATCACAGCAAATGAAGTTGGAGCTCTCAGTACCTGAACACTCGTTATTCCAAGACCTTAATCGGTCCGCTCCCAGCGACGACATTTCTAGTCATTGATATAAATGGAAGAAAATTAATGGAAACAGCCAATAGGGCCTTGGCTACTTTCACTGTTGCTAGCAAAGTTCAGACGGTCACAAAGGCAAACGGGGTACACACCCTATAGTAGTGTCCACCAATAGATATCGTGGTACTTTTGATCAGATGGGTCAGATGGCGTGTTTGACTCTGTACTCACAAGGGAAGGCCACGACGTGGGGATGACAGATCTACTTCAAACATTGTACACCTTTAGTAGGCCATTAAAGCAACATAATTTGCAAGTAGTAAGGTGCATTACTCTGGCAATTCTGAGAAAATCGCAGGATAAGTTTTACGCGTCTGTTATGTGGCTTATGTATCTGTGCGTATGGGCCAGACGTTAGTGTTCATGGTGGTCAAGTGATTAAGCGTTCGAGATTCGTAAGACGAACATGTATGAGGCGACGGTTCGACTTTCGCTCAAACTTAAGTACACTACTGGCCATTATACTAGAACTGTCATGTGATTACATTTTCACGCAATTTGGGTGCATAGGTCCTGATAAATCAGTACCCAGAACAACCATCTCTGGCCGCATTAACGGCCTTGATACCCCTGGGCATTTAGTCAAACAGAGCTTGGATGGCGTGTACAGGTACAGCTGCCCATGCAGCTTCAACATGATACCACAGTTCATCAAGAGTAGTGAGTATTGAGACGAGCCAGTTGCTCGGCCACCATGGACCAGACGTTTCCAATTGGTGAGAGATCTGGAGAATGTGCTGGCCAGGGCAGCAGTCGAACATTTTCTGTACCCAGAAAGGCCCGTACAGGACCTGCAACATGCGGTCGTGCATTATCGTGCTGAAATGTAGGGTTTCGCAGGGATCGAATGAAGGGTAGAGCCACGGGCCGTAACACATCTGAAATGTAACACCCACTGTTCAAAGTGCCGTCAATGCGAATAAGACGTGACCGAGACGTGTAACCGATGGCACCCCATACCATCACGCCGGGTGATACGCCAGTATGGCGATGACGAATACACGCCTCCAACGTGCGTTCACCGCGATGTCGCCATACACGGGTGCGACCATCATGATGCTGTAGACAGAACCTGGATTCATCCGAAAAAATGACGTTTTGCCATTCGTGCACCCAGGTTCGTCGTTGAGTACACCATCGCAGGCGCTCCTGTCTGTGATGAAGCGTCAAGGGTAGCCGCAGCCATGGTCTCCGAGCTAATACTCCATGCTGCTGCAAACGTCGTCGAACTGTTCGTGCAGATGGTTATTGTCTTGCAAACGTCCCCATCGAGACGTGGCTGCACGATCCGTTAACACCGAGCGAGGTGGCGCAGTGGTTAGACACTGGACTCGCATTCGGGAGGACGACGGTTCAATCCCGCGTCCGGCCATCCCGATTTAGGTTTTCCGTGATTTCCCTAAATCGCTCCAGGCAAATGCCGGGATGGTTCCTTTCAAAGGGCACGGCCGACTTCCTTCCCCATTCTTCCCTAATCCGATGAGACCGATGACCTCGCTGTCTGGTCTCCTTCCCCAAACCAACCAACCAACGATCCGTTACAGCCAAGCGGATAAGATGCCTGTCATCTCAACTGCTAGTGATACGAGGCCACTGGGATCCAGCACGGCGTTCCGTATTACCCTCCTGAACCCACCGATTCCATATTCTGCCAACAGTCATTGGATCTCGACTAACGCGAGCAGCAATGTCGCGATACGATAAACAGCAGTCGCGATAGGCTACAATCGGACCTTTTTCAAAGTGGGAAACGTGATGGTAAGCATTTCTCCTCCTTACACGAGGCATCACAACAACTGCTGTTTGTGTATAAGAAATCGGATGGAATCTTTCCCCATGTCAGCACGTTGTAGATGTCGCCACCGGCGCCAACCTTGCGTGAATGCTCTGAAAAGCTAATCATTTGCATATCACAGCATCTTCTTCCTGTCGGTTAAATTTCGCGTGTGTAGCACGTCATCTTCGTGGTGTAGCAATTTTAATGGCCAGTAGTGTATTAATCTATTTTTTTCATCACTGGTCATATTATTTAGTTTTAAAAACGGCAACGAGGTGTGTTTACCTTTATACACTCTGAACATTCCCTGTAAATGTAGGGAAACTGCATTCATTCGATGTAGTAGATGCCGCTTCAATTAAAGTTTTCCATGTCTGTAGGACAAGAACAATCATGCAACGGGTGAAGTCGAGAGCACATCCGACCTGTAATTGTACATTCCTCTTGTGGTCTGGCACAGTGTGACTTGCTCTGTTACTGATTGTGAATAACGTCATTCACATCATTATTTATTGAGGTGTGACATTGGCTTTCCAAGACTGTCCCTCGTCCTTCAAATTTTAATTACAGATAGTAAACAGTCAAATGCCGTATGAAATTGAGTATAACTTCATGAAAATGCACGTGCTTTTTTCCTCATTATATTATCTCTCAGATGTCATATATATTCAATAACGTGACCAGAGACGAAAAAAATATAGTTAAAAAATAAGTTTTTCTGGTATTCGAACCGCCGTCTTGTCCACGACCCTGCTGTATAGTGCGAACGCTAACGGCTCTGTATTTCTTTTTTTAAACTTGGTTTATTCACACCAACGATATTACAGACCTTGACCACGTCAAAAATGTTACAGCTCATACCATTAAAGTGAAAGTCGCCCGAGAGTGGGCAACAGCAACCTGAACTACGCTTTTAAAGACGTACATCACATGCATGATTCATTCCACTGTTTGATTATAAAACCGTAATCGCTGCAAGAAATGTACAGCTTCAGGCTTCTTCTTACGGAGGACAGTCATCGATCACGTGGGTGTTATATCCGCGTGAAACGTTGCTGCAGCCGTCTACGCTCGCCTTCGCTGCATGAGAAATCCCATCTCACTGACTGCTTCAAGCTGATCTTCTCGAAGGGTAATTTCTTGGTTTTCCGTTTCGTGTCAGGTATGTACCCATACACTGGTTTCCCGAGTTTGGATTTCTCTGTTTACGTTCTCTGAACTCTCAGCATCACGCTCTGAAACATTCTTTGGCTCTGAGCACTATGCCACTTAACTTCTGAGGTCATCAGTCGCCTAGAACTTAGAACTAATTAAACCTAACTAACCTAAGGACATCACATACATCCATGACCAAGGCAGGATTCGAACCTGCGACCGTAGCGGTCGCTCGGTTCCAGACTGTAGCGCCTAGAGCCGGACGAAAGGTTCTTTCTCCCAGCTTGGGTGCATCAAAATATGAAGAGAGTATCACATTCATGTAGTGGGTTTCTTCTTTTAATATCCAAAGGAATGTTGCGCATGAATGATATTCCCAAAAAAATCAACTTAAAGAAAAAGAAGGAATGTTGCTTCTCACCATTTGGAAACGAAATTTACTTCGCAGCAATATGTAATCGTCGGTTTAAAATAAGGAAAACAAACGCAAAGAAAAGATTTCTCCAACAAATTACATAACTTTTTTTTTACCGCAAGGACTTCCTTCGCCCGGCATCTTCGACAGATACATAAGTTTCTCGAAATTGTCAGACTAGTGCACCTTATGTGCAAATGGTTGAAATGGCTCTGAGCACTATGGGACTTAACATCTGAGGTCATCAGTCCCCTAGAACTTGTTGTTGTTGTGGTCTTCAGTCCTGAGACTGGTTTGATGCAGCTCTCCATGCTGCTCTATCCTGTGCAAGCTTCTTCATCTCCCAGTACCTACTGCAACCTACATCCTTCTGAATCTGCTTCGTGTATTCATCTCTTGGTCTCCCTCTACGATTTTTACCCTCCACGCTGCCCTCCAATGATAAATTTGTGATCCCATGATGCCTCAAAACATGTCCTACCAACCGATCCCTTCTTCTAGCCAAGTTGTGCCACAAACTTCTCTTCTCCCCAATCCTATTCAATACCTCCTCATTAGTTACGTGATCTACCCACCTTATCTACAGCATTCTTCTGTAGCACCACATTTCGAAAGCTTCTATTCTCTTCTTGTCCAAACTAGTTATCGTCCATGTTTCACTTCCATACATGGCTGCACTCCATACAAATACTTTCAGAAACGACTTCTTGACACTTAAATCTATACTCGATGTTAACAAATTTCTCTTCTTCAGAAACGATTTCCTTGCCATTGCAATTCTACATTTTATATCCTCTCCACTTCGACCATCATCAGTTATTTTACTCCCTAAATAGCAAAACTCCTTTACTACTTTAAGTGTCTCATTTCCTAATCTAATTCCTTCAGCATCACCCGATTTAATTTGACTACATTCCATTATCCTCGTTTTGCTTTTGTTGATGTTCATCTTATATCCTCCTTTCAAGACACTGTCCATTCCGTTCAACTGCTCTTCCAAGTCCTTTGCTGTCTCTGACAGAATTACAATGTCATCGGCGAACCTCAAAGTTTTTACTTCTTCTCCATGAATTTTAATACCTACTCCGAATTTTTCTTTTGTTTCCTTTACTGCTTGCTCAATATACAGATTGAATAACATCGGGGAGAGGCTACAACCCTGTCTCACTCCATTCCCAACTACTGCTTCCCTTTCATACCCCTCGACTCTTATAACTGGCATTTGCTTTCTGTACAAATTGTAAATAGCCTTTCGCTCCCTGTATTTTACCCCTGCCACCTTCAGAATTTGAAAGAGAGTATTCCAGTTAACATTGTCAAAAGCTTTCTCTAAGTATACAAATGCTAGAAACGAAGGTTTGCCTTTTCTTGATCTTTCTTCTAAGATAAGTCGTAAGGTTAGTATTGCTTCACGTGTTCCAACATTTCTACGGAATCCAAACTGATCTTCCCCTAGAACTTAGAACTACTTAAACCTAACTAACGTAGGGGCATCACACACATCCATTCCCGAGGCAAGATTCGAACCTGCGACCGTAGCGCATATTATGTTGTTTTATTGCTTTCTAAAGGGGTACAAAGTTTGGAGTAAATCCCAATCCGTAATCCCAACGTCGTTGCCCCTCCTTGTCAGTAATGAGACTGAAAATATATTTAGTTTGTAACTGGAGTATTAAAGTATGAGATCTGCTTGACATTGTAATACATTTCGTCGTGAAGGGAACCATTGTAGCATATATTCACAATTGTACTTATTGACCATCTTCCATTCTGCAGTACCACAAAGCAGACTCAAGAGTACAGAGGGGCAAGAAGGTAACTGGAAGGTGAATTTAGTGTATTGCTGTTTTTTTCCGCAGCCCACAGGTGCAGAGATAAAAGTCGGAAAGTCAGATCCTGTGTAGTTTCTCTGCCATGACACTCCGTGGAAAAGACGAAGCCACCTTGAGGAGAGAAATAGTGGTACCTACTACTTTGTAATGGCTTATGATCGTACTGCCTGAGCTGTAAATGTTGCACCACCAGGCGCATACTTTGGACCCGCTGTTAAATGTAGCAAAATGCGATGTAAAAGAAGTTGTAGGCTGAACAAAGACCCCCATCCACGCACCAAGGAGGAGAAGACGAAACCGATGGAGTGAGGAGGGAGCATTTGGCGCAGAGCACACACAGGTGACAGGGAACGGATGTGGCGCTGAAACCATGTAGAGAGAGGTGCCGTGACGGCGGCACGTCGCTTTGTGGTCCACACCACGTCCATTGAGTTAGGTTAGATTACGTGACGTGTCGCGGTCTTTCTTTATTCTTTATTTCACTGATATCAGGCAAAGCCTATTTCACCAGATAAAATTACGACACATAATGATATTAGGCCGGTATTACACAATCATATTTCTTTGACACAGAAATATGATCAAATAAGCGTCAAATTTGATTGACAAAAATCTTTGACGTGGCGCTTAAGGCCTATTTCACATCTACCCGGCAACCGCCAGCGGGCAACGGCTAGCCGGTTGTGAGGTGAGGCGCTTACGGGACGTTTCACACCTGGCCGACACACGACGTGGAAGGCTAAACGACAGCCGACAGCCGGCCCGGGGCTGTGGGACGGCAACGACCCCCACTGTGTCAGCCCGTTGTCGGTGTCGTGCAGAAATACCGGCGCAGGTGGTGGGTAGAGGTCTGCGCGGATAAGAAAAGTGCAATCCGCACCGCATCCGCAAGGTCCTAATCCGCAACCGCATCAATTAATCAGCATCCGCAAGTTCCTCATCCGCATATATTTAAGTTTTGAATGAGTAATCAATAGTAATAGACAGTAGTACTTAGAATTATGGTATGTAATGACATAGCTAATGTTAGGGTGCCATTTCTGCGACAACTTAACTACTTTTGACTTTTTAAATCACAGGAAATGCTCTATACCTACTCTAAAGCAGACCATTCCAAACAGGAAAGCATTGGCGCTCCGGAGCACACACAGTAGCGGCTCGGATCTCGTGAGATTGGAAACGCTATTTAAAAAAATAAAATTCAATGTAATAGTATTTAATGATGAAAATACGTGTATAGAAACAATTATATTTTACTGCTCTTGTGCCAAGGCAGCTGAAAATGACGATGGTTTTAAACTGTTACTAGCACATTGCATCATTTACCGACAGTTTTTTTGTACTCACTGCTTGATTGTGTCAAATTTTGAAGCCATTCATGCCAGCTGATGATTATATTATAGCTTAAGCGTTCAGTCCTCGTCATTTCCAGGTGAAAATATTTACAGTATTAGGCCTACACTGCAAAACGCTGGCGCACCTGTGAAAAAGTTAAACTGCCAGCAATAATTGACGTTGTCTGGAAGAAATAACTCGTCTTTCGAAGAGTGACAACAAAATCAGTGGTTATAGAAATTAGGAGTCCATTTAGCTTTAGCTAAAAATACTATTGAAATCTCGAACCTCGCCTTTTGGCTGATTTATCGAATTAAGACCTAGCGATAAATGAAATGTCTGTTTCATTCTCAACTAAACAAAGTTTTACACACTTTAAAACATCCTCAACATTGGTCTAAATTACTAAGACAAACTTTTGCGGTAGATTTCGCACTTAATACTTTCAATGTTAAAAAAATAATTTTTTTTCAGAGTTTAATGGAACTGCAAACGATTTCAAGATGTCTATATAAAAACCACTGTCCCATAACTTCAAATGTTAGGCACTGTTCCCTGTTAAGCAATACCGAGTTACAGTTAAAATGTACAATTTTGTTACGAATTTCAGCCCTTATCTTTACTAATTGGCTGGTAAATTAAAAGACACATTATCATTATTTTGGATGATTTGAATATTTTGTAAGTTTTCAGTGTGATCAGAATAATCTTTCACGGGCTATCGCAGTCACAGCTTGTTGGTGGTGGTGAGCCGTAGTTAGAAGTCCCACTTGTAATTAATTACAAGGCCCGCCGTGCCACCGCTCCGACTGGGCTGTTTCACTGTTCACAAAGAGCGACAATGCTCGGCGGCTGCAAACGTTACTGTAGTGCACGCTAAAATTTAGGTAGGCACTTATGAGATCATCATTACCTAGTTTAATAATATTGACGTGTTAGCTGTTGAATGTTCTTGTTGCGAAGAGTAAAAACTTAATATTGAGCTCTTCAATATGAAAATTACAACAAAACAAATTGCTTGTTAAATACATCATTCTTTTACCTAATGCTACTTAAATGTTCTTGTTGGGAATACTAAAAATACTAACAATATGTCGATAAAATTCTTCACTATAAATACTACAGTAAAAACTCACAGGCTTCAGATTAAATATTTTCATCTTCTGCTTGCTTCTGATTGAAATTCTGTAAAAGAAAGAATCAGGTGAAAAAAATTGTAACTAATTCAGATAAGCCCAAAAAATACAGTGAAGTAAGAGAGGCTGTACAAGTACCTTCTTACTTTGGAAGATTACTATGCTGGAACACGATGTCATCAATCGTCTGTGGCTTCAAAGACGTGCGTCGGTCCTGCATTATTTGTCCCGCAGTAGAGAAGCTTCTCTCAGATGGCGCGCTGGACGCTGGAATGCAGTGCACGAAGTATGCGAGTTTGGAGAGACGCGGATACACGTTATCATTCGTATATCTGAGAATTTCATCTGACATAAAGTCAAGATCTCTCGTCGATTCACCTTCTGAGGAATCTTCAAATTCATTAAAAAGTACGTCAGACTTCTGATTTTTTGCAGGAATTCCAGATGTTGTTTCCTCCTTATCTTTTAACTGTGGACAATTTCTCGCAACATAATTTTTCGCTTCCTTTACAACTTCATCTTTTTCGGCACTGCTAAGAAATTTTAGGTTTTTATATTTTGGATTCAAAAACGTTGCAAGTTTATGGGTTACTGTTATGTCCCAATTGCTGATTAAAATAGATTTGGCTGTACTCTTTAAATCTATCAGAAATGGGCTGTCGCCATCATTTTTTTCAAGGAAGGGGAGAATTTTTAACTTCCACAACACACATAAATAAAGCGTAGGGGTTTTGGAGGCTTCGAGATCACAAGAAGCTATTTTAAATGGTGTCAGAAAGGTTATTATATCTTCCAACATCCTCTTGTCTATAGAATCAATCAAATTATCTTGATTTTTCTCTGACAGAATTGACAAAACTTCAAACCATTGTGAATTAATAGACTCAAACATATCCAATTTACTGTTCCATCGTGTTTCTATATCTCCTTTCAATGACTTCTGAAGGCGATTCTGAAGACCAGATCTTTTAAAGAAAGTTGTGATAGCTCGCAAGGAATTTATTAGTCGCTGCACGTCATTCTTCTCATCATTCGCGTCTCCTCGAGTCGTGTGCTCCAACACAGTATTAAGAATGTGTGCTGAGCACGAGAGCCTCTTGTATTGGCGAAGTGCAGCCACAATATTTGGACCTCTATCCGTAACGAACACACGATGTTATTCACAGCACTGAATAAATCGAACGACCGCAGTATCTTAATGAATTCAAGTTTAATGTTTTCTCCTGTTTTTTTAATCTCACTCTCAAAATTTCTGGTGCACAACACTCGATTCTCAAGTTTCACTTCTTCATAATTAACATAATGTGCAGTCACTCCCATATAGTTTATTTTACGGTACGAATCAGTCCATAAATCGACAGTTAGTGCTCCACCTATATCTCTGAATATATTCTTCACTTCTGCGGAGACAGTTTCACGCAGACGATCGGCCGTTTCCTTCAAATTTCTGGATATGGTGGTTGGATGAGGTAGCAGTTCCTTAGCACTCACTGCACCGTACTTGGCCCCCACATCAATAAGAAACTGTGCCGTCTCGAGAAACCCAGATCCACACGCAACTTCGAATGGTAAAATGTCTTTGCTGACAAGATTGATAAGTTTTTCTGTTGCGGCTGTCTTCAAATTTGGCGGAACTTCAGGAACTTTCAAGTCTCTCTTGGTATTTAAATAAGCAATTATGCTACTCTGTCCAGCCTCATACGAATGTTTTAGCAAATTTGAAGTTCCACTTTTGTGTTCAGTGTAGGAATATACTTTTTTACATGCAAAACAAGCCACTATATCTTTTATCTTTTCGTTGCCATCAAATACGTATCCGAATTTTTTCCAAATTGGCAATTTCAATTTGTTTTCCTTCACTAATGTAGTCACCTTTTTTCACCTTACACGAAATTGTATCCATCGATATGGTGTTCATTTGAAGAAAGAACTCCCACTGATATTTGCTGCGATTCACGTGGTCACTCGGTCACTACAAAGCGCTAACTGAAGGCAGGGGAAAATTGCAACGGGCACCTGTCTGGTAGACAGTGGGCAGGTTTGCCACCCAGAGAGCACTTCACAGGCCACACAAAAGACACGGTCGCGGAAACGGCTTAGGTGCAGGTCTCTTGGGTACAGCTACGTCGGTCGTAGCCAGGGGCTGAGGACAACAGACATCCGCTCTACCTGGGCCCTGCAAGATTCCAACAATGTCAACAGACTTGAAGTTTTCAACTAACATTGTTACATACGTACAGAGCAGATGCCTTGCTCATTATCCGCAGATGACCCGCGGATATCCGTGCCGGTCGCGATTTTATCCGCCAAGTAACGAATACCGCGGATATCCGTATCCGCGCAGACCTCTAGTGGTGGGGTATGCACAACAGTAGAGCGTTACCCATCTACCCGACAAGTATCGTGTGCCGGCCAGTTGCGTTTTGCTTTGTTGGTGGTTCAATCTGTCCTGGACATTTCTGTCTAATGTGTCATGGCAGAAATTGATATCGAAATCCTTATATCATTAGCTCAGGAAGACTTTAGGTACTTATTAAGGCAGAATACAAACAAGGAATGCATGGATCGAAGTTTGCAAAGAACTGAACGAAGGCTTCGAACGGATGTGATAAAGGCAGAGACGATTATGTACAAATCTTTCCTTTTTACGTTAAATACAATTTTTTTTACCTCAGTGGCACATTAAATTTTAGACAATTGGCTTTTCACAGATCCCTCCGATGTCATAAAATAATCCGTCATCATTTTTCGTACATTATTGGCAGAAATCCCCCCACGTACATATTCACTTCTTGTTATACTTTCAAGTCCAGTTATGGGCAGAGTATCCTCGGGGTTGTAGCCTTCATTTTTAAGAATGGTATTGTGCAAAACAAAACACGCCTTGCCAATGTCAAGAGCAAAATCGGCCTTTAAATTTATTGCTTTATGGAAAATCCTCCATTTATTGGTCAGTATCCCAAACGAACATTCTAGGTACCTTCGAGCTCTTTACAGGCTATAATTGAACAGTCTTTAGCTACTGTTTTCTTTCCCACTCGCCTGATTGTAATTGCCAACATTTGTATAGGCAGGATACATTCTCGGAAGGATGTATTACGGCGTTGAATTGAACTCTTCATTCGTTCATGTAGGTCGTCAAAAGCTCGCAAACTCATCAGAAAATAATTATAAAACTTATCCTCATCTCCTCGTAATTTCTCTTCTCATATTGAGTGAATGGACCCAATGCACTCTTCTTCTTTTTCTTCTCCTTCTTCTTCTGTTTTTCAAACGTTTGTACAAGATATACCACGCTAATAGCTGGTCACGCCCAATTTGTAGTCGTGGTAAAGTGAATATGTACAAAACACAGAAGGAAGCCTAATAGGTGTATCACTCTGTCGTCATATGTTTCGTCAAATTTCAAGATGGCGGGCAACAACTTGTTATTATGCGCTGCAGTTGCTAGTACCACAGTTGCACTGTGTGTGTATTTGGAAGAAAAGCGGCGGAAAGAGAGGACCCGGCCGAAGTGGCCGAACGGTTCTAGGCGCTACAGTCTGGAGCCGCGCGACCGTACGGTCGCAGGTTCGAATCCTGCCTCGGGCATTGATGTGTGTGATGTCCCTAGGTTAGTTAGGTTTAAGTAGTTCTAAGTTCTAGGGGACTGATGACTTCAGATGTTAAATCTCATAGTGCTCAGAGCCATTTGAACCATTTTTTTAAAACAATAACAGCAGATGAACTTGACGCAGACATTGTTTTTCTCAGATATGGAGGGATTGGCATTTTGAAGTTAAGAAGCGAGGTTCTGCAACGTGAAGACCTGTCAACTATCACAGAAACGTTTCAAACTGAATTTTGGTAATATTTCTCAATATTTAGGGTTCCATACCTCAGCTGGTAGAAAAGGACCTCTTATAGCATCGCTTTGTTGTCTGTCTATCTTTCTGTCAAAAACGCTTTTTATTGGAATGGGTAAACGTATCAAGTTCATATGTATGTCACATACTGAGGTCTATGGTCGCTTGGAGGTGTAAAAATTGCAAGCTTCTAAGTCAGTACATTCAAAGGATACGGCCATTTATATCTCAATTTTAATATTCACAAACGAACTCGTCAAAACCTATAGCATACTCCCTTAAGACCACAATCAAGATATTTGGCATTAAGTAGGGTTTCAAAGTACAAGTAAAGACAAAAAAACTGAAAACTGTTAATTTGTAACTATACCATAAAAAATTATTTTGGCATTTGTAATCTGACGTGAAACTTGAAATTAAAACACCTAGTAGTTCTGCATTCACCCTGACTGTGTCGCAATGATAAAAGTCAAATGGTTCAAATGGCTCTGAGCACTAGGGACTCAACTGCTGTGGTCATCAGTCCCCTAGAACTTAGAACTACTTAAACCTAACTAACCTAAGGACATCACACACACCCATGCCCGAGGCAGGGTTCGAACCTGCGACCGTAGCAGCAGCGCGGCTCCGGACTGGAGCGCCTAGAACCGCACGGCCACCGCGGCCGGCGATAAAAGTGAAATATCAGGCGAGGAACGTCATATCGCTAATACGACGCGTTTCGGAATTTACCATTCATCTGGCATCCACGAGCGATTATTGCACGATAGGAAATAAAATCTTCTTCTGAAGGGTTTGCGTTTGGACGTTCAAACTGCACTGTTGGCCACGGGGCATGATGGGAATTAGTATGCGCATCGTGGTTTGGTTTAGTGACGAAGCCGTACCTTTCATCTGGATGGGTTCGTCAATAAGGAAAATTGGCGCATTTGGGGGACTGAGAATCCGCATTTCGCGATCGAGAAGTCTCTTCACCATCAACGGGTGACTGTAGCGTGCAGTGTCCAGTCACAGAATAATCGCTGCGATATTGCTTGATGGCACTTTTGACTACCGAACGGTACGTGAAGGTTTTAGGATGATTTCATCCCCATTATCCAAAGTGATTCTGATTTCGACAAGATGTGGTTCACCTAAGACGGAGGAAACGGTCGCTGAGGCGAAAGCAGCCATTCAGGAGGTCGTCGACAGCACTGATGTTCCGGCACTTCAGCGGGTCATGAAGAATCTTCATCGAATCATCGAGCGAAGTCGCATTCGCGACGTGCTCGGCCTGAATCCCTCAATTGAATACTCCATCAATTGCTGGCGTGCCAGGTGTAATGACTGCCTTATATCGTAAGTCACCAGTGTCTGAAAGCTATGTCTAGGCACACAGAAGCCAGACCTGACTATTTCTACAAAAAGATAACCCACAGAAGAAACAATCAATATACAACGCGTGAAAGGCAGTCGTTATACCTGGCACGCCGGCAGTTGTTGGCATAGTTTATTTCAATCATTTGTGGAATTTTGTGCGTATCTTATACGATGTTTAAAATAATGTAGTTCATCCGATTATGTGCCATGTACCGTATACAGGTTTTTTTTGTCCATTTGTATCCCCGTAATTTATTCTTTGCTCGCTGACTGTTTTTGTACATGACATGACTAACTGTTGCACGCCAGCCGTATATGTAACGCGCATGTGATATGTGTTATCGAGTGTCTTAAAGTTTTTGGCTGAATATGTATCCGTGACAAAAAATTTCCAGCTGTTGTCAATTATTATGTTGTTGTACACAGAGCAAAGTTCAGATTACGATCTTAAAAGGTGACGCTGTAGTGTGAATCCTTTCGTAAAACGACGGAATATGGCTATTTTTTACTCGTAATTAAGAATGATTTGAAAATGACATGAAATACAAATGTTACAAATGCAAGTAACAAATTTGTACAGTAATGTTTTATCTTAATATGGGGTGCGTAAAGTTTTATTTATGCATGGTAATGTATGCAGACAATGTAGTGCTTTTCTACGTTGGTTTTACAGGTGTTTGATATTGACGCTTAGGCGAAATTAGCTAATCGCATGATGAAATAAACATCGTATTACAGCCAACTACGGAACATGTTTTTCGTTTATTAAGCATCTGGTAGCTGTGGAATTTCACAATTGGCGGCCTCCCCTTGTTAGACTGTGTTGTTGTCGTAGGGCAGGACATCGACGTTCTTGCGAATCGGACCGCTTCAGTTCCACTGTCGCCCAACAGACAAGGTGGCGTAGTCCAAAGCCCTCCAACAGTCAAGTTGTCAAGCTGTCTCAAGAATCGGAAGACAACATTCTGTTCTTACATTCCTTCAGTGGCTGCAACGAGAATTCGTCATTTTTCGGCAAAGGAAAACTGAAACTCCTCAAGGCAATGGAGATGAAAAACAAACCACAGAAACCACCAGAGATACCCATCTGTAGTGCTAACCCTGGTAAGATTGATGAGGATGGACAGAAATTCATAGCAGTCACGTACTGCGAAGATAAAAGAAAGCCATTAAATGTGTTTTGCTATCGAATCTTTGACAAATGTATACCAAAGACGACACTCAACCTCGCCTGTATGCCTCCTATAGAAGCAGCTGCGCGACAGCGTTCCATGACGACGTATTTACATGTGCAAGTTTGGAACAACCCACTAGATGTGCTGGAACGAGGCTGGAAGGCTTCAAAACTCGACCTCTTGTCAGTTGCCATTACTAAAGAAGCAGCACATGCAGAACTGTTGAACAACGTGTACTGCACATACGGCACAGGGTGCCATGGAGATGGTTGCTGCAGGAAAAACAGCATTAAGTTTACGGCCATTTCCGAACTATGCAAAGGCCAGTCCTGCCATAATGTTCCAACTGATATCCCTATTATTGACACTGACGACTGTGACACATCTAATGACGTTTTGGAAGAAAGAAGAGAGATCCCACCGAGGATATAATTGCGGAAGAACTGACAGAATTCGACTTAATTTCATATGGACCCTCACTTTCCAAGTGTGTTAAGAAGTATACTGTAACATTAGGAAAAACAGATTGTACATAGTTATACATTAATCTTTTACTTTAAGTCAGGACATTTTGTTTTAACTGTATTACTTTAACGACAAAATACATGAGATAGCGATATCCACATATACAGATAATGCTAGTATTGCGTACACAAGGCATAAAAGGGCTGTGCATTGCTGGATCTGTCACTTGTACTCAGGTGAATCACGCTAAAAAGTTTCCGATGCGATTATGGCCGCTCAACGGGAATTAACAGACTAAAGGCGGAGTAGTAGTTGGAGCCAGACGCATGAGACATTCCATTTCGGAAATCGTTAGGAAATTCAATATTCTGATATCTACAGTGTCAAGAGTGTACCGACAACACCACATTTCAGGCATTACCTCTTGCCACGAACAACACAGTGGGAGACGGCCTTCACTTAACGACAAAAAATGGTTCAAATGGCTCTGAGCACTATGGGACTTAACATCTGAGGTCATCAGTTCCCTAGAACTTAGAACTACTTAAACCTAACTAACCTAAGGACATCACACACATCCATGCCCGAGGCAGGATTCGAACCTGAGACCGTAGCGGTCGCGCGATTCCAGACTGTAGCGCCTAGAACCGCTCGATCACGCCGGCCGGCACACCTTAGGCATTGTTGTATGATTTATTTGTCATTTGTAGTCAACCACTATTAAATTATGATGCTTGCAAATGGCTCTGAGCACTATGGGACTTAACATCTGAGGTCATCAGTCCCCTAGAATTTAGAACTGCTTAAACCTAACTAACCTAAGGACATCACACACATCCATGCCCGAGGCAGGATTCGAACCTGCGACCGTAGCGATCGCGCGGTTCCAGACTGAAGCGCCTAGAACCGCTCGGCCACCAGCGGCCGGCTAACGACCAAAAGCAGCAGTGTTTTACGTAGAGCTGTCAGTGCTGACAGACATGCAACACTGCGTGAAATAACCGTAGAAATCAATGTGGGACGTACGACGAACGCATCTATTAAGGCAGTGTGACGGAATTTAGCGATAATGGGCTATGGCAGCAGGTGAGCGACGCGAGTGCCTCTGCTAACAGCAAGACACGCCTGCAGCGCCTCTCCTGGGCTCGTATCCATAGCGGATGGACTGAAAGACGACTGGGAAACCGTGGCCTGCTCAGATGAGTCCCGATTTCAGCTGGTAAGAGCTGGTGGTAGGGTTAGAGTGTGGCGCAGATCCCACGAAGCCACGGAATCAAAGTTGTCAACGAGGCACTGTGCAAGCTGGTAGTGGCTCCGTAATGGTGTGGGCTGTGTTTACATGGAGTGGACTGCGTCCTCTGGTCCAACTGATCGATCATTGACTGTAAATGGTTATATTCGGCAACTTTGAGAAAATTTGCAGCCATCCATGGACTTCATTTTTTAAGGATGACAAAGCGCCATGTCACCGAGCCACAGTTGGTGTGAAGAACATTCAGGACATGAAACTTCCTGGCAGATTAAAATTGTGTGCCGGACCGAGACTCGAACTCGGGACCTTTGCCTTGCCTTTCGCTGGCAAGTGCTCTACTGACTGAACTACCCAAGCAAGACTCACGCCCCGTCCTCTCATCTTTAATTCCGCCAGTACGGGACGTGAGTCGTGCTTGGGTAGCTCAGTCGGTAGAGCACTTGCCCGCGAAAGGCAAAGGTCCCGAGTTCGAGTCTCGGCCCGCCACACAGTTTTAATCTGCCAGGAAGTTTCATATCAGCACACACTCCGCTGTAGAGTGGAAATTCCATTCTAGAAACATTCAGGACAGTTCGAGCGAATTATTTGGCCACCCTGATCACCCGATATGTATCCCATTGAACAGGTACATAATTGAAAGGTCAGTTCATTCCCGAAATCCTGCGCTCGAAACACTTTCACAGTTATAAACGGGTATATCGGCGGCATGGCTAAATATTTCTGCAGGGGACTTCTGCCTTGTTGAGATCATGCCACGAGTTGCTGCACTACGTCGGGCAAAAGGAGGTCTGACACCATATTAGGAGCTATCCAATGCCTTTTGTAACTCAGTTTAGTGTTAAATGAATTGAGTTTCCTTATTCCTAATAAAGCATTGAAGCATCTCTATATACGTCGCTTCATTGACTTTCAGGGTTGATACTCACTTTCACATTTCTGAACAGCATCACTTAGGAGTCGGTGCTCTCATAAATTAATACTGAGAGAATGATCAACAGAGTTCTATGTCCTGGCAGGGTCGCCATGTGCAATGTACCTGTTAAATTATATAGTTAGCATGGCTGATGCAAAGTCAGATTTCGCATATCAGAGGCCGCCTTGATTGATGAAAACAATTTCCCTTGGCAGTTCCTTTCGTGGAGCTAATTTTACTGACCTATGTGATAGGACTGCTTGCAGGACAAGCGCTTTTGGCTTTGGAGCAGTGAGGACTGTGTCTCGCGTGTCAGAGTGATGTTGGCGACCCTTATTTAAACTGACTTTACACGTTTAACGGCGCAGAGAATTAATCCCAACATGACAGTAAAAGTTTCTAATTAAATCCGCGGACCAGTACGGCAGCGTAATTTGTTTCGCTCGCCGCACATCGCAGAGTTTCGTGGATTCAGACGGAGCACGCCGCGAGTGTGACTTCCACTAGGCGCCGCGGCTGCTCCGACGCACGGGCGAAAGGAACGTTTCAAATTGGGTGCTGTCTGAAAACAAATAAGCTGCACATGTATTCAGTCAGGTGTTGATAAGATTTCGAAGCGGTTCCAAAAATGACAATTCGCCTTAAATGCTCAGAAATATAAAAATTTGCTCTTTACACAATGCTACTAGGGTAAGTCAATTATTATCCGCAAAGTAGTTATAAAATTTTATTGTAATCAAATAGGAAACTTAGAAGAACATCATTTTTCGACATAATCTCCTTGAGTTTCAACGCACTTGGTCCATCGTTGTACAAGCTTCCTGATGCCCTCACAGAAGAAGGTTTTCGGTTGAGCTGCGAGCCAGGAATGCACAGCTTCTTTCACTGCTTCGTCCGAGGCAAATCGACGGCCCCTTAATGCCTGTTTGAGAGGACCAAACAAGTGATAGTCGGAAGGGGCAAGATCGGGACTATATGGAGGATGATCCAGTACTTCAAATTTGAGTTTCTGGAGCGTTTCAGCGGTGTGGGCAGCAGTATGCGGACGGGCATTGTCGTGCAACAACACAGCACCTTCTGACAGCAATCCTCGGCGTTTGCTTCGAATTGTAGGCTTTAGCCTGGCAGTAAGCATCTCACTGTTAACGTTCACTGTTTATTATTGTTCCCCTTTTCCCATAATGTTCCAGTATTGGACCTTGTGCGTTCCAAAAAACCGTAAGCATCAGTTTGCCTGCGTCGGTTGGGTCTTGAACTTTTTCTTGCACGGCGAATTAGGATGTTTCCATTCCATACTCCGCCGTTTACTCTCCGGCTCGTAATGATGGATCCATGTTTCGTCACCAGTAATGATCCTGTCTAAGAAGTTGTCCCCTATGCAACTATGTGAGTTGTTTTGGGACCTATCTTGCACAAACATTATGAAACCCAAGTCTGTTGTGAACGATTTGGTAGGCAGAACCGTGACTAATCTGCAGACCATGTGCTCACTTCGCCAATAGTTAATCGTCTGTCTAAGAGAATGATACCATGTGAACGCCCAATGGTTTCTTCATTTGTGGCGGTAAACGGTCGTCCGGGTCCTTCATCGTGCGTAACACTTGTGCGACCATTTCGAAATTTTTCAATCCATTCGTAGGCACTCTGTTGTGGCAAAACACTGTTCCCGTACTATACCGAAAGTCTGCGATGAATTTCGGCCCCTGATGCGCCTTCCGACCACAAAACACGGATCACTGAACGTTGCTCTTCTTTGGTGCAAATAGACAGCGGAGCAGCTATGATTAACAGCACGGCAGCGATAACGAAACTAACCTAGCAGTTTGAAAATTGCAAAGATATAACAACAAATAAACAAAGCATGCGCCATCAACGCAAAACGACAGTACTACCAAAATAAACAAAAATATAACTAAATTGAGGATAATAATTGACTTACCCTCGTAAAACGTAGAATCTTATGACTACGATTACAAGGAGGCACCACTGCAACCAGTCAGATCACGCAAATACCTCGGTGTAACAGTTTGTAAGGGGCTCTGGACCGGTTGGAAAATCCCTGTCTTAAACAACGTAAAATTTATTCATATAAACCGCACCTTCTCTCAGATACTATTCAAACAAAAATTCGAAAAAATTTACGTTTAGTTCAAACATTTCTAACCACTTTAACAGAGAGATTTCAAAAAGTAGTAATTAGTTTAAAGTCAATTTATGTAAATTTAGGAACGGGGAAAAAATATACTTTATTCTTAAAGAAATACAGCTTAGAGGAAACAGCCATTAAAGTTGTAAATAGATCCCTGCTCCATATGCACGAACAGCTGCCAACAGCAGAGGGCCTATGACACTACCATGGGGAACGCCAGAAATCACTTCTGTTTTACACGATAAATTTCCGTCAATTACTATGATCTGTGACCTCTCTGACAGGGTATCACGAATCCAATAATGGAGGCCAATACTACCCCCACATAAAACACCTGTCATTAATGGCAGCTTACATGTCAGGGGATGAAAATTGTTTTTGCCTGTATCACTGCTTCTATGGGAGCTAGGAGATTATAAACCTCACAGTGCTCAAGCTTGAGAAGTTTGCTGTTTGTGTGCCAAATTTGGTTAAATGCGATCTAGGCATTTGGGAAGAGATACCAGACATACAGATATACACACTGAATTTCATATAAAATAGATACACAATAATTTACAGCTGGTATACATACTACTTGGTATCTCTGAATCAAGACTGTGATGTTCAGAACCTCCCCAGTTCACATAGTGAACCAACTTTAATCACTTGAAGTCTTCTGGTCCACACTGTATACTAGTTACGTTCCTTTCAGAGTATTCTGATGCAATAGCTCCATATTTAACAATAAATAACAATAATAATGTCGTGTGACGACGGCCTCCCGTCGGGTAGACCGTTCGCCTGGTGCAAGTCTTTCGATTTGACGCCACTTCAGGGACTTGCGCGTCGATGGGGATGAAATGATGATGATTAGGACAACACAACACCCAGTCCCTGTTTATAAACGCTCGCTCAACAATAGATCCGTACCCAAAGATTGAAAAGTTTCACAGGTCACACCAATATTCAAGAAAGGTAAGAGGAATAATCCACTAAATTACTGACCCATATGTAGCAGGATTTTGGAACATATATTGTGTTCGAATTACCTCGCAGAGAACGGTCTATTGACACACAGTCAACACGGATTTAGAAAACGTCGTTCTTGTGAAATAAAACTAGCTCTTTACTCACACGAAGTGCTGAGTGCTATTGACAAGGGATTTCAAATTTATTCCGCATTTCTAGATTTCCAGAAAGCTTTTGAACTGTACCACACAAGCAGCTTGTAGTGAAATTCCGTGCTTATGGAATATCGTCTCTGATATGTGAGTGGATTCGTGATACCCTGTCAGAGAGGTCACAGTTCATAGTAACTGACGGAAAATTATCGCGTAAATCAGAAGAGACAAAAATGTTCAAATGTGTGTGAAATTTATGGGACTTAACTGCTAAGGTCATCAGTCCCTAAGCTTACACACTACTTAATCTCAATTATCCTAAGGACAAACACACACACCCATGCCCGAGGGAGGACTCGAACCTCCGCTGGAACCAGCCGCACAGTCCATGAATGCAGCGCCTAACACCGCTCGGCTAATCCCGCGCGGCAACAGAAGAGATTTCTGGCGTTCCCCAAGGTAATGAAAAACTAGACAACAATTCCAGACAGCTTAGTGAACAGATTACAGCCGTTGCCGGCAATGTCAAGATACAAAAGAACAATTACGTGAGGAAATTAAGGCTTATGGTAGGAAAAGTAGTGAAGAAATTAGATCTGTTGCTCAAGAATTAAGGAATATGCAAGCAGCTGCAACAGAATCACTTAGAGACGAAATTAGTGCAGTCGGTAAACAATGCTCTGAAAACGCAACACAGTTACGCGACGAGTTTAAATTAATATCAGCAGAACTTTCACGCACACTGGATGCAAAAGTAGACGCGAAATTTGACCAATAGAACAGTCAAATTGACGAACTTTTTAATCACCACCTACAAAACAGTGAAACGCGTTACCGTAAATTCATACAGGAACAAAATAAAGTAAAACGACAAGTCATGGAAACAATTACCGCACAGAGACAGGAAGATAAACGCAAATTGTTTACGAAAGCAAAAACATACGTAGAGAACAATATTGCTACAGTATCAGACGAAATTAATACTATCAAACAATTGAACACCGAATTGCGTGATGAAATTTCCGATCTTAAATCAAAAACAGATACACACATAGTAGACTTTCAGACAGTGACCGACAGACTAGAGCAATTAGAACTAATACAGGATTCCGATGTCATCAAAGCAGACGTTAAAAAGTTGAACGAAACCACACGTAAAATACAAAAACAAATTAATGCTTGTGATAATAAAAACGATGATCAGGTAAAAATACTGACTGAAAAATATGATGAATTGGCCAGTCGTATTGACGTTATCGAAAGTAATAATGACACCAAATCAGACGATACGTCACCAGTTTCGTTTAATCAAACACCCGAATTCCAAAATTTACAGCAGACGATCAGTGAGATAGATTCGTCCAATAATACATTACGTAGAAAATTGTCGACTTTACAGCAAGAGGTGACAGAGATGAAAAAAGGTTTCAGTCAAAACACGTTACAGCATACGGCACATTCCGAACATTTGTCACACTCACACAGCCAGTATAATTTAGGTAATTTACAGAGAGAACGTGAGTTAGATTCCGAACAGTCACAGACAAATAGATTCTCATACAATCCTGAACCTGTTCAAGCATTCCGAGACGATAATTTTGATTACAAGCAATTTTTATCCGTAAGAAAATCTAAGGTATTTAAAAATGACAGAGCACAGGTACACGCTTTGAACTGGATACGTCGATTTATTTTTGTTCTTTCACCAGCTTGGCCTGTAATGCAGAAACTTGAATTAGCATGGATACAACAATTTGTTTTTGAATTTTCACCGCCATTGCCTGTAACGCAAAAGCTAAAATTTATTTGTAGCGCGTAGTTGACCTCAGGGGATTCATTACGCTTCGATGAATATGTGCCGTAGCGTGCACAGGGCCCCGAGCCGTAGTAGTGCTATTTCATCTTTAGTTTTCTGCACTGCTGCCTTCTCTTCTATTATCCTTTATATCTATTAAAACAGCTCTTCAACTATCGCTCTATCTAGGATTAAGAATGAGTAAAGAAAACCCGATAAGACAAGTTTTACCGAAAGTGACATTTTTCATTAGACCCTCCAGAAATGACAACCACGAGAACTTTAATACCAGACAAAATTTTTAATCATCAGTATGTACAAAGTTTCAGCAATCGCAAACACATTTTGGTAACAATAGAGGTTTTTCTCCGCAACAGCAACAAAACCAACCGGTTAGCATACCTAACCAACAATGTAATGCACAAGGTCAACCAAGCTTTAATGTTTCGCCGCCTACACGTATAGCGTCGGCTCCAACAAATAGTAACGCACAGCAACAAGGGAATCAGTACGTACAGAAAACACACTATTTCAATTCCTATCGCAATGCACCGTATAGAAATGACTATCATGACAGACGTAAAAGTAATGAACACAATTATCAGCGTACATTTAATAACAGTCGGTCTTATCAGCAGCAAGAACATCCGCAACAACATATTATCATGAATGAACCAGACAGTAGATATCATCCAGAACGTAATACGTCAGGAAGAAATAACAGAACAGTACAAATAGTTGAAATGCCATAGCATCCTCCCGAAAATAATAGCACGTCAGATAGAATTTGACTAGATACAGTACAGGTTGCATCTTCCAGCAACGCAAGCAATACTTCAGATACACAAAATCTTGTTTACGAAAATGTTATTTGAGACATGCTTTGTTGAATGCACCACTTTTATCGCACCCAGATCTTACTAGAAATTTTTCCATTGCCACCGACAGTTCTAACACCGCTTTAGGCGTATATATTTTTCAGGAAATTGAAGAAGATGGCACTACAGTAATTAAAAACATAGCCTTTGCGAGTCGCATTCTGTCATCTGCTGAACGTAATTATTCTGTTACAGAACTTGAAACATTATGTGTTGTATGAGCATTTACGAGATTTCGGCATTTTCTTTATGGAAGACATACCACCGTTTACACAGGCCATAGAGCGATACAGTTTTTACTTGTAATTTCCGACAATGGATCACAGTTTCGATCTGCTATATGGACACGTATGTTACGAGCTAGAAACATTTCTCCGATCTATATATCCAGGTACCATGCTTCTTCGAACCGTTGTGAACGATTAATGAAAGAAATTGGTACACTGTGTAGAATATACTGCCATAAAAGACATGTTGATTGGGACACATACATACTCTCATTCCAGGATGTAATTAATTCCATACCAAATGAATCTACTATACTATCTCCGTCTGTTATACTGAAAAATGTTGAACCATCTAACAAAATTAAAGAATTAGTAACCTTTCCTACATTTCGTCGACTACGACACCATGAAATAATTGACATTGCGCTGAACAACATCAAACGTGCCGCAGAGCGCCGGAGAAGACAGCAAAAACAGTTTTGTACATGCCGTGACTTTCACATTGGACAGAAGATATTAGTACGAACACACTATTTATCCAACAGAGGAAAGAGTAGATGCAGTAAATTTGAGCTTCTATACTCAGGTCCATATCGAATTCGCAGCATTCCTCACCACAATGTAGTACACGTCGAAACTTTGAAAACCAGAAAAACCAAAGGGAACCACCACGTCTCCAACGTCAAACCTTTTATTGAATGAACGTACTTTATGATTTATCACACTGTAATGCCATTTCCTAATTTTTTTATGACCACTTATGCAATTATATTTACATGAACACTTACTGATGATTATCGTATTTTTTCTTGGCAAGTGCCCGGCAAGGTAAGGTTAGCACGTCGCTCTTCTTGTCGTTACACATCAGACCGTGCATATTTTTCCAGATGAACTTACACATATTATGACCACTTATGCAATTATATTTATGTGACTACTTACTGATGATTATCGTATTTTTTCTTGGCAAGTGCCCGGCAAGGTAAGGTTAGCAGGTCGCTTTTCTTGTCGTTACACATCAGACCGTGCACATTTTTCCAGATAAACTTACGTATTTTATGAATAATTATGCAATTCTATCTAGTGACATATTAATTTTATCAAATTTTTTCTCCATTAAAGTCTTCAATTCTCGCCTCTATTAACTACACAACATACAAGCTGAACACAAAGAAGGTCACTTTTCTTGCCGTTATATATCAGACCGTGTACATTTTGCATTTTTATGTATGTATGATTGTTTTACTGTTTTGTTTGTATGCACTATGAAATATTTAAGATATAACAAACACCACTTGACTTTGACATTTTTGCCTAATGATATCTCAACATCGTGACTATTTTTACATTTTTTTGCTGCTACATTGTGATACACTTTGTACATTTTTGCCTCTGAACACTGTCTATGTTTTCGACATATTACGTTTTCTGTCATGCTATGCTGTATGCTCCATTATGTTACTATAAACCAGTTTTTATTTAGTGGATATATGATTTAAATGCAAGACATTAATCTTTGTTCATCATCTTCAGAAAGAAATAACCTGTCAAAGAAATAAATTAAACAGAAATGGGAATTTCACCTTCGGAATGAACGAAAGAAGATGCAATACCTCGTCACGAAGAGTAAATGGATCAGAATTAACAAGCATTAACAAGAATATACTATACACATAGTAGAATAGCAGTATTAACTAATTTTTTCTTTCAGAATAAGAGGCGATTGATGCAGGCTGTCAGACAGAACTACACATCTGAGTTTTAGTGATGAAATATGCTAGAAATAAGGAATAGTTGTATAATGAATAATGAAGCGACTTTTTTGCAGATGATAATGAATGATGATGAATAGTGATGAAGAGTATGCTACTATGGATAATGAAGTTTTTCTTTACAGGTGATGATAATAATGGAGTTATAGTGATATGAATTATGAAGTTTTTCTTTGCAGGTGATGAAGTTTTTCTTTGCAGATGAGGATAATGTTGAAGTTTATGTATTTATACTATGTAGCTATTTAAGTATTTGTTGCAGTTCGTTTTGACAGTATGTCTTATGTCGCATGGTATGATGACTGAAGGTTTTGGAAAGGACAGCTAGAGAACATATATATTTAATACACATTTCATTACCTGTTAATTCGAAGTTCACTACTTTTCAGCATAACATGCGTTTCTTCTTTCAGTTTAATAATCCATTTTGTATTTTTTGCAGGAGAAATTATTCATGAAATTAATGTGCTATAAGCAGTTGGTCATTAAACCTGTGTCATTTATGAATGTGATCACATATACTCTACTTGTTTTATAACCTTGCTACAGCTGACTCATGACGAATGACGTTACACATCTTCATTTGCAGCAATAACTGAAAAGCAAATATTGTTATGCCCCAGTAATTAATTATCGATCTCAACGCTGCATTGCTAGCACAAAAAAAAGAGAGTTCTGAGTAATTCTGAGTAATGTTTCTAGTCACAGACGTTGAATAATAGTTACAGTATGTTACATTTTCAATATGTTCTATGTCACTGGAATATTAGTTCTGAGTAATATGTCATTTGAATGATGAATTCTGAGTAATACTGAATAATGTTTTCTAGTCACAGACGTTGAATAATAGTTACAGTATGTTACATTTTCAATATGTCCTATGTCACTGGCATGATCAGTTCTGAGTAATACTGAATGATGCTTTGTAATAATGCATAAATACTATTCCCATAATTTCTGTAAATAATATTTTGTTATACTCTATAAATGCTATGCCAGTAATTGACTCTCATTTTGAATAACTTCTGAATAATACCGAATAAGGTTTTATAAAAGTATAACAATAAATTGTAACTGGACAATGATTGCCAATAATTATTTTAAATATGTCGTATGTCCCTTGAATGATGAAAAATGTTTTGTACTATTCAATACTTGCTATATGTTTTGTAACTGGCCAATGAGTGCCAATGATTACTATAACTAAGTGAATTATGTTAATACTATGCCATTCATTAGCTCCTGTTTTGAATGATGACTTCTGATGGTTTGTAACTGGTCAATGAGTGCCAATGTTCTCTGTAAACAGATTACTTATGAACATTATTCTGTAATACTTCATACATGGTACAGAAATGTTCAGTAACTGGGCGATGAGTGCCACCAATTACTCAAATCAGTTGTTAGACTAGTGTAATTCTCAATGAAGACTATTATGTGACTTAATGTCCTTCACCTTCTGACCTAATTACCAGAAATTACTGCAATATTCGTTTGTCCTGTCTATCCTCATGATCATGGAGCACTATATTTGGATTTTGCACTAATTCTACGTTGGTGTACCTTACAAGAACGTGGTGTTGACACGACACGCTGTCCTCCACCTTGAGCGATGGAGATGTTATTATGGTCCCACTGTTTGGTGTACCTAATGTGCTACCAAAATGATAACATGGAATATTACTACGACATTTCAGTGTCTTGGCTACACTGATTAATACTTCAAGGAAAATAAGTTCAGATTGTCTCACTTGGTGTTGTGCTTCTGTAGAAAGTTACGGACTTTCAGTGCAGCTGCGTGCAACCTAAAGTGCTACAACCATGATGCAATCCTTCCCTTTCCTTTCCTTGTTCTTGTAAAATGCTAAAGACTTATACAGTGCGTGTGCACTTCATTTCATTTGTTAACAAGATCAGTTGTCCTAAAAATGCTAAAGACTTTTACAGTGCATGTGCACTTTATTTCACTCCCTGATATGTTCTGTACTACAGTGCGTGTGCACTTTTGTCATTTTGTTAACATGATTTGTATTCATTTTGTGATTTGCTAATATGTTCTGAACTACAGTGCGTGTGCACTTTATGTCATTTGTTAATATGAATTGTACTCATTCCGTATACATTTTGTGATTTGCTGATATGTTCTGAACTACAGTGCGTGTGCACTTTTTGTCATTTGTTAATGTGATTTGTACTCATTGAGTATACATTTTGTCTTTGCTTGATATGTTCTGTACTCAGTGCATGTGCACTATATTTTATTTCATGTTCTGCACATGTATATATGTATATATTCTGTGATTGTAAAGTTAGTTAATTAAGAAAAATTTGTTGCTCATGGCAAGTCCAATTGACTCACCATCGCTGCCAAATTTTTGTTCCCCGAGTGGAGGGTTATGTAAGACGTATGCGTTGCCGGCGATGGGCGAGGCATGGCAGAGTCTCTGACCAGAGAGTAGTAGGTAGTATATTAACTGTCATTAATTTAAAAAAATGCCCCAATAATAATTTTTATAATATAAAGTAACTTTTTTTAAAGAAAAGCTTTCATTTCAATTTAAAGAATATTTCCAATGCATGATCATTCCTTCCAAGAATCAGAAAAAAATATACGCCAGCATTGCACGAAGCTGTGTCGAAAAATTTCTACATAAGAGCAGATATATTTGCAGGTTTTATTGAGGTAAGAATTTTTCCTTTTTTTTTTATTCAGAATACAGGGCCGAGGCGCAGCGCTGCTGTCGTCATAAAATTTACCAGGTTATTGAATTTTTTTTTATTATTTCGGTGTTTAGGAATAGAATTTTGTGGTTACATTAAATGTGAATACATTTCAGCATAGAGATCATAAATGGGAGCCAATTTTGTTCAGAGTTTACAATATTTTAAAAATTCATTTTATTGATATTTTCGTGGGGAGTTTACGTATGGTTCATATTCTTAAATATAAATAATTCTGTGGGGAGGTTACAACACGTAATTTAGAATTGTTACAGACGACAGTACTTCAGCTCTGGATATTAACAGTGTTACCAAGCCTTACGGAGAGAAATTGCAAACGTCCCTTTACATTTTTACTTCCTGCCATACGTACACTGAGGAGCCAAAACATTATGACCACTGCGCATCGCGACGTTGTAAGTTTTGCCTGGTAGCGCTGAGGGCACGTGACGCGGTAAGAGAAGTACAGGATCATTATAATTAAACTTTCAAAACGCTGTAGAAGTAACACCACTGGTCAGAATGACGCCAAAGTTCAACGCAATATTATCATAAAAGGGGGAAAACGTATGTTTGTGTTGTTGTTGTGATCTGTCCTGAGACTGGTTTGATGCAGCTCTCCATGCTACCCTATCCTGTGCAAGCTTCTTCATCTCTCAGTACTTACTGCAACCTACATCCTTCTGAATCTGCTTAGTGTATTCATCTCTTGGTCTCCCTCTACGATTTTTACCCTCCACGCTGCCCTCCAATGTTAAATTTGTGATCGCTTGATGCCTCAGAACATGTCCTACCAACCGGTCCCTTCTTCTTGTCAAGTTATGCCACAAACTCCTCTTCTCCCCAATTCTATTCAATCTAATCTTCAGCCTTCTTCTGTAGAACCACATTTCGAAAGCTTCTATTCACTTCTTGTCCAAACTATTTATCGTCCATGTTTCACTTCCATACATGACTACACCCCATACAAATACTTTCAGAAACGACTTCCTGACACTTAAATCTATACTCGATGTTAACAAATTTCTCTTCTTCAGAAACGATTTCCTTGCCATTGCCAGTCTACATTTTATATCTTCTCTACTTCGACCATCATCAGTTATTTTGCTCCCCAAATCGCAAAAATCGTTTACTACTTTAAGTGTCTCATTTCGTAATCTAATTCCCTCAGCATCACCCGACTTAATTCGACTACATTCCATTATCCTCGTTTTGCTTTTGTTGATGTTTATCTTATATCCTCCTTTCAAGACACTGTCCATTCCGTTCAACTGCTCTTCCAAGTCCTTTGCTGTCTCTGACAGAATTACAATGTCATCGGCGAACCTCAAAGTTTTTATTTCTTCTCCATGGATTTTAATACCTACTCCAAATTTTTCTTTTGTTTCCTTTACTGCTTGCTCAATATACAGATTGAATAACATCGAGGAGAGGCTACAACCCTGTCTCACTCCCTTCCCAACCACTGCTACCCTTTCATGCCCCTCGACTCTTATAACTGCCATCTGGTTTCTGTACAAATTGTAAATAGCCTTTCGCTCCCTGTATTTTACCACTTCCACCTTTAGAATTTGAAAGAGAATATTCCAGTCAACATTGTCAAAAGCTTTCTCTAAGTCTACAAATGATAGAAACGTAGGTTTGCCTTTCCTTAATCTTTCTTCTAAGATAAGTCGTAAGGTCAGTATTGCCTCACATGTTCCAATATTTCTACGGAATCCAAACTGATCTTCCCCGAGGTCGGCTTCTACCAGTTTTTCCATTCGTCTGTAATGAATTCATGTTAGTATTTTGCAGCTGTGACTTATTAAACTGATAGTTCTGTAAATAACCCTGTATTCACCTGACGAAAAGTCTTCTTCCTCCTGCCACCGAACTTCACTAATTCCCACTATATCTAACTTTAACCTATCCATTTCTCTTTTTAAATTTTCTAACCTACCTGCCCGATTAAGGGATCTGACATTCCACACTCCGATCCGTAGAACGCCAGTTTTCTTTCTCCTGATAAGGACGTCCTCTTGAGTAGTCCCCGCCCGGAGATCCGAATATGGGTCTATTTTACCTCCGGAATATTTTACCCAAGAGGACGCCATCATCATTTAACCATACAGTAAAGCTGCATGTCCTCGGGAAAAATTACGGCAGTAGTTTCCCCTTGCTTTCAGCCGTTCGCAGTACCAGTACAGCAAGGCCGCTTTGGTTAGTGTTACAAGGCCAGATCAGTCAATCATCCAGACTGTTGCCCCTGCAACTACTGAAAAGGCTGCTGCCCCTCTTCAGGAACCACACGTTTGTCTGGCCTCTCAACAGATACCCCTCCGTTGTGGTTGCACCTGCGGTTCGGCCATCTGTATCGCTGAGGCACGCAAGCCTCCCCACCAACGGCAAGGTCCATGGTTCATGCGGGGAGGGGAAAACGTATGGGAGAAAAAAAATAGTGCGAAAATTGATCAACAGATAGCGCTGTACCTATTAGAATACATAAAGTGTAACACCTGTCATGCGCACGACCCACTGAAGTTGGGATAAACACCCCGGGTACACGGCTTTTTCTCCTTTCGCGTCTGCGACGTTCGCCATGACTGTCTCAATGCAGCATCGCGCTCTGGTTGTAAAGCTGAATTAGAAGAATGATGACTGTGAATACGTCGCTCTGCAGAAGTTCCGGACACTGTAGGGTTTGAAAAAAGTCGATGGCCCGATGACTGCCGTGGGTCTGGAGAAAATGATTCGGAAATTCGAAAATACGGGCCGTTTTGGTGTAGAACCTGGTAGAGAGAGGAAACGAATTGATTAGACGTCAGTGGAAGCAGTGATCGGCCCCTTCCGCCAGATGTTCGAGTCCTCCCTCGAGCATGGGTGTTGTTCTTAGCATAACTTAGTGTAAGTTAGTTTACGTAGTGGGTAAGTCTAGGGACCGATGACCTCAGCAGTTTGGTCCCTTAGGAATTCACACACATTTTAACATTAAATAAAAAGCTGGTTGGCCTCTGTAATAAAAAAAAAACTGAAAGGAACAACAACGAACTTGAACGGATGTCATGCGACGTCCGCAACGACCAAAATGCAAAAAGAAACAAAAGGTCGCAGGTTCGAATCCTGCCTAGGGCATGGATGTGTGTGATGTCTTTAGGTTGGTTAGGTTTAAGTAGTTCTAAGTCTAGGGGACTGATGACCTCACATGTTAAGTCCCATAGTGCTTAGAGCCATTTGAACCACCTTTGCAAACGTGTAGCTGTGGAACATGCTGTTTCTCGATTTCAACTTGTTGCAGAAAACGGTGGACAGCATACTGAACGTATTTTGCGCCAGTCACACGGAAATTACTAATCCGATTTTGTGTTGATTGATGCTTTTTATGCGGTTTTTGGCATCAGGACGATTAAAAACCGATTTTTTCCATCCGATGTGATTTGACCTTGCCATGGTGGATGGGCGTACGTAACTAACAGTATCACACCTGTACACCCATGCACGCTGAGTAGTACAGTTTGCGTAACGTCAAACGTACACCTTAGGCATTGTCGTATGATTCATCTGTCATTTGTAGTCGACCACTATTAAATTACGATGCTTACAGCGCCATCTACTGCTACATATTGTAACTATT
Organism: Schistocerca nitens; assembly: GCF_023898315.1. NCBI lineage: Eukaryota > Metazoa > Arthropoda > Insecta > Orthoptera > Acrididae > Schistocerca > Schistocerca nitens. The sequence goes on from NC_064622.1 coordinate 99,961,646, forward strand.
TATTTTTCTTTTCCCATACGTTTTTCCCCTTCTGCGATAGGATTCCGTTGCAATTGGACGTCATTCTGACCAGTGGTGTTACTTCTACAGCGTTTTGAAAGTTTAATTATTATCACCCTGTATATGAGAGGACCAGAGACGACTGGGGAACCAATCTAGCGACGACAAGTGGCGCAAATGCGTAAATCCGCCGACTTAGCGACTTTGACGAAAGCCGGACTATTGCGGTCCAGTGGCTGGGAGCGCGCATTTCAGAAACGACGGAGTTGGTCGACTGTGAGCGTGCTACTGTCGTGACCGTCTATGGTAAGTGGTTGAAGAATACCGAAACCACGAGTAAGCATCATGGAATTAGACGTTCATGCCTCAACATAGAACACAGGGATCGGAGGGTTGCCCGCTTTCTAAAGCGGAATAGTCGGCGACTTGTGGCAGATCTGACGTCAGAGTACAGTGCTGGCGCGGGCACAAGTGTCTTGGAGCACACCGTTCAGTGAACAGTGTCGAACATGGTGCTCTGCAGTAGACGACCCCTATGAGTTCCCACGTTGACCCAACAACATTCGGGAGGACGACGGTTCAATCCCGTCTCCGGCCATCCTGATTTAGGTTTTCCGTGATTTCCCTAAATCGTTTCAGGCAAATGCCAGGATGGTTCCTTTTAAAGGGCACGGCCGATTTCCTTCCCAATCCTTCCTTAACCCGAGCTTACGCTCCGTCTCTAATGACCTCGTTGTCGACGGGACGTTAAACACTAACCACCACCACCACCCAACAACATAGTCAGTTATGATTACAGTGGGCACAGGATAAAAAAAATGGCTCTGAGGACTACTGGACTTAACATCTGAGGTCATCAGTCCCTTAGAACTTAGAACTACATAAACCTAACCATAGCAGCAGCGTGGTTCCGGACTGAAGCGCGTAGAGCCGCTCTGTCACCGCGGCCGGCCCATCACTCGTGCACCGACTATAATACCACGTTCAAATTCACTTAAATCTTGATTACCTGCTATTGTAACAGCAGTAACCGATCTAACAACTGCGCCAGACACTTGTCTTACATAGGCGTTGCCGACCGCAGCACCGTGTTCTGCCTGTCCGCATATCTCCGTATTTGAATACGCATGCCTATACCAGTTTCTTTGGCGCTTCAGTGTATTTGAAGCAGGAAACATGGTGGGTGTACTTGGGATAATGTAGTTTCAGTGCACTTACGAAAAACGTAATCAGCATTCTTTATATGAATCACTTCACTTATTTTTCCATGAAAATGACAAAAATGTATTTGAGTTTGTATCCTTTTTCGTGGATTTCATTGCAATCTCCGAATGATAACATTTCCCGTTATTTCGAACAACTTCTGTAATTGTAACTAACGAAATTAATGTATGCAACAGTGTGTGAATTGTTAAGGAGAGTATATAAGACCTGAACTGTGAGAGTATATAAGACCTGAACTGTGCGACATAATGTCCAATGAATTTGTCTACACCTGAAATTGTCTTTAACTTTTGACGTTAATACAGAATCGCGGTGTTAACTGGCCGTCATCACTCGGGAATGTAGGGGAAGAATCAACTGCAGCGGAGCAACGAAAAGAAGTTAAGTTCCCGCGAATTTATTTTTTCTTTTCTTTTCTTTTGCGAACAATCTGAGTAACTCCAATCTAACTTTAAGAACTTTTGTTTCATCTACTATTTTCAAGATTAAAATTTACTTTAATTTACTTTTATCTGACGATCATGATACCTAGTAAGGCGGATAAACTGCACTTTTCAACGTGTTTCTCATACACCCTGACATCAGAAATTCGGCACGCTTAACGCCCGAATGCACGACCCGTGTTCCTATGGCCTTAGGGTAAATCCAATCTCTGATAAAGCCTGGCCGCGCTCATCTCTAGCTGCTAGCGGACCGAGCAGATTCCGCGATTGTATCGAGGCAACCGGCCGGCTGCCTCTGTGACAGGAAACTGCACGCCACGCCGCGCCGCGCAGCCCTCCCCTCCCCGCCCCGCGCGAAGCGTCGAGACACGTCATGTCACGTCACGGCGTGGTGCAGCGCGCAGCCGCTAAGCCGTCCGATGACGTCACAGCTCCACGGCCACGGCACATCATCCTCGGGCTGCGCATCCACAGCGGGGCGGGCACAGGCCACGCAGTGACTACAGGTGAGTCATTCGAGGTCCCGAAGCCCTACTGCACTGTTTCCAGAGGGAGTATGAGCACACATAGGAATCAGGAAGACAGGCGTGCAGATTTCCCGGGTGGCCTAGCGCTGTCAGCGCTGAAACAACCGATTTTATGTTTATCGATTTTTTTTAAATGCTAGTTTAACCGTACTATTTCTTATTCCATCCGTAATAAATGTATAAATCGTACAAATATTGAAAATATTTGACTCCTTCACTTTCAAGGTACATAGAATCAAAATATTAAATTAAACAGGCAAATAAAAAAAAACTTTGTGCTTAGTGCGTCCTCCGTGCACTGTTTTTCTCGAAAAGTCATGAATGGTTGCCCATTGCAAAAAATCACAATATTCTCCTATTGATTCTAACTTTTTGAAACGCTGTTCAAAAATCATGATGTAATAGGGGATCATACCATTATTCGGACATTACGAGGAGTGAGAGTTACAGGATGAAAATTAGGGTTGAAGAACTCGATTTTTCGTGTGTATTTATCCGTTTCCAAGGGTTACAAGCAGATAAAGGAACGTTACGTAGCCACATGCAACAGGTCAGCTGCTTTCTATTCTTATAGTAAACTATAAATTAATTGTTAAGTTTTAAGTTTTTTTTTAATATTATGTCGCAAGTTTGTTGTAGCTTCTTCTGTTTTTACTCTTTTAAAGAAAATGGAGGAGTGCAATTCATTGATACCGCACTTCCAGACTGGGGATGGTGCCATTCGCTGACACAATGTATGTCCTACGATGACAGTGAGAAACTACCATATAGACCAGATGGCTACAAGTCTGGCACATGAATGTACATGCATACCATGTAATAGGCGCCACCAAATGGTAATACGTACGTATTTTGTTATCTCAGCAGTGGTGTACCTGTTGTTATGCCATGAGTTCGTTGCTCAGTTCTGTCGGCACTGTTATTAAAATGGCACTGATCGCTTTTCTCATTTTCTGTAATATAGTAATATTTCAAAGCTATGCAAATTTTACGAATAAAAATTACTCATTCTTTAAGGCTTATGAAATGAGTTCATTGTTAGGAAGCTAACAGTAGCCCAAAGAGAAATGGAAAGGTCAATGTTGCATTACACACACAAAAAAAAAAAAAAACACACAGGAAGAAAGCAGTTGAAATAAGACGAAGGTCACCGACATAATGGAAAGAGTAAATACATTGAAATGGCAGTGGGCTGGTCATGTTGCTCGAACAAAAGATGGTAGATAGTCTAAACAAGTCCTAGACTGGAGCTCATTTTACCAAAGAAGACCTAGAGGAAGGCCACCAGACAGATGGGACAGAGATATAAGGAATCAGTGGGATTCATTTGCCAACGGGAAGCTCAGGATCGGAATAAATGGAAGATCTTACTGGCGTGCTTTGTTACACGCCGCCTCAAAGAGGGCGCGTCATTAAGTGATAGAACTGGCTGATGATGATGATGATTATATATATGCACATGGTACCGTAACGTCGTAGCCTAAAGCGTGGTTTCCCGACTTTTTTGTTAGAGGGAATCTCGTGCGTCATGTTGTTCATATCTGCAAATGCTCTACGAGTTTCGTATTATTTCGTTGTGATTGCTTTCAATGATCTAGCGGCAATAAAGAAAGCGCAACCAATTACACAGACAACAAAAGGGTTATCTGGAAATCCAGTTCACAAAATTATCTTAATTACAAAAATAAGAAAATACGATATAATGGGTCACAATCCAAGAACTGTTGCGTATAATAAGCAAATGAAATACTTCGCATGGAAATTGTGAACGAAACGAATTTCCTTGTCCGTGTGCGCTCTTCCGCGGAGCCTCTCGTTTATGCGAGGTGCCAGAAGTTACACAGTTCGGAACACCCCGTAGTATCATAAAAGTTAATAGGTAATGCCACTGCATCACTGTTATAAAATTTAAAATATTGTAATGTAAGTATTTATTTACACGAGAAACGCAAAAACAAGCAACTAATCTTTATTTTAAAGGACTACACCGCAATTTGTTTTATTGCCAGCTTTCGGCCTTTTATGTCATTTTCAAGTATTTGATTTTTTGTCTTTAACATACATTGCAGGACACTTAACAAGTTGTCAAGCTCAAAGTTGGCCACAAATGAAGGAAAATATTGGCTCCATCCTGTAACAGATTAGTAGATCGTTTTATGTCTTTAACATATATTGGAGGACACTTACCGTATTGTCAAGGCCAAAGTTGGCCATAATATTGGGAACCAATATTTTTCTTAATTTATGGCCCGTTTTGAGCTTGATAACATGTTAACTGTCCTGCAATATATGTCAAACACATAAAATCAAATACTGTAGCCGGCCGCGGTGGTCTAGCGGTTCTAGGCGCTCAGTCCGGAACCGCGCGACTGCTACGGTTGCAGGTTCGAATTCTCCCTCGGGCATGGATGTGAGTGATGTCCTTAGGTTAGTTAGGTTTAAGTAGTTCTAAGTCCTAGGGGACTGATGACCACAGATGTTAAGTCCCATAGTGCTCAGAGCCATTTTGAACCAAATACTGTATGACTGTTGCTCGGCAACATCAAAAAACCGTCAACTAATCTTTATTTCCGCTAAGAACTTCCCACAGGTAGTTTTGGGTTTCAGGAACCATCATCGCAGAGATGAACTGTTCTGAACAACACGAAATTAATAGCTCATACATGTATTTGAATATTTCCAATAACGCGGTGTAGTCAGCACTGTCTTGTAGGCACTGCATTACGCTCAACATAGATAAACGCGTTACCTGTTTCGCGAGTAGAATACCAAAATCCTACAGCGACATTTGGCGCAAAACTTGCGTGTGTACTCGTGCCCGGCGATTTCAGCGTGTTGCACCACTCCATGACAGCTGCGCGTGTGGGTTGGCACGTGACTCGTGTGGGATGACAAAGGAGGTGCATTCCTCCCCTACACTAAGGCCGGTTGCACACACGGCGGATTTTTCCACAGCGGTCAATTGACCGTCGCCGCCGTTCCCGCAGTGGTGCACAGGAGTAAAGGTCGGAACGCACACGTCCGGGCCGTGTCAGGGCCGAGCGTCGGACGAGTGAGGGCCGTGCTCCGGTCCGTTCCTGCAGGGGCCACACATGGCCGCGGCACGTCCGTGTCTCTGTTGTTCCTTGTAGTGACTCGGACGCGGTGATCTGTGTTTCTGTTTGTGAAAGCTGTAAAACATGTTCACTAATTTTCGTAATAGCGAATTAGGACTTATAGCACTTGCTTTAGACGAAGAGGAAAAAGAACGAAGGCAAACAAGAAGAAGAAAATTATGGATCCACAGTGCCTGGGAAACAAGACCAGTAGAGGGAGAGTTTCGAACATTATTTTCTCATCTCATAGATGATGAGACTAAGTTTTATGAATATTTTAGGATGACGCAGTACACCTTCTGTGAACTTTTAAAGAAACTAGAACCAAGACTGAGAAAAAACGACACTTTCTGTAGAGTATCAGTTTCACCCAAAGAACCACTGGCTGTTTTTTTTTAAGGTAGGTTAAAGAAAAGTACACAGAACACAAATAAATAAGTATTTTTAAGGAGAGCATTTTTATTTTATTACTTTAACAATTGAAACATAAATACATAAGTTAGTAAATAATACAGTTAAATTTCTACTACCCTAAGAAAAACAAATGAGGACTATTCAGTGAATTACTTTCTGAAGCTGATGAGGATGCAGGGGAACTTGGATGATGATGGCTTTGGTTATTTATATACGAATTGTGGGTATCCCTTTGCAGGTCCAAAAGTTGCTGTGTAGGTTCTGTTGACTCGTTTTCCACAGGTGAAGGATATGATGTTGAAACAGATTTTGCTGAGGAATTGGAGGATGATGGAGTGAACTGATGGACTGATACGTCATTCATGAGTTGCTTCAGTTCAAAGTCTTGTACAACTGAAAAAGATCCTACTTTGAGTCGGGCAAGAAGAATATCCGAAAATGCATTCGGTACATTGCAACAGAAATTTCGGATATTTAGAAGAATCCTCCAGGGAGATCCTAATAACCTTACAATGATTGTGACGGCTGCGTGTGTACTTTACAACTTTATTCGAAAAATGGAAGGTTTAGGGTGGCCAAACAGAGGATGGATCAAAAGGAAACTGCTGAGGGATCCGCAAGATCATCAAATCTTTGAAACCTACATCGAATTCGTGGGAGATTAACAAACAGATGCTGCATTTGCTGTACGAGAACAACTCAAAAAATTCCTGAATTCTCCACAAGGGACTGTGGAGTGGCAAGAACATGTCGCCTTGGCGATATAACGATGACATAAACCAAACATCTGTTTGTAAAATAAAAAGTAAATAAATATATTTCGGGTATTAAAACTTGTATAGTTTTTATCTTACCTTTGGCTTGTTGATCTGTTGCAATTGTCTTCCAAACTCTGTCTTTGTATTCGATATTCCTGTAGTTTCCACTTCCCTGATCGTAAAGAACAGGAAACTTACGAACTTCTTCTATTGGTCGTTCCACATCCATGTTTTGTTCACAGAACAGTCTTGCGCAGTTGCACAGCTCACGAGACAACTCTACCGTCAGGCCGTGTCCGTCACGTGAAAAATTAAACACGACGAATCCCGCCCCGCCCGGCCCGGCCCCGGCCCGTTGACGTTCCCCGTGCACGGCCCGGTCAAGTGGGGCCCGCTACGCTACATTTGTTTTAATGGTGTACTTCGTTGTCCGGGTGACGGCCGATATTCGGACGTGTCTCGGCACGGACACGGTCCGGACGTGTGTGTCCCGACCTTTAGTCAGAGCTTGCACATTAAGGGGCTCCGGAACGCCCTATACTTGCAATGTTAAAATAACGCTTATAAATTACATCTTTCCTCACAAAGTATTTGAGGTAGGAAGTTGAACTTTTTACAGATTATTTATTGGAATATGGGCTACAACTTAACACAGGGATTTTACAAAATTTTAGTTCAGTTATTAAAGATGATTTTTTTTCAATTGTAATGAAAATTCACATATCTTGTAATTTTTTATTTATATATTCAAAAATATACAGTTTTTTGGAAAAAGGCTGTGTTAAATTATGCAGAAGGTACTGTGTAACATTTACTGAAAGTTTGAAACAAATATGTTTGGAAGATCCTTAGAAAACATGTAATTAGTATGAGAAAATAAAAGTTTTGGGAATCGAGCGACAAAGATTGGATTAACTTTTTAGTGCATTCCAGGTCCATAGGATGGATTATCTTCATCCTCAGCAAACTCCTCCTCCAGCTTCCTCTTGTTCGTCCTCCTGTTTACTCTTGCTTGTATTTCTAGACTCTTTACAGCCCTGTCTGCAGCCCGAAGGCGTTCCTTGTCTAAAGCAAGCATCGCTCGTACCATGTTAGAACCTATCTTCATTCCCATATTTCTAAATACCTTGCACCTTACAATGTAGCCATCATTGAAAGTCGCAACAGCATCATACACACCAAAGTGAAGTGTTTCTATTCCAACAAATACAGTCTTGGGGATTCTCGACCATACAACACTATTTACACTTTCATTGGGGTTTTGAGTTTTTCCGTGAATACACTTTTTCAACAGTTCAGGTGCTGCTAAGTCTCTGAAAATAGGTTTTATCACCTCCATTATTGCATGAGGCAGACTATGCTTATGAGTGTACACTTCACCAGTTAGCAATCCTTTGTTATATTTACACCAACTGTCTTCTTCTTTGGGACACAAGCTATGTTGGGGATTTTCATCGTCTTTATTGTTTACAGTAATAACACATACCTTTGGCTTTCCAACATTTCTCCTTTTCTTAAAAGCCTTCAGAGGATTTCTAATAACTTTACTTTTACTCATTATTATACTTCAACAAAACAGAGACTCAAGAAACAGAATTAATTACGAATATTTTCGAGATAACGACAGAGTAAATTAACATGAAACAATCGACAATCACACCAGCGATATATATTGAACCATCACAGGTTAGCCACAACACATACTTTATCTCACATCACTAAAATGTACCTGATGAACACGGACGTTAATTATAACACCATTTGACAGCAGTTTAACAGCGCCACAGTGGGTCACGCCCATGTAGAACACATTTCAAAAAAAATTTAAAAATAGTTGTAGTCTTCGGAATTGAATAAATTATATATCTATTAAAAGGTAATAGTCTGCAGATTCAGAAAACGGAAAAAAGTAAAAATTGAACTTCTCATGATTTTGAGCCTTTCCGGAGCCCCTTAAGCGGAAGAAAAAACGAGCGGTAGAACTGCCGTCGGCGGTAGCTGTGTGACCGCCGGCTGCCACTGGCGCCTAACGCCGCTTTCACACTATACGGTTTTGACCGTACGGCAAAAAGCCGTACGGCTGTAGGTGTGAAGAAATGTATGGCGCCTTTCACATTATACGGCGACGGCAAAATGCCGCTGCCGTGCCGTGCTGCAGCCGTGTCTTGCCACTACAACAGACGGTCGCCGTACGGCAAGTTCGACAACAGTGGCCTACGTGACTAAGTGCATGCTTTCACACTGGACGGTTTTGAGCCGTACGGCGTCGACTAGTTCGTTGTAGTGTCGTTTTATTCATTTGTGTTTATTCTTGTTTACTGAAAAGTGTAGAAGAATGGATGAAATTGATACTGAACTTTTGATAACCTTGGTGGAAGTAAGACCTGTTCTGTGGGACAAAACTCTAGATGCGTATAGAGATCGTATTGCTACAAAGAATGCTTGGCGGGAAGTTTGCGTAGCACTGAAGCAAGATTTTGATGAGATGGAAGACAAAGATAAAAATGCGTTTGGTAAGTATTTATTTAATATATTAATATTACATTTAATACGTTTTAAACAGTTTTTATTTAACGTTATAAATTTTATTCTAAAAGTAAATCGTTTGTTTATAAGTAAATTACTGCTACCAGTCACGTTTTTTTTGTTTTGTTTATATTTTGCACGACGCGTTTCGGGAAATAATTCCCATCCTTAAGTGCGTTTTTCTCTAAGTTTTCATCATGTGTGGTGTCTTTTTATGTGTCAGGTCTTGCATTCTGTTTTCTTTACTGTAATTTATAAGAGAAACACGCACAAGACCTCACAAATAAAAAAACACTACACATAATGAAAACTTAGAGAAAAAAACGCACTTGAAGATCGGAATTATTTCCCGAAACGCGTCGTACAAAATATAAACAAAACGATTAAAAACGTGAGTGGTAGCAGTAATTTATTTATAAAGAAAACTATTTACTATACAGTCGCAGGCTTTCACAAACAATCTACAAAAAGGAAAAGGCTTGTTAATTTATATCTTTGACATCTGCCATGACACGCTTCCAGCATTTGTCATAAAATATTTACAAAGAGTGTTCCTTATGGCGTTGGCTGTCAGTCCTCCTCTTATGTTGGCATCTTGGGCTAAGTCTTCCAAACCAGTGAAGGATGTGGTGTCTTCAATTATAAATCCATCTCTCTGACGTACAAAATTGTGTAAAACAATGCAAGCTTTAACCATTTTTACTGCAAAATCTGGATGAACATTTAAAGGTCGGTGAAACAACCGCCACTTATTGGTGAGGATGCCAAAAGCACATTCCACATACCTCCTTGCTCTGCACAAACGGTAATTAAATACACGTTTCTCAACTGTCAAGTTTGTTCCCCCAAAAGGCCGGAGCAAATGCGTGTGTAGGCCAAATGCTGCGTCTCCCACGAAGAAGTAGGGTACTTTTGGACCTTCCGTACCAGGCAGACATTGGACGTCTGGAAATTCCAGGGAATTACTTTCTATTGACTTCCATAAACTGGACCGTCTGAACACTGAAGAGTCACAGTCTTTGCCATAACTTCCTACGTCGACATAAATGAACCTGTAGTTGGAATCCGCTACAGCCATCAGAACCACAGAAAAGTATTCTTTGTAATTGAAGTACATTGATCCGCTATTAAATGGGGCAGTAAGACGGATATGTTTTCCATCCACCGCTCCTAAGCAGTGGGGGAAATTAGCAGTACGTTCAAATCCAGCCGCTATTGATTCCCATACCTCTTTGGTCGGTCTTTGTATACATTCTTCCCGCAGTGATGACCAAATTGCTGTGCATACATCATTAACCACTTTACTTGCTGTAGAAATCCCAATTCTGTACTGGAAATGTAAGTCAGTGAAGGAACAACCGCTTGCCAGATACCTGAACAAAACGAAAAAAAATCAGTGACATTTAGTTTGCAGTGGACATTTTTTGTTACAGTTTTGCTTTTTTCTATACAAAATTAAAATGTTTTCATACAGTTTTGTTTTCTTTTGATGTAGGTATAGAAGTAATACGGAGGTGGACCAATCTACGAGACTCCTTTGTGAAGTCAAACATAAAAATTCAAGCTGCGAAAAAAAGTGGCTCAGCAGCAAAGAAAATGAAAAAGTATGTATATTCTGATCAGCTGCAGTTTCTAAAAAAGCTGTATGATGCTCGAGAGACGGAGGACAGTTTTCAATCGGAACGCACCGCCAGACTGGAAGAAGATATAGAAACGCAGGGCTCCGTCGAAAATACTGAGAATGTTTCTGGGCCATTTGATACAGCACCCACACAACAAACATCCAAAAGCGAGTGCCATACAAACAGAAAACATAGAAAACCTGATGCAATCGAAATGAAAATATTACGAGCTCTGGAAGAAGACAAACCTTGCAGCAAAATGTCATTTTTACTTAGTCTGAAGCCTCATCTGGAAAAATTTGATGAACAGGATTATCTTCAGTTTCAGATGGGAGTCCTCAAAGTTATAGAAAATATATATGAAAGGAGAAATATATTGACAGCTCAACCTCCTCCATTTACCCATTACACACCTCCCATGCCCTATAATAATAGATTTCAAGCTTATTCTTATTCACCTATGGAAAATGCTGCTCCAATATCCTCTTACCATACGCATCAGATTCGTCCTCCTCCAGCTGCACCAAACCCAACTACTTTTCTCGAACAACCATTACAGACTTCTCAAGGTCGCAGTTCTTATCAACGAATTAATAAAGTGCCACCACCATACCCTTCGCCTTCCACAAGTAGCCATGAAGGCCCACCATCAACAACGCAGTTCTACAACGTTTTTGCAGAGAGCCTGTCGCCACAAAGTGACAGTACAGTCAGTCCTGCTACAAACTCTTTGGTTTCAACTGCTGATATTGATATTGACTTTTCTACTTCATAATCTGAGCGTAATAAAAATGTAAAACACAAATAAATAAGTAAATAAACAGAACTAGTTTTTATGTATTAAATTACCTTAACGTGATAGCCAGCATTTGAACAGGTTGGATGCAATTGCGGAATTGTGTGTTTTGTCGTTGTAACACATCCTTTAGTTTTCTATGTAATTCGTCAAACGAGGTAATAGACATTCGGAAATAGTTAAAGAATTTATTTCCGTCGTTCCTCAAATCTTCAAAGAGTGTATAAAATAAACCCACTTCGTCTCTTCTCTGGTTAATGGGGTGTACCCACAAAAGACGACCTTTTCTTTTGCGGCGACGATGAAGCAACCACAAAGCAACAACTCGTTTACGGTTCATCTTGATACACACATTAAGCAAACTGAATAGACACCAACAACTGGTCACGTCAAAAAGCCGTGTAATGTGAAAGCAACACAGGCACGGCTAAAACTCGTACGGCTTTTTGCCGTACGGTCAAAACCGTATAGTGTGAAAGCGGCCTAAGGCAGTTCTACCGCCACGGCCAAACTAGTGGCGCACTTGACCAAATGCACGCTTACACAAGTAGCGGTTTTTCTACCGTCGACAGCTGTTTTGTTCACTGTGAATAGAGTCGAGTCGTGGTGTTCACAGTTGCTAACTGGTTTCTTCTGTCAGACATGAGTAATCTAGACATAGATAATGAAATTTTAATTTCATTAATTCAAGAAAGGTCTGTCCTGTGGGACAAAACCCTCGACATATACAAAGACCGAGACGCTACCAGAAAGGTTTGGCATGAAGTTTGCAAGGGAATTCGTAGGGACTTTGATGTGTTGGACGAAAGGGAGAGGAATGATTTTGTTAAGTACATGCTTTTTCACATATATGTACTAGAAGAAACTCGAGTTATAGAGTCTAGAAGTGATGACGCTCACTCTTTGCAGTCGAACAGGATCTTCCCATTGCAGGCGTTTGATAATAATGAATGGCTACAGTTTCAAATGGATGTTCTTAGAGTGATTTCCAATATTAACAAAGGAACCTCCCCATCGCACCCCCCTCAGATTTAGTTATAAGTTGGCACAATGGATAGGCCTTGAAAAACTGAAGACAGATCTATTGAGAAAACAGGAAGAAGTTGTGTGGAACTATGAAAAAAATAGGCAAAATATACAAACTGAGTAGTAGATGTGCAAGATAGGCAACATCAAGGAAAGTATGAGTTGAAGAACGCCGTGGTCCCGTGATTAGCGTGAGCAGCTGTGGAACGAGAGGTCCTGGGTTCTAGTCTTACCTTGAGTGAAGAATATAATTTTTTATTTTCAGACAATTATTATCTGTCACCAGTGTCGTATAGAATGTATCAGACGTGTTTCCCTGTGGAGGAATCGGTTGACCTATGACCTTGTGATCAAATGTTTTCGGTTCCCATTGGAGAGGCACGTCCTTTCGTCTACTAATCGCACCGTTTTGCGGTGAGGTCGCAAAATAGAGACACGAACAGAGACGTCAATGAACGAACGGACAGATCATAACTGTGCGAAAATAAAGAAATTAAAATTTTCACTCGAGGGAAGATTTGAACCAAGGACCTCTCGTTCCGCAGTTGCTCACGCTGACCACGTGACCACGGAGCTCCTAGTCTCACGATTTCCTTGATGTTGCCTATCTTGCACATGGATACTCAGTTTGTATATTTTGCTTATTTTTTTCATAGTTCCACACAACTTCTTCCTGTTTTCTCGATAGATCTGTGTTCAGTTTTTCAAGTCCTATCCACTGTGCCAACTTATAACTAAATCTGGGGGGGGGGGGGGTGCGATGGGGAGGTTCCCTTGTCAGAATCAGAAGGTTGCGCCTCATCACTATCAAAGTGACACCACACAATCCGTTTCCCACATCCAGCAACAGAGCCAATCAACGTCATACCATCTCCGACAACATACCAATCCACTGCCACCTCAACAACATTGCACTGCTATCACTTCACAGTACTCACAACCACCACATGTCCCACATTATGCCCCACCAACGATTCCCTCAATTACAACTCAAACTGCACTATGTACTCTAGTATCCCAACCAGGGCGAACGCATTCTGCATTCAGAAATGGCTCTGGGCACTAGGACTTAACATCTGAGGTCATCAGTCCCCTAGAATTTACAATTACTTAAACCTAACTGACCTAAGGACATCACAAACATCCATGCCCGAGGCAGGATTCGAACCTGTGACCGTAGCGTTCACGCGGTTCCAGACTGAAGCGCCTAGAACCGCTCGACCACTGTGGCCTGCTCTACATTCAGAACTCGGTATTTGTATCCCTCACAAGTTCTACACCTCCCAAATTACGACCCACCATCGATTTTCTCGGTGTCTACCGTAGATAAACTACCTACTCCACCTTCCCAACGCGCAAAGGAAAAGAAATCTGCAGCTGAACATTATGAAAATTTTCCTGTGATTGTTGAAGGAGATTTTGAAAATAGTTCTTCAGTAAATTCGAATTCGTCCTCTGCAATGGACATCAGTTTCTAATACTATATTGTGTACTAATGTGTGTTTGTTTATTTAATGTTTTGGTATTGTAGGTATTTTGTAGCTTTCTTCGGAATTTTATCACTAAATACCGTTACTTTAAAACTAGTTTGAAAATGATGATCCCAAACTTACCTCAGTGTTATTGCCAGCATTTCTACAGATTGAATACAGTTCCTCATTTTGGTACTTTTCCGCTGAACAGTATCTTACAACCGCCCATGGAGCCTGTCAAAGACAGACACCGACATTCTGAAATAATTGAAAAATTTTGTGTCATCCTGCCTCAACTCCTCAAACAACGTGTAGAAAGCTTCAGCCTCCCTTCTTCTTTCATTAATTGGATGAGCCCAAATTAATCGATCATTTCTTCTCCTTTTCATTCGTCGACGTAAGAACAATAAACTTATAATTCGCACTCTGTTCATTTCAGACGACACCGTGTGCTTAAAAGCTACAAATACTTCAAATAAAGTAGTAAACTGGAGTGAACTGGTTTGATAATGAACGAGCACTGCCATTAAAAAACTGACTCGTTTAGATGCCCAAGCGCACCGCAAAGCGAATAGCCTTCAACACAGTGAGCTGCTGACGACGGAGATTTTACGGCCGTGTGTGTAAACTCTAGGGTTCTGCGAGCGGCGACGGTCAACTGACCGCGGCGGAAAAAATCCGCCGTGTGTGCAACCGGCCTAACGTACAGACACCGCTCTGCTCTCTTCTACCTCTACAAGTTATGCTTACTAAGCCACTGTACACTGCGTCCCGAGGACTGTATTGTACCATTGCTAGTAAATTCTTTTCCCATTCTTGTCTTAAATGGAGTGACGGAAACACAATGGTCTGTGTGCCCCTGAACGAACCCTAATGTACTTCGTCTTTGTATTGTATTGTATTGTATTGAACTGGGGACTTAGAAACGATGAAGTGGCTTCGTCCCCACCGTAGCGCGCAGTGGTACACAACCCCACAACAGGCTACAGCAGTCCACTCACCCCGCCGCCGCCCCGAACTGAACTCAGGGTTATTGCGCGGTTCGGCCCCCAGTTGACCCCCGGGGAACGTCTCACACCAGACGAGAGTAACCCCAGTGTTTGCGTGGTACAGTTATTATGGTGAAGAAAGTGTTTGCGCAGCAATCACCAACATAGTGTAATTGAAGCGGAATGAGGGGAAACAGCGCGTATTCGCCGAGGCAGATGGAAAACCGCCTTAAAAACCATCCACAGACTGGTCGGCTCACCGGACCTCGACACTAAATCCGCCGGGCGGATTCGTGCCGGGGACCGACACGCCTCCCCGCCCGGAAAGCAGGCGCAAAATGAGGCGTGTATAGCGCGTGTGACGCATC
The DNA here is from genome assembly GCF_023898315.1 of Schistocerca nitens. Lineage (NCBI taxonomy): Eukaryota > Metazoa > Arthropoda > Insecta > Orthoptera > Acrididae > Schistocerca > Schistocerca nitens. The sequence goes on from NC_064622.1 coordinate 99,976,906, forward strand.
GCAAGCGCGCGTTTTTCTAACTTCACAGGTTCAAATAGGACCGCGAAAATTGCGACGCGACAAGACTGCGACGCAATACGCGCCTGCGCCGGGTCGCGCGGCGTTGTGGTTGCAGTACAGTTTCTCGCGCCGCGCGTCACGCGAGCACTGCGGGAGGGGTGAGGCGGCGAGCGGGAAGGCAGTCCTGCCATATGCTCACTTCGGCATGGCGCATATGGGCAGTGGAAGTATTACCCATCCGAAAAATATGACCCTACCGTATACTGATTTTTATTATCACTGAGTAGTGTTTCGTTTTTCGCCGTTTAAGCGCTCCATCTCTTTTCGTTAGTATATAACAGATTTCAGTTACATATATCTGTACAGTTCTTTTGTTTTGTTTATTCTTTTGTCAAGAACAATGCACAGTTCAATAAGTGGTGAACTATTAGCTACTGGAAGTTTATCTTCTGCCTCCAAAATGTTTTCAGATCCTAAGAAGGGACAGACAATTCATCGTGTGAGTAGTGAATAAGAAAGTAAGGAATATTATAAAATCATGTGATCTAGAAGAAAGGCAGGAAAGTAAAACAAGGTTACATACTTGCTGCCTGTTATGCTGGAGTATCTCTACAATCTGTTACAAAAAATCGAAAAGGCGTAATTTCCACAGATATTGTAAGACGTGTATATTTCTATTACCTATTGTCAAATCACAATTTATGAAAGATGTTTATATTTTATTAATAGGATTAAGTAGGAATAATTAATATTTGTCGTGTTGGAAATAATTGTGGTAGCAGGGAATGTCTGCACCAAAGTATCGTTGGCAAGAGAGACCGCAAATTGATATAATTTTAAAAAGGGCGGGAGAGACCGCGTATGGATACATTTTCAGAAAAGAACGGGAAAGACCGCGCATTGATACATTTTGTAATGGTAGCAGGGACTGTCTGCACCAGAAAGCATTGTTGGCAGGAGAGACCGTACTTAGCGTTCGTAGGAGTCAGTAGTAAGCGAGATGGGAAGCGAGTTGGTGGCAGGTCTGAAGCGAGAGGTTGAGAGGAGCGGTGTGCCTGCCAGCCACCAGCTATGATTTACAAGAGATTATAAACGGATGTACAGCTATTATCATAAGAGGAACTAATATTATTGAATTATTTTCTTTGCGAAACTCAAGACTACTAAAGGTATGTTTGCGCAATGCTAATTGCAAGGTGATTGTAAGAAAGTAAGTCCCATTTGAACGTTTGTAAAATCATTTCATTACCAGCAGTAAATATTTGAGGAAACGTTTTCAGAATATAATTAATTTTTGCCAGCAATGTTGCATTACTGATTATAATCCATCCCAAAAACCATCAACGTAAAACTTTGCAAAAATTTTATTGTTGTCAAGAAAAGTTTAACTATGAACTACGTAATGTCAGTCAAATTCATTAAAGAATAACGTCAGCTTTGCTATTAAAGAATAACGTCAGCTTTGGTAATAAATACAGCCACTTATTATGAAAGCCCACCAGCAGCTAATAGAGTATAGTAAAACAGAGTAAGTATATTCATCTCGCAGTTCGATGTAGCAGTCAGATGGCGATCCAGTAACAGTAAAAAAGGTAAGGAACAGTTTTGGGTTATTGCAGATAACGACTGATGGCCACACGACGACGACACATTCTATGTTTCGTCGAAATAATCCGAAAATCACTTTTAAAAAACAGCAATTAAATTTGTATGCGGAGATTGAGAAAGAGAATAAATTTCAAAGGGAAGATTTCATTTGTTATTATCAAGCAAGAGAGAAATCCTAATGAAAGGTTTCATAGTTTATTGTAAAAGGGAAGGTTATCATAAACAAAAGAGGTATAGAGGAGACGGGAAGATTTCAATATGACCCCTTTGTGCTCCTGGTAAAAAGCGTCCGAGATATGAAGTAGATAAGTTTCACTATCATTATTTGGATATGGATGCAATAAAAGACATTACACTACGTACATGTGAACATCCCATTTCCACTGCAAACTAGAAACAGTCGAGAAGCCCTCATGAATAACAATGTTTTAATCGGATCGTCGCGACGAGAAAAAGCATTTCAGTGGTAGCATACACACTATCAGCATTAATAAAGAACAGGCTACACAAATGAAGTAGTGGTTGGTATTATTACGAAAGTGTGAGTATCGTGAAAGAGTGTGGTGATTTGATACATTTAATTTGTTGAAATGTATTGCTGACAAAGGCAGATCTACTTTCATGACAATGTTTTTCGAACGGCGTGAATTCTTCGTCTTACAAAACACACTTGGCTACTTTCCGCATTCCTGCCGCGCGCATTATTCTCAGCTGCTGACGATACAATGACTATTGTGCTGTGCCACGTATCAGTTGTTTACTTCTATCAATAACAACTATTTTATTCGCGAATCACGCGTTGTCAGTTTGGCAAGGCGTAGGTGAGTAACCAGCGTCAGCCATGTGCGTGTCATTCCGCTTGAAGGGTACGCTCATCATTACTTTGATACTGCTCTGATGAAGAAAAGGATTAAAATCCTTTGGTAAGTTTCCATTCTAGTCACTCAGTGTCAAAAATACTATGGGTTGTGGGATTCAACCAAAATTCCAACAGAATTGGCTACATAGAATCCATTTTCTTGAGATCGGGGACTGATAGAGACCTCCTCCCAAGTCTAAACAAAAATTCAATATGTTAGCTAAATTTCATACGCTGGATCATATGGTGTAATACGCACCAAATGCAAAATCATAGCGACCCCTAGCTTTTTGAGTTTTGCGTAGTGTCTTACTAAAATGTACATCACAATAAGCATGACCATTAGCGAGATGATGGGCACTTCGCCACGAAGCTGACATATAACGCTGCAAGTAAGGCAAAAATCAAATTTTTTCAGTGAATAGTTTCTGTAAAATCGTTTGAGAAATATAACAGGGTACGCGAAACGAAAAACTGGAGTATATGGCGCAGACATTTGTCATAAACGAATGCGAGGCAACGTATTAGTCATGTGACCAGCTAGTAAGCTTTTAGTTGGTAATGTGTTAAATCTGATAGTTGGGCCTCCTCTCCTTGACCAATAGTAATTAAAAAAAAACCGCTATAGATATTGATTACGATATCTTGTGACCAGGAGAACAAGAACCCGTCTTTAAATTTGCACGCTTTATTACTTCTTAGCTGATAACTTTTTCTTTTCTGCGACGTAAAATTAAATGTAAGAAATATGCAACCAGTAAAGACAACATACAAGCAAGACAGTACACAGTTCTTCAATCCTTATGTCCCGTATTTTTTTTTCTCTGTCTAATCTTGCTACAGCTTAACACGGCGTACTTTCCTTTCTGTGAAAGAATCTATCAACAAATTTCGTCTCATGGCTAGGACCACGAGGCCACATAGGCGTTTCTGACTCATTGTTGAAAGCTGATAACTTTTTAATTATTTGAAGTTTGCTGAAGCTCCGCTCGCGGCTTATAGACGACGTCGGTACTGTGCAGTATATTCTTAAGATCAGGAAACGCCTCTTGCATGTCATGCGTGCACAGATGTTGTAACAGGTCGAATGCACTTGATTTTTCATTAATTTCGGTTACTAGCCTTTTGAGTACGGCACGTTCGTGGTAAAAATCAAATGCATTCTAGTCTTTGGAGTATTTTCGTGCTGGATCAGCTCCATTTTTCTGCACGTCTTCAGTTGACATATTTAAAAACGCGTGGCCGCCGAGGAATGCGAAATTTACGCGTAGACTCTTTGCGCTCTCAACGCATGTTTGAATTTGTGTCAAAATTTTGTCAAATGTTGCTTTTATATCTTCGGAAAACAGCGTAGTAGGTCATAGTGTTCTTGATTCGGCGATCACAGATTTCGTCCTGTTGCCAGAACGCGAAATGATAACGTCTTCTTTCTGTATTTCGATCACTCTATTAATCTCTTGGAGAATACTAGCCCAAATGGTTGAAGATACATTTGAAACACATCATCGCGTGTAGTAGATGAGCGGTTTCACTCTTCATTTTCTTCCAGAGCTTTGACAGCTATTGGTAAATTATGTAATAGAGCTGTAATAGCCAGGTGTTTAGCCGATCATCTTGGTTGATTCCTTCCTTTCATGTTGGTTTTTGTACACTTTTGCATTTTTCTCCAGTGCCTGTTGGATCCAACAAAGGAACAAGAAAGTTTTTGTACACGCCTAAGTACACTGCTTCTGGAAATGATGACGCTGAATGCACGCCCACAAAATTTAAAGAGGGTGCTAGACATGGTATGAACTCTTCCAGGTCGTTCATTTCCGTAACTCTGGATTGGGTGATTGCCACCCAAACAAACTTGTTACAATCAACTCGTTTTCGACGGGACTTTAAACCCTAATCTTCCATCCTTGCTTCACAAATAAAGAAAAACGCTCTTTATCCACAGGGAGCATAGCAAAACATAAGCATGTATTTCAGCACATGAAACTGTATGTAAATTCTATGCGGCTTCTTTCTTATTGTTTTGAACATGGTTTGCACCGAAACTGCCATATACATTAGAATAACATACAAATTTAGCAAATAAAAGTTGTCTCTGACCTGGAGTTTGAACCAAATAAACCTGTTGCACAGTAACCTCGTTCAGCTGATTCTTTTCTGAGTGAACCTTTGTTTGTCCTCACGCAATCGTTCGGCATTCTCAAAATCAAATTTGCTTGATATCATTCAAACTTAAACTCTTCCGGCATGTATGCAATTTTGTCATATGATGACAAGGCTGGAGACCGTGGCTGTTATTTGAAGACAAATGTTCAATTCCTTTGAAAAAAGGAACTGAAAATAAATTTGTGGCTGGTTGCTGTCTCAACACCATCAACATTCACTTCAGTGTATCTGAAATGAAATCAACAAAACTTATTTTATCTCTTCGGTTCTCGTTACTTCGAGAACATGGAATTGTTATGTGACTAGTCTCTTACTAATTCTGCCATTCATCAGACGGATTCATTGCTTCGCTGCGGACTGGTTCATTTAAAGTCTTTCCATACTGAAATATCTAACCACAGAGGACTGGCGTTTGCTCTAATCTGATACGAAACAATATTTCAGAAGTGAGTGCTGCTTTGATGTAATTTATCACGTCTTGTTATAGTTTGTTGCATTTCAACTTGCAACGCTACATGATCGTGCATTATGCAGGGTACGCCTGCGTTACAAGAACCATAAACTGTCATACCTGACATGAACTTTATATATATGTTATTTGGTCTAAGGTTCTTGGGAACATTCAGTGTCAAAATATGTCTTGCTTTTACTGCCCTGCATTTCAGCTTGCAATCCTACATGGCTGAACATCGTGCATGATGAGTCAGTGTTAACATAAACTGTCATAGCTGGTATAAACTGAATATATGTAGTATCTTGTCTGAGATTCTTAGGAATATTAAGGGTGTGAAAACATGTCTTTTAATCAGTGCCCTACTCGTTCCAGTTGCAACAAAATACACTATGAGATCAGAAGTATCCGGACACCTGGCTAAAAAGTCTTACAAGTTCGTGGAGCCCTCCATCAGTAATTCTGGAATTAAATACAGTGTTGGCCCACCCTTAGCCTTGATGACAGCTTCCACTCTCGCAGGCATACGTTCAGACAGGTGCTGGAAGGTGTCTTAGGGAATGGCAGCCCATTCTTCACGCAGTGCTGCACTAAGGAGAGGTATCGGTGTCGGTCGGTGAGGCCTGGCACGAAGTCGGCCTTCCAAAACATCCCAAAGGTGGTATATACAGGGTGTTTCAAAAATGACCGGTATATTTGAAACGGCAATAAAAACTAAACGAGCAGCGATAGAAATACACCGTTTGTTGCAATATGCTTGGGACAACAGTACATTTTCAGGCGGACAAACTTTCGAAATTACAGTAGTTACAATTTTCAACAACAGATGGCGCTGCAAGTGATGTGAAAGATATAGAAGACAACGCAGTCTGTGGGTGCGCCATTCTGTACGTCGTCTTTCTGCTGTAAGCGTGTGCTGTTCACAACGTGCAAGTGTGCTGTAGACAACATGGTTTATTCCTTAGAACAGAGGATTTTTCTGGTGTTGGAATTCCACCGCCTAGAACACAGTGATGTTGCAACAAGACGAAGTTTTCAACGGAGGTTTAATGTAACCAAAGGACCGAAAAGCGATACAATAAAGGATCTGTTTGAAAAATTTCAACGGACTGGGAACGTGACGGATGAACGTGCTGGAAAGGTAGGGCGACCGCGTACGGCAACCACAGAGGGCAACGCGCAGCTAGTGCAGCAGGTGATCCAACAGCGGCCTCGGGTTTCCGTTCGCCGTGTTGCAGCTGCGGTCCAAATGACGCCAACGTCCACGTATCGTCTCATGCGCCAGAGTTTACACCTCTATCCATACAAAATTCAAACGCGGCAACCCCTCAGCGCCGCTACCATTGCTGCACGAGAGACATTCGCTAACGATATAGTGCACAGGATTGATGACGGCGATATGCACGTGGGCAGCATTTGGTTTACTGACGAAGCGTATTTTTACCTGGACGGCTTCGTCAATAAACAGAACTGGCGCATATGGGGAACCGAAAAGCCCCATGTTGCAGTCCCATCGTCCCTGCATCCTCAAAAAGTACTGGTCTGGGCCGCCATGTCTTCCAAAGGAATCATTGGCCCATTTTTCAGATCCGAAACGATTACTGCATCACGCTATCTGGACATTCTTCGTGAATTTGTGGCGGTACAAACTGCCTTAGACGACACTGCGAACACCTCGTGGTTTTTGCAAGATGGTGCCCGGCCACATCGCATGGCCGACGTCTTTAATTCCCTGAATGAATATTTCTATGATCGTGTGATTGCTTTGGGCTATCCGAAACATACAGGAGGCGGCGTGGATTGGCCTCCCTATTCGCCAGACATGAACCCCTGTGACTTCTTTCTGTGGGGACACTTGAAAGACCAGGTGTACCGCCAGAATCCAGAAACAATTAAACAGCTGAAGCAGTACATCTCATCTGCATGTGAAGCCATTCCGCCAGACACGTTGTCAAAGGTTTCGGGTAATTTCATTCAGAGACTACGCCATATTATTGCTACGCATGGTGGATATGTGGAAAATATCGTACTATAGAGTTTCTCAGACCGCAGCGCCATCTGTTGTTGAAAATTGTAACTACTGTAATTTCGAAAGTTTGTCTGCCCGAAAATGTACTGTTGTCCCAAGCATATTGCAACAAACGGTGTATTTCTATCACTGCTCGTTTAGTTTTTACTGCCGTTTCAAATATACCGGTCATTTTTGAAACACCCTGTAGGATTCAGGTCAGCACTCTGTGCAGGCCAGTTCATTACAGGGATGTTATTGTCGTGTAGCCACTCCGCCACAAGCCGTGCATTATGAACAGGTGCTCGATCGTGTTGAAAGATGCAATCGCCATCCCCGAATTGCTCTTCAACAATGGGAAGCAAGAAGGTGCTTAAAACATCAATGTAGGCCTATGCTGTGATAGTGCCACGCAAGACAACAAGGGAGCATGCCTCCTCCATGAAAAACACGACCACACCAAATTTTGCTGTTGGGACTACACAAGCTGGCAGATGACGTTCACCGGGCATTCGCCATACCTACACCGTGCCATCGGATCGCCACATTGTGTACCGTGATTCGTCAATCCACACAACGTTTTTCCACCGTTCAATGGGCCAATGTTTACGCTGCTTACACCAAGGGAGGCGTCAGTTGGCATTACCGGCGTGATGTGTGGCTTATGAGCAGCTGCTCGACCGTGAAATCCAAGTTTTCTCACCTGCCGCCTAACGGTCACGGTACTTGCAGTGGCTGATGCAGTTTGGAATTCCTGTGTGAAGGTCTGGATACATGTCTGCCTATTACACATTACGACCCTCTTCAACTGTCGGCAGTCTCTGTCAGTCAACAAACCAGGTCACCGTGTACGCTTTTGTGCTGTACGTGTCCTTTCACATTTCAGCTTCAGTATCACATCGGAAACAGTGGACCTAGGGATGTTTAGCAGTGTGGAAATCTCGCGTACAGACGTATGACACAAGTGTCACCCAATCACCTGGCCACGTTCGAAGTCCTGGAGTTCCGAGGAGCGCCCCATTCTGCTCTCTTACGATGTCTAATGACTACTGAGGTCACTGATATGGAGTACCTGGCAGTAGGTGGCAGCACAATGCACCTAATATGAAAAACGTATGTTTTGGGGCTGTCCCGATATTTTTGATCACATAGTGTTAGAACCAAGAATAGAGTGCCTGTCAAAAAAAGGTGTAGCATTTAAAGGGGAAAAGGAAACGAAATTAACCTCCATGGTTTCGGTGGGTATGACGTTATTTCGTTGATATCAGTAGCGATTTATATTTACAAAGAATTTTTGGTTGTACGAACCTACGTATCATATGACGTTGCAAGCTCTCTGGCTTGGAGGTAGGCACTGTTCCGGATTGAAAGGGCGTCATAAAGCTTTTGTATGCTCTCCCGAGTCAAACTGACTCACAACTGTTGTACCTGGTCCTTGATATCCCCGGGTACTGAAGCTGGGACGAAGTTTACATCCGAACTGGTCCCACACGTGTGCTATCGGAGACTGATCTGGGGATTTCACTGGCTGCGCGAGTACGTTAGTATCATGCAGACAGTTCATAGAGATACGTACCATGTATGGACGACCATTGCACTATAGAAAAATAGTGTCACAGCACTGTCACATCAGAGGTAACACACGAGGACGCAGCATGTCTGTTACGTTACCGTTGTGCTGCCAGGATTCCCTCAGTCACTAAAGCCGCTGGCACACGGAACGAGCTGTCGAACGCCAACGTTGAGCGTGCCGTGCTGCTCACAGCTCCGAAACGATGCGACATGTGTATACTGTCCGTGGGCCCCAGGGTGGTATACGTGATTGCAACACCAGTTGTCGGCTCTATCTGGTTCGCAAATCACACTGTTTACGAAATGGACGGGCTTAAAATTCCTAAGTAGCTCTATTAAGAATGTACTTTCGTCCGTTGTCTGTATGATATTCAGATTGTTCTATCTGTAACATACATAAATAAAAACTTCAAAACCCCGAAAATATTATAAAGCATAAAGGAAAGTACCATGTCCAGTCAGTACGGACACGGCTTATAAAAGTTTCATTACAAATGGCGCGATACAAATTTACAGTAGTTCTCCACGTAAGAGAAAGCTGCTTCATCACTCTCGCTTTTAAGTAAAACCCTAAGGTAATTCTTACTTGATCACTAATTCTACTCAGCAACAGGATGTATATAACATGTGAATTCAAAACTTAAAAGAAAAAAAAGGGCAAAATATCTTACTGAAAGTAGTGCAAGGTGCCCTGTAGATTAAGCCAATCGACCAAATTCACTCCTGAAAAGGAGCACACTTATATTCACGTAAAATGCAGTTTTATAGTATAATTTGTATTAAATTGATAAGAAAGTATCAGAACCTATTACAGACGCGAAGGTTAGAAAAAAAAATGGAATGTAGTGGGACGAGAACCACTGTCACATGACATCCGTTGAAGTTCGTTGTTGATCCCTTCACACTCAATTAAACATAATGAGCATAACGGATTCAATTAATGACAGAAGAGAAGCCTTTTTTTTTTTTAGTGACTGGACGTGAAAAGTTTTTGGGGGAAAGGGTCGGCGGGAATGTCGGCCGTAGCCGTCTAAAGGGTACAGTCCCGGCATTGGCCTGGAGCGACCTAGGAAACCACGGAAACCTTAATCAAGACTGCCGGATCGGGAACTGAACCCAGGTCATCCTGAATGCCAGGCCCGAACGTTACCGCTCACCCAGTAGGCTCGGTGCTCATTGTGCTATAGCTTCGAAGTATTCATGACCTTATCAAGGTTGTCCTGAAAGCTTTAATCGTAGCTATACTACTAACCGTACCACGAACAATGCGTTTTTAATGGATCCTCAACATGCCATTGCCTTAAAAGAAATACACGGTGTTCAAAAAGTCTCTCCGCAGTGCTGTATGATTGTTAGCCGCGCGTGACGTATGATTGTTCGCCTGCCTGGGTTTTTCAACGAAACAATAAACGCACAACGATACTGCAGTGACATTCTGTACCCATGCATAGGAGAACTTGGGTTAAGTGAACGCTTATTTTCAACAAGATGATGCAACCGCGCATACAGCTCGCGTTTCAATGTCACTGCTTGCTGATCGCATAATTTCACAGCGACTTTGGCCTCCACGATCGCCTGACCTAACACCACCTGACTTTTTATTCTGGGGTGCAGCGAAAGCAACGGTCTACAAAAGCCGTCGGAAATCCATCGATGAATTGAAAACTGCAATATCCACTTTCACTGCTTCTGTTACAGAAGAAATGTTACAGAATGTGTTTGGAAATATGATTAGACGAACTGAATTGTGTATTCAACAACAGGGGGCACACTTTCAACATTTAATGTGAAAATTTGTGCGTAAAAATGAATATTCAATAAATTAATAACTTGTATTTCGCTGAGTTTCATTTCGGTATATTCACTGCGGCATACGGCACGCGCGGCTAACAATCATACGGCACTGCGGACAGACTTTTTGAACACCCCGTGGTATCATAATACGCAAGTTACAATAACTCTTTTACCATGAATATGATGTTTCGCGTTATTTTATTACAACGAATCATACAATTAACGGCGAGTTTTCGAGAGCCCCTCAGTTTGCTGGTGCCCAGAAACGGCGGATATTCATATGGGCTTCAACTGAAAGCCAATATGGCGCCTCACAAGTCTAGAGATGGCGTTCATGTGACATAGGCGGCGTTCTGTTATCTCTTTGGTCAACGTTCAAACGCACGTTCAGAATATCTGACGTGCTAGATATTGCTCTGCACGTTCGGAAAGACTCACCAACGTGTTGTTCCACGCTATGACGCCAGAAACTCGGCACGCTCAACGCTCAACATTCGGATGCACGGTCCGTGTGCCGACGTCTGAACAGTCGTGACCTGAAGTCACACCCGATGGTTTCTATACCGTGATGCCACGAGTAACACCGCTGTGCCGCTCCGAAACAATGGAACAATGGGTCCTCCCTACAGACAGTCCCAAACTCGCCGACGAATGTCGTTCGGGGTAATGCAGAACACAACACGACGCTACACATCAGCAGTCCATGCTTACCGGTTACGGCAGCACTGCAGACGCAGCCATTTGTGTTGTGGTGTCAAGGACAGCTCACACATGGGACGATACTGCCCTAATCCAGCTGCAGCTAGTCTTCGACCAGTGGTGCAGGTTGACAAGAATGTTGCGGGCAGTCCATTACTCGTTCTCGGGTGGCAGCGCAGATGCGAAGCACTTACGATTTGCTTCGTATGCGACCGTTCGGGTTGTATGGGAATGTGCTAGTGGTGTGGATGACGGAATCAAATACAATTCCTCTCATAAACTCACCGAAAACCAAAGTTCTGAACTGTTGACAAGTTCTATATCAGCTCGGAGCCCCCACGTGCTTCTGCACGAAAATATTTACCCACACATTACACAGCACAACAACTTCAATGGGCGCCGTAAATCTGTTTGGACGTACTACATTTCGTCCGTGGGGCGCCAACTCACATTCGCTTTCACGTACCCAATGTTCCACAAAAGTATTTAATGTAAATGCAGGCAGGATTTGCTACGCAAAAATCACGTACACACTCACCCATTTTTAAAGTTTCTCAAATTCGAGTTTATTTCCGATAAAAACACAGGAAAATGGATAGTCACTCTTCACAATAAATTAATTTCAGAGTCTGCCCGAGTTTTTTAAGACCTTGGAGGCGGTTAAATAAACCAAGATTAATTGTCTGTGTTATCTTTAGAAAACCGTTAACGTTCCACGGTATATCAAACAATAAATGCCACAATCGCTATACACTGAAACCTTCCAACTGCGGCTTGTATCACACGCAGCCCGAAAAATAACAAGTTCATTAGTTGCCGAAAAATATCTATGTCCGAAAGTAGGAGCTCTGAATAATTCACACATACGAAGAAGCGGTTATTTCACCGCTCATCAGATAAAACCTTCTCCTAAGACCAGCTAACTCAGCCTGACAGCCTCCAACAGCGTCCGAACCTAGACTCCCCTAATTGCCACTGTTCACCCAGGAAACCTCGGTCAAGCACCACTGAAGTCAGTTAAACTACTGCACATGAAAATTTCTGGAATTCTTAATTTTAACCTTTTATACACACATGATACAAATCCACAAAAATTTTCCGAGAAATATTATGCTGTTAATAGTTTTCTTTTGTCACACCGGTCGGCGCATATCCGTGTCCTCCACAGTGATCACGTAACATTTCACTCTGTTCACGCCCCTTGTATAGCCTATTAGGTCTGTTAACAACACAAAACATGAACAACAGTAAAGTTCTCTGGCAGCCGGTCTAACTGTCACAGAGAACGGCAGTTCCAATCATTTACATACCCGCCAGCGGTGTGTGCCTATAGGAAGTTACATAGACACCCGACCACGCCTTCTATGTGATTCGCATTTTTTTTTTTTTTTTGTCAGGGGCGTTAAATGGAGGGAAGATCATTACTAGTGATCGGTCGCTTCTGATAAAGACCTAACTTCCACAGGCTCATATGAATTAATAGAATTGTGTGCGATGGATAAATTCATTTAAGAAAATGGCCCTAACGAAACATGAGACTTGCGTTGAACACCTAGTAATATATTCAATAAGTGACCAAGAGGTCATCTAATTACCAAATGCAACAGCATTCCGAATCAAATTAATTTATTACAAATTGCAGTTAGAAAACATTGATATCAATTTTATCATAAGATCTGGTTGAGAATCACAAATGGCGAGTACACATGCTAAGTGATTGTTGAACGTGAATAATACTAAAGTCACGTCAAAGATCGGAATAACAGGGGCTTCGTGAGGCTATCGTCTCATACACAATCTACAGGGTGTTTCCGTAAGAGCGTACAAAAATGTAACAGGACATAGAGAATACTCTACTGAACACTTTGACGTAGGGAACACTTTGTGTAGCTTTATTGTTTTCCAGCTTATTTGCAACTAACATACGTATAAGTTTACACATACTGTGCTGTTTATTTACAATCCATTCTTTATTTCCTGCAAGGAAACGATGAGGGCAAGCCTGGTTACTAGGAATGTTTCCTGGTCGCTGGACTGGAAGAGGAGGTCCTATTCCATGGCCTGCGAGGTCACCTGATCTGGATCCCCTTGGTTATTTCCTATGGGGATACCTAAAGTCACTTGTGTATGAGACCCCAGTGGATACGGAGATGGAATTAGTACCCAGAATTGTAGCTGCCTGTGACGTAATTCAAAACACACCAGGGATATATGTCAGGGTGCGTCAGACTCTCGTTCGCCGATGTGATGCTTGCATTGTGGTTGACGGCCGTCAGTTTCAGCACATTTTGTAAGATACAGTAAAAATGGCACGTTCATTGTGTCAATGACGGTATTTCCAGTTACTGTAACTAATGTAAATAAAAAAGTACATGAGGTCTTATTGCTATTACCTCCTTAAGATGACTTCTCCGACCCCGGGTTCCCTACCTCAAATTGTCCAGTGGAGCATCCTCTATGTTCTGCCAAATTTTTACACGCTCATACGGAAACTCCATCTATACAAAATGCGAACTCACAGTACTTTCTCAATGACTGCGTGGTTAAGCCGATAAGTTGGCTACCTAGCGGGTATATACTACAACAAGAAATAAAGTGAATGAGCCTTCAAACTCTGCACCAAATAACAAGATCCGAAATTATTGCTCAATCCTGACATCGCGCCTGCCAATAACTTATGCGTCTCCTCAATCTTTTGCCTCAGCTCAGGTCGTCTTACCATACTCTACACGTAGTGGAGCAGAAGTCGTGATCCGCTGCTAAATGCTGCCAGCGGGGACAGAGCTAGCCCTCGTCGGCCCTCGCCAGAGAAGTGTTTCCGTGGCCCGCGTGAGAAGAAGTGCCGATTTTGGCACCCGGAGGAGAAGTGCATTTCAGTTCGCTCTCTACACTAACTCTCTCTTTTGCGTCTGTGCTCCTTTCCGTGCGTCCATCAGACGATTGTACGAGTAAAAAACTCTGCCCAATGGCATGTCCGTAGGTAAATCAAACATTTCACCTGTGGCCAAACATTTGACCTGTGGAAGAACTCAGTTCTGAACAAGTCTTCGTGACGTCCCCACTCTGCTATCGAATTGTCTCTCTACCCATTCATCTGGTTCCACGTTTTGGACTTTCTGAAAGCCAGTGCTCGGTTCTCGCCTATGCTAAATTACACTCTAAGACAAAAAAAGAAGAAAAAAAACGATGCACCGCAAAGAATTTATCCGAATTGGATAGAAATCGACAGATGTGGTGTGTTTGTACACACAAACAAAGAATTACAATTTAAAAAAAATCGATGAGTTTTCAAGAGAAAGAGCTTCACAAATTGAGCAAGACAATAACACCGTGGCCAACCTCTGGCCCTTATGCAAGCAGTTATTCGGCTTGGCATTGATTGAAAGAGTCGTTGGATGTCCTCTTGAGCGATATCGTGTCACATTCTGGCCAACTGGAGCGTTAGATCGTCATAAACGCCGAGCTAGTTGGAGGGCCTGTCCACAATGCTCCAGACGTTCTCAGATGGAAGAGATCAGGCGACACTGCCGGCGGAAGCTAGGGTTCGGCGACCACCAAGACAAACAGTAGAAACTGTCGCTGTGTGCGGGCGGGCGTTTTCTTGGTGGAAGTAAACCCTGGATGGCTTGCCATGAAGGCTAAAAAAAAAGGGTGTTGCGGATGGCAACCAGGGTCCTGCTATGAAAACAAATGGTACACCATACAATCACTCCAGGTTGTCAGGCCGTATGGCGAGCGACAGTGAGGTTGCTATCCCACCGCTGTCTGACATCTCTAGACATGACCTCGCAGGTCATTAGGGCGCATTTCGAAGCAAGGCTCATCACTGAAGACAATTCTATTACAGTCAATAAGATTTGAGACCAAAACGTTTCTGGAGACGTCCTAGACAGAGATGGGATACCCGCCATATGGCCCGACAACCAGGAATGATGGTCTGGGGTGCCATTTCTTTTCATATCAGGACCCCTTTGGTTGTTAGCTACGGCACCCTTGCAGCACAGCGGTACGGCGACGATATTCTATGTCCCGTTTCGTTGCCCTTCATGGCAAGTCATCTTGCGCTTAGATTTCAGCAAGATAACGCCCACCCGCACACGGCAAGATTGTCTACTGCTTGTCTTCGTGCTTGCCAAACCGTTCCTTGGCTAGCAAGGTCACAGGATCCCTCTCCACTTGAGAACGTTTTGGCACGAAATCCCTCAGGACATCCGACTAGTTTATTAATCAATGCCAAGCCGAATAACTT
The DNA here is from genome assembly GCF_023898315.1 of Schistocerca nitens. Classification (NCBI taxonomy): domain Eukaryota; kingdom Metazoa; phylum Arthropoda; class Insecta; order Orthoptera; family Acrididae; genus Schistocerca; species Schistocerca nitens. Next base: position 99,992,309 of record NC_064622.1, read on the forward strand.
ATTGCATAAGGGCTAGAGGTGGAACAATGCGTTATTCGTGAAGCTCTTTCTCTTGAATGAATCCTCCACTTTTCTCTTAGAGTGTATTACCGTTAACCAATACGGCAACTTTTTGACTGGGCTGTTCCGCGTGAAGGCTTGGGCCTCATCATTTCTCACAGTTCTGCGGTGCCCTCCACCTGACGCTGGGTGTTTCTGGGAAGGACTTTCCAACTTCAAAACAAACCTTTTTTTTTTTTTTTGTGGAACAGTTCAGACTCGCTGCGCAGGCTCCCTAAGCTCAGCGAGTAGGCCGAACTGAGGCGTCCTACCACTACGTTATCTGCTCCTCTGAGAAACCATCGGACCACACATAGTGCGAAACAGCCACGGAGACCGCCCTGGGATTCACAGCGGGCGGTACGAAACAATCGAACAACGCTGTGGCACCGGCTTACACGCTCCAGCGCTCAGGACCTTCCGGTACCTGGCCCGTACGCCAGAAAGGGTGGTCGCTGCTAAGTGCTGAACGGGACTTCGTTCTGCTGTGGAAAACAAGATTCACAGGCAGTGCCTCAGTCTGGGAGTCTCCACTCACGACAACTACAGAAAGATTTGCGTGCAACTACCAGCATATAGATAGGGAGAAGTAAGATGTAGCTTGACATCCTAACCACCGCAAGCACTGAATATTGCTTTCTATAAACATGACCATACATCAGCTAGCCTCAATAAATTGAACTCAAATCGTAATAAGAACACGACATTCCAGTGTATTTTCAATAGCAAAGATAAGATCCAGTTATTAGCCAGTAGCAGGGTATACAATATTACCTCTTCTGATCGTGATAAGTTTCACATTGGTAAGTCAGGCAGAGGCATATCAACTAGGCTGGCTGAACACGAGCGCAGCTGGATTTTGCAGAATTCTGACTCCGAATTTGCTGAGCATGTACTGAGTGAGGGTCACAACTACTAGCCAGAGTCACATGTCCTTCACTTTGCAAACAAAGGCCATAAACACAACCTGCTGGAAGCCCTGGAAATTAACAAACATCTAGCTCAGAGTCCAGATTTAATCCTAAGTGACCAGACACAACTCAACACTTCCCCTCTCTTAAACTTCACGCAATCATCTGTGTTTTTTCATTTCTTCCTACACTGTCTGTTCCAACATATTCCCATATTTCCTCTTTTCAATGAAGTTCTTTTATTTTATTGAAATTGTATATGTAATCCATATGAACTGTAGTTTCAATTGTTAAGGCTTTCTTCTAACTGGTACTTGTATTACTTTCCATGTTTAATACCTCTTGTAGTTGTCTCATCAAATATTGTTTTTGTTTTACTTGGTTCATTTATTTAATGCAAACTGTTACAAAATCACAGATTTGAGTATAATGTTAATGTTTTTCCTGTTTGCTCCTTTTGTATTTGTCTATTGTTCAGCCTTTTTTACCTTTTAAAATGCAGTACCACCACACTCTCAAGGATTCCATTTACAGTATGTTGGCTCATATTCCTCCATTTTCCTGTATTTATTCATTTCTGTTTGTCTTATTGATATTGCTTAAGTTCCTTATACATTCTGTAGTTACATTGATAATTATTTCTTCTTTTAATTCGTTTGTGTATCACTCTTGTCAAGTACTGATTTTATTTTATTTTATTTTATTAGTTTTGTTTATTAATAGAAACTGTTGTGCAGGTATGCTGTTCCTATTTTGTGTTACAGTTCTTTCCTGTCTATTTCGTACTTAATTTTGTTTATTTACTGCTCATTTTTTTACTTTTTACATTGCATTACCACCACACTGTCAAAAATGTTACTTACTGTATGTTTCAGCTTCAATGTAGACGTGTAACTTCTCTTCCAATGTTGTTTACAGACCTTGTAACTTCTTTGGTGACAATACTCAGTTAGTGTCTGAAGATGGCCCTGTAAGCCGAAAACCGGTTAACGCAATGAAAATAATACTGTAGAACAAAAGCAAACTAGTTCTTTTCATTTATTATTGAATTAAAGTACATTATGGCAATAAAACATGAGACGAGTGAGTCCAGCATTGGACTGGCACATATCATCAACATTAGCGTTTTCCCGGAATTCATAGTGTTTCAAAGTTTTTTTTGACTCATTTCCTACAAAATCTCTTATTAGTACCAACTGACAAACAAGACATTGATTCAGCCAACATTAGTATACTGACCAACATCAGAAATACAAAAATGTCACAGCTTCCATTGCATTTCAAAACGATAGTGGGGAAAACAGAACTGAAAGAGAAGTCATGTAAGTGTATGTCATCTTAACAAGCTGCTCTCAAAAACCTTAGAGTAAATTTTTTGACTCCGAAAAACGGACCATACGGGGACCACCACTGCTTGATGATGACATTGTACTGTTTCCGTCTAGTGCAGATGGAATTCAATAAAGAATGCAGCGCCTTAATAGGGCAAGAAAAAGAAGCGCTGGAAACAAATGTAATAAAACTAAAACAATGTACAGTAGAATCTCACTGCTTCGGACTTTATTAAATCGGAATCCGCCAATTTTTAGACATTTTTTTTATCGCAAAGTGCGATTAGAGGTGATAAAAGAACAATGCAAAAAAGAGTATGAGTCAAAAACAAATCCCTTCTTTAAGCCATTGTCAACATATATTGAACGTGAAAATATTTCTATGGCATCATCATCAGGCAGGAGTGCCTCTTTGACTGCCTTGGGTCATGTTATTGTAGATCCAGATGACAGACGCAAATAACTGGTGCAATACGTACTTTTCTACAGTAAATGGATCACTTACAAATTTACAGTGCAGTGGAGACTTTCATTTTTAAATCTGCGTACATACAGTAATGTATACATACAGTAGTGTGTATGTGTCAAGCTTGTTTAACGCAGCCTTTGAACATATAATGAGGCTTCAATTTTTTAAAATTTTATTGTTCATCACAGTGACAACATTACATTAGTTGCTTTTAAATAAAGAATACTGTACAGTATTTCACATAGTATTAAAGTTTACCGAGTCCTTATTTGCCTAATACAGACATTGTATGTTACATTCCTAATTATACCATCAGATAATTATTTTAGAATACGTTTCAATAATTCATACTTTAAATAATTCGGACTGGTTCAAATGGCTCTGAGCACTATGGGACTCAACTGCTGAGGTCATTAGTCCCCTAGAACTTAGAACTAGTTAAACCTAACTAACCTAAGGACATCACAAACATCCATGCCCGAGGCAGGATTCGAACCTGCGACCGTAGCGGTCTTGCGGTTCCAGACTGCAGCGCCTTTAACCGCACGGCCACTTCGGCCGGCAATTCGGACTGGGACTCATCCCAGTTAGTACCAATGAGTGAGGTTTGATTATATAATCAACACACCGAAAAGAAAATAGTAGAACTAGCTGGCGAGTTTTGTATTTGGAGTAGCTGAAGACAACGAGATGCACAATGAACGAAAAAAAATAGAAGAGTGAAAACAGACTCTATGCTTCTGGTAAAAAACATAGGGTTTCCAAAACTGAGTTTCCGATATGTCTAAAAAGGAAAGCTTATGTGAAGACATCTGCGCTTTTTTTTTTTTTACGCTTATAGAGAAGAAGTCAGTGGCAGTGACAAAGAGGTGGAAAATCAATAAATGCTGAAAGATAACAGACAGTGGTTGTGTTATAGAAAGAGTGAAGGAGACAATGGCAGTATGAGAGAAAGTGAGGGACTCAATGGCAGTAGGACATGAAACGAAATGTCGTAAGGCGAGGACCTCCCAGCGGGTAAACCTGGTCGCCTGGTGCAAGTATTTTGAGGTGAAGCCACTTCGGCGACTTGCAAGTCGATGAGGATGAAATGATAATGATGAAGACGACAAAAACAACGGTCCCTGAGCGGAGAAAATCTCGAACCCGGCCGGCAATCGAACCCCCCCCACACCCCGGCATGACAAGCCGGCGCGCTGTCGACTCAGCTACGGTGGCGGACAGTAGCACGTAGATGACAGTGACAGAACAGTGCTAGGAAAAGAATCCAGGGGGAAGAGTTAAAGAGAAAGTGGAAGTGGGTGAGAGCCAGTGATAATGAGAGACAGAGTATATGACAGTGACAACGAGGAAGAGAGAGATAGTGACCCTGAGAAGAGATAGCAGCAGTAGGAAAGGAGGAATGAGATAGAAACAGTAAGAGAGAGCGAGAGGGAGACAATGACAGTGAGAGGAGACAGTAGTGGTAGGACGGAACGTAAGGAACTGTGGGTGTGAGAGGAGCCAGTGACAGATGGCACATAGAGATGATGACAATGAAGTTGGCCAAATGAGTGAGTGAGAAAGGGCAGTTGGGAATGTATGGGTGTGAGCGGCTCGCAGCGGTGGACTATTGAGTACGAGTGAGCTACAGTTAGTGGAGCTTGTGGGGGTTTGAGGTGAGTTGCATATTAAAAAAAGTGCGAATATGTTCGCATGACAAAACGTTTGGGAAAATAGTTGAAGGTGCTGAGGAAGGTAGAATGTGGCAACTGGTTCCCACTTCTCAGTCAGAGTCTTTTAAATAAAGAGGAACATTTTCGCATTTTTGCACTCCGATAGTAGCATTTTTCCCCTGGTTACATTCTTACATTATACAAAAATATCCAGAAAATGTTCCCGAACAACTTCGGAAAATGTGTAGGCGCGATCAGGTTCACCCTGTAGAACGGAAGGAAGGAGGGAAGACTAGGTTGCAAGGGTGAGTGCGGAAATCGGCCGTTCCCATCAAAGGTACCATCCAGGCATTTGCTTGGAGCGATTTAGGGGAGTCACTGATAACCTACATATGGATGACCGTACGCGGATTTCAACCAACGCCCTCCCCAATGCTCGGTCCTGTAGAACGCTGGCTGAGTAGTCAAAGACGGACAGGAAAACGGCCGAGACGACTTTCAACTTAACATCCCGGCTTTAGCAAAATCTCCGAAAAGCCCGACTTATCGCCGGCGTGAATTTCAACCCTTCTCCTCCCATTGCTCAAGCCACGGCCCCACCTTGCTCGGTACAGTCACGGGAGATGCAACGAGGCAGTGCCTGGGTCGATCACAGAGGCCGACGCCGGTAACGTCGTAACACACGTGTGGACTGACGCAACGTTACGTAAATGGAGATTGCGTTACAACTCTCCTGTCTGACTCCATAAGCGCTTCCGATACCGAGGGTTACGTACACGCTTGAAGTAGAGCTCCTACATTATAGGCCGCAATGATTACCTCGCGGGTGCTTAACCTATTCACGCAACTTTTTACCATGTTTCTTATATAATATTTCATATTACATGTATGAAGTGTACCGAACAGTAATTAATGTGTATAGACATATTCAGTATGACCATTTCATATCACAGAAAATCTGAAATGTAACATTACACAGCTATGGAAATGTAGGTTCGGAACTTCTATGGTAGTCTGTAAATATTTATGACTTAAGAACCCGGTACCAGTGCCATCCAACAACTGTATTACGCAGTAACAACCTGTGCCTATTTATTAGTTTGTCGGTATACGCAGGCACTTGCAAAATGGTGTTTACTTTTTAATCCTAAAGCAGGTACTTTCAGAAATGTGGCATTTTTGTTATACATAGGGGGAAAGTATAGTTTCATGTTACAGGGATACGTATCATTATTAATAGTTTCATCTATCATTTAACCAATTTTCATTCTGTGTACTTCACGATAGGTTAATACAACCTCATTCTTCGATCCTCTGTAAAAATATTTTAACTGAATTCGTCTTACTGCACCTATATAAGAAATGTGATTAAATATTATTCAGTTTATGTATACACATTTATGATAAAGACTTACAAACACATCAAAACAAATCTTCCTCTCCACTTTCGAAACTGCGAAAACATCCCAGGAATCGAAAGAGTTTGAGACAAACTGCTTCAGTATAGCTTTCGATTGGGGGAGGAAACGCAGTTGTATACAACTAGTGTAATGTCTATAACTGCTTTTATTAACATATACTTGCAATAGACAATAGAGCACCCCCGTCCAGGTTCCCAGTTGCCACTGCGGCAATTTATGGCCCATCTTTTTCTTCGTTTGGGGTCACTTGAAGGCTAAACGTGCGAAAATCATTTTTGCAATAGTTAATGCAGTTGACAGTTGACCAGCCACCCATATTTACGATGAATTCTTCAATATGTTTAATCAGAGCTCTCCACTTGCATCGTGACTCGTATGTAAATAAGTACGAATGTCCTAAACTTTGGTGGAAACATGACGGATAGTTCACCTTAGGTATACGAGTCTTAGCCTGAACACATTTGGATGGGGCTTTCAGCAGAATCTGGTTTTATTCGATTACCTCACACAACCTTCTAAGGAAAAACATACGAGGTGTGGCTATATAATAACGGGAGTATTACTGTAAAACATTTTATTTCAGAAACAGACATATTTAGTTACTGTCACCCTCAATATACTCCCTTCCACTACCACAGCTACGCTCCAATCGAAGTTACCATTGACGGAAACAGTGGTGGAAGTCTTCCTCTGTAAACTCTGTGATGATGCGCTCCACGTTTTATTTCACTGCGTCAACACACTGAAATCTTGTTCATTTTAATGCGGATTTGACTTTGGGAAACAGATAACAGCCACACGGTGCTAGGTCAGGCGAATAAGGTGGTGGTGGTGGGGGGGGAGGGGGGGGCTAACACTGGGATCCTCTACTTCGCTAGAAACCTCTTACTAGACAATGCGGTATGACCCGGTGTGTTGTCTTGATGCAGAACTCATTGATGTTCTTCCACAACTCTCATCAAATTTTTTATTATTTTATTGTTATTAGCGAACGTCCCCATTGGAGAACGATAAGCAGTTGATTTTAAATCATTTTTCTTCTTATTATTATTATTTTCTCACGAAGTTGAGGAGGAACCAGTAGACACTAATGTTGGTTAATAGTATGAGTTTCAGGAACACAGCGAAGATACGTAGTTTCATGAATATCGAAAAAATCATCATCGCTTGGAATCTTGATTTGCTCATTCGAGCTTTTTTCGCTCTCGGTGAAGCTGGACCCTTCCAATGCATGGCTAGGCGGTTAGTTACTGAATCATAAGTGTAAAAATAAAGATTGGTCACATGGTATTACTCTTTCAAAAAGATGAGGATCATTTTCAATGGGATTCAAAAAGTGACAGTACAAAATTTTTCACGAGTTTCTTTTTGTTCGATCGGGAGAATTTGCAGAGTTTCGCACATACTTTTCTCATGTTAAACTGGTTATGTAAAATTTGTCTAAATACTCCTTGTCAATTCTTGCAGTTATTGCAATCTACCGAATACTCAAAAGAATCAAATTACCTAATTTATCGATATTTTGACCCGTTTATGATGCTGATGGGCGTCTCTAGCGTGAGTCATCTTCAACGTACTCTCGGCATATCATGGAAACGCTTGAACCGCTCAGAAACTCGCGTACGTGATCAAGTCTTCGCATTACGTTTCTTTTTAGTATCAGACAGGTTTCAGTAGCAGTTTTTCCAAGTTGATGTGAAGCTTCCAACAATTCATTACTCTATTATTACACTTAACATTTTTCTGGCAAAACAAAATAACAGCTCTCGCACTAACTAAGGCCACAAGATTTTTTATCTACAGACACCAGAGATTCCGCATTCGACAGAGGATTCGCGCTTCACAGGTATTGGTCGTTCATCTTTGGCGCATGCGTACTTATTCTGTGACAGCATCAGTCCCGTTATCTTATGGTCATACCTCGTATTTATTAATGCAGCATTTTGGAAACAAAGCAACTCTGGGAGCAGATTATCCGTGCATGGTACGGCGATTTTTAAAAAATAAAAATATCTCTGTTATTCTTTTATAATTAAATCGAATATTTTCGTTTGGAACACATTATTGTACACGTGGCTCATGTTATACAGCCGGAAAACGATGCGAGACCGAATTACACAACACTGGATTATTTTGCCGTTTTTTTTCATTTTATCAAGTAAATGTGGAGACTACCACTGTAAGATATTCACGGCCAATGCCACGTCTATTAGCCCTTTCCATAGGATCTAAAGGTCGATAATTTTCAACTCACTTAAAGCCGACAGAAATAGAAAATGCTTCAGGTCTTCTTCTGGGACAGTCACCTTCAGGCTTCCTGTTCTGTGTACATTTCAAGCCGTCTACATGTGTAAATGATATTGCACATTCTAAAATGGATAACTGTTGATGGATATTAAGCTATGTAAGAGCGTCGACTTTCCAAAATTTCTGTAGTTGCATATCAATGGCGGAACGTGTTATATGTTTTCAGGGGAGCCTCGATATTTTTTAAATCATTGCCTTTTATTTACAATCCTTTATGAAACTGCTTATGTCATGAGTGGCTGTGCTGTGATAAAGTAAAATATACCAGTACTATAATGATAAGTTGGTGCTGCCCTAGCTGTCACCAACATCGCTGACTTAAACGCAAGAGAAATGGGTTCAAATCCGGGTCTAAATGTACTTGGATGGACCCACAAGCCATACGTTCCCGAGGTCGACTCAGTCCGAAGTGAGTACGGGGGGCAACTGTGGGACCAAAGCGACGCACTGACGAAATATCCGCCCACACGAAGGCCTCTGTGATAGGCCATGGTCCGCAACGGCTGTCACGCAAGTATTTATAGTACTTATAAGACTAAGTTACTGTTATGAATATTCTCATCATTTGAAACCGTAACATTAACTGATTCTTTCTGTATTAGATTCAAAAATGGCTCTGAGCACTATGGGACTCAACTGCTGTCATTAGTCCCCTAGAACTTAGAACTAGTTAAACCTAACTAACCTAAGGACATCACAAACATCCATGCCCGAGGCAGGATTCGAACCTGCGACCGTAGCGGTCTTGCGGTTCCAGACTGCAGCGCCTTTAACCGCACGGCCACTTCGGCCGGCTCTGTATTAGATTATTAGTCTACATTTCCATTTTTAATTCCTTAATAAAATGCCAGTCAGGTCTGTAACTATCAGGTATTGTTTACTTTAAACAATTTACATGCACAATGATAGTAAGAGACAATTATATTACCAACACGTTACTTAAATACCACAATCATATAAATTAAAATTAAAAAACTCTTCATAAATGCAAGTTATTTTAACTGTACTGCAAGGGTTTTGTTGTGAAAAGAAACAGCAAAATGTGGGTTGTTTGATAGAGAGCGGAAAACGCGAAAATCTGAGGGCGCAAAATCTGGTGAATAAGATGGATGCGGAACGACTTCGCAACCCAATAGAGATTTTTGTCAGTCTAGCAAAATGCGGGCGGTCTTTATCGTGGAGTAGCACCGCTTGGTCTTTCTGGTCGTTGTTCTTGGATTGTGCCTGCAAAATGTCCTAGTTGTTGACAATACATGTCAGCAGTGGTGGTTACAGCTCAGGGAAGTAATTCGTAGTACATGACACCATTGTTGTCCCACCAGATGCATGCATGACATTATCTTTGTAGGATGTGCGCAGGTCTTTGTACAGGGTTTTGCTTCGTTTGGGCTCAGCCATTCCCTTAGTTTCCTTATGTTAGCATAAAGACACTGTCTCTCGTCATTAGTAACTAAAGACGATAGGACTGGTCGGTATCGTTCACGAGCCAGTTAACGACGAGCAAGCAGAGTTGCGCATATGGCCACCCGCTGATTTATGTGATTTTAGCTTAGAGCATGCGGCACCTATCCACTGCACGCTAATGTCGTACGATGTTGTAATGATCACAGTTCCTCACATCTCAGTTCTCGAGCACGTTGACGCGGATCATTTTAGATTAATGCTCTTAAACGATCTTAATCAAACCCGAAGGTTTTCCTGATCGTGGAGAGTCGCTAATGTCAAAACGAGCCTCCTTACAACGAGAAAAACATATTCTAGTCGTGCTCTACCCAGTGACATTATCCCCATACACGGCGCACATGTTTCTGGCTGCCTCTGCTGCTGTCACGCCTCTACTGATCTCGAACAAAAGAATACGTCGGACATGTTCCGATTTCTCCGCTTGGCACTACATCTCTAGCGTCCACAGTTCCACTGATTATCTCCACATGACAAACAGTAAACTCCAATAGAAACAGTGAACTACAAATAAAAAATGACAATCTATAAATAAAACCATAGCAACCGAAATACCAACATGCAAACAAAAACACTATGAAGTTATGCACCAACCTAACATTTTAAAACAAGTGTCGATGCATTGAGTGAGCTTTGTGTAGTGTGTCACTTGCAGGGAAAAGCCAGGATTCTATTCACATCATACTTCCACTGTTATTGCGGGGACTGCCTTCGACTAGGCCAGAAACAGGCAAGGAAGGAGGGAGCGTGTCGCTTGGTTGCCTTTGCTCAAACGCCTTTGAAACAAACAATTATGTTTTAGTGGTTAGAAATTTTGACTTCCGTCTCAGTGTTGTAATTGCTTATTATTTTTTGATAATGCATGCGAGAAGTATTTATTGTATTTATTTATTTTTGAAACGAAAAATCTTGTAGAAGCGCATGGTTACCTATCTATATCTAATGTCACCACATTTCTGGGAGTCGAAAGTGGGACGTATTTTATAACTGCTTAGTGCTCGGAATGCAACAATGCTCTGTAATTGTCTTCTTCTTCCGTCATGTATTAGGCTTTCCCTCAGCCTGTTGCAGCTACACCTGGTTCTTCCATCGCTTTGTAGGTCTTCCAATACATCTTTTACCTTGCGCAGTATATAGCCAAAAATGTAGGGGTAATCTTGATTTGTCCATTCGTTAACACATGGGATAACCATTTTTGTCGGTATTCGTCTATCTTACTGTTTATATCGAAAATATTTAATTACTTCCTGATATCTGTATTTCTTTTGTGGTCTAGCTCTGTGTATCCTATGTACCTGAGGAATTTCATTTCATTGGCTTGTAATGTTATTTTATCTTGTTTTTCATTGCCCAAGATTCACTTCCACGTAGTAATGTTGGTACTGACATAATTTTATAAAATTTTAGATATGTTTCTGTTCTTACTTTACGTTGGAGGGCTCTTCTGACAGTGCCATTTAAGTAGTTAAATTTCTCAGTTTTGTCATTTTGATCTAGGTCTCCCCTGTTCAACAGCATGATACCTAGAAATTTGAATCTATCTACTTGCTTTATAATTTTGTTGTATATAATTATTTTTGTTCTTGCTGGATTTTTGTCCACAGAAAGCCATGGCTTTTGTTTTTTGTATTGTTATTGACATATATCGGGCACGTTTGGTATAGTCTGTTGGCAGCTCTCTGCAGTCCATCTTCATTATTCGAAATTAACACTTGGTCATCTGCGAATAACAAAGTCATAATGTAATCTTTTTGGTTGAAGTTATATGTATAGTTCTTCAGTTTCATTCTCCATTGCCGTATTATGTCGTCAATGTATATATTAAAAAACAGTGGAAAGAGGCTGCAACTTTGTCGAACACATAAATTAATGAGCTTTGTTGTTTCTTCATTATTCCCAAATTATTTGGATGCTTGTATTAGCATAGATCCTTGGAACTACCTGTATAATGTGTATTGGTACATCTCTTCTTATTCCCACAATAGCTATCAAATGCCTTTACATAATCGACGAAAAGGATGTGTGTTTCTTTATTGAATTCCTTATGTTTTTCTATAATTTGCTGCAGCATAAATATGTTGTCTGTACGGCTTCTCCCCTTTCTGAATCCATTTTGTTCTTCTGACAGCAGGCACCCCATTATGGGTTTTAGTCTTTCGGTTATTATTCTAACATACATCGTATACACAGTATTTAATAGTGGTATTTCCTTTGTTATCCAGCAAAGGATCAAAAATTAGAGGAACCTTTTTTTAAAATGCTACTGAAGAATATTTTATTAGTTCGCTGTTAATGCCATCAATTCCTACTGCCTTTCGGTTCTTTGTATATCTGAGAGCTTGTTCTAATTCTTGGAATTCAAGATGATCTGGATTTGTTTCAAGATCTTCATCGTATTCTGTATTCGTTTCATTAGTCCACATTTCATTGTAATAATGCAGCCAGACTTTGTTCTTTATTACATTGATATCTGCCACATCCTTTTCGCTGTTATTCAAGTGTCTTACCATTTTATATGCAAGTGTTTGTCTCCTATGGACATCGTTTTCGATCCTGGCAACAAAGTTATCCCAACCGTATTTATGTAGCTTCCTGCTTAGTTTTCTTCACTTCTGCTGTCTGCTTCTTGTATGCTTCATTATTCTCTTGAGTTGGGTGTTGTAGATATTTTTTATATAGTTTTCTCTATATTTCAACAGCCTCCTCAATTTGTTTTGTCCAAATCATGTGGCCTTTTTTCTTCTTCATGTGTTTAGTTTTACCTGAGCTTCACTGGCTGCAGTTCTTAGTATGTTCTTATCTGTTCCCACTCAGTTTCAATACTCTCTGATTCTGGAACTGTGCCCATTACTGTGTCTGAGCGTCTTTGATGATTCTTGATTGACTCCTATTAAGTAGACTTTATATACCTCCCATGGTTGTTTTGGGGATTTTTTACGTGTTTAATGCCATATCTGCTTTAGGGCAACTTTTGCTTGTAGCAGGAAATGGTCTGTGTCAGTGTCGTACCCTCTATACACATGCACATCCTGAAACAGAACAGGTGTTTTTTGGTTTTCTACCAAGTAGTCAATTATGGTTCTAAATCCTCTGGCGGACCATATGTACTTGTGTATGTTTTTGTGTTTAAAGAAAGAGTTTAATATTCTGAAGTTGTTGAAAGTTGCAAAATCTCTTAAAATGGATCCATTACTGTTGACTATAGTCTCTCCAGCATAGCCAACTATATTATCCATTCTTTCCCTCCCTATTCTTACACTGTAGTCTCCGCCAATTACAATGCAGTCATTCTTATTTATCCTATCTAGTGTTTTCTGTAGATCTTCATAGAACGTCTCACTTTCCTTCATTCTCCCTTCCTCCGGGGCACACACTGCTATACAGGTTAGATATCCTCTAGAAATCTTACATCTTATGCAGCATATCCGCTCGTTTATCCATGCATAGCTTATCAATATGTTTGTCCATTTTTATTATTATGGCAATCCCAGCTTGTGCTCTTTTGCTTTGTTCTACTCCTCTCCTATATCTTTAGTTCCTTTAATTTTATTTTTATTTTCTGTAATAAATGCTAATTCACAACTCCCCTCTTCTAATATTTTATGTAGTTCTCCTTCCTTTGTCGATATCCCTCTGACGTTCCATGTTATTAAGTTTACATGTTCCGCCATGCCAAAATCATTTACCTTTTTCCTTTTTCGGTTCGTCGTATGGTTTTCCGTACGGCTTTCACTGTGTAGCTAGCCAGTAACTTTTTATTTCGCCTGCCCGCCTTACGGGGGCTGCGCAGGTATAGTTGGATAGTGGGGCTGCCACTTCAAGGCCTTCAACGTGCCTGATTTTCTTGTAGGGGTTTACTCCCCTAGAAAAGCTGGCTTCTCTACACCTCTAGAGCCCTCCCTGCCCTATGTTGTGGGACACCGTCCGGCTCCTCTGTCAAGGCCTGTCCGACTTGGATGGCCCTGCTGGTAGCTACACTACCGTCGGTACAGCCCTCGACTTCATCGAAGAACGCAAACCCTCCCGCTCCGTTAAGGCGGTGTCCCCTGGGAGGGCTATGTAATTGTTTTACATTATTCAAGCTTACGACGAAATGACAAATGACAATATAGAAAACAAAATCCATAACATAGGCACATTCCTATTTACTGTATAATTATAATATACGTAAACCTTAAAAGTTAATAAACAGAAGACAACATTTGCTTAGCTTTTAACATCCAGTTGTTCATTGCCCTGTACTTCTGTGATGAATGAATGCAATTCAGCAAACGTTTGCTTCCTTTTAAATTTAAGGTGTCACACAACATCGTGTTAGACGTTCATAGCCCTTTGAGTACTGCAGACGTGATATGGCGCGGCGCTCCACCTTGCCGCGGGTCCTGCGGACGTTGTTTGCCGCTGAAGTGGGCTTGCCCGTGGGCCCTGCAGACGGCATTCGCCGCGCGGCCTAGCCGGAACCTGATTCCTGTTGTTGTTGTTGTGGTCTTCAGTCCTGAGACAGGTTGGATGCAGCTCCCCATGCTACTCTATCCTGTGCAAGCTTCTTCATCTCCCAGTACCTACTGCAGCCTACATCCTTCTGAATCTGCTTAGTATATTCATCTCTTGGTCTCCCTCTACGATGTTTACCCTCCACGCTGCCCTACAATACTAATTTGGTGATCCCTCGATGTCTCAGAACATGTCCTACCAACCGATCGCTTCTTCTAGTCAAGTTGTGCCACGAGCTCCTCCTCTCCCCAATTCTATTCAATACTTCCTCATTAGTTACGTGATCTACCCATCTAATCGTCAGCATTCTTCTGTAGCACCACATTTCGAAAGCTTCTATTCTCTTCTTGTCTTAACTATTTATCGTCCACGTTTCACTTCCATACATGGCTACACTCCATACAAATACTTTCAGAAATGACTTCCTGACACTTAAATCTATACTCGATGTTAACAAATTCCTCTTCTTCAGAAACGCTTTCCTTGCCATTGCCAGTCTACATTTTATATCCTCTCTACTTCGACCATCATCAGTTATTTTGCTCCCCAAATAGCAAAACTCCTTTACTACTTTAAGTGTCTCATTTCCTAATCTAATTCCCTCAGCATCACCCGACTTAATTCGACTACATTCCATTACTCTCGTTTTGCTTTTGTTGATGTTCATCTTATATCCTCCTTTCAAGACACTGTCCATTCCGTTCAACTGCTCTTCCAAGTCCTTTGCTGTCTCTGACAGAATTACAATGTTATCGGCGAACCTCAAAGTTTTTATTTCTTCTCCATGGATTTTAATACCTACTCCCAATTTTTCTTTTGTTTCCTTTACTGCTTGCTCAATATACAGATTGAATAACATCGAGGAGAGGCTACAACCCTGTCTCACTCCCTTCCCAACCACTGCTTCCCTTTCATGTCCCTCGACTCTTATAACTGCCATCTGGTTTCTGTACAAATTGTAAATAGCCTTTCGCTCCCTGTATTTTACCCCTGCCACCTTCAGAATTTGAAAGAGAGTATTCCAATCAACAATGTCAAAAGCTTTCTCTAAGTCTAAAAATGCTAGAAACGTAGGTTTGCCTTTCCTCAATCTTTCCTCGAAGATAAGTCATAGGGTCAGTATTGCCTCACGTGTTCCAACATTTCTGCGGAATCCAAACTGATCTTCCCCGAGGTCGGCTTCTGTCAGTTTTTCCATTCGTCTGTAAAGAATTCTCGTTAGTATTTTGCAGCTGTGACTTATTAAACAGATAGTTAGGTAATTTTCACATCTGTCAACACCTGCTTTCTTTGGGATTGGAATTATTATATTCTTCTTGAAGTCTGAGGGTATTTCGCCTGTCTCATACATCTTGCTCTCCAGATGGTAGAGTTTTGTCAGGACTGGCTCTCCCAAGGCTGTCAGTAGTTCTAATGGAATGTTGTCTACTCCCGGGGCCTTGTTTCGACTCAGGTCTTTCAGAGCTCTGTCAAACTCTTCACGCAGTATCATATCTCCCATTTCACCTTCACCTACATCCTCTTCCATTTCCATAATGTTGTCCTCAAGTACATCGCCTTTGTATAGACCCTCTATATACTCCTTCCACCTTTCTGATTTCCCTTCTTTGGTTAGAACTGGGATTCCATCTGAGCTCTTGATATTCATGCAAATGGTTCTCCTTTCTCCAAAGGTCTCTCTAATTTTCCTGTAGGCAGTGTCTATCTTACCCTGGTGAGATAAGCCTCGACATCCTTACATTTGTCCTCTAGCCATCCCTGCTTAGCCATTTTTCCACTTCCTGTCGATATCATTTTTAAGCCGTTTGTATTCGTTTTTGCCTGCTTCATTTACTGCATTTTTATATTTTCTCCTTTCATCAATTAAATTCAATATTTCTTCTGTTACCCAAGGGTTTCTACAAGCCCTCGTCTTTTTAACTATTTGGTCCTCTGCTGCCTTCACTATTTCATCCCTCAAAGCTACCCATTCTTCTTCTAATGTATTTCTTTCCCCCAGTCCTGTCAATTGTTCCCTTATGCTCTCCGTGAAACTCTGTACAACCTCTGGTTCTTTCAGTTTATCCAGGTCCCATCTCCTTAAATTCCCACCTTTTTGCAGTTTCTTCAGTTTTAATCTACAGTTCCTAACCAATAGATTGTGGTCAGAGTCCACATCTGCCCCTGGAAATGTCTTACAATTTAAAACCTGGTTCCTAAATCTCTGTCTACCATTATATAATCTATCTGATACCTTTTACTATCTCCAGGGTTCTTCCAGGTATACATCCTTCTTCCATGATTCTTGAACCTAATGACGGCTTATACCGCAGCCGGTACTACTCACTGCCTGTGGGCCTGCGGACGTCAATAGCCGGCCCGTCTCAAGTTCTTTTGTCCCGTGCACTCCCTGGGATGGATGTACCCTATTTATTGTTCTATGCCGCTGTCCCTGCTATCTGGGAAACACTATGCTACAGATTTCGCAGTTGCTGTTCGACAGTCGTGCTAGCTGGTTCATGTGATCTTCTGCATTCTGCTTTTGTGCTGTCGCTTAGCCATCTGCCGTTTCATCAGGATTTTCAGAGTTTTGTCACTTTTAAGTTCCACAGACAAATGGCACATCGGCGTCGTTGCAATGACGAAGAGATACTGGAGATACTGACAAGGAGTGACCGTGACAGTGAGTGTGGCATCTTCGATAAAAGTAGTGACGATGAAGATTCGTCAGAAGACTCTCGTAGTAATACACCTCCACGTACTTCACCTTGTGGAGCTCGTCAGGAGAGTTCTTCCTCAGATTCTGAAAGTGAGGACGAATCGATCCGTAAAAGGCCACGCCTTAATGAGAATGAGAAATTTGATTGGCAAAAACGTGATTTCAGCCCAGCACTTCATGCATTTGATGACTCATCTTCAGGACGTAATTGCCAACTAGCGCCTGATTCGAGCGTTCTATCCTTTTTCACGCTATTTCTATCAGAAGATATGTTGAAATTTATAGCACTTGAAACGAACCGATTTTTCACTTTCACCATGGCAAATACGTCGGAATCAGTTCGAGCTCGACTATCCACCTGGAAAAGTATAGGTTTTGAGGAAATGTATAGCTTCATTGGTATTTGACTTCTCATGGCATGTGTTGTGAGACTGTAAAACTGGATATGTCTTGGATTTCATTGTATACACAGGCACAACAAGTTGAGAATAAAGGAATATTGGTCCAGAGATGTACTTCTGAGTACTCCAGTTTTTGGCGAAGTTATATCCCGTGACCGTTTTATGTTACTTCTGAGAATGTTGCATTGTAGTGACAACTCGGCCAATCGTGGAGATGACAGTTTGTTTAAAATTAGGAAAATAATTGATACAGTTCGTGTGGCGTTCCGCAGTGCATTTAATCCATACAGAAGACTCTGTGTCGATGAAAGCCTATTATTGTTCAATGGTAGCTTATCTTTCAAACAATACATTCCTTCGAAACGAAGTAGATTTGGAATCAAAACATTCGTGTTGTGCGACAGTAAAACTGGATACATCTTGGATTTCATTGTATACACAGGCACAACAACAGAAACTTAAGTCCATAATTCTGGGAAATCCGGTGATTTTGTGGCAACACTAATGAAGCCATACCTTGAGCGTGGACATACCCTGTATGTCGACAATTGGTATACAAGTCCACTCTTGTTCCTCTGGCTTCACAACCAGACAATAGCAGCATGCGGCACTGTACGTAGGAACAGGCGCAACTTTCCGAAGCTACAAAAGAAACTGAAACGAGGAGAAGTTGAGTTTATGTCAACTGACATAATGTTTGTCATCAAGTGGTGCGACAAGAGAGAAGTGTTCATGCTGACTACCTGCAACACTACAGAAATGCGTGACACGGGAAAGACAAACAGGACGACTGGCGAAAAAGTAAAGAAACCGCAATGTGTTGTTGATTAGAATGCAAAAAAATGGTTCAAATGGCTCTGAGCATTATGGGACTCAACTGCTGTGGTCATAAGTCCCCTAGAACTGAGAACTACTTAAACCTAACTAACCTAAGGACAGCACACAACACCCAGCCATCACGAGGCAGAGAAAATCCCTGACCCCGCCGGGAATCGAACCCGGGAACCCGGGCGTGGGAAGCGAGAACGCTACCGCACGACCACGAGATGCGGGCTAGAATGCAAATATGGGAGCAGTAGACCACTCCGATATGCTGTTAAGCTCTGTTGCATCTGTGCGTAAATCTGTTAAATGTTTTTTTTTTTTCTTTTTCTTTTCATGTTGTGGACCTTTGTCTTTTGAATGCTCACACTCTTCACAGATCGGTAACAGGGAGCAAAATATCATTAGCAGATTTTCATTTATGTCTGGTTCGAGAACTTGTAGAAATATTTGCTATAGAACGGAGAAGAGATAGGAAAGGATGACGCTCTAATGACCAGAATTCTCTTCGCGTTACTGGGAGGCACTTTCGACATGTCATTCCAATTGACCAGTCCAAGAACCGCGGACTATGGCGTAGATGTGCAGTCTGCTCGAAACAGAATGTGCATCGAGAAACAAAATATGAATGCAAAACATGCAATGTGCCTTTGTGCATTGATACATGATTTGAAATATACCACACAAAGAAGAACTTTTAGCCACGTTGCTACAGCTGGAAGATGAAATGAAGCCCTTACTTCTGAAAAATATTACTTAAAAATTAAAAAAATTAAAATAATTACAAAAATTAAAAAAATATTTTTAAGTTCGCCATTGCCCGTCCAAAGGCCGGATGAGAAAGAAGAATGGGAAATATAACTGTGCAAAAAAAAAGAGAAAAAAAATAACTCACCGAATTATCTGAGCTTGAAGAGCCTCTCCAAATGAATTACTTTGCTGACAAACACCTTATGTACGAACATGTGAAACACCCAGTCTGTGCTGACGAACACAGACTGGATGCTTCAAATGTTCGCTCATAAGGTTCAAAAATAAAAACTTAGAACAAATTTATGTATTCTTCCATAACTTCTTGGTAGAAGTTAAACCTTAAACTTAGTGCAAATATCATTAATTAAACAAAAAATTCTAGCATTATTATTACTACAAAATTGTAGCTTGGGTTGCGGTAAAAGATATTTATTTAAGCGGCGACTAGTTTCGGGCCAAACCCATTTTCAAACCACCATGTAAAACAAAGACTGCGTCAACCACATTATAGCTGTTAATAAAACCATAGCAGGTGGATCGTTACCGATATTCTATGGTTTTATTAACAGCTATAATGTATCTGTCATATTCCTTTTTGACATGGTTGTTTGAAAATGGGCTTTGCCCGAAACTAGTCGCCGCTTAAATTAATAACTTTTACCCCAGCCCACGCTACAATTTTCTACTAATATTCAGTAACGGATTGCTGTCCTATCTTTTCCAGGACACTGGATTTGTGAAAAATTCTAGGCCTACACATGGAAAGGGCGTCTCGGCACTGTTCAGTTGCACACACCCGCCCTTTTCTGAAGCGCAAAAGGTTATTAGGGATTAAAGGTGACATTTAGTTAGGTAGTTTAGAAACTTGAGTATTTCCTTATCTAATTCTTAAACAAAAGTTATAAATCATTGTTTATTTCTACAGTACAATAACAATTGCGTCCATATAAAAAGAATTCAAAAATGTTGAATTTTTGATTTTGAAAACAGTGTTAGAAGCGCCCTATGTTTGGAGGTTAGTTATTTTCACATAGGGCGCTTCTAACGCTGTTTTTCTACCGTAGGGTAACAACACACCAAAAATACTTCGCCACAGTGGAATAATAAAAATCGAAAACGGACGATAATGTAAAGTGTATCTTGAAAATCATGTGAACAGCCGTCTGATGATGAACTTGCCAGTTCGAAACCGGTAATGGCGCTATTTACCTAAATAAATAGCAGTATTAATAGCGGCTGGTTGCTGTTTTCTTCTTTGTAAGAATTAACCTACATTAAAAACAAATATGTTTTTACTATAAAGAAAAAGCTTCCCTTGTCAGTCTCACTGACAACAATGTTGATATAAATTATAACTATTGTGACCATTTATCGGCAGGCAACAGCGCTTTTCAGGGCAAAAAAAAAAAGATGCAATGGCAACTTTTCTCTTCCTGGCCACTTTACCACACCTTCCCTTCCGATCTTGCTATTAACTAGTAACCTACATAGATTATTATGTTGTATAAATGGATAACAGTAACCGCAATGTGAGACATATTTTCAAATGTTTATTACATGTTTTGGAAGTCACTTTTGTTCTGTTCATTATTCTGCACTACATCAAACTTAATTAGATTACGTAACATGTACTAAGTATGAAGCTGACTTCTCTATAAGTGCTTGCTACTTCCGTCTGATGTTTATACCATAACAGCCGATCGGTGCTAGTTGTGCGCTCTCGTGAGCTGTTAGCGCTGGAAGACAAACAAAGTATTCCGCCTACCACTTCTACTAACCTTGCAGTGGTGCGCTACGTACGACTCTGCCCTTGACGTAAGCGGCAAACTATATTCAAATCACGGCGGCATCCACCGAGTCAATCATAATGAAGCTTATCTTAAAATATTATTGTCTCCGTCAGTATGTTTGTCCCCCCATGAACTATGGACCTTGCCGTTGGTGGGGAGGCTTGCGTGCCTCAACGATACAAATAGCCGTACCGTAGGTGTAACCACAACGGAGGGGTATCTGGTGAGAGGCCAGACAAACGTGTGGTTCCTGAAGAGGGGCAGCAGCCTTTTCAGTAGTTGCAGGGGCAACGGCCTGGATGATTGACTGATCTGGCCCTGTAACACTAACCAAAACGGCTTTGCTGTTGTGGTACTGCGAACGGCTGAAAGCAAGGGGAAACTACGGCCGTAATTTTTCCCGAGGGCATGCAGCTTTACTGTATGATTAAATGATGATGGCGTCCTCTTGGGTAAAATATTCCGGAGGTAAAATAGTCCCCCATTCGGATCTCCGGGCGGGGACTAATCAAGAGGACGTCGTTATCAGGAGAAAGAAAACTGGCGATCTACGGATCGGAGCGTGGAATGTCAGATCCCTTAATCGGGCAGGTAGGTTAGAAAATTTAAAAAGGGAAATGGATAAGTTGAAGTTAGATATAGTGGGAATTAGTGAAGTTCGGTGGCAGGAGAAACAATACTTTTGGTCAGGTGAATACAGGGTTATAAATACAAAATCAAATAGGGGTAATGCAGGAATAGTTTAATAATGAATAGGAAAATAGGAGTGCGGGTAAGCTACTACAAACAGAATAGTGAACGCATTATTGTGGCCATGATAGACACGAAGCCCACGTCTACTACAGTAGTACAAGTTTATATGCCAACTAGCTCTGCAGATGATGAAGAAATTGATGAAATGTATGATGAGATAAAAGAAATTATTCAGGTAGTGAAGGGAGTGAAGGGAATTTAATAGTCATGGGTGACTGGAATTCGACAGTAGGAAAAGGAAGAAAAGGAAACGTAGTAGGTGAATATGAATTGGGGCTAAGAAATGAAAGAGGAAGCGGCCTGGTAGAATTTTGCACAGAGCATAACTTAATCATAGCTAACACTTGGTTCAAGAATCATGAAAGAAGGCTGTATACATGGAAGAACCCTGGAGATACTAGAAGGTTTCAGATAGATTATATAATGGTAAGACAGAGATTTAGGAACCAGATTTTAAATTGTAAGACATTTCCGGGGGCAGATGTGGACTCTGACCACAATCTATTGGTTAGGAACTGTAGATTAAAACTGAAGAAACTGCAAAAAGGTTGGAATTTAAGGAGATGGGACCCGGATAAACTGAAAGAACCAGAGGTTGTACAGAGTTTCAGGGAGAGCATAAGGGAACAATTGACAGGAATGGGGGAAAGAGATACAGTAGAAGAAGAATGGGTAGCTTTGAGGAATGAAATAGTGAAGGCAGCAGAGGAGCAAGTAGGTAAAACGACGAGGGCTAGTAGAAATCCTTGGGCAACGGAAGATATACGGAATTTAATTGATGAAAGGAGAAAATACAAAAATGCAGTAAGTGAAGCAGGCAAAAAGGAATACAAACGTCTCAAAAATGAGATCGACAGGAAGTGCAAAATGACTAAGCAGGGATGGCTAGAGGACAAATGTAAGGATGTAGAGGCTTATCTCACGAGCGGTAAGACAGATACTGCCTACAGGAAAATTAAAGAGACCTTTGGAGAAAAGAGAACCATTTGCATGAATATCAAGAGCTCAGATGGAAACCCAGTTCTAAGCAAAGATGGGAAAGCAGAAAGATGGAAGGAGTATATATAGGTTCTATATAGGGGCGATGTTATTGAGGACAATATTATGGAAATGGAAGAGGATGTAGATGAAGATGAAATGGGAGATACAATACTGCGTGAAGAGTTTGACAGAGCTCTCAAAGACCTAAGTCGAAACAAGGCCCCGGGAGTAGACAACATTCCATTAGAACTACTGGCAGCCTTGGGACAGCCAGTCCTGACAAATCTCTACCATCTCTTGAGCAAGATGTATGAGACAGGCAAAATTCCATCAGACTTCAAGAAGAATATAATAATTCCAATCCCAAAGAAAGCAGGTGTTGACAGATGTGAAAATTACCGAACTATCAGTTTAATAAGTCACAGCTGCAAAATACAAACACGAATTCTTTACAGACGAATGGAAAAACTGGTAGAAGCCGACCTCGGGGAAGATCAGTTTGGATTCCATAGAAATGTTGGAACACGTGAGGCAATACTGACCCTACGACATATCTTCGAGGGGAGATTGAGGAAAGGCAAACCTACGTTTCTAGCATTTGTAGACTCAGAGAAAGCTTTTGACAATGTTGACTGGAATACTCTCTTTCAAATTCTGAAGGTGGCAGGGGTAAAATACAGGGAGCGAAAGGCTATTTGCAATTTGTACAAAAACCAAATGGCAGTTATTAAAGTCGAGGGACATGAAAGGGAGGCAGTGGTTGGGAAGGGAGTGAGACAGGGTTGTAGCTTCTCCCCGATGCTATTCAATCTGTATATTGAGCAAGCAGTAAAGGAAACAAAGGAAAAGTTCGGAGTAGGTATTAAAATTCATGGAGAAGAAATAAAAACTTTGAGGTTCGCCGGTGACATCGTAATTCTGTCAGAGACAGCAAAGGACTTGGAAGAGCAGTTGAACGGAATGGACAGTGTCTTGAAAGGAGGATATAAGATGAACATCAACAAAAGCAAAACGAGGATAATGGAATGTAGTCGAATTAAGTCGGGTGATGCTGAGGGAATTAGATTAGGAAATGAGACACTTAAAGTAGTAATGGAGTTTTGCTATTTGGGGAGCAAAATAACTGATGATGGTCGAAGTAGAGAGGATATAAAATGTAGACTGGCAATGGCAAGGAAAACGTTTCTGAAGAAGAGGAATTTGTTAACATCGAGTATTGATTTAAGTGTCAGGAAGCCGTTTCTGAAAGTATTTGTATGGAGTGTAGCCATGTATGGAAGTGAAACATGGACGATAAATAGTTAAGACAAGAAGAGAATAAAAGCTTTCGAAATGTGATGCTACAGAAGAATGCTGAAGATTAGATGGGTAGATCACATAACTAATGAGGAGGTATTGAATAGAATTGGGGAGAAGAGGAGTTTGTGGCACAACCTGACTAGAAGAAGGGACCGGTTGGTAGGACATGTTCTGAGGCATCAAGGGATCACCAATTTAGTACTGGAGGGCAGCGTGGAGGGTAAAAATCGTAGAGGGAGACAAGAGATGAATACACTAAGCAGATTCAGAAGGATGTAGTCTGCAGTAGGTACTGGGAGATGAAGAAGCTTGCACAGGATAGAGTAGCATGGAGAGCTGCATCAAACCAGTCTCAGGACAGAAGACCACAACAACAACAGTATGTTTGTTTGTTACTGTGCAATGAAACTACATTCTTAAGAAGCTCTTAACGATAACCGAGGATTTGTGAGTCTGCTTCTAGTTATTAGAAAATACGGCTGAGAACTGCGGCCCGCAGGCCGCAGTTTGACGACCAGTGGTATAGAGTATAGCCCTGTACTGAAGTGAAACTTGGACGACACACAGTTTGTAAAATGTACCACTATCGTCAGTGGTACGACACAGAAAAGGTGTCCCTCACGTCTGGAATACACGTAACGTTTTGCTGTCAGTCTCGCATGATCACGCAAGACTGACAGTCGCTCAGTTGTCCCGAAATCGTCAAGGAGGAAGAACTGTTAGTGACGATAGTTGCAGTATGTACTCTTAAACTGAAGAAGAAAATACCTCTCTTTTCCTACGAGAACTAAACGGAAACCAGGAGCCTGGCGAAATTACTTACGCACTGTACTATATACTGTTAAGCTTGTAATCCCAGAAATTGGAAAAGAAGATAGTGTAATGAGAGCAGCTCAGCGCAACATTAAAGTTTGTAGCGATCGGCAGTAGCTACAAGGGCACTGAATTCGCAGAAAATATTTTGTGGGCGGATTCCGAAATTAGCAAAGTATTTAGAAATTCCTGATAAGCTTGAGGAACTATCTGTACAGTATTTATTATATTACTATTTGAACTAGATGAACTGATCTGGATGACTGGGTTGCGGCTAACCTTTGTGCATTGGGGAGATTTTCCTAAAAATATAAGGAAAACTCTGTTGCATTTAACTCAGTTCTTCGGAACCAACACAGTTAACAGCTGTAAAGTCTTGCGTTTATGCTTCCAGTTCAGCTCAAAAAATAACATCATTAATCATCTTCGGCCAATGTACAGGTTGGTTCCTTATAACTTCCGTAATTTTTCCGCAAACGTCAAATTCATCGTTAGAACGAATGGCCTGTGTTTGGCCGTGATCTTCTTGGGTGTTGGTCTTCGACATTCAAGTTCGAAAGTAAATCAAAGAACCACAAAGAAGATTCATAAATTTCTTCCGTTCCAGCTCCAGATCGCTTGGACGCTTCTACATCTACATCTCAACATTTACATCCATACTCCGCAAGCCACCTGACGGTGTGTGGCGGAGGGTACCTTGAGTGCCTCTATCGGTTCTCCCTTCTATTCCAGTCTCTTATTGTTCGTGCGTGGAAAGGAGGATTGTCAGTATGCTTCTGTGTGGGCTCTAATCTCTCTGATTTTATCCTCATGGTCTCTTCGCGAGATATACGTAGGAGGGAGCAACATACTGCTTGACTCCTCGGTGAAGGTATGTTCTCGAAACTTTAACAAAAGCCCGTACCGAGTACTGAGCGTCTCTCCTGCAGAGTCTTCCACTGGAGTTTATCTATCATCTCCGTAACGCTTTCGCGATTACTAAATGATCCTGTAACGAAGCGCGCTGCTCTCCGTTGGATCTTCTCTCTCTCTTCTATCAACCCTATCTGGTGCGGATCCCACACTGGTGAGCAGTATTCAAGCAGTGGGCGAACAAGTGTACTGTAACCTACTCCTTTTCGGGTTGCATTTCCTTAGGATTCTTCCAATGAATCTTAGTCTGGCATCTCCTTTACCGACGATCAACTTTATATGATCATTCCATTTTAAATCACTCCTAATGCGTACTCCCAGATAATTTATGGAATTAACTGCTTCCAGTTGCTGACCTGCTATATTGTAGCTAAATGATAAGGGATCTATCTTTCTATGTATTCGCAGCACATTACACTTGTCTACATTGAGATTCAATTGCCATTCCCTGCACCATGCGTCAATTCGCTGCAGGTCCTCCTGCATTTCAGTACAATTTTCCATTGTTACAACATCTCGATATACCACAGCATCATCCGCAAAAAGCCTCAGTGAACTTCCGATGTCATCCACAGGGTCATTTATGCATATTGTGAATAGCAACGGTCCTACGACACTCCCCTGCGGCACACCTGAAATCACTCTTACTTCGGAAGACTTCTCTCCATTGAGAATGACATGCTGCGTTCTGTCATCTAGGAACTCTTCAATCCAATCACACAATTGGTCTGATGGTCCATATGCTCTTACTTTGTTCGTTAAACGACTGTGGGGAACTGTATCGAACGCCTTGCGGAAGTCAAGAAACACGGCATCTACCTGTGAACCCGTGTCTATGGCCCTCTGAGTCTCGTGGACGAATATCGAGAGCTGGGTTTCACACGACCGTCTTTTTCTAAACCAATGCTGATTCCTACAGAGTAGATTTCTAGTCTCCAGAAAAGTCATTATACTCGAACATAATACGTGTTCCAAAATTCTACAACTGATCGACGTTAGAGATATAGGTCTATAGTTCTGCACATCTGTTCGACGTCCCTTCTTGAAAACGGGGATGACCTGTGCCCTTTTCCAATCCTTTGGAACGCTACGCTCTTCTAGAGACCTACGGTACACCGCTGCTTTCTTTGCGATAAACTGTCCCCAATGAGTTCAACTTTTTGGTGACTAACTCTTTTGCTGCTTTATGATCCATTTCTTTGGACTTATTAACTGAAGTCTTGGCTGCAGTAAATCTCAGATTTCACTTTCCAGAGGCAAGGAAAACTGGTGAGTCCAGCGTCGCTAAATCTGCCATTTTCTCTCGCTGCTGCACGCACTAAAATAACTGTTGGTACCTCTAGCGTCAGTGAGAGTAGACTGGGAGCGGAGCTAAGTTTGAGCGATAAGACTGACGTGCGTCTACATGCACAGACTTGTCGGCAGTCGTACTTGTACACGAAGCTCCAGCTCATCAGTCTTTGCGACTTAAATCTTCATTCAGTTCGTGCAATACTGTCAAATTTCCGTGCACACGTAACGTTTTACTTGACAAATCTGGCGTGGTCATGCAAGACTGACGACAAAACGTTGCGTGTAGACCAGGCTTTACGCATCGTTAGCTCTCTGTAAGTTATGGAGCTGGGCGCCCCTGTTCCAGCAGGGCCATTGTCTTGCTGTTTGTTTCATTCAACAATGCCCACGCGCTGCCGGTGATGCGTCACAATATGAGAAAGAATTGGTTGGGTTTCGCACAGGACGAAAGCGCACGGTCGAGTAGCTTCAAAAAACTTTGTAACGGCTTGCTGTGTGATGGAATATTGAGTTTTGAAGTTTTCCACCGATTGCTAGGGCAACAGGGAGTAATTATTGGGTTTATTTGCTGTTGGAGCGTGTAATTACACAGAAATTAGTGGAGAAATCAGTATCATCATTCTTAGTCAGTAGCAAATGGTTCAAATGGCTCTGAGCACTATGGGACTTAACATCGGTGGTCATCAGTCCCCTAGAACTTTAGAACTACTTAAACCTAACTAACCTAAGGACATCACACACATCCATGCCCGAGGCAGGATCCGAACCTGCGACCGTAGCAGTCCCGCGGAGTCAGTTGCATCCATTGACAAAACATAAAACTGTATGAACATTTATAAAGTCCACCTTGGGCTGTTGTAGCATGAAAGGTCTATTTGGAGAAGCAATACAACTGTCGCAAACTTCAGCGTGAAAGTGGAATAAATTTAATTGTTAAAACAAGCATGATTGTGTCTAGGCATGGCTGGGATGTGTGTGCCTTACGAAATCTGTAGACGGAGAAAAAGGTATAATCTGTTTTCCTTTCCCAGAAACATTTTTTTTTCACATGCGTTTGAGCAACTTCAGTATTCGAACAGTAAATAGATGCGTTTCCGTATTAAGCAAGACGGTAAAATTAATAAAATGAAAATGTTTTCCAACGCATGGCAGTGGTGGTACAGCAACCAATAATATGCGATGAAGAAACAGCCAGCCTTTACTGCAGGGATGCATTTTATCATTTATTTACCAACGACGCTTTTCGCCTTATTCAGGCATTTACAGATTGGCTGAATATTACATGGGACGCCATCGCTCAAGAAAATACGAGACTTCTCTAGTAATATAGGGCTGCAACTATTTACACAGCGAAACGCGGAAGAATTGGGCGGTTGCTATTTAAATAGCGATCTGGTAAGACGATTCTTTCTAAACATAATACGACAATGAGTGCAAGTTAGTAATGTTTGAAGTGTTTACTGGGGGTATATACGGCGTGAAGTGTATAGTGACATGTTCTTCGATGGCTAAAACGTTATTATCGACAGTTTATCGTCAAAAAAATTTATCATAGTTTACGAAAATGCGTAAGGATGGAAAGAGAAAGTGTCACTTTTCGGATGATTACGCAAAAGAGTAGGCCTTTGTCAAGAAATGGCGTACGCATCACAAAGCGTTGTGAGATTAGTAGCAGTTTCATTTCAGTAACTCACGGAGGGAGGCAGATGCGAGGCATCACATTTCTACGAAGAATCATAAAATAGATACGCGATCAACATCAAACCCTATTTCTACATTCATGATTAAAGAAAATACCCAGGAAGAACTGCTCGTTGCTACTGCAGTAATAACAACAGCACATTAAGTTGTCAAGCATTATCAGTTCTTCAGTTCTCTTGACGGTATCGTAAAACTGAATGCTGTAACAAATTCTGTCTCCAAAGTCGCCACGTATCAGTCTACAGCCAGGATCAGAGCTACAGCGATTGTTAAAAATATTCTCGCATCACACTCCGTGCCCGAATGCATAAAACATTTGCAACAAGTTCCGCTTTATGGCATAGGCACCGACGCATCGAACCATAAGGCTGAAAAGATATTTCCTTTGGTTGTTCAATACTTTACTGAAACAGGCGGAATCCGACAGAAGCTGTTGAAGCTTGATTCGCTGAATAATCAGACATCGGAGACAATTGCAAAGCTTTGTCTGGGCACTTTAAGACAACTGCACATTCCATTACATAAATTAATAGTTTGTTGTGCAGGCAATACCAACTTCGGAGGGCTTCATCGAGGAGGCCAGCGAAATGTGTTTCACAAAATTGAAGAAGAGGTAGGAAAAAATGTTTTCCACGTTAGTACAGCAAGCATTGCTGGAGTCTTAACTGTCGACATTGAAAAATCGTTAATGAAAATATTTATCTACTTTTCAGTATACACGGTAAGGACAGAGAAGCGCCGGCCGGTGTGACCGAGCGGTTCTAGGCGCTTCAGTTTGGAACCGCGCGTCCGCTACGGTCGCAGATTCGAATCCTGCCTCGGGCATGGATGTGTGTGATGACCTTAGGTTAGTTAGGTTTAACTAGTTCTAAGTTCTAGGGGACTGATGACCTCAGATGTTAAGTCCCATAGTGCTCAGAGCCATTTTTTGACAGAGAAGCCGAAAGAGTTTTTCTTATACGCTTGATGACAATCATCAGACTCTTCTATACCACTCAAAAACAAGGTGGCTGTCGTTAATGCCCGCAGCTGAGAGAATTGGTAAGCTTTTTATTCCATTAAAACATTTTTTGACGCCGAAGATAGAACAGCTAAAACAATTTCACATTTTTTCAGTAGTCCGATCAGTGAAATTTACTTCATGTTTCTGCAGTCAAATTTGGCTCTGTTTGAAAAAAAAAATATAAAAAGCGTGGAGAAGGAAAAAATCTCCATAATTGAAATGACAAATATATTACTTAACACTCTAAGATGTCTGAATGAAAGAAAGACTGTCAATTTTGACATGCAAACCAACATGAATCTGAACAAATTAAAGAATGACAATACTAACCAAGAAATAATTAATTCGATTTAGAAAATTGAGGAAGAGACATTGTCTTGATTACTTAGAGAAATGGGCTATTTCTTTTAATAAATATCAAGCATTTGATTGGATGACGCTATCTGAAACCCCAGATCTGGTGATGACTGGAAACACAGTTATATACCTGACTAAAAATGGTATGAAGATTTCGGGAGACAATTGTTTCCAGAAACATGTGTTTCTGAAGAGAAACAGCGTGACACGGATGAATTCAAGTCTAAACACTCAGCGAAAGACACGTGGATTTTTGTTACGGAACCGAAAGTCTTGAAAGCAAATGCCAACAGCTAAAATTATGCAAGTATTTGCTTTCTATTTCCACACGCAGCGACACAGCGGAAAGAGTACTTTCGCTGATGTTGGCCATTGGACTGATGAAAGAAATCTGCAGCTGCCAGGGACTGTAGAATTAATCTTACAGTGGCAGTTTAACTACAAACTGACTTGTATGGAGTTTTATAAATAATAAAATACCAGAGGTTGTAGAGAGTTTTAGGGAGAGCATAAGGGAACAATTGACAGGAATGGGGGAAAGAAATACAGTAGAAGAAGAATGGGTAGCTCTGAGGGATGAAGTAGTGAAGGCAGCAGAGGATCAAGTAGGTAAAAAGACGAGGGCTAATAGAAATCCTTGGGTAACAGAAGAAATATTGAATTTAATTGATGAAAGGAGAAAATATAAAAATGCAGTAAATAAAGCAGGCAAAAGGGAATACAAACGTCTCAAAAATGAGATCGACAGAAAGTGCAAAATGGCTAAGCAGGGATGGCTAGAGGACAAATGTAAGGATGTAGAGGCTTGTCTCACTAGGGGTAAGATAGATACTGCCTACAGGAAAATTAAAGAGACCTTTGGAGAGAAGAAAACCACTTGTATGAATATCAAGAGCTCAAATGGCAACCCAGTTCTAACCAAAGAAGGGAAGGCAGAAAGGTGGAAGGAGTATATAGAGGGTTTATACAAGGGCGATGTACTTGAGGACAATATTATGGAAATGGAAGAGGATGTAGATGAAGATGAAATGGGAGATAAGATACTGCGTGAAGAGTTTGACAGAGCACTGAAAGACCTGAGTCGAAACAAGGCCCCGGGAGTAGACAACATTCCATTAGAACTACTGATGGCCTTGGGAGAGCCAGTCATGACAAAACTCTACCATCTGCTGAGCAAGATGTATGAGACAGGCGAAATACCCACAGACTTCAAGAAGAATATAATAATTCCAATACCAAAGAAAGCAGGTGTTGACAGATGTGAAAATTACCGAACTATCAGTTTAATAAGTCACAGCTGCAAAATACTAACGCGAATTCTTTACAGAAGAATGGAAAAACTGGTAGAAGCGGACCTCGGGGAAGATCAGTTTGGATTCCGTAGAAATGTTGGAACACGTGAGGCAATACTAACCTTACGACTTATCTTAGAAGAAAGATTAAGAAAAGGCAAACCTACGTTTCTAGCATTTGTAGACTTAGAGAAAGCTTTTGACGACGTTAACTGGAATACTCTCTTTCAAATTCTGAAGGTGGCAGGGGTAAAATACAGGGAGCGAAAGGCTATTTACAATTTGTACAGAAACCAGATGGCAGTTATAAGAGTCTAGGGACATGAAAGGGAAGCAGTGGTTGGGAAAGGAGTGAGACAGGGTTGTAGCCTCTCCCCGATGTTATTCAATCTGTATATTGAGCAAGCAGTAATGGAAACAAAAGAAAAATTCGGAGTAGGTATTAAAATTCATGGAGAAGAAGTAAAAACTTTGAGGTTCGCCGATGACATTGTAATTCTGTCAGAGACAGCAAAGGACTTGGAAGAGCAGTTGAACGGAATGGACAGTGTCTTGAAAGGAGGATATAAGATGAACATCAACAAAAGCAAAACGAGGATAATGGAATGTATTCAAATTAAATCGGGTGATGCTGAGGGGATTAGATTAGGAAATGAGACACTTAAGCCGGCCGGTGTGGCCTTGCGGTTAAAGGCGCTTCAGTCTGGAACCGCGTGACCGCTACGGTCGCAGGTTCGAATCCTGCCTCGGGCATGGATGTGTGTGATGTCCTTAGGTTAGTTAGGTTTAATTAGTTCTAAGTTCTAGGCGACTGATGACCTCAGAAGTTAAGTCGCATAGTGCTCAGAGCCATTTGAACCATTTTTGAGACACTTAAAGTAGTAAAGGAATTCTGCTATTTAGGGAGTAAAATAACTGATGATGGTCGAAGTAGAGAGGATGTAAAATGTAGACTGGCAATGGCAAGGAAATCATTTCTGAAGAAGAGAAATTTGTTAACATCGAGTATAGATTTAAGTGTCAGGAAGTCGTTTCTGAAAGTATTTGTATGGAGTGTAGCCATGTATGGAAGTGAAACATGGACGATAACCAGTTTGGACAAGAAGAGAATAGAAGCTTTCGAAATGTGGTGCTACAGAAGAATGCTGAAGATAAGGTGGGTAGATCACGTAACTAATGAGGAGGTATTGAATAGGATTGGGGAGAAGAGAAGTTTGTGGCACAACTTGAGTAGAAGAAGGGATCGGTTGGTAGGACATGTTTTGAGGCATCAAGGGATCACAAATTTAGCATTGGAGTGCAGCGTGGAGGGTAAACATCGTAGAGGGAGACCAAGAGATGAATACACTAAGCAGATTCAGAAGGATGTAGGTTGCAGTAGGTACTGGGAGATGAAGAAGCTTGCACAGGATAGAGTAGCATGGAGAGCTGCATCAAACCAGTCTCAGGACTGAAGACCACAACAACAACAAATAAGCAAAAGGGAAAAAAGACTTTCTGAGAAAGCTCAGATCTTCCGAAAAATATGGCGTACCAACTACTTCTGCGGCAAATTTCCTGTAATTGAGTTCTAAATAAAAGGTAGTTATATTAAATGTTTTACTTCATTTCTACGCCCCCATCTCAGAGTGTCTCGACGAGGTCCCAACTAGGTATGTCAACTGTGCTCTCTCTGTTAACTTACCAAAACACATGCTCGATCGCTGCCAGTTAAAAATATAGTGGAAGGGAGGTTGCAAGTTCAGAGAAGAAGAAAAAGGAAGATTAGAGTTCAAAGTCCTGTCGACATCGAGGCCATTAGCGACGGAGCACAAGCTCGGATTGTTTCAAGGATAGGGAAGGAAATTGGCCTTGCCATTTTAAAGGAGTCATCCCATAATTAACAATGCTGCAAAAAATGCTGAACGTTAGGTCGATAGACAGATGAACTAATGAAGAGGTACTATGAGTAGAAACGGGGAAAAATAAATTTATGGCACAACTTGGCATAAAGAAGAGATTGGTTGGTGGGACACATCCCGATGCATCGAGGAATTGTCGACTTGGTAATGGAGTGAAGTGTGGAGGATTAAAATATCTAGTGAAAGACTAAGACGAAATTACAGTATATTTATTTATTTACTAGCCTTTTCTCCATGGCTTTGCCCACAAATGAGTTCGGCACATATATTGAACATAGGAATTCCTAACCCTCTCTGTATCCACCTCTTCCCTCCGACAGTTTGTTCACCTTATCCTCCCACTTCTGTCTGTCTCTTCACCTCCTCTCCACCTCCCTCTGTCCATTTTCTCCACGTTTCTTTCTGAAGATATTCTGCTTTCCACTCTATCTTTCCATCTCCGTCTCCCTGTCTTCCGTTTCCACCTGCACACCATTCCTCACACCTCTCACCCGCCTTACGCATACACCCTCCACCTCTCTCACAGACCATTTTCTCGTACACTCTGCTTTATACGTATTATAATTTTAACATGACAAGATTCGGGCCATCAGTCTCTCTCTCGTCTGTATAAGCATACTAAAAACTTGATATTATATTCATTACGATAAGCTTGTTTTAAGTTACGTCTAATATGTTGTTGTTGTGGTCTTCAGTCCTGAGACTGGTTTGATGCAGCTCCCCATGCTACTCTATCCTGTGCAAGCTTCTTCATCTCCCAGTACCTACTGCAACCTACATTCTTCTGAGTCTGCTTAGTGTATTCATCTCTTGGTCTCCCTCTACGATTTTGACCCTCCACGCTGCCCACCAATACTAAATTGGTGATCCCTTGATGCCTCAGAACATGTCCTACCAACCGATTCCTTCTTCTGGTCAAGTTGTGCCACAAACTTCTCTTCTCCCCAATCCTATTCAATACTTCCTCATTAGTTATGTGATCTACCCATCTAATCTTCAGCATTCTTCTGTAGCACCACATTTCGAAAGCTTCTATTCTCTTCTTGTCCAAACTATTTATCGTCCATGTTTCACTTCCATACATGGCTACACTCCATACAAATGCTTTCAGAAATGACTTCCTGACACATCTATACTCGATGTTAACAAATTTCTCTTCTTCAGAAACGCTTTCTTTGCCATTGCCAGTCTACATTTTATATCCTCTCTACTTCGACCATCATCAGTTATTTTGCTCCCCAAATAGCAAAACTCCTTTACTACTTTAAGTGTCTCATTTCCTAATCTAATTCCCTCAGCATCACCCGACTTAATTCGACTACATTCCATTACTCTCGTTTTGCTTTTGTTAATGTTCATCTTATATCCTCCTTTCAAGACACTGTCCATTCCGTTCAACTGCTCTTCCAAGTCCTTTGCTGTCTCTGACAGAATTACAATGTCATCGGCGAACCTCAAAGTTTTTACTTCTTCTCCATGAATTTTAATACCTACTCCGAATTTTTCTTTTGTTACCTTTACTGCTTGCTCAATATACAGATTGAATAACATCGGGGAGAGGCTACAACCCTGTCTTACTCCCTTCCCAACAACTGCTTCCCTTTCATGTCCCTCGACTCTTATAACTGCCATCTGGTTTCTGTACAAATTGTAAATAGCCTTTCGCTCCCAGTCTTTTACCCGTGCCACCTTTAGAATTTGAAAGAGAGTATTCCAGTCAACATTGTCAAAAGCTTACTCTAAGTCTACAAATGCTAGAAACGTAGGTTTGCCCTTCCTTAATCTTTCTTCTAAGATAAGTCGTAGGGTCAGTATTGCCTCACGTGTTCCAGTATTTCTACGGAACGCAAACTGATCTTCCCCGAGGTCGGCTTCTACTAGTTTTTCCATTCGTCTGTAAAGAATTCGTGTTAGTATTTTGCAGCTGTGGCTTATTAAACTGATTGTTCGGTAATTTTCACATCTGTCAACTCCAACTTACTTTGGGATTGGAATTATTATATTTTTCTTGAAGTCTGAGGGTATTTTGCCTGTCTCATACATCTTGCTCAAGAGATGGTAGAGTTTTGTCAGGACTGGCTCTCCCAAGGCCATCAGTAGTTCCAATGGAATGTTGTCTACTCCGGGGGCCTTGTTTCGACTCAGGTCTTTCACTGCTCTGTCAAACTCTTCACGCAGTATCGTATCTCCCATTTCATCTTCATATACATCCTCTTCCATTTCCATAATATTGTCCTCAAGTACATCGCCCTTGTATAGACCCTCTATATACTCCTTCCACCTTTCTGCTTTCCCTTCTTTGGTTAGAACTGGGTTTCCATCTGAGCTCTTGATGTTCATACAAGTGGTTCTCTTATCTCCAAAGGTCTCTTTAATTTTCCTGTAGGCAGTATCTATCTTACCCCTAGTGAGATAAGCCTCTACATCCTTACATTTGTCCTCTAGCCATCCCTACTTAGCCATTTCGCACTTCCTGTCGATCTCATTTTTGAGACGTTTGTATTCCTTTTTGCCTGCTTCATTTACTGCATTTTTATATTTTCTCCTTTCATCAGTTAAATTCAATATTTCTTCTGTTACCCAAGGATTTCTATTAGCCCTCGTCTTTCTACCTACTTGATCCTCTGCTGCCTTCACTACTTCATCCCTCAAAGCTACCCATTCTTCTTCTACTGTATTTCTTTCCCCCATTCCTGTCAATTGTTCCCTTATGATCTCCCTACCAACGGCAAGGTCCATGGTTCATGGGGGGACATCTAATATAGGACTTTATAAAACATTTAGTAATTATTATTCCACAGAAACAAAAAGAAAGTAGATTGACTTTATCTTTGTTTCTGAGTACAACATAAAGAGACAAGTGACAGAAAGGCAGATTTAAATTATGAGGGCTAGTTCCGGTGGGTATGTTCCAAAACTTTTAAGGGCAGAGAGGCAAGCGGAATTCTTCCTGAATGCGGTGACAGTATTTTATGTCAAGTTGAGGTGTTAATACAAAATCACATACACATTCTTCACGGTTTGTTGTGTTGGAATACTGTCGAGAAAAATACGAAGCAACTGTTCGCACAATTCAGGACTTGGCACTCCAAAGGGAACATGCTTTCTGGATGACTTTTCATTCCCATACACAACACGTTTTTCAAGGAATTTTCAAGCAACTTTACGTAGTATCTGAAAACTTAAGCCGCGGCATTCTCCTGAACAATGTGTCAAAGTCAACCGAATTAAATGTTATGCTGAAGTCCAGTAATATCAACATTATGACCTCACAGTTGTGCATGTAATATTTCAGGCATCAGATGCCAAATGTTTGTGCTGTCGTGTGTATGAGAGTTGGACAGATGTTTGTCGAGTAAGTCAATTTGCCGTAAGTATCCAGTAATTTGGTCGTGAATAGCGTACTCCAGAGCTTTGGGTACAGCGGATAAGATGCTGACTGGCTGGTAATCACAAGGTGATTGAGGTTTTTCATTCTTGGTGATGTGTCAGACTAGGCTTCTTTTTTCATGGCATGAGATACGCTCCATTCGCGAGAGAAGAATTAAATACACTGACGGGGGAAAGAAATGCAACACCAAGAACGAGTTGAGGGACATAAACGATCGTGATTGTTAGATACCTTTGAGTCTGTAAGCTGGCGTTAGTCAAGAATGCCGTTAAGGCAACAAAGACGCCATTATCAACACCTCACTGACTTTGAACGATGTCGTGTAAAGGAGCTACGAGTAGCTGGATATTTCCTCTGCTATACTGCAGAACGACTCGGTAGTAATGTAGGCACTGTACACGATTACTTGCAGCGGCAGTCACGGAAATATACGGTGGCAAGAAGACCGGACTCGGGGCTACCGAGAGGGAAGGCTATTGTGTTGGCGTACGGCTCTGGCGCATCGTAGTGCATCTGCAACAGCAATTTGAGCAGCAGTTGGCACCACAGTGACACAACTAACTGCTACAAGTCGGTTACTTCAAGGACAGCTCGAGCCAGATGCCCTAATCCGTGCATTCCACTGACCTCAAACTACCGCCATTTGTGACTTAAGTGTGTCAAGCGAGAGCTCGTTGGAGGGCAAGGTGGAGATCTGTTGTGTTTCCTGATGAAAGCTGATTCTGCATCGGTGTCAATGATGGACGTGTGTTGGTTAGAAGGGGGCCAATTGACAGCAGGCAACCAACCTCTCTGCGTGCAAAACGCAGTGGTACACCTGGAGTTATCTTCTGGGATGTGATTTCGTATGACAGCAGGAGCACTCTCGTGGTTATCCCTCGCACTCTGACTGCATAACTGTACGTCGATCTAGTTATTCGACGTGTTGCGCTGTCATTCATGAACAGCATTCCAGGGGGTGTTTTCCAACAGGATGAAGCTCGTCCACATAACCGCTGCTGTAACCCAGCATGCTCTACAGAGTGTCGACATTATTGGCTTGGCTTGCTCGATCACCTGATCTGTCTCCAATCGCACACATAACGGACACCATCGGACGACAACTCTAGCGTCATCCACAAACGGCGTTAACTGTCCCTGTACTGACCGGTTGAATGCAACAGGCATGGAACTCCATTCCACAAACTGACATCCGGCACCTGTACAACACAATGCATGCACGTTTATATGCTTGCAGTCAACATTTTGGCCGTTACACCGGTTAGTAATGTACTCCAATCTGTGTTCTTGCAGTGTTAATCACTTACATATGTTACCTAGACAAATGTACTAGCGAAATTTCATCGCTCTTTATTATTTATTTTTTGGTGTTACGAATTTTTTCCGTAATCGTGTGCCTGTTAGGATAGGTACTAATCAATCTGCAACATTGTTGATCATGATTATGCCGCTACAGCCGTTGCCTATCGCTTCAGAAGAGATTCTCGTTACTGCTTTTCTCGATACGTTTCTTGTTATGTGTTTTAGGTGGAAAATGTCGTGGTTAGTTATGTAGTTTCGGAATTCTTGCGGGCCATAGTGCTCTGGAGCATGGAGGTTGACTGGCGCTGATAAAAATTCCTACAGTTCGTCAGCTGAATGTAGGTTGCAGTAATTACAGAGAGATGAAGGGGCATGCACTAGATAGACTAGCGTGGGGAGCTGCGTCAAACTGCATGGGACTAAAGGTTTATCATCCTGCAGTAAAGATGCAACTTGTGGAGATGCACTCTGTGTTTTGCGAAGGAAGGACTAGATAGATTTGCTGATACAAGACGCGAGTCCAGGAAATAATTAAATACGCAAAGTATGTTCTCTGTGATGTGAACACAATTATAGTATTTTGGAACGTTGGATTTCCGTGTTATGCCAGGAATGCTTTAAACAGAAAAGCGAGGAAGCATCTAGTAAAGTGTGTTTGCATCGGATAAAGGTCTTTTAGGTGCAGATGAGAGTGAAGAGGTGTAATTTCCGCATTCTGTGACTGATTACTCCTATACAGTGCGTCACCGGAGGAGGAATGGTCAAAAAATGAAGAGCTATGAGCACTTATTCAGTAGCACAGGTGTGTTTCACAGTAGCGCAGATGAACAAGTTTCCATAGGTCTTCGGGAAGCACTTCAGAGCGCACGTTTGCTGGACGTTTATTCTTGTTTTGATCCATACTACCACCCCTCAAAATACGGAAAGCAAACAGCTTGCAGCAGAACAGATTTGTTTCACATAATCGAAGATGAAGAAACATTCATAGTTCTCAAGGGTATGCATCTTAGAGTCCTTGTCTGATAAACTTTTTTACTTCAAATAATCGTTCCTGTCATACCCATGAATACTGAATATTACTCCTGCGACACCGCGTGTCGGAGTAATCAGTCACAGAATACGGAAATGATACCTTTTCACTCTCTGTGCACCCACAAGACCTTTATCCGAAGCAAACACACTTTACCAGATGCATCCTCCCTTTTCTATCCCTGAATGTTGACCATTCCTGCTGGGACGCTCAGTATTATTCTCTGGGATTTCAGTATTATTCGTATCCATAGATAGGTAGTTCACATAACTATTGAGGAGGTACTGAATAGAATTGGGAAGAATAGAAATTTGGGCACAACTTGACTAGAAGAAGGGATCGGTTGGTAGGACATGTTCTGAGACATCAAAGGATCACCAATTTAGTACTGGAGGGCAGCGTGGAGGGTAAAAATCGTAGAGGGAGACCAAGAGATGAATACACTAAGCTGATTCAGAAGGATGTAGGCTGCAGTAGGTACTGGGAGATGAAGAACCTTGCATAGGGTAGAGTAGCAGGGAGAGCTGCATCAAACCAGTCTCTGGACTGAAGACCACCACAACAACCGTATCCATACACTGCAAACCACTTTCTTGGCAGAAGGTGTACCATTTACGAGGACATCTACCCGTTCCATTTGCATGTGCAGCGTTGGAAAAATGATTGCACAAATGCCTCTGTGCGCTCTTTAATTAGTATATTGTTTTCGCAGTCCCTTCGGGAGCAGTAAACGAGTACCTTAAAGTATGTCCTAGATTCCGATAATCCGGTATGTGACGGGCTGAAGAATATCCACTTCCTAATCATTGGTTCTAGAAACTTTGTAAACAGACATTCGTGGGCTGGTTGGCTTCTATCCTCCAGCGTCTGCCAATTCAAGTTTCTCAGCATCTCCTTTGAGCACTCCCATCGGTCAAACAAACCTGCGACCCTATGCGCTATCCTCTTTTGTGTGCGTTTAACAGCCCTTTCTAGTTCTATTTCGTATGGGTCCCACAC
Source organism: Schistocerca nitens (assembly GCF_023898315.1). Taxonomy (NCBI): domain Eukaryota; kingdom Metazoa; phylum Arthropoda; class Insecta; order Orthoptera; family Acrididae; genus Schistocerca; species Schistocerca nitens. The sequence goes on from NC_064622.1 coordinate 100,031,888, forward strand.
ACCTGATCAATAGTTCAGGATAGATGGCACGAGTGTTTTCTAAGCAGTCTCGTCTGCAGACTAATTGCATTTTCTCAGAGTACTGAAGTCTCTCACCTGCTTCACCTACAACTGAGTATGTGATCGTTCCATTTCCTATTTTTACAAAGTTGTAAACCGAAATATTTGTATGTATTTTCTGATTCCCACAGAGACTCATTACTATTGTAGTCATAGGATAATACTTATTTTCGTATTGTGAAGTGCGCAATTTTACATTTCTGAAGATTTAAAGCGCGTTTTCAATCTCTGCACTACTTTTAAACCATGTCAAGATGTGACTGAATATTTGTTCAACATTTTTCATGCAGTGCTTCATTATAAAAGGCATATCCGGAAAGTAAGTACCGTCTTGGAAAAAAAATCTCATAAAACATTTTTTCAAACGAAAATTTATTTTTACAAGAAAGCGCATATCTTAAACTATTTTGTTGCATAGTTGCCACCATTGTTCGGACTTTATCATAGTGAGGAACCAACTTTTCTGTTCTCCTCGTAGAAAGATGGTGCCAGTGAAGACATCTACTACTGATCACCGTTTTTTGCGTGGCCGTCGCTGTCAAAACACTTTCCTCCAAAATAATGCTTCAAGTTCAAGAAAAAGTGGTAGTGAGAAGCTGTGAGGTTGGGGCAGTACTGCTTGGTATGAACGTCAAGGCATTGTGTTGCTTCATGACAGTGCTCGCCCCCCTTTCTGCTGGAGTCACTCAAAACGTTATTCAGCAATTCGGTTGGGAGCAGTTTGGTTACCCGCTGTACAGCTGCTACCTCGCGCCTTCGGACTACCATTTGTTCTTGAACTTGAGGCGTGATTCTGGAGGAAGGGTTTTTGTCAGCGATGACGACGCGAGAACGGTGTTCAGCAGTGGCTGTCTTCACTGTGGGCCTCTTTCTATGAAGAGGGCACAGAAAAGTTGGTTCCCCGTTGTGACAACTGTCTGAACAATGATTGCAACAATGCAGGAAAGTACAGAATGTCCCACTCGAAAGAGGCCCCACAAGCATGTGTATCAATTCCGCACCGTGTAATTTGTGATGTTTGACGTGGCAACACTGCGCTCTACAACATCATTTAATGTAACAGTGTGTTTTCGTGCGTTCCTGTGGCTGGAGCTCAGTGTTCAGTGTTTAGTGACAACATTTCGATATTCTGTCGAAGAGCGCGTGTTTCTTGTGAAACAGATATTGGATTACTGTTTCCATTAAGACATGTCAATGAATGTTTGTTGAACGGTTTGGTGACCGTCATATATCGTCTAAATGCTGCATACAAAAGTCAGTGAACAAGATGGAGAGCAGTGGAACGGTGTTGGATCTTCATGGCTGGGGACGACCGCCGTTATTGGAAGAAAATGTGACTGATGTGAAACAACGATTGTTGGCCTCTCCTGCGACGTCTGTTCGACGTTTATCTCAGGAATGTGGAATGTCACAGAGCACATGTGACAGAGCTGCGAAGAAATCCGGCATGTAACCATACATGTTTACCGGTGTTCAGGAACTGAATGTCAATGACAAAAGCATTACATTTTGCCGTTGGTTTCAGCAATTTATTGCTCAGGGGCCAGGAATACTGCAGTACACGTGGTTCAGTGGTGAGGCGTGATTCCATCTCTCCGGCTATGTAAACTCTCAGAATACACGTTTTTTGGCGTAACGAAAATCCACATCCATTGGTCGAGCAACCCCTACATTCATAAGAGATTGCGCCGCATCATCGGACCAATTTCTTTCGAGTCTACTGTATGTTACAAATGCAGTTTGCATCGAAATGTTTTGGGATTTGTGAATCAGTTGGACGATGAAGTGCTTACCTTCGGCTGGCATCAACAGGATGGCGCCACATGCCACACATCTCGAGTAACCATGGCTGAGGTCGAATCATTTTTCCCCGGCAGAGCGATTTCGAAAGGACTGTGGGACCCCAAGGTCTCCAGATTTAAGACCGCCTGACTTTCTCCTCTGCGGTGGCCTAAAAGGCAAGGTCTACAGGAACAAACCACGCAACTAGGAAGATTTACGAGAGACCTTCATCCGTGAAATCCAGGCAGTGACATCAGAAGTTCCGGCAGCAACATTTGAGAATCTGCAGAGTCGTGTTCAACTGTGTCGAGGGCGGTCACTTCCAGCACTTCTTGTGACTCACCCTCATTTCCCCATGAGCAAGGTATGAAATGTTCATTTAATTTCATTTTCTGGCAGTTATGCAAAGCCTTTAAGTGTAATTTAAGCACATGTTTGTTTGTGGGGTCTCTTTCGAGTGGGACACCCTGTACGTCATGCTGTTTCGCGTAAAAAAAATTTGCTTTGGAAAAAAAAATGTTTTTATGAGTTTTTCTTTCGAAAACGGTACTTGCATTCCGGACATGCCTCGTACAGAACTGCATCATCTGAGAAAGAAATCTGAGGTCGCTATTAATCCTTTCGTTGCTTGCAAGGGCCGAGCGCCCTTCCTGCCCGGCTGGCTGACAGGGCGAATGGGTGCAACTGCGCGCCTCGACGGCGGGCGGCTGGCTCAAAAGACGACCGCTGCAGGCTTCTACGGCAGGGAACAAGCCGCTGTCGGCTATTCGTAGGTTCCAGCGCGCTTAGAACCAATCTTCGATACTACGCTTTACAAAATCAGTATCACACTGTATGGTTACAGTGGTAACAGTTTCTGATAACCACGCAAGAAAACATCAAAACACCTATATCTATATAGATACCACCATACTGTGCGTGGCGGAGGGAATCTGTACCACTACTTGTTATATTTTCTTTCCCGTTCCACTCGCAAATAGGGCGAGGGAAAAACTACTGTCTATATACCTCGGTATGAACCACAGCTTCTCGTATCTCATATTGTTGTCGTTACGCGCAATACACGTCGCCGGCAGTAGAATCGTTTCGGCAGTCAGCTTCAAATAATGGTTCTCTAAATTTTCTCACTAGTGTTTCTCGAAAAGAACGTCGCCTTCCCTCCAGGGCTTCCCATTTGAGTTCCCGAAGCATCTCCGTAACATTTACGTGTTGTTCGAACCTACCGGTAACAAACTGCTTCGATGTCTTCCTTCAATTCGACCTGGTACGGATCCCAAACATTACTCAAGAATAGCGTCCTATATGCGGTTTCCTTTATAGGTGAACCACTCTTTCCTAAAATTCTACCAATAAAGCGAAGTGACCATTCGCCTTCCCTACTACAGTTTTCTCATGCTTGTTCCATCTCATATCGCTTTGCAACGTTATGCCCAGTTATTTAAACGACTGGACTGCGTCAATCAGGACGCTACTAATACTGTATCCGAACATCACAGGTTTGATCTTCCTACTCATCCGCATTAACTTACGTTTTTCCACATTTAGAGTTAACTGCCATTGATCACACCAACTACAAATTTTGTCTAAGTCGTCTTGTTATCTCCCTACAGTCATTCAACTTCGACACTTTCACGTGCATCAAGGCATCATCAGCGAACAACCGCAGATTGCTGCTCGCCCTGTCCGCCAAATCATTAATGTATATAGGGAACAACAGCGGTCATATCACACTTCCCTGGGGCATTCCTGAAGATACCCTTGTCTCTGATGAACACTCGCCGTCCAGGACAGCATACTGGGTTCTATTATTTAAGAAGTCTTGGAGCCTCTCACATATCTGTGAACTTACTCCATATGCTCGTACCTTCGTTAACAGCCTGCAATGGGGCACCATGTCAAATGCTTTCCGGAAATCTAGAAATATGCAGTCTGCCTGTTGCACTAACTTACACTTCGTTATACGTTTATCCTGAGCTGAGAAAACAGTACCTTAGAAAAATGATAAAATCTTTTGTATTTTTTATTTTAAATTCTGTAACTTGAGATTCACGCTACCAGTGAATTTGCCTGTAACCCAAAATAATTTCATTAAGATTGGACAAATACGTTTCAAGATATATAGTTTTATAAGTGAGCAGTTCCTGTCGAAGGTGCCCAAAACTCAAACAATTTTTACTGTAAGACTTTTATCCATTGTGGATGTGGAGCACTGCGACTGTGGTGTGAAAAGGTTTTCAGAAATTACTGCAACCAGTCGCCTTATTATGTAGATGTATTTTATTTAACCATGACCGGTTTCGAGCTGCCTAGCAACTCATCATCAGATGGTATATACATTTAGTGCTTTTTTGTACCCATTGTGTGGGTGGTTGAGTATCTGTGGCTAGACAGAAACGAGAACAAATAATCGCTACATGTGGTACAGTAACACGAAATATTTACAGCATAATTTATGTTTAACGTATAAGAGCAAATAATCACTACATGTGGTACAGTTACATGAAATATTTACAGTTTAATTTACGTTTTGAGGTGTTACTTACAGATAAATCTTTCTGCAGGTATATATATCTCTTTTAGGACGTATTTTTGAAACCATTGTGTCTTGTTTTTCACAATTTCACAAGTTAAAACTTTCACTAGATGTATATTACTTTTATGAGGCACAGTTGGAAACATATATCTTGTTTTTCGTAAACATCGCTGAACACACTTAGCCACAGATACGAATACAGGTTTTACACATTATAAACAAGCCAAAGATTGCAATATAACTACAGTATCAAAGATTTCCAGTTGACCAGAGGCATTATTAGTCATCACACACACTGACAAGAGATTTGTCTTTATTACATAGAAAATAAATGTAAATTAGCTTAAACTAGTAAAATGTTTATTTATAAATTAACTGTGCAATTTTAACAGGTATATAAAACTAGATTTTTTACATTATATTTCAGTTACATTTAAGATTATTGGTATTGAGAGTATTATGACAGCTAATTTCTTGCTCCTTCCATTGGCTGATCTTAGCATATGATGTCTGGGATGAGAGGTTGATGGTTAACTTGAAATAATAAGTAATGCTGGTACTTGAAAGGGTGTGGAAAAGGAGTTGGCGGTGGGGGGGGGGGAGGGGGGGGTGTGAGGGGTGTATAGGAAAAAGGAAAGGGGGGGGGGATTGAGAGGGTGATGTGGAGAGAGAAGAGAGCTGAAGGGGGGGGCAGAAGTGGTACAAGCTTTTATGTGTGTGTGTGGGGGGGGGCATTTTGTTACTGAATGACTGTTTAGTTTTTTAAGTTCAAAGAATCCTTAAAATTCTGAAAGAAGGAGTTATTTGCCAATTCTGTCTGCTCATTTAAAATGGTATGTGGGGAATTATGTTTGTGGGTAAAAATCTCTAATTGTTCGAGAAGATCCATCTTGAATCCCTTGTCTACAGTGTGTAGGATTTGAAGGTTAGTTTTAATGTCTGTTATGGAATGTTTATTATCTGCTAGATGGGCAGCAAAAGTGGATCTATTTAAGTTGTTTAGGCGAAGTGCATCAGTGTGCTCTTTGTATCGGATCTCAAAATTTCTACCTGTTTGCCCTATGTAGTAGCAGGAGCAGCTGTCACATCTTAATTTATATATACCAGATTTTTGGTAGGGTGTGCTGGCTCTTTTGGTGTTGTGGACTATTTTGTTCTGTATTTTGTTGTTAGTGTGAAAACTTATTTTGACATTATGTGGTTTGAATAGCTTAGCAAGTTTGTATGAGATATTGCCGAGAAACGGCATACAAACGAATTTGGTTTCTTCTGCTACTGAGGTCTGGCTTGCTAGTTTTGCTTTGTTAGATATAATGTTTTTATCTAATTTTTCAATTATGCTTGGGTCATAAGCATTGTTTGATGCTATTGTTTTTAATATATTGATTTCATTAATTTTTGCAGTAGGATCAGCTTGAATCTTGTTGATACGGTTAAGTGCTGATTTGAAAAAAGCTAGTTTATGTTGATTTGGGTGGCATGATGTATTGTTTATTATGACATCTGAAGTGGTGGGTTTCCTATATATCTGAAATTTATGTTTGTTGTTGTGATGTGTTATGTTTAGGTCAAGAAAATAGATACCTTTTTGGGTTTGGTGTTCTACTGTGAACTGTATTTTGGGGTGAACATTATTAAGTTTACCAGCTAAGGCTTCAATTTCAGTGGCTGTCCCATCATATAACAACAGGGTGTCATCAACATATCGTTTATAATAAATGATTTTGTCTGTTTCTATTGGGTTTGCTTTAAAGAATTTAATTTTGAGATCATTAATGTAAATGTCAGCAAGAAGGCCAGCTAGACTACTGCCCATTGCTAGACCATCATGTTGAATATATATTTTGTTGTTGAAGGTGAAGTAATTGTGGGACAGCACTAATTCAAGTAAATCCATCAGCTCACAGATTTCCATGTCACTTAACTTTTTATGTTGTAATAAGTTATTTTTTATTATTCGAAGTGTGTCTATTATAGGTATGTTTGTGTACAGGTTGACAATATCAAGGGATGCAAAGTTAGCTGCATTGGGAATGGAAATTTCTCTGATACTGTCAATCAAATCATAGGTGTTTTTTATGGAATAATTGGTTGGGAATGTATAATATTTCTTGAGTATTTCATGCAGTTTTTTAGTCACTTTGTACCCTGGGCTATTTATGGAATTCACAATCGGGCGTATCGGGTGTCCATCTTTATGAATTTTAGGTTGTGATCTAAGCTTTGGTGCTGTAGGGTTCATTATAACACATTGTTTGGCTTCAATGGATGTCAGCAGAAAGTTACAATTTTTTAACATGTCTTTTATTTTAGCTTGGTATTTGGGAGTGGGGTCAGATTTCAACTCAGTTATGTTGTTATTCTTGAAAAATTCTAGGGTTTTCTTAATGTAATCAGACTCGTACATTATCACGGCTGTGCTGCCTTTGTCAGATTTAACAACAAGGGCACTACTGTTTGTTAGCTTTTTGTTAATTTGTTTCAGTGTTGCAGATTCATCATGTTTATTACTATGGAGCCTTTGTGCATCTATGGTTTTCTTTATTATTTTGTTTGCATCATGGGCTAGAGCATTTTGATCATTCTGATCTAGTTTTGATGTTATACATGCTATTTTGGTGTTAGTTATATTTCATGTAACTGTACCACATGTAGTGATTATTTGCTCTTATACGTTAAACATAAATTATGCTGTAAATATTTCGTGTTACTGTACCACATGTAGCGATTATTTGTTCTCGTTTCTGTCTAGCCACAGATACTCAACCACCCACACAATGGGTACAAAAAAGCACTAAATGTATATACCATCTGATGATGAGTTGCTAGGCAGCTCGAAACCGGTCATGGTTAAATAAAATACATCTACATAATAAGGCGACTGGTTGCAGTAATTTCTGAAAACCTTTAATTTTTACTGTAATCATAAATAAATAATGATTACTGTATTTTAAAAGGAAACTGTTTCATATAGCTTGACGCAGAATTAAACAAGGAGAAATTTCGTATAAGTCAATTTGCGATAAGCGTATTGGCTCGATTGTAATTCCAGCATAAACTCGATTCTCTAGTAAAAATTCGACAATAACATTCTACCTGCTTCCCGCTCGCTGTTATCTCTTTCCGTTTGCCTCGTTCAGTCGGAACTAGTTTTACGGTTTCCCATCCACTTTTTTTTTTAATTCTTCTTAATTTTTTCCTTTTTTGTTTTTATTCTTTTTCTTTCCCTTCTTTTGAAACACACATGCTTACTGAAACCACCTAATATTTCCTTGGTATGTGGCAGTTTTTCCAAGACATAGCACCATGCAAAGGGCAAAACTACACTTTTCTCATCTTATGCCTGTCAGGTTTCGCTGTGAATTAACAGCACATACTACACAGCGTCTCTGAGGATTCTCATTTTTCTCCATTGTTCCAAGGAATCCTGGATAACGGCCTTCTCTTTTTTTCAGTCGAAGTGGAGTTTCTTGCTTTACTGTCCGTGGGATGTCAGTTTTACATGTTAGTTAATGAAATTTTTGCAGCCACTGATGGGTTGGTTCCAAATGGAATTTCGCCACTGGTGTTTCCTGTTTCTTATTATTCACGTACGGACCCAATAGGACCACGCGAGGTACAATCAATCGATGTCGCTTTTGATGGTTGGCCTTCCTTTGTGTCCGAATTTGTTCCATGCTTTCAGACTGAAGTATCTTTCTTTCATCAGATAACGGTGTTCCAGCCCGTTTTCTAAGCTCCCTCTGACCAACTTTCCAACCAAATACTATATCTTTTGTCTGAATGTTTTTCTATCTGTAACGTCTGCTTGAGTTGTACCGGCTGCTTTAAGATCCTCCTTAATAGCAGCGATCGATGTAATTGGCTCAGTTTTGGCCTTACTTCTGTTTTCGTAGAATTCTACCATTTCTTTTGTCAACCTAGTGGGTGCCATTCTTTTAATGTGCCCATAAAACTGAAGTCTTTGTTTTCTCATGTCACCATGTATGTCTACGTATTCTTTTATTTCCTTATTACTTCTTAGTCTATAAATTTCTCCATCAGTAATTTTGGGGTCTAATAATTTCCTAATAATTTTTCTTTCTTTCTTTTGAATTTCTTAAGTATCCCTCTTTCTTTTTTACATCAGAGTTTCTGCTCCATAAAAGACATTCACATTTGATTAGAGTGCTGTAATGCCTCAGTTTACTGAATTTAGAAAGTGATTTTTTATTATAAATATTTTGTGTTAATCTGAATCCAGTTGCCATTTTTGACATCGAACTTCGTTTTGCAGCTTTTCCAGATCGTTTTTTTATGATTTCCCCCATGTATTTAAAGTGAGAAACCATTTCTATTTTTCCATATTTTGTGTTCAAAAACTTTGGTGCTTGTTTGTTTGCATGTCATGTATTCCGTTTTTTTCGAATGTCATTTGTAGTCCTATTTTTTCCGCAACTTCTTTAAGAATTTCAATTTCTTTTTGAGCTGTGATAATATCCCTAGTTAAAATTGCCACATAATCTGCAAAGTCGAGACAGTCTACTCCAATATTACTCCTAGCTAACTTGATTGATTGATCTGTAATTTGTCTTGACTTTTTCTCTCGCCATTCTGTAATTACCTTTCCCAAAACACAGATAAACAGTAACGGGGAGATTCCATCTCTCTGTCTAACACCAGTCTTTATACGAAATGGTTCAGAAATTTCTCCCATGAATTTAACTTTAGAGCTAGTGTCGGTTAACGTTTCCTTGATCAGTGTTAGAGTTTTATTATATAGTCCTTGTTCGTTTAAAATCTGGAACAGAGATTCACGATCAACTGAGTACTGGGTCTTTTTAAAATCCACAAATTGTCATACAAATTTGTTACTAGATATCCTGCTTCTTTTTTATTTCAAAAATTGCTTTTGCGTTCAGCACATAAGTCAAATGGAAGAGTACCTTCTTGTACTACTTCACAAGCTTCAGTTTATTTTGGCCTCTTTTTATTATGTTCTTCTTCTCGGTTTCAACAAAATCTGGTCCAGGAATGTCCTTAACCATCTCCCGACCTACCTGGAGTACATGAATGCAATGCCCGTAGCCGTTTGGACATTCTACCAGCCCGGCGTACACATACGCCCTTAGCCGCCTGGGCGTTCTAGCTGCTGGATATACATATATGCCCGTAGCCGTGAAAGGGTTAATAAGGAACACAAGGTCATTAATACACCACATGGACAACAAGAGCCACAACACACTTCGCCCGCATCTCGTGGTCGTGCGGTAGCGTTCTCGCTTCCCACGCCCGGGTTCGATTCCTGGCGGGGTCAGGGATTTTCTCTGCCTCGTGATGGCTGGGTGTTGTGTGATGTCCTTAGGTTAGTTAGGTTTAAGTAGTTCTAAGTTCTAGGGGACTGATGAACATAGATGTTAAGTCCCATAGTGCTCAGAGCCATTTGAACCATTTTTGAACCCAAAACACTTCCCTGCTTCACACTAGAAGCTATTTCTACATCTGTCGGTGACTCTCTATACAAGATAACATGCTGCGTCAGGCTTACCAACAAATCCTCAATCAAGTCACAAATTTCGCTTGATGCTCTGCGAGGTGCCGGGGCCAGCAGTGTATTTAACACTAAATTCTAGAGTCTACATATGTAAATGATGCTCTAAGCCCCCCCCCTATTCTAACTCCGACTTTTGCTGTTGCACAAGGATTAAAAATTATACGCGAACTGACTGTAATCAACCCTGCAAGTGGAGTAGAAAAGAATTTGGCACCTGCAATAATTTAATATGATAAATAAGTTAAATAAAGGAAGGTTTCATAAACGTAGTGAGAAATGATGGGTTGCTCTACCGATTAACAGAATGAAAGTTCTGTCCAAAATAACAATATGATTTATTAAGACTAAACACAAAATAATAAACAAAAACACATGAATTCTAATTTATAATACATCAAATTGGCTCAAATTGGATACACATACAAACACTGTAAAGGTGAAGTTGTCCCTAAACTAGATCGTGAGGTTTAAGACGAAGTGGTATGTGGAGCCAATTCCTTGCCACTCAAATCTCAAGAGAGACACACAGCTAACCCAACAGTAATTGCTGCTACTCAAGACAGAACAAAGTTAGAAAAAGACGAACAGGCGCGCTCTGCTAAGCTCTGATTGACTAGGAAAATCCCTATCTGCCGGTGCTGCGGACATAAATTACCAAACTGTCTTCTTGACTGCTAGAACACGATCTGGCGTATCGGCGGCGATGGCTGGTTGCTTCGACGTCCTCGACCGAAAGGCGAGAGCCGACTACCCACAAGAGCACCCGTACAGGCCGAACACAGAACCTTCCCGCCCCCACGACAGTGGCCGTGGTTAAACGTTCCAATCAGCAACTCGAAAACCGGCGAAAAATTCCACTCCATTGACGGAGCACTACCATTCCACCAATGGAGATTCTTGGCGCCAATTTCTGTGCTGATTTTGCTACGTCACGGAGCTATGCCCTGAGCAAGCCAATCACAGTTACTATTTTGCAGAAAGCGCGGGAATTTTCCCGCCACAACTGCCTGGGTACACAAGTCATTCCCACGCCTCGCTGGTAGCCCGCCAGAAAGTGTTTTCGCTAAGATTCTGCGAAGTAACGGAACCTCTAGCCCAGCCGCTACTTCAAACCCCTCCGGGCGTGTCTTTTGACAATGTCGGCGTCTGCAAAGCATTCACTCGACTTCCTCGCACCCGTCGGCTTAACCCTCTCCAGTTCAACAGAGCCTGCCTGTCACCGGACCACCCGGGTGACGAGAGACGCTGCGTGGGAAGTCCCCGTGTGAGGGAATAGCAACTTTCCACCGCATGCAATTAGAGAGGAGAATCGTAAGATAGAAATATGAGAGGGGGCTCATGCCACCTCTCATTGCCGCTACGCCATTTTAGATTGTAATTGGTGAGCGGTTGGCTCACTTAGGAGCAAGGTAGTGAGTCAATCGCCCAAGAACAATCTTACAAACTGGCTCCACATGCCGCACTCTATAAAAGAATCACTGCAACCGAAAAATGCAGCTCATAGAGGGAGGATTATTTATGATGTAGCCAACTTCCCCTTCTTAATATGGAACACTAACACACATCACACATCCATACCCAGGGAGCTCCTTCCAAACACCGATTCACACTGACATTCACGCTCTAAATATGGCCCGGGCATGTGAGCCAAACATGGAGCAGTTTATTCTTTACAATCAGAGTTGGAGTTCTCCACAATTAAATGCCCAAGATGTTACAACAATTTGAATCATGAAACTAACCTGAACTCACTCACACATGATACTATTTAAGTTAACAATCTCTTTGTGAGCTTTCAGAATCTAGTTACAACCTCCGATTCACTCTGTCTCCCTGCAGCAAGAATAACCTTTACAAAATGTTCCCTGAACTGATGGTCCATTCACAATGACAGTGGTGGTATCTGCTTCAGTTTATGGGGACTTCAGGCACACTGTTTGCATACACACAACAATAAATACAAAATACAAAAAAAACATGGTGTGGAGAACAATACAGTAATTTGTAATAAGAATTACAGTGTAAAACACAAACACATACAAGGTATAACATACATTACAAAAACAACACTGGAGAAAGAAATTTAAGAAAAAAACAAGGTTCATGGCGCATCAAGTTGTGCGTGCACATTGCACAAAGTTCACGACTGTGCTGAGAATGAGGCACTAAATCACATTGTTAGAAATATTCGAAGCACTTCACAAATTCGACAGTACTGACATCTCATAGGGCTAAACGTTGGGTGTTGTTACTACGTTGTTGCAACGGCAATAGGGTGTTCTGGAGCATCTGCAGTACTCTGTTGAGATTGCACCAAGACCTACGCATATGATCACGGCAGTCCGGTAGGAAGACACAGTGATAGGCTCTCCTCACGTCGATTAATTGTCTCTGAGGTCTATTTGTTGGGATACATCACTAGTATAGGTCTCTTCTCTCGCTGGACAGTACTTTACATTTCCCAATATTGCAGTTCGACAAGGGATGTTGGCACGTGGAGTGACTCCACAAGTGTGTGAGGTCATCCATACAGGATCGAACTAGGAGTGACGATTGCTAAAACTGCTCTCTAATAGAGAGAAGAAGTAAGAAATGAGACCATACATTTGTTAGTGTGGCACGATACTGCTTTGTGTATGCAGATCGGCCAATGCTAGTGAGTTGTAAAAACCCAAACAGGTGAGTATATAGCGTCCCTTTCTGTCCTGAGGCACATGAGGTGCAGGTTCTGACACGATATGTGATCTTCTTCGTGTACTCACGACAACGTGGTCTGCCGCAGGGAATCCCTCCAAACGGCTGCCGCGTCCGGAGAGCTAGCAGGCTGTCGCGTGTGGGTCGCGTGTCAGTGTCAACGGCCAGCCCCACTTTCGCTTGTGGCCCGGCGAGGGCTGTCTGCCGCCTAATCCCTCAGGTACACGGCCCGGTGCTGTCAGCTTGTAGGACCGGATGCTCTCCCGCCGTTCACGTCAGGTAGCGCGCTGACGCTTTCTTCTTGCAGGTAGCCGATGACCTCCGGCTGGCCCCTGCATTGCCACGATCCCCGTCATCTGCACAATTCTTACAAAAATCTTATGCCTAACTTTTCCCCATGACCTTCTATGTTATAATAAATTTACATCACGATACATTGATGGTCTGTCATTTCAGACACTCTAATTTTAATTTTATAGTTATTTATCTGTAGCTATCATAACAAAAATCATGGAAATAATTTATCTTGATATTTGTGTAGAGACCGATCTCACTATTGTACATGGTGTGTGACGCTATATTGGATGAAGAACTAAATGTGCGGGCCCGCACTAATATTACTATTAATTATATAGATCGACAGTAGACATGCTCAAGAATTAACTACCATTTGCCAACGATCTACATTCTATGTCTTTTAATTCAATTATGTTGTTATGCAGGTCTAAGTTTTACTATGCTATAAGGAACATGCAACTATGCTACTTTCGCTCGCCCGTCGTCCCTCCATCTCGGGTCTGTGGTTTGGTGACCTGAAAAATAGCATCTCAACAGGCGCGCGCCACACTTGTGGAAGAAAACCCCCACAATATTAATCTAGTTATTGTTAAATCCTATAGTTTAAGTTATCCTAGTATATCGTACTTTCCCTTTTATTTATTTATTTATTTAATTTATTTATTTATTTTTTGTTTACCTTATACAATACTCTTACATAATTCCTGTTACGTTGAGATGTCTCGCTGCTCGCCGCTATTGACGACAGTGATGTGCGCGCCGTACGACATGACCTCCGAGTTTTCATTACGCCTCACTGAAACTCCGGAGACTGGGTTAGCCATGGCTATACAAGACAATAAATTTATAGTTGAACTTACTTTTGTATGTGATGCAGTTTTAGCAATGAAAGCGCACCTTTCCAGAGGCAATGTAATTTAACCAAGCCAAGTCTGGTTCCTGTTGAGGATTCAGTCGCCCACCACACGCCAGCTACACAGTATGTCACGAATATCCTAGTATGAGTCACTGGTTATTCATCTGTGACAGTCGCAAGCATCATGCTAAGTCCCCAACCAGCACATTGGCATGGTAGGCTTTATGCCCGCATTTCTACCGTTTAGGGCACCATTGGAGTCAAACGCTCACAGGTTCACGCCGACTTGCAAAACAACGATGCTGGCGCATCACTGTAAAATCTATACTGCCCATATTCATCCTCGAAATCACGCAATATACCACAATCTTGCAGTGCACTGACGCGTGCCTGCAAGCATTGGTATGAACGTCTCACGAACTGGTTGTGGCCGCTATGGAGCGTATCACGACTTCTCAGAACGCTTCTAAGAGCACGTTCTTGTATGCGCCCGTTTGTGCGACATCTCGTCACTCATCTTTATCCCTTAACATGGACACCAGATAGGAAAGGACAAAAAAAACATTGCTCATGGAAAGGTAGTGCCTCTTATCGCAAAGACAGAGGAGATCGCGAACATAGACAAAAAAAACGTTAACAGCAGTAAATTCTTATGCAGCGTGTTAATACTTTAACAATCTTAATCTATTAATGCAACGATTATTGTTCCCCGAAGAAAGATTCATATATTTGCCTATTCTACTATGTACACCACTTAAATTACTATTATTCCACGAACTTCTTTGTGTGAGAGACGTGGTGGAGTCCTATGGACTAGCGTCAATCCCTTCTTAGACTCCCCCTCCTCTGACGTGCATTAGGATTCGGAGGTCTAATTTCAATCTCCTGGTTCTCCTGTTGTCCTTGATTTCGCTCTCTCCAATTACGGTCGCTTTGCCGTTCGTCATTCCTCCTGTCCCAGGTTCCTTGTCTAGATTGACCCTGTTCCCTAACGTTCTCGTTTCCGTGTCTCTGGTTTCCATAATCTTGAATTGCGTAACCTTGATTTCCGTAACCCTGGTTTCCTAACTGACGAGCGCGATTATGCGATCTGTTGTCGTCTGCCCTTGCTGGCCCGTGGTATTTGTTATTTTGCGCCTTCTTCCTGTCCTTTGCGTCTTGTTTATCGAAGACTACTTCGAGTTCGCGCAATAGACTCTTGAATGCTTCTATGTCAGATCCACACTTGCCGACAAGTGTCTGTTGATACCTAACAGGCAATTTGGAAAAACAAAATTTGATGATTTCTCCCTTGCTATATGGACTATTTAAAAATTGATTCTTCTTGAGTAAATCATCAAACAATTTGGTTGCGCTCCTTTGCCCGGACACTTCCAGTTCAGGACAAAATATTATTTCCTCTTTAGTCCTGTCTTGCGTTTCCTTTGACCAATAGATCCCCAGGAACGCATCAACAAATTCCTGATAAGTCTGACACGTCGCTGCCACACCCCGCATCTTTTCCGCGGCTTGGCCTTCGATGTGTCCACACATGAATTCTAATTTTGCCAGGGTTGGCCATGATGACGGTAATGAATTTGTAAACTGCATCACCCAGCTCTTGGGATGCATCGACCCTCCATTATCTCTGAACTTTTGGAATTTTAGTATCGACAGGAAGTGATTGTGATCAAAATCCTGTCCGATCCTCGCACGGGTGTTGTCACTCGTTTCCGATCCTTGCACGTCTGCTGAGTGTCCTGGTCTATCTTGCTGATTACTGTGATGTGCTACCTCTGTATCACAGTGGCAGTGGCACTCAGAATTCACTCTCCTAAGTGGGCTACAATTATTGGAGCTATTACTAGGTGTTTCTGCGTGTGCATTGTTAGTTCCACACTCTGTCACTGGGCTAGAGCACGGCGGGCTTTTCCTCGGAGGCACAATTCTGTGTACTCCATCATTGGTATCCGAACGCGCAGTGCTCGTGTGCCCGTTTCGCTCTAGTTTCGCTATCAGACTCTCTACTTCTTTCATTCGTTTCGTGATGTTCGTAACCGCAATATTACCTTGGGTTTTTAAGAACGCTAGGGATTTTGAGTGGGCTTGTGTCGCACGTCGCAAGCGACCTGCAAATTGAGAAGTTACTTTTGCGATTTTCATTGCCCCTGTTGCTGCCGTTTGGGCTAGGCCTGCTACTTTTTGTGCTACCATTGACAATTGTTTTGCTTCTCCACATTCTTTCTTTATTGTTAGTAATTCCCCACGAATTTCCCCTATATGCGAAATTATAGTCAGAGTGTCCTTCTTACGCTGTTTCTCATCTTCTTCTTTCATTGATCGTAGGAAGCTCAGTATTGGGTTAATGTCATCTTTTTGATCCTCGTCACACATGGGCGATGTAACTCTGGACACCTGGGCGCTAGAGCTCTGACGTGACCGAGCTGGCCCCTGTCTGCTCTCGTTCGTTTGCTTATAAACTTCTGCTGCCGTCTCGACCTGTGTGCCTGTCTCTGTTTCATCCTCTACCTCGCTATCACAATCACGGTCGCGACGTTGCTCTAAGATCGCGGCCAAATCACCGTCCTCATCAATGACCCTGTCGTC
Source organism: Schistocerca nitens (assembly GCF_023898315.1). Classification (NCBI taxonomy): domain Eukaryota; kingdom Metazoa; phylum Arthropoda; class Insecta; order Orthoptera; family Acrididae; genus Schistocerca; species Schistocerca nitens. The sequence continues at coordinate 100,048,229 of NC_064622.1, forward strand.
CTGTCCTGCTAAAAATGTGCCCATCTCACCTCCGAACCTACCCCGTCAGTAACGTGTCCCTTATCCATTATAGTATCCACTTTTGTTTTAGCTTTGCTCACTAATAGTCGTGAATTACTTCTCGTGATCATTCATGAGAAACAAAATTTATCTAAAATACACAGTAAAAATAATCTACTCCCTGTGTTTTTACACATAGACATAAAATTTCAACAACGCTGTAATTACAAACACAATTTGATGTGGTACAGAAACCGCACACAAATCCGACAAAGTGCGATGTGGTACGGACACCACATCAACGAAACACAAAAACAATGAACAAAAGAATATATACACTGAAAACAAAAACTGTAATCATGCGCCGCTACTTAAAACTAAACGCGGAACTACCAGAAAAACAAGTTGGGTATTAATCATTAAAAAAAAGTAGAGAAAAAAAATTGAATGTTCCTACTAAGAATCCCGTTTGCTTATCAGAGATTCACAGGAAAGATCCGAGGCCAAGGGTCGCCATTTTATGCGAGGTGCCGGGGCCAGCAGTGTATTTAACACTAAATTCTAGAATCTACATATGTAAATGATGCTCTAAGCCCCCCCCCCCCTATTCTAACTCCGACTTTTGCTGTTGCACAAGGATTAAAAATTATACGCGAACTGAATGTAATCAACCCTGCAAGTGGAGTAGAAAAGAGTTTGGCACCTGCAATAATTTAACTTGATAAATAAGTTAAATAAAGGAAGGTTTCATAAACGTAGTGAGAAATGATGGGTTGCTCTACCGATTAACAGAATGAAAGCTCTGTCCAAAATAACAATATGATTTATTAAGACTAAACACAAAATAATAAACAAAAACACATGAATTCTAATTTATAATACATCAAATTGGCTCAAATTGGATACACATACAAACACTGTAAAGGTGAAGTTGTCCCTAAACTAGATCGTGAGCTTTAAGACGAAGTGGTATGTGGAGCCAATTCCTTGCCACTCAAATCTCAAGAGAGACACACAGCTAACCCAACAGTAATTGCTGCTACTCAAGACAGAACAAAGTTAGAAAAAGACGAACAGGCGCGCTCTGCTGAGCTCTGATTGACTAGGAAAATCCCTATCTGCAGGTGCTGCGGACATAAATTACCAAACTGTCTTCTTGACTGCTAGAACACGATCTGGCGTATCGGCGGCGATGGCTGGTTGCTTCGACGTCCTCGACCGAAAGGCGAGAGCCGACTACCCACAAGAGCACCCGTACAGGCCGAACACAGAACCTTCCCGCCCCCACGACAGTGGCCGTGGTTAAACGTTCCAATCAGCAACTCGAAAACCGGCGAAAAATTCCACTCCATTGACGGAGCACTACCATTCCACCAATGGAGATTCTTGGCGCCAATTTCTGTGCTGATTTTGCTACGTCACGGAGCTATGCCCTGAGCAAGCCAATCACAGTTACTATTTTGCAGAAAGCGCGGGAATTTTCCCGCCACAACTGCCTGGGTACACAAGTCATTCCCACGCCTCGCTGGTAGCCCGCCAGAAAGTGTTTTCGCTAAGATTCTGCGAAGTAACGGAACCTCTAGCCCAGCCGCTACTTCAAACCCCTCCGGGCGTGTCTTTTGACAATGTCAGCGTCTGCAAAGCATTCACTCGACTTCCTCGCACCCGTCGGCTTAACCCTCTCCAGTTCAACAGAGCCCGCCTGTCACCGGACCACCCGGGTGACGAGAGACGCTGCGTGGGAAGTCCCCGTGTGAAGGAATAGCAACTTTCCACCGCATGCAATTAGAGAGGAGAATCGTAAGATAGAAATATGAGAGGGGGCTCATGCCACCTCTCAACTCTACACGATCGTACTTTCGATAACAAGCGTTGCTGTGGTGCCAAGTCAAGACTTGACTGCTTTCATCCATTGTGTGAGAAAAAAAGCCGACTTTGGTTTTGCATGACGGATGTCTTCGGATTCCATGGTGGTTGAGTTGAATGAATTATTTGTTCATGATACCTCATTCCGTTCAGATCTTAGTACGTGTTCTAAAACACTATAACAAAAGGATATCAAGTATATTGGACGATAGCCATTTCTGTTATCATTCTCGTAGACGGGTTTGACCTGTGCTTTCTCCCGACGACTCGGCACATTTTTTATTCAGAGTATCTGAGGTATATAACAGTTAAACGAGAGGGTAAATCCTTCGCAGATTTAGTATTCAGTTTGACAGGGATTCGCCCACGGCCTTGCCGCAGTGGTAACACCGGTTCCTGTCAGATCGCCGAAGACAAACGCTGTCGGGCTTGACTGCCACATGCATGGATCACAATCCTGGTCTCTCGAGCGCTGTTGGCAAGCGGAGTGCACTCAGCCCTTGTGCGGCCAATTGAGAAGCTACTTGATTGAGAAGTAGAGGCTCCGGTCACGAAACCTCACAACGGCTGGTAGAGCAGAGTCCTGAACACATGCCTCTCCACATCCGCATCCAGCGACGGCTATCGGCTGAGGATGACATGGCGGTCGGCCGGTACCCCGCAGGCCTTACGAAGCCTGTTTGAACGGAAAGAGAGAGAGAGAGAGAGAGAGAGAGAGAGAGAGAGAGAGGCAGGGCTGCCATTAGTCCCCTGCTTCTCAACATCACTGCACTAATATCTGTGTCACTCCTCTCTGCAGTGATGAGAGAACTAAACAGAGGCAGCAGTCCTGCACTTTGCTTCGTAAAGGAACGTTTAAAATCACAGTCCAGCATTTCTGCTTTTGCGTTGCTGCCATCAGTTTAAGTTATTGTGCTATCCTTGAGAACCTGCACACTAATTTTGGTGCCATCAGTATAATTTACATACGACTAGACGTTCTTGTTTTGTTTTGTGAGAGATCAGTCGATAAGATTATACTACAGCAGTCGTTGAAATCTTCACACACTGAACTGTTGTCAGCCAAACGTGCTTAATTCTGTATTTATCTTTAGACCTAAGCTTTCTTTCACGCCTGTTGTGTAGTTGTATTCGTCCTATAGCTGAACTGTATACCACAGGGGGGCCCTCACGTCACGAACTGTTCTCTTAGACGCATATATACACATGTATTTGCTCAACTATTTTACTGAAATAGAGCAACTGTTCTTCTAAATGTTCCTATTTACGGCTAAATTTTTCAAGTTCGACCATGAGATATGGCCCAAGTACTTCTTTATCTTTTTACAGAACCTGTAAACCTTCTGCTTATTTTAGTGGACGTTTGTACCTTTGTACCCATTGTTACTACAATCACCTGTCAGCCATTGATACCAGTGTTGACGTGGACATCAGCGAGGGGATCAGGTCTACTTGTTGCCATTAGATCTAATATATTTGAGCCACGAGTGGGCTTCCAAATTACCTGTTCTAGGTAGTTTTCAGAAGAAGCATGTACTATTGTTTCCCATGATGTCTTGTCATCCTTACCAATCACAAAACTGTATTTATTCCAGCTGACTGTTGGATGATTTAAGTCCCCTCATAGATGACACTGTAATTGGGGATAATTCGTACTAGCGAGTCGAGATTTTCTTTACAGTTTTCAGTTTCTGGTGGTGTGTCTAACGGGCGACGGAAAGATTCAATTTTGTTTCCACCCTTGATAGCGAGTCTTCCCCACACAGTCCCAGTTTCTATGTCGGTTGATTTTAAATTTCTTGTCTACTGCGACAAATACGACACCTGCATTTCTCATTAGCATATATTTTCGATATACGCAGTACTATGTTAGCTCCATTGCGTTTTGCTCCAAAATTCTTGCGTTTAAGCGTTAGCACCGGACACAGCAGTTGTCAGTAAGACCTATGTAGCAGCTGTAAATGGCGATCCCGTGAAGCTGAGGTTGTCTGTATCGAATCCTGCAGCTGCTGCCTCGATTTTGGCTGTGCCAAGCTGCGTAGTAGTTAGCTTGGGTGTGCAGTCAGCCCCGGATATACGATATTTCCAAAACGGGGCAAAATCTTGATAGTGACGCCCCCTGCCCCCCTTCCCCCGAGCGTTTGAGATACGACGAAAAACATTTTTTAAAAACCGATTTTTCAAAAAATGATCATTTTGTACCGCACGTCTTCCTGAAGAGTTTGATGTATAAAACGTATATGTTCGAGGAAATGGTCGTTAAGAGTGACGAAGTGCAGTGCCACGCCTCTTCACACAGCATTCTTCTATCGCTCGTCACTGTATTTTGCTCTGTGGAAATCAAACGTGTATGTTTTGTAACGGAAACAATCAAACCTATATTCAGGACAGAGGAAACTGAAATGCCCTGTGGTGGCTCTCCTGTTCCCAGTCGGCCGGTTTGACATCCTACTCCCCTTTCTTTTTTTTTTAAAAAAAAAAAAAAAAAAAAAAAAAAAAGACTCACAATTAATGCTGGGTGGGATCATTTGTAATCGGAAGAATAAGAACTATTCACAAAATTTGCACTCTTTCTTGCCTATTAGCTAATAATTTTCTCTTTTGTGCGACATAATATTGCATATAGGAAACGTAAAACCAGTAAAGGCAAGAGACAAAGAAGACGGTACACATTTCTTCTATCTTTAAGTCCCACTATGTTTTTCCCTCTAATCTTGCTCCTGCTTTACACAGCGTGCTTTCCTTTCTGCGAACGAATCTATTACCTCGTCAAAATTCGTCAAACGTTTTACTGCATGAAAAATCAAAATGTCGCCGTATAATACTGAATAAGATGTTAATACGTATAGTACCCAAGGCTGGTGTGGTTTCTCGATTTGATTACGTCTATTTTATCACTTCTGCTAGATAAAACGAAAAAGGCCTTTCTGATATTGCAGCAGTTGTAACGCACGTCAAATACGCGAGACTGTTTTGGCACAAATGGTTATTTTTATCTACCTCATTTACATACATAAAACGACAGAATATACGAGAGTTGGAACTTTAATAGTGGAAACTATTTATTTGCAGGTCGTACAAAATAGATACGTGTTTCAAAGTTTTACTGACCTTCAAAGTAGTCACCAGCATTGTGTATAACCCGTTGCCAGCGATGTGGAAGTCGTAGGATACTCTTACCAGTGCCAGTTGTGTTGACAGTTCGGGCGCCACGGTCTATTGCCCGACGAATTTGTAGCAGTTCTGAAGCAAATACCATGAAGCGTTTCCTTCAGTTTAGAAATCGAGGTGAATTTACGAGGGCTTAAGTCAGGGGAGTGCAGTAGGTTCTATAGCACTTAGCAGCCCCGTCAGCCAAACGAATCAGTAACAGCTTGCACTGTCCTGCAAAATGATGGTCAGGTTTTGCACAAAGTGTCATCACTTCTGTCTCTATGCTGGTCGTAGGCTGTGTTCCAAAAATGAACAGCATAGAGACAGAAGTGATGACACTTTCTGCAGGACCTGATCATCATTTTGAAGGATAATGTTCATGCACGTACAGTGCAAGCTGTTACTGATTTGTTTGACTGATGGGGCTGCTAAGTGGTATACCATCTACTGCACTCCCCTGGCTTCAGCCCTCCTAAGTTCAACTCGATTTCTAAACTGAAGGTAACACTTCACAACATTCGCTTCAGAACTGCTACAAACTCGCTCAGAGCGGCTGCTAACCCGGGACTGTACAACTGGCCCTTAGTAGTGTTGCGATGTGGCAAAAATTTTCTGTGAACATTTCATTTCCTTGGATACACCGAGAAGACAATATGAAATCTTTCTTACCTGCTATACCTGTTAGTCTGTTATTTCCACTCTGGTAGTCTGAATCTATGGATTGGGGTTGGGTTGTTTGGGGGAAGAGACCAAACAGCGAGGTCATCGGTCTCATCGGATTAGGGAAGGACGGGGAAGATAGTCGGCCGTGCCCTTTCAAAGGAACCATCCCGGCATTTGCCTGGAGCGATTTAGGGTAATCACGGAAAACCTAAATCTGGATGGCCGGACGCGGGATTGAACCGTCGTCCTCAATCTATGGATTTCGCTAGTAATTGTAACAACGCTGATCATTGTCACACCCAATCAGCCACATAAACAGCGATTGGCATTCACCCGTCCGTGTTTATTCGATTCAGCTCGAGTAGCACCGTCCCCTTTTGTTTGCCGGAGAGTTTTTTTATTATTTCTAGATGCCCGAGGATTCCCCTTGCAGAGATATCACGTACACTATGCACACATTCAAAAATCATCTTATGATTCGTTAAGAACTCAGCGCAGAGTGTTCAAAAATGTTCAAAAACCAACAGATGCTTTTCAAAATAATATGAATAATCGATAGACCAACGTGCGCTGGATGTTAGGCGCTTTGTGAAACTATGTTTTTTTTTTTCTTCAAGAATATGAATTTGCCACCCCTGAAATTGCCGCACGGGGCAGATCTCCCCCCCCCCCCCCCCCAGACCCCTCTAGATCCGGATCTGTGAGGGTGATCATCGAGGTGACACTGTCGTGCCGTCTGTATGCTGAAACAGACACTATAGTTCGAGGAATATTCGGTACAGAGCGGAGCCAGTATGGCATCTTGGGCACACCTGAGGATGTACAGAAGATAAGGGAATGAGATAGTCGGAAGTGTCAAATGGTTCAAATGGCTCTGGGCACTATGAGACTCAACATCTATGGTCATAAGTCCCCTAGAACTTAGAACTACTTAAACCTAACTAACCTCAGGACAGCACACAACACCCAGTCATCACGAGGCAGAGAAAATCCCTGACCCCGCCGGGAGTCGGAAGTGTCATTCTAGTGGCAGTGGCAAAGATATGATGTAACAAGGTCGTTGTAAACTATGGACACTCCAAAAGACTTGAGTATGAGCAGGCCATAATGCCATTAAACTATAAAAGTCCGTTTAGAAAAGCAGATGATGTAGTTAGGAGACGAAAGGCAACAGTCTACACGAAGTGTTCCGAAAGCTGCCGACTTTTAACGATTAGTACTTCCGCGCCCTTACTTTAGCTAGTCTATTTGGGGCTCATAACGTACTACTTTATGTAGTAAATAGGGACACATATGGGGCTCGAGTTGCCGCCCCACAACGTCAATATTGGCCGTGGAGCAAAAAAATTTGACGCTAGATGATTTGGAGCGGGGGTAGTCAACCCTTTTTTTTTTTACCGATTGCCCACTTTTGTATCTCCGTTACTAGTAAAATTTTCTGACTGCCGATCACTTCCATAGTAACGGTAATTTACAAAATAGGAAAGTAATTTTACTGTGTGAAATTATTTGTAAAGCGGACTTACAGCAAGTTAAAGCATATAATAATAATTTCTTTATGTCAAAGTTTTTTGAAAACTAGGAAAATGTTTTCAAAATCCTTAGCGCCTGCCGCCCACCATGAAAGCCGAACGCCCACTAGAGGGCAGTAGGAACAAGATTGACTACGACTCCTCTGGAGGCTTCTGGCGAGACACCACTTTGCATCCGCAGCTGTTAGGCACTAGTGGAACAGTCGTTCATTAAGTGATTATTCTGTAGCAGAAAATATTTTTTTGTACATGAGCCTATTTTTACTGTACATCTGAAGAATGGATTCGTGCAATCATCAAAAGTTGTAATTCTGCTTAATTACAACAAGTTGTGACGATTCCAGAAGTTGGTCATTAAATATTATGTTGGTGCATAAGTTCGTGGTGTTTTTACATTTCATGTTGGTATTCCCGTTGCTATTGGTTTATTTAACGTTTGTCATTTTTTTTATTTGTAGTTCACTGTCGCTGTCTGAGTTTACGTATAGTCATTTTGTCATTTGGAGATACTAAGTGGAGCTGTGGACGCTAGAAAATGGAGTGCCAAGCCGGCCGCGGTGGTCTAGCGGTTCTAGGCGCTCAGTCCGGAACCGCGTGACTGCTACGGTCGCAGGTTCGCATCCTGCCTCGGGCATGGATGTGTGTGATGTCCTTAGGTTAGTTAGGTTTAAGTAGTTCTAGGGGACTGATGACCACAGATGTTAAGTCCCATAGTGCTCAGAGCCATTTGAACCATTTTTTTGGAGTGCCAAGTGGAGAAATGGGAACATTTCCGATGTATTCTTCTGTTTGACATCAATAGATGTGTGACAGCAGCGTAGGCAGCCAGAAATATTTGCGCTGTGAATGGTTGCGCTGTGAATGGGGAAATTGCCGTTGGACAGCTGATGCATTAGCTCCATACTTTAAAAATCATATACAACCGTTCGCTCGACGAAAGATCCGTAACCAAAGAGTGGAAAGTTGCACAGGTCACACCAATATTCAAGAAAGGCAGTAGGAGTAATCCACTAAATTACAGACCCATATCGTTAACGTAGATACGCAGCAGGATTTTAGAACATATATTGTGTTCGAATATAATGAATTACCTCGAAGTAAACGGTCTATTGACACACAGTCAACATGGGTTTAGAAAACATCGTTCTTGTGAAACACAATTAGCTCTTTATTCACATGACGTACTGAGTGCTATTGACAAGGGATTTCAGATCGATTCCGTATTTCTGGAAGGCTTTTGACACTGTGCCACACAAGCGGCTCGTAGTGAAATTGCATGCTTATGGAATATCGTCTCAGCTATGTGACTGGATCTGTGATTTCCTGTCAGAGAGATCACAGTTCGTTATAATTGACGGAAAGTCATCGAGTAAAACAGAAGAGATTTCTGGCGTTCCCCAAGGTAGTGTTATAGGCCCTTAGCTGTTCCTCATCTATATAAACGATTTGGGAGACAATCTGAGCCGCCATCTTCGGTTGTTTGCAGATGACGCTGTCGTTTATCGACTAATAAAGTCAGCAGAAGATCAAAACAAACTGCAAAACGATTTAGAAGAAATATCGGAATGGTGCGAAAAGTGGCAGTTGACCTTAAATAACGAAAAGGTGAGGTCATCCACATGAGTGCTAAAAGGAACGCGTTAAACTTCGGTTACACGATAAATCAGTCTAACCTAAAAGCCGTAAATTCAACTAAATGCCTAGGTATTACAATTACGATCATTTTAAATTGGAAGGAACACATAGAAAATGTTGTGGGGAAGGCTAACCAAAGACTGCGTTTTATTGGCAGGACACTTAGAAAATGTAACAGACCTACTAAGGAGAGTGCCTACACTACGCTTGTCCGTCCTCTTTTAGCGTACTGTTGCGCGGTGTGGGATCCTTACCTGATAGGACTGACTGAGTACATTGAAAAAGTTCAAAGAAAGGCAGCACGTCTTGTATTAACGCGAAATATGGGAGACAGTGTCACAGAAATGATACAGGATTTGGGATGGACATCATTAAAAGAAAGGCATTTTTCGTTGCGACGGAATCTTCTCACGAAATTCCAATCACCAACTTTCTCCTCTGAATGCGAAAATATTTTGTTGACACCGACTTACATAGGGAGGAACGATCACCAAGATAAAATAAGGGATATTAGAGCTCGTACGGAAAGATATAGGTGTTCATTCTTCCCGCGCGCTATACGAGATTGGAATAATAGAGAATTGTGAAGGTGGTTCGATGAACCCTCTGCCAGGCACTTAAATATGATTTGCAGAGTATCCATGTAGATGTAGACAGAGCACGACAAGAAAATTCTTCTCTTTTTAAGGAGGACCATTTAGACATTAGTGACTCTCTATGTTCGGGAAGACCTTTGGGATTTGATTAAGAGCATTTAAACGCTTTAATCCACAATGTTCCACTAGTGTACTAGAGAACTGGCAAATCCGGAATGGTTTTCCCCCAGACAAAGCACGAATTTCCCGTACAAAGACGTGGAACAGCGACCGTGTGGCGTACCACAAATTGCTTCCCCGAGGTGCAACCATCATTGTTGACGTTTATTGTCGACAACTGAGACGTCTTGCAGATCTGATCCAAGAACAACGACCAGAAAGACTGCGTGAAGTGATGCTACTCCACGATAATCCCCGCCCGCTTTCCGCTACACTGACAAAAAATACTATGTATGGGATGTCATTGCACACCCGCTTTATTAACCTGACCTTGCGTCCTCAAATTTTCACCTTTTCCGCTCTCTATTGAACAACCTTCAAGGAACTTCCTTTCCGGATGAAGACCAGCTCCGAACATGGCTCTTTGCCTCAACACCAAGTCATTTCTATAGTCGCGGAATCGAAAAGTTACCCCAGCATTGGCATACTGTTGTAAATAATGGAGAATATATTATTGATGACTGAAGTCTCTGTTATGTGTATCTGTTGAGTTTATTAAACTTATAGAAAAACGCTACGAACTTATGCGACAACCCAATTCTATGCAGCACTGTCTACAGAAGATACTGTGCAATTCTTGTACACAAAATTGATCTATATGTTAATATTACAACTTAAAGAATGTATACAAGTTTTAAATTATTTTTTTTTGTAATAATAGAGTGACTAACACCAGCATAAGTTGGAGGCTTACAACATTATTTAAACATTTGTGTGACTGTTTATACATGATGATTTCGCCAAATACACACAAACTGCGGGAAACGATCCCTGAGAGCAGAAGCAGCAAAAACGGTCGTTTGGACATAATAAGTCGTTATTAAGGACTCGCCTCCGCGACGATCCTGTAGCAAGGCATCACGCATGTCCTCTTGAGTGTGGGGCTAAAACACTTGTACAGGCACAGCATTCCCACTTGCTTCGTGTTCCCATGTATACTTTCAATCATTGAAACGTACACTGTCGAACATTTTTTACCTCCTCCTTCACGTGGGTATACTTTTTCTAGTACCTTACCTGTTCGTTATCCCCTCGAGCGAGGAATCCGTGGCAGGTCGCATCAAACCAGTCAGGAGACTGATGATTCAAAACAAAAATAATAAAAATTAAAATTTACTCTAATGGATCGTTACCTGCAGTTTGTCTCCTTTTAGCAAACTCGCCCTGTATAGTAAATGCACGAAGGAACAGTTTCCCAAAAAATGTCACGGACTTTTTTTTTTTAAGAGACATATGGTTCAGAAACAGATTTTGAATGTTTAAAAGACGTAATATCATCTACTTCTTGTCGTTACTGAGTTGACAAAATCGCGTTATTTTTATTTTTGAAACTAGTAAGCCTTTGACATTTAGTTTACTGTTTCATAAATAATCCATTTGGCGTACATTAGTTAAGTGTAAACGGACGTGGGATGCTATTCCAACAAGTTCAGTCTGCGCTTTATGCTATGAAAAAGGAAACATTTGTCACCGAATGCGATATGGAATTATTCGCATCTTTCATCTTTTACAATTTACTTACACGTATTCAATGAAATATAGAAAAAAAGCAGTCACTTTTATTTTGTTTCTACCAGATGTGTCGGAAGACTATTCTTCCACCATTAGCTGAGCTTACTTAAAAATTAGTTAACAGGGAAGTTTTTTCATCCACAATTTCCTGGGTAAGCTTACAGTATCATAATACGTCATAAAAAGTGTGTCATGTAGATCCTATGATTTGAAAAGCGCCGAAAGTGTGTAACAGGTTCCGCAGAAAATAGTACTTCTAAAAATATATACGTTAATTTTCAAATAAATTCAACTGATGTTGGAAGTGTATTCCTCCAAAACATTTGTTTCAAACGTAAATGAAGTGATAAATTGACCTAACCTACAATGATCAACTTTTAAGATAGATTCATTCTTCTATTGCGGTACTAGAGTGTACTCACGGGTCGAATATAAAACATGCAATTGGCTGAAGCGAGTGTCGGTGGTTCGTAGAATATATTACAAATGAATATAATAGTTTACACAGTATTGTAGAACAATGTCAAGAAGTTGACAACATGAAATTACAAGAAGCGACAGACTGCGAAATGTAATCTGATTTACAAGAGATTACAATTATTTTTTTCCCCGACCAATACGCACTTAAAATAAACCAGTTTCTAATGAAATGCTTGTGAATCACATACCGATATTAACGCCTCGTTTCTGTGGCATGTGTAAACTTCCGTTCTAACTCGTCATTCAAATTCCCACCAAACAATTTGTTATTCTGCAATCTGCAGTAGTAACAGGAATGGTTACACCGAGCGCCACAATACGTACGCTGTTGCCAACTTACTTTGCTATGGACTCAATGTTCCCAACAGGTCACGTAGCAAATTTTATGTTGGTAGACATGACGACACTCGCCATGAGCGTAATCTGCGGGAGTCGAGCAAATGGTGGCGAAGGGAGAGGTAGCGTCTGCGGAGCTGTCCGAGCGCTGGATGAAATCGCACTACGAGTCGCAGCCTGTTGAAGGGCTTGGAATGGACGACAACATATCCGGAAAGCGCGTGCTAACAAGGACTCTAGTAAGTAGACTCCTTTCCTGCTTTTCTTAGCATTCGTGTCAATGGATGAGGTTAATATTAAGTTTGAAGTACGCCGATAATTTTTGCAGTCGCCATCATGGCAATCGCGTAAGTCACGAACTCCCATGTAAACATTAAAGGTTGTTGCTAGGTGCTGACAGACTGTGGAATATTGATTCATATTACATGTTTATTGAGGCCAGTTTGATTTGTGTGGCCGCATTGGCTGCTTGAGAATCCCACTGTGTGTCACCAATATGCTAATAGTAAGTGGGTCAGGTTTTAAGACTACAGGTGTAAGGAATGTAAACAAAATTGAAAGGCGTTGCAATAATTGGAAGCAGAGTGTTGCTGTTAGTTACTATTAAACAATTGGCAGCGCTAAATTAGTTTTATGGCAGTTCGAACTGTGTGTTTGTGTAACACTTCTCCCAATGTTTTGAAAACATTGTCATCACTCGTAGTTCGTAAAGTGTCAGTGTTAAAGGCGAACAAAATAATAATTGTTACGAGACATATGACATTGTTTATTCACATTAATACCGCGCGCATCATTACATTATTTCTGTTTTTCCTGTACGAAGAGTGCGCAGTTTGACAGCTTAAACATAACAAATGTCGAATTTGGGGAGATCGTAAAGAGAATGATCAAATAATTGTTGGATGATTTTTCTTCACCGAAGGAAGAGCGCTTTCGTCCCTGTCGGTCAGCATTTTTATTCGTATTTTCATGTCTAAAGAGTGTAAACACGTGTGCAGTAAATCAAAAGCGCGGCGCATAAAACAGGTTTTGTTTTACTGCGACTGTACTCTCGTCTCCCAGAATACACAGTTAATCAAAATGGCGGCTGCAACTAAGAAGTGTGAGAGTACGCGCCCTGTGCCACAGCGAGAATACATTATTAGACCGGTACGTAGATCGCTTAATTAATGGTATCAGTTGAGTTGTGATGGTCCTTGCCCGTTGCGTGTATGGTGTGCTTTCATGGCAGCTAAACTAGTGTGTTTTCGAGATACAGTACTGGATGCATCCTTGTGTGACGCTACTGGAACGCGCGGGCGAAGATGCTGGGTTGAGGATGTGGCTAACACGCTAATTGTATTAATTCAGCTCTGTTTCGTTGTCTGTCACCATTTGAAGTTGGGCTATATTCTTAACAGTGTTATATATGCTAGAGATTTTGACGATTTGCCTCTTCTATTTCTAGTTGGGTCGAGTGTTATTGATTATCGGCATGCGCCTTGTACCTGCATATTTGTTGCACATTTTCTGATAATAGCAATGTCATAACCCGATTCTCACTGTATGCTCTTCTGAAACGCTGGTTGGAAGTATAAATATGGTATTCCAGAAGTTTACGTGAACTGATGCGATATGCTGGCAGGTGTTGAGTTTTTCAGTGCAGTCTCTTTTGTTGGTATGGTATATACCGGCGATTTGTTTTGAAATTCTGTGAATGCTTGAGGGTTTAACGAAAGCTTATTGTACTGTTGCTAAATATTTATTTGTTGCTTCTTGGCCCTTCGTTTCCCTTAGTGTCTGAAAGCATTTTCCTTTTGTAGAGAGATAGGAAAGAAAGAAAGCACTACACAGATGATTGGGCTCTGGGCGATGAGGAAATTGAGGGCCGCCGATCATTTCGTCTGGAGGACAAGATGGAAACAGACAGGTTTCCGCAATGCTTTGTGAAAGAAATGCAGGGAGCAGGTAAGGAATGATTGCTATTGAATTTCTCGCCATCACTAAAACTGTCGTTGTTGCTATAATGACCGTTGATGTTTTCAGATTTCAACTTAGCTTATCTGCAAAGGCATGGTTTCAACACCCCATTACTATTCAGAGATAAGGCTGGATTGGGTTTAAGGGTACCAAGTCCAAATTTCTCTGTAAATGATGTTCGTATGTGTGTTGGTATGTAAAGTACTTTTCTATCGATTTATTTATGTCTGTGATAAGATTTTCTAATTTTACAAGTATCTCAATTTCATAATACACACTAATACATTTATTTTCCATAGTGTTAGGTGAATTTTCATTTCAAGGCATAGACAGTAAGTTACTGTTTGGATAGGAATGTTATGCATTTAACAGCTTTGTTTTATTCCACATAGTATTTAGCATACATGCCTCAGTTCGTGATTTTAAGATTTGTATTACTCAGTTGCAATGCTCCCATTTGAGAAATGTAATGTAAATGTGTTGCTCCCCACAGGATCGAGGCGCATATTAGATGTAATGGACGTTAACACACAGAAGAATGTAGAGATGACAATGAAGGAATGGCAGCGCTATTATGATGACCCCAAAAAAGAAAAACTTCTGAATGTAATTTCATTAGAATTCAGCCACACCAAACTAGAAAATTATATTCAGACTCCTACTGTTGTAAGTATCCTTTTTAATGTCAGTTACACATCCTTGCTATTTTTAAAACTCTAAATTAATTTCATGTGTCAGTAACTTTACTCGCCATGGGACCCACAACCATGACAAAATTTCTTGTATCATATTGGTTTGCTGTACTGGCTGTTACTTTTTCAATCAAACTATCCTGTATTTTGGATTGTTCACTACTATGCAATGTGAGCTCTGTAACCATTGTTAATTGTAATGTATAAACCATTAAATCCACCCACTTGGTTTACAGCCAGTGTACTTGTTTACATTGCACAAATGTGAACCAACTAATGTTTAGTAGCAATAATACGTGACAGATGTTGGAAGTATTTTTCATGTTGTCATTGTTGATTTATGGAAGTTAGTATTAACATCCCAGACCCTGTAATTTCAGATTTAGATATATTTGTTTCCTAATAAAATTAAAGTTAACTGTAAATTGTGTAGCAAATGTTGAATTAGTATTTAATATTGTGTACTGTTTGTCACTCTATGTGGTCTTTTTCTTGTATGTTTTCAAAAGTCACATTTTAAAGCAATATTTTTTATTTTCATGTTTGTGTTCAGGTTTGAGATCTCATATATAGCTTCATATTTATTATTTTCCAGGTACGTCAAATTGACTGGGTTGATTGCGTTTGGCCCCGTCATCTTAAAGAGGCTCAAACAGAATCAACTAATGTGCTTGATGAGATGATGTATCCCAAGGTGCAGAAGTATTGCCTCATGTCTGTGAAAGGGTGCTACACAGACTTCCATGTTGACTTTGGTGGAACTTCTGTTTGGTACCATATACTCAAAGGGAGTAAGGTAAATATTTTGAAAACTATGGTATAAATTATTTATCAGTGAGTTTGGTGTCATTATCTTACATGCTTCATATTCATTTCAAATGCGGAGTATCAAATGAACTTGATGTCCCCCTAAATATTCAAAGAAGGCATGGTTCTACTGAGACCACTTTCTTATAAAAATATTTTGACACTACTGGCCAAATTTAACCCAATGTTCATCATGATGTGTGGAAATGCCTATAATCTTTCATGTGGCACTGGTGGATGTAAATTGTCAAAAATAAAATCCATTTTGTTTGGCCATTTACAGCAAACAAATATTTCAGAGGGCTTCCTGGTAGGACTTACCAAGAGACTGCCATTGTTAAATTTGCTTATTTTGATTTTTCTTTCTAATAAAAATTGTTAAGCCACAGGTAAATGTCATTTGATTCCAAGTTGTGATACCGTGTCTGAGTGGAAATTTGTCATTTTCATTGTTATTGTGTTGTTTCTTACAGCTTTATTCAGAAAATGAGGTGCTAGCATACTTATTGATATCTTAATTTTTTTTTTCATCGTACCCTCTGTTGACTTTTTTTTTTTGTGGCTTTCATAATTTCCATTTAGCCATCTTTATTCCAACTTGATGCTACACTGAAGAGTGAAAGAAACTGGTACTCCTGCCTAATATCTTGTAGGGCTCCTGGGAGTACGCACAAGTGCCGCAGCACGACGTGGCATGGGCTCAACTAATGTCTGAAGTAGTGCTGGAGGGAATTTGACACAATGAATCCTGCAGGGCTGTCTATAAATCATTAAGAATACTAGGGGGTGGATATCTCTCCTGAACAGCACATTGCAAGGCATCCCAGATCTGCTCAGTAATGTTCATGTCTGGGGAGTTTGGTGGCCAGCAAAAGTGTTTAAACTGGGAAGAAAGTTCACTCAGTAGCAATTCGGACGTGTGGGGTGTTGCACTGTCGTGCTGGAATTGGCAAAGTCCATTGGAGTGCCCAATGGACGTGTCATCTGTCAGTCATGTCTAGAAATATCAGGGGTCCCATATTGCTCGAACTGCACACATCCCACACCATTACAGAGCTTCCACCAGCTTGAACAGTTCCCTGCTGACATGCAGGGTCCATGGATTCATGAAATTGTCCCCTCACCCATGCACATCCATCTGCTTGATACAATTTGAAATGATACTCGTCCAACCAGGCAATACGTTTCCAGTCATCAACAGTTTAATGTCGTTGTTGACAGGTGCAGACGAGGCATAAAGCTTTGCGTCATGCGGTCATCAAGGGTACATGGATGGGCCTTCGGCTCCAAAAGCTAACCCTTGTTGATGGCCCAACATTGAAATTTGCAGCAGTTTGTGGAAGCGTTGCAGTTCTCTCTCATTGAACGATTCTCTTCAGTTGTCATTGGTCCCATTCTTGCAGGATCTTTTTCAGACTACAGCTATGTCAGAGATTTGATGTTTTGCCAGATTCCTGATATTCATGGTACACTCGTGAAATGCTCATATGGGAAAATCCCCACTTCATCGCTAACTCCTTGTTGTCCTTGACAGGCATTGTCTATGACAGTGCCGTATTCTGCCTGTTTACATATCTCTGTATTTGAATATGCGTGCTTAAACCAGTTTCTTTGGTGCTTCAGTGTATATGTGGAATAAAAGTAATTAACTTTCAGTGTGGCTTCTACAATTTCTGTTTAGCCATCTTTATTCCAACTTGATAGGTTGAACGATAATACAGAATGTGATTGAATTACTGTTGAATAAGAAAATAAATTTTGCTTTGTGTGTGTTTCAGATATTTTGGTTGATACCTCCTACGGAGCGCAACCTGCAACTGTATGAGCAGTGGGTGCTGTCTGGAAAACAGGGAGACGTCTTCTTTGGTGACACTGTGGACAAGTGTGGTCGTGTCACCCTTACGGCAGGAAATACTTTCTTCATTCCCACTGGCTGGATACATGCTGTTTACACACCTGTAGATTCCCTTGTTTTTGGCGGAAATTTTCTTCACTCATTTGGTATTGAAAAACAACTAAAAACTGCTCAAGTTGAGGACACAACACATGTGAGTGAATCTGTTTTGTTGTAAGTAGCTCTTTTTGTAGTTCTAGGACTGATGTAAATATGAATTGAAGAATCTTTGGTTATGGATATCAGCTTTTTTAAAATTCTTTTAACTGAAAATTTTTTGTGCATAGCTGACAAATGGATTATTTCTGCCCGTGTTTTGTGCAGTCTGCAGAAACATACATGTTGCATTTCAGAAATTAGGCAATTTACATTTCTGGAAGAAAATAAAGTTAGGAAAAAAGTTCCAGTTTGTAATACACATTCTAACGCAAAACTGACAGCACACTTACAGAGCCAAAGATCTGACCACTTGACAAAAGAGAAATTTAGCACGGAGGAAAAGGTTGTTCCAAAAATTCTGGGTGACTTTCCTTCCCAATGCGTGGATGTTTATGTTTCGTTCATCAGCTTCCTTTGTGGCATAAATTAATGTTGTTCCGGAAACAATTGCTCATTCACATACTGTTGACTACCACCCAGCAGACAGATGCTTCTTATATTTTCAGTTAACAGGCAGTGTAAGAAGTCATGGAGGAAATTTCTTGCCTGGCATTCATTGTTCCCATAAGGAAAAAAATTACTTAATTTTCTATGTAGTTATTTATAAATTGGCAATGTGGACAGGGTAGATTGCTACTCACCATGTAAAGGACGTGTTGAGTTCCAGGAGGCACAATGAAAAAGAATGCAAAAAAATATTCAGGCTTTTGACTAAGTCCTTCATTAGATATAGAAAACTCTCCCTCAAACATGGCCAATGACATCTCTGGCTGCTAAGGCCCAAATGTGTCAGATGTGAGTAGAAGTCTAGCTGGAGTGGGTAGTGGGGGTTCAGAAGAGCTGCGGGGGTGGTTTGGGAGAGTGATAGCGCTGTGGGAGGGGGAGGAAGGGGGGGGGGAGAGATGACCCTATCCCCTTCCCTGCTCCCAGTCCAGTACTGCACATGCCTTCTATCTCACCAACACACCTTCATAGTCTTTCCCCTTCTTTGCTTCTCTCCTCTCCCTTTCCTGCCTCCTTGCAACTGAGCTCAAATTTCTTTAGTTGTAGTACTAGATGCAATCCAGTATGTGCCGGTATGTAGCTATTGGCACACGTCTCCATAGTAATAGTGGCATAAGAAATAATTAGGAATCCTTTTAAAATAGTCAAAAATTTGGTGGAAGCTTAACTTTTGCATTTGCTTTTGATCAGAATATAACGAATGCAGCACACAATTTCTACAAAGTTTTCTCATAGTTAATATAGAACATAGTGTAGTCATTCTCCTAAATGACCTTGTAGATAGTGTCGGAAGTTCCATGCGGCTTTTCGCTGATGATGCTGTAGTATACAGAGAAGTTGTAGAATTAGAAAATTGCAGCGAAATGCAGGAAGATCTGCAGCAGATAGGCACTTGGTGCAGGGAGTGACAACTGACCCTTAACATAGACAAATGTAATGTATTGCGAATACATAGAAAGAAGGATCCTTAATTCTATGATTATATGATAGCAGAACAAACACTGGTAGCAGTTACTTCTGTAAAATGTCTGGGAGTATGTGTACGGAACGATTTGAAGTGAAATGATCATATAAAATTAATTGTTGGTAAGGCGGGTGCCAGATTGAGATTCATTGGGAGAGTCCTTAGAAAATGTCAATCAACAAAGGAGGTGGCTTACAAAACACTTGTTCGACCTATACTTGAGTATTGCTAATCAGTGTGGGATCTGTACAAGGTCTGGTTAACAGAGGAGATAAAGAAGAGCGGCACGTTTCGTCACAGGGCTATTTGGTAAGCGTGATAGCGTTACGGAGATGTTTAGCAAACTCAAGTGGCAGACTCTGCAAGGAGATGTTCCGCATCACAGTGTAGCTTGTTGTCCAGGTTTCGAGAGGGAGCGTTTCTGGATGAGGTATCAAATATATTGATTCCCCGTACTTATACCTCCCGAGGAGATCACGAATGTAAAATTAGAGAGATTCAAGCACGCACGGAGGCTTTCCGGCAGTCGTTCTTCCTGCGAACCATACGCGACGGGAACAGGAAAGGGAGGTAATGACAGTGGCACGTAAAGTGTCCTCCGCCACACACCGTTGGGTGGCTTGTGGAGTATAAATGTAGATGTGGAAGCTATGGTATTGGCTATTTCGCGTACCTTTACCTGTCAGTTGCCTGATAACTACAGTGCACTCATTTTTTTGTGTTTTCGAATCTGGTCGTTGTTTTGCATGTTGTTTGCATCGCCTTCAAGAAATCTGTGGCTGGATTCAGCCAACCTTTTCTTAAAAAATAAAGTAGTAGACTCCTTACAAATATCCACTAACTGTGGATCACTCTCTGTTTGCAGTAAATTGTACAACAAAGTATTTTATGAGTATTCTTTAGTTAAAGTTGTCACTTGAATAGCATTCTTGTGCAAACAGAATTTCTTTAATGTAAATACTATCTTTGTATTAGGCTGGTATATTTTCTCCTTGCTCTCATACACAATATTTATCAAAAATATAACTACATACGCTGTGCCATAACAATGTTGATCGTGTTGATCATGTAGTCTCACTTCATAACAACTGTAATTATAAATTGTTACTCCTGGCTTGACTTATATTGTATGTATGGACAATATACTGAAATGATTTACTGGATCAAACACAAATAAATACATTTTAACTGTACACTATGTGCAAAAATGTAAAATGTTGTTTAAATGATGATTTGCTTTTGCACCGTAGTCTTCTCATGAACAGTCGCTTTTGCTTTCTTTTTTGCTTCTTGTTGGTTTTTCCGTATCTGGTCCCTTTTTAATTGTTCATAATCTGTATCTTCCTCTAATTAGTCTTTTAAAGAGAATGCAAAAGTACATCAATAAAATATATTTGCTTGCAGATCTTTCCAGCAATTAGTATTACTGTATGTTATTAAACACTGTGTTTTGACAAAGGTTTATAGTGCAGCTCCTTGTATTCTGAACAGTTTCTAGACTTGCTTTTCTCTTAAACCAGAATTTTTGTGACTTGTAGTTTCTTTGCAAAGAACTGCATTTAAAGGGTAAGGATATCTATAACAATCATTACCTTTTGATGCTGTATTGAAATTATTTAATAGCTGTTGAGTGTTGCAAATTCTTTAGGGAACTTTAGCCTATGGTTAACCCTTTCGCTGCTGTCAGCTTGTATACACATCCCGCTATACTGCTCCCAGGTGCTGTGGATGAATGTATGCCCACCACTTGGGTTTTCCTACAGTGCTGTGAACATCTGTGTGTGTCCTGAACAGCTGACTCACTGCTGCAGATGAATTGCTTCCATATCTTGGGCAATAAAATTTTTTCGACTCTTATCATCCAACATATGATGCCTTATTGTGTGCTATCATTTGCAGAAAAGCTCGTTTAAATAACCTGAATCATTTGAGATATCTCGCTTGATATGAACATGCGATATGCGAGGATGTGAATCGGCATGTCTCTCGCTTCCATCCATTAGATATGAAACCTAATAACTGGATGATGAAATAAGATACCATTCTGCTCTCAGTTTAAATAAAATTTCGATCTCTTGTCTAAATTTCATTGTGTAATGTATGATCTAAAATCAACCATACACAAAGCTTATGCAATATATGTTTATCTCAGCAAAATATTTTGTGCAATGTTTTACTTAATGTGGTGCAGTGCAGTAATGAAGATACCAGACTGTGTGACGTGCAAAAATCAATTAGTTTCACCTAAAAATCAGATAAGTATTTCATGTCGGCTGAACACAAAATCTCTCAGCAAAGGCACCAACCACCATTTGCGAACAGTGCAGCCCTAACAAAACTCGCGCTCTGCATGGAGTGGAGAGAGTACATCTGTAGCAGCGAAAGGGTTAATATCAATTGTCTTAATAAGAAATATAAACCTATGTAATTTTGCAGGTGCCCCAAAAATTCAGGTACCCATTCTTCACAGAAATGTTGTGGTATGTACTGGAGCGTTATGTACATTGTTTATTAGGAAGATCACATTTGGATGAAGGAGCTGGCGTACAGAATGATACAAAGTTTGATCCTGACAAACACATTCATCTAACCCCTCAGGTATGTATTTTAGCAATATCTTAGCAATTTTATGAAATTTCTTTTGTCAAAATAGAATTGTTGGGTGGAGCATAACAGTAATTTTGCTAAGATAAACTAATCATTTTGTAAACAAGCTGTGATGTAAGAACTGCATGATATTAAATTATGGGGAACCGTATCTATGAGAAAGAAAATTAGTTTTCATTGCACAGAAACAGGCAGTAAGAGTATTACGTGGTGCCCATATTGAGAACTATTGTTTAATATGTTGTATTTGATGACTGATCGCTAGTCATCATAAAAAATGGGGCTGAGCGGTTATTTATAGTGGCAGTAAATGGTAAGGAAGGCAAATCACAACAGAAAAAAACTTTGTGGACTTTCGTAATCTATACCCATTACCTTAAACACACTTCTTTCACATTCTACATTTGTCTAAAATTGACATTTTTTGCTGTTTGTGTTGATACAGAGTTTTTACACTTACTTGTTACATTTGGACAGTTGTAATCATACCGTCTGAAATAATAAATCTGCAATGAGGTTTGTGTGCTGAAAACACAAATTTCATGAATTCTGCAGGCTAAGATCTACCAATTGCTATGTTAACTACATTCTTATACATTCATAAAATTGGCCCCAAAAACAATGTATTTTCCCCTCATACTGTGCTTTGCTTACTCTCTTAACAACTTTTCTCCTTCTCATCCCGTCCGGTAAGTCTCCCATGACCTGGGTTCCGGGTGACTTCTAAACTATATCCCTTTACCTAAACCCTTCATTCCTTTTCCTTCACCTCTCTTCCTTCCCCTTTGACTCTTCTGCCACCACTAGGAGAGCAGATTTTTTTTAATCTCTGCATTTACATTATATATTTCATCAGTTGAGAGTTCTGAATGAAATGCGCCAAATTTACCAAATTCCTTTTTTAGCATTTCAAAGTACAACCTCAGTTTGTACATCTTGTCGTTTCTGTCTATTTTGGAGTTGTCATTGAGATGAATGAATCTCTTTATTTCCCGAAACCTATTTCTTGACATGGAGTTGAAGACTAAAGGAACACCGACATCAGGAGCCTATTCCCAGTACATATTCTCATGGGGAAGCTTATGATAACCACTCAGAAGTAGTATGCCAATAAATGACTGGACGATCAATCAACACCGGGATCAAAGAACATGAGTGACATTGCAGGTTGGGGCAGGTGGAGAAATCGGCCGTGGCAGAGCACGCACTGAGTGAGACTGACCACATAATAAAATTCGCCGACACACAAGTTCTGGCTGTGGAGAAGCACTATCACACACGATTGTTCAGAGAAGCTGTAGAAATACAAAAACACGCGAACAGTTTCAACAGGAAAGAGGAAAGCCTTAAGGTAAACGGATCCTGGCTTCCCGTACTGTAGCGAACGACCGTCGCAGGTAGCAAGAGGAGAAATGCACCAGAAATGACCGAGAAGCCCTCGGACGTTGGTGCACCAGGTACATATAGTCTGCGGCCGCGAGCTTGGCTCCAGTTCACCGCTGGCAATGGACGGTGAAGCTTTGACAATGCCAGCCACTCGTGCTGGCGAAACGTCAGTAAAATCATTAGATGAACATCGGCCGAAGAACCCGAGACAGAAGCCAATAGGCAGTTTGTCTACAAGTGGTCACGAAAGCCTTAACAATTTTGTTTTTACATTAAATATGGTTTGACAAAGGTGTTACAGTGATAACAACAATCAAGAAACTGTGTGTTTGCACAGTAGAGACAGTTTGGAAATGGCTGTGATTGATCATAATATATTTATTCGAACGAACTAGTTACTCCCATCAGCCACCACACTAAGCAGAGGGTGGCAATGGTGAGAGATAAGGCACAAGTTGTTCCAACTTTTACATATTTACTGGTTCAAATTCGCTGAGTAGAGTGCCTTGGTGTCATGAAATTTAACCATGTAATATTTGTAAACACCGCTGGACGGCCAACATCATGCCAGCTCATTTTTTTCTCCACAAACATTTTTTGTAATGCGTAAATCATGGGAAAATTATAAATATGTTGAACGCAAAATTGGTGCAAATTAACATTTTGTGGGCATAGGAAATTTGATGGGAATTATGATAAATGGCGTAAACGGTGAGAAAATGTTAATTCCGAGAACGTAAAAGTGGCGTTATACTGTATGTTTCACTGTGTCAGAAAACTGAGCTACAAAGTCAGTGTGAATACTGTTCTCTGTTATGTGTTTCTATTCTCCACACATCGGTCGTCTGTAGAGGAGTAATTGCCTTTTCCTTATTTTATGTGTCGACTAAAATAAGATTTCCAATGTCAGTGGACTATATAGAAGAAAAGATAGGCCCTCTTTTCTTAGATGCCGTGGTGCAAAGAAAAGAAAACCAGTGGCACAACAGGACATTAAGTGTAAAGGAATTTGTTGGCACTCTGTTTAGTCCACCTTTTCTGCATTGGAAACACAATATTCAACCAAGTGAAATTGATAAAATACGTGTCAAACATGGTAGAGGTGCCGGGGTCACAGTTAATTGTTGATAGAGGAACACTTAAGGAGTTTTTTCCAGTACAACCGAGATTCAGAGTATTCATAAAAACCACCCTATCTTGGCACAAATGAAATGCTCTTTTGATGTACTTTCCACTTAAATCAAATGGCTCCAAGCGCTATGGGACTTAACATCTGAGGTCATCAGCCTCCTAGACTTAGAACTGCTTAAACCTAACTAACGTGAGGACATCACACACATCCATGCCCGAGGTAGGATTCGAACCTGCCACCATGGCAGCAGTGCGGTTCCGGACTGAAGTGCCTGGAACCGCTCGGCCACAGCGGCCTACTTTCCACTTAAGATGCAAAAAGTTGTGCAGGTGGCCTGTGACCATGTTGTAGTTAGATCCCATCAACATTGCAAATCCATTGTGAATCGAATGGGAATCCATGCGGGGAAGGCAACATTCTTTTTGCGAAACACTGAGAAAATTTGGAGAACAGGCATTTGTAGCTGTCTACAGGACGAACCTACTGCCGCCAATTTACGTTTCGCGAAAGGACCACAAAGACGAGCTTAGAGAAATTGGGCTCTTACGGAGGCGTATAGACAGTTGACACCTCACTCCACTTGCAAGTGGGATAGGAAAGGGAATGATATGGTGGTGCATGGTACTCTCCACCATATACCATACGTTGGCTAGTGGAGTATGTATGTAGATGTAAGACTAGCAGAACACTGCTTGTCACATGATTGTATGTCATTCTGGAAACCATTTTTTTTTCTGTTGCGAACCTCAGTGACTTCATGATGTAAGGTGCAATCAAAATGCGGTTCTTGATTGTGCTATTAATGTTGATGTAGTATAGATTTGTATTTTATCTAGATTGAGTGGAGTGTACGCTCTTTCAAAACCCTGACAGATTGAAAACATTTTGCTGGTCTAGGAATTGAATGTAGACCATTACCTATAGCTGGCAGTGAGCTATCCGTATACTACTCACCAATGCTGTGATTTTGGTTTTTGAGTCATTCTTCAATAGCACAATTGGTCAGAACATTGTTTGTGAAAAATTTGAAGCCTTAATCTGGCCCTCAATTAAAGACTGCGAGGAAGTTCAGTTATACTGTAGTCCAAACTTACCATATATGTGATATTCAAGGAATGTTAAAATTATTCTGTTCTGCGAGTGGGTATGTGATTAATTTTTCCATAACCTCTGTTTTTTTTTTAAAAAAAAAGAAGAAGCTATATACAAGATGCGTTGGAATTATTGCTAGAAAGCAGTGTGGCTTGATGGCTAAATGTCGGACAACAAAATCAGATGTGTGGGAGTCAGTCTTTGGTGGGCCCCATGATTTCTTCTGTTGTTTATCATTTCTTTCATTATTTGCTCTGCCCTTGTTAAACTGAAAAATATGAACTGCTATCTGCTGTAAAATTAATCAATCCAACTACAAACTTCTCCTCGTATTTTACAACAATGTGTTTTGTTCACCAGGTTACAGTTATTAACTGGATAGAATACAATCAGGAAGTCGAGGAGTATGGCATTTACTTGAGTGCTGCTATCTGTTGCCTTTTGTATTACATTGTTGAACAGAGTGAACTGATTTGGTAGGCTCCGTACTTGGTAATTGCTGTCTTCTCTCTTGCAAGTTTTTGTGAGACACTGATCAGGATGCATCAAGATGTCGTGACTTCATATCTCAGTGTGATTAAACTAATATAATAATATAATAGTGCTATGATTGAACTAAATATTCATGTCACCTATATCACCAAGAACATTTTTGTATT
Source organism: Schistocerca nitens (assembly GCF_023898315.1). Lineage (NCBI taxonomy): Eukaryota > Metazoa > Arthropoda > Insecta > Orthoptera > Acrididae > Schistocerca > Schistocerca nitens. The sequence goes on from NC_064622.1 coordinate 100,074,076, forward strand.
ATTTCCCGCATTGGATATTTGGAATAAATGACTGAAGTAATTAGGCACGCTTTAGATGAGAATTTGAAAGAAACTACTGAAGCGTCTCTCTGTTTGTCATTAGCAATATGTCTCCGTAATGTGCGAGGGTTTTGCTGTGGTTGATTGAGAATTTGTGGCAATTTTCCATTTTTTTTAGGAGCTCCATGGTCTGAAGGCAATTGTAATGTTCCTGCATTCGTTACCTACAAATAAAAAGAATGTGCCTGAACTGATAAGGGATCCTATTGCATTAATTAAAGATGTGAGGACTCTTGTTGAAAGGCATAGGAATGACAATCCTGAAGCTGCTGTTACTGGAAAGTGCATTCTACAGAGGCCTGACGATAGCTTTAAGGTGAGTAATAATTCTTAATATTATAATTTGTCTACATCATGAATGAAAATTTAGGGCTCACTTTCACTTTTGTTCTGGTTCTGTGTGTCATTTTATACTTCTCATGTTTGGGCGTTGGAAACAATTGCAGTTAAAATAAATACATTATTGATTTATCTACAGATTAACTTGCGTATGGAGTTAAAATAATATGCACTCAGATTGTAATTCAGTTATTTTCTTTACTTAAACCACTTCACCAGTTAATGACATAAAGGTCTGTAAAAGAGTTTGCTCCAATGTACGGTATTTTATTTATAAATGTCCATCTTGATCACCTATACTACACAATTCACTATGGCCAGTTTTTGCATGCTACTGTCATCAGCTCTCTTACAAAATAGAAAAAACACTAAAGTGACAAACAATTTCAATTGGCTCAGGCCAAAATATACAGAAAATCTAAGAATACATATAACATTGCTGACTGCCATACATGCCATTAAAGGTATTCTGATAAATATGTCAAAGGCAAACATTCTGTACATATAGGTATACACCTTACTTTGTAACAGATATGATGGTGGCAATAAGCTGAAATTGGCCGTTTGTGAACTGCATGATATACGTGATGAAGATAGACATTTGTGACTGCACCATTTCAGTCAATGAAAATTTTACCATTATAGTAATTGTGCCAAGTGAGGATTGCATAAATAACAGGAATTGTTTCACTGTGGGCTGAAAGATACTTTTCATTGCACACAATGTTCAAGAGGTTTTGTTTCATCAGCTTGATTTACACTCAACAAGTGTATGTAAATAGCGAATAAAAAAATCAGCAAAAAGGTGATATGGAGAGAGAAGAAAGGCATCAAAACTTGCAGGGCCCTGCAGAATAATTATATGGATTTGTTTGTGAAATTTATTGTGGTATTTAAGAATAGCCTGCTGTTTATGTTTTTTTATTTCAAAACCAATCTTTTGAACAATTGGTGGTCATACTCCAAGATCAAATTACGCAGAATGAGAACATTGGAATGTACCTTTAATAAATAGGTTGTGGTCTGGTTGTAGTCTTCTACGTAAATATAATCTACAGTAATGTCACTGATAACCAAACAGGATGTTTCATAATTAGGCACAGTATTAAATATGAAGAAAAATCCTAACACGCTGAGCTGTTTTGAGGATTTTATGAAATGCACTTTAATATGGGTGTTCCACATATCTTTCTTATGGTGGTATATTTTTTCCACGTCTCCAGAGAATACTTCTCAAAAACTAAGTTACTTATTTTGTAATACCAATCTTAAAATTAACTATTGCACAGAAAATGTAGTATGATGGAACAAAGTGCACACAATAGCCATAATTCTAAATTACAAGTCAACAATGTATAAAATTAATTACAGCAATTGTCATGTGTAATGGATAAGCAGGGTGAAAATTTAATATTAGATACAAAGAACACGTAACAAAAGTGAAAACAACCACTCCACATTCAATATGTATCCTAAAGAAAAATGGCACTCTACAGTAAACGTAGCAATGATCTTTGAGTTCTTCGTCAATTGGGAAAGGGGAGCTATGTGAACATCCTTGAGTAGATCCACACACATTTGACAAAACGAAGTAACATTTTTAAATGAACAAATCAAACTTAGAAACGAAAAATATGTTGAATACTTGGGTAAGATCCTTCTCGGGGGATACATAATTCAGAACAAAAGGCAAACCTAAATTTTACATAAATCAGAATTAATTTTCGTCAAAGGTAATAAAATTCAACAACAGACTTGACTTACATGAATAAAAAGACAGTTGTTTAGATACTTCATAAATATGACGAGGCAAAATGCCATTGTGAGCAAGTAACATTTAAGACTCCCAAGATGTAAGTAAACAACCAACAAATGTATATTTACTATAAACACAATGTAACTTTACACTTTCGTGGGCTTGAAGGAATCTATGGAAGTATGATGACTTAAGAGTTGAAACAGAATTTTTCTGTCCGTTGGAAACCTTGGCTACTAAGCAATAGAACATACTTTAGCATTGTAAATAGGCACTGTGAATGCAATGTTCATTCCAGTGTGCTGCCTGTGAGACCCAGTATTATGCAAATGTTGCTTGTAAATGAATCATGCTCAAAGATAATAGTGAAAAAATAAAATAACATAATAAAGCACGAATTTCAGCTCTGATGGAATACATATATAACAAATATGTTTTACAATGTATTGCAGGAGAGTATTTAACAAATATTCAATACTCAAAGTTTAAAATATGTGTGGTAACAAGAGTACTGTGTTGATGAGCTTCTTTATTGAAATTATTGTGGAAAGGAAAGTTGCCACTCACCATACAAGACTGTCAAATAAAGCTTTCGGCCAGTAAGGCTTACGTCATGTGTGCGAGTTGCGTTTGCTTGAGTGTGTGTGTGTGTGTGTGTGTGTGTGTGTGTGTGTGTGTCATCTAATTCTGATGAAGGCCTTACTGGCCGAAAGCTATGTTTGTGACAACTTTTTGTTGTGACTATCAGCGACTCAGCCTCTCCGCTATACGGTGAGTAGCAACTTTCCTTTGAAAATAGAACTCCTCGTTGAAATGTTGTAACAGCCTTGTACATGACAGGAGGCAACGCCACTCAGCAATGATGTCAACAGCACTTCTTGATTTGAATCGCCATCGTGGTAGCAGTGAGTGTCAATTCCATCCTGTGAAGGGGAAATATAAGAAAAAAAACAGAAAATTTATTTCAAGTAGCATAAAACGTCACATACCAAGCATAATTTGTTCCAGAATTTTACTCGTAGTGTGAAACACTCGTTAAGCAAAACAATTTGTCCTATGTAAATTAATGTAAAGTACGATAATGCATCCCATGCAGAAAAAGTACTAAAAGCTCTATCATATTCATGCCATTTATTGAAAGAAAATTGTACTTACAGTATTATGTACTCAATTATTCACACTACATAACTAATTATTTTTTACTAGGAAGCTATCTATAGTCACTTGTTTCTGCCGACACTTCAACACTTGCCAAAAATGTGACTGTAGTGCGTGTAGGCACTGCTTTATTGGGTGTTGATTTTCAGTGTATGATGCAATCGATTCCCATGCATTCAGCACTTCTCTTATTGTGCTAGAAGATTGCTGTTTTGCTGTTACTGCCCTCTCCTCCTCCTCCTCCTCCTCCTCCTCCTCTGAACTCTTCTTCACAACTTCCTGGTGTGAAACACACTTCAACTACATAAGCTCTTCAGTGGTCATTTCTTGGCTGTGATCTTCCAAAAGCTCATTGATATCATTGTTACTCACTTTTAGTCCCATACTCTTTGCCATACATACACTCATTGACTACAGGCTCCACAAGTACTGACTAAAACACCTCAGTCACATTTGACAATGCACTCCGACCAAAGCTTCTTCGAAGCAGAGGTGACTGTTCTCTTGGTAATCTCTTCCTATGCCTTTTCGATCATCTTCATGCAGGCGACAATGTTGAAGTGCTATTTCCAAAACTCTCTGAGAGTGAGTTCGGTAGCTTGTCATCTCAAACCAGTGCTCGAAGAGTGATGCAGTGTAGAGCGACTTAAAGTTAGAAATAATCTGCTGGTCCATAGGCTGGAGTAACGGAGTGATGCTGGAGGCATAAATTGAATCTTGATGCGTTGAAATTCTTAAAGAGATTGTCTTGTAGGCCTGGAGAATGGGCAGGAGCATTGTCCGTAACAAGCAAGACATGGCGTGGCAGATTAATCTCGAGCAAATATTTTTTTACAAAAGGACCAAACACTTCATTGATCCAGTCACAAAAAAGATCACGTGTCACTCAAGTCTTGTTGTCATACCTCCACATCACATGCACTTCTTGAAGGCTCGTGGAGTTTTTGAATGGTAAAGTTCCACACACACATTTGACAAGACGAAGTAACATTTTTAAATGAACAAATCAAACTTAGAAACGAAAAATATGTTGAATACTTGGGTAAGATCCTTCTCGGGGGATACATAATTCAGAACAAAAGACAAACCTAAATTTTACATAAAGAAGCAGCAGTTTAATTTTCAAATTGCCACTTGCTTTGCCACAAAATAACATTGTGGGACGGTCTTTCATTAGCCTGTGATCAGGCAATGCATTCTCCTCTGCTGTTATAAAATTATGCTTTGGCATCTTTCTCCAGAATAGACCTGTCTCATCACAATTAAAAACCTGTTGCGACAGATAACCCTCAGAATCTAAGAGTATCTTGAAGTTGCTGATGAAGTTCTCTGCTGCCTTGGTGTCTGAGCTGGCTGCTTCGTTGTGCCTCACAATGCTGTGGATGCCAGTTCTTCTCTTAAACTTATCAAACCACCCACAGCTGCCCTTAAACACTTCTTTGGCTGCTGATCCTGGTGTCTTCTTAATGAGGTCGGTGAAAATCATTCTCGCCTCTCACAAATCATGTTGTTAGTAGAGCTGCTTTGTAATTGCTTTTCATTTATCCTTATAAAGAACAACCTTTTGACATCATCCAAGATAATCTTGTTGCTCCCATTGAAGCATCTACCACCTTAATCTTGTCCTTGTTCTTGAGGATAGTGCAAATAGTTGATGTCGAACGATTGTATCTGCATGCTAAATCAGCAACATTCACAGCACATTATTGTTTTTCGCTGATTTTACATTTCATTTTTAAGGTCACTTTCTTTTTTATGGTTGTCTTCTTGCAGATTTATCTTCAGGGACGTTTCTATGAAGGTTATTAAACATTGCACGCAAAAAAAATCCACTATATGAACACAAGTTTAGGAAAATGTGTGATAACAAGCTGCACTAAGATGGTAGCAGAAAGAGCACTAAACCCAGACTGCAGTATGTACTAAATACATTGTTCATATGCCACTGCCGACAGTGAAAGGTGTTCATAATGTTGAAGGTTTCCCTTGCAGTGTGCGAACTGCTGGTGACCTCTCACTAAATCATTGTCAATCATTATGCGAAACATTAAGTCATCTTTTTACAGTTTTTTTTTGCTCGTTATGCACGTTAAGTGAGGTTCTACTGTAAAGTGTCAGTTTCAGTACGGAGATGGTGGAAGGGGCAGTGAGAGGAGTGTGGATGGATCAGTGGAGAAGGAGGAAATGGAGAGAAAGAACATGATGTATACGCCAAGGGACACTCAGGATTTTTAAAATTCCAGGAATTTTCAGTGTTTCAGTTTTCATTTAAATTTTTGTAGTTTTCTGATACTCTAACTAAGAACTTTACTTTAGCTCTCTTCTGCAGTGTAATACAGCAGCAATGAAATATAAACAAGTTAATGACGCCAAAATAAAACTTTAGTGGCAAAGAGCATGTGCCACTTGGAACAACAGAACACTGTGCACACTGAAGCATCTGCTGACACCAAAATGTGTCAATTGCTGTAGAACGGAGATAGCAAAGAATTTCTTAAATTATAGAGCATTTGACTTCATTCAAAATTCAACACTTCAAGGACTAGCCACTTAGAAAATTTCACACCCTGAAGACCAGCCATTTACTCTGGTAGTTAAAATTTTACTGGCACATTTGTGTTTGATATATCTTAAGAAGCAATAAACGCTAAAAAAGACTAATATTATATGTGAAAGCTTAGCTTTTCGTGTAGCTATACTGTGTGTGTATTAATTTAAACCATTAAGTTTTCCTTAACAGTGATGTTGCTGTAGGCTGACTACATCACTTGTCCTACGCTCTGTATCTCTACTTTCATTGACCGATGAGATGCAGCCAAGCGATATTGTCGACAACTGCCGGTATACTGACAGCAACACACCCTGCCATTTTCAAGGCAAAACTGGAGCAAAAAACACTAGTGCCATCACAAACCAAAGATGACAGTCATAGAAGTTACAATTTAAACAAAAACAAATTCTGCATGGTATCCCACTCTCTCACTTTTTGAAAAACAGAGGGACAGACTTTATGCTACCTCACCCGATAATTATTAATTTCACTATTGATAACTTCTGACTTCAGTCTTAGGTTTGTGATGGCACTAGTGTTTTCTCGTGTGTGTGTGTGCGTGCGTGCGTGCGTGCGTGTGTGTGTGCTATGTTTAAATTGGCTTGCACAGCACCTACTTGCTGCATTTTTGCTTTGGAAATGCAGGGTGTGCTCCTGTTGAAATTTCAATGGTTGTTGAAATCACCACCCAGCTGCATTCCCATAAGTTACTCAAACATTGTATGTGCTGGGAGAAACTAAGGTCTCATCTCAGTTTCAGTGCTTTGGAAGCTACCACGCTGTATTTGGTGGAATTGGTGGTTATATGTCCTTAATACGAAAATATGCCTTGTAAATGTTGCCACACATCAAAGATCTTTCCGAAAAGCATTGTTTTGTGCTGTGTTTCATTTCCTAAAGTTTTGGGATGTTGTATTCTGGTGAATAAAGCCTTTGCCATTCAAAGGATTGATAAGTTTTACAGCTCCTAGGGAAAGTATATTGTCACGTAAAACAGAAAAATGTACTTTCACCAGTGTATTTTCACCCCATAAAAAGTTTATTTTTAACCAGGTAATCCAGGAAATTTTTGTCCATGTATATCCCCTGAATAAAGGAAAAAGAGGAGAAAAGGTGAGGACAGGAGCACTCGCAATTGTGTGGTTAAAAATAAATAAGCAAAAATAAAGCATACATTTCTAACAAGGAAAGAGTAGTCCAGGAGGGTGTTTGGGATGAGTGGATAAGTTTGAGAGCAAAGTCCTGTCTCTGGAATTCAGAACAACTAGTGCTGATGGGGAGGGGGATTCAAATGGCCAGTAGTGTATAAGGCACTCAGTTCTAGTTGAGTCCTACATTAGATGGCAGCTCAGCAATTTGGTGATGGATACATCAGAAATGGGCAGTTTTCTTATATCCTTTTATGTATTCTGCCTATTGGGTGATGGCTATAAATGTGTGACAATAATCTGTTCATTCTTCTCAATGTACTCTTTCCATCATGTCTCAATTAGAAATAGCACATTGCGTACTAATGTACTGCCTTTTACATCCTACTCTGTACTGAGCGAGGTGGCGCAGTGGTTAGACACTGGACTCGCATTCGGGAGGACGACGGTTCAATCCCGCGTCCGGCCATCCTGATTTAGGTTTTCCGTGATTTCCCTAAATCACTCCAGGCAAATGCCGGGATGGTTCCTCTGAAAGGGCACAGCCGACTTCCTTCCCCATCCTTCCCTAATCCGATGAGACCGATGACCACGCTGTCTGGTCTCCTTCCCCAAAACCAACCAACCATCCTACTCTGTCTGTAATTTTTCCTTTATATCTGCACCCCTTCTTCTTATGGTGGAAGGATCACTCTGTCATTTTTAACCTGCTAACTCCTTTCTCCCTCCCCCAGTCTCCAATTTCTAACTTCTCCCTAATCTCTCTCTCATATATATATATATATATATATATATATATATACAAAGATGATGTGACTTACCAAATGAAAGTGCTGGCAGGTAGACACACAAACAAACACAAACATACACACAAAATTCAAGCTTTCGCAACAAACTGTTGCCACATCAGGAAAGAGGGAAGGAGAGGGAAAGACAAAAGGATGTGGGTTTTAAGGGAGAGGGTAAGGAGTCATTCCAATCCCGGGAGCGGAAAGACTTACCTTAGGGGGAAAAAAGGACGGGTATACACTCGCACACACAAACATATCCATCCACTCATATACAGACACAAGCATCTATTATATCTAATCTAACCTAACCTAACCTAACCTAACCTAACCTATATATTTCCCACGTGGAATGTTTAACAAATCTTTAGAAAGATGATAATCAGCCACGATGGCTGAAATTGGCTGGTTTGCAATCGCCAATTCTGCGCTGGTGTGGCCATGCATTCATATTCAAGTGAATGTATGAAATGCATACCAGATAGTACAATATGCAAATAAAACAACCACTATTTGTTTATCTGAATAATAAAAAGACAGTTTACGTAGCATTGCTCCTCAAATATGTGTGATGATTTATCCTGTGTAAGTACTTTTTATTCTTGAAACCAGTGTGCTGTGATCTGTTTTAAGTATTTCTTATCAGTAATACTAATTGTTATATCACCAATATAAATATAAATATTAATTTTATGGACTTATGACCTCAGCAGTTGAGTCCCATGGTGCTCGGAGCCATTTGAACCATTTGAATTAATTTTATGAATATAATAGAGGGAAACATTCCATGTGGGAAAAATATATCTAAATACAAAGATGATGTAACTTACCAAACGAAAGCGTTGGTATGTTGATAGACACACTAACAAACACACACACACACACACACACACACACGCACACATCCATCCGCACATATACAGACACAAGCAGACATATGTAAAGGCAAAGGGTTTGAGCAGAGATGTCAGTCGAGGCGGAAGTACAGAGGCAAAGATGTTGTTGAGTGACAAGTGATGTACGAGGGGCGGCAATTTAAAATTAGCAGAGGTTGAGGCCTGGTGGGTAACAGGAAGAGAGGATATGTTGAAGGGCAAGTTCCCATCTCCGGAGTTCTGATAGGTTGGTGTTAGTGGGAAGTATCCAGATAACCCGGATGGTGTAACACTGTGCCAAGATGTGCTGGCCGTGCACCAAGGCATGTTTAGCCACAGGGTGATCCTCATTACCAACAAACACTTCCTTATACACAAATATTCTGCACGTCCAGGGCCTCGCTGCGATGGAGCACTTCCCTTCACGCTGAACACCTGCCACCCTACCTAAAACCTCTTTCCTCCTTACCTTAGCCAGCTTCATCCTGACCCACAACTTCTTCACTTTCGAAGGCCAGACATACCAGCAATTAAAGGGAACAGCCATGGGTACCAGGATGGCCCCCTCGTACGCCAACCTATTCATGGGTTGCTTAGAGGAAGCCTTCTTGGTTACCCAAGCCTGCCAACCCAAGGTTTGGTACAGATTTATTGATGACATCTACATGATCTGGACTCATCCTTCATGAAATCCTCCCCAGTCCACCAAGAGTGTCTTTCCGCCGTCCACCTAACCTTCGTAACCTCTTGGTTCATCCCTATGAATCCCCAAACCACCTTCCCTACCATCTGGCTACTACCCTTGTAACCGCCCCCGGTGTAAAACCTGTCCCATGCACCCTCCCACCACCACCTACTCCAGTCCTGTAACCCGGAAGGTGTACACGATCAAAGGCAGAGCCACGTGTGAAAGCACCCACGTGATTTACCAACTGACCTGCCTACTCTGTGAAGCTTTCTATGTGGGAATGAACAGCAACAAACTGTCCATTCGCATGAACGGACACAGGCAGACAGTGTTAGTTGGTAATGAGGATCACCCTGTGGCTAAACATGCCTTGGTGCACGGCCACCACATCTTGGCACAGTGTTACACCGTCCAGGTTATCTGGATACTTCCCACTAACACCATCCTATCAGAACTCCGGAAATGGGAACTTGCCCTTCAATATATCCTCTCTTCCCGTTATCCACCAGGCCTCAATCTCCGCTAATTTCAAGTTGCCGCCACTCATACCTCACTTGTCTTTCAACATCATCTTTGCCCCTGCACTTCCGCCTAGACTGACATCTCTGCCCAAACTCTTTGCCTTTACATATGTCTGCTTGTGTCTGTATATGTGCGGATGGATGTGTTTGTGTGTGTGTGTGTGTGTGCGCGCGCGCGATTGTATGATTGTATACCTGTCCCTTTTTCACCCTAAGGTAAGTCTTTCCGCTCCCGGGATTGGATTGACTCCTTACCCTCTCCCTTAAAACCCACATCCTTTAGTCTTTCCCTCTCCCTCTCGTCTTTCCTGATGAAGCAACCATGGGTTGTGAAAGCTTGAATTTTGTGTGTGTGTTTGTGTTTGTTAGTGGCTCTATCAACATACCAACGCTTTCGTTTGGTAAGTTACATCATCTTTGTTTTTAGGTAAATATCAATATTGCCAATAGTCACATTTAAAAGTATGTATATGATCCTTTTTTCATAACTAATAGTTCCTTCCTTGGGGAGGAGTGGGGGATTTATTCAGCAAAGTCAAAAATAAAAGACTTGTTGCACAGACCTTCATAACCTTCTCAAATTTACCCTTTACCTCTCGCTCCTCCCAGAGGAAGGAACCACTAGTTAACAAAACATTTGTCTAGCGACAGCACTGACGTTTCTCCTGAAGATAGTTGGCAGCATTTGTGTCTCAGTATTCTGCAAGTATTCATTTGCATTTATAACCTGCAATAATCCTTTATTTACACCATCAAAAGTTTATAAATAGCTGGCAATCATTTGGTTTATTCAGACACATGGACTGAGTAGTTAGGTGCTAGTTGTGTTGCTGGAAGAAACGCATATAGTTAGTTGTGGGTAACAGATAAATTTATGGAACATAAACAGATGACTTTTTGCCACAAGCATAAAGTATTTGTAGGAGTTATCTTAAAAGAAAGTTACCTAAAAACTACACCTTGGCCACACATAACTACTTAGCCTGAAGTAACCACATCCCATTTGAAAAGTGCAAGATATTATTCATTACTCTGTAATTTCATTGTTGGTGTAACACAAGAATTTTGTTAACAGGATCGAATACCTGGGAGAATACCACTGGCACGGAACTCTGGTAACCGTGCATCTTTGGGCGGCCCAGGTCCAAAACACAAGCTGGGTCGTGCATCTTGGGGTGGAAAAGGAGCTGCTGGACAGAATAATGGACCCCGACGAAGGCGAACAAGGTGTAAACGTTGTGAGGCGTGCCAGCGGTCTGACTGCGGAGAATGTACATTTTGTTTGGATATGGTTAAATTTGGTGGACCTGGCAGAGCCAAGCAGACCTGCATCATGAGGCAATGTCTACAGGTGATACATTCATGTGTTTGCACTATAAACTCTTTAAGTATGTTTTTAATTATTTTATTTACTATTTATATGTTACTGGCACTCCCACGTCAGGAACTATTGAGGTAATAAAATGCAAAGACGTTGTTTGAAGTTCACTGTACTGTTGATAAGGACAAAATATGTCCAGCCACTTTTTTGCTCTCTGTGTTGGCATCGCATTTTAAGAGCTGCACTAATCGTCCTTAGACCCTCTCTAAATTTGGGATCAACACATTCCTGAACATTGTTGTTTCAAAGATAAGTGTTATTTTTAAGTTGTTTAGCAGTAATACATTATAATTCCACTTTTACATTCCTGGAATTAACTTTTTTTCACCATTTACAACATATTTTAATTGTATCCTTCAGATTTCCTATGTTAACAATGTTAATTTGCACCCACTTTTGCATTAACATAATTATATATTTTCTGCCTTTTGTACTTAATGAAACAATGTTCATGGATCAAAAAATTGTGTAAGCGACGTATAATGATACTACCGTGCTTTTGCACTCCAAGTAGTATTTACAGTCATTGTACAGTTAACTTTTAGCAATGGTCACTCTCGTTGAACAATTTGTACTGTTAGTACTTTTGCTCTAAATGCTCTAAATTTTGAAATAACTGTATGAGGTGTAGAATTCCTCGCAGCCATTTAGCCACATTCCCACACTGAGTGAACAGTTGTGTTATTTTAAGATACAGAATTTCACCATGGAAAAGTTAAAATTGCTAAAATTCCCCTGGGCTATTATGCTGTGGTCTTCTGGGATCTGGTAGAGAACCCAACATTTTATCCCCGTCCGTGGAGGGCACCTTCTTTGAGAAACGGAACATTAGTGTAATATATAAAACCCACAAAGAAGATTCATAACTGTCTACTCAGCTAGGTACGATGTAGTTGTGGATGGGTGTACAAGTGTATCACAATGTGAAAGGTGGAATAGTGTCTAGAGGAGCATAAAGACAATTGTTGTTAAGGAGAAACTGGTTAATCAACTGTAGTGTAATGCACTTTGCAACCAGGAAGACAAGATTTTATTTGAGAAAATGAAGTTCTGCCACCCACAATTGGTTCTGCTACAGGTTGCATAGAGAAGTGGTAGAAATTGTTAAGCAAACTGATTACTTTCATCAGTAGGTAGAAAGCTTAAAGTTCAACAATATCTGTCTTGCGGTTCAGTAGAGTTGCTCAAGTTCTCAGCAGTGGGACAACAAGGATGATGACACCAGTGTCAACAACCACCAATGCTTGCATTCACAACTCTTTTGATGTCCAGCCTCTCTGCACTGTGTTATGCACCTAAACAGTTCAACATTAGTAGTCAGTGGTGAGCCACCATGTGCTCCAGACTGTCTGTGAAGCCATAAATTACTACACAAATTTCATAAGTCCATTGGAAAGTGCAAAAGAGAGAAAAGTGTGTTTTAGTGTGTCCATCAATTAAAGGAGAGAAAACATCTGTTTTAATTGGTAACTACACTGACCGACACAAAAACCGCAACATCCAATACATGATATGTAATCATCGTGTAATTATCTATTTAATCAAAGTGAAGCACTACAACAATTTTTTGATGCAGGACATGTTATTGACGTTGCTTTGTGAACAAACAAAAGAAATTTTGATTATTTATTGCTCTAGCCTCAATTGTTGTTTCCCCCACAACCTGGGAAATACATCACTGAATGTTTTCCCACTTTTGTAGCACTGAAGTGTTCCCCTTAGAATCACACGTGTTTGTAGGATCTTTCTCTGATTGTCATAATAAGCTTTCTGTAGTAAACATGCTGTTAAGCCTGGAACAAGCCGTGAAAGCTGTTGCTTTGGTGGAAGATGGTTGCAGTGTGCATTACGTTGTAGAATGTTGACAGCTAGACCTTCACGATTTCCAGAAGCAGGAAACTGGAGACCAGAAACAGGCCCAAGAAGAGCAACATCGGAGATAGATGACCGCTTCTCACAACTTTAAGTTTTTGGCACCCATCACACCACTGCTATTGAAGCATGAAATCAACTTGCACCAGATCCAGGGGTCGATGTTAGTGAGATAACCGTTCAAAAAAGACTGAAAGAAGCTATCGTCAGTCCAGGAGACCTGCTAACAGGTCCGGAACTCACCAGTGTGTTGCACAGCTTGACTAAGTTTCACAAGGGAACGTCTTGGCTGGACAGTACAACATTGGGATCAAGTATTGTTCACCGATGAGTCACAATTTGGCCTCCGATCACCTGACGGAAGACAGAGGGTCTGGAAAAGGCCAGAGGAAAGGTATTTCCCTTGCACATTCTCATCCAGAATACCTTTCAGTGGTGGTTCTGTGATTGTGTGGGCAGGAATCAATACAGCTGCAACAACGGATTTGGTCTTCGTGGATCATGGGAGCCTTAATGTATATTGTATGTGGAGGAAATCTTTCTGGAGCGTGTTGGGCGTTTCACTCCATTTATTGGTGATGATTGTACAGTAATACACAACCACAAGTTGCGAGAGTTGTGCAAGAGTTCTCAGATGAAATAGGGATTCATGCTGTGGGCTGGCCTGCTCGAAGCCCTTATTTGAATCCTATTGAGCATGTTTGGGACTGGCTGGGGAGAAGAGCCCGTCGAGAGACCCTACAGGACCTACGGAACACCCTGCTGGAGGAATGGGATATGATTAATCAACAGGACACTACCACATTAACCCTAGGACTCACTCTGGGGTCATAGGTGACCCCAATCATCTTTGCTATGGATAAAATAATATTTCTATTTCTTGTAAAAATCCAGAATTTTATGACTTTTACCACACAGTATTGTAGTTCTCTCACAAAAATTTTTAGAGCGCTTGACACAACATTTAAATCAATAATTAACAAAAACTACTGTTGGGGTCAATTATGACCCCAGATAGATTATTTATGTAACATTCATAGAATGTATAGATTATCAACTATCAATCTCTTTCTTAGGTATTTTGAGTTGGTAACACTGAATTCAGGTGTTACTCAGAACTAACCTCAAACTGGAAGTTTGTTTGTTTGTTTGTTCGTTTGTTGTACGTTTGTTGTTGCAGTGTAATTTCAGCATGGATGGAATACGTTTTGCTCCTGGCTATAGTGTAGAACAAGCTATGGAAGACTTATTTCGTAGCAGTAGTGATTCAGAAGGTAGTGACGCCGAAGATGATTGAACAGAGACACAGGTAGACCAAAGTGATGAAATTTGTTTACATGAATTAGAAGGAAATGATATTCTTGCTGAAAATGATGACAGTGGAAAAGATGAAAGTGCAGTACTGGTAGGCAGGGGTCGGGATATTGCATGGAGTACAAAAGAACTATCAGTTCGTAGATTTCCAATCCGCAACATACAACGATTTTCAGCAGGTATTCCTAGTACAGCTAGTGTTAGCTCAGCTGTTGACTGTTTCAGGCAGTTTATTACTAATGAATTGCTGGATATAATAGTTCAGTTCACAAATCAACGAGGAAATGAATTGAAAGTGTCTGGAAAATTAGTTGACTGGCGTGATACAGACAGATGCGAGCTTCTTTCATTTTTAGGCTTGCTGATTCCGTATGGCGTACAGAAGAGCCGGGGGAAACCTATTGACGAATTTTGGGACTCTGAATATGGCACTCCTCTATTCCGTGCTACTGTGTCGAGGAGGCGATATCAGGACATTCTGCGTTCACTTCGTTTTGACGACCCATCAAAAGACTTGAAAGGAAAGAGAGGACTGGAAATAAGGCTGAAGCTGTACAGGAAATATTTGATTTGTTTGCCGTGCAATGTCAAACATCATTTATACCTTCCAGCAACATTACTGTTGATGAACATCTTTGCGTATACAGAGGTCGGTGCAGTTTCAAGGTCTACATTCCTTCAAAGCCAGAAAAGTATGGCATCAAGATATGGTGCGCAGTAGACTGTGAACATGGTTATCTGACAAATCTTCAAATGTACACTGGAAGGAGTGGTGATGTGAGAGAAGTGAATCAAGGCAAGAGAGTGGTCTTAGATTTAGTGCGTCATCTGGCTGGCAGTGGTAGGAATATTACCACTGACAGTTTTTTCACGAGCTATGACCTTGACCAAGAATTGTTGAAAATGAAGTTGACACTTGTAGGTACTCTACGTTCTACAAGAAAAGAAATCCCAAAAGAGTTTTTGCCTTCGAAAACTAGGGAAGAATGCACTACCAGATTTGCATACAGTGGTAAAACCCTATTAGTTTCGTATGTTCCAAAAAGAAATAAGGCTGTGCTACTCCTGTCAACACAACATCAATCATTCGAAGTGCCCAAAGAAAACAACTTGAAACGAAAACCAGAAGTAGTGTTGTATTACAACTCAACAAAATCAGGTGTTGATACGCTAGATCAAATGAGCTCTTACTATTCTGTGAAAAAGGGTACAAAACGTTGGCCATTAGCAGTATTTTATGATCTTGTCGATCTAGCTGCACTCAATGCATACAGACTCTTCTGTGTTGCTGTTAGAAAAACAGAGAGACGTCTTTTACTAATGAAGTTGGCCAAAGAAATGGCAAAGCCCCAAGTGGAACGTCGTCTGAGTTTACCACAGGCGAGGAACAAGGATATTATTAGCAGTATCAAACGGTGTGGATTTGATGATCTGTTAGACAATGGACATCCAGACGTAATACCCGACAATCAGAAGAGAAAGCGAGGGAGATGCTCCATTTGCCCCCGATCAAAGGACACAAAATACAGTTCAACATGCAAAAAGTGTAACAAATTTGTTTGCAAGGAACATTCTGAAATAGTTACTACTTGCAAAATATGTGCAGATGACTATGGTACGGATTCCGGTTAGAATTATGTTTCCTGTTGAGTTGTTCATCACATTTTCTGTAAATTTGAAGCCATTGTGAAACATTTATGAGTGAAACAAATTATGACTTACAGTAATATTGTAACTTCTGATATGTAATTACTCTGCCATATGTAATTTAATTCTACTATGTACATACCTGTTAAAAAAGCTGTGAAATGTGTCTAAATAATAAATAAAATGTAAACAAACAGTATTAAACGACAGTACGTTGTTCTCTGAATGATTACACACAGTCAATTATATATTGATTGGGGTCATGTATGACCCCAGATGGAGTACTAGGGAAATTTTAGCAGAGTGAGTCCTAGTGTTAATCAGGAGCATGCCTGATAGGTTGAATGCCGTCATTGGTGCAACAGGTTGCAATACATGCTTAGGAGCTAACAGAGGTCTCAGAGATAGCCTCCAAGATCTGTGAAGTAAAGTGTGAAGTGTATAACATTAACACAGTCATGCATTATCTTTATGAGCATATTCCAAATTTCTGTGAAGTGTGCATCTCTGGCTTAATTTGCTATTTTTTTTATTATAATTGTTGTTCTCTTTTAATTGTTTGACACTCAAGATGGGACCGTACCCAATGTTCCATCATCGTATAGTGCATTAGTGTCATAAATGTAAAATAAATTTCAAGTTTTGTTAGAAATTGAACTGTTGCGTTTTTCATGCTGGTCAGTGTATTTTACCTTCTACAGCAGTTCCATTCCATGTTAGCAGAAAGATACACTCATGAAATAGCACTAAGAAACTAAAATAGCCCTAACTGAACCTGCGGAGCAGCTAGTTATAATTGGTTTTTTTCTCACATACAATATCAGTGTTTCATTCAGTGCATGGCAAAAGAAAGATTCCATTCTTGATACACTGTGAAGCAGGCATTCCAAGTACTCAGTGCACCCAACTCTTTGATGAAGATACACTATGTGATCAAAAGTATCTGGACACATTGCTGAAAATGACTTAAAAGTTCGTGGCACCCAGCATCTGTAATGCTGGAATTCAATATGGTGTTGGCCCACCCTTAACCTTGATCACAGCTTCCACTCTCGCAGGCATACATTCAATCGGGTGCTGGAAGGTTTCTTGCGGAATGGCAGCCCATTCTTCACGAAGCGCTGCACTGAGGAGAGGTGAGGCCTGGCATGAAGTCGGCGTTTGCTAAACATCCCAGAGGTGTTCTGTAGGATTCAGGTCAGGACTCTGTCCAGGCCAGTACATTAGAGGGATGCAATCGCCATCCCCGAATTGCTCTTCAACAGTGGGAATTAAGAAGGAGCTTAAAACAACAACGTAGGCCTGTGCTGTGATAATGGCACGCAAGACAACAAGGGGTGCAAGCCTCCTCCATGAAAACCACAACCACACCATAACAATACCACCTCCAAATTTTGCTGTTGGGACTACACATGCTGGCAGATGACGTTCACCGGGCATTCGTCATACCCACACCCTGCCATCGGATCGCCATATTGTGTACCGTGATTCGTCACTCCACACAACGTTTTACCACTGTTCAATCGTCCAATGTTTATGTTCCTTACACCAAACGATGTGTTGTTCGGCATCTACCGGCATGATGTGCGGCTTATGAGCAGTCAATCGACCATGAAATCCAAATTTTCGCACCTCCTGCCTAACTGTCATAATACTTGCAGTGGTTCCTGATGCAGTTTGGAATTCCTGTGTGATGGCTTGAATAGATGTCTGCCTATTACACATTACGACTCTTCAACTGTCGGTGGTCTCTGTCAGTCAACAGGTGAGGTTGGCCTGTACACTTTTGTGCTGTACATGTCCCTTCACGTTTCCATTTCATTGTCACATTGCAAACAGTGGACCTAGGGATGTTTAGGAGAGTGGAAATGTCGCATACAGACGTATGATACAAGTGACACCCAATCACCTGACCATGTTCGAAGTCCGTGAGTTCCAAGAAGTGCCTCATACTGCTCTCTGATTATGTCTATTGACTGCTGAGGTCACTGATATGGAGTACCTGGCAGTAGGTGGCAGCACAATGCATCCAATATGAAAAATGTTTGTTTTGGGGGTGTCCGGGTATTTTTGATCACGTAGTGTATAATAATTTAAGTCAGTCCTATCATAAGACAAGAGCTCTAATAAAATATTTCAAGATACATGTATTTAGCAGGTAACTGGCAATGGCAGGCTAGATTACTGGCCCTACTCTGTTTGTCCACTAAAAACAGTAGAATATTTTTGAGATTTAGTAAACTGTCTAATTCTCTTTCAGTTGTTCCGAGTGAGGTGGTGGTGTAATCATTAAGAACTGGTCTTGTATTCAGGGGGAGTGATGTTCAAATCCCCATCCCACCATTTGGATTTATGTTTTGTGTTGTTTACCTAAGGTGAATTTCAGATTGCATCCTTCCAAAAGGGCACTGCCAGTTTGCTTATCCATCCTTGTCCAATGTAAGCTTGTGCTCTGGCTCTTATGACCTTGTAAACATAACGTTGAAACCTACAGTCTTCCGTCATTCTTTTCCTCTAATCCATAGACTGAATTAAATTTTGTCAACAGTATATTTTTCTATGAATGTGCAGTTTCTGTCCAAAAGAATGGACACCGTGCATTCATAGAATTGATAAGCGTAGCTGGGCAATGGATCGCCTTTCTTCACGTGCGAATGCACAGATACATCTGACCTCCTGCAGGAATCTTAAGAGTAGTGAACAGGATTATAGTGGACGGGGACTGCGGATAGATGGCACTCAGTGGGAGTGTGGATTGGCCTTGAGGCGTGCCGAGATAGTTCGTGCAGCAGCGATAATGCTGTGTCGCGGATGGCGCAGTGGTTACCACACCTGTCTAGTAAGCGGGAGATCCCGAGTTCGAATCGTGGTCCGGCACACACTTTCACTTGTCACCACTGATTCTGCTTAATGGCCTGTTGCAGTTGACAGCAGTGAGCAGCCTTTAATTTACATATAGTATATTTTATCTTCCTAATTAATAAAGATACAGTGCTGTGATAGTTTCTTTCACCTATGTGTTGTGCACATTGATTATAGACATCAGAATAAACAGTTTCCTCTCGTTCAGTATGTCATTCATGTGGGAGAAGATTACGCATAGCTAACACTAAATAGAAATCACATAGAGCATAATGTGTATACCTGTTTCATGAGTACTGTTTTCTTCAACAGCCTATGTTGCCCGTTACGGCTGCATGTGTCATGTGTGCACTGGATGGATGGGGCCAAGCACCTGTTCTTCCTATTCCGAAGACAAATCGTGAAGCACCCAGTTCACTCATGGAATGCTGCATCTGCTATGAGATCATTCACCCCGACTGTATAGCAAAGACAGTATGTAATTTCTTGCAATATTACTTTGAAAGCAATCCTATTTTTTTTTTTAAAAAAAAGTTTTATCACTTCATATGTATCACATTTAAACCTTACCTTTTCGATGGGCTGTGGGCTGTTTTAACATTGGATTCTATGTATTTGACTAATTATACTGCTGTTATTATTTGTAACATCACCTGTATTCTGAAACTGTGTGCACGCGTACATGCGCACACACACATTCTTCTCTCTCTCTCTCTCTCTCTCTCTCTCTCTCTCTCTACGAAATATGTTTGCCGAGTTCACTTGTGTAGGTAATTATTTAAGTAAACCGTTTTACAGTGTGAGCCACAAGTTTTTTAGTTGATAGTATTGTAATATTTGTGTTTTCATTTTTAAAAAGATAAAAGTCTTGGAGTCATAGCCTGATATGATGCTTACTTGTTTGGGAGAAACATTTTTTTTATATATATTTTTTCAGTTACATTTTTGAAGGTATTTATTGCATAGCAACATTGTGTACATTGACGGCTTATGCTCTCTCTTTTTTTTTCCAAATACAGTATAACCCCACTCTTAAGTTCCTGGAATTAACATTCTCCACCATTTACGACATTTTATATTGCTCCCATCAAATTGTCTATGTCCACAATGTTAATTCACACCAGATTTTGTGTTAACATATTTATAATTTTCCCGTGATTTTCACTTAATGAAAGAGTTCGTGGAGTAATTGACTTAAAATGATGCTGACATGGTGTTGGGCTTTCCATAGTGTTTACAAACATTATGTGGTGTTTTCTGACAACAGGACACTGCTCAGCAGACCTGAATTGCTAAAAGTTTTATCTCTTGCTGGTACGAATTTCTACCTGACGTTTTGGCTGATAGGTGTAACTATACCTCATTTATCATAAGAATAAACCTTATGCAAACAAACACAAATGTCGTGATTGGTCAGCAGCCATAGCTGTCGTGCATTGGTGCTGTTACGCTCTTAGAAGTAGGCCCAGCTTATGTATCTTATTACTATGTCACTGTAAAAGAACCTTTTAAGACATTCTGATGTATTAACAGCCATCAATGTTTTTCTTAATCATGCTAGAGTCACCTACCGTATTTACTCGAATCTAAGCCGCACTCGAATGTAAGCCGCACCTGAAAAATGAGACTCGAAATCAAGGAAAAAAAATTTCCCAAATCTAAGCTGCACCTGAAATTTAAGACTCGAAATTCAAGGGAAGAGAAAAGTTATAGGCCGCACCTCCAAATCGAAACAAAGCTGATCCATCGTAATATGAGACACAATTTAGGTCGAATGAATGATGATACAGCTACAGTAGTTTGGTTCGAGTCGTAAGCTTAGTAGTTAAGCTTTACCAGGTAGCCATTGCTATGCGTCAGGCGCTCCGTCCGTATTTATACGGGTACCCTTCCTTTTTCACGTGCTTCGTCTGGTTTGAATCGATTGCTTATTTTTCTTTGATCTGATAAGTGCCGTTCTCTTTGTTATATGTGTTAACGTCACTCTAGCTGAAAATGCATTATTGTACTGTGTCATGCATTGTTTGTCGCATTCTGATGACGTGTGTTTATGACCTGTCGCCGCTTGCCGCCGCTTACAATTAAAAAAAAGAGGGGAATTGTCTCAGTAGCGAAACAATGGCAAGAGACTGCTATTTGTTGTTACTTACACTGCTGCTTTCTTTGATAATCAACAAGAACCAAATAATAGACTGCGTATGGTAGAAGATGTTCTGAACAAGAGTTTAGCTAAAAAAAATTCTCAGTTTGAAAGTCTTTGCAGACGCCTCTTTTGTACATTACATTCTGCACAGAAATTAGTCATCTTAGATTTGAAAATCTAGTCAATTGCCGTGCTTCATTTCTGACTGTATCACTATTAGGCATAAGAATAATGCGAATATACATGACATTATATGTATATTCTTCCGCGTTTGCTGTTGTCTCACACTAGTTTTGTACTTTATTAGGCAGACAGGATTTAAATGAGATAGCAGGAAACACGAAAGAATACATGGCAAAATGTTTATATTCATATTATTCTTATGGTGGTGAGAATACTGCATGTGATTCACAATTCATAAAAGTTCCTATTAGCAACCATCTCTTCTCACAGGGAGGAAAAAATTCAGAACGTAGAGGTGGCCATATTGACAAACACCCCAAACAGTCTTGCCAGTCGGATTTTCGTAGTATACTGAAATGCTACTACATTCGAAGATGAACAATACGGAATTTGTATTTAATTTGTTGGATAATGTATGAAAATGCAGTGGTCGAAACTTGGAGCGGAGAAAAAAGCTAGTCTTCCACCTTTTTTTTTTTTTTTTTTTTTTTTTTTACTGATGCAGAGGTTTTGGCACCAGTGTTTATCTTTATGCCTGCAAAGTGCAAAGCATGCCCGTGTAGCGCTACATATTTTCGTCGGCAGAAGTTAGTTGTGGCAGCACCTACCAACATTTTTCAGAACCTCCGCTTACCTTGCACACGATTGTAAGCCGCAGGCGGTTTTTTGGATTACAAAAACCGGAAAAAAAGTGCGGCTTAGATTCGAGTAAATACGGTAATTCTTATTTCAAAAATCATGTACAGTCACAGTCTCTGTAAACGCTACTTGTACTCTGATTGTCTCGCCGTTCTCATATTCTGTGAAAGTGGACGGCACTGCTTTCTGTTTCATGGTGAAATGCATGCAGAACTCTGTTAATGGCAAGAAACAGGTTTTTCTTAATGTTTTTCATAAGATTGTGGAGAAAAATCAGCTTTTTTGAGAAACACTATGTACTAAATATAAGAAAAATGTGCTCAGTGTAAACAGTAGCGTCTAGGTATGATAATCACGTATCCTAGCGGGTGGCAGTTCGAAACTCGTTGTAGTTAACAAGTATTGTTTCATTTTGAATACATAAATCATTAAAATATGATATTCATCAAATGTATGTTAATTAACTCATATTTAACCATCATTTTTCAAGAAAAGTGCACATCTTCTAGTTTCTAATTACATGTTGCGCTCAAAATTCTGGTTGCCATTGCAAATGTACATTCTTAATTACTGATATTGTATAAAAGGTTGTTAAAGATTGTTGAAGTTAAGAAAATATAACACAGTTAAATTGTTTGGAGAAAAT
Source organism: Schistocerca nitens (assembly GCF_023898315.1). Classification (NCBI taxonomy): domain Eukaryota; kingdom Metazoa; phylum Arthropoda; class Insecta; order Orthoptera; family Acrididae; genus Schistocerca; species Schistocerca nitens. The sequence goes on from NC_064622.1 coordinate 100,096,647, forward strand.
GAAAAAACAAATACTATTTATTTGTATATGCTGATTATTTTGTAGAGGAGATTTGGTTTCACACGGTCCTGAGTGATACCCATCGTAGAAACGTGGCAAACAATTTTCACAGTGGCGAACACACTGTACAAATGCTGCATATTTACAGTTGTCACTGTAACACTGCAACCTGAATCCAACAGAATTGATCTGGAGCCAAATTAATAAATTTGTTGTGAGAAATAACAAGACATTTAAGCTGCAATGTACTGCAACTAATGCACGAAGATTTGTTTCTGCCAAATGATTGCAAAATGCAGAACAGCACATCATAAAATAGGAAATGTGGATTTTTTGGTGCTTGGGTTTCTGTTGCTGATCATTGCTTGTCTGCTTGTGCATATATAATTACCCTTGTTAATTTCGGGAATTTTCATCACTCTTGTTTTTAATTAAAGTACCATGTTAGCTAAGATCGAGTGCATGTTGTGTTTTCTGTCTGGTCATCTAAGGAGCGTATCGCCTGAGTTTTGCCATATATTATTTTCTTCTGTTTAAACTTTAATGACATTCAAAGCTATATTGTTTATCTGTTCATCTCTTTTTACGTCTTTACTGCAACTGTTGACATCACTGCAGGTTAGTTGTATCACTTGCCTGGCCAGTGCTGTCCAAGTTAAATGCACTGGTAAAGCTGTTACCCCATATCATCGCTGAGCCGATGTACTCATAATGCTCAGCATAAAACTTATCGTCCTTATTGTACTTGACTGTACTCGAGACAGCTTGGCTTCCATTCCACGTGAAACAAAATCCAATGAGGTTCCCACAAACGCAGAATAATACATAGTGTAATGTTTACATGACGTTTAGTCTTATGATGAACGGAGTATAGGTTCATTCAAATCAAGGAGGCTAAATTCTAAACTCTTTAGTTTGAAAACAGGTATCGTGACCAATCGTAATGGTTTTTAAACTGTCTGTGCAGCATATGTGGAACTTCATGATTGTTGTGACTTTCGTGACGTGGTACGTTTTTATTACTCGACCGCATATTTCATGTGTTTCATTGTTTGGCCATTTGGAGTGATAGTAGACACTTTTGCTTTCTCTGTGTTGCTCGGATATTTTTGGTTTAAACACAGCACCATTTATGTATTTCACTATGGTTAGCAAGAAATGTTTTGAAAATTTATTTTTCTCGTCAGGTGCAAATATTTTCGTAAGTATTTTTTGTTTATGTTTCACAAACAAACGACACAAGTGATAGTTTGCGCGTGTGTGGTTTTCTGCTTAACTGAGGAGGCACAGTACCTTATAGCCCCAAAGATGACTGCAGCACAAGAGACACAGAACAACACATATGCAGACACCACACAAAATAACAATAAGGCGAAGAGCCTATAGTGCACTTCAACCTATTGTTGGAAAAGCAGAGAAGGTTTCAATATTACAGCAACAGACTTCGTTCTACAGTACACTGGTTCTTGGAAAATCTTGTTGCTAACTCAGGCTGAAAATGATGTTATATACGATGTACACTCATTTACACTTGTCATATTACGCAACGTTGAGAAGTATGTTCCTTACGAGGAATATAGCTGTAGCACAGAAATCACGACATTATAGCCGATTTGTTGTTGTAACTGATGTTTTTATAGAAAAGTTCAACTGTATTTTTTTAATTTAATTAAATTGCAGAGAAATTACATTCTTACTTAGTTTTATTGCAATTTTTATGTGTTTCCAGATACCAGATACAGAAGGTATTGTTAATGAAGATCTTCCAAACAGCTGGGAATGTCCGAAATGCTGTAAGGAAGGGAAGAATGTTGAATATAGGGTAAGCATGGAAAGATTCATGTATTCATTCATTTTGCTATTGTGCTAGTTTTCTTAGAAATTACATTATTATTCTGCAGTGTACATCAGTGTAAGGACAAGTTTTGTATTTCGGTATTTGACAAACTGCAAAATGAATTGAGTTTGGTATGGTAAAGTTTTTATTTGCAGTAATTATGTACAAGTTATGTGTATGTCTTCACATTGTTGCATAAATGATACATAAATCTGCTTGTGTCTGTGCATGTGCAGATGGATATATATGTGTGTGTGTGTGTGTGTGTGTGTGTGTGTGTGTGTGTGTGTGTGTGCGAGTGTATACCTGTCCTTTTTTCCCCCTAAGGTAAGTCTTTCCGCTCCCGGGATTGGAATGACTCCTTACCCTCTCCCTTAAAACCCACATCCTTTCGTCTTTCCCTCTCCTTCCCTCTTTCCTGACGAGGCAACCATTGGTTGCGAAAGCTAGAATTTTGTGTGTATGTTTCTGTTTGTTTGTGTATCGACCTGCCAGCGCTTTCGTTTGGTAAGTCACATCATCTTTGTTTTTATATATATTTTTCCCACGTGGAATGTTTCCCCCTAATGTCAAGAAACAAAGATGATGTGACTTACCAAACGAAAGCGCTGGCACGTCGATAGACACACAAACACACACAAACATACACACAAAATTCAAGCTTTCGCAACAAACTGTTGCCTCATCAGGAAAGAGGGAAGGAGAGGGAAAGACGAAAGGATGTGGGTTTTAAGGGAGAGGGTAAGGAGTCATTCCAATCCCGGGAGCGGAAAGACTTACCTCAGGGGGAAAAAAGGACGGGTATACACTCGCACACACACACATATATCCATCCACACATATGCAGACACAAGCAGACATATTTAAAGACAAAGAGTTTGGGCAGAGATGTCAGTCGAGGCAGAGGTGCTGAGGCAAAGATGTTGTTGAATGACAGGTGAGGTATGAGTGGCGGCAACTTGAAATTAGCGGAGATTGAGGCTTGGTGGATAAGGGGAAGAGAGGATATATTGAAGAGCAAGTTCCCATCTCCGGAGTTCGGATAGGTTGGTGTTAGTGGGAAGTATCCAGATAACCCGGACGGTGTAACACTGCGCTAAGATGTGCTGGCCGTGCACCAAGGCATGTTTAGCCACAGGGTGATCCTCATTACCAACAAACACTGTCTGCCTGTGTCCATTCATGCGAATGGACAGTTTGTTGCTGGTCATTCCCACATAGAATGCATCACAGTGTGGGCAGGTCATTCAACAAATCGGGTTATCTGGATACTTCCCACTAACACCAACCTATCCGAACTCTGGAGATGGGAACTTGCTCTTCAGTATATCCTCTCTTCCCGTTATCCACCAGGCCTCAATCTCCGCTAATTTCAAGTTGCCGCCGCTCATACCTCACCTGTCATTCAACAACATCTTTGCCTCTGCACCTCTGCCTCGACTGACATCTCTGCCCAAACTCTTTGTCTTTAAATATGTCTGCTTGTGTCTGTATATGTGTGGATGGATATGTGTGTGTGTGCGAGTGTATACCCGTCCTTTATTCCCCCTAAGGTAAGTCTTTCCGCTCCCGGGATTGGAATGACTCCTTACCCTCTCCCTTAAAACCCACATCCTTTCGTCTTTCCCTCTCCTTCCCTCTTTCCTGATGAGGCAACAGTTTGTTGCGAAAGCTTGAATTTTGTGTGTGTGTTTGTGTTTGTGTGTCTATCGACCTGCCAGCGCTTTCGTTCGGTAAGTCACATCATTTTTGTTTTTATTTGATACACTACAGACAATTTCATTCTGCCACTGCTGCTGGGGGAAGCATTAATATGTAGATACGGAAACTACAGGGGCAGCAAACTAACTTTCAGGTGAAGTGGAGTTCATGTCTCCATTCAGGCTTCCATTCTTAGGCTATTTATAGTTTCTTTAAATTAAGTTTAAAACCGGACTGATTCTTTCCCCATCTTTGTCTTATCTGAACTCGTGCTCTTGTGTTTAATGATGCTATCATTGACAGGACATCAAATACTAGTCTTTCTTATTTGCATGAAGGCCACTACAGTGATTGTCTCAACTCATATGAATTCAACCAATAAAACTGCAGGTGGCCCTCAAACACAGTTGTGTGGAGCCTCTGTTAAAAAATCATTACTTCATTTGTTTGTGAGTGAAAATGCTGTTTTTTCTTCATTTTATAGGAAGTCTATATTTGATCCCTCACAATTTTTTTTATGATATTCTTTTCTTCTTTGTGGTAATGCCAGACAAGCATTGATTTTGCATCCATTTGCTTAAAAAAAAGAGGGAGTTCCCCTTGACATCAGTTTGATAAATGCGATGACATAAAGACCTAATCATCAAATAGCAGAAATATTACCAGTCGGCTTGGAAATTGTGAATTGGTTCATTTGTATATAATCCAATCCACTTACTGCATCATATCAGTCAACATCAAAGACTTCCTATGGTGATCACCTATGTCACAAATTTCTATGTTGTCACAACTAACAGTTGCTCATAAACTTTTCTTTAAATGCTTAACCTAGCTGTTAAATTTTGGGTGGATTGTGACACCTGCTTGTGGGAATTTTCACTTTTAAATCAGTAAGTCTCATTATTTGCTATGTATCATCAGTGGCGATCTGATGGCAACTTGGTTAAAATATGGGTAATGAGATTTAGAGACCATACTGTTGTTAGTAGGAATTGCTAATAAGTAGGGACAGGAAAATTTCGCAAAAATGATAACATATTCCATCCTGGATTTTCCATTGTTTGATAACACGAAATTAACAGTTTTTACCAAAATAAGGTGAAATCAGTGATTTTTACGATGTATTGTGATTTTTTTAATTTTGCCGTATAAAAATGTTATAAAGCTGAGGACGGCAGTTTATTAAGATTGGTAATAGATATTTATTGAATGTTGTAACTATGTTTTGACTTCTAATCATCTCAAAGCTGAGGTTTGTGTATAATCTTAAACTGACAGTTCATTTCCCACAAAATGAATTTTCATGTGATGATGAAAGTAGCGCCAAAATTAGCAAAAATAAGATGGAATTTGGCAAAAAAAAAGCCTCTGATTTTGGCAAATACCAGTATCGGATTCAACAAAACACACCAAATTATCCAAAAAAACATTGAATTTGACAAAACAAAACACTAAATGTGGCAAAGTGACCAACATCTAATTTAGCAAATACAAACAGAATTTGGCAAACAGAAATAATTCCGAATTTGGTGAAAAATAACACTGAATTTTGAAAAAAAGGCAAAAACACCAAATTTCCCAAATGATCACCCAGTCACACAAAGAATAACACCCAATATTTTGGAAAATAACACCAAATGTGGAAAAAATTACACTGTATTTGGCAAAAACAACACTGACAGTGGCACTCCATATATATACTTTCAGAAAAGACTTCCTGACACTTGATCTATACTAGATGTTAACAAATTTCTCTTCTTCAGAAACGCTTTCATTGCCATAGCCAGTTTACATTTTATATCCTCTCTACTTTGACCATCATCAATTATTTTGCTCCCCAAATAGCAAAACTCATCTACTATCGTAAGTGTCTCATTTCATAATCCGATTCCCTTAGCATCACCTGATTTCATTCGACTATGTTCCATTATCCTTGTTCTGCTTTTGTTGATGTTCATCTTATATCCTCCCTCCAAGACACTGTCCATTCCGTTCAGCTGCTCTTCCGGGTCCTTTGCTGTCTCTGATAGAATTATAATGTCATTGGCATACCTCAGTTTTAATTTCTTCTCCATGGATTTTAATTCCTACTCCGAAGTTTTCTTTTGTTTCCTTTACTGCTTTCTCAATATACTGATTGAATAACATCAGGGATAGGCTACAACCCTATCTCACTCCCTTCCCAACCACTGCTTCCCTTTCATGCCCCTCTACCCTTACAACTGCCATCTGGTTTCTGTACCAATTGTAAATAGCATTTCGCTCCCTGTATTTTACACCTACCACCTTCAGAATTTTAAAGAGAGTATTCCAGTCAACATTGTCAAATGTTTTCTCTAAGTCTACATATGCTAGAAACATAGGTTTGCCTTTTCTTAATCTTTCTTCTAAGATAAGTCGTAGGGTCAGTATTGCCTCATGTGTTCCAACATTTCTACGGAATCCAAACTGATCTTCGGCTTCTACCAGTTTTTCCATTCGTCTGTAAAGAATGCGCGTTAGTATTTTGCAGCCATGGCATTGATAGTTCAGTAATTTTCACACCTGTCAACATCCACTTTCTTTGAGATTGGAAGTTATATTCTTCTTGAAGTCTTGACGGTATTTCACCTGTCTCATACATCTCGCTCACCAGATGGTAGTTTTGTCAGGACTGGATCTCCCAAGGCTATCAATAGTTCTAATGGAATGTTGTCTGATCCCAGGGCCTTGTTTCAACTTAGGTCTTTCAGTGCTCTGTCAGATTTTTCACACAGTATCATATCTCCCCTCTCATCTCCACTGACGTCCTCGTCCATTTCCATAATACTACCCCCAAGTACATCGCCCTTGTATAGATCCCTGTATACTCCTTCCACCTTTCTGCTTTCCCGTCTTTGCTTAAGACTGGGTTTCCATCTGAGGTCTTGATATTCGTACAGGTGGTTCTCTTTTCTCCAAAGGCCTCTTTAATTTTCCTGCAGGCAGTATCTGTCTTACCCCTAGTGATATATGCCTCTACCTCCTTACATTTGCCCTCTTAGCCATCTCTGCTTAGCCATTTTGCGCTTCCTGTCGATCTCATTTTTGAGACTTTTGTATTCCTTTTTACCTGCTTCATTTACTGCATTTTTATATTTTCTCCTTTCAGCAATTAAATTCAATATATCTTCTGTTATCCAAGGATTTCTACTAGCCCTCATCTTTTAACCTACTTGATCCTTTGCTGCCTTCACTATTTCATCTCTCAAAGCTACCCATTCTTCTTCTACTACATTTCTTTCCCCTGTTCCCGTCAGTCATTCCCTAATGCTCTCTCTGAAACACTCTACAACCTCTGGTTCTTTCAGTTTATCCAGGTCCCATCTCCTTAAAACTGAGTGAGGTGGCGCAGTGGTTAGCACACTGGACTCGCATTCGCGAGGACGACAGTTCAGTCCCATGTTCCGCCATCCTGATTTAGGTTTCCCGTGATTTCCCTAAATCGCTCCAGGCTGATGCCAGGATAGTTCGTTTGTAAGGGCACGGCCGACTTCCTTTCCCGTTTTTCCCTAATCTGATGAGGCTGATGACCTCGCTGTCTGGTCTCCTCCCCCAAAAACAACCCAACAACCCAACCATCTCCTTAAATTGCTACATTTTTGCAGTCTCTTCAATTTTAATCTTCAGTACTTAACCAATAAATTGTGGTCAGAGTCCACATCTGCCCCTGGAAATGTCTTACAATTTAAAACCTTGTTCCTAAATCTCTGTCTTACCATTATATAATGTCTGAAATCATGCAGTGTCTCCAGGCCTCTACCACGTATACAACCTCCTTCCATGATTCTTAAACCAAGTGTTAGCTGTGATTAAGTTATCCTCTGCGCAAAATTCTACCAGGCGGCTGCTTCTTTCATTCCTTACTCCCAGTCCGTATTCATGTACTACTTTCCCTTTCCTTACTTTCCCTACTATAGATTAATACTGCAGCAATAAAACATAATGAGCTAATGACCCCAAAATAAAAACTTCAGTTCCAAAACAAATGTACCATTTACAATAACAAAACATAGTGCAGACACAAGTGTCTACTGACAGCAATGTGTGTGTCCGACGCTGAAGAACGGAGACTGTGGATCCATGGGGTTTGGCATTGTCATGGTGTAGTCTGATGAGCTGATCCTGAAGCTGTGGTCTGTGGGTCTTGATGGCACGTCATAGCTTGTCCAATGACAAACAGTAATGGTCCCGGTTAATTGTGGAACCAGGTTCCAAAAAAGTCAATGAAAATGACACCACACTGATCCCAGAAGAAGGAGGCGATCACCTTTTGGCCGGCTGTTGGTAAAAGTCTTAGTTTCTTCTTCCAAGGGGAACCCTTGTGACGCCACTCCATGGATTGGATTTTGCTCTCAGGTTCGGACAAAAGCAACCGTGTTTCATCCTGGGTAATTACTCAGTCAAAACACTGTTTCCACTTTTCAGTAAAGGTCTTCGTGAGACCCTCGCACACATTCTTCCTTATCATTTTCGTTTCTCGTGTCAATAATCTAGGCACCCAACGTGCACAGATTTTTCTGTACCCTAGTGACTGTACCAGTGATACCACACTACTCAGTGACAAAGGAGTCATTTCAGCAAGCTGTTGTGTTGTCACACATCTGTCATTTTCTATGATTTGATCCTTATTCACATTCGCTCACTGCCATCGGTGGTCTACTGCATTGTGGATTGTCCAGTGGAGAGAAATCACCTTCTTTGAACCTCTGCAACCACCACTGGATACTGCTGCGATCCACTGTGTCCTCATAAACGGGGAGCAACTTCCTGTGAATTGATGTGGCAGTGTCATCGCCAGTCTTGAAGAGGAACTCCATCACCGACCATTGTCGCAACCTGACATCTACTTCATGGTCCATTATGGCTCACCTGTAAATAAAAAAAATACTTCTATATACCAACTTATAGCTAAGTGTTCCAAGTAAGTTCGCAAAAAATTTCATTCTCCTCCTGTAAAAAATAAAAAAAATAGAGACTACTGTGCAAAACTTTTTGAACACCCTTTGTAGAAGGTCTAGGCATCACAATTCCAATGCCAGAGATCACTTATTCTGACGCATTGTAAGACTAAGTGATATGATGAGTGAAATTCCTGTATACTGAAAAGCCTTCATTGCTTGGCATGAAATAGCAAAGCGCAGACTGCAGGCTATATAGTCATGTCTGAATGATACTGGAATATCTCCTAAAGACGGGAGAGGCATGCATGCTAACAGACCTTGGAAACTATCCAAAGAAAGGAGGCAGCTGTTATAAGCCACATAGAGGCATTTAAGGGAAGAGAGACCCACTATGACAAGGGAGAGAGACAGAAAGACTATACCTTCAAGAAGACTATGAACAAAAAAAATGCCGTGAGTTATACAAAGAAAAATACCATGCACTTCCTGTTGCATATGGGACATATTGGAAAATATTTATCAGTGGGGACCAGTGTACTGATACCTGCTTAATATGTGGAAAAGTATAAGCACCAGTAAAAGGTTTGAATGAATGCAAAGCTTTAATAAAATATCTCTGAAAAAGAAAAGTTAGAAATTAAAAATCAATTTAAGTACTTTGCATGAAAGACCAGACCAGGTTCATAAGCTAAGGGATGTTACATTGTATTCGAGAAGGTGAAAGGCAGTGCAAGTCATAAGATAGATGAAAATGAAGCTGTGTGCGTGGACTAAAAAAAAAAAAACCTACCCTTGTCAAGTACCGCACTAATGATGTTTGTTTCAAGCATCAATTATCAAATGTCTGAGAGTGACGCAGTATTTTATACTTATGCTGAAGATGTAGGGAGTAAATGGTCAAATGAGTTTTAGTTTTTTGCACAGTTATGTGAGTGAAATCCTTGGACCAAAAGTAAGTGTTCTTGTAACGTACTGTGATTCACGCTCAGGACAGAAAAGATTGAATAGTACCAAAATAGTACATTCAATAAGAGGAGACTCTTACATGGAATATAGTAAAAACTTAGGTTTGATAAAATAGAAAACTACTGCAGAGTTACCAAAAGACTGGATTTAGGCTTGTGAAACCTCAAGAGTGAGTCCAAGGCTTTGACAAAGTTATTCGTGTTTAGTAAGAAAATAAAGTTCGACAACGTTTTTAAAATCTTTTTACAAAGAGAAGCGTTATTTGAACATATGAGACGCTGTGGCTGTGAAGGAAGATTTGTTGTTCAAATATGGAACTACTTACAATGGAACCTGGACACCAGTAGATTTGGAATGTTGTTGTAGTCTTAAAGTTCACATCTAGCCTGAGTTTCAATTGCAGTAACCTGATGAATTCTTATGGCCTCGTGGAGGACATAAAATGTGTTTTGTAATATGATTCTTTTATAAGTTAAAGCAAGACTCTTTTACGGATAACTAGGGGGTATACTTTTAGAACTCCCGCCAATATCTTAAGAAAAATATGCAGATCTTCAGAAGATCAAACAGATTTACAGTCAAGACACACACGAATCTCTGTTCTAGTATGCCACATAACAAACCAAACTTCAAGACAAACAAAAAGAAACTTCCAAAGCTAAACAACACATAGAAGGGACGAAAGTGTACCAAAAAGTGATGCACACCACATTCTTTTTGTGGCAAAGATGTATGTTCTTTGCATGTATGTCTTTATTCATATAATTTCAGTTGTTATTTTTTTCTTTTGTATTTCCCCTGTAATTGTCAAATTGTGCATCACAGTTATATTGCACACACACTATTGGACTGTTTTAGGTAGTTTCTTGTAATCTTGAAACTTCAGATTTCCTCTCCTGAGTCATTTACTAAATTTTATCTGTATGCTCTTCATATTTGAAAGCTTAGCTTTTCTTGTAGCTATACTTGTATGTATATTAATTTAAACCATTCACACAGAAAAAAATGTACTTTCTCCCAGGGCATAGTGTATTTTTAACTGAGAAATCTGGGAAAACTCCGAGAGTTGTTTTTCCTTGTCTGCATATATGCCCTGTAGTGGAAAGTGTGTGCACCGCTTGGCAGACAAAATATGGTTTAGGCACTGCCTTAATAGTAATTGTTTCAAATCATTTTAATAAGGAAATTTCAGAGGACAGTGGTAGTACAGATACTCACAAGGCGAGATCCTTTGGCGAAGTATAAATCGTTGTTTATAGGCACTGTGTGTGTGTGTGTGTGTGTGTGTGTGTGTGTTTGTTTGTTTGTTTGTTTGTTTGTGTGTGTGTGTGTGTGTGTGTGAGCGAGAGTATTATGATTTGTGATTCAGAAAATGGAACCCCAGAAAGAATCAGTGTCCTGTTTTTGATGATCCTCTGAGTACCATTCACGTTAAGTAGAGAAAGCAGATTACAACTGCCTGTGACAGGATCTTCTCATGAAATTTCAGCCACCAGTTTTCTCCTCTGGTTGCGAAAATATTCTGTTGGCACCCACCTACATAGGGAGAAATAGTCATCATGATAAAATAAGAGAAATCAGGGCTCACACAGAAAAATTTAAGTGCTCGTTTTTCCCTCGCGCCGATGGAGAGTGGAGCAGTTGAGAGATAGCTTGAAGGTGGTTCATTGAATCCACTGCCAGACACTTTATTTTGAATTGCAGAGTAATCTTGTAGATGTACCTCCTGTATTTTAAGATTTGTGTAACTAAGTATGTTAGAGTTTGGTTTTGTGGGTAAGTGCTAGACTGCAAACCCACAGATCTGGGGTACAATACCTTGCAGGTCCTAGGATTTCTTCTGCCACTCATGACTTCTTTCACTTCTGGCAATGATTTGTTAATGTGAAAATGCCAAATTACACTGTGGTTCAAATTTCACATTTAACAGTATATCCCTCATATCTGACTTTATAACTCAGCTGAAAATTTGTAGGAACACATGGGGCAAACAAACTGCAATAAGACAGTGCCTAGTAAAACAACTTTCACATTGGGATCAGCTTTATGTCATTAATGGCATCCCTCCTGCATGGATAGAATATCTCCTCCATAACAGAATGCAAAGCATCTCATTAACAGACCGATCTCGGGCATGAATAAACTTCGAAATGTGGGAACATAACGTCGATTGCCACAGGAATCAGTTCTGTGCCCATTTGTGTTTCAAACCTACATAAATAATCAAGAATGACTTTAAAGGTCAGTTCAAAAAGTATAATGCTTGCTATCGACACAAGCATACTAATCGAGGGTCTAAACTCATTTTTAGCAGATGCAGCTCAGATGGTAGCTGAACAAGCCTACATGTAGTTAAACAGCAATCGTATTCCCAAAAAAACTCTTGTCATGCAATTTGAAATAAGCAATAATGACCTTTTAGCAATAAAATTAAATTTTTATAGTCATATACTGATTGAAGTTCAGTGTGTAAAATTCCTTAGACTCCAGTTTGATAACAAGTTAAAATGGAGTTAACACATGGTTAAAGTAATGATGCTCACTCCACAGTGTTGCGCCCTTAGAAGGATCTTTCATTGTGTTGATCTATAGCAGGGCTTAACAACTGGCCGGTTTTGAGCGCGAGTAGTCGCGTCTGCTCAGGCACATGCTCGCGAGCAGGTGCAAGGTCGCGGAGTAGGGAGGGAGGGGGAATGCGCGCGCACGTTTGAATGTGATCTCGCGTTGTTAGCAGATTTAACTAGCCACCTGAATGCTTTGAACATTTTACTACTGAAAGAACCAGAGGTTGTACAGAGTTTCAGGGAGAGCATAAGGGAACAATTGACAGGAATGGGGGAAAGAAATACAGTAGAAGAAGAATGGGTAGCTTTGAGGGATGAAGTAGTGAAGGCAGCAGAGGATCAAGTAGGTAAAAAGACGAGGGCTAGTAGAAATCCTTGGGTAACAGAAGAAATATTGAATTTAATTGATGAAAGGAGAAAATATAAAAATGCAGTAAATGAAGCAGGCAAAAAGGAATACAAAAGTCTCAAAAATGAGATTGACAGGAAGTGCAAAATGGCTAAGCAGTGATGGCTAGAGGACAAATGTAAGGATGTAGAGGCTTATGTCACTAGGGGTAAGATAGATACTGCCTACAGGAAAATTAAAGAGACCTTTGGAGATAAGAGAACCACTAGTATGAACATCAAGAGTTCAGATGGAAACCCAGTTCTAAGCAAAGAAGGGAAAGCAGAAAGGTGGAAGGAGTATATAGAGGGTCTATACAAGGGCGATGTACTTGAGGACAATATTATGGAAATAGAAGAGGATGTAGATGAAGATGAAATGGGAGATACAATACTGCGTGAAGAGTTTGACAGAGCACTGAAAGACCTGAGTCGAAACAAGGCCCCGGGAGTAGACAACATTCCATTAGAACTACTGACAGCCTTGGGAGAGCCAGTTCTGACAAAACTCTTACCATCTGGTGAGCAAGATGTATGAAACAGGCGAAATACCCTCAGACTTCAAGAAGAATATAATAATTCCAATCCCAAAGAAAGCAGGTGTTGACAGATGTGAGAATTACTGAACAATCAGTTTAATAAGCCACAGCTGCAAAATACTAACACGAATTCTTTACAGACGAATGGAAAAACTAGTAGAAGCCGACCTCGGGGAAGATCAGTTTGGATTCCGTAGAAATACTGGAACACGTGAGGCAATACTGACCTTACGACTTATCTTAGAAGAAAGATTAAGGAAAGACAAACCTACGTTTCTAGCATTTGTGGACTTAGAGAAAGCTTTTGACAATGTTGACTGGAATACTCTCTTTCAAATTCTAAAGGTGGCAGGGGTAAAATACAGGGAGCGAAAGGCTATTTACAATTTGTACAGAAACCAGATGGCAGTTATAAGAGTCTAGGGACATGAAAGGGAAGCAGTGGTTGGGAAGGGAGTAAGACAGGGTTGTAGCCTCTCCCCGATGTTATTCAATCTGTATATTGAGCAAGCAGTAAAGGAAACAAAAGAAAAATTCGGAGTAGGTATTAAAATCCATGGAGAAGAAATAAAAACTTTGAGGTTCACCGATGACATTGTAATTCTGTCAGAGACAGCAAAGGACTAGGAAGAGCAGTTGAACGGAATGGATGTTGTCTTGAAGGGAGGATATAAGATGAACATCAACAAAAGCAAAACGAGGATAATGGAATGTAGTCGAATTAAGTCGGGCGATGTTGAGGGTATTAGATTAGGAAATGAGACACTTAAAGTAGTAAAGGAGTTTTGCTATTTGGGGAGCAAAATAACTGATGATGGTCGAAGTAGAGAGGATATAAAATGTAGACTGGCAATGGCAAGGAAAGCGTTTCTGAAGAAGAGAAATTTGTTAACATCGAGTATAGATTGAAGTGTCAGGAAGTCCTTTCTGAAAGTATTTGTATGGAGTGTAGCCATGTATGGAAGTGAAACATGGACGGTAAATAGTTTGGACAAGAAGAGAATAGAAGCTTTCGAAATGTGGTGCTACAGAAGAATGCTGAAGATAAGGTGGGTAGATCACGTAACTAATGAGGAGGTATTGAATAGGATTGGGGAGAAGAGAAGTCTGTGGCACAACTTGACTAGAAGAAGGGATCGGTTGGTGGGACATGTTCTGAGGCATCAAGGGATCACCAATTTAGTATTGGAGGGCAGCGTGGAGGGTAAAAATCGTAGGGGGTAGACCAAGAGAGGAATACACTAAGCAGATTCAGAAGGATGTGGGTTGCAGTAGGTACTGGGAGATGAAGAAGCTTGCACAGGATAGTGTAGCATGGAGAGCTGCATCAAACCAGTCTCAGGACTGAAGACCACAACAACAACTACTACGAGGTAAAGATCTGCTAATAACTCATTTCATAGATCGAATACCAGCTTTTAAAATGAAATTGACACTTTGGGTGAGTCAGCTGGAAACAGGAAACCTAGCTCATTTTCCTAAATTATCCATGCAAGATGATCACAAAGACTGTGAACGTTATTCACATAGTTTAGTTGGTCAGCGCTTTCAAAAAAATGGTTCAAATGGCTCTGAGCACTATGGGACTTAACATCTGTGGTCATCAGTCCCCTAGAACTTAGAACTACTTAAACCTAACTAACCTAAGGACATCACACACATCCATGCCCGAGGCAGGATTCGAACCTGCGACCGTAGCAGTCGCGCGGTGCTGGACTGAGGGCCTAGAACCGCTCGGCCACCGCGGCCAGCGATCAGCGCTTTCAAGATCTGACAGCACTAGACAGTGATTTTGATCTGTTCTCTCCATATTCGGCGAATATTTAAGAGATTTGTCCTGAGCTGCAGCAAGAAATTATTGACCTGCAGTGTGACAGAGAATACAGAGACAAATTTCAGAACAAGAAAAACATTTTGGAATTCTACAGACACTTCCCTCAGGATAGATTTCCTCGTTTGCACAAACTGGCGGCTACAATAATATCAATGTTCGGTTCCACGTTTGTTTGTGAACAACTGTTCTCTGCAATGAAATGTAACAAGACGCGCCTGAGGAACGCATTGTCTGATCGAAATTTAAACTGCACGCTGCGCCTACAATGCAAAAGAACAGTTACTCCGAACGTAGATGCAATTGTAAAGGGCAAAAAGTACAAGATAACCGAGAATCCCACACTTCAGTGACACCTTTTATTATGTAACAGTTCACAAATTAATACGAATGTAGAGGCATACACTAAGCTAATAAAATTATGTGGCAGGTGTACATTCTCCTTTATTTGTTTCACTTGTCGCAGTAATAATTCGTGAGTGACATCCCTGCTGGTGGCCGCGGATTTACATTGACTGGCGGCAGCTGTTGTGTGCCCCACGTGACTCTCCCCACTCTCCGCTCTGGTCCGGTAGTGGGGGTAGCATGCTCGCGCTGCTCCGTGCTCGCGCCTTGCTGCTCACAGCTTGCTCCGCGAGCACGTGTGTTGTGAAGCCCTGATCTATAGACATTAGTGTTAGCTCATTTTGCATATATTCATTCCCTGTTATCTTACAGAGTTTTCTTTTAGGGCACCTAAAGAAAATAAAACATTTGATCAGCAGAAATGAAAAGTAAGAATATTGTCTAAAGTCAGTTACTGTACATCTTTCAGAAGCCCATCAAGGATCTTAGAATTATTACTTGCTTCCAAATACATTTACTAGTTAAAGGTTTTTGTTGTTGATAATAAACATCTGTTTCAGCTTACACATGATATACATAGTCACAATGTAAGCCACAAAAATAATTTTCATGATCTTGCTTCCCTTTCCAGTGTTCACAGTGATGAGATGTTCAGCGAGCTCCTGTTTACCATAAAGCAAGGAACATACCTCATTAGCTACCCTTTCTACAATTATCAGAATATCTAAATACAGATAGAAAATTTCTGTTAGCTACATGGCATTTAACAATTTTTGTTAGAGCTCTACGGCAAGTGATAATGTATTATAAATAGAACTCAGTATTTATAGAGAGAAAAAACTTCTCTGAAAAATACCATTGCAGTTGAGAAAATGTTAAACTACAAATAGCAGGTAAAAACAGCAGCTATATAATAGGAAAAACTGAACAGGGAACATCTTTTTTCAAAGGAAAGGCTTTCTTATTAATTTACTCAATTAATTTTAGATGGCATAAATGTGAATAACATTAGGCAGAATAGGGTTAGTTCATTGTTAATACAGTATACAAATTAACTTTCTGATGTCTTTGTTTCTTGTTAATTATACCTAGATTTGTTCCACATCCCTGAAGATTCTCATTCTTGATTTAATCTATAGAACAGATTAATGAACGAAAAAGCTTAGATTTCATTGTATCCTGCAGGTAGTCTCAGATGCTTTAACAGAAATGTATGAGTATCAGAAATGGCAGAGCATGTAGCTGATATTAAAGCCTTACTAATTACATCTTTTTATAGTGATAGTTTAGCTGTGGGATAGCTGCTATCAGTTACTGTCTTAAAGACCTTATCATAAACCACACATAGACTTTTGCTGTCTGGACCAGTGCCGCCTTGTGGTAGTTACTATATGTGATAGAAGAACCTAACTTGAGTGTACGGTGCTCTCTTCACAAAATGATGCATTGGAGTAGTCTGTATGTGAATATGTGCTTTCACGAAACCTACAAGTGCAGAGTTTGAACTGCAAATGGCACACATTGGCAATACTGCAGAATGCTGTTAGGTGATATAACAATTCACCAGCCAGTAAGAGCTCACTAGCCAGAAATGGCCAATTTTTCTTCATTCTGACAGAGCATGTTCTTAGAGATTCAGTGTCTGAATTTAAGAGGTTGAAGACCAATATTGTTGCTGAATATAGTGTCAGAAACACATGCAGAAGGACAAGACTGAGTTATAAGTGGCGCAAGAAAAGGTGGCTGTTGCACCCCATCGTCACTTATTGACTTGGTCCAGAACACTTCTCATTGATTGTCCTGTTTTTCCATTGCTGCAGCAACCTAGCAATAGTTGTATCATAATTGCGAGGTGAAGTTAAACATTGCAATTTGTGTTGGTAATGCCAATCGTGGTTTATGTCAGCATTTCCTCTCTCCCATCAACCCTCTCCTCAACAGCCTAAAATATTTCCTACCTCCACCACCAACTGCAGTGCGAATCGTGTCTTTTGTGCCACTTATAATCATTAGGTAACATGAAATGTCAGAAGGAAGAAAATGGGTCGATGTCAAGTGAGACTTCGAGTAAGAATGTAGAATTGAGGTAAACCTTACTAGGAAGAAATGTAAAATCGGAGAATTTTTAGCATTGGTCTTAAAGGTTTTTCACAGTGGCTACGAATTTATGGCGTAGAACCACGAAAAATGTAAAATCGAAGTTCCACAGCACTTGAATATTTTTCATTTCTTAACAAAGCGTTGTAGCATGTTAATGCTAAGAAATATGCCTGAAATATAGATCTGGTTTCAGGATCTTTATTTGTTTCCCTTGGTCTAAAAAATAGGTTGAGGTAATGAAAAATTTGTAAGTTTAGATGTAGCGTAAACACTGATGAGATATCTTGTAATCAAACTTACAACTGTCTTATCAAGATCTGCTGAGTCTCACCTGTATTTGTCAATTTGTGTTGAATGATGGCTCTTCTAGTTATGAAAACTTGACACTTTGGTACCTCTTGCAAGAATCAGTTCCCTTATGCCTCACAAGCATTCTTGATAACTTCTACTATATCTTTTATCTGCTTAGCTCAAATTTCGACACTTGTTTCTCATTTCATGTTGACCATTGTGAATCATCTTCCTTCCTTGTTTGCAATTCTTCCTGACACAGTAGTGAGGTACAGGACTTATGTTTGGAAGGACAGTTGTTAAGCTCCTTGTTTGGCCTTCCAGGATTTGGGTTTCCCATTGTTGCACTAAATTGCTAAAAGCAAATGCCAAGATGGTTATTTTGGAAGCTACACAGGCAGTCTTCCTTCTTGCCTGTCCACAGTCTGCTCTTATGTGCCATCTCTCATCTCCATTGTCAGTGGAACATTAAGTTTTAATTCTTCTTCCTCTTTCTTGTTGGTGTTTGATGCCTCAGTCGGTAAAAATGGAAGCCATACAGGATCACCATGTTTTCTTTCTAACTGTTGAAACCCTTTTCCTCGGGAACATGTAGGTGTATGAAGTTGAAATGTATCGCAAATACTAAGGCCTATTGTCCCTTGGCGACATAAAGGGAAGCTTCTAAGCCAATACAGTCAGAACATACTTCTGTGTGACACATTTTTTGATAGTCACAAACTCACTCATCAAAACTTAAACAGAGTACGTTCTGCTGGCCTAGAATCATAAAATTTGGCAACAAGAAAGGTCTCACAGTAAGACCACAGGAAAAATATTCGAAAACTGTAAATTTGTAGTTACATCATGCAAAAAAAATTTTAGTTTCTTATCTGACTTGTCTTTTTGTCCGTCTGTTAAGAACCCTTTCTCCCTGGAACAGGTACACACATATGAAGTTGAACTTAATGTCACATACTTAAATCTATATGCCCTTGGTGGTGTAATAAATATAAGCTAAGTCAGATCATCCAGAGGCTACGGCTATCTATGAATTCTGATATAAACTTGCTCATCAAAACCTAGAGGGTATTTCTCATTGGGTTAGAATAATGAAATTTGGCTAGAAGCAAGGCTTCACAGTACAAGTAAAGAAGAAAAAAAAACCGAAAACTTTTAATATGTAATTATATCACACAAAAAATATTTCTTTTGTCATTTGTTATCCAAGCTCAAACTTGAAATTACGACAGTCAGTAGAGTCGTGCACTCGTGTTGACTGGATCACATTGGTAGAAGTCAGACATCAGGGCAAGGAACGACCTCTTTGTTCATATGATGTATTTCAGATTTTATCCATCATCAGGTATCCAGGAGCTATTATTATGTGTAGATATGGCGTTGTATGTGGAACACCATATCTACGTTTAATTATCGTTCCTGGATATCTGATGATGGATAAATTCCAAAACACATCATATGAGCAATACAGTCATTCCTTTCTGGTCTTTGACGTTTGCCATTGCGACCCAGTCAACATGAGTGCAGGACTGCAGATTATTATAATATTGGCCACGTGTCTCCTGGATGATTTTGTGTCACATTTGTATTATTGAAATTAAAATATTCTTGGAACCCCTGGGATTGACATCCTGCCAGTATCAATGTTGATAAAAGGCAAAAATGGTAGAGATACTCATTCACAGAATGGGTGAACTACCAATATACATAATTAAGCTTGTATGGAACACACTGTGCTCTAGTTCTACTCGCACGTGGCCAATTTTTTGCAGGGTGTATACGCCACGGGACAACTAGGAAAAATCCAGGAATTTTTTTATCTGGGAGAAAACCCGGGAACCTTTTAGAATTCTGGGAATTTTTGATTGTGTTAGTTTTGAGTCAATTTTTTTGTAATTTTAACTGGTAAGAACTGATAACTCTAACTAAGAATTTTTCTTCAGCCCGCTTTTTCAGAATAATACTCCAGCAATAAAACATAAACGAGAGAAAAGCACCAAAGTAAATTTTTAGTTGCAAAGAAAATGTGATTTACAATGACAAACCACAGTATGTGCACAAGCATCCACAGATAGCAAAATGTATCTAAGGCTTTAGGACGAAGACTAAGCAATACTTCGCAACAGACTGGTTTCAGTAAGCATGGCATCACAACTGTTGCTTCGGAAACTTAACGTCCTGTTTTTGGTCGAACTCATATTTATACTTTCGCAATACAAAAATACGACCAAACATAATGCTGCACGTCAAAAATCTTTTCAAAATGCATATTTTTTTATATTTTTTTGCTGGGTTTCATTTCCTAAAGTGCAAGAATTTCTACGCTGGTGTATAAAAACTTACCATTCAAAGGACTGATAAGTTTCATAGTTCGGAGGGAAAGTTTACTGTCACTTAACATGGAGAATGTGTATTTTCACTGGGGAAAAAGTGTATTTTCACCCAGGAAAAAGTGTATTTTTAACTGTGTAATCCGAGAAACATTCAGCAAATTTTTTGCTTGTCCATGTATACATCCTGTTTTTGTTAGTTTTTTTTTTATTTTTTATTTTGCCCATATTGCTCTTGTTTCCTTGCTGTTCCCCTTGGAGCTGTTGGAAGATAAATGTCTTTTTTCTAAAGAAATTTCCATTATCACTGATTCTTAAGTATTATTTCTTTGCTGATATTTTTGAACAGGGGTGTTGATGTCTTTTCCAAGAGATATTTGAATACTTTCTCTGTGTACCTGTTCCCACCCATTCCTTAAAGTTGCCCGAAGATCATGATGTTACATTTTGCAGTTACTTCTGCTTCCCGTATTTTAAAGACATCCATGGCTAATACATTCTTTTGTTAATTCATATTTCCATGGTTCACTTTACACTGTGATTGTTTAATGGTTGCTGCGTCCAGCATTTATTATGGAAGGATTTTCAGAGGAGCTCAGTTAATTCTCATTCAGAATCTAAATATTTTGCATACTTAGTGCAGTTTTTCTTTCATGTATGAAGTATCTACAGCGTCATGCCTCTTTACAGCCACGTCACTTCCGGGCTCGGGCGAAGTCATCAGACATTCGTCGCATGTCAGTCAGCAGTGATAATAGCTCTATGTTAGACTCAAAAGACAATCATATGCTCCAAGATGTGAAAGGGGATATGGATGGTGAAATGGACGGAGAAGGAGAGGATGATGATGAAGAACAACCAATGGAGAAGAAGCCACGTTCGGAGCCAATGCTAGATTCTGTAGTTGTAGTAAAAAATGAGCCATTGGATGATCCAGATAACAGTCCTCCACCTCAACCAACGGCACCTGTGATACCTGTGAAGGTGAGTGGCATGTATTAGTGAAGAAAGCAGTTATTCAGCTTTACCCTGTGCCTCACAGTGACAAATTATGCGACCTTGCATCAGTATCCACATTCACATTATTACTTGTGGTACTAATGTGCATAATATTGTTTGTGCTTCCCAAGCACTTCTGCTTTCAGATTTTGTAGATGGTGAACATGGGTATATTGGGAACAGCATGAGACTGTCAGCATTGGTTTTGAGTATCCATTGTCAGATGTAACAAGTGATTTTCATTATTTTACACTGTCATCAGCTAAAATAAATACAAAATTCCAACTTCTCTTTTGATATCAAAGGAAATGCACCCTCTTATCATAGCGTCATGCCATCATCCCCACCTGGCACCGTATCTGGTTATTGAATCGGAGCACATCTTACTTCTGTTTGTGGACACTGTTGTATGGTCCTGTTAGCTTGTTTGCTTTTAAAGAGTGAGATTATTTGTGGGACAGCAGTTTTGGGAACAATTTCTCTGTTTTCATATAAGCATTGTTGCATGTTCAGTTTTTTTTTTTAATTGATCTGTCTGTGAATCAGCCTGTGTGCAGTAAATGTCTGATCAGAAGGATGTGAAGTGCTCAGATCTATTCTATAATGATTTTGCAAGATAGTTCTATTTCCCTGTTCAGAAAAATTGATACCAACACCTAAATTGACTCTTCTTTGGTATTGAAAACTGATTGATGAGATATCAGTACATTTTGATCTGTACTGACAACTGATATTTTGTTATAAACTTCTTTGTTTCGTTTATAAATCTACAAATAGTTTATTTGTAGAGCAGCTTGCTGGAATGAAACATAACAAACTTTGATGATGTTTCAAAAAGAAGAGCCCCTTCGCATCAATGTTTTTGAATGAAAACACACAGTAACAATACGTCAAATACTTAGCAATTTGTATCTTTTGGCTTTCCACCATAGCATATCAAAATCATAAAAGCTCAATAATAGGATCAGCCCAACAGTCACTTCTTGGAATGAATGTATTACGAAAAGCATTTAGGTGAAATTAATATGCGAACGTGGTAGAGTTAAGCATTGGCCATTTATGTCGTGGACTATGCATCTTCGTGAATAATTAGTAATTCATTCTCCCTCTTTGTATTCATTGACAAATACAACATAAAGAAAATAAATCATTAGTTGTAAAACATATGTTGTGTAAGGACAATTTATGGATATATTGTAACAGGTTATCCGCAATATTCATCTTTTACATTTTTGTGGAGTTCATAATAATATGTGAAGCAGTGTTGTATTTTGTGTCTAGACTATGCTGTAGGGACTGGGTTTGTTAGCTACATTGAATAAATACTAAAAACTAACAATTTTTGGGCACCATGGCAATTGGTTTATAATTTCTTGAATTAGTAATTGTATTTTGAGCAGCAAATTGAAAATAATCCTCCCCTACCCACTTTACACACACACACACACACACACACACACACACACACAACCAACCAGAATGCCTCTTCTATTAGATGAATAGTGATTCACTCTCATAGGAGTATTAAAACTGTGATCAGGTCTGGAGAATTTTTACTTTCCAATTAACAACAAACAGAAACACGAAGTGACAAAAATTTTAGTGTTATATTTTAGATGTTCCTTCGTATGACAAGAGAAAGGTACGAGTTGCCCCCATTGCTCTTCTTCCGACTTGTAATTTTTCACTTGGATGTAGTCTTTGTGATTGTTGTTCTACATTTTATGTTCCTCCCACCCCCATTAGTTTCTTCAGACACAATTTCTGTTGTTCATCTACAAACATAAAATATTTCCATGTAGTTTCTATATACGCACTACCAACGCTCAAAATGCTCCTTCCTTCACTGATTGTTCCATATGTCATGACCATATACATTATTCTTGGATTGTCTTGATGCAGTTCTCATCCTTAATACACAGAAAATTCTGAGTGAAAGAAAGTGTCTTCAGAGTGGACTTTTGACTGTGTTATAACATTTGGCAGTGCATTGAGGTGATCCTATTGCTTGCATCTTCACAAAGAACTTTCAGATGTCTGTTTTTGATTGATTGACTAGGAACTTATTACCTGGCAGTGTTTATTACTAAACTCCACACAAATTTCAGAAATTGGCAGTGCTTTTTTATGTTTGACGTATTTTCATATATGACTGAACTGTAGTGACATTCTTCAGTTAAAAGCCGGAGAATGAAAACATTTGTGATTTGGTTTTTCATCATTTGGAAGACTCATTTACACATCTCATTCTCATGTCATCAGTTGAATTACTTTAATGTTAACTCATGTCATCTGATGATTCATTTAAATGTTGAACAGAAGATTAGATTGGTCATTTAGTTGTAAATAGAAAATTAGCAATTGGAGGATGTCTTTTATTCATTGGATCATTTTATTGTTGTTACTAATTTTTGCTGCATCAAAAACTGTGGATATTTTTTCTAATAACCAGTTTAACATTTACAAGAAGGCATAATGGCTGTTCAGTACATACCTACAGGAAGCGAAATTGAAAGTGCTGTTGATATATAGATTTAAAAGGGGATAATTTTTTCTACTTTTAGATATGGGTATTGACAGTACTTGGAATTTTCTCCCTTTAAGGTAAGTACTGGCCAGCCATTCTATTTCCTTGTAATTTTACAGTTTTCTAAATTGAATTTACCTTTTGATACAGTTTTACATTTACTAGGTTATTGGTAAAATAGAAATCACACTGCAAAGTTAGATGTGAACCAGTTGGAAGGATAGGTCACCATGTATCCACAGAGCAATTCTTAACTGACATAAGTAGTGTACATGTTGTCGTCAGCTTCTGAGGCAGAATGGTTGTCCAGGAAAGAGTCACTGGAATTCAGTGACCTAAAAAGACATAAAGATGTTCAGCCTATATTACATTCTGCTTGAGCTTCATCTGCAAAAACAAATGGTGATGTGTCTTTCCTACTGCCGTACATAATAAGAGGTACTATGATATTCTCTCTACATTCTTCATATGCAAGAATGATTTTGCCAAAATAGTTGAAGTTTAATGCCAGTAAAAAAAATAAAAAATAAAAAAAGTGTGTTGAACTTCAGCTAATGGCTTCTTTTGCATTCAGTTTGTGTAATTTTGTTTCCAGTGCCACTCAAAAAGGCCTTTCATACTTTTATGAGAAAGTTTTAATTTATAATTGGAACATGTATTATTAAAAGATTGATCTCATTTCCTCGACATCTAAGAAAACAGTGCATTTTTCTTTTCTAGTCGCATTGACTTCGTAGGCTTGTAAATACCGTAATTGAGTAATGAAGAAATCTATTCAGAAGAATGAGAGGACTCTGCAAGTAGACTGAAGACGAGTGCTTCGTGCAAGTGTTCGAGGGCCACAAATTGTGGAAGATCTGTTAAACTAATTGTGAATGTGTGTCTTGCTAACTTGCAAGGAAAAAGTAGTTTCATTAAGTTGATTTAAAAGCTGTGAATCAGTTTGTTATACACACTGAGTGCTCTAACTGAAAAAATGTTAAGGGTGAGTGCGTTCTATATCCTATTCATTTCTCTTTTTGCCAGTCTACAACTGGAGTGAAAGCACCACTCACCACTCACCAGTTTGTCAGGGAAATGCACAAAGTTGTGCAGTTCAGTGTGAGTCAAGCAGTATGCCTGTTATAAGACATTTGCAGAACCTTTCAACTTTGGACATACAGTATTTCAGATTTATATACTTTATCAATATCTTTTTTTGTAATTGGGGACATTGTGTGAAAGAAAAATACAGTTGTGCCTTTACAACACAATATTGCAATGAGCCATTACGATAAAGGTATTACTGGAATTCATAAACAAATAGAAAAATTTTGCTATTGAAATTGTTGCCTTAGTTGACATCTAAAACCTAACATACAGGTGTCAGAGGAATGCAAGTCAAATGTTAAGTCATAAATTTAATTAATAGTGAATGTTCCATATCTAGTCAGAATCCATGCAATAAAAATTTCTGGAGGTTGTACATACTACTTTTCCAGTATTGTATCTTTATCAACCTCAGCATATGTGAACAGATTCTGTTGCACATTTGTAAAGTTTTCCGATTTTGATTTTTTTTAATCTGAGGTTTGGTATGTGAGCTATGTTCTGCTAGATGAAGTTTGTCGCAATAGTCACGCTTTAATATATGGTGAGATTTTGTTATGTCTTCAGTTACTTGGGGGTAACAAAAACTTTGGTATTATAGATATTTATAGCTCTTATTACTTTTTTGTTATTGTGAAAGCACTATATGATAACTAATTAGCATTTTAGCAAAGTGATGTCACAAAGTATTTCATTGTGCTGATTTGGGCTTTATAGATTATTGATGTAAAGTTTCTTTGATATATTGATGGTGTCCACAAAATAGTTTTGAAAATCCTGTTTGGATATTCATTTGAGAATTTTCTCTCCGTTATGTGTTAGCCTCTCCTGAAGGATCAAAACTTTTATGATTTTTTTTCTGCAATAAGAAATCCATTTTGTATGGAATTATTATTGTGGGACAGCCCTCTTTTGTTGGTGAGCTGTAGGTGGTATACACCACCTGCTGCCGTGTGTGGTTGGAATCTGATTTAGCTAGTATATACTGTTTTGTTGTGAATATATTCATTATACTCTTCTTCAGTTTTGGATTTTTTTCCACTGCCTTGAGAAAACGAAGATTTGCAGAATATAAAGATGTTTACCTTTCAATTACTGCAGATTTTGACATTATTGGACAGTTCTGTTCTTTAAATTGTTACCATGACTGAATATGTTGGATAGACTCAAATGAAATTTAAAACAATTATTTGGTTAATCCATTGGAAGGGCATGATACAAAGGAAGGTATCCTCATTAGTTTCAATATGGATGAATGTAGAGAAAAAAGACTTAGTAAATATTCGTAATTCCTGTGACTTTCAAATTAGGCATATTGACAATGGATTTTCAAATTATGCATATTGACAATGGAGAGAATGGGGAGAATTAACTAGCTATAAAACGATGTTCCTACAGTAATTTATTTTTCTTTAATTCTTTTTGTTCTGTTGCACAGTTACTCAAATGCTGTTACAAGTTATCAAATGATTGCTGCTCAACAGAATTCACCTTGAGAAGTGTAGTTGTCAGCTCATAACATTTTACTAAATAATTTCGAATTAAAGTTGGTAGTGTTACTAGTGCTTATGAGTCTGATAACTTCAGTAGTATACATACTATAAAGGACACGTTTGAAAATAAAATATTAAAAACTGAAAGTCATCATTTGTATATGATGATTTACCATCATGCTTGTTTTTAGGCACTTCTGTATGTACTTTGCTGTTACTGACAAACTTCTGTGCATGGCTTTAATTTTCCTTGATTAACAGCATGATTCTGATATTAAGCATGGATTAGATAGCAATGTTTGTCCAGAAGGAATGATAGGTGTAAGGGGCTGCAGCAGTCCGATAGTACACGAAAGATGGTACCTTTTCTGAAAGTTTCTCAGAAATATATATCCTAAAACAGCTCTCCGCCTCTCCTCCCTCCCCTTCTTTTACCCCCTCCCTCCTCTCTCTTCTTCATCCCCTGCTTTCTCTGCACCACAGCCTGTGTGCTGAGTGTTTTCATAGTCACCTGTAACATAAAGGAACAAGAACAATGATAGCACAGCCCTCAATGTACTCCTTTGGTTCCAGTACATAGAGGATTGGATCAGCCTAAATATAATGTTGAAGATATCTACTTAATTAATGCGTTCTGTTCAAATAATAATTGAAAGAATAAAAGCATTTTGTTCATTGTGCAATTACTAATGTTATAAAATATATAGATGTAAATATACAGGTGATATTTTTATATTCAGTACAAATTATTAAAAATTTTGAAAATGTGTATTTTAAGTCAATTTCTATTGTGTACATTATAATGTAAATAAAATTCTCTACTGTCTGGAAACATTCAATGTACTCAATTATTGCTTGCATTCCCATGTACTAGAATTAAGTGCTTATTTTTGCTGCCTGCTTGTAGATGTGCATTGAAAAGTGCAATGCCATATTGATGCATTGTGTAGCTACATCTAATACACCTTACAATTTACATGCTACATATATACTACTAATTAGCTGTCAACCAAAAAACGTTATGTAATGTGATTATTATGGGAAATAATACAGGAGAAAAGATTGTTTATTAGCGCTGTGTTCACTGTCACCTGACACTGTAAATGGATTAAATATTTGGATACAATTGTCAATAATTTGCTAATACAGTTTAATACAATTTTATTTGCACATAGGCTGTTCTTTTTTTTTACATTTGGTGGGCATTTGATTTTTTTACATTTGGTTTGCATTTGATTTTTTTATATGTGGTGGGCGTTTGATTAAGCACTCGGTGATGAAAGACTGCATGTACAGACAAATTTGTTAGGCGAAGTATGTCATTTTATGAATGGCACTACAAATAATCAGCAGTATATTGTAGCTTGAAAATGTAAAGGCATAATATTTCCTTAAAATGGGGCGAAGAACCTCTCTTGCATGCTCTGTTTCAACACATCCTTTCCATTAATGGCCCAGTCCAATGTGTTAACATCCTCCTTTGCAGTATATTTCTATTTAACTTGTCACTCTCTTTTTCTGTCTTAATATCGAGCTTTTAACATCAGGTATATTTTACTTGGTTTCACGAAAACTATGTCAGTTTTCAGCCTAATATTTACAGTATGTTTACACTAATGAATAGCAGTTAATCGGCTTATTTTACTCTTATTTTGATTGTGCTCACTATTAATATTTTATTGGTGTTTCTGTGCATTCCTTATCTTTTCCAGAAGGGCATTTTCATGTTAAATAGTACTTTCTTCAGTTGTTAATGATAAGTAGGAACTTCAAAATGAAGTACTTATATTTGGAGTAAAATTATGCATTTGTTTGACTTCAACAGTTTTCCCCAAAAGGTCTTTGCTCATTTTCTACTTTTGGCTTGATTTAAGTTTTCAATGAATGATTGCTTTTGTTAAGAAGCAGCAGCAATTTTTCTCTGCCTGATCGAAATACATGCACTAGTTTTGTTCTCTGGTCGCGACAGTGCATACAATATTAGGTCACAGTGGGCCATGAGTGTAAACAAATGAGAACATTGACTGCATGTGGGACAACCCACACCTCCATGTTGCAGGGCAGTCAGCTTGCAACCATATTCTGTGTTTCTGCTAAAGCACGTGTGAGAGCTGTACTTGTACCCTGTGATATTCCACTATTAGTCTCATTTCAGGATAAGAAAAGACAAAGAGCAATGTACAATCCAAAACTAAGCAGAGTGAACAAAGCCTTTTCTAAACAGCTACTGTGATCTGCTTGTCGCCTGAAACTGCCACAATAAAATGTCTGCATAATACCAACTGTAGCTAGCTGTCAGACAGACATTCCTTTGTTCTAACATGAGAGGTCCCTTGGCTGAAGCAATGCAGCCGTCCACAGTTGATGATTGCATGAGCGTAACTTACAAGCGCACTGATACATTATGGTATTAATGCGTAAATGCACTCTTTTAATTTTGGGAACACATCCCTGCGCACATTCTCTTTCTGAATTGGGTTTCGCCAGATGTTGCGTAGTACCAGTAACCAATCTTCTTCAATATCTATCTGCAGAAAGTAGAGCAATTTAAAACTGTCATTGATAAAATAGACCCTTAAGATGCAGTTCACTATGAAATAGCATTCAGGTAAATTCACATTTTGAGGCACAATTTGCATCTATATTTGCATTTACTGCAAATGTTAATGTGTCAGATCCTTGTCGTAAGTGATATTGCATACTGCCAACTAACAAAAATGCAGGCTTTTTTAGCCATTGTCGCCTCCTTGATGGTGCCATCTGATTTATGTGTATGGGCTGTGTTCTCGGGTGTAATTCCCTCATTACTGTTCATCTCTTGCTGTAGGAGATGTCTTCTGGGTCATGCAGGTAGATGTTTCAATACTTAAAACATCAATTGCTTTCAAAGAAAGTGAGTTCTTTGCCTAGTGCTAGCAGTGATACCAAGAATAGCTGAACAGCATTCTGGTGTCCGTGCTATAACCCCCGTATTGTGGTGTCACACGAATGCTGCTGAAGACCACAAAGTCAGGCCTAAAAAGATCATGAAGCACAGTTGATTTTGTTTACTTTATTGAGCACCAAAGTACTTTCCATTCCTTCTCTGCTGAGGAAGTTGTTCACTTTTTTTTTTTTAATTTCCATAGGTTTTAAATTTATTATAATTCCAGCCTGGAATCAAAATGTTTAATCTATCATGTTATTAATTTCAGTCGGTAATAACCATCTTCAGACCTGAGTATAAACATGTTGCAGTATACAAATCACGCCATTGTGTGTGGCTGTGCATTCAAAATCGTTAACTGTTTCGGCTTCATCAAGCAAATAAAATTCTGGTAGGCACCACAGTACCACAATACAATTTAGTGTGACAGATCCGAAATGGCCCATGATTGCACTTCCACATGTAATAGCATGATATGTATAATGCAACACATTTCTACTTAGGTCTGAAGATGGTCATGACCAACTAAAATTAATATTGTGATTAACATTTTGATCCAAGACTGGAATTTTAATGAAGCAAGTACTTTCCAGGACCACAGTAAACTTCATCGTGACTATCTCACAACTTGTGGACTTTAAATTCTTGCTTAGTAATCACTAAACTTGCATGGATAAAAGTATACTGTTATTGGTATATTCCCAGTAAAGTGTTCAAAATATTTGCTTTTTGAGGCAGTTACCATTACAGAATACAAGCACTTGAGCACGTAGTCCGTCCATCTGCACTACCCAAAATAAAATGACTGCAGCTAATTTGCTGTGGTGGATCGTTGCGTGGAGAATAGATCCAAAATTGATACTGACGACCCTTGATTTCTCGCTTATATTGAATTATATTGGTGTCTGGTAGAAAGAGCCGTCTATTGAAGTGAACACTGATCAGAAGCAAATAACAAGCCTTCACATTTGAGAAGAGGTGATAGTGGCAGTGCTTTGGTTGCTGCCTGTCTTCCATGCTTCATGCATCTATGTCTG
Organism: Schistocerca nitens; assembly: GCF_023898315.1. Classification (NCBI taxonomy): domain Eukaryota; kingdom Metazoa; phylum Arthropoda; class Insecta; order Orthoptera; family Acrididae; genus Schistocerca; species Schistocerca nitens. Next base: position 100,126,531 of record NC_064622.1, read on the forward strand.
TCTGAATAATCTGCAGGGAACTGGGTAGTTCATGGGCACTTAACCCTTTTGTTGCCACAGACGTGCTCTCTATATAGCATGATGAGTTCTGCTCGCCAAATACTCGTGTCTGCACTGGGAGACAGCATTCTGACCGATGTGAAATACTTTTATGACTTGCAGAGACCTATTTGGGTGAATGTTCGATTTTTGTGTCTCTTGCGTCTGGTATTTCCACTTGATAAAGAAGTGAATTTCTTTTTGTTATCAGTCGTACTTAAGTGCGCTGCATCAAATTAAGTAAAATATGGCATGAAATTTTAAAGATTTTGCAGAGGTAAAAACGCATAACATGAACTTTGTGTATGGTTGATTTTAGCTCATACATTGAAGCAGATGAAAAGTAGACAAGATACCAAAATGTCAGAACAATATCTCATTTCATTATCAAGTTATTGGGTTTTATGTCCAAAGGACAGTCATACATGATGCACCCGTTCATGTCCTTGGGTATTGCGAATCGTGGTCATAACAATTGTCACAGCTCATAAATGAATCAAGATATCATAATAAGGTTTTTTGCAAATGATACTACACGCTGAGGCACATACATTTTGTGATAAATACTCTAAAATTTTTTATTCACCGAGATGTGGAAATAACTTGCGTGCAGCAGTGAGTGGTCGGTGGCTGAGTGTGCATACAGGTGCCAACAGCACTAGGAAGACTCAAGCAGCGTGTGTATACATGTCCACAGCATGTTGGAAACAGCATAGCAGAATGTGCATACATGCTCGCAGCAGCAAAAGGGTTAAAAAAATTTCTCGTTTTTTATTCCATATTTGAATGGAACAAGGGAAAAATGTTTGTGCCTTCAAAGAGATTTACGTCTTGCTTGCTTTGTCCTTATTAACCTCACTTGGGGAGATGTGAGATAGCAGTAGAATGTCTTCACAGTGAGTGTGCCTTTAAATTGTGGTTTTCATAAATTGCCATTGCGCGTTTCCCAATAAACACATTGTAAGATCCTTTTGTATCTTCATAACAATCCTGTACTGACTGAAACAGTCAGCTGTAAATCTGACGTGTCACTCATGTACCCTTTAAGTAATATGTGTTAGGAATATTCCACTCCGCTATCTTTATTTAAGATTTTCATCTTTAAATTATGTAATTGAAAATTACATTACTTCACCCTTAGATGTTGATATGGTTGCCCAAACCAACTGACCATGACTATTTGTACACAATTTGAGTTGCTCAGTGTACTCCATGGTCACAAAGATATGCTACTCCATGATCACACAGATAAGCAACCTGTCTTCTTATTAAAAAAAAAAAAACCATCTACACATCACAAAAATGAATTTGGAAATATGTTGCGAAATGGTAGAGAAAAGGTCTTGGACAACAAACTGTGCATTTGTGATTATGGTTATGTTCCATGCAAAATGAATGATTTCCATGCAGACCAGGAAATAAGTTTTGAAAAGTTTTACTTAGTCAAACAATGCAGTAGTATTATGGTGCATGATAAGCCTCATCAAGGGAGGAGGAATGGGGCAGAACAAATGATATCTTTGACACAAATTATAACAATAATAATTTTTTTGTCACTCTAACTTCATTACTTGTAGAACATAAAACTATTTATAAAGCCACCGTGTCATACAATTTTCAGTTTATTATTGAATTGAGTGGATGTACAATAATATTACATATTAATGAGTTGTTGAGCATAGGCCGGCCTTGGCATAGGCCTTGGCAGTGTCTCTTTAAAATAAAATTACAGTTTATAGCAGTTTGGTTCTCAGATTACACCCAATAACATCTTGACTATCCTAGTTGATTACAACAAATTGTGCACTTGAGTGTGAATGTTTATTCTCTCAGGCTTAAGCATGTGTTTCTCAGAGGCAGCCACAAAGGCTAAAGTTGTATCATGCTTTCCTTGTGTTGCTGGCAGTATTATTGAACAGAAATAGAGACAGTAACTATATCAACATCAAAATACAGCGAAACCTGCTTTTATACATGTCAAGGGACTTCAGAAAAATGGTGTAAAATGTGGCAAATAACATTTTAAGCTGTAAAAGTTACGTATTTGATACCTCCTTGCATCTTCGCACTTTATGTATGATATATGAACATAACAGGCATCAAAAGACTTGTCAGGGACTTTTTTTACTATCTATTAAAGGTTTATTATTTAATAAAAACCTCTGATGTAACTGGAATTGACATGTGTCTGGGAAGTAGAAACGTCTGACTTAATTTCAGATGTCATAATCAGTGTTTTTGGAAAGCCTGCAGTGGTTATTAATTATTTAAATAATGAAATGTTGCACTAGTCACACATTTTTTTTAATGCTTAATGTCGTGCTTCGAGAATTTTTAATTTCAAATGTCATAATCGATGTTTTTGGAAAGCCCACAGCTGTCATTCATTATTTAGATAATTAAATACTGCGCTAGTTACGTATTTTTTCATGCTTGACGACAAGTTTTTCTCATTGTCAAGTGCACATATGTACGTAAGTATTTTGTGTGGTGTTTGAATATGTGTTATTCTGCCTCTCATGCGCTGTAGTCGTCTTTTTGTGGTTATCAGGTACCACCTCAGTTTGCGTGTGCAGTTCGATTTTACACAGAGTATGCGAAGGAACTTGCCCCCCTTCTTGCAGCGGTGTACTGTAGGTCTCTAGAAGAGCGTAGCGTTCCAAAGGATTGGAAAAAGGCACAGGTCATCCATGTTTTCAAGAAGGGACGTCGAACAGATGTGCAGAACTATAGACCTATATCTCTAACATCGATCAGTTGTAGAATTTTGGAACACGTATTGTGTTCCGAGTATAATGACTTTTCTGGAGACTAGAAATCTACTCTGTAGGAATCAGCATGGGTTTCGAAAAAGACGGTCGTGTGAAACCCAGCTCGCGCTATTTGTCTACGAGACTCAGAGGGCCATAGACACCGGTTCACAGGTACGTGTTTCTTGACTTCCGCAAGGCATTCGATACAGTTCCCCACAGTCATTTAATGAACAAAGTAAGAGCATATGGACTATCAGACCAATTGTGTGATTGGATTGAGGAGTTCCTAGATAACAGAATGCAGCATGTCATTCTCAATGGAGAGAAGTCTTCCGAAGTAAGAGTGATTTCAGGTGTGCTGCAGGAGAGTGTCATAGGACCGTTGCTATTCACAATATACATAAATGACTTGGTGGATGACATCGGAAGTTCACTGAGGCTTTTTGCAGATGATGCTGTGGTATATCGAGAGGTTGTAACAATGGAAAATTGTACTGAAATGCAGGAGGATCTGCAGCGAATTGACACATGGTGCAGGGAATGGCAATTGAATCTCAATGTAGACAAGTGTAAAGTGCTGCAAATACATAGAAAGATAGATCCCTTATCATTTAGCTACAAAATAGCAGGTCAGCAACTGGAAGCAGTTAATTCCATAAATTATCTGGGAGTATGCATTAGGAGTGATTTAAAATGGAATGACCATATAAAGTTGATCGTCGGTAAAGCAGATGCCAGACTGAGATTCATTGGAATAATCCTAAGGAAATGCAATCCGAAAACAAAGGAAGTAGGTTACAGTACGCTTGTTCGCCCACTGCTTGAATACTGCTCAGCAGTGTGGGATCCGTACCAGATAGGGTTGATAGAAGAGATAGAGAAGATCCAACGGAGAGCAGCGCGCTTCGTTACAGGATCATTTAGTAATCGCGAAAGCGTTACGGAGATGATAGATAAACTCCAGTGGAAGACTCTGCAGGAGAGACGCTCAGTAACTCGGTACGGGCTTTTGTTAAAGTTTCGAGAACATATCTTCATCGAAGAGTCAAGCAGTATATTGCTCCCTCCTACGTATATCTCGCGAAGAGACCATGAGGATAAAATCGGAGAGTTAGAGCCCACACAGAAGCATACCGACAATCCTTCTTTCCACGAACAATACGAGACTGGAATAGAAGGGAAAACCGATAGAGGTACTCAGGGTACCCTCCGCCACACACCGTCAGGTGGCTTGCGGAGTTTGGATGTAGATGTAGATGCATGGTTTTCTATTTAACTATCACTCACATTGCTTGTGTAACATCTCAAAAAATTATACAAAAATACTGCACCTGACAAAGAGAATAAATTCTCAAAACACTTTTTGCTCTGCATGAAAAAAATTTGTATCTAGCATTGTGTTTAAACTTAAAAACATTTGAGCAACGCAAAGTGAATGATAGTGTCAACTAGCCCTACAAGAGGCCAAACGCCAAATACGCTGTATATGGTTCGACAAAGGTGTCATGATGATCACAAAAATCACGAAACTGCATTTACACGGTAGAGAGTTTGGAAATGGTTGTGAATGGTCATGATATCTTTATTCGAACGGGCCTAATTACTCCCATCAGCCATCATGCCAAGTAGTGCTTGGCAGCAGCGGGAGATACGGCACGAATTGTTCCAACTTTTACACGTTTACCAGTTCAAATACGCTTAGTAGAGTGCTCTGGTGTCAAGATACTTAAACACGTAATATTTGTAAACACTACTGGACAGCCAACATGCCAGCGTTATTTTTTTTTCTTGACAAATATTTTTTCGTAATGCATAAATTGCGGGAAAATTATAAATATTTTGATGCAAAATTGGGTGCAGATTAACATTGTGGTCATAGGAAATTTGACGGGAACGATAAATGTCGTAAACGGGGGAAAAACATTAATTCCGGGAACGTAAAAGCGGGGCTATACTGTACCTCGAAATGATGTGTAACCTCTGCAGTTCATCACACAATGCTTCTTTTGTAATCTGATGACCGAATTGTCACGTTGAAGGAATTCATATTATTTATGGTCATTCACCAGTAGGTTTATGTACCTGCCAGTTATTAATGTCAGTGGACTGCAGGATCGGATAAAAGCACTCTGGCAGGTTTTATGCTAGGAATGTGTTGGGTGCCTCTTCTATTTGGTGTAATGTGTAAACACACATCTGAAATGAAACAGGCAAGATCGCAGCTGACTATATATCAAAGCTGCTTTTTATCTGGAATGTGGAAGAGGTAGTGAAAGAAGTTAATCTAAAAACAGAAATGAAATGTAAGGGTAACAAAGTTTTGCTAATGTTTGCAAATGCTATAGCCCTTCTGACTGAATGTAAGAAAGATTTATAAGAACTTCTAAATAGGTTGAGTGACAGAGAACAGTTCAAAGAATTACTTGCTAAATCAAGAGGGGGTTGGGTTGGTTTGTTTGGAGGAGGAGACCAGACAGTGAGGTCATCGGTCTCATTGGATTAGGGAAGGATGGGGAAGGAAGTCGTCCGTGCCCTTTCAAAGGAACCATCCCGGCATTTGCCTGAAGCGATTTTAGGGAAATCACAGAAAACCTAAATCAGGATGGCCGGATGCGGGATTGAACTGTCGTCGTCCTGGAGGAGAACCCAGCGTGCTAGCCACTGCTCCACCTCGCTCAATCTAAATCAAGAAAAATACAGTGAGAAGCATAGGCACACTCTGCAGCATCAACTGATGAACCAGCAGATCATGTTTGGTGTGCAAACCAGCTATTTGCTATGATACATTTACGGTATAAGAGAAAAGAGAAAATTTCTTTATTTGTCAAATGTGGTATTGATGTTAGTGAAATTTTGTTCTTGTTATGTTGGTAGACATTATGTAATGACATAAGTCAAGTGTCAACTGGAACTGCAGAATAATATTATTTACCTGCAGGTATTTGAAGTAATGCGTTTGTAAGTGTTAACATTGAAACGATAAACTGAAGCACTGTAATGTCAAATATTATTATTTTAATAATTTTTTTATAATGGGTTTATTGCCAACAGAAATTTATTCAAAGCTTGTGAGATTTTGATGAGTCTGCAGTATTAAATAAATAGTAAGTTGAATTCAAACATGTTCAAAAATTGTACACGTGAAGGATGGCATAATGTGCTGCCATAGATGAAAATATCAAGAAAGTGTATAATATTGCATTTGGACAATTTGCTATTACTGGAGTATGATACACACTCCTGGAAATGGAAAAAAGAACACATTGACACCGGTGTGTCAGACCCACCATACTTGCTCCGGACACTGCGAGAGGGCTGTACAAGCAATGATCACACGCACGGCACAGCGGACACACCAGGAACCGCGGTGTTGGCCGTCGAATGGCGCTAGCTGCGCAGCATTTGTGCACCGCCGCCGTCAGTGTCAGCCAGTTTGCCGTGGCATACGGAGCTCCATCGCAGTCTTTAACACTGGTAGCATGCCGCGACAGCGTGGACGTGAACCGTATGTGCAGTTGACGGACTTCGAGCGAGGGCATATAGTGGGCATGCGGGAGGCCGGGTGGACGTACCGCCGAATTGCTCAACACGTGGGGCGTGAGGTCTCCACAGTACATCGATGTTGTCGCCAGTGGTCGGCGGAAGGTGCACGTGCCCGTCGACCTGGGACCGGACCGCAGCGACACACGGATGCACGCCAAGACCGTAGGATCCTACGCAGTGCCGTAGGGGACCGCACCGCCACTTCCCAGCAAATTAGGGACACTGTTGCTCCTGGGGTATCGCCGAGGACCATTCGCAACCGTCTCCATGAAGCTGGGCTACGGTCCCGCACACCGTTAGGCCGTCTTCCGCTCACGCCCCAACATCGTGCAGCCCGCCTCCAGTGGTGTCGCGACAGGCGTGAATGGAGGGACGAATGGAGACGTGTCGTCTTCAGCGATGAGAGTCGCTTCTGCCTTGGTGCCAATGATGGTCGTATGCGTGTTTGGCGCCGTGCAGGTGAGCGCCACAATCAGGACTGCATACGACCGAGGCACACAGGGCCAACACCTGGCATCATGGTGTGGGGAGCGATCTCTTACACTGGCCGTAGACCACTGGTGATCGTCGAGGGGACACTGAATAGTGCACGGTACATCCAAACCGTCATCGAACCCATCGTTCTACCATTCCTAGACCGGCAAGGGAACTTGCTGTTCCAACAGGACAATGCACGTCTGCATGTATCCCGTGCCACCCAACGTGCTCTAGAAGGTGTAAGTCAACTACCCTGGCCAGCAAGATCTCCGGATCTGTCCCCCATTGAGCATGTTTGGGACTGGATGAAGCGTCGTCTCACGCGGTCTGCACGTCCAGCACGAACGCTGGTCCAACTGAGAGGCGCCAGGTGGAAATGGCATGGCAAGCCGTTCCACAGGACTACATCCAGCATCTCTACGATCGTCTCCATGGGAGAATAGCAGCCTGCATTGCTGCGAAAGGTGGATATACACTGTACTAGTGCCGACATTGTGCATGCTCTGTTGCCTGTGTCTATGTGTCTGTGGTTCTGTCAGTGTGATCATGTGATGTATCTGACCCCAGGAATGTGTCAATAAAGTTTCCCCTTCCTGGGACAATGAATTCACGGTGTTCTTATTTCAATTTCCAGGAGTGTAGATAACTACATGTGCATTTCGTGTGAAACACTGCAGTACAGTTTACAGGACGAATTGGCTGTCAATATATTTTGTCCAAGATTGGCGTGCTACACTTCTTGTATTCTGCTCAAAAGAAGTGCAAAAACAAAATTTTCACCAATCTTTAAATTGTTTTAGACACCGTCCAAATGCTTTTATGTGCCAGCCTGTTGTTGTGGATGATTATAGCCCGATATTGGGGGGGGGGGGGGGGGGAGGAGGAGGAGATATCCTCCTCCATCAGGAAAATACATCTGCTATAGAGATAGTTTCACTGTGGAAGTTTGATGTATGAGTTGGCGGAGTGTCTACCTTAGACACAATGTTTGACAACTTCCAATTGCCACCCATTCATACATTGAAAGAAATTTTTTTACTAGAATACGTGTTCATCATAGCACTTGTGGCATCTGTAGGTGGAAGTTTTGCAATTCTTCCAGATTAACAAATTATTGTTGAGATCTACTGTGAATTACATGTTTTATTACAAAAAATGTTGATAAAGTGCTAGACCTAAAAGTGGGTGTAAGACAAAACAGATGTTCTTTTTTAGCAGCGATCTATGTGTCATTGTCAGTCTTTAATAAATTGACTGAATGTAGCTGAATGTTATAATGTATGTCAAAGGCCTTCATCCAGCAGTGCATGTGAAAAAGGCCTGGTGTTGATGGTTTGAAAGACTGAATGAATGACCCAGAGTTACTAAGGGAAACAAAAGTTAGATTGAAATGAACTGATTGCTGTAAAGGAAGAAGAACAAGAACATAATTAATGGGACTATAAACATCAATATTATTTGATTATTAGAAATATTTTGTGTTAGATGGTGTAATGGTTTTGCCAAACTGAAATAAGATAGAATACGGAGACAGAAAAGGCCACATTTGGTGCCTTACTGAAACTGTATGGGGCATATGGTGCAGTTACTACCAAATGTGTTGCACACATGCCTTACTTTGTGGGAAAAAAATGTGTAGCGTATAGTGTGATTAAAGAAATTGTCACTTTTGATGTTAAGCTTGCAGGAGAGTAAGGTCACACTGTCGCTCCAATGATGCCAGTGGTGAGCCAGATTTGTTTTCTATATGCTTGGCACAAACTGCCTGTAATGCTGACTTCCATTCTGTGCCTAACAGTTTCTAGGCTCACAAGCCCAATCCACCCACCTAGCACTTCCTATTCCAGTTCCAGTCCTGTCACAGATTTATCCTATCCCATCAGAGCCAGGGCCACATGTGAAAGCAGCTGTGTCATATTCCAGGTCTGCTGCAGTCATTGCAGAACTTAATATATTGTGACTACCAACCAGCTTTCCACCAGGATGAATGTCCACTATCAAATTGTGGCCAAGAACAAAGCAGACCACCCTGTGGTACAACATGCAGCTGAACATTACATTCATTTCAATGGCTGCTTCATAACCCAGGCCATCTGGATCCTCCCTCAATCACCAGCTTTTCTGAACTGCAGATGTATTCATTAAGCAAATCCTCTGCTCCTCAAAATATTCCAACCTCAACCTGTGGTAACCTACGGATCCCACACTATCCAACCAACAGTTCCACCACCACCTACCTCCTGTTCTGTCACCCCCTCCCAATTCACATCCCCTCACCCTCACTGGTCTTTCCTCTTCTCTGCTCCTCCCCTCTTCCACTCCCTGTTTTCCTCTCCCACAACCTCCAAGTGCTGCACCTGGCAGTCTTGTCTTGCTGCCATCTAGCCCTGCATGCTCTACCAGACAGTGATCTTCTCTCCCCCCACACACAGCAAGGATAGCAATCCCTCCCACTTCATCACTCCCATTCAGGATAGCTGCTTTTGTTCAATGCAAGAGTAGCATTCTGGCCATAGTGGCTGGAGATAATTGTCAAGGGTGTATGAGGTTTGCCTACTTGTGTGAATGTGTGTGCATTTTCTTTTCTGAAGAAGGCTTTGGCCAAAAGCTCATGTGCAACAGTTTTCTCATTGTGCCTGTCTGCAACTAAATGTGTCAACTTTACAGCGGGTAGCAATCTACCTTTTTCGTAACATTGTTGATATTCCACTATGGACTTTCCATTGTTTAATTACACCCAATTATTTTTTGGATCTATTCCAATATCGATCTTCCCATACAGTTCCTGCCCGCCTCTCTCTAGTTCCCTGGAAATTATTCCCTGATGTAACACAAGCCTCCATCATCCTCTTCTTTCTTCTCATCAGTGTTTTCCACAGATTCCTTCTTTGATCGAATCTGCATTAATTGTCCTCGTTTATTATGGCTCCATTTCTCAAACACTTAGATTCTCATTTTTTCTGGTTTTGCTCTCGGTCCACGTTTTCACTTCCAGGCCATGGTATGTTCCATGTACAAGCCTTCAGAATTTTTTCCTCGGATTAGTGCTTGCATTTGAGGCTAATAGGATAATGGAATGTGGTCGAATTAAGTCGGGTGATGCTGAGGGAATTAGATTAGGAAATGAGACACTTAAAGTAGTAAAAGAGTTTTGCTATTTAGGGAGTAAAATAACCGATGATGGTCGAAGTAGAGAGGATATAAAATGTAGACTGGCAATGGCAAGGAAAGCGTTTCTCAAGAAGAGAAATTTGTTAACATCGAGTATAGATTTAGGTGTCAGGAAGTCGTTTCTGAAAGTATTTGTATGGAGTGTAGCCATGTATGGAAGTGAGACATGGACGATAACTAGTTTGGACAAGAAGAGAATAGAAGCTTTCGAAATGTGGTGCTACAGAAGAATGCTGAAGATAGGGTGGGTGGATCACGTAACTAATGAAGAGGTATTGAATAGGATTGGGGAGAAGAGAAGTTTGTGGCACAACTTGACTAGAAGAAGGGATCGGTTGGTAGGACATGTTTTGAGGCATCAAGGGATCATAAATTTAGCATTGGAGGGCAGCGTGGAGGGTAAAAATCGTAGAGGGAGACCAAGAGATGAATACACTAAGCAGATTCAGAAGGATGTAGGTTGCAGTAGGTACTGGGAGATGAAGAAGCTTGCACAGGATAGAGTAGCATGGAGAGCTGCATCAAACCAGTCTCAGGACTGAAGACCACAACAACAACAACAACAGACTTCTTTTAGCAAAGGATGCTCTTTTTGTGTGTTCAAATCTGCTTACATGTTTCCCTTCTTCGTGTGTTATTTTGCTTCCAATGTCACAAAATTCCTCTACTTTCTACAGTGTGCTCCCCAATCCCCAATTTTTATGTTAGCGTAATTGCTAATCTCATTTCTGGTGCTCCTCATTACCAGTCCTGTAATTCTTCCTTGCTTTCACTGAGGATAGCACTGTCATCAGCAGCAAATCTTAGTTGTGGATACCCTTTCAACCTGAATTTTAGTGCTAGTCCTAAGCATTTAATTTATTTACATCATTGCTTCTGTGATGTAAAAAATGAACAGTAGGTAAAAACGACTGTATTACTGCCTCTCAACATTTTCAATCCAACCGCTACTTTATTGGTCTTCCAGTCATATTTATCTCTTGGTTCGTGCACGTATTGTGTATTACCGATCTTTTCCTATAGCTTATAGCAATTTATCTGGTCATTTAAAACATCTTGCACCATTTTACATTGTAAAATGCTTTTTCTAGTTCAAAAAATCTTACAAATGTTCATCAATTTTTGTGTCTTGCTTGCATTATCAAGTGCAATGTCAGAACTGCATTCCTGGTGCCTTTACTGTTCTTGAAACCAAACTTGTTCTCGTGTAATACACCTACAATCTGCTTTTCCACTCTTCTGTATTTTATTGTTGTTAGCAACAAGGATGACTGAACTGTTTAAGCTGATTTTGCAACAGTAGTTGTCACATTTATCTGCACTTCCTGTTTTCAGGTTTGTGTGGATGAACTTGTTTGGTGACTTTGCAGAACAATAACCTCTGAGAGAAGATATGAGAGACAAGAACTCAGGCACTGGATGACGGATAACTCCAAAACTGGGGAGAGGGTGGGGGTTAATACCTGTGTTGGAGTATGTGTAGGAATTAATAATGACAGATTAAACTACATGCCAGATTTGGATACATATCTAGTTGTGTGCACTCAAATACTACACCGCAGCACAGGAAGCTTTCCTTCTGAAACCAATATGACCTGTAGTAAATTGTTCTCTATGCCATACTTTTTGTCTAAATGTTTTAATGCCATAGCTCGGAGGGAGGGTGTTCGAGGAGACGGTGAACTAGAAAAGTATTGTAGTAGATTGAAGTGGGAAAAAGAATTCTACGTGATATAGAAAACTCTCTTCTTTTAACCCGCTCAGTAATATCTGTTGGTCACAACATTTTTGCGTATCTTGAACAGTTTTGTGATCATGATGGCACAGCAAAGTATCAGTCATTATCATGTGTTCTGACATGTTGATGCATTACAAACCATAATTTCCTAAAACAAGAAATTGGTAGCCATTTCTAATATCATCAAATAATACTATCACAATATACTTCTGAAATTTAAGAGCATGTTGACTTTATGTTTTGATGATAATCTTGTGAAACTAAGAACAACATATTAATTGCTGGAATGTAAATGATTATAGGGGATTTGTGTTTGTGAAAAAATTGTACAGGTTAAAACTCAGTGTAATATGAAGTGCAACAAAGTGGAGGTCCCATATATTAATGTAAGTAACTGAAAGACTAGGAAGAAAATTAAATGAGAGCATGAGACAGTTTCCAGAATACAGAAGTTAAGTAACTCCTGTGGTGAGAGAAATGTACAAAAGGAAGAGTGAAATTCAGGATGAGGCATTAATGTGTTTGTCTTAAATTACAAGGAGACAGAATGGGTCCTTCGTACTGACCTTCAGGAGCATTAATTCCAAGTATCATTAATAGGAAATACTATTCTTACCTTTGGAACATGTATGTTCTATACACGTAGGAGGAAGTGTAATTATTAAGGGTGGCTGAAAAGAATGAGCTAGTTGCCAAGACATGAATCAGGAGACAGAATGTAGATGATGTTCTGTGACTGCACGTGGCAAGTCTGGAAAAGCAAAGAAAATCAGTTTTGAATGGAAAGAGATTCCCTCATTTCATTAAATTAATTTTCATAATATGCTATAATTAATTTTAATCAATGGTGATTTTTTTTTTTTTTTTTTTTTTTTTTTTTTTTTTTTTTTTTACCAGCAGCTGAACCTTTAAAAACTACCTGTCCATTGAGCTCCAGAACGTGGTAATACCACATGCATGTCAGACCAGAACTCAAACCTTAATATGTGCTGCTTGTGGAGAATGCATTTATTAATTTGGTTATCTAATTACATTTCATGCATTGATACAGTGCTCCCATCTGTTACAGTTTCTCCCCTGCAGCCATAGACAATATTGATGAAATGTGTTGTTTGCTTTATTGCCGAAGCTGCAGAAATTTACTGTATTGCATTTAACCCTTCCATTGCCTACTTTCCAGTAGTACATTCCAAGCATGAGGTCCAGTGTATAAAACAGCAGTGTTCACCAGCAGGGGCTCTATTATTTTATACATGCACCATTATTCAACACAATAATTTGTTTTGTGAGCGTTCTCCATGTAATATTTAGACTGTTTCTTATGTTCACCACTCACTGTTACCAGTTTTAATCACAAACTGGATAGATCATGTAACAAAGCATATTATTGAAAGACACCGTAAAATTGCATTATTGTAAGACTGAAACAAAATTGAACATTTAAGTAAAATTTTTATTTCGTTACATTTCTTTGTGTGATGATATACAGAATAAGACTCAGTGCACAATACAAGAAGACATTTTGACATCAGAATTAGAAGAAAACTCTAAGTCGACATCCATTAGCAGAGAGAAGATCTCCTCAGCTGTATACTTTCTGCTCTAACTTACCTTCCGACAACTTTCCTTTGATTGCACTTCATGATGATCATCACAAACACTAATATATTAACAGTTGTAGTAACATATTATACAAAACACGATCCACTCTCTAGCTTTCAGCTGCACTACATTGGAGTAATTGGTAAAGCACTGGTTAGCTTCTACAGCCATCCATTGTGATTGTGCACTGAAGGCATACAGCATTGTACAGATGTTAGCAGTGAACATTTAAATAACAGTTCGTATCCCAGTCATGTTATAACATTAGGGGTTTACTGAAAGCATCTGACTGTAGTTAACTCATCAGGAGCAGCGAAAGAATTAGCAAAGTCATTGGTTTGTTATCTTACTCATTTATAGTTTTGTTTTTGAACAAAAATACTCTTTCATAGACTGAGAGTAGGTAGGCATTTGGTCTCTTCTATCTTAGCGTTTCTTGTAATAGAGGAATTTTCATTAATAGAGGTAGTGCTTCTATAGTCTCCCTTTCTTTCAGAGAGGGATAGTGACATTCACATTGTATGCAGTCACAAGTAGTTCAGAGAAAAATAGTGACAGTCACATTTTATGCACACATGAGTAGTTGAATTGGCACAGCTACCTAGTGGTGTGGGGCTTCCTCTGCCCCTCTTTGCCCCCCCCCTCCCCCCCTGTGGAATGTTACTTGGATTCCACAAGACACACAAAATGCCAGGAGACCATACTTATCTACAAAAACTTAACCAGTCTCAAATAGCAGAGAGGCTGAGTCACAGATAGGGACAACAAAAAGACTGTCACAAATAAAGCTTTTGGCCAATAAGGCCTTCATCAAAAATAGATGACAGACACACATACACACACTCCACAAACACAACTCACACACATGACTGCAGCCTCAGGCAACTGAAACCACACTGAGTATGGTTTCAGTTGCCTGAGACTGCAGTTGTGTGCGTGAGTTGTGTTTAGGTGAGTGTGTGTATGTGTGTGTATCAATTATTTTTGACGAAGACTTTATTTGTGACAGTATTTTTGTTGTGCCTCTCTGGGACTCAGCATCTCTGCTATATGGTGAGTAGCAACTTTCCTTTTCATAATATTGTTACATTCCATCCTGGATTTTCCATTGTTTGATTTTAACATGGGCCTGAGAGGAATGGCCGGACACATTTCACTTTAATAGCATTCCAGGTGTGCTCAGTAGCATTGAGGTCAGGTGATTGGGGGATGCGACAAGCACCCTCGTGTCCATGGAATGTTCTTTAAATCATTATAAGACAATTTGAGGGTAATAAAGTGGTGGTGCATTGTCTTGCTGAAGGAACAGTTTACCTGTAAGATGGATGCTGTAGCCAAATAAAAATATGTAAATGATCATACAATAGATTTCTGTGTTGTTCACCTACGAGACATAATGACAGATGTATTGGGGACCTTATTCAACCCATATACACTTTTGCCATAAGAGAATACCTCCACAAACTGCCTGAGAAGTGTTCCATGTGCAAGCACAAAACACCTGTGGTAACGTCAATGCCCATGTTAATGTCTTCTTTTGCGGTGTACAGTGAGCAGAGGTGGATGTTTGGGACAGTGGATTATATACACCATAGCAAGGAGGTTTTTCCAGACAATTTGGCTAGCCACCAGTTGTCCTAGAATTGGATTATTTTTGATCTGTGGTGCTGTTGCCCATTTATCCACAATTATAATCCATAATTTTTCATAGCAAAACCTTCTGTTTATTTGTTGTTGCCCACAGCTTACAGCCCTTGTGCAGTTTTTTGAATCAAGGAACTCACAATACAGTCTGTTGATGGTAGTAACAAGAAAATCCTAGTGCTGTCCCAGATGTTGGGCACCTATAATCTGTTGTTGTTGTTGTTGTGGTCTTCAGTCCTGAGACTGGTTTGATGCAGCTCTCCATGCTACTCTATCCTGTGCAATCTTCTTCATCTCCCAGTACCTACTGCAGCCTACATCCTTCTGAATCTGCTTAGTGTATTCATCTCTTGGTCTACCTCTACGATTTCTACCCTCCACACTGCCCTCCAATGCTAAATTTGTGATCCCTTGATGCCTCAAAACATGTCCTACCAACCGATCCCTTCTTCTAGTCAAGTTGTGCCACAAACTTCTCTTCTCCCCAATCCTATTCAATACCTCCTCATTAGTTACGTGATCTGCCCACCTTATCTTCAGCATTCTTCTGTAGCACCACATTTCGAAAGCTTCTATTCTCTTCTTGTCCAAACTAGTTATCGTCCATGTTTCACTTCCATACATGGCTACACTCCATACAAATACTTTCAGAAACGACTTCCTGACACTTAAATCTATACCCAATGTTAACAAATTTCTCTTCTTCAGAAACGATTTCCTTGCCATTGCCAGTCTACATTTTACATCCTCTCTACTTCGACCATCATCAGTTATTTTACTCCCTAAATAGCAAAACTCCTTTACTACTTTAAGTGTCTCATTTCCTAATCAAATTCCCTCAGCATCACCCGATTTAATTTGACTACATTCCATTATCCTCGTTTTGCTTTTGTTGATGTTCATCTTATATCCTTCTTTCAAGACACTGTCCATTCCATTCAACTGCTCTTCCTAGTCCTTTGCTGTCTCTGACAGAATTACAATGTCATCGGCAAACCTCAAAGTTTTTACTTCTTCTCCATGAATTTTAATACCTACTCCGAATTTTTCTTTTGTTTCCTTTACTGCTTGTTCAATATACAGATTGAATAACATCGGGGAGAGGCTACAACCCTGTCTCACTCCTTTCCCAACCACTGCTTCCCTTTCATGCCCCTCGACTCTTATAACTGCCATCTGGTTTCTGTACAGATTGTAAATAGCCTTTCGCTCCCTGTATTTTACCCCTGCCACCTTCAGAATTTGAAAGAGAGTATTCCAGTTAACATTGTCAAAAGCTTTCTCTAAGTCTACAAATGCTAGAAACATAGGTTTGCCTTTTCTTAATCTTTCTTCTAAGCTAAGTCGTAAGGTTAGTATTGCCTCACGTGTTCCAACATTTCTACGCAATCCAAACTGATCTTCCCCGAGGTCCGCTTCTACCAATTTTTCCATTCGTCTGTAAAGAATTCGCGTTAGTATTTTGCAGCTGTGACTTATTAAACTGATAGTTCGGTAATTTTCACATCTGTCAACACCTGCTTTCTTTGGGATTGGAATTATTATATTCTTCTTGAAGTCTGAGGGTATTTCGTCTGTCTCATACATCTTGCTCACCAGATGGTAGAGTTTTGTCATGACTGGCTCTCCCAAGGCCATCAGTAGTTCTAATGGAATGTTGTCTACTCCCGGGGTCTTGTTTCGACTCAGGTCTTTCGGTGCTCTGTCAAACTCTTCACGCAGTATCTTATCTCCCATTTTGTCTTCGCCTACATCCTCTTCTATTTCCATAATATTGTCCTCAAATACATCGCCCTTGTATAAACCCTCTATATACTCCTTCCACCTTTCTGCCTTCCCTTCTTTGCTTAGAACTGGGTTTCCATCTGAGCTCTTGATATTCATACAAGTGGTTCTCTTCTCTCCAAAGGTCTCTTTAATTTTCCTGTAGGCAGTATCTATCTTACCCCTAGTGAGACAAGCCTCTATATCCTTCCATTTGTCCTCTAGCCATCCCTGCTTAGCCATTTTGCACTTCCTGTCGATCTCATTTTTGAGACGTTTGTATTCCTTTTTGCCTGCTTCATTCACTGCATTTTTATATTTTCTCCTTTCATCAATTAAATTCAATATTTCTTCTGTTACCCAAGGTTTTCTATTAGCCCTCGCCTTTTATACCTACTTGATCGTCTGCTCCCTTCACTACTTCATCCCTCAGAGCTACCCATTCTTCTTCTACTGTATTTCTTTCCCCCATTCCTGTCAATTGTTCCCTTATGCTCTCCTTGAAACTCTCTACAACCTCTGTTTCTTTCAGTTTATCCAGGTCCCATCTCCTTAAATTCCCACCTTTTTGCAGTTTCTTCAGTTTCAATCTGCAGTTCACAACCAATAGATTGTGGTCAGAATCCACATCTGCCCCTGGAAATGTCTTACAATTTAAAACCTGGTTCCTAAATCTCTGTCTTACCATTATATAATCTATCTGATACCTTTTAGTATCTCCAGGATTCTTCCAGGTATACAACCTTCTTTTATGATTCTTGAACCAAGTGTTAGCTATGATTAAGTTATGCTCTGTGCAAAATTCTACAAGGCGGCTTCCTCTTTCATTTCTTCCCCCCAATCCATATTCACCTACTATGTTTCCTTCTCTCCCTTTTCCTACACTCGCATTCCAGTCACCCATGACTATTAAATTTTCGTCTCCCTTCACTACCTGAATAATTTCTTTTATCTCGTCATACATTTCATCAATTTCTTCATCATCTGCAGAGCTAGTTGGCATATAAACTTGTACTACTGTAGTAGGCATGGGCTTTGTGTCTATCGTGGCCACAATAATGCGTTCACTATGCTGCTTGTAGTAGGTAACCCGCACTCCTATTTTTTTATTCATTATGAAACCTACTCCTGCATTACCCCTATTTGATTTTGTATTTATAACCCTGTATTCACCTTACCAAATGTCTTGTTCCTCCTGCCACCGAACCTCACTAATTCCCACTATATCTAACTTTAACCTAGCCATTTCCCTTTTTAAATTTTCTAACCTACCTGCCCGATTAAGGGATCTGACATTCCACGCTCTGATCCGTAGAACGCCAGTTTTCTTTCTCCTGATAATGAAGTCCCCTTGAGTAGTCCCCGCCCGGAGATCCGAATGGGGGACTATTTTACCTCCGGAATATTTTACCCAAGAGGACACCATCATACAGTAAAGCTGCATGTCCTCGGGAAAAATTACGGCTGTAGTTTCCCCTTGCTTTCAGCTGTTCGCAGTACCAGCACAGCAAGGCCGTTTTGGTTAATGTTACAAGGCCAGATCAGTCAATCATCCAGACTGTTGCCCCTGCAACTACTGAAAAGGCTGCTGCCCCTCTTCAGGAACCACATGTTTGTCTGGCCTCTCAACAGATACCCCTCTGTTGTGGTTGCACCTACGGTACGGCCATCTGTATCGCTGAGGCACGCAAGCCTCCCCACCGACGGCAAGGTCCATGGTTCATGGGGGGACCTATAATCTGGCCATGATCAAATGCACTAATATTGTGTGGTTCCTATCTAGCACTTGGCTATGCAAGATCTGATAACTGAGCAGTCATGTGATACGCCAAACTAATCTATTCAGCTCCTCCCTCTCCCCCTCCCCCTCCTCCTTCTCCCTCTAATACATCTTTATACATTATTAGGAGTGGAAGAAAATGTTGGGAATGTGTGTGTGATCCATGTGGGAAACTTTTTATTTCCCCCCTTCCAACCAAGAGTTAACAGAATGCAGGCTTCAGTTATTTAATAGTGAATCAGGAAAGTAACAATTTAGTAGTATAAGCCATTTTAAGGCTACCAGAAATAAATATCTAAAGCTTCATAAAGCAGCTAGATGATTTTAATACGGTTATGTAAACTTAATTTGCGAATCTCTGTTTTCCAAGCTTTAGTACTGATTTTCTGTCAGATAGCAGTGGTCAAGGAGTACTTGTTTGGCTTTAGATTGTTTCCCATCATAAAGTTCCCATCAAGGATTGAAGAACATACTGCAACAGCCATTGGTGATTTGGTTCGAGACACAACTATTATTGGTGATGAAGATGTAAAAGTAATAGTCAGTGTGACAATGATTTTCAAATGTTAACAGTACAGTATACTAACCAGTTAGGTTCAGACTGCAGAGGAAAAATACATTGTTCCCCAGAACCATAGAGAGCAACCACAGGAAGAACAGTGAGAAAAGACAAAGCAGAGAGTGAAGATAAAAATTTAGCTATCGTTTACTCATAGTAGCAGCAAACATTGCATTGTTAATAAATCAATAAATACCATTGCATTAAATTTACTTCAGCAGATATTGCATTCATCATAACAGACAGCTTCAAAAGGCTAATCTGTCAGGAGATTACAAAACTAATTTTGTCACTAGAAAGTGGGAATTCTGTTGGCTATGAAGTTATTTCTAGCAGCTTATTAAAAATATTGACTTTATTTATGATAGTCAGCGACTCAGGGGCATATGCCGCAAACCAATATCCAGCATTATATTGCAATTATGACTGTAACTTTTGCTTACCCCAATTGAAGGTGAGCCCAAAAAGGTTTGAAAACTAATTAGTGGAAGTAAAAAAAATATATCATAAGTGTCTGGTCACTGTTACCTTTATTTGCAGTCAAACAAAATACAGCCACAGTGACCTTCAGTACCCATAAAGTACATTAAACTGATTTTAAGAGTTTATCTTCAATTTATTAAGTCATTCTTATGCATTTTTCTTGTGTATGATGTCATTAGACTGTTGAAATATCATTCTAATGAATGGGACCTGAGAATGACTGAATTAACTGATCTAAATCCATAAACAGTTTTGGCTCTATTTAAAATAGAATCTATAAAATTACAACAAAGCAATGTTTTAAATATAATCCTTTTAAAAAGATATTAATTTCATGACAGTGACTTTATACCAGTTATAAATAGATACTGAAGTTAGAGACTGATTGTGAGCTTCATATTTAGAGTTATGAAAGAAAAAGTCTGTCACAGTAGCAGATAAAAGAGAGAAAATTACAAGAGTACTACAAAATAACTTTTGGAGCTTGAGGAGATTGACCTGTAATGATAGTGCTTCTTGTTATATGAGATGAAATTGTCACTTTGTATGTTTTAATACTTACAGTCAAGTGTTTTGACTTGTTTCAAAGAAAATTTAAACAATGTCACAAATACTTTTAGAATATGTACAATCCAGCTCCTGCTTTTAACTGTTGTAAACATCATCCCAAAACATTAGATAAATGTGGTGACTACATTGTGGAACTTATGCTGTACTGTTGTGAAAAATGTATTGGAAAGAGATTTTTTTTGTAATGACATATATGAGAAACTTAATGTTGTTTTTTCACTACCATTGGAATAGTTTGGATTACATTAGTGAAAAGAAGTCTAGATGATTGGTGTTGAGTTCTACAAATCCTTCCTAATGTCAGGGTAATAATTAAGATTGTTGGAGCCCAATTATTGTTGGTAGAAGGTGAGTGGAAGAGAATACTTGTTTCATGAATAGTGAAACACCTGTAGTGTAATAGAAGCCAGATATTGAAATTAAAACGGGGGGGCTCACTAGTACAGCCACTTGAAGCATCAGGCCATATACCTTGAGATTCTCTACTACTCAAGAGTTCTGTAGGCCACAATTAACCCACAGGAAAGACTGCACGGCTTTCAATGATTAAGTTGTTTGATGACTATCTAATCGATGTATAAATGATGTGGTCCGACAGAAAATGTGTGATAAGAGGTAAAGCTTCCTCGGTAGTGACTTGTCAGAGGAGGTAGGAGAGATGGTACGAGCACAACCGACCTGCGATTAAATGATGTGGTTAGTGATTTGAGTTGTTGACCCCTGTTTGTATCCGAGGTCTTTAGCTAACTGCTTGAATAAAAGTTGTATGTGGACTACCTCATCTCTTTTATGGAGTAACAGTCACACACTATTAGCAGAAATGTGTGGCAGATGTAAAACACAAACATTTGTGACAGCAACTTGTCCGGTATGAGGAGAGGACTGTTGCTGACACAAAGCACTTGTATTTGGGTGACATGGACTCAACAGTGGACAGATCTGACCAGCTCAGATGCTGGTTTCAGTATCACTGCACGAACACTTTTGCAGCACTATGTAGTTCCTCACGGCCAGCAGCGCACGGTTTTTTCTGGTGTCCAACAGCTGATCCTGCTTGTCTTTGGAGAGTTAGGCCCTTTATTAGGATGGTTTTTATGGGCTGGTTCCTGGGCTTCCGTGTGGAGCTGGTGTGGATACCCCGACGTCGATTTTGATAGACTGACTGTCACCCAACTGACGTAACATTCTTTTTTACGACATGCTGTTTATATTCTAGGTATAGCTCAAAATGAACCAAGTTCCTCCAAAGTTAAAAATGATCTAGTGAAATCACATTTGATTTTAGGCCTAGTAATCATCAGGTGCTAGGTATCTGTATTGTTCTGCATGAGTTTCATGCCTAGTATAGTTGCTTCCTGATCTAATTTCCACATTAAGCTGCAGTTGTCCATAACTCCTCCTTAGAGACAGATGTTTGCCATTGATGTCTGAGGTAGTTTCGAGTTAGTTTCTTGTCACCCTGGTTAAACGTATATACCTTCCCACCTTCCTTTTGTATAAGTTTGAGTGGTCCGTGGTGTGGTAAATAGCTTTATAATCACTGATTCCATCCCTACACTGACTGAATCAAGAAGTTTGAGAAAGTATGTTGTAAGCAGGTATAATATTTTTCTCCCTTGTGAATGAGTTTGTGATCCAGCTGTTCAAAATAATATTCAGAATATATGTAGAAAATCACAAGAATCATTTTTGTTTCCTCTATTTCTGAACTTGTGTATATCCCAGTCTATAGCTGGCAGAATCTCATCTGCACTATTACTGATGCGCAATCAGAAAATTTATACATGGTGTTTTCCACACTTCCTAGTGCTTCAATCCTTGATGCTGGTGTGTTATAGAAACATCCGAATACTAAATTTGATTTATGTTTCATGCTTATCTTCTGCTAAATTATCTCGAATTCTGCTACAAGAGAAGTTGCTTCATGTGTGTAATGCACTCCTGCCCCAGTCAAGGGGAATGAAAAATTATTCACCTGATAGTACAGGCTAAGAAATCAGTATTCAAGATCATCACAGAACTGACGGAGCATTTGAAAACCTGAGAACGGCAGTGTGTCCCAGTCATGACACTGCAACTTGTAAGCTATGTTTTCACCTTGTGTTTGTGAGTAGCAGTCGTCACCATTTAAGCTGGCCACAAAGATGAGCGAAGGATGGGCTCTGAATCCCAGTGACAAGTATCTTGGGTGTAAACGTGAACCATTTGCAACCTGCTTCTTCCTTTGCATTTAGCAGCTACCAATAGCGTCTTGTCCATATGCCACAAGAAATCCCCTCAGCAAATGTAGTGAGTCCACACTGATCTCCCTTCCTGACCTGACTGCTATTTCCTTGAGAGTTTCTATCACCCATATCACATTGAGGCCCTTAGTGTCAGCCAGTCTCTTCCTATGTACTCAAGTCCAGACTTTGCAGGAAGATCAGCTCCAGTCCCAGCAGGTAAAGTGGTTCCTGCTGACTCTGGATCTTGTCTGCAGTAGTCAACACCTCAGGCCTCTTGTCAGAAGGAGAAAGTGTTCCCACATTTAGGGTGCCATGTCAGTTACCAGGAGGAAGAACAGCTAGTTGGTGTGCCGTGTAACAGAGAGAGAGAGAGAGAGAGAGAGAGAGAGAGAGAGAGAGAGAGAGAGAGAATTTGAGTCATTTACAGAAAGTGGTGAATCCTCATTTATCTGCTCACAACTAATACAGTCCCTTGGCATTCTTCACTGTCAGATATGAGGACTATGTAGGGTGGTGAAAGAATCTACAGAACCGACACCACATAATGCTTTTAGTACAGTGCTTGCTGTAGGTGAATGTCAAAGCAGCTTATTTTGGAGTTGATGAATATTCTTCCCCTTGGTTTTTCGTATGCGTGCCTCTTTGCATGCAATATTGTTTTATGTACGTAGGGATGATAGTGAATAAATTAGTTGATTTATGAATCTCAATACTTCTTGTCAACAGTGGACCTAGTCTGATAAAGAACCTGACCAAGATTGTTGCTGGTAGCACACTTGTTCATGCGCGCACACACACACAAACACACAGAGACAACGGGGTTTTATTGTGTTGTTAATGTTTGCTACTTTAAAAATATATCCTACTTTTCTCCAAAGAGTTTTTATTGAATTTCTTGTTCTAATACAGACTATATGATTGAATTACCATTTCTGCAGCCACTTACTTATTTTTCATGAAAACGTGCTGGAGTTAAATGGTTGTAAAAGCACAAAAATGTTTGATCACTGATATAGATAAACATCCTTATTCAAATTTTGTATAGAAAACTGCTGCAATTTTGTATTCATTCAATTTTAGGAATATTGTGAAATGTGTGGTTGTGTTCCACTAGGCAAAGTTAAGATGGGGTAATGTTGGTGGGTTGAGGGGAACCATGAGGTAAGTAAGTAAAACTGTTAGTAATATAAAGATAAGTTTTCCCCTAATTTATTCTCAGTCTCTGCAATTTGCAGAGAGTAGGGGTAATGAAGTTGTACAATTTGGTATTTGAGCTAATGTGGCTCAGTCTGACTGTGCTTGTAAGTAATGTGACACTTAGTGTAATATTTTCTTGCAGGAAGAGTCATTAAATGGTGACGGGCACCAACAAGAGAAAAATGATAAAAGGGAAGGAGGACCTGAGACAGGAGGGAAACCTCAGCAGTCTCCCTCAGAAGGTGAACCGCAAGATGCAGGAGGCGGAGGCGGCGGCGGCGGCGGCGGTGGTGATGGTGGTGGTGGAGGAGGAGGAGGAGGAGGAGGAGGAGGAGGAGGACGGGGTTCGACATCAGATGGAGCGGATCAGCCGCCCCCTTCGCGATCCATCCCACCTCCATCCCCTCTTTCAGCCTCCTCTGAACCGCGAAAGCTCGCCCTTCGCACACAGCTTGCCCATCAACTGTCGGCCAACTCCACAAAGCAGTTACGCAAACCTACCCACGTAGTTCGACCAACGCCGCCACCACCCCACGTTGCACCTATTACGAACCCTATATTAGATCCAGCTGCACTTGTACAAGTTTTCAGGTATGTGATAAAAGCTGTTTGTTAATGATAGTATTTTGTTTTTGTTTTTAAAAAGTGTATGACAGTTAAGAACAATATTATGAAAAGGATAGTTTGCTATTCACCATATAGGGGAGACATTGATTCGTAGATAGGCGGAGAATGCTGTACATTTTAACTTTTGGTCAAAAAGCCTTCTTCTGAAGTAGAAAACACACAAACTTTCACACAAGCACAAATCTGATATAACAATTAACAATTTATGAGATATGAAACAGCATTGTGTTTCCTGAAAATGACTAAAACATATGAACTTTAACAACTAGCAGCTACTTCATTTGCAAAAGTGAATAACAGCTTGCAGAAAATAAAACGAAGTCAGCATCGAGGGTCAGTAGATAGATCAAGACAGAGAAATTGGCAGTGGAACACTGTGATGCATGTTATCTTACCCTTGATACTACCTGAAAATATTAAAATGGCTTGCTGCACTGAAATAAACAAATTTTTTTAAAGTTCTGCGTGGTCCAAACTCACTGTTTAAATCTGCCAGTAGCTCTCACATAACTTTCACAAATTTCCCAGTTCCCGGTGTAAAGGTTAAGGCAGTAGAACTATGGTAGGTGCAGTGTGGTGTGCATTTTAGTAATAGCTTCATGAACAACATGTTCTAGTAGTTTGTGACACTTCCTTTCAATCTGAAAACAGCAGTGATGTGAGTCCACGAGAGTCCGCAGCTCGTGGTCGTGCGGTAGCGTTCTCGCTTCCCGCGCCCGGGTTCGATTCCCGGCGGGGTCAAGGATTTTCTCTGCCTCATGATGACTAGGTGTTGTGTGATGTCATTTGGTTAGTTAGGTTTAAGTAGTTCTAAGTTCTAGGGGACTGATGACCTATGTTATCGTATTTACTCGAATCTAAGCCGCACTTTTTTTCCGGTTTTTGTAATCCAAAAAACCGCCTGCGGCTTAGAATCGAGTGCAAAGTAAGCGGAAGTTCTGAAATATGTTGGTAGGTGCCGTCACAACTAACTTCTGCCGTTGAATATATGTAGCGCTACACAGGCATGCTTTGCAGGCACAAAGATAAATACTTGCGCCAAAACTTCTGTGTCAGAAAAAAAAGGTGGAAGACGATCTCTTTACTTCGCCCCGAGTTTCTCGACCACTGCATTTTCATACATTATCCAATGAAGGAAATACAAATTTTGTAGTGTTCATCTTCGAATGTAGCAGCATTTCAATGTACTACGAAAATCCGACTCTCAAGACTGTTTGGGATGTTTGTCAATATGGGAAACTCTACGTTCTGAACTTTTTCCTACCTGTGAGAAGAGGTGGTTGCTAATAGGAACTTATATGAATTGTGAATCACATGCAGTATTCTCTTCACCATAAGAATAATACGAATATAAACATTTTGTCATGTATTCTTTCGTGTTTGCTGCTATCTCATTTAAATCCTGTCTGCCTAATAAACTACGAAACTAGAGTGAGACAAGAGCAAACGCGGAAGAATATACATATCATGTCATGTTTATATTCATATTATTCTTATGCTGAATTGTGATACAGTCAGAAATGAAGCACGGCAATTAACTAGATTTTTAAATCTAAGATGACTCTAATTTCCGTGCAGAATGTAATGTACTAAAAGAGGCGTCTGCAAAGATTTTCAAACGGAGAAAAATTTTCGCTAAACTCTCGTTCAGAACATCTATCATACGCGGTCTATTATTTGGTTCTTGTTGATCATTATCAAAGAAAGCAGTAGTGTAAGTAACAACAAATAGCAGTCTCTTGCCATTGTTTCGCTAATGAGACGATTCCTCTTTTTTTTTTGTTTTAAATTGTAAGCGGAGGTACCGTGCACCAAAGCAAGCCATGCGGCGAGCGGCAACAGGCCGTAAACACTCATTATCAGAAAGTGACAAACAATGCGTGGCACAATACAGTAATGCATTTTCAGCTTAGAGTGACGTAAACACCTATAACAAAGAGCATGGCACTTACCAGATCAAGGAAAAGTAAGCAGACGGAGAGCCTGACGTGTAGCAATGGCTACCTAGTAGAGCTTAACTGCTAAGCTTACGACTCGAACCAAACTACTGTAGATGTGTCGTCATTCATTCGACCTAAATTATGTCTCATATTATAATGGACCAACTTCGTTTTGATTTGGAGGTGCGGCCTAAAACTTTTCTCTCACCTTGAATTTAGAGTCTCAAATTTCAGGTGCGGCTTAGATTCGGGAAATTTTTTTTTCCTTGATTTTGAGTCTCATTTTTCAGGTGCGGCTTAGATTCGAGTAAATACGGTAAGTCACATAGTGCTCAGAGCCATTTGAACCATTTTTTTTTTTTTTTGAGTCCACGATACCCCAAAAGCATTCATGAGCTCTCAGCTGACTCCCACAGCTCAGTATTTTTAGCACCAAGTATTTGCATTCACACTATGAAAGTAAACTTGTCATAGCAGATGATGTAAAAAGAGATAGTTGCTGCATTTCATCCACATCCCTACACTGTAAACCACTGTAGAGTGCATGATGGGTTACTTTCCATTGTACAACATATTAAAGTTTTTGTACCTGTTTCACTTATTAAATGCAGTGCAGTGAAATGTCTGATCATATCTTGCAGTCCCTACTGGAGAATTGTCTAGGTGGCTGTGGTATAATCTGTTCACAAGGAGATGAACGAATTCTGACCAGTGTGCGGAGAGCAGAGGAAGCGTGCTCTGCTCACCGCCTGCTGGCATTTCGGCTGCAGAGGGGTGAGGGACAGTATGGGGGGAACTAGCCATGCTTACTTCAGACAGTGCTGGCACTACATTTGGACTGACACATCAGTTTATGCTCCAAGCAGCATTGATAGTACCATCTTCTGGCCACTGTACCAACTGTCATCTGCTATGTATTGTGTGTCTATGTAAGTAAAAACTGAGACAGGGGTATAAAAAGAGTTTAGAGGCTTCGAGGAATCGAAATTGATATTTTCCTGTTGAATGTTGGTGCTTGTTGCTACTAATTCCATATCAGTTCTCATTGACAGTTCAAAATTCAAAAGAACAAATAGTAAAACTTACATTGCGGCAATACAAAGAATTATTAAAATTTTGAACATTTATTAACATATGTAACAATTAGTTGTAAGCACACACTAGTCACCTAGAATCAGTCTCATTGTATTCCTCATTTCTGCATAATGCATTATCATTGTCACTGTTATCTTTTTGATTGTGCAGTATCAGTAATGATTTTGTCTCTTGGGGAGTTCAACGAATCCGTCACACATCCAGTAGTCTTCTTCCTCTTGGTGGATCTATCTGCAGTACCTTTCCCAGTTGTCAGCAATTACTCACATAAGGGATCCACTGACAGTCTTGAGGGTGTTGTCATTGGGCATTTCCCATGAAATGTTGTACACCTTAAACAACGTTTTCACTTTTGACTGTGCCAACTGTACTGTACTTCCATCACAGCTATATGACAGCAAGTAGACAACCTCGTGGCCTATATCTTCAGACATTTCGGTTGACTACATGACTTTCTAACAGGTCTGTGTTCTTGAATTAAAGAAAATAGAGCCTGCCTCCTCATGTTCTAATTGCAGGCAAGACACCTCTTTTACAGTAATTACAACTTCCTCACTTAGGTATCATACTGTGTCTGTCCACTTGTCTGTTACATTTGGAGTATTATCCATCACAGTGACTGTCTTTGGAGGAAGATTTGGGAGAATCATATTCACAGTGCAGCCACAATTAATTGAATAAAAATAATAAGTAATTTCTATGAAGATGTAAAAAAAAAAAAAAAAAAAATCACATGTGGCTCAGGATTAGTTACACTACCTTGAGCATACCAGCCAACTAACAAACCCTAAGCTAGAGAGGGGGTTCAGAAATCAGTTATTGCAGCTTCAGTCATTAAGTGAATAACAGGAAATTCATTGTTGTTGATTACTCAGAAACAGAGGCCCACAAAAGGTAAATGATTTGAAGATGTAGTATAATACCTGGAACCGTAATTAACTCTGCCACATGTGCGGTTTCAAAAAGTTGCCGCCACTCTGGGGACCTCTCTTTGTAAGGGAAATAGTACCAGGAGCTTTTACAATAAATAAACACAAACAAAATGACAATTTCAAAGTAATTCAGGCAAAGGGGAAGGCAGTTTACAATCACTGTTGGACCGAGATTATCTTTGCAAAAATTCTGAGTTTTCTCACAGGGCTCCTGGGCACATCACTGTTCATCTCATCAGCTCATCAAGAAGTATACTGATTTGTATCACAGCGCAACACTGTACGACAGTCACCTTGTATTGGCTACATATAGAAGGTTTTGGAGTAAACGATTGAGGTTGGCTGTGCTGGACACAAAACATGAAAACATGTGCAGGCTGAAGTTGACTGACTTTTGCCGATCTGAAACAGGGAGCTCTCATTCCTCTCTTTGTGAACAAACTATATATATATTTCTCGATTTCTCACGTAATTCTGTTTCTGGAAGCTTTGTAAGAAGGCCTTCGTGGAATAACTGACATCTGTCTTCAAGCATCCGCCAGTGCAGGCTTATGTCATTTCTGTAACACATTTTCGCACGTCAGACAAGTCTATGGCCATTCATGCTACCCTCGTTTATATACATTCAGTATCCCCTGTTAGTCCTATGTGGTATAGATCCTACACATTTGAACAGTATCCTAGGATGGGGTCCATGAGTGTTCTGCAAGCAATCTCTTCTGTAGACTAATCTTATTTTCACAGTATCCTACCAACGAAGGTAGTCTACATACAGTTGAACCTACATGATCATTCCGTGTCATATTTCCACTAACTGTCAACATTCAGGTCTTTTTATGAGCTGATTTATTTTAGTGGCAGCTCATTGATGTTGTTGTCATAGGATACTACACAGCCGGAAAATAAAAACGCAAAACCCCCAAGGACAAGGTCATTTTATTAACAAGTGATATGACTGGCAGTTCATCATCGTAGGAGTGTATGATAACAAATCCAGATCAAATGAAATGCACATTTCACAATAAAGGCTGCTCAAACATTTGTATCAGTACTCAGTGTAACCCCTCTCTGGTGGCAACACATCCGTGTGTTCTCGCATGTAAATAATCACAGAGGCACCAACAGATTGTCCCAGGCATCTTGCACCTTTTGTTGGAGTTCGGCAATGGTTTTTGTAAGATTTGAAGAATGAGTAAGTTCCCACTTCACCATGTCCATCACTTGTTTATTTAGTGAGAGATATGGTGATCTTGCTGGCCTGGGCAGTTGTTGTACACCATGAAGAGTACGTTGTGTGACAGATGTATGTGGGCGTGTATTGTCCTGCTGAAAAAGCACATCATCTCCCTGTTGAAGAAAGGACAGTAGCATGTGAATAAACATGTGCAATGTAGTGGGCACTGATTGCTTTATCCTACAGAAACACCAAATGTGAGAGCAAGTTGTAACTGATAGTCCCCACTCCATGAAGTCTGTGGTGAGACCTGTGTGTCGTGAGCAGATGCATTCTGGAATAAGCAGCTCACCAGGTCTGCACCACTGTAGTGTATGTTTGTTACTCACATACAGACAGAACTTGCTCTCATCACTGAAGGCAACAGAATGCCTTTCCAGTCTCCAGTCAAATCTTTCATGGCACTGGAGTAGCCATGCTTCGTGTTGTCATGGTGTAAGTGGTGGCCTGGCCAGAGGCTCACGTGATCTTTGTCCTGTGCAAGCAGATGATTCCCAGTGATCCTTGATGACACGTAAAGTGCAATACATGCCCGGATCTCTTCCCTGGATAATGTTCATTTAGCCATTGCTGCGCACGCAATGTATTGATCTTGATGTGGATCTGTTATTATGTAGATATCCAGAAACTGGTCGATAGTTGTGGGAATGTGCCACAGACTACTGCCGAAAACAGCAACACACCACCGATACCTGATACCCAATGCCCAGCATGTGCAGCAATCTGCCATTGTCCATCCAGCTTCCCATGGGCCCACAATGCAACTCCGTTCAATAAGAGTGAGGCATGGTTGTACACTAGAATGAATGTTGCAAACACTGATCACCTCAAAACTTAGCAAAATTACTGCCTGCAGGGTCAAAACAAGAGAGTGCACTGGCAAGCCTCCAGCACGATGTCTACATCTACATCTACATTTATACTCTGCAAGCCACCCAATGGTGTGTGGCAGAGGACACTTTACGTGCCACTGCCCTTACCTCCCTTTCCTGTTCTAGTCGCGTATGGTTCACAGGAAGAACGACTGCCGGAAAGCCTCCGTGCGTGCTCGAATCTCTCTAATTTTATATTCGTGATCTCCTCGGGAGGTATAAGTAGGGGGAAGCAATATATTCGATACCTCATCCAGAAACGCACCCTCTCGAAACCTGGACAGCAAGCTACACCGCAATGCAGAGCGCCTCTCTTGCAGAGTCTGCCACGTGAGTTTGCTAAACATCTCCGTAACGCTGTCATGCTTACCAAATAACCCTGTGACGAAATGCGCCGCTCTTCTTTGGATCTTCTGTGTCTCCTCTGTCAACCCAACCTGGTACGGATCCCACACTGATTAGCAATACTCAAGTATAGGTCGAACGAGTGTTTTGTAAGCCACCTCCTTTGTTGATGGACTACATTTTCTAAGGAGACTCCCAATGAATCTCAATCTTGCACCCGCCCTACCAACAATTAATTTTATATGATCATTCCACTTCAAATCGTTCCGTATGCATACTCCCAGATATTTTACAGAAGTAACTGCTACCAGTGTTTGTTCCGCTATCATATAATCATACAATAAAGGATCCTTCTTTCTATGTATTCGCAATACATTACATTTGTCTATGTTAAGCTCAGTTGTCACTCCCTGTACCAAGAGCCTATCCGCTGCAGATCTTCCTGCATTTCGCTGCAACTAATGCTGTAACTGCAACACGATTGCTAATGACTGTGAGATGTGAATGATTTAACACTATAACCACTTGATATCCACATATTATAACCTGGCGCCACTGAACACATCCGTTGGGGCTGGTGCATTTTTTCCCAGCAGTATATATTTTTATGTTTGTGAAGTGCACAGTTTTACATTTCTGAACATTTAAAGCAAAGGATGGGATTACCACATTACAAAGGCCAACAATGATTAAGAGAGAGAAAGGAACACAAAACATCTTTCATTTTTATTGAAACAGATTTTGTAATGCAGTTTTCTTTCAATAATGTTAAAAAGATAACATTTCTTAAGCAGCAGTCATTTTGATGACACACTATAAATTTTTCTCTGTATTTAAGGTTTCTGTCTGTGGAGGATCTTGGTCGGTGTGCCTCGGTATGTCGAGCGTGGTCCAGAGCATCCATCGACCCTCTGCTGTGGAGGCGTACCGACTTATCGAGGCGGCATCTCTCGGGCGTACTTCTGGCAGGCATCGTACGCCGGCAACCTGAGGCATTGCACCTCGATTGGACCACACCGCCACCAGCAAAACGGCATCTTGCGTGGCTCATTGCGAGACTCCCGCAGCTACGAGAACTGTCACTGCAAGGGTGTTCCTGGGCCGGTGCCTCGGCTCTGCGCTCGTGCACTTGTCCTCCCCTCTCTGTGCTTGATCTCAGGTAAGTCTCAACACAGTTTCTCATCAAATTGTAGGCTGTTCTATAAAATATACTGCTGGCCAAAATTAAAGCAACAAACCGCTATTTCCTCATCCTGTGATTGATTCATGGTAAAATCATACAAACTGTCAACAGATTTTATTACAGTCGTGTTCTGCAGGGAAGATTGCATTCCGATCAATGGACAAACATGCCAGCAATGACGTTAAGGCACTTGTCAAGTGGGGTACTGTTTCCAAGGTACTGTATTTACTCGAATCTAAGCCGCACTTTTCTTCCGGTTTTTGTAATCGAAAAAACCACCTGTGGCTTAGAATAGAGTGCAAAGTAAGTGGAAGTTCTGAAAAATGTTGGTACGTGCCGCCACAACTAACTTCTGCCGTCGAATATATGTAGCGCTACACAGGCATGCTTTGCAGGCACAAAGATAAATACTGGCGCCAAAACCTCTGCGTCAGTAAATAAATAAAAAAAAAAGGTGGAAGATGAGCTCTTTTCTCTGCCCCGAGTTTCGACCACTGCATTTTCATACATTATCCAATGAAGTAAATACTAATTCCGTATTGTTCATCTTCGAATGTAGCAGCATTTCAATGTACTACGAAAATCCAACTGGCAAGGCTGTTTGGGATGTTTGTCAATATGGCCAACTCTACGTTCTGAATTTTTCCCTATCTGTGAGAAGAGATTGTTGCCAATAGGAACTTTTTATGAATTGTTATCACATGCAGTATTCTCTTCATCATAAGGATAATACGAATATAAACATTTTGCCATGTATTCTTTCGTGTTTGCTGCTATCTCATTTAAATCCTGTCTGCCTAATAAACTACGAAACTAGAGTGAGACAACAGTAAACATGGAAGAATATACATATCATGTCATGTTTATATTCGTATTATTCTTATGCGTAATAGTGACACAGTCAGAAATGAAGCACGGCAATTGACTAGATTTTTAAATCTAAGATGACTCTAATTTCTGTGCAGAATGTAATGTACTAAAGAGGCACCCGCAAAGATTTTCAAATGGAGAAAAATTTTCGCTAAACTCTTGTTCAGAACATCTTCTACCATACGCAGTCTATTATTTGGTTCTTGTTGATCATTATCAAAGAAATCAGCAATGTAAGTAACAACAAATAGCAGTCTCTTGCCATTGTTTTGCTAATGAGACGATTCCTCTCTTTTTTCTTATTGTTAGCTGCGGTAACGCACACAAAACAAGTCATGCCGTGAGCAGCGACAGGTTGTGTAAACACTCATTATCAGAATGCGACAAACAATGCATGACACAGTACAGTAATGCATTTTCAGCTTAGAGTGACGTAAACACCTATAACAAAGAGTATGGCACTTATCAGATCAAAGAAAAATAAGCAATCAATTCAAACCAGATGAAGCACGTGAAAAAGGAAGGGTACCCGTATAAATACGGACGGAGCGCCTGACACATGGCAATGGCTACCTGGTAAAGCTTAACTGCTAAGCTTATGACTCGAACCACACTACTGTAGCTGTATCGTCATTCATTCAACCTAAATTGTGTCTCATCTTACAATGGACCAACTTTGTTTCGATTTGGAGATGCGTCCTAAAACTTTTCTTTCACCTTGAATTTCGAGTCTCAAATTTCAGGTGCGGCTTAGATTCGGGAAAAATTTTTTTCCTTGATTTCGAGTTTCATTTTTCAGGTGCGGCTTAGATTTGAGTGCGGCTTAGATTCAAGTAAATACGGTAGTCCCATATCCAAACTAGCTGTGTAAACTGTCACAGACAGTGCAGTATGTCACAGGGAAGACGCCTACCAGACTCTGTGGTGAAGAAGAACGGAAGCAGGACAGTAGCAAACTGATGTGGATTAGGTGACAGTTTATAGAGACTGAAACTGTACCCAGGAGACCAGGACAGGGCTGACCACGTGTGACATCAGAAAGAGTGAACCGTTATTTGGTTGTAAGGGCATGACAGTGCCACCTTAGTACTGCACTGCAACTGGCATCTGACCTTGCAGCATTCCCTGGACATGTTGTAGCGAGGCGAACAGAATTGTTGGAGAGCTGCTGTATCTTTACCACTTGCATGTCGTCACAGAAGGGAACGTCTAGTGTGGAGCCGTCAATATGCCACCTAGAAGGTCGAATGGTGAACCAATGTTTTTTCTCAAATGAGTACCGATTTGGTCTGGAGAGTTATTCTCAACAGATTCACATCTGGAGGCCACATGGAACATGATTTCGGGACCCAAACATTGTGGAAAGAGACTGATATCGAGGAGGATCCCTAGTGCTGTGGGTAGGGATTACATTGACCACTCGAACACTTGCACTGGTGAATCAACAAGATTTAACTGCTGTCGGGTACCATGTGGAGATCTTGGGCTCTCATGCGTGGTTGTTGCAAGATGCTGTGGGCCTGGACTTCGTATTGATGGATGATATTGCTCAGCCTAATAGATCATGTGTGGTTGATGTTTTTTTGGAAACAGAAGATATTGCACACATGGTGTAGCCTGGTCGCATGTCTGGGATGCACAAGGAAGACAGGTTGCATCACATCAGCATCCACCAACCATTCTCCAAGACTTGTGAGCAGCTCTGTAGGAAGAATGGGAATTATTGCTTCAACCTGAGATTGATGACATCATTCACAGCATGTCCCATCATTGTCAGGCCTGTATTGGTGCCAGAGGTGGTCACACTCCACAATGAGCGCATTAAACAGTTGTTCAAATCCGTTAAGTTGGAAAAAAACTAAGAATATTTTTGTCTATCATTATACATGTTGCAGTTGATGATGTTCTGTATTCTTTACATTGTTTCCACTTTAGTATTGTATGTTTATACTGTTTTGTGGGAAAAAAACACAACCTTGCAAAATTTCCGGTTGTTGCTTTAATTTTGGACATCAGTGTAATTGAACTGCTAATTTTTAAAGGGGTTTAAGTCAACCCACACTCATTTGCGGGAAATTGATAAAAACTGTTTAAGTTGTATATTAACTTTATATGGGTATCTTTATTGGCATTGCTTTTTTATATGATTCAAATGTGATTGTCAGACAAGAAATTGAATTTCTAATGTTATATTTTGGTAATGCAATTAATCGTTAAAAGCTGGAAAATGATATTAAAAAAAAAAAAAATTCAAAAAATTCAGACCAAAGTGTCTAACCATATCATTTGAAGGAGCAAGCAATTTAACACTGACTTATAGGTAAAATGTGTTTGAGAAAACTGAGGAAGAAATAGACTGGTGGGCTAGAACAGGATTGCAGGCCTAAACCATGAAACACATCATGATGTTACTTTTTAAACTGATCACTATTAATTAGGCAGATTTTATACTGAACATTTTCTCTGCCACCTTTTGCTGTTACAGTTCATTTCTTTTCATTTTCTTTCATGTGTTCTTGATTACCTTCAGCAGTTAGTTAACTGCATGTTAAAGTAAAATTCTAATAGCATTTAGAGTGGGGAGTGACCAGTCTTTCATAAAGCATATTATCCTTGAACCATTACTTCATCTTATCATTGTACCATCACCTCTGCTTGTATATTTTGCTACCACGTTTCGTTCTGTTCATGCCAAATGCACTTTCCTTGTTTTGATTCACAATATTCTTGAAAACTTAACCCTGTGGTGCATGAATTTCACTGCAGTGGACAACTTATAATGGTCAGTTTTCTGGCATTTTCAGTGAGTCATGAGGCTGAAAATGCATGCAGGACACAACACCAGTAGGGAGTGCCCACTGCAGTGAACTGTGTCCATTTGCAGCCTCAGGACTGATTGAAAATGCCAAAGAAGCGACCATAGCTGTCCTCTGTAGTGGACACTATGCGCTGCAGGATTAAGGAAACTAAAGAAAAGTGCATTGATGTGTGAGTTGGTTTGGAGAGACCATTGTTTCTCTCCTCTTGCCCCTTCCCTCAGATGGGGAGCTTACAAATTGTTCTGTTTCTCGCATGTTGAACACTACTCTGTCTGTTTTTGCTGTCCCCTTCCTGCAAGCCCCCCTTTTAACCTGCTATTGTTCTGCTTCTTTCTGGACTATACTTTAAAATCTTCTTGGGTTATATTTTGTCATTCATTTTCCTAACATTGCCATACCAAAAAAGTTGGTGATTCCTGGTTTTGTCAACTTTGGTGCCCAGAGAATCAAATGATGTTTTGTCAATGTTTTTCATACACTGCAGCCATGAGATATTAGCTTCACGTTACACATGACCCAATTCCATCTTGGATGATGATAACAAAGAGTTGAGATTTCTTGTTGATCCATAAGCCAAGGCAACTCTTTTACACAAATGTCTTCACATTTCCCATCTGTTGTCAGACTAGAGACACTGGTATTATTCATTGTGTCTAATTGCGTATGTCAAAATCTGCTGATTTGCTCCCCTACTGCAACATACTCAGGTTGTGCATATTGATCTTAGTCTCCTTGCTTGAACATCATCTTTAACTTTTATAGCATGAATGAAATATCTTCATCATCATTTGCTATCATCAATTAATCACCAGCAAGCAGTAATCTGAAGTGGTAAGCCTCCCTTCCATCTATTCTCATTCACTTTCTTAATACACTAGAGTAGTAACATTTCAGACAGAACAAAGAAATAATTTATTTTTTCTTCTAATTTATTTTTATTTTTCAGCATAATCTCCCCATAAGCCTATACATCTCTCCCAGTGATGCCTCCATCTTTTTAACCTGTCCAGATAATAGTTACTGTCTTTCTTTGCAAAATAGTTTTTTACAAAGGTGATGGTCTCTTCATTCGATGGACATTTCTGTCATCCAAGCTCAAGTTTTAGCTGAGGGAACAAAAAAACATCACTTTGGGGTAGATGTGGTGAGTAAGGAGGGCGCCCAACCAGTTGAAACTGCAATTCTTTGATTTTCGCAGTGGAAACCACTGAGGTGTGAGATGGCGCAGAGTAAGCAATCGTGGCATCTAATACACGGCCAGCTTTGAATCAATATGTGACAAACTCATTCTTTAGATATGCTCGTAGCCTCTGCTATCTCTCTCACCTTAATTCGATGGTTCTGTAGCACCATTTGGTGAACTCGAGCAATATTGTTGTCAATTATTGCAGTTTTTGGCTGTCCTGAATGTTCATCATCACCCAAGTTGGTACAGCAACGATTAAACTCAGCTGCTCTGAATTTCATTGTGGTAAATGATGGTGCAGAGTCCCCGTACACAGTGTACTGCCTTTGCAAAATACATATGTGATGACTGCTTGATACTTATTTTTTTCCATTTTCACAAAAACACTTGCATCAACTCACTGAAACAACTGTCAAACAACAACTGCATGACCAAAAAGGCTGAAATTTTGGTGAACGCCTTACTATGCACGTGCAAACAAATTCCCGAACTTTTTTTGACAAGTACTGCTATCATCATGTTGAGGTCCGAAACTTTTCAGACTACATAAACATGATAAGCAGCATAGGGGGACAACAACCCCTTTTTAATTATTTAATGTATAAGAAAGTCTCAGAATATTTGTCATTACCAATGAGAAGGAAAGAGCAGAATTCAAAAGAGAAATGGATGAAGTCATGAGAGCAATTGTCATTAAGGAGTAAGCTAGTGCTGAGGAGGAGTGTCAGCTAATAGAAAGAACAATTCAGTAGATGGTGGAAGTCAAGCTGGAATTGGAAAACCGTGAGGTGAAGTGAGTGGTCCAGTGATAACTGTAAGAACACTATTGAGGAGTGAAAAAACACAGGGAAAAAGATGCTCCAGCAACACATGCTTGCCACCAGACAAAATTATGGACAGATGAGAGAGAAAGCAACAATTATTTTCAGAAAGAAAAAAAGAAAATTTGAAAAAAAAAAATAGATTGTAGGACATTGGGGAATGTAGGAGTAAAAATGATAATACAAGAATGTTCAGGGGAATAAATGAGACAAAACGAGGATGGCAGTCACAGACAACGATATGCAGGGATAAAGTTGTTTGGCTATAAAACCAAAATCATAGAAAGATGGGAAGAATATTTTAAAGAACTGTTGAAATCTGGGGAAATCCAGGATTTTGAAGAAGAGGAACTGGTGGAGCAAGCTGGTAGCTAGTGGTGAAGAAGAGGAACCAGTGTTGGAAGAAGTGATTGTAGCTGTTAAGGAGATGAATAACTATTGAGCTGTGGGAGAAGGTAAGATACAAAGTGAAATGTTCAAGTATGGTGGTGCAGAAGTAGTATAAGAAAATAAAAAATCAACAACCTAGAACACAACCATCATTATAGCAATACATAAAAGGGCTATAGAACAAATCACAATAATCATAGAGGAATAGTACTGGTGAATGCTGCCTACAGAGTATTGGCTAGGATATGGCACAAGAAATTATGACCACATGTTGAAGCCACAATTGAGGAGTACCAGTGTGGTTACAAGAAGAAACGGGCAGCAACAGATCAGGTATTCGCCCTTGGATTAATAATGAAAAAAATGTCATGTGTACAATATAATTGTGCAGCAACTGTGTGTGTATTTTAAAGCAGCTTATGACAGTATCAACAGAAATTGTCTTCTCAAGGTGTTATGGAAGCTGGGGATACCACCAAAGCTAATAAGACCCGTAAAAATTACTTGAAGCAACACCAGCTGCAAAGCAAGAGCTAAGGACAAATATTTCAATAA
Organism: Schistocerca nitens; assembly: GCF_023898315.1. Taxonomy (NCBI): domain Eukaryota; kingdom Metazoa; phylum Arthropoda; class Insecta; order Orthoptera; family Acrididae; genus Schistocerca; species Schistocerca nitens. The sequence goes on from NC_064622.1 coordinate 100,164,945, forward strand.
TTTTCCAATCTTTAAAAGACTGACATTATTTAACTTGGGTCTGGAGGCTGTCGTGCAAAAACTGCCAAGCAGAACAGATTACACGATTTTCAACAGGCTCAGAATATGGCATTTGCAGATGACATGCTTGGGAGAACTAAGGAATATTTGCTGGAAAACTATGCAGGTTTGGAATGTGAAGTGGTCGCACTTCACTTGTTCTTAAGTAAGGAAAAACAAAATATATGAAGAACACCAGAAAGTAAACAAGGTGGAGAGGTGTTGAGCAATTTGAAGGGTTTGAAATAGTAAACCAGTTTAAGTATTAGGGAGGAATGGTTACAGAAGATAATATGGCACCAACAGAGATAAAGACAAGAATACCTGCAGATAACACATGCTATTACAGCTTCCTAACTCATTGTGATCCTCCAACATTTCAAGACAGCTGAAGATGACAGTTTACAAAACGATTATAAAACCAGTTGCTACGTATGGGTCCAAAATGTGGACAATAGCACAACAGGTCAAATATGCCTCGGATGCATGGGAACGCAAAGTACTGTGCAAGATATATGGGACAATAGTGCCTGGAGAATTAGGACCACTGCAGAATTGTATGAACTCTATAAAAAAATCCACCAGTCACTGTAGATGTAAAGGCATGAAGAATACAGTGGTTAGAACATATGCAGAGGATGGAAGGACAACGAGTGCCAAAGAAGGTGCTAACTGCAAAGCCAGAGGGAAGCCGCTCATTGGCGAGACCGAGTAAGGTGTATGGAACTGGAGAGGGCTGACAAAGTCAAGAGATGATTGAAGGAGACAGGTGGTTGACAACACCACAGGACCATCATGGCCTGTAATGCCGGAAAAGAAGAAGAATACTTGGGAAAGTCTCAGAATATTTATTCCCATTTCAGTTAGCATTTGGCTGCTACAAACATGTTGTAGACTGCCCTGACATGTCTGATTTGCATAGCATTTTGAAGGATGTGATATTGTAAGCCTTCTCAAAATTAATAAAAGCTAAGTGCTTACCCATACTTCTCTCCATACACTCTTGTCCGTTGTAGATGTAGAAGGTCTAATACTCATTAACTGAAAAAAATGTTTCCTGGACGATAATAAAGTAAGTTATGCAACTGAAACAACCTTCAGAACAACTAATATAACCGAAATTTATAAAATATTGATGATAGAAAGAAGAATAATTAGGACATGCATAAATAAACAGTGTCAAGTAAATGGGAAGTGGAGAATAGCTTCAAATGAAACAGTGTACAAGAAAATAGAAACAATAATGAGCACTATCAGGAAGAAAAATATCTCATTCTTTGGACATCTAATGAGAACACCAGAAAACAGAATTAATAAGGGAATGATAGAAAAATTGTAAATAGTAAGGGCAACATTAAACAGATCACAGAAATTAACGAAGACATACGAGAACTCGAAATTACAGTAGAAGACAAAAAACAAAGCATAAAAAACCAGAATACTGCAAGACACCCGAACCGACTACAAATGAAGATCAATGAAAGGGCTACAGGAAGAGTGATCTCAGATGAAGAAAGAAATAATATATCTGAAAGAATGAAGAAGAAATATTATTGAATAACAGCAACTTGTATAAACCTTTGTATAACTGATGAGTCACCCAATGAACGCCATAAAATAAAAAATAAATAAAGTAAAGTAACTTATTTATTTTTTCAGTCCTATAAATTCATATACAATTTTCTGCTAAATGAAAAATATTGTTATTGTTAATATGTATTTTATTACCAGCTATGCAGTATTTCTCTCTCTCTCTCTCTCTCTCTCTCTCTCTCTCTCTCACACACACACACACAATATTAAAAAACTGAGTAATAGAACACATTGCTGGCGAGTAGTGCTGAATGTAAATAACTGTTTTTGTAATAAAAGTACTGTTTGCATACAGATCTTTGGAATTTCTTTTTCTACTCATCACTATTGCTTCAGTTTACCTGAATATGTCCTGAAAATGATGGAAGACAAATAGTTGAAGTAGTAAAGCAACACCTCACTCTGTGGAAGGGGTGTTAAATGGTCAAAAAATGCATAAGCAAACAGAATACATCGCTAAGCTTCTGGGCAAATTTTCTTTCAGCGCTAACAGAATTTACATATGCACTCATATGCCTACATGGCTACATTGTACCAGCACTGCAGCTAGGCTAGGCTAGGGGGAGTGCTGTATATTTCGGCAGTTAAGAAAACCTACAGATAAGACAAAGTATAAATTTTCGTCAAAGATATGTAGTTTTACAGTATGCCTGTCCTATAAGATGATTTCCAAACTATCGATGGCTTGTAAATTTAGTTCAGAACAGTGATCATCTGGATATACCTTGAGTATTTATGAAAGCATCATATTGTCTATTCAGTTTTGCACACATATCTGCTGCGTACTACTGAACAACTGGTGCAGTTGCAAATATCATAAACCAAAAGCCTCCTTCATCATTGTTATGGTTTTCCTTTTAGAAGAACATGTTGAATAATGAACTCATATGTACAGCTAACAAATTTTGGTTTAATGTGTTGTGTGTTCAGACGGTAAGTGTAATTGGCGTAAAATTTGTGAAGTGTGTGCATAATGCTGAAACCAACAAAAAGAAGGAAATATGAAGCAAGACTCAAATTAAAGGTCATAAATCAGACTAAAGAATCAAACAGCTGTGCTGCTGTAGGGGCTTTCGATATAACACAAAAGATGGTAAGAGATTGACGAAAGAATGAAGATGCTACTAAAAAATGCCAAAGGGAAAGTGTTCTCTTAGGAGGGGAACAGTTTGTTTGCCAGATGCAGAAAATAGTATTGCAGAATGGGTACAAGAACAGAGGCAGAACTGTTACATTGTCACAATAAATATGATTATTTATAGGGCTTATACAATGAAGTGGGCATGAGCCAATCCAGGGAAAGAATTTGAAGCAACAGTAGGTTGGTGCAATCGTTTTATGAACAGAAAAATGTGGAATATGGCAGAAAACAAAAATTTTGCAGAAGTTACCAAAAGATCTTTACATTAAAGTTATGAGTTTTCGTTAGTTTGTTGTTCGTGTGAGGCAAAAATACAAGTTTCCACTCTTCATATTGCAAGTATGGAAGAAACACTGATGAACTTCGATATGATGAACCCTAAAACTGTGGAAACAAAAAGTGTAAAAACTGTTCAAATCATAAGTACAGGTCATCAAAAGACCAAGTTTACAGTAGTATTAATATGTGTGGCAGATGGAACGAAGTTAAAACATATGGTCATTTCCAGGCAGAAAACCATTCCTAAAATAAAATTTTTGCCAGGTATTTTATACATTTTCATAAAAAGGGATGGGTGGACAAGAATGGTGTAAAATTGTGGATGGAAAATGTGTGGCAGAGGCGACCATGTGCTGTACGAAATCAACCAAGTTTGTTGGTGTGGGGTATGTTTTGTGGTCACGTAATGGAGAATGCCAAAATCGCATAGCACGAAGCAATACTAAGATTGCTGTTACACTGGATGGTTTGACTTTGATGCTATGACATTTAGACACCTCTCTGAATAAACCATTCAAAGACGACATGCGTGAACAATGGAACAACTGAATCATGAATGGTGAAAAGTCTTACACGAAAGGTGGAGCTATGCGGGCTGCATCACTTGATGTTTTGTGTGATTTTGTGATCAGATCAAAAGTGTAATTGGAAACTGTGATCAAGTCCTTCAAGAAGTGTGGGATTTCCAGTGCTGTGGCTGGCATAGAGGACAATTTATTAGGATACTGATGATGAAATGGAAATCGAGTCACAAGGTGCAGAATGGGACCCATACGATGAGCTTCTCAACAACGAAAGTGAGGATGTACTTGAGGAACTGCTTTCCTGAGATGATGATTGTGAGGATTTTTGCAGCGTTTTAATTACACTGGTGAGTGATTTATTTGATTTTATAATGGTTTTAAATGTATATAAATTTGAATCTATGATTTATATGTGTCATGTAAGACGACCACGATTTTGGGTGCCTTTTTTTATGCTTCAGCTATTGTCTTACCTGCCAGTATATGTGATATGCTTGCGTTGGGTGGAGTGGGTGCAGCAAGGAAAGAGTCAGGGAGTAAGAGAGAGGGTTGAAAGGAAGGGCGGCTGATGGCTGGGAGGGAGAGACAGGCAGTAAGTGTTTGGGATAGCTCCCTCTGGCAATGTGCAGCTCCTCATCCTTGCACCAAAGTGAGCTCACTGCTGCCACATTCCTAGCATGCGTGGTTGCTACATCTCCCTCCCAATTCTCAGTCACCATTCCTTCTAACCTACTGTGCCTCTCCCTGCCCCCTTTCTCCGCTCGCCCATTCCATCCAAATAAGCACCATCATCCCAGACGAGCTGCAGTTCCAGTACAATGTAGTCGTGCAGGTGCATTTGTGTTCTGTAGTTAGCTCTGAAGAAGGACATCGTCTCAAACCTGAGCAACATTTTCAGCTTTGTTTATGTGCTTTTCGCCAACTCAGTGCTTCAACTACGCACTGAGCTGCTACCTTTACTAGTTTCATCATTTGTATTCCACCAAGGACTTTCCACGATGGTATTAATTCTGGTAGTCAGTAATACTGGTTCCTTTCTCAACAGCTTTGTTTTGGGACTCAATGACGCGTCCTTGCGAGAACTGCTGAGCCCACCACCAGATTCACGACCAGGTCTAGTAGGGTCTCGTTCACGACTGAAAGGCCTGCGTACGCTCCGCTTGGCGGGATGCGACATCTCAGATGTGGCTCTGCGCTACATAACACAGCACTTACCAAAACTTGTGGAGTTAGATATATCACAGGTATGTAACAATTTTTGTGTTAAGCAGGTCAAAATAATGTGTGTAGATTTTTATTTTTATCTTATGCGTTAACTTCTGTTCCATTATTGAACGTTCTTCCCCCATTCCATTATTTTTAAAGAGGGTTAAGATTACTCAGTTTATCTCATTCTTAGGTTTACAGTGGGGGGGGGGGGGAGCAAGAAAAGAGGCAGGGAGTACGAGGGAGTGTTGGAAGAAAGGCCGGCTGATGGTTGGGAGGGAGAGACCGGCAGTAAGTGCATGTCACAGCTCCCTCGGGCTACGTGCAGAGGGAGCTCTGGTGTGCAAAACTTAGGACTAAAGTAATTTTTGCTTGATGTATCATTGTCAAGAAACATAGTTCGATGAAACTTGGACCGTACAAAGAAAGAACTGCTATAGTACAGTACAGTAAAGAAGGTAACCGAAAGGAATGCACAATGAGACGAGCAGAAATGACACTTTCATTCAAAGACAATAACTACACTGAGGTCATTGTGATATAATATGGTCCCTTTGACATTACAAAATGCAGGAGGTGGTTCTTAATGTGGTGTGTGATCACCATGAATGGCAATGCATTTTCTGTAACATCCTACCCTGCCGGCCACAATGTTGGTAAGGAATTCTTGTAGTAGAGCCTTCCACCACTCTACAAGTGCAGTTGACAACTACTGGATGGTAGCTGTTGCGTGTGTATATGCTGCAGTATGTCCTCAACGCATCCCCTCATGTGCTTGTTGGGGTTTAAGTCAGTGGAACAGACAGGCCAGTCCATTTGTTTTTGGGGTTTAAGGTAGACAGGCCAGTCCATTTGGCAGATATCTTTTCATTCCAAGAGCTCATACACTTGCACAGTTCAATGTGATCATGCATTGTCATCCATAAAAATGAAGTCAGTGCCAAATACACCTCTGAAAAGATGCATGTGGGGAAGGAGTACAGTGTCATCATAATGTTGACCAGTGAATGTAGTGTGTTCAAAGATTTGGAGGTCAGTGTGCCCAAGGACCATCAAAACGATCATGTTTGACAGTGTTCCTGGGTGCATTACGTGTTAGCACCTGTCGCCCTGTGAGGATATGTGCATCACTCTCCTGTCACCCTGTGAGGACCATCAAAACGATCATGTTTGACAGTGTTCCTGGGTGCATTACGTGTTAGCACCTGTCGCCCTGTGAGGATATGTGCATCACTCTCCTGTCACCCTGTGAGGATATGTGCAGCAGTCTTTCACTGAGGAATGTCATTCTGAGTTTCCTAAGTTAAATTGTAGCAGAAATGACAGATATTGAAATAACTGACTGTGAGATAGAAAATCAACCAAGAGCACTAAACAGAGAAAAGACAACTGGAGCCTGTTCGGTTACCTATCTGATTCTACACTGACTTCAAACTGTAGTAGAATTTTGGAAAATGTTTTATGCTTGTGTATTATGAAATTCCTGGAGTTTGAAACTCTCCTCTGTAGGTTCAACAGAGAAACGATAAACAACGATTGTGTGAAACCCAGCTCGCTCTATTTGCTCTGGAAACTGAGAAGGCAGTAGAAACTATCACCCATGTTGATGCCATGTTCCTTGGCTTCAGGAAGACGTTCAATACAGTTCTGCACTGTCAACTAATAAACAAAATACCTGCATATATAAAATCAGACCAGCTTTGTGACTGTATTGAAGACTTCCTTGCAAGTTGAACACAGCATGTTGTTCTTAATGGAGAGAGATCTTTAGAAGTAAAAGTAAGTTTGGGTGTGTCCCTAGGAAGTGTTATAGGACTATTACTATCCACAATATACATAAACGACATTGTGGATAATGTCAGAAGCTCCAGGAGATTGTTCGCAAATAATAATACTGTTGTATATAGAGAATTTGGAAGACTTATTATTGTGTGATTTTGTAATTGCTGAACAGTGGCTGGAAGCCACATCCATTACATATCTGGGTGTATGTGTTCAGAGCGAATACAAGTGAAACGATCACTTCAAAGTAACTGTAGGAAAGGCAGATGCCAGACTGAGATTCAGTCGAAGAATCCTCAAGAAGCATAATCCACCTATGAAGGTAGTGTACAAAACCATAATTTGACTGATAATTGAATATTGCTTGTCATTCAGGAACCCTCACCTCATGGGAGTGATAGATGAAATAAAGAAGATCCAAAGAAGTGCAGCAAGTTCCATCATGGTTCTGTAACAATAGTTAATTATCTTTACTTAAGAATGTTATACCGTTCTGTAATAAACTGGCAAGCTCGCAGCTTGCCTACTGATTCACATTACATGCATTCCTATAAAAAAACTTCATCTTACACACATATTATTATTATTATTATTATTATTATTATTATTATTATTATTATTATTATTATTAACCCCATTATATGCAGATTCATTATACACATTTTCGCATATATGTGATTTTAGTTGTCATATTCAGTAGAATCAAAGTTGGAAGTTTTGGATCACTAGATATGCAGTGATGTTCTGCTATGAGAACTATTTGTGACAATCCAGAATCAATTCGAAAAGCTCTTCAGTCTTCAGCTAACATGACTGTGACTAGAGAGACCAGATCTTGCTGGGAGGTGATGGAAAGAATGGAAAATATGGTACGTTAATGAAATGGCCATCACAACCAACAGCACATTCCTCTCCTTGGAGCTACTGTTCAAGACCTTGTATGCAGATTTAACTAAAGAAGAGGACGATCCAGCATGTTTCTCGGTTGTTGGTTTGATCCTTTAAAGCATTGTTTTACCTTTCATAATGTAAAATAATAGGAGAGGCAGCTGCGACAGATGAAATTGGAGCTGAGGAATATGTTTAAAGAAATTGGGACAGAAAGAGACTATACTGTGAACCAGGTTTTCAAAACAAATGCCTGGTCACCTGTTGACTTCCTATTGAAGAAAAAACAGCGACAGTATTTCAGGCTGCTAGTGACCATTGCACCCATCTTTTCGGAGGAAATGTCTCGGGATTGCAAATTAAAACCCCTTATGATCTAGTAATCTCAATACTCTAGGACACTAAAGGATTGTGACAAGAGTAGGTTATGAGTTCATTGAGATGAAATGAAAAAGATTGGACACTATTTTCAGTGACTATTTTTAATGAACTGAATAGACAACTGAAGGCTTTCTCTCAGAAAGAAAAAAATCTGTTTCAGAATTATTATCCTTCATAATTTTCTCAACCACCAACTTTCCAGTATGGATTCAAATAAAAATACTCGAGTTCTGTTTCCACCACAAAACACTACATCTGTCCTACAGCCCATGAACCAGGGAGTTATTTCTACATTTAAGGAATAGTATCTGCATGGAAGTTTGTCCAATCACATAGAAGAGTGTGATTTGAGTGACGAGCTTACCATTATGATTTTCTGGCGATAGGTTAATGTTCAGAGGCTACAGCTGCTATTAGAGATGTGTGGGCTGATATCACTCCAAAATGTGTTAATGATGTATGGAGGAAACTGTGTCCTGATACCATACCAGTGCTAGAAGATGAGGGGCTCACTGACATCACTGCTGCAGCTGAGAGATTGCGGTTGTGGCACAACAGATTCAATTCACTGATGTTGATAAAGAGAATGTGTGTGACTTCCTGAATTCCCATTGTGAGAATCTGAGTAACAAAGGTTTGATAATCTCCCCTGAGAATGGCAATAAATAAGAAACAGAGGATGAGGTAGTTCAGCCGGTTAGAAAGCTGACAATGAAGAAAATGGCTGAGTCCTTCAGGATGATTGATGCGGCAGGGAAAAGTTTTGAGGAATGTGATCCTGAAAAAGTAAGGAGTGCTATAGTGAAAAGAGAAGTTGAACAGTCCCTTAAATGTTACAAAGAGCTGTACAATCGACTGGCAACGAAAACTTACACATCTAACAATTGAAGATTTGTTTGCAAAACAGTGAGCCACTTGAAAAGAATATAAAGTACTAAGCAAGAACATGCCAGAATGAAATTTTCACTTTGCAACAGAGTGTGTGCTGATGTGAAACTTTCTGGCAGATTAAAACTGTGTGCCGGACCGAGACTCGAACTCGGGACCATTGCCTTTCGCGGTCAAGTACTCTACCACCTGAGCCACCCAAGCAGGACTCATGCCCTGTCCTCACAGCTTCACTTCTGCCAGTACCTCGTCTCCTACCTTCCAAACTTCACAGAAGCTCTCCTGCGAACCTTGCAGAACTAGCACTTATGGAAGAAAGGATATGCAGAGACATGGCTGAGACTCGAACTTGGGACCTTTGCCTTTTGTGGGCATCCTTTCTTGCAGGAGTGCTAGTTCTGCAAGGTTTGCAGAAGAGCTTCTGTGAAGTTTGGAAGGTAGGAGTCGAGCTGCTGGCAGAAGTGAAGCTGTGAGAATGGGGTCTGAGTCGTGTTTGGGTAGCTCAGTGGTAGAGTACTTGCCTGCGAAAGACAAATGTACCGAGTTCGTGTCTCGGTCTGGCACACAGTTTTAATCTGCCATGAAGTTTCAAGAACATTCCAGCTACAAAGGATTTGCATGTAAGGAAATTTATCATGGAAAATAAACTGATTATAGCACCATCAAATTCTTGTAGTGTAGATGATCCAGAGGCTGTTTAGGATGTAGACATAGTGAAAATTATTTTAGAATATTATAGTGCATTTCAGTGATAAATTTTTACTTAGTGCATAAATTCTGCATTAAAATGTGTTTCAGAAAGATGATGGTTATTTTATGTAAAAATGCTAAGAAACTCAGCAGTTTTAAACTTAATGTGTGAGTAAATGTGACCCTAAACCCATATTTTTCCGTTAAATGACTCTCGATACACACAGTGTTTCCGCAGAATGTAATTATCACATATAACGAGATTTACATGTAGCAACTTTACATGAAGATTTTTAATGATAGTCTTTCCATTGTTATCAAAAGCAGTAAGCTAACGTATATGTAATAACTCACTAGCCAAAGATACTAAAGCCAGGATAAGGTCAATTTATTAAGATATTCCTCGGATATCACATTTGGGAGGACGATGTTTCAAACCTGCATCTGTCCATCCAGATTTAGATTTTCCGTGATCTCTGTGAATTGCTCCAGACAAGTGCTGGGGTGCTTTCTTTGAAAGGCCACAACAAATTTTCTTCCGCAGCCTTGACACAATCCGAGCTTGTGCTGCTCCATCTCCAATAACCTTGATGTCGACAGGATGGTAAACCCAATCTTCCTTCCTTCCTCTGATATCATAAGATACATGTTGATACATTGCAGTTTTTTGTATGTGTAAAATATTTTGTTTCTTTCTTTCTTTCTTCCTTCCTTTTTTTCTGGAATAACGTCTTAATTAAAATATGACTGTGAATTATTACCTCATTTAGTTAAAACCTTTCTTGCAGGTATTGGATTTTATGAATGTGAGAAATATTATTTCTTTTCACTCCTTTCTTTCTAAAGTGTTTTTCTTTTCTTTCACCAAAACTGTATTTTTATTGTTATATGATCAAGCCAAACTACTCAGTAAAAAGATCAGAACTTTCTACTTTTATACTTTAGGCAGACTGAAATTTTATTTTTTCGTTTAAATCAGTAGTACACTCCCTGCAATTCAGTTCCAGTGTATCCCCATTCCTAATTTGGCCTTGTATATAAAAAAAGTATTAGTGCCACCACCATTGCAAATTAATAAAGATGCAACAATTCTCAAACATTTCAGGCATTGGCTTCTAACTAAATTATTTATCCCAATTGTAAGTTATAATAAAATGTAAAAACTTCATCCAGCTGTGGAGCAACTGACTATAATAATAGTAATTAATTACATTGGCCCAGTGGTATGGTGCATGAGAAATAATGCTGTACTTGTGTTTGAATGGTTTCTTAAGACCACATATAAACGTGGAAAATTCAGCTTATTAATATTTTTTGTTGGGTGATAAATTTATCCATAAGCAACTCAAACTGTCTGGTGACTGGAAAGTAGCCCCTGCTACAGTCAAACATTTGCCTGAGCCTGTCAGCATCACCCACAGAAACTTATGAAAATCCTTCCCACATTAATTAGCAGACATCTTTCTCAGTAGATGTGGCTCTGCCAAGGCAGAACTATTCACACCATTAATCAAATGGGGGGGCCTTCCAACCAAAATCTCTGTTGTGTACACCACTACAAATTCAAATTTGAGTTGCTGTGAATGAAATGATTCATCTTTGGCCACTAAAGGTTTTCCTTACCTAAATGTCCCTTCCTTGGAGAAGATTCTTAAACGTCCACAATAGTTCAATTCTTTCTGTTTTCCACAATGTAAATTAACTGAATATACCAATTGTCAGAACAGTGTAAAATTTAGTCTTGTATATTCCCTCGAACGAGCTGATCACTTCTCTATTATGACTTAGTCTAAGGTCGACTCACCCATCTGGTACTCAAAAATCTGATCTGCTTGTGCAAATATGAGAGTTCAACTGTCCAATGATGGAGAAGTAGAACATTTTGTTGAAAAACTCTTACAAATTAGTGAAGACCATCCAGTTGATTGTATGACTGGACAGATTCAACTTACAAATGATTTATGAAATATTGTCAACAGCCCAAATGAATTAATAGATCAAGTTTTTCCAAACATGATCCAAAATTACTCAAGTTGGCTATTTGAAAGAGCCATTTTAGCTGCAAGAAATAAAGTAGTTGTCAACATTAATTTAAAAATTCCCTACAAGGAATGGTCATGAACAGTTAAACAATGAAACTGAAGCAAAAATAATATCAGGAGAAGATAAAGAACAAAAAATAGCATATATTCCAAGGATTTCACTCATATCTACCAAACGGCTGTTTCAATTCAAAAGACGTCCATTTCCAGTAAGATTTGTATTCAGTGTCACTATAAATAAGGCACAAAGACAAAACATTTAGATGTTATGATATTAATTTGAAAGAATTGTGCTTTTCTCACAGTTATTTAGTTTTATGTAGCTTGCTATAGGGATGGAAACCCAAAGGATTTGTGTATCTACTCACCAAACAGAGGTGAGAAATGCTGTTTGTATGCATGTATTGTGGCAGAATAAGTTAACTAATTATGAAGTATAGTGAATACAAAGCAAAGTTTTCTTTCACTAAATTAGGTACAGCTGTATTATTGAGAATGTAATGATTGAGTAAAGCTTTACAATCTCTGAATATCAGTGTATGTAAGAGTACAGGAGAGTATTTTTGAACATTAAAGAGTATTTTATAGCATATCATTCTAACATTTTTATAATTTTTTGAATGTTTGTCATTAATATTTTCTTTAATGTCTTTTTCAACTTGTACGTAAGTAGATGAGCAGTAGGTCATTGCACGGTAGCATGTATATTGGAAACAGGTCTGTTTTATGACAAATGTAACTTTTTCCTTGAAAAGCACCAATGTAATAAAATAATATTAAGCTGCCGATAGACGATAAATGCCATCTATTTAATAGAACTGAGGCAGCAACAGCTTTTTTTCTCAGAGTGGCAGCATTTCTTTTAAGTTACTTTTTTACTTTTCATTTGAGTTCAGAAATAATATTACACAGTCTAGTGATATTTATTGTTAGTAGAGTGTACAGATTTGTTGCTTCTCATTTGCTAGTGTATGCCATGACTCATCCTATATTCCTGAAGGTTCTCGTCATTGATGGAACAAGTGAAATAAGTTGTGGAATTAGAAATGTTGAAGTATGGATGAGAGTGTAGGAATGACATAAGCATTGATGAAGGTGCAAAGGTTAGCAGAGTAATGGAAAGCAAGCTTAGGTAGTTCAAAAAAATATCTTGGAGTTATGTGATCTTATTTCAGGACTCGGCGGCTGTTTCTGACTTCTTTAGAAGTGGGAACTTTCTGCTGGTAATGGCAAAGAGGATAGTACCTATGAGTGTGCTGTTTTAGGACAAGTCAGTGGCTTAGTTGCAGGAGAGGAAAGCTGGAGAGAATTCATTGGTGTAACTACCGAAAAATTTGATGTTGGGGGAGATCTATTTACTAAAAATATCTAGATTTAAAGGAAGAAGAATTTGACGTGGAAGAGATGACAGCTGACAAACTGGAGATGGTGTTGCTTACTGGTTGGTTTAATGTAAACAGAATTCTGGATATGAACCTGACAAGGTGGAAGACGGCTTCTAGGAAGGTGGGTTTGTAGCTGGAGAAGGACCAGGTAAATCTCTTTTGTGAAAAGGACTTGTGCTGTTGAAAGCATTGGGACTGTATTACTTCGTGTTTTACAGCACTGTACCAATGTGACTTTGGAGCTTAACGGAAGACGTGTGATTACCACAGGTCTTCGTGCTAGGTGAACTCCCCTTGTGAAAAATTCATATGACCTTCCTCAGGTATGAAAAAAGAACAGTTAATTGCAGTACTAAGAATTTTTTGACCGATGATCAGTCATAAGAAAGAATACATGAGCCAATGGGAAGTAAAATGCAGGTGAGAAACTGTCATGGACACCAGAAAAAGAGATAAACACTCAGAAATTATTTTGTAGGATCCTAGGCAATCACTCTGACAATTGATTGCAGTTTTGAATAAGAATGAGACAACTGTGTGTAGGATTTGAGGGGGAAATCCTGAGATATACATCGTACAGTATGACAAATGTCTTCAGAACTTGCCAAAATGAAAAGCATTGCATATTGCAGTTTGTTACTGTATTCCATGAAAAGTGTGGCAGTTGTCTTTCTTTATCTTTTTATATGATTATGAATCAATAGCTCATGATCTGAGGATATTCCTGTTGTGACTTGCACCAAGTTTCAGCTAATGCACAATGCTTGATTTTATTTCAAGTAATGGCCCCTTTCTGGTACATGCACAATATAACATGGCTTTTTTGCAGGGGATGCTGGTAACACAAGCACATAATCATTGCTTGGTTTATGTGGTGCTGTAGGACGGCCAGATGTGCAGGGGAAACAGCTCCACCTCTTTCATGCAGGGCAGGCAGCACACTGGAATCAGTATTGCAATTACAGTGCCAACTTATATTGTACATACAATACTTTTATTCTAAAAATGGCAAAATTTCCACAAAACAGTTTAATTATCATTTGTGTTAAATCCCTGGTGCAAAAAGGTAGAAGGAGGTTCTACACATTTTTCCACAGGATGATACTTCTGCACATGCAGATCCTTTGGTGCAAGATGGAACTATGATGATGCCAGCATAGTTAGTTGGAAGAGTTTACCACCACCCTGACGCCACACTGTCCTGACCTAAACACAGTATGTCTGTCTGGAATGTTGTTGAGAGGGCTGATCACAGGACATCGTCTCATCATGACATACTCCAAAGCAACTGTTACACTATTATTCCAAGAAATGGAGAGGAAACAAATCTAATGGACACACTTTTAATTCAGATCTAGAGTGGAGGCTGCAATCAATATGGTTACATCAAATTTAGATTTTTGGAGGATTCTTTTAATAAACAATATAACTGCAATTTTTTGTAAATTTTTCTTGTGCTTGAAGAAACAGCTTTGAAAGTAGAAAATTATTTTTCTTCTAATATTGCTATCACACCAGTATTGAATAAGGTACCTTGTATTTACAACCAACTGTAATTGTGTTGCAGTGCGTTCGTGTGACGGATGCAGGAGTGGCGCAGTTGGCTGCGCCCCCTGCGGCCACAACTTCCACGTTAGCATCTTTGGATCTCTCATCCTGTCGGCTGCTGACTGATTCCAGTCTCGACCATTTGGCACGTTGCGATGCTCTGGTTCGACTAGACCTCCGCCACACACCAAACGTCACTGCTGCCGCTCTCGCGAAGTTCGCCGTACGGTCACCACACGGCCTACATGTTACTGATACCAAACTGATAGTTAAAAAGCGCACCCAGTCGCCTGAAAACACGTCCACCACCTGATGTGCTGAATATGCTGTAGTGTGGAAACGTAATGTACTTTGCACCAGATGCCACTAGGCGACACAATTTCTTATTGTGATATTTGTTAGTACATGTAGTGTGCATTCAGTTTGCCAGCACTAAGAAAGATCGTGACAACATGGCGGCTAATGTTTCGGTAGCTGTTATTGCAATGAAGATTGCACCGGAGTGGTCAATTACTGTCAATCTGAAAAGGACAGTATACGGAGAAAATGATGTGTAATATTGTTTGTGAGATTTGGGTGCTTGCAGTCAACATCTTTAGCATGTACTCTTCTTCTAGTCCTGCAGACCATTGTGTAGCATGCAAGTGCATCAAACAGTAATATGCATTATCACAAAATAGCTTGACTGATATTATTTGTGAGAGCAGGTCATAAACAGTTCCTGAAAATTGACCAACTTTTAAGGTGGTCAGCAGATTACATCAGTGCTGATGTACACTGTTTTCTTCGCTGTGATTCGTGCTTGTATATGAATAACAATAACGGAAAATCCTGGCTGGAGAAATATGTAAAATAAAAGAAAGGCAATCGCTTACCTATAGAGGACTTGGCATGTGGTTGCCTTGCCCTTAACTGACATATTTTTGCACATGAATGAGAGGTACAGCAGGTATGATACATCAAAGGATGATCAAATTCTAAAAGATGGCAGGTTCAGAAGTTTGATTTTTCTAGCTTTTTGTACTAGCAGATTGCTGCCTTCCTGTTTTATTTTTACTGAATTTTACAGCCATTGTATCATGTAAAAATCTTGAAGGGTGTCAATTTTTCCCATGTGTTGAAACTGTGGTTTGGAAACTCTTTATTTCTAATACTTGCCTTGGTTACTGTTGCTACAATATTTAATTCATCACAAGGAAACTTTGAGCATTTTGAATCACCATTTCCTGCTTCTTTCAACTTCATAAGTCTTTTCACACCAAGTAAATGAAGACCAGGTTTAACAATATGTAAACTGTGAAATTATTATATTTTGAAGATTAACTGGAAGAAAGAATAATGGCTTGTATTGGCATCAGAAATTGTAGTACACACAATAGTGACCTGTGATGATGCTGATTTCTCTTATGGATCCTTGTTAGCTTTGTTTAGTTAGTGAAATTGTGTTTTTGCTTGGGATCTTCACTAGCCACATTCCTGACATACATAAAAGCTGATGAGCTGTGTTACGTTAGGAAGAACCTAAAGTTCCTCTCCATCCTGTACTTGATACGAGAGCTGCATGCCAATTTTTGTGCAATACTTAAGCATGTGATAAATTTGTGATGATCATCACAAAATGTTGGATCTTGAATGAAGAGAAACACACTATACATTAAATAATTTCCATATAATCCAGTCTCATCAGAAGAGCTAATATTCTTATATAATTTCTTAGAATTTACTTTCCATCCTCTCTCTCTCTCTCTCTCTCTCTCTCTCCCCCCCCCCCTCCCTCCCTCCCTCCCTCTCCCCCTCCTTTTTCCTCCTCCTTTCATTCTTTCAGACAACCATATTCACTTTCGAGATTTTTTATGCCTTAAGTGGCCCCCTGTTTGTATATTTCTGTATTAAATGATATCTATAAAATGTTGGAATTATAAAAAGAGAATATGTTTCATCAGATCTCTGTATAGTTTTATTTTATTCATCGTGTGAAGTTCTTCTTTTAATTCTGTATGGCTTTGATCCCTGGCACATAGTACCCCGTGAAAATAGGATACCATTTATTTCATCTTGTTTATGAGTGGCTGTTTAAGTACTTTGTAAAGAACAGTAAGCTTTTTATAGTATTCAGATATTTTATTTATGTTGTAATGCTGACAATAATTAGACCCTAAGCGGTATGCCTTTCATTCATTATGATTGTAGGTCTAAAATAAAATACGAGTTTTGTTCTTTACTTGTTACTAACTATTTCATAAAGAGGTACCTTACAGGCTCATGAGAAGTATTTAAGTACTTCCATCAACTAATGCCAGTGTTATCAGCTAAACATGGGTGATTTTAAATACTTACGTCGGAGACAATTGTATTGCTAATTTATTGCAGGGATAAAATGCACTAATGATGAAGGAGTTGATAATTTCTGCAGCATTTATAGATATTTGAGCAGGGAAACACGACACCAGTTTTCGTACAGAGTTTTGAAGATAATACTTTTGATAACATTTCTGGAAGGTAATTTATAGTTTTCATCAAAATCGTCACTTAGGGTGTCTTGTACAATAGTACGAAGAAACAATCAAAATAATAATTATAATATTTGAGAGTGTAGTAATTTTATACCAGTTGTACTTTATCAAAAAATTGGTGCAATAATGCCAATATAATTTATTTATGTATCCTCTTAAACTACAATGTAAAACCAGAAGAGAAGAAATAAACTCACTGTGTGTGTGTGTGTGTGTGTGTGTGTGTGTGTGTGTGTGTGTGTGAGAGAGAGAGAGAGAGGGGGGGGGGGGGGGAGAGGGGAGAGGATAACAACCAAACAACAGAAAAAGATGCGAAGAGAAATCTACGTACACAGTTTAAATTTTACTAGTTATGTAACTACTGTTTGAGCAGACAGTTTTTTAAAAACATATATTTTATGTTCTTGTCCATTTATTTAGAATCTGAGAGCCTAATACTGATTGCCAATGTGTGAATAATCCCTATATTTAGATGCATATATTTGAATTCGTTTATAAGTATGTTAATTGAAACTGTATAAATGTAAATAGAAGAAACACACACACACTATTTGTGTGGAGAGGCTAAAGAAACTCTTATTTAGTAAGGTAATTGAGTGGCAGGAGTAGAGATGGTAAATAAAATGAAATATGAAGAGTACAGTGCAACATGTATAATGTGGGCAAAGTTATAAAGTATCTTATGTGTATGTGAATGACATTTTTGGCATTAAGGACAGCTTCTGTTGTGTGTTATATTTATTGTAAAATTATGTTTTCATGATATTTTTTTAAAAAATTATCCAAAGTTCATAGTGAATTGTATGCAGTGTAGTGATATTAAACAGACAGTCTGTATCAAAAACTTCCAGTTGTTTTCATCTTGACAGCTGACAGAAAGTCATGGTATTTTGGTTGTGGGTTGCACCCTGGTGCTTATGTCCGTTCTGAGTTTTAATGCTCTTTCATAAACATTCAAAATGTTATTTCTGAATTTTTTTCTGGTGTTATTGATTGACGTTACGATTTTGGGCATCCAGCCATGTTGACAATTCTGTTTCTGTTCATTAAAATGGAATCGTCAATTTGGCTCCAAAACATAAAATTTAATATTCAAAATATCTTTCATCATACAGTTTCTGTTTAAAAGATTATTATACCACAGACTTCTTTGCACTTTACACTTTAGGAGAAAATGTTGTAAACAAGTCATTTGTCACCAAAAATTCATATGCCACAGGAATTGTATCATATTTTTAGAATTAATTGTGGATCTTGTGCATCCTTCCCTGAGTGGGAAGTCCTACAAGTGAAACATGCCACTCAAAGTGTTTTGACAACAACTGATAAAACACAATATAAAATGTTTTGAACTCAACTGATAAATAAACCAGAAAAATATTGTAATTACGCTGGTCTAAGATAATCTGTTTAGTGGAGTTGCTTTTTCTGCTGACTAAGCCATAAATTACCTTCTGTTTTATTGCTGCAGTTTTTCAGTACAAGGAAAACAAATGAAAAAATTAATAGAGTCACTATCAACCATGTCAGAAAGGATTTTGTCTACTAATCTCCTGTTGTACTCATGCTAGCAGTACACTGGCAGTATGTGATCAAATCGCACAGTGTCATCATGACCATGCTGGGATGCTGTGTCACCCGAAACTGTCTGCATCTCTGGCTAGAATGTGGGGTTACCATTCATTTTCACAGCCCAGCACTGTTTCATGTGGTTGCCTACTGTATAAATTGTGAGAATGATGTTGAACTATTTGTTAACAAAGTACAAAAAAAAGCTCTGTTGAAATGCAATATTGTGGTTCCGTCTCAGAATACAATTGCACTAAGTTGGATGTTAATTACAGTCTAATGAATGTGCTGCAGTAAGTTCGTCATGAAACATTTGACATCTACTGCTGATTAAAGGAATTACATTCTCCAGCTACAAGCACCAATGTTGCTGCATGTTTCATAATGTCATAAACCTACCTTCCAGTAACTTGTCATCTTAGAATTTTCTTATCTCTTGAACACAATAAACAATATCCTTTGGCCATCTAAGCACCTATTTGGCCACTTGTACAAAGGTAAGTCAATTATTATTCGCAATTTAGTTGTATTTTCGTTTATTTTGGTAGTGCTGTCGTTTCACGTTGATGGCACATGCATTGTTTATTTGTTGTTATATCTTTGCAATTTTCAAGCTGCTAGGTTAGTTTCATTATTGCTGTCGTGCTGTTAATCATGGCTTCTCCGCTGTCTATTTGCACCAAAAAAGAGCAATGTTCAGTGATACGTTTTTTTGTGGTCAGAAGGCGTATCAGGGACTGAGATTCATCGAAGACTTTAGGTACAGCACAGGAACAGTGTTTTGCCACAACTCAGTGTCTACAAATAGATTGAAAAATTCTGAAATGGTCGCACAAGTGTTACGCATGATGATGGAGCCGGACGACCATTTACTGCCACAAATGAAGAAACCATCAAGCGTTCACATGAAATGATTCTCTTAGACAGACAATTAACTATTGACAAAGTGGCACATCATCTGCAAATTAGTCACGGTTCTGCCTATGAAATCATCCACAACAGACTTGGGTTTCATAAAGTTTGTACAAGATGGGTCCCAAGACAACTAACACAGTTGCAGAAACAAACGAGCTTGGACATCTGCAAAAAACATTTGGATCGCTATGGTAACGAAGGGGACAACTTCTTAGACAGGATCGTTACTGGTGACGAAACTTGGATCCATCATTATGAACCGGAGAGTACACGGCAGAGCATGGAATGGAAACGTCCAAATATGCCATGCAAGAAAAAGTTCAAGACCCAACCGTCCGCAGGAAAATTGATGCTTACGGTTTTTTGGGAAGCACAAGGTCCAGTACTGGAACATAAAGGGGAAAGGGGCACAACAATGAACAGTGTATGTTACAGTGAGATGCTTACTACCAGGCTAAAGCCTGCAATTCGAAGCAAACACCGAGGATTGCTGCCAAAAGGTGTCTTGTTGCATGACAATGCCGATCTACATATTGCGACTGCTGAAACACTCCAGAAACTCAAATTCGAAGTACTGGATCACCCTCCATATAGTCCCGATTTTACCCCTTCTGACTATCACTTGTTTGGTCCACTCAAACAGGCATTAAGGGGCCATTGATTTGCCTTGGACAAAGCAGTGAAAGAACTGGTGCATTCCTGACTCACAGCTCAACCGAGAAACTTCTTTTATGAGGTCATCAGGAAGCTTGTACAACGATGGACCAAGTGTGTTGAAACGCAAGGAGAATATGTCAAAAAAAGATGTTCTTCGAAGTTTCCTATTTCATTACAATAAAATTTTATAACTATTTTGTGGTTAATAATTGACTTATCCACATACCTTAATTTAATTTCATTAGAGTCGTAATCACATTTTCACTCCTATCTATTCCCTGAGCCATTTATTTGTTCTCTTGTCTCTCCTACTAACTCCCTACATGCATCTCGCTGAGTGACTCTGTTTTTAAATGGCTTCTGCATTTAAAAGTCCATGTCTTACTGCCTTGAGTCAGAGCTGGTAATATGTGTATATTACCAGTTTGTAAATTAACAGATTATTGTAAACTTTCCTTTTCAGACACTTTTTAAGCTTAGTTTTTGATACATTATTTAGTTAACCAAAAGAATTCCAGGCCATTTTTTACTCTTATGTTCTCTCTTTCACTGTCCACACAGTTGTGGTTTTCAGCTGCCTTAAACATAAAAATTAAACTTGTTCAATAATTTCAATGTTATTTTCTACTGTTTTGTTTTCAGTGTGTTGCCTATACATTATGTTAGTCGTACTTTAATTGATTTTCATGACTACTTTTGAACTTGCTGTTTTAAGATACTCCTTCACTGTTGAAGTTTATCCGAACTACAGACAAAAAGTGCATTGTTAGCAGCAAAATGGAGATGATTCAGGTATGTTCTGTTAATATGTACTCCTTCATTTTCCCAGTCCAAGCACCTGAAAAGTTCCTCTACAATTGCTCTTTATCATTTTGGTAATAATCTCCTTTATCTGAACTGGACACACTTGTCAGTAGAGAGTGATCTGTGATCTTTTGTAGAAAATACTCGTATTTTCAGTCTGTCAGTTACTGCTTTATCTCAAAATACGATGTATCCATCCCTTCTCACTCCTGGCCCCTTGCCTCATGGCTCATATTCCTGTAATATGAGGGGGGATCAAATATAAATGATATTTTTGTTCCCGAACATCAACATTTGGTGGGACTGGCCCCACGCTTCTGCTATGCATAGGCGAGACCATTAGAAGTGAGGAGAGCGTGCTGTTAGATATTTCCCGCCGTTTTGTCAGTAACGCTCACAATGTCTGAGCAACAGGTGCACCCCTCCATTGCACAACGCATAATTATCAAAGTTCTTGCTCATGAAGGAGTTACAGTGTCGGAAATTTGCTGCCAAAGATTTACTGCACAGTTTGGTGATAAAACTTTATCAAGGATATGTGTATTTGCCTGGCATAAAAAGTTTAAGGAAGGACACAAATGTGTGGAAAATCAGCAACACATTTGCCGTCCTCGGCAAAATCATTTGTGCGGTTAACGACATTATTGATGACGATCGATGGGCAAGAGTATCAGAAATTGCACAAAAAGTCAGAATCAGTTATGGGAGCTGTCAAGCAATCATCACGAATGTCCTACAGTTCTATAAAGTATGTTCCAGATGGGTTCCTAAACTTTTGACTGAAAATCTGAAGTTGAGACTTTTGGAGGTCTGTCAGAGGCTTACAGCAAGGTTTGTGGAAGAAGGTGATGCATTTTTGAGTCAGATCGTCACCTGCGATGAAACATGGGTTCACCACTACACTCCAGAATGCAAACAAGCCAGTAAGGAGTGGCGCAGGAAAGGGAAGGCAGCACCAGTGAAAGCCAAGACCCGACTGTCAGCTGGCAAGGTTCTTTCAACCATTTCTTTCGATCAGCGAGGTATTTTGATGATCGATTTTTTGCATGAGCAACACACAACCAATGCTGCTTACTACTGCAAACTGTTGAACGAGGCGAGAGTTGCGTATCGCCACAAAAGACGAGACCAATCGATTCGACAGGTCATCCTCCTCCACGACACTACGCGACCCCATACTGCAGCTCTAACAGCTCTAACTGTCTCCAAGGTACAGGAAATGCAATGGACTACACGGGATCATCCTCCTTACAGCCCGGATTTATCGCCCTGCAATTTCCATTTATTCGGAACGCTTAAAGAAGCTCTCTAGGAAGGTGATGATTTGAAAATGATGAGAGTGTGGAAGACTTCTTGCGCAACTGGCTGGTGCTGCCCATACGCTGGGACAAATGCATTTCCAAACCTACGCTTAGGCGGGACAGTTAGAAGTGAGGAGAGCATGCCGTTAAATATTTCCCGCCGTTTCGTCAGTAATGCTCACGATGTCTGAGCAACAGGTGCACCCCTGTGGAAAAATAAATTATAATTGCATTGAGTTTTTCAATAAATGAATCATCATCATTTAAGACTGATTATGCCTTTCAGCGCTCAGTCTGGAGCACAGTCCCCCTTATAAAATTCCTCCATGATCCCCTATTCAGTACTAACATTAGTGCCTCTTCTGATGTTAAACCTATTACTTCAAAATCATTCTTAACTAAATCCAGGTACCTTCTCCTTGGTCTACCCTGACTCCTCCTACCCTCTACTTCTGAACCCACGAGTCTCTTGGGTAACCTTGCTTCTCCCATGTGTGTAACATAATAAATGAATTTAAGTAAAAAATAAAATCCCGTTTATATTTGATCCACCCTCGTAGACCTAGATGCAAGACCTGTCCCATACATCTTGCCACCACCATCTACCCCAGTCCAGTCACAAGCATCATCTATCCCATCAAAGGCAAGGCTACCTGTGAATGTGATTTACAAGTTAAGCTGAAACCACTATGCTATGGTGCCTGTGCTATGTTCTACATGGCCATGACAACCAACAAGCTATCTGTCAGCATGAATGGCCCCCAACAAACTGTGCCTAAGAGACAACTCGACCACCAAGTTGCTGAGCACACTCGTACCTCGTACCAATAAGAGCTTTTCTGAATTATGCAAGTGGGAACTCATCCTGCAATATATTCTGCATTCCCATAACCACCTTGGCCTCAACCTCCGTTAGTCGTTGTCCTTCATCCACCCACCCCCTCTCCTGTTCCCACTCCTCAGCTCTACACAACAGCCTTCCATTCCACGAGTGCATACACAGTGCTTTTACTTCCATCGTCCCCCCCCCCTCCTCCCTCCCCACTGTCCAACCTCCAGACTCCCGACTGCACTTAGCTGCCCTACACCCTCCCCACCTGGTCCCTGTATTCTCCCACAAGCAGCACTGTACCATCACCCACCCATATCCTGCTATCCCTCCACCTCGCCGTCCCAGCCTCCTTATCTACACCACCCAGACTGCTTCTCACATCATCCACTGTTTTTCTCAGTCCAGCCTCAGTAGCCGGAGACATTGGTCACGTGTATGTGAGTTGTGCTTGTGTTTGTTTGTGTGTGGGTGTATGCATGCGTGCGTTGTCTACTCTAGAAGACGACATTCTGGCTGAACGCTCACTTGCTTTGCTGTTGTGCCTGCCTGCACCCTGACACCTCCACTATATGGTGACTAGCAGTCCATCAAATGGTTCAAATGGCTCTGAGCACTATGGGACTTAACATCTATGGTCATCATTCCCCTAGAACTTAGAACTACTTAAACCTAACTAACCTAAGGGCACCACACAACACCCAGTCATCACGAGGCCGAGAAAATCCCTGACCCCGCCGGGAATCGAACACGGGAACCCGGGCGCGGGAAGCAAGAACGCTACCGCACGACCACGAGCTGCGGACAGCAGTTCATCCTTTTCATAATATTCTCATACTAAAACACTGATTGATAGCATGAAATAAGTGTATTTTCCAAAATATTTGTATGTTATTCCCCTTTCAGTTTGTTCTTGGTGGATATAAATAACTTGAGGAGGAAAGGTTACAAATTGGCAAGTAATGGAGGCACCAAGTCGTCAGTAGGCACATGTAAAGCATGGGAACTTAGACAGCTTTTGGACAAATCCTTCTTCAGAGCTACAGAATACACACATACATTATTCTGTACAGCTATACAATTCTTCCACCCCTCCCAAAGTGGTATTCCACCACCCGTCAATCTACACAATATCCAAGTCCGTACTTATGCCTAACCCCTTGCCACATGGATCATACTCCTGTGGAAGACAAAGGCGCAAGACCTGTCTGATACCCCCCACCCCCAGTGCACCCTACTGAAGTCCTGTCACCAACATATCCTATCCAATCAGAGGTAGGGTCACATGTGAAAGCAATCTAGTCATATACCAGATCTGCTGTGCTGCAATTTCTACACAGCATTTTATGTGGGCACATCTACTAAACAACTGGCCACCAAACTGTAACCAACACCCACTGGCAGAGCGCATTGCTGGGCACAATGTGCTCGATTTCAACAGCTGCTTCATAGCGCATACCATATGGACCTCCTCCCCTCCCCCAACACCAGCTTCAGGAATTATATGGATGGGAATTGTCTTTGTAGCTCACATTTCAATCCTGTAATCCATCTGGCTGCAATATCAATTATCCACTACCTTACACTCAACTCCACCCCTGCCCCATTGCACTAACATCACTCAATTGCACTCACACCCTCCTCTCTATAGTCTCCCTCTTCCTATGCCTCCCCCACCTCTTCCCTAAATGCAACTGGAACAAGCTCATCGGTGACACATCCCTACACTGAACACTTCCTGCTTCTCCCACCCAGCTGTAATTTTCAATCTTTTTTTATGTGCCTGTCAGGGATCAGTGTCTCCTCTACTCGGTGAGTTGTTGCCTTTACTCCTCAAACTCTTCATCTTTCAACATTAAATTTATCTCTCTTGGTGAAGCCCAGTGGAAGCTGAATGCACTGATATTTTAATTTTTCTGAATATTCACATGGATTGAATCAGTACCTTGCTTGCCACAAGCTGTTAGTACAGATTTCTCAAAATCTATGAATTTCTGACTCAGAGGTGCAAAAGACGACTGTTGGGAGGGCAAAAGTAGAGGTGGTTCTGTGTCTGGAGGCATCCTCCCAGTTCACTCCTTGGCAGTTTTCCTCAGGATGATGGTGGAAATATGTTACTACAGGTGGGTACAATGAAAGAAGATTCAGTATTGGTTATTTATTCCCATAAGCTACAATCAGTTTCTTGACTTGCTGTTACCATTGGCTGTTGATATCCGTTGAGGATTCACATCATAAGCAGCCCTCAGCCTGCTCAAGGTAGCTTATGCTGCATTCGCCATTCCTG
The DNA here is from genome assembly GCF_023898315.1 of Schistocerca nitens. Lineage (NCBI taxonomy): Eukaryota > Metazoa > Arthropoda > Insecta > Orthoptera > Acrididae > Schistocerca > Schistocerca nitens. Next base: position 100,190,206 of record NC_064622.1, read on the forward strand.
GCCAGCTGCTGTTATTGCAGTTTGCCACCCACGGTGGCTCCGGCGCTGGCCATACTGCAATACCACGGAAGTGAGATAAGGCGATGCCAGTGTCGGACTCGCACATGCCAATTTGAAAGGCACTCCGTCGCCTCGCGCCCACTGCCACCCTCCTCTATCTCTTGAACCATGATGACGGTTGCTGTGTAGCCTTGTATGATGATCTTGGCCTGCTGTTCAGGTAGGCCTTGATCAGTCCGCTGCTGTATCACAAACACTGGTGTCCTGACCCTGAACAATAGGGAAGACCCCCAGGCCCACCCATTTGCCACAATGGTTGGCTGTGGTATTGAACTTAGCAACTGGTGATTATGGCAAGGTAGCCATCTCTCCCAGTAGTAGCTGTCGTTGCTCAGTAGCATGCAGGAAATCTACAACAGACTTCTGCCAGATGTCACATTACTATAATCAAGAAATAGAGTGTGAACTTTATGTATGCCATCAATCCATCTGACTGACTGCCTTATGGACTAAAATGCTGGGGTATTTATGGAGTGAAGTAGTGGCTAATGTTTACCTGACATCACTTGTCATGACTATAAAAGTCTTACTGTTACAAAGATACCAGCAATTCTCACTGTGCTGTGCTTGCTTAATGAGTTTGTTATCATACAGAATTGGTTCATAAAAGCTATTGGTATGCGTTATTGCCTTACCAACAGCATTTCTGTCATTGCATAATGAAGGTGACATGATCCTGCCTAGCTGCTCTGTCCCACTACAGGTCTGCTATCTGGCTCACCAGAAGTGCCGGTGTTGTGTTTTCCCCTGACCCACTCTTGTGTTGACCATAATGTAAGAAGACAGCTTTGGTCTGCCTTGTACAAGGTTGGCATGCAACATACCCTATCCTCTAAAAAATTCGTCCCAAATTTTAGAAAAAACAAAAAAAATCTTAACCTTTACTATAAAAATCTTACAAAATTTTTTACCAGCTTAACCTGTATTACAATTTCAGGTTTTCTTTTTGGTACAAACTATTCCAAGAGAACCTCATCTGTGGTTGTTAACGCTGCTTGCATTATTTTACGTCTTAGGTAAAGATAAATTGCACAAATGACTGCTAGTACTGTGATTACACTAGTGGCTCTTACGCTAATAGTAACTGTGTTCTGCTTTTGTTCATGGTAATATTCCTGAACATGTCTTAACGTTTGATCAAGAGCAATTTGCACATTTTCTGCATTATTTAATGTATCTATGCCCTGTAGTACCAAAGCATGCAGAATGTAATTTAGAAAGGAAATATTCTGAATATGTAAAATGCTGAAGGGTTTCTCTGGCCAACACAATGTTGGTTGTACATTTGCAATTACCGTAGTACCGATGGTGGTTGCTGGTAGATGAAAGTCTACTTTCGCTATATCACATTCTGTTCCGTTGATAAGATTAGATTAGATTAGATTTACTTTCATTAATTTACCACTGAGCTGCAATCCCACTCTTGTAATTCCTGTAAAAGCCTTGTTTTTGTAACAGTTCATGATTACCATTTGTGGCTTGTACACAGAATAAATCCAGTTATTTCCGACACATTGAAAATGTGTTTGTGGCTTTATACCTACCTGATTACTAACTGTTGCATTCATATACCCCAAAAGTAGTTGTACTCCACAGGACCAGTTATATGTTTGAACTACTCGTGCAGGGCAGATAGTAATAATTTTATTAATATGCCTACCAAACTACTTCCGATAGAACTAAGTGCATTTCCCATTTTTCAGATACGAGCAATATTTCATTAACTGAGAATTTAATCCATCTGTCAGTAAGACCAGCTGGTTATGCATGACTCGTATAATGTTCAAATTGTAACTTACAGCTAGTTACTGTGAATTGTACCTTAATACATATACATGCTTTATCAGAGTAATAACAGTATTTTGAAAAGGATAGATTGCTATTCACCATGTACCAGAGATGCTGAGTCACAGAGTGGCACAAGAAAAAGACTGTCAAACAAGTAAGCTTTCGGCCAAAAAGGCCTTCATTGGAATTAGACAACACACACACACTCATGCAAGTGCCAGAGCCTGGCCTTGGCAGCCAGAGACTGTTGTCATGTGTATGTGAGTCGTGTGTGTGTGTGTGTGTGTGTGTGTGTGTGTGTGTGTGTGTGTGTGTGTGTGTGCGTAGTGTTGTGTTGTGTATTGTCTAATTTCAATGAAGGCCTTTCTGGCCGAGAGCTCCCTTGTTTGACAGTTTTTTTTGTTGTGCCTATCTGCAACTCGCCATCTCTTCTGTATGGAGAGTAGCAATCTGTCCGTTTCAAAATATTGTCATTATTCTACCCTGGATTTTCCTTTATCAGAGTAAACTTTTAACTATGGAAACATGATAGTAAAATGCTATGCTGCTCTCATTTGGGGAAGGAACATGCTACAGACCTGCAGGAAATCCTTTTCTGCTTGCAGTAATACTTGCAAAAGTCTTTTTGGGATTAATAGCATAGTCTTAATTGTTTACGCATAGCATGGTGGGCATCTTGAATATATTCCATTTCTATTTTAGCATCACTTAAACTGTTTGCTAATTCTCTCATTAGCCTAGTTATCCTTAATTTGCTCTCTAATGTTTTTGGATGATTCTGTGTTATACCTACATCCTTACTCACGGTAATCATTGTATCCTTAGCATGTTACTGTAATTAATTTGTTATTTCATGCATTGTTTCAGTTATATTTAACAAAAATGGTTCAAATGGCTCTGAGCACTATGGGACTTAACATCTTAGGTCATCAGTCCCCTAGAACTTAGAACTACTTAAACCTAACTAACCTAAAGACATCACACACATCCATGCCCGAGGCAGGATTCGAACCTGCGACCGTAGCAGTCCCGCGGTTCCGGACTGCAGCGCGTAGAACCGCACAGCCACCGTGGCCGGCTATATTTAACAGTCCTTGCTCCATACCCATAATTTGCTTCATATGCTAACCCACTATTTTTTCTGTACGTCTTGTTACTTCATTCACTTAACCTGTTGTAGTATTCAAAGTTGAAATATCATCATTATCTGCTGTCTTGTACACAGTTTTTAGTAATTTACCACCTGCATTCAGCCATCCTCTCTTCCTCCGTACTAGAGAATATGTACCTGTTACTTGCTACAATGACTCTCTCAACTTATAAGAGGAAAACTCAAGTTAATAATATTCACTGTGTTCATCCCCTATCTTATTGCCCTCTTTTGCTTCCTTTAGCACTTCTAAGAACATATCTTGTAGCCTTATCACTTCATACCTTACCTCCCAGAAGTTAAAAGTCAGTCTCAGTGACCATGTTTGATTTGTGCAGACTACATCCAGCTCCTGTGCAAACAAAACCCCTTTCTGCAAAGGCCGGTGACAATTCCATCTACTCCGAAGATGAGCAAGATCACAACATTTGCTAAACTCCTGTTTAGGCTTCGTCCTCACCATCACTTAGAGGAAATAATTTACATACACTTCTCCCCTCCGTAGAGAAGTGTAAATACAACAAAAATACCAATATTCCTCAAGTACACTACATTAGTCAATAAAAACACAGAAAAAATGCTACTATTACCCTTGTATCTCTACATCTCCAACTATGTATTCCGTGGTCCCAACCTATATGGCCTAATCTGTGGTATTTCTTTACTCTTTTGCTTCTTAGTTCTAGTACATGACAGTTGCACTGCTACTTGATGAAAGAAATTTATGTCTCCTTGTAAATGTTTAATTCTACTGAAACGAATTACTGAAGTTCATTGTGGCAATTGTAACTTTACATTTACAGGCAACTTTACCTTGACCACCTGAAACTTCATCAAAAACTTCTGTCTTAACCTTCAGAGTGTAAGGGTTCACAAGTAATACCCATTGGGCTGTCTGATACTGTGGTAAATCCTTCTTACTTAACACCCTATGCTCTTGACATTCTAGCACTTTCATGTCATCCTGTTTTACCTTTTACCAGAATCTTTTTAGTTTTTGCAAATATTTTAACAAGTTCAGCTTCTTTTCCGAACTTTGGCTGAATCACATCAAATCGAGATGGCATTTTATATCCATTACAACTTCATAAGGTGATAACCCTGTTCCTGTATGAGATTTTGAATTATAGGCACTAACTACAAAATTTAAATATACATCCCAGTCTATTCACATAATGGCTTAGCATCTTTGATGTAGTCTTATGAACTCTTTCCATGTGGCCATTTGCCTGTGGTGGGGGAATCGACTCTCACTTTCAATTAAGTGCCACAACTGCTTAATGAGATCAGACATGAAGTTTATCCCTTGATCTGTAATAAACATTTTTGGTACCCAAAATTTAACTATCCAATGATTTAACATAGCATGAGTTACTGTGTTCACTTTCTGATCCACTATTGCTACCATTACTAAATACCTTGAGAAGTGATTGATACTTGTTAATACAAACTTGTCTGATTGAGTCCTGTAAAATGGCCCGAAATATCAGCTCCTACCATTTGAAATGGGTAGCCGGAATCCAGTAGCCTTTGTAATTGTATCCTTTGATACTGTTGAACATCACTGTTTCTTGTTCTCCACCAGAACTTTGCTGCTAATTTTCTATTGTTTTTCTAATACCCCCATAACCTGATGCCACATGAATATGTGCTTGCTGTAATAATTCTGTCCACAATGCAGCGCGAACAACAACACGTGCTCCACACTTGGTTGATCTACACAAATCTCATCTTGTATGACAAACTGTGGCTGTTTGCAATACAGCTGACACACTTTTCTCACTTGCTTCCACTTTCTTCAGATCTTTGAGATCAAACCCAGAGACTTGCAATGACCCAGTCTTCATACTGTGTCAGCATTTGTGTGTTTAAAACCCAGTTTGTGAAATACATCATATTGAAGGTCAATTAGTTTTAAAGCCCATGTTTCTAGATTATTTAAAATTTTTTTTATCACTAGTAGCCATTTTAAAGCTGCATGATCTGTAATCATTATGAACTTGCATCCTTCAGATAACATGTAAAATAAGAAATACTGTGTATTAATCCCAGCATCTCCTTTTCAGTGGTAGAATAATTTTGTTCATCTTTATTAAGCTGACAAGAGTTACGAGGTCTGCTAAAAAAGTACCCGACCTTTGGCCGGGGGGGGGGGGGGGGGGGAGAAACTGGTTTACCTGGAGCATTGGACACCTAATCACCCATCCTCAAAGTAGTTCACTTTTGGCTCCAAACACTTCTCCCAGCTGTGCCTCTATTGTTACAAGCATGCCAAAAAAGCCTCTTTTGGAATGGAGTTTAGCTCTGCTGTCATTGCTGCTACAAGTCCTCTCTTGTCTGAGATTGCGTTCTTTTCAGTGACCACTTGAGTTTTGGGAACAGCCATTAGTTGCAGAGGGCCGTATTAGGAGAGTAAGGAGCCTGTTGAAGTACGTGAATCTGGTTTTTCGTCAAAAAAGGCTCAATCTAGTGCAAGGAATGTGCTGGAGCATTGTCGTGATGGAGGCGCCAATTACTTGTTGACCACATGTCTGGTCTTTTGCACTGCACAGCATCAGGTAGGAGATAGAGGACATTCCTTGGAGCACTCTTTGGTGACTATCTGACCCTGTGCTGCATACTTGATGTGTACCACATTGCAGGAGTCAAAGAAAGCAGTGTACCACATTGCAGGAGTCAAAGAAAGCAGTCATCATCACTCTGACATTGCTCTGCACTTGGCAGGCCTTCTGTGGTCTTGGTGACAAGGAATGCTTCCTCTGTGACAATTGGAATTCGGTTTCCAGGTCATTTCCGTACCTCCAGGACTCGTCAGCAGTGATTATGGCGTTCACAAATTTGGGATCACTGTTTGTGGAATTCAGCATGCCCTGTGAGCCTTCAACACGGAGTTGCTTTTGCTCCACCTTTGGCAGCTTTGGCATGAATTTTGCCGACTCTCCCTTCATGGATAAATCTTCAGTCTCAGTGGAAAGTCACGAAAAATTTCAGTGAGAATTTCTGTGACAGTCGCACAACAGTCCCATATCACCACAATGTTCACTTTGGTAATGGCCTGGTCATTTCGGCACCTTGATGACCGACCAGAGCATGGCTCGCTCTCTACTAATTTGCAGCCGTCTTTAAAATTGTTGTACCACTCCTTAACCCGTGTGATGCTCAAAGCATCACCAAAAGCCATCCGAATCTTCTAAATGGCTGTCGCCCAGTTTCTGGTAAAATTTGATAGAACAGTGCTGCTCCGGTCGTTCTGTCATTGCCCTTGCAATGACAAACAGACGCAAGCACTACACTCTCCCTCACTCAACTACTGCTTGCCAGCAACTGACGCTATCAACAGGGGGGAAAAAGTTCATGCAAGTGTGTTAGATTCAAATCCATCACGTGTTGAGAAAATAAAAGGGTCGGATACTTTTCTACCGTACCTCTTACATACAATTGGTTGTTCTTTCCCATCAATAATATGCCCCAAAACTGGCCCTAAAGTTGTACCATTTGCATCACACAATAATACACTATGTGATCAAAAGTATCCGGACACCAGGCTGAAAATGACTTACAAGTTCGTGGCGCCCTCCATCGGTAATGGTGGAATTCAGTACGGTGTTAGCCCACCCTTAGCCTTGATGACAGCTTCCACTCTCGCAGGCATACGTTCAACCAGGGTGCTGAAATGTTTCTTGGGGAATGGCAGCCCATTCTTCACAGAGTGCTGCACCGAGGAGAGGTATCGATGTTGATCAGTGAGGCCTCGCTGATATGGAGTACCTGGCAGTGGGTGGCAGCACAATGCACCTAATATGAAAGACGTGTGTTTTTGGGGTGTCCGGATACTTTTGATTATGTAGTGTGTGAAACCCTGCAAAATCTGGAAAAATCAAAACTGGATTTGAAGTTAATACATCCTTTAAATTTTGAAATGCCAATTGACAGTCAGGTGTCCAGCTAAACGTAATACCTTTTCGCAGTCTCTTTTCCAACTTGTAAAATACCTTCTCCAATTGCTGAACAATCTCTTCTGGTCTTTTTGCGAATACAGCTATATCATCTAAATAGATCATGCATTTGTTTGGTTTTAAATTGCTAAGGACCCCACCTAATTAAAGGTGAAACAATCCAAAAGGTATCCTACAATATTGGTAGTGACCAGACGACGTGGTCAACACTGTTTTAGGCCGACCCTCAGGGTTACCATTAGAGATCGAGTATGCATCTGTTACTGTTTTTTTTTCCCTTTAAGAATCTATAGTCGCAACAGAACCAATATTTCTTTGTTGCATCTGTTGACTTTTTTGACACAGTTACTATGCTCACTGACCATGGACTACCACATAACTGTTGATCCTCAAATTTCACTGCTAAAGGCTGTAAATGATTAAGTAACTGATACTGCCTTCTAAATGCAGTAGATGATAGCGTGTTGGTATTCTGTGCTGTGTGATTGGCGTAGCGGGTTTGGACAAATCTTTATATTGTATTAACACTGATTCCATTAACAATCTATCTTCACCTTTAAGATGCTTCACTTTTTCTCAAAGTACAGGTATGTCAACTGTTTGTTATGTCCCACCTTGTACCCTATAAACCTCAATATCTTTCTCTTCAACAATCTTTAATGTGGCTATCAGTAATCACATTGGAAGACTAACTTCATCTCCCCAAAAATAACTAAGCACATTGACACCATAACCTGACCCTTAATATCCCTTGCAAGCATTACGATCCTACATACGAAACATTGTTGTCCATTCAACGAGTCATTACTTTAGGATTCTCCCAAACACACTACATCGTGTGGAATGTTAATATCTGCTGGTACCCAGATTAATTTTCCTGTACCCGCTGGCACCGTCTCATGCAAAACAACTTCTAATGTCCTCATACACAGTTTATTCAATGCCACTGTGTAATACAGCTTTTAAAACACAGAGAAAAGGATATCTAAGCCTCTTGTGGCGGAACACAACACTAATGCTGTAGTTAGATAATAAATTCAAACAAATTTTAAAAAAATTACACAAGTTTAAAGAAAGCTATACAAATTTAAAGAACTTTATAGAAATTATATTCGAATTGAATGGAAACAGGACAATAACTCGCATCAACTGTTAGAGCAAATTTCGTAAACAGAGTTGATGGTTGCAGTGACTCTAATTGTTTAAATGAGGACTTACGCCCAGTGCATGTAATACATCTATCGATATCTCAACCTCTTGTGGTGGTAATACGAAACTAATGCTGTAGGTAGATAATAAATTTAAATAAATTTGGACAATTTTATACAAATATAAAGATATTTAAACAAATTTATGGAAATTATATTCGAATTGAAAGAGCAGCCTCTACAGGGGCGACACAATACTAACCCCCTACCCTGCCCGCCCTCAGCAATATTCAAGCACATTTTCAATGAGGATGGTGAACACAGTTGATGGTGCTACTGTATCTAATTGTTTAAATAAAGACTTATGTCCAGTTCCTAGGAAGAGATGACCCAGGTTAGTGGAGGTAGCCCAACTGTCCTTTCTTTCCCACTATTTTCTTAGGTTAGTATAGGTAGTTCAATTGATCTATCTTCCTGCCAAAATTCAAACTTCCCTCGAGTTCGTAGGGTGGGGTGACTTAGGTCAGTGGAGGTAGCACAGTTGACCTATCTTCCCGCCATTTTTGGATAACAGTACTTGCATCATCAGCTGACGTCACATGACATTACTTACTTGCGTCATGGTCTCCATATTGGATAGCGGTGCTTTGGTGTGGCCCAGGAGGAGACAAATGCAAAAGGGTAGGGGGTCTATTAATCATCGGAAGTGCAAACATATGGCAAATGATGGTGCCCATTGGGGAAATGGCAGCAAGTGACAGGAAAACACACCAGGTGCACTGAGTGTGTATACCTGGGAGCCTGATTCAACATGTAGAAGAGGCTATTCCAGCAGCCACTGAGGGAACAGAGTGCAACCAACTGCAGACTGTCGTGCACATTGGAACAAATGATGCCTGTCTTCTGGGCTCCAAGGTCATATTTGGGTCATTCCAGCGACTGGTGGAGAAGGTTGATAAAACCAGCCATATGAATGGAGTTTCAATGAAGCCCACAACTTGCAGCATTCGTCTCAGAACTGATTGTGGCCCTTTGGTTCTGAGCTGAGTGGAAGGACTGAACCAGAGACTTCGAAGATTATATGACAAGCTAGGCTGCAACTTCCTGGACTTGCATCACAGGGTTGAGAACTGTAGGCTCCCCCTAAATCAGGCAGGTATACACTACACATCAGAGGCTGCTGCTCAGGTAGCAGGCTCCGTGTGGAGTGCACACACAGGCTGTTTGGATTAGGCGACTGTCCATCCAAGAAAGAAAGGAGTATCAGTGTAAGATCGAAAGAAATGCCTCCCACAGGTGGGAGTATTAAAATCCTAATGATAAACTGCTAAGCACTTGCAACCAAGTACCAGAGTTTGAAGCGCTCATGAAAAGCAGCGAAGCTCACATAATACTAGGTACATAAAGCTGGTTGAAACCCTAAATTGATAGCAGTGAGATTTTTGGGTAAAATTGATGTGTATATCGAAAGGATAGCAAATGGGAAAAGGAAGTGGTGTATTTCTCACAATAGACAAGAAACTCATATCCACCAAGATAGAAATTGAAGCTGAATGTGAGATTGTTTGGGCAAGACTTAGCATCAAGGGTGAGCGTAAAATGATAATTGGATCCTTCCATTGCCCACCAGATTCGTCTCTTGATGTAACCAAAAACCTCAGTTCATTTGTACATAAGTTCCCCAATCGTACTGCAATCATCGGTGGAGACTTCAATTATCCAACAATTAATTGGGAAAATTACAGTTTTGTTAGTGGTGTACGTGATAAGACTGTACTAAACTTCATTACATGCCGTCTCTGAAAACTAGAAAACTACCTGCAGCAGATACTTAGAAACCCCACCCATGATGGAAATATATTGGATCTAATGGCAACGAGTAGAGCTGACAGAGAGCAATGCGTGATGCTTCAATGACTACCATGGCGGAATACTGTCAAATGGTCTTTCACAGAACCCAAATAAATTCTGGTCGCAGGTAAAGGCTGTTAGTGGCACCAGTTAGAGTCCACTCCCTACAAATGACGCAGGAATTGAAATTGAGGGTAGCAACGCAAAAGCTGAAATGCTTAACTATGTTTTCAAATGTTCCCTTACAAAGGAAAGCCCAGGAGAGCTGCCCCAATTTAATCGTCGAACCACTGAAAAGATGAAATAAGCATGAGTGTCAGTGATGTTGGAAAACAACTAAAATCGATAAAATTGAACAAACCTCCAGGACCCGATGGAGTCCCTGTCAGATTCTATACTGAGTTATATTCTGAGGTCAGACATAATGAGGTATCTTTAAAGGAATGGCCTCCTCAATGCCAAACAGCATGGATTTTGAAAACATCGATCATGTGAAATCTAACTCGCGCATTTCTCACATGACCCGCTGAAAGCTTCGGATCAAGGCAGTCAGGTAGATGCCGTATTTCTTGATTTCCGAAAAGCATATGTTAATGACCTTGCAGGTAATATTAATAGTAAAATCAGGCTCTTTGCACATGATGCAGTTATGTATAAGGTGAAGTACTATCTGAAAGAAACTGCATAAATATTGAACTTTAATTTTCCAGAAATGTAAAATTGTGCATTTCACAAAATGAAAATACGTAGTATTCTATGACTATAATATCAATGAGTGACTGTTGGAATTGGCCAACTCATACAAATACCTGGTTGTTACACTTTGTAGGGATATGAAATGAAATGATCACATAGGTTTAGTCGTAAGTAAGGCAAATGATAGCCTTCGGTTTTTTGGTAGAATACTGGGGAAGTGCAATCAATCTACAAAGGAGATTGCTTACAAATGACTTGTGCGACCGGTTCTAGAATATTGCTCAAGTGTGCGGGACTTATACGAGATAGCATTAATAAGGGGTATTGAACGTATTAAGAGAAGGGCAGCACGAATGGTCACACGCTTGTTTAATCCACGAGAGAGAGTCACAGAGATGCTGAAGGAACTGAACTGGAAGACTCTTGAAGATAGACATCAAATATCCCGAGAAAGTCTATTAACAAAGTTTCAAGACCTGGCTTTAAATGATGACTCTAGGAATATACCACAACCTCCTACGTATCACTCACATAGGGATTGTGAAGGTAAGATTAGAATAATTACTGCACGCACAGAGGCATCCAGTCATTCTTCCCGCGCTCCATACGTGAATGGAACAAGAAGAAAGCCTAATAACTGGTACAATGCCATGCACCTCACGGTAGCTTGAAGAGGGTAGACACGGATGGCGGTTGCCACATAGTCGTGTAACACGAACTTCGTGGCCTGCTGTTCAGGTAGGTCTTGGTCAGTCCACCAAAGTATCAGGAATGCTGGTGTCCTCACCCGGGTCCATCCACCTGTGACAATGGCTGTATGTGGTGTCGAACTCTGCGACTGGTGATTATTCCCATAGTCAGCCATAGTGCCAGTAGTGTCAGTGTCGTCGTAACTGCCGTCTGCTTCACGTCTGCTGTGCAGCGAGCTACCTTAATTTAAGGATTAACTGTATTTTTCTTACTTGTCACTTCTTCTTCCGTGTGTTTTTGCTTTTAGGAAGCTTTAATTGTCGAGTGCTAGTAATAGTGTTCCATAGATTTCGTGTTTGTTTTGAATACAGTCAGAGAGAGTCCCTTTAGTCAACCATAGTGCCAGTAGTGTTAGTGTTTGTTTTCAATACAGTCCACAGACAGGTAGCGCTATTTTCATTGTTTTCTACAAGAAGTGTCTAGCAACTACAGATTAGTCAACTATCAGCCTCCTTTAGTGAATTAGCAGTCTAATTAAAAGTTGATTAACTCTCTACAGTAAATTGATTTCTTAGGATGGATAGGATGTGTGACTGCTGTGTACGGACGCAGGAGGAGCTGGCCACTGTTCGCGAACAGCTGAACGTGTTGATGGCCGCGGTCAGCCGTCTTCAGGCTGCTGCCTCGGAGTGTAGCGGCAGTGGGGAGTCTGGTGCGTCGCATGGTACACCCCAGGTGTTACATGCTTCACCCACTGTCCCTGCTGTCGAGACATCTACGCGGGTACCGGGCGCGGTTGGGCCACCCTCTCCCCAAGGGGAGTGGCGGGTTCAGCGGCGTTCGCGGCGCATGAGGCTGAGGGTCAATGTGGAAGCTGGCCGTGTGGCATCGCCCGCTCTGCCTGTGAGTGGACATGTGGCCGCTCCTTCAGCAAGGTCCGAGCAGGCACACGGGGGGAGGGGTTTATTAGTTATTGGGAGCTCCAACGCTAGGCGGGTGATGGAGCCCCTTAGGGAGATAGCGGAAAGGTCGGGGAAGAAGGCTAGTGTTCACTCTGTCTGCTTGCCGGGGGGTTTCAACCGAGATGTGGAGGAGGCCCTGCCGGCGGCGACAGAGAGCACTGGGTGCACCCGACTGCAAATTGTTGCTCATGTCGGCACCAATGACTCCTGCCGTCTGGGTTCAGAGGTCATCCTCAGTTCGTACAGGCGGTTGGCGGAAATGGTGAAGGCGGAAAGCCTCGCTCGCGGGGTGGAATCTGAGCTAACTATAGTATCGTTCCCAGAACCGATCGCGGTCCTCTGGTTTGGAGCCGAGTAGAAGGCTTAAACCAGAGGCTCAGACGATTCTGCGGAGATCTGGGGTGCAAATTTCTCTACCTCCGCTATCGGATGGAGAAATGTAGGGTCCCCTTTAATAGGTCAGGCGTGCACTACACGCCGGAAATGGCTACAAGGGTAGCGGAGTACGTGTGGGTTGCACATGTGGGTTTTTTAGGTTAGAGAATTCCCTCCCTAGGCCCGACAAGACGCCTCCTGAGACGCGGCAAGGTAGGAGTAGGCAAAATGCAACAGGGAATAACAATATTAATGTGCTAATAGTAAACTGCAGGAGCGTCTACAGAAAGGTCCCAGAACTGCTCTCATTAATAAACGGTCACAATGCCCATATAGTACTAGGGACAGAAAGTTGGCTCAAACCAGACGTAAACAGTAATGAAATCCTAAACTCAGATTGGAATGTATACCGCAGAGACAGGCTGGACAGTAAAGTGGGAGTCATGTTTATAGCGATAAGAAGTGCAATAGTATCGAAGGAAATTGACGGAGATCCGAAATATGTAATAATTTGGGTGAAGGTCACGGTTAATGCAGGCTCAGACATGGTAATTGGATGTCTCTATAGGCCCCCTGGCTCAGCAGCTGTTGTGGCTGAGCACCTGAGGAATAATTTGGAAAATATTTCGAGTAGATTTCCCCACCATGTTATAGTTCTGGGAGGAGATTTTAATTTGCCGGATATAGACTGGGAGACTCAAACGTTCATAACGAGTGGCAGGGACAAAGAATCCAGTGAAATTTTTTTAAGTGCTTTATCTGAAAACCACCTTGAGCAGTTAAACAGAGAACCGACTCGTGGCGATAACATATTAGACCTTCTGGTGACAAACAGACCCGAACTATTTGAAGCAGTGAAAGCAGAACAGGGAATCAGCGATCATAAAGCAGTTACTGCATCGATGATTTCAGCCGAAAATAGAAATATTAAAACAGGTAGGTAGATTTTTCTGTTTAGCAAAAGTGACAAAAAGCAGATTACAGAGTACCTGACGGCTCAACACAAAAGTTTTGTCTAGTACGGATAGTGTTGAGGATCAGTGGACAAAGTTCAAAACCATCGTACAATATGCATTAGATGAGTATGTGCCAAGCAAGATCGTAAGAGATGGAAAGGAGCCACCGTGGTACAACTGAGATAGAAAACTGCTGCGGAAGCAAAGGGAACTTCACAGCAAACATAAACATAGCCAAAGCCTTTCAGACAAACAAAAATTACGCGAAGCGAAATGTAGTGTGAGGAGGGCTATGCGAGAGGCGTTCAATGAATTCGAAACTAAAGTTCTATGTACTGACTTGGCAGAAAATCCTAAGAAATTTTGGTAGGTGGATCAAAACAAAATGTCCAGACACTCTGTGACCAAAATGGTACTGAAACAGAGGATGACAGACTAAAGGCCGAAATACTAAATGTCTTTTTCCAAAGCTGTTTCACAGAGGAAGACTGCACTGTAGTTCCTTCTCTAGATTGTCGCACAGATGACAAAATGGTAGATATCGAAATAGACGACAGAGGGATAGGGAAACAATTAAAATCGCTCAAAAGAGGAAAGGCTGCTGGACCTGATGGGATACCAGTTCGATTTTACACAGAGTACGCGAAGGAAATTGCCCCCCTTCTTGCAGCGGTGTAAAGTAGGTCTCTAGAAGAGCGTAGCGTTCCAAAGGATTGGAAAAAGGCACAGGTCATCCCCGTTTTCAAGAAGGGACGTCGAACAGATGTGCAGAACTATAGACCTATATCTCTAACGTCGATCAGTTGTAGAATTTTGGAACACGTATTGTGTTCCGAGTATAATGACTTTTCTGGAGACTAGAAATCTACTCTGTAGGAATCAGCATGGGTTTCGAAAAAGACGGTCGTGTGAAACCCAGCTCGCGCTATTCGTCCACGAGACTCAGAGGGCCATAGACACGGGTTCACAGGTAGATGCCGTGTTTCTTGACTTCCGCAAGGCGTTCGATACAGTTCCCCACAGTCTTTTAATGAACAAAGTAAGAGCATATGGACTATCAGACCAATTGTGTGATTGGATTGAAGAGTTCCTAGATAACAGAACGCAGCATGTCATTCTCAATGGAGAGAAGTCTTCCGAAGTAAGAGTGATTGCAGGTGTGCCGCAGGGGAGTGTCGTAGGACCGTTGCTATTCACGATATATATAAATGACCTTGTGGATGACATCGGAAGTTCACTGAGGCTTTTTGCGGATGATGCTGTGGTATATCGAGAGGTTGTAACAATGGAAAATTGTACTGAAATGCAGGAGGATCTGCAGCGAATTGACACATGATGCAGGGAATGGCAATTGAATCTCAATGTAGACAAGTGTAATGTGCTGCGAATACATAGAAAGATAGATCCCTTATCATTTAGCTACAAAATAGCAGGTCAGCAACTGGAAGCAGTTAATTCCATAAATTATCTGGGAGTACGCATTAGGAGTGATTTAAAATGGAATGATCATATAAAGTTGATCGTTGGTAAAGCAGATGCCAGACTGAGATTCATTGGAAGAATCCTAAGAAAATGCAATCCGAAAACAAAGGAAGTAGATTACAGTACGCTTGTTCGCCCACTGCTTGAATACTGCTCAGCAGTGTGGGATCCGTACCAGACAGGGTTGATAGAAGAGATAGAGAAGATCCAACGGAGAGCAGCGCGCTTCGTTACAGGATCATTTAATAATCGCGAAAGCGTTACGGAGATGATAGATAAACTCCAGTGGAAGACTCTGCAGAAGAGACGCTTAGTAGCTCGGTACGGGCTTTTGTTGAAGTTTCGGGAACATACCTTCACTGAAGAGTCAAGCAGTATGTTGCTCCCTCCTATGTATATCTCGCGAAGAGACCATGAGGATTAGAGCCCACACAGAAGCATACCGACAACCCTTCTTTTCACGAACAATACGAGACTGGAATAGAAGGGAGAACCGATAGAGGTACTCAAGGTACTCTCCGCCACACACCGTCAGGTGGCTTGCGGAATATGGATGTAGATGTGGATGTAGAAGTAGACGGCTGTCATTGAGCACCTCACAGGAAATCTACAACAGACTTGTGCCAGATGTCACTTTACTGTAGTCGGGGAAAGGAGTGTAAACATTTTGTACGCCATTAAGCGGTCTGACAGATTGCTTTATGAGCTAAAATGCTGAGGTATTTATGGAGGGGAGTAGTGGCTAATGTCTGCCCTACGTCACTTGTCGTGACCACATAGGTCTTGCTTTTATGAAGGTATCAGCGATCCTCACTCTGCCGTCCTTGGTTAACAAGTTTGTTTTCCTATCAAGAGTCGACACAGAATCAGTGCTGTAATGTATAACGATATGCTATTCGACAGCCATTTCCATTTACTCTCGTTCAAGTTGACGCGAAAAAAAATTCGGTGACTTGCTTTATGTATGTAAGTATGTCACCTGACACCATTTAGAAAGCCCTATGGAGACGTCTGATGATATTTGATGCGGAAAGTCCTCAATTTCCATGGGAAATAATTGTTTTGTAGAGCCATTCCTATTTTTCATGAACTGACAGTAAATTTCACATGGTTTATGACTTCTATAGAAACTATACCGCTTTGCTCGCAGTATTTCAAAACTGATTTAGAAATCCATTGGAAACCTCTGGTCCCAGCTCCAGTCAAACGATTATGATCACAATGTTTCGCTCTTGTAGTGGCAAAGTTCTTTGATTTTGTAAAGTACAGCTCTTATTCTAAAATAAGACTCATTAAAGGATGAATTGTACGTTTGCATGACAAATTCGAAATGTGACAATCTCATCAAGGATATTCTCTTCTTGTGTAGCACAGAGCACAGAATTGATACTGCAATGTAGCCTATACCGTTATTGTAAAATTCGATTAGCCGCGCCAAAATTACTGGAAACGTATTTTTTTTAACGTCAAGTAGCTTCTCCCATTTATGTATGAAAAATTATATCCTTCATATCACCATCCACGGCCGCGCGGCAACGAGTTATGCATTCATTGAAGTTCTCGATAATGCATTCACAAAAATCTGGTGGGATGCCGTTAGTTTCGGTAACGGTCGCCGTTCGCAGTGACGGCAGCTCCCTCATCATTTTCAGAAAACTGCGGGCCGATCACTCCTCGTGCCCAGAACGCACACCACACAGTCGTGCATAGTGGATGCATCTCATCTTCCACAGTCACTCGCGGATTTTCGTTACCCCAAATTCTGTAGTTTGCTTACTGATGTACCCACTGAGGTGGAAGTGCGCCTGGTCTGAAGAATTTTTTTTTTATTTTTTTATGTTCTCTTTCTCCGCTTGTCGAGCCCACACCCATTGAGCAAATCGATGACCCTTTCCACGATTTTCAGGCTTCAACTCTTGTGTAAGCTAAATCTTATACGCATGCATTTTCTGATCTTTTGAAAGGATTACATGCTGTGAACTTGGTGATAGGTTCCATTTTTGAACTCGTCGGCCAACCGATTTTCTCGGACTTTCGGCCACGTTGTCACGCACGACAGCAATGTTTTCTTTTGTTCGGACAGAATGCGGTCGTCCTGTTTTCTTAACGTTTGAAACAAAACCATGGTTTCAAACTTCCAGGTCAACTTCCGAACTGATGATTCGGTTGGAGCAGCATTACGTCCGAGTGTCACATGCAATTCGCGAACGATTGCCGTGGGATCGCTGCTCAGATGTCATCTGCCCCATGTCGAAAATAAACACCAAACAACAATGCTCACCACACAAAAGCTATCAGGCTTCTAATGGGAAAGATTGCAGATAACGAAATGAAAAAAAATGAAAAAAAAAACGCGGCTGCCAACCGTCATATGACAAAATGGCGCAAAATTCAAGTTCGTTCTTACTTCCCGGACAGCTTTTATGACTGTACACTGCTTATGAAGTGCAAAGCTTTCACCTTGTACTGGGAAAGCTAGCTCGAGGCTGTTGACTGCATGTTACGCCCAGTAGATAGCGTAGGGCTCTGATGGTGATGACAGTGTAGTTTTTCGTCTTGAAAAGTCGTGTGCAAGTTCGGTCCTGAGCGCTATTCTCATAGAAAATATGAAACATTTTGGCAGTTACGAGTCCAGTTGCGTTATATTCTCAACTGTCGAAGCTACATGGCTTCCGCAGATAAATTCACGTGTTGTTTAGCCGTTTGATGGTTGGCAACGTTGCTACTGCCAACCGCTCCATACACACACAGGTTATTCACGTGGTGAATTTTGCAAGTATAACACCATAACATACTTTTGACTTCAGTGCCACCGCTGAAGTGTCCACCGTAGCGTTAGGTTATCGATTTGGTATTATGTGCGCTATGTCCCTCTCTGCTCTGAACTGTCATTGACGAGGCGAACTGACTACCAGCTGCTGGACTCTTTTTATGTCTATGGCGGTACAGCGACAGATGGCAGCTCTGCCCAGCCTTCTGGGAGTGGGAATGGTGCACGGTGGACGACTTGCCCGATCGCAGAACGAGAGCTCCCCCTGGGGCCCTATTCTGTATCTTTCATACCGATCGGTGTAGTAGGTTAGTCTCGGTAGTGACGTTATTTTCGGTTCTTTATCGAAATATCCTATTCAGTAAGCTTCTGAGACTAGTTACTGAACGGTCCTCCCACCGATTTTACGGCAATTGTACTGAGAGGTTTTGGATTTCGGTCTGGCCCTGTCGATCGGTGAGCCGTGGGTTACGTACACCTATAATTTGTTATTTTAAACATATTTAGCGGTTTTATCTTTGGATTTAGTGATTGTATTACTAAAGAACCACCAGAGGATGCATCCAGTTGGAATGTGAGTTCGTAATAGACTATTTTACTTTGTTAGAACTATGGTTAGGTTAGGGTGTTACTGTGAATGATTACATAAAAAAAACGTTTTTGGTCAATATTCTCTCAAAATACGTGTTTTTTATACAAATAAGAGTTTAAAGATCATTAAATATCAAGACATGGGCTCTGCTTACGTATATTACATGAGTGTGAACTGACGTTACTAGTGCCTTTGTGTACTTTTTCCCACAAATGGGATAGTTAGTAACTATCAAACCTTTTTACAATTTTCAAGTAACAATGGAAAGGAATTATGTGAAGCCTGATATTGGAAACCTTCCAAACTATCATGCATTTATGACTTACGCAGCACCGTTTGGCAACTAAGTCAGCCTACATTCCTCTACGCAATACTACAACAAATGACCATTATGTGTTTGTTGTTTGGCGTGGCCAAGTGGGTAGCGTGTGGGAATGTAATACGAAAGGTCACGGGTTCGCGCAAGGGTGAATGCAATTTTTTTTTTTCTCTTCATATATGCAACACATTCTGAGACATCGTTATTCGTGTAAGTTAAGATTTTTCTGCAATATTCGTTATTACTTACATGTAAGAGCGCAATTCCTCACTAATGATTTCGTGATTTCTGTGTGTTTACAATACGAAATATGAAATTGTTGGAGGTGGAATTGCTGTGAGTGAAACAACCAACAGTGACCTTTATATTTTTTCTTGTCAGAAATAATTCACCATTTTTTCCGAATATGTAGCGATTTCCGAGCATATAGTTAGACAGGAATCTAAGAGCACAACTTAAATTACTGGGAATGTAACTAGCAGCAGTGATCTTCATAATCTTGCTTGTCAAAAGTATTAATCTGCGATCGAATCCTCAGTCACAGTAGACAGAGATGAAACATCTCAGCCGTAATATTTTTAGACTGTAGCACCATATACGAAACATTTTCATTCATGAGATGCATGATATAAACTTCGACGAACTGCAGGAGCTCTCGAAAATGCATTTTTCTTTTTCCAATTTTGTTTTTAAGACCCAAATCATTGACGCATCATATAGGGAAGTGGGCTGCTTAATCATTTGGATGTCTAGGAGCGTGTTATAGCCACATTCTGTTTATCTTCTTATTCTTTGAACTCTCAGAATCAATTTTTCGGGTGATTTTATAGATGTATTAGTACAATGTGGTACTACACACTATTCCTAATTCATTTTCCGAAACGTAAAATCCAAAACACGATGTCAGTGTGAATGAGAATAAAATGACATAATGCGGCATTTACGGCAATCTGCAGAATACAGTCAAATACGCTATCGTTATTATGCATGCATGGAAACATGCTGTCAGAGAAACTAAAAATTTTTATGCATTTCAGCTGAGAATCATGGAAATGGATATACTGCGCCCGATACTATTAAGGAGGAGGCAAGGGCGATGAAGGCGGGCACGTCAGCTGGATGGAATGCGGCGTCATGCGTTATGGCAACGTAAACGCAATTTTCGGTACGTGGAAAAATAGCGCGCCTGTGTCGTCTGCTAGCCGCTTTGTGGTCGTGCGCTGTGCGCGCTGCAGTGCGCATGCGCAGATCTGCGGCCGCTTGCTTTTGACTGGCTTGCGCGACACGAACCGACAACAGCGTTTCAGTTCTCTACACACGAATGGTATCGCTACCGAAATGCATGCGGAATAACGCAGGGACCCTAATTCGAGTACTAGACCGTTCGGTGCTATTGAGTACCGAAACGATCGGCACAATGGCGGAAAGATACAGAATAGGCACCCTGATAAGGTACATATATATTTATACTCTGCAAACAGCCATGAAGTGCCTGGCAGAGGGTAAATCCCATTGTATCAGTTATCAGGGTTTCTTCCTATTCCAATCACGGTTGGAGCACAGGAAGAAGGATTGTCTGAATCCCTCTGTGCGTGCAGTAATTATTCTAATCTTATCCTCAAGTGAGCTTTACGTAAGGGATTGTAGTATATTCCTAGAGTCATCATTTAAAGACGGTTCTTGAGACTTTCTGAGGACAGTTAATGTCTACCTTCAAGAGTCTTCCAGTTCAGTTCTTCCAAAGTCTCGGTGAAACTCTCCCATGGGTCAAAAAAACCTGTGAACGTTTGTGCTGCCATCCTCTGTATACGTTTAATACCCCTGTTAGTCCTATCTGACATGGGACCCATACACTTGAACAATAGTCTAGAACTGATGACACAAGTGATTTGTAAGCAGTCTACTGTGTCGACTGATTGCTCTTCCCCAGTATTCTACCAATAAGCCAAAGTCTACGACCTTCTTTACCCATGACTGAGCCTATGTGATGATTCCATTCCACATTCCTACAAACTGTTACACCCAGATATTTGTATAGCTGGCCGATTCCAGCTGTGACTCATTGATATTATAATCATAGGATACTACACTGATTCACCAAAAGAAACTGGTATAGACATTCATATTCAAATACAGATATGTAAATATGCAGAATATGCGCTGCAGTTGGCAACCCCTATATAAGACAACAAGTGTCTGGTGCAGTTATTAGACCGGTTACTGCTGCTACAATGGCAGGTTATCTACATTTAAGTGAGTTTGAACGTGTTGTTACAGGCGGTGCACGAGCGATGGGGCCAGCATCTCCGAGGTAGCGATGAAGTGGGAATTTTCCCGTACCATCATTTCACATGTGTACTGTGAATATCACGAATCCAGTAAAACATCAAACCTCTGACTACACTGCGGCCAGAAAATGATCTTGCAAGAATGGGATCAACGACGACTAAAGAGAATCGATCAACGTGACAGAAGTGCAACACTTTTGCACATTGCTGCAGATTTCAATGCTGGGCCATCAGCAAGTGTTAGCGTGTGAACTATTCAACGAAACATCATCAATATGGGCTTACAAAGCTTTATACCTTGACTGGGCCCGTCAACGCCGACATTGGACTGTCGATGAATGGAAACAAGTTGCCGATCGGACGAGTCTCGTTTCAAATTTTATTGAGCAGATGGACGTTTACGGGTATGGAGACAACCTCTTGAATCCATGGACCTTGTATGTCAGCAGGGGACTGTTCAAGTTGGTGTAGGGTTTGTAACGGTGTGAGGTGTGTGCAGTTGAAGTGATATGACGTCCAGAATTACTACAGAGTAGCTCCAGAAACACTCTTCTGAGTTTAAACACTTCCGCTGGCCACCAAAATCTCCAGACATGAACATTATTGAACATATCTGGGCTGCTTTGGAACGTACTGTTCAGAAGAGGTCTCCACACCCTCGTACTCTCACGGATTGATGGACAGCCCTGCAGGATTCATGGTGTCAATTCCCTCCAGTTTCACTTCAGACATTAGTCGAGTACATGCTACGTCGTGTTGTGGCGCTTCTGCACGCTCGCGGCGGCCCAACACAATATCAGGCAGGTGTACCAGTTTCTTTGGATCTTCGGCGTATGTTTTTTGGTTTTGTGAAGTTTACAGTTTTACATTTCTGAACATTTAAAGCAATTGGCCAGTCTTTTTAATGTTTCGTTTGAACTTTAACATAATTGAATAGATCGAGGAGGGAGGCATTGTCCCTGCTCTGTGTTCATTTAAGTAAAGGCGCTTACGGAGAGACTCGAACTCAGACATACGAGAAACAGTGATCACACACCCCTCTGACTGAATAGTAACCAAGGAAAACATGTCAAGTAGGTTAGCAGACAGGGTTGGACCTGTGCAGACATCCTTCGTCTCTGACGTCGTAGCGCCAGTATTCCAGAACTTGGGTTCTGGTGTCATAGAACAAGGACATAGACAGGATTTTCTGAAAGGGAGGCTGTGGGTCTGATTTATTAAACATGGCATTAAAAAGGCTCATGTTTTTCATTAATTCTTAAAATTTCCCTGGTGTTGTTTTGGTCTTCAGTTCACAGACTGGTTTGATGCAGCTCTCCATGCAACTCTATCCTGTGCAAGCCTCTTCATCTCCAAATAACTACTGCAACCTACATCCTTCTGAATCTGCTTAGCGTATTCATCTCTTGGTCTCCATCTATGAGTTTTACCCTCAACGCTTTCCTCCAGTACTAAGAAGGTGACGCGCTGTCTTGTCATGGTCCGTGCGGCTCCCCCCATCGGAGGTTCAAGTTCTCCCTCCAGCATGTGTTATTCATAGTGTAAGTTAGTTTAAGTTAGATTAAGTAGTGTGTAGGCTTAGGGACCGATGACCTCTGCAGTTTGGTCCCATAAGACCTTACCACTAAGCTGGTGACCCCTTGATGCCTCAGAACGTGTCCTAGCAACCGATCCCTTCTTCTGGTCAAGTTGTGCCACAAATTCCGCTTCTCCCAAATTCTGTTCAGTACCTGGTCGTTAGTTACGTTATCTGCATATCTAATCTTCAGCATTCTTCTGTAGCACCTCATTTCGAAAGCTTCTATTCTTTTCTTGTCTAAATTGTTTATCGTTCATGTTTCACTCCCATACATGGCTACACTCCATACACTTTCAGAAACGACTTCCTGGCACTTAAATCTATACTCGGTGTTAACAAATTTCTCTTCTTCAGAAACGCTTTTCTTGCCATTGCCAGTCTACATTTTATATCCTCTCTACTTCGACTTTGCGCCCCAAATAGCAAAACGCATTTACTACTTTAAGTGTCTCATTTCCTGATCTAATACCCTCAGCATCACCTTATTTAATTCGACTACATTCAAATATCCTCATTTTGCTTTTGTTGATGGTCATCTTATATCCTTCTTTCAAGATATTGTTCAGTCCATTCAGCTGCTCTTCCAGGTCCTTTGCTGTCTCAAACTGTCCCATGGGGTGCGTGCAAGGGATAAATCCCTGCAGTAGCACTATCCTCTGTGCTCTCGGTGGCTCAGATGGATAGAGCGTCTGCCACGTAAGCAGGAGATCCTGGGTTCGAGTCCCGGTCGGGGACATGTTCGAAAGTACATACACCATCTTCATTACAAAGTTTTTAATTCTTCTCCTTGGATTTTAATTACTACTCCAAATTTTTCTTTTGTTTCCTTTACTGATTGCTCAATATACAGATCTAATAATATCGGGGATATGCTAAAACCCTGTCTCACTCCCTTCTCAACCACTGCTTCCCTTTCATGCCCCTCGACTCTTATGAGTCCTATCTGGTTTCTGTACAAATTGTAAATAGCCTTTCGTTCCTTCTATTTCACCCCTGCTACCTACAGAATTTGAAACATACTATTCCAGTCAACATTGACAAAAGCTTTGTCTAAGTCTGCCAATGATAGAAACGCAGATTTGCCTTTCCTTAACCTATCTTCTAAGATAAGTCGTAGGGTCAGTATTGCCTCACGTGTTCCAGCATTTCTACGGAATCCAAACTGATCTTCCCCGCGGTCGGCTTCTACAAGTTTTCCCATTCGTCTGAAAAGAATTCGAGTTAGTATTTAGCAGCCATGACTTCTTAAACCGATAGTTCGGTAGTTTTCACACCTGTCAACACCTCCTTCCTTTGGGATTGGAATTATTATATTCTTCTTGAAGTCTGAGGAGATTTCGCCTGTCTCATACATCTCGCTCACCAGGTGGAAGAGTTTTGTCAGGACTGGCTCTCCCAAGGCTATCAGTAGTTCTGATGGAATGTTGTCTACTCGCGGGGCCTTTTTTTGACTTAGGTCTTTCAGTGCTCTGTCAAATTCTTCACGTAGTATCGTATCTCCCATTTCATCTTCATCTACGTTCTCTTCCATTTCCATAATATTGCGCTCAAGTACATCCCCCTTGTTAGACCCTCTATATACTCCTTCCACCTATCTGCTTTCACGTCTTTGCTTAAGACTAGTTTTCCTCCTAAGCTCTTGATATCCATACAGGTGGTTCTCTTTTCTCCAAAGGTCTCTTTAATTTTCCTGCAGTCATTATCTATCTTACCCCTAGTGGTACATGCTTCTACATCCTTACATTTGTCCTCTATCCATCCCTGTTAGCCATTTTGCACCCTCCGTCGATCTCATTTTTGAAACGTTTGTATTCCTTTTCGCCTGCTTCATTTACTGCATTTTTATATTTTCTCCTTTCATCAATTAAATTCAATATCTCTTCTGTTACCCAAGGATTTCTACTAGCCCTCGTCTTTTTACCTACTTGATCCTCTGCTGTCTTCACTATTTCATCTCTTAAAGCTTCTTCTTCTATAGTATTTCTTTCCCCTGTTCTTGTCAGTAGTTCCCTAATACTCTCTCTGAAGCTCTCTACAACCTCTGGTTCTTTCAGTTTATCCAGGTCCCATTCCTACCGCTTTGCAAAAAAATAGCTCTGAGCACTATGGGACTTAACATCTATGGTCATCAGTCCCCTAGAACTTAGAACTACTTAAACCTAACTAACCTAAGGACAGCACACAACACCCAGCCATCACGAGGCAGAGAAAATCCCTGACCCCGCCGGGAATCGAACCCGGGAACCCGGGCGTGGGAAGCGAGAACGCTACCGCACGAACACGAGATGCGCGCTTTGCAATTTCTTCAGTTTTAATCTACTGCCTATAACCACAAATTGTGATCGGAGTCCGCATCTGCCCTGCAAAAGTCTTACAGTTTAAAACCTGGTTCCAAAATCTCTGTCTTACCATTATAGTATAATCTATCTGAAACCCTCCGGTGTCCCCAGGCCTCTTACATGTATACAAACTTCTTTCAAGATTATTAAACCACGTGTTGGCTATGATTAAGTTATGCTCTGGGCAAAATTCTACCAGGCGGCTTCCCCTTTCATTCTTTACCCCCAGTTCATACTCACCTACTACTTTTCCCTCTCTTCCCTTTCCTACAGTCGCATTCCAGTCGCCCATGACTACTAAATTTTCGTCTCCTTTTACTATCTAAATAATTTCTTTTATCACATCATACATTTCTTCGATCTCTTCATCATATGTGGAGCTAGTTGTAGTATTGTGGTAGGCGTGGGCTCCGTGTCTATCTTGGCTACAATAATGCGTTCACTATGCTGTTCGTAGTAGCTTATTCTTATTCCTATTCTTTTATCCATTATGAAACCTACTCCTGGATTACCCCTATTTGATTTTGTATTTACAACCCTGTATTTACCTGACCAGAATTCTTGTTCCTCGTGCCACCAAACTTCACTAATTCCCCTTATATCTAGCTTTAATCTAACCATTTCTCTTTTTAAATTTTCTAACCTACCTGCCCGAGTAAGGGATCTGACATTCCACGCTCCGATCCCTGGAACGCCAGTTTTCTTTCTCCTGATAACGACGTCCTCTTGAGTAGTCCCCGCCCGGAGATCCGAATGGGGGATTATTTTACCTCTGGAATATTTCATCCAAGAGGATGCCATCATCATTTAACCATACAGTAAAGCTGCATGCCCTCGGGAAAAATTACGGCTGTAGTTTCCCCTTGCTTTCAGCTGTTCGCAGTACCAGCACAGCAAGGCCGCTTTGGTTAGTGTTACAACGCCAGATCAGTCAATCATCCAGACTGTTGCCCCTGCAACTACTGAAAAGGCTGCTGCCCCTCTTCAGGAACCACACGTTTGTCTGGCCTCTCAACAGATACCCCTCCGTTGTGGTTGCACCTACGGTACGGCTATCTTTATCGCTGAGGCACGAAAGCCTCCCCACCAACGGCAAAGTCCGCTGTTCATGGCAGCGTGGGGGGGGGGGGGAATTCCCTAAAGAGCGATAAACCGTGTTATTCGACAAAATGATCTTGGAGTTTTCACCCAGCAGAGACATATTCTCCATATTCATAAGTACTGTATTTTGGCAGACCATTAGGAGGCACTCATGCTCCAATCTTCCTTCCCCCCCCCCCCCCCCCCCGAACGTCATTTTACGCTCTTCTTCGTTCAGTTTGGATTTGAGCTGAGGAAGTGATCAGGAACGGACAAGCGCTTATTTTTTGGGACATCGTGAATGTTTTTGGAGTGAAGAAATCTCTGTTCGACAGAGAAGCTAGAACAATTTTTGGTGGCGAAAATGTAAAGAATCCAGGATTATTTAACTATACACTTTCCAAATTACCTCATTTAAGTATGCATCTCTCACTTCTTGCACTGTAAGAAAGGTCATTTTCTGCATTAAAGAATGTCCCGGCAGACAAATGTATGAGCCTAAATGAGGAGAATTTGGATTATTATTTATTTCTCATATGGCTTTTAGCGCTGGGAGTCTCCAAAGAGATGCTCAGCTCGCCTTCGATGCAGCTGTTTTCATTTAAGTAGAGGACCTGCATCTGTAAGGGAATTGGAATCTTTTAAAAAAGAAGGTTCAAAATGGCTCTGAGCACTATGGGGCGTAACTTCTGAGGTCATCAGTCCCCTAGAACTTAGAACTACTTAAACCTAACTAATCTAAGGACATCACACACATCCATGCCCGAGGCAGGATTCGAACCTGCGACCGTAGCGGTCACGCGGTTCCAGACTGAAGGGCCTAGAACCGCATGGCCACACCGGCCGGCAAGAAAGAAGGGTATTCGGAAGGAATTAGCATGGCCTACAGTAAGGGCCACCCCGGAATCTGCCTAAACTGAAAATGAGAAATCATAGAAAACCATTTTCAAGGTTGTTGGCGTATAGATTCAAATCATCTCGCCTACTGAATCCAGGGATTGCTAGCTCAGTGGCCCAGCACACAGAACGACTCAGAGTTGGAGGAGAATTTGGAAAAAACTGGTTTTGTACATTTTTTTAAAATAAAATAAAATCCATCTCAACACAGATTAAATTCTGACATTGCACGTTTTTCGTTAATAGTGCATATTTAGTCACCTGATAGTGCATGGATGCATGCGTATTTTAAGATTTAATTGTTTAATTGTGCATAGAAGAGGCCCGGATCTAGTGGTGGTGAGGGGGGCAGGGGGGGGGGGCGGGGAGATGACCCGTGGTATCTGCCTCGAGCGGCAATTTTAGGGGCGCCAATTTCATAATCTAGCAGAAAACAACCTTGTTTCACAAAATGCCTAGCATCCACATCACGTTAGTTAATCGATTATTCATATGATTTTGAAACGCATCCCTGTTGGTTTTTGAGCATTTTCAAACACAATGTTAAGTTGATTTCTCAACGAATCATAAGTTGATTTTTGAATGCGTGCATAGTGCACGTGATGTCTCTGACAGGGAATCCTTGTCTCATCACTTGGAATAGCGCGCAAAACGCGTTGTATGAAGTTTTGACAATTGCAGGAATAGTTACATAATTAGTGATGACAAGATTGTTTGTTAGAACAAAGACGTTGAAGTAATGGGGACATAACATAAGTTATATGGAAGAATATGACGATTCCAAATTTATACAAACATTTCGTACTACAGCTTTTCGATCTCCTACTTGAGAAAGTGGGGCGTATGAATGAAATGAGAACTATTTCTCAACAGAAAACTTTTTGTTTGTAATAATTCTAATAGGCATTTGATACTAGTACTTTGTGAATTGTATTCTCTCGTGTTATTTGTGGAAATGACATACACAAAAATGACCATTTGTGCAAAACAGTCTCGGTAATTTGGAGTCTATTACAATTGCTGCAATATAAGGAAGGCCATTTCGTTTTATCTAACAGTCAGCGACGAAATAGATGCAATAAAATCGAGAAACCACACCAGTCTTGGATATTATTTGTATTAACAGCTTTTTCAGTATTAGACAACGACAATTTGATTTTTCATGTAGCAAAACGTTTTACGAACTTTGACAAGGTAATAGATTCTTTCACAGAAAGGAAAGTACGCCGTATAAGGCTGTAGCAAGATTAGAGAGGAAAAAAAAGCGTTGGGACCTAAGGATTGAAGTAATGTGTACTGTCTTGCTTGTCTCTTGTCTTTACTGGTTTTACGTTTTCTATATTTGATTTTATGTTACACAAGAGAGGAAGTTATTAGCTAATAGACAACAAAGAATGCAAATTTTCTGAAGAGTTCTTATTCTCCCCACTACAAATGATCCCACCCAGTACTAATTGTGAGTTTTTTGGGGGAGAAGGATATCAGCCCCCCATGAACCATGGACCTTGCCGTTGGTAGGGAGGCTTGCGTGCCTAAGCGAAACAGATGGCCATACCGTAGGTGCAACCACAACGGAGGGGTATCTGTTGAGAGGCCAGACAAACATGTGGTTCCTGAAGAGGGGCAGCAGCCTTTTCAGTAGTTGCAGGGGCAACAGTCTGGATGATTGACTGATCTGGCGTTGTAACACTAACCAAAGCGGCCTTGCTGTGCTGGTACTGCGAACAGCTGAAAGCAAGGGGAAACTACAGCCGTAATTTTTCCCGAGGGCATGCAGCTTTACTGTATGATTAAATGATGAAGGCGTCCTCTTGGGTAAAATATTCCGGAGGTAAAATAGTCCCCCATTCGGATCTCCGGGCGGGGACTACTCAAGAGGACGTCGTTATCAGGAGAAAGAAAACTGGCATTCTACGGATCGGAGCGTGGAATGTCAGATCCCTTAATCGGGCAGGTAGGTTAGAAAATTTAAAAAGGGAAATGGATAGGTTAAAGTTAGATATAGTGGGAATTAGTGAAGTTCGGTGGCAGGAGGAACAAGACTTTTGGTCAGGTGATTACAGGGTTATAAATACAAAATCAAATAGGGGTAATCCAGGAGTAGGTTTAATAATGAATAAAAAATTAGGAGTGCGGGTTAGCTACTACAAACAGCATAGTGAACGCATTATTGTGGCCAAAATAGACACAAAGCCCATGCCTACTACAGTAGTACAAGTTTATATGCCAACTAGCTCTACAGATGATGAAGAAATTGATGAAATATATGACGAGATAAAAGAAATTATTCAGGTAGTGAAGGGAGACGAAAATTTAATAGTCATGGGTGACTGGAATTCGTCAGTAGGAAAAGGGAGAGAAGGAAACATAGTAGGTGAATATGGATTGGGGGGAAGAAATGAAAGAGGAAGCCACCTGGTAGAATTTTGCACAGAGCATAACTTAATCATAGCTAACACTTGGTTCAAGAATCATAAAAGAAGGTTGTATACCCGGAAGAATCCTGGAGATACTAAAAGGTATCAGATAGATTATATAATGGTAAGACAGAGATTTAGGAACCAGGTTTTAAATTGTAAGACATTTCCAGGGGCAGATGTGGATTCTGACCACAATCTATTGGTTATGAACTGCAGATTGAAACTGAAGAAACTGCAAAAAGGTGGGAATTTAAGGAGATGGGACCTGGATAAACTGAAAGAACCAGAGGTTGTAGAGAGCTTCAGGGAGAGTATTAGGGAACTACTGACAAGAACAGGGGAAAGAAATACTATAGAAGAAGAAGCTTTAAGGGATGAAATAGTGAAGGCAGCAGAGGATCAAGTAGGTAAAAAGACGAGGGCTAATAGAAATCCTTGGGTAACAGAAGAAATATTGAATTTAATTGATGAAAGGAGAAAATATAAAAATGCAGTAAATGAAGCAGGCAAAAAGGAATACAAACGTCTCAAAAATGAGATCGACAGGAAGTGCAAAATGGCTAAGCAGAGATGGCTAGAGGACAAATGTAAGGATGTAGAGGCTTGTCTCAATAGGGGTAAGATAGATACTGCCTACAGGAAAATTAAAGAGACCTTTGGATTTGAATTCCCGCCACGATTTGAGTCGCGCGCCACAGCCTGCTAGCCAATCAGAAGCCGCGAAGCGGCCAGCGCAGCGACTAGGTCCTGCTCAAGGTCACCCGCCTAGCGAGCAACCAAAAGGCGCTCAGCCACAATGTTTTAAGTGAATATTGTTTTTAATTTAAAAAAAAAATCTCACGGGATAGATAAGGATGGTTCTCGGGTAGGACAAACTTTATTGTCTGTAATACAACATACAGTCACCATTAATCTTTATTTTACAGTTTCCATTACCAACTTTACCCCATATGAAAAGGTATTCATCTGCATTCAATTTCTTCTTCCTTCTAGTACTCAACACAAATGGCATACTAGGAACCAGTGTACCATAAGGCTGTTTAGCCAGAATTACTGCTGTCTCTGCTATGCTCCATGTCTTCCATGTAAGAATATTTGCATCTGGAAACGCTTCAAGGCCACCATAGTCACAATGATTGCCCCATACTACTGCAAGTGTGAGCCATGTACTACCTCCAAACACGGCTTGTACATTTCATATAAAGTTCAAACGTAGTCCTCGAAATACATTTGGACCTCCAATTAGTTGTTTATTGAACTGCCCAGCAAGATCAATGTCTATCGCCTTCAGAGAACGATAAACAGGAATGCTGCGCCGCCAGCGACGACGGTAACCACGTCGCCCAGGCATTGCTGTGGCACCACTTGTTTGAATATCAAGAGCTCAGATGGCAACCCAGTTCCAAGCAAAGAAGGGAAGGCAAAAGGTTAAGGAGTATATAGAGGGTTTATATAAGGGTGATGTACTTGAGGACAATATTATGGAAATGGAAGAGGATGTAGATGAAGATGAAATGGGAGATAAGATACTGCGTGAAGAGTTTGACAGAGCACTCAAAGACCGGAGTCGAAACCAGGCCCGGGAATAGACAACATTCCATTAGAACTACTGATGGCCTTGGGAGAGCCAGTCATGACAAACCTCTACCATCTGGTGCGCAAGATGTATGAGACAGGCGAAATACCCACAGACTTCAAGAAGAATATAATAATTCCAATCACAAAGAAAGCAGGTGTTGACAGATGTGAAAATTACCGAACTATCAGTTTAATAAGTCACAGCTGCAAAATACTAACGCGAATTCTTTACAGACGAATGGAAAAACTGCTAGAAGCCGACCTCGGGGAAGATCAATTTTGGATTCCGTAGAAATGTTGGAACATGTGAGGCAATACTAACCTTACGACTTATCTTAGAAGAAAGATTAAGAAAAGGCAAACCTACGTTTCTAGCATTTGTAGACTTAGAGAAAGCTTTTGACAACGTTAACTGGAATACTCTCTTTCAAATTCTGAAGGTGGCACGGGTAAAATACAGGGAGCGAAAGGCTATTTGCAATTTGTACAGAAACCAGATGGCAGTTATAAGAGTCGGGGGGCATGAAAGGGAAGCAGCGGTTGAGAAAGGAGTGAGACAGGGTTGTAGCCTCTCCCCGATGTTATTCAATCTGTATATTGAGCAAGCAGTAAAGGAAACAAAAGAAAAATTCGGAGTAGGTATTAAAATTCATGGAGAAGAAGTAAAAACTTTGAGGTTCGCCGATGACATTGTAATTCTGTCAGAGACAGCAAAGGACTTGGAAGAGCAGTTGAACGGAATGGACAGTGTCTTGAAAGGAGGATTTAAGATGAACATCAACAAAAGCAAAACGAGGAAATGGAATGTAGTCAAATTAAGTCGGGTGATGCTGAGGGGATTAGATTAGGAAATGAGACACTTAAAGTAGTAAAGGAGTTTTGCTATTTAGGGAGCAAAATAACTGATGATGGTCGAAGTAGAGAGGATATAAAATGTAGACTGGCAATGGCAAGGAAATCGTTTCTGAAGAAGAGAAATTTGTTAACAACGAGTATAGATTTAAGTGTTAGGAAGTCGTTTCTGAAAGTATTTGTATGGAGTGTAGCCATGTATGGAAGTGAAACATGGACGATAATCAGTTTGGACAAGAAGAGAATAGAAGCTTTCGAAATGTGGTGCTACAGAAGAATGCTGAAGATAAGGTGGGTAGATCACGCAACTAATGCGGAGGTATTGAATAGGATTGGGGAGAAGAGAAGTTTGTGGCACAACTTGACTAGAAGAAGGGATCGGTTGGTAGAACATGTTTTGAGACATCAAGGGATCACAAATTTAGCATTGGAGGGCAGCCTGGAGGGTAAAAATCGTAGAGGGAGACCAAGAGATCAATAAACTAAGCAGATTCAGAAGGATGTAGGTTGCAGTCGGTACTGGGAGATGAAGAAGCTTGCACAGGATAGAGTAGCATGGAGAGCTGCATCATACCAGTCTCAGGACTGAAGACCACAACAACAACAAGGATATCAGACCGTCCGACTGGGAGCAGAATCAGATTCAGATTCTTTA
Organism: Schistocerca nitens; assembly: GCF_023898315.1. Lineage (NCBI taxonomy): Eukaryota > Metazoa > Arthropoda > Insecta > Orthoptera > Acrididae > Schistocerca > Schistocerca nitens. The sequence continues at coordinate 100,222,689 of NC_064622.1, forward strand.
TTAGTCATTCAGCATTATTACATGCAATAGACTTCGTCAGTTCACTTAACCTATTCATTTTACAAAATAAATTTTTACATATTTAAGTTGATATTGGGTATTTCTAAAAATTCTTCTAATGAATAGAATGGATTAGTTAACAAGATGTTATGAAAATTGTCTTTAAATAATTTGTCAGGCTTGATTGACCAATTTTTAGACAATTTGTTATATATTTTAATTGCCATATACTTATGACTATTGTTAGTTTTAGCTAATCTATTTTGTGGCAACAGCAGAGAAGTACACGTTCTTGTATAGTAGCCATTCCTTTCATTTGTTACACTTAAATCAGCTAGTTCAGCAAGTATGTAGTTAACACTGTCAAGAATATATAAATTAATTACTGTTAAAATTCTATATTTAATGAACAATGGTTTACAATGTGTTCTGTTATCTATCTTAGCCATTACTCTGATTGGTTTCTTCTAGATCACCATAATTTGATTTATTTTTCTGCTGTTTCCCCAGAGTATTAACCCATACCTTAAAACAGATTGAAAAAAGGCAAAGTATGCTGTCCTTACGTACTCAAATGTCACACAACACATCAGTCTATTTAACAAATATATAACTCTTGACAACCTAACCACAATGTGATCAACATGAGAGTTCCATGTTAGACTGTTGACAAGTACAATACCTAAAAACTTTGCCTTTTGTTTTTCTATTTTTGTAGTCTTTGATAGACTGAACCACATATTCTGGGTCTTTTCCTCATTTAATAGCAGACCATTGGCATTAAACCATGATGTTGCATTTTCTTTTGCCAATTTCATATCACTTACAAGGTTATCAAGTACATGGTTTACAGATAGAAAAGTTGTGTCATCTGCATACATATATGTCTTTACATCTATATTTCCTGGTAAGTCATTTGTGTGTAAAAGGAAAAGAAGTGGTCCCAGTTTAGATCCCTGTGGCACTCCGTGTTTAACCTCGAGTATGTTTGACAGATGACTTCCTGAACTCACCACCTGTTTCCTTTTATTGAGGTATGATTTGATGAGTTTTAAACTTTTATCACATATTCCATAGTACTCAAGTTTAGAGAGCAGAAGTGAGTGGTCAACACAGTCAAAAGCTTTGCTCAGATCACATAAGGTTACCTGTGTGTGCGCATGGTCCTCAAATGCTGCTTGAATGTCTCTGACTAAGAGCTCTATGGCATGTATAGCTGACCTTCCTTTTCTGTAACCAAACTGTGATGCACTTAACATACCATTTAGTTCTAGGTACTCATACATCTGCTTATATATTATGCCTTCGAAGACTTTTCCTAGTGCTGGAATTAGTGAAATTGGTCTGTAGTTTGCAGGATCTGATTTGACACCCTTCTTAAAGACTGGAGTTACCTTGGATAGTTTGAGAGGATCAGGAAAAAACCCTTCTATGAGACACAGGTTTATAGAATATGTTAATGGTGCTGCAATGTAATGTGTGATTTCTTTCAATAGATTGTTGGACATATTAAAATATCTGTACTGTATGAATTTTTCATTTCTTTGACTATTTTAAGAACTTCATGTTGGCATACCTCTTTGAAGTGTTTCAATGATGATCTGGCTCTATTATGATTTAGGTTTGCTCTCTTCAGATAATCTATACATGTTACATTTGGTTTACTGATTAGCTTTTTGATATCATCAGCACAGCTTACAAAATATTTATTGAATGTATCTGCTGGTATTGGGACTGTCTTGTCGAAGTTTCTGACTTCACCTTTAACAGTATTAATTACTGACCAGGCTGTTTTGCATTGGTTTTTGCTATTTTTTATGAAATTTGTGTTGTATCTTTGTTTCGCCAATTGCAACTCTTTCTTATACAGTTTCTTAGTGATTTTTTCGAGATCCTTAATTTCATTAGAATTGTTTACTTTGGCAACGCGCTTCAATAGCAGTAGCTTATTTTTTAGATTCTCCAGTTCTTTGGTGTACCAAAATTTACACTTTCTTGTTTTATGGTATTTCTTTTGAACAAGATGGGCTTTTAAAATACCTGTTAAGTAATTGTGGAATGTTTCATAAACTGTTTGGGCACTGGAATCACAGTTTTGAAATAATTTGTCCCAGTTTGTTATGCTCAGCTGGTGTGTTAGTTTTATGAGATTGTGTTTTGTTAATATTATGGTATTAGATTTTGTTAACTTTTGTGCAGCCTTGCTCTCATCCCCTTTTATAAAATGTCTTAACTCTACTGTTAACATGGAGTGGTCTGAGAAAACAAATTCCTTTACCTTGGTGGAGGACATATCACAAGCACAGTTGACAAAAGCATTATCCAAGCATGCTTGTAGTCTTGTTGGTTCTGAATTTACATGATGGAAGTTGTGCTGACTTCAGCATATTCAGTAACTTATTTACACTGGGTTTGTTACATGTTACATCTAATCTTGAATTAAAGTCTCCCCCAGTTACAGTTACATACTATTTCCATTTCGTTATGTAGCAGAGTACACTGTCTAAATTATCTAAAAAAGTTTTATCATCTGAATCAGGGGAAAGGTAGATACATACTGTGATACGTTTCATTATATCACATATGATCCCGGTAATTTCAAAGTGTTTATCTACACATGCCCAACTAAGATCTAGTTCTCTACACTCTATTTCATTTGAAACATAGATAACAGTACCACCATTATGGTACTGAGATCTGCAAAAACTGTTTCCATGTTTATAACCTTCTGGTACATAGTATTGTATTTGTTCTGGTTTAAGCCAATGTTCTGATAGACATAAGAAAGAATACTTATTCTGTGGCAATGACTCCTCCAGAATTTCAACTTTATTTTCTTGACCCTGAATGTTTAAAAATAGGATGATGTTGTGACTTATCTGTAAGTTAGCAGGCTGGTTTTTCACATTTTTATTTTCTTCTTGGCTTGAAACCATAAAAAATTATCACTGAATGACACAGATGTATTTTTCCTTTGGCTCCTCCTTAAGCATTGCTGTGTTGCTGCTCCAGTCGTTGTTGGTTCTGCTGCTGTTGCTGCTTCTGCTGATAATGATGGTGCTGCTGCTGTTTCACTTATTTCTGGTGTTTGTTGTTCCATAACTGCTGTGCCTTTCTGTGAATTATTAACATTTGGAGTGTTCACTTGCATTAATAAAATTTCACATTTGTCTTGGAGAGGTGTAGCTTCACTGACAGCAGATTTCACATTGGAGTCTACAGGTAACACACACTTCCTGTCAATGAGAGGTATGACTTTCCTATCATTACACTGCACATTTGAGGTTTTATTTACAAGTTCTAAAATTTTTGTTACTATTATGTTTTTTCCAAGTACATTTAGATGGGAACCATGTGTTATGTGAAATCTTTTCCCTAAATTGTTGATGTTCTCAAATGTTACATTTTCAAACCGCTTGCAAATATTTTGCATCTCTTTATTTGCAGTTTCAATTTCTTTATTTACACAGGACCATTCTATCAAGTCGTAACGGTGTGGCACCGAAAAAACAATAAAATTTGTTCCTCTCAGCTCATACAGTTTTCTTTTTAGCAAGATTAAGAGATCGTTTTTTTCGTTCCTAGCTATATCATTTTATCCCGCCAGGAAGACGGAAAAGTCCTTTTTGCTCAATGAGGAAATTTTTTCTTGACTCATTGACATAGCAGCACTGAATTTTGCTCCTGGTTTTATTGTACAGTTAAAACTACAATTCTGAGTACTTGTACGCCGAAATTCAGTGGCTATATTTCGTCCTTGGCTGTCGGCATATAGTTCAATTTTACCGGTACTTGCTGTTCCGAGATTACCTGTTTTCTGCCTACCTTTGCAGTAAGCGAAGTCTTGTTTGGCACTATTTATTATGACTTTTTTGCTAACACATGTCGATATTGTCTCAGTAGAGCAGCTTAGCGGTGGAAGATTTGTCGTGAGTACTTTCGCATATGATCTTTTACTTAACTACTGCTGAAATATTCCATGTTTTACCTTATTCACAAAGTAGTTTGGTCTTCCACATGGTACACTCGCACTGTTAACTTCACGTTCACAATCCGTAGTCGAAAGAGCTTGAAAGTAATTTTTGTTCACTATATTTATGTTTCTTTCGCCGATTTCTGTATCTTGTATTATCTGTTTGCGTCTTTTGTACTTCACTTCCGTCCAATTCTCCGACATATTCGTACTTTCATGGCGCGAGTTTTTCATGTTCCGTTCACTTTTTTCTTCTTTAAGTTCCTTGATATCCATCTTCAAGGAACTGATAATAAATTGTAAACTAGACACCTGTTCGCTGAGCTTTGTAATTTCATCCTTACAACTGTCACAATTTCTCTTTTTCACGGCAAAATTCACACTTTTTCTCGGAGACGCACAACGAATTTGTGTCTCGCTTAAGACCAAATAACACGTGTTACATTGCCCTGAACATATATGTTCTATACATCAAAATCTTCAGAAAGATTTGCGTTGCAAAATGAAGATATTTTTGAAAAATCGAATTTTTAAAAGATTTTTGACATTCTATCTCAAACCCTCGAGGGAACGGGAAGGAAAGGGGGGGGGGGGAGGGGAAGCGCCATTATCATGTTTTTTTGCCCCGGTTCGGAAATACCATAGGTCTGGGCTGGCAAAGAATTGCTGGCTTCAGTCATTAAGTGTTACAAGAGCGAAAATAGATTTTGGACGAAAGTGGAAGGGAGAGATGCAGAGAGCAGTCAGTTGGAACGAATTCAAGCAGCTGCTGAAAAAATCTTTGAGAAACGAACGAACTATACAATGCGCTGTCATCACACACTACCCTTCACTCTCCATGAACCACTTCCCAATGCAGCTGCTGAAAAAATCTTTGAGAAACGAACGAACTATACAATGCGCTGTCATCACACACTCCCCTTCACTCTCCATGAACCACTTCCCAATGTCCCATATGGGAACTGAGCAGATTAGGCGTTATTTTGGCATTTGGGCTACTAATGATAGAATGTTGAGCAATTTTTTTGAAGAAATGCAACCATCACTTTCTGGGCGATTTTTTTTGTCAACGCGATTTTTGGGCGACACAGACAAACCCAAGCGCATTTTTATGCATTGATTTTAATGTATTGTTGTTTGTGATAATATTTACTTCTCTGCCTTGTGAAATATTGAAATATTGCAACCCCAAAGTTCTACCAGCCTGCAAATAACGAATGCAGTGCTAATATTAAACTACTATACATAGGTAGTTAGGCTGTTACAGTAGTGCATGCATATTTTTAACTTACCGTAACACTAGCTGATGAACAAAAATCGATTTTCCTCTTCTTTCTTGTTACAAAGTTGTCAAAAAAAGTTCAAATGAGTGTGAAATCTTATGGGACTTAACTGATAAGGTCATCAGCCCCTAAGCTTACACACTACTTAACCTAAATTATCCTAAGGCCAAACACACATACCCATGCTCGAGGGAGGAATCGAACCTCCGCCGGGACCAGTCGCACAGTCCATGACTGCAGCGCCTTAGACCGCTTGACTAATCCCACGTGGCACAAAGTTGTCCATAATTAGAAACTATCACAATAGCACACAACACAAAAACAATAAATGGCAACACTTACGATCAATTCAACTGCAAATAAGAAGTGAACCCACTGACAAAACAACTGAGCTCAAACAAGACTAACAGATGGTCTTGGCTAAAATAGGGATGGGCAATAGCCCATAGTACTATGGATGTATAGGTAGCTTAAATCTATCGTTGACCTTGCTGATTATCAATAATGCGTATACCTTTGACTGAAAATCAAAATATGTTTCAATTTCGCTACCCGGCAACTATGTTGGGTGTAATTTCATTTAGGTAATGGTGGAGGGTGTGGGCCCCCTTTGGCTCCGGCCTTGCATAGAATCTATTCCAGTATCTCAAGTCTGGACCAGTATGCTGGAATTTCACACTGTTTTAAATAGCACAACAGGTTTGAGCAGGATTGTGGTGGATGTAATAGCAAGACTATGCTAGGCAAGTCTTGGGTTGTGGTGTCATACTAAGATGGCACCAGAATTACAAGTTAACCTTCTTATGTCAGCCTTATTTTATCCAGGTCGGCCATCTTGCACGGCCATGTTGTATTCTAACATAATACAAGATTGTGCCAGTGTTCCAATTCAACCAGCATCTTAGGACAACAACAACAACAACAACAACCCTACTTCCACACTAGCAAAATTGGGCTATTTTTTTAATTTCCCGCCAAAATTTTTAACTTCCCACCATTGTATACGAGGGATAATTGACCTTTGTGAGAGGGGGAGCGTGGGAGTTGGGGAAACCCATGACTCATCGATGAGAACACCATGCCAGACCCTGTCCCATATATCACTCGAGGTAAATGCCGGGATGGTTCCTCTGAAAGGGCACGGCTGACTTCCTTCCCCATCCTTCCCTAATCCGATGAGACCGATGACCACGCTGTCTGGTCTCCTTCCCCAAACCAACCAACCAACCCTGTCCCATATACCTACTAACTCCAACCTTGCGATCTACTCAAGTGCCAAACAATGTATTTCTTGTAACAGCCCCATGTATTGTTATAGTATTTAGGATGTAGTAATTCTAACTTCTTCTGTGTATTGGGTGACCAATTTTTTCATTTGAATATTTCCTGGGGATCTTCCCAGGATGTAAATTCTTCTGCATCAGCAGCTCCCCATTCCGCCCCATCAGCTATTAGATAATTAAGTGTAAAATTTATTGTCTTAGGATCTTTTCACTTCTTTGGTAAAAATTGAGAGAACCCTCTTAAAAAGTAAGTCAGATATACCGCACCATCTGGTTTAAATTTAGGAAACTGCTTTGACAAATTCATCCCACTTCCCATTTGAAATTCCTCTATGAAATCATTTGATACCCAAGAACTAGTGATAATCATCCTCCCAACCTTGTACAAAAAGAAATCTCCCGTGCCTTATCTTTCCTGTCTCCCATCACCTCCTAAAATCTCACTATTCGGACATAGATGAGCATTCCCCTCGCAACTCAGTACCACCCAGAACTGGAGCAACTGAATTACATTCTCCACCTGGGTTTTGACTACCTCTCATCACGCCCTGAAATGATAAATATTCTGCCCACTATCCTTCCCACCCCTCCCACAGTGGTATACTACCATCCACCAAGCCTACACAATATACTTGTCCATCCCTACACAACCCCTGTTCCCAACCCCTGACCTAATGGCTCACATCACTGTAACAGACCTAGATGCTAGACCTCTCCCATACATCCTCCCACCACCACCTACTCCAGTCCAGGTCACAAACATCACCTATCCTTTCAAAGGTAAGTCTACCTGTGAAACCAGTCATGTGATCTACAAGCTAAGCTGCAACCACTGTGCTGCATTCTATGTGAGCATGACAACCAACAAGCTGTCTGTCTGCATAAATGGCCACCAACGAACTGTGGCCAAGAAACAAGTGGACCACCCTATTGCAGATCGTGTTGCCCAAAATGATATCCTTCATTTCAATGACTGCTTCACAACGTGTGCCGTATGGATCCTTCCCACCAATACTTGCTTTTGTAAATTGTGCAGGTGGGAACTTTCCCTGCAATATATCTTGCGTTCCTGTAGCCCTCCTGGTCTCAACCTTCGTTAGTCATTGTCCTCACCCATCCAGCCCCTTCCCTCATCCCATTCCATCACTACCCAGCCCTCATTCCATCACCGCACCCAGCCTTTATACTTCTCTCATTTTCCACTACCCCCATCCTCCCCCCTCAACTCTCCCCTGCCCTCCATATAACCTCCCGATTATACATAGCTGCCCTGCCCTCTCTCCACCTCGACCCTGCGTGCTCGCTAACAATATTTCACTGTCCCCCACCGCTACACTATTATCCCTCCCCTTCCCCAGCCCAGCCTCCTCCTTACCCCCACACAGTTGCCACTCCACTCCCATCATGCACTGGTGCTGCTACTCGCGAGTAATTAGGGCTCATATGGAGGTGTACAGACAGTCGTTTTTCCCTCGTTCTGTTTGTGAGTGGAACAGGAGGACAAATGACAAGTAGTGGTACAGGGTACCCTCCGCCACGCACCTTACGGTGGCCTGCGGAGTATCTATGTAGATGTAGACATCAGAGCCAAAGCCTTGTTCCATCAATAACCTCCGTATCATCCTCATACTGCTTCTCGTGTAGTGCATCCTTCATTGTGGCAAACAGATGGAAGTCGGAGGTGTGACATCCTCTGTGCACACCAACTGGTGGACGAGTGTGTCAGCACTGTCAACAGAGGTATCCAATTTAGCAGCGAAGCGTTTGGTTGTGATCTATCAGTCGCCTCGAATGAGAGGGTCTACAGGTTTCAACATTGCAGGAATCACAGCTGTGTGTGGGGCCGGCCCCTACGCAATGATGAGAGATGCCTCGCCCAGCGACCCAGCATGCTTTTGTTCACTATCGACTCTCTGTAGATATTCTGCAGATCCTCTGGTTTTCTGTCAAAATAAACTCAAAGAAATTCTCTGCTTGGAATGCACTTCCATTACAGATGCCATTTTGAAACCTGCATATAACTCCGCCAGCTAGGGGCACTTCATGAAATTATAGGGGTTGAAGCGCGAATATTCCACGATGTCCCACGTAAAATTTCGCATTTTTGAAATGAAATTGACTGAGTAAAGAAAGTGTTGCGTTAGTTATTGAATGCCCCTTGTGTTTGACAGTTCTTCCAATTTCTTTAATACTTCTGACATACTGCTCTATCCATTTTTCAGGTAGTAATGATGTGGAACAAGTCAATTTAACATAAGTTTCCATTACACACACACACACACACACACACACACACACACACACACACACACACACACACACACACACACATATATATATATATATATATATATATATATATATATATATATATATATATACCACTTCATATCTAAAAATTCATCTATTGAGTAGAATGAGTTGTCATTCAGAAATTCTATTGATTTGTTTTTAAATGTTGGTTGGCTAGCTGTCAGACTTTGGCACATGACCAAAGAATTTTGTGGCAGCATTAACATCTTTCTATGCAAAACTCAGATTTAACACAGAATAGTGAATATTATCCTTCCCCCTAGGTTGTAGCTATGCACTTCACTATTATTTTTGAATTGGGATGGGTTATTAACAACAAATTTCATAGGTGAAAAAATGTATTGCGAAGGTACTGTGAGTAGCCTGAGTTCCTTAAATAAATGTTTGAAAGGTGATCTTGGGTGGGCTCGAGCTATTATTTTGATTACACGCGTTAGTGCAATGATTACTTTTTTCCTTAATGATGAATTACTCCAAAATATGATACAATGTGAAAGCAGTGATTGAAAACAGGCGTAGTAGGCTAATTTACTGACACGTTTGTCACCAAAATTTGCAACAACCCTAATGTGTTTGTTGGCTATCTGTCAGACTTTTAATGCTATATGACCAAAGGTTTTTGTGGCAGCATAATTCAGCGTTTTCTGTGCCAAGGTGGGATATAATCCAGAATAGTGAAGATCATCCTTTCTCCTAGTGTTGTAGCTATGCGCTTTGCTAGTATTTTTGAATTGGGATGGCTTATTTGTAACAAATTTCTTAAGTGAATATATATATATATATATATATATATATATATATATATATATTTTTTTTTTGAATGTACTGTGAATATCCCGAGTTCCTTAAATAAATGTCTGCAACGTGATCGTTACTGTACAGAATAGTATGTACTGTGTTTTCTCAAAATTTACCACGAGTCCATTTGCATAGAACCACTTAATAATTTTCTGAAAGACATTATTCATGATTTTCTCAGCTACTTCTCGTTTGTTGGGTGTTATTACTATACTTGTATCATCAACTCAGTAACACTTCAACAACATAATTCTACACTCCTGGAAATGGAAAAAAGAACACATTGACACCGGTGTGTCAGACCCACCATACTTGCTCCGGACACTGCGAGAGGGCTGTACAAGCAATGATCACACGCACGGCACAGCGGACACACCAGGAACCGCGGTGTTGGCCGTCGAATGGCGCTAGCTGCGCAGCATTTGTGCACCGCCGCCGTCAGTGTCAGCCAGTTTGCCGTGGCATACGGAGCTCCATCGCAGTCTTTAACACTGGTAGCATGCCGCGACAGCGTGGACGTGAACCGTATGTGCAGTTGACGGACTTTGAGCGAGGGCATATAGTGGGCATGCGGGAGGCCGGGTGGACGTACCGCCGAATTGCTCAACACGTGGGGCGTGAGGTCTCCACAGTACATCGATGTTGTCGCCAGTGGTCGGCGGAAGGTGCACGTGCCCGTCGACTTGGGACCGGACCGCAGCGACGCACGGATGCACGCCAAGACCGTAGGATCCTACGCAGTGCCGTAGGGGACCGCACCGCCACTTCCCAGCAAATTAGGGACACTGTTGCTCCTGGGGTACCGGCGAGGACCATTCGCAACCGTCTCCATGAAGCTGGGCTACGGTCCCGCACACCGTTAGGCCGTCTTCCGCTCACGCCCCAACATCGTGCAGCCCGCCTCCAGTGGTGTCGCGACAGGCGTGAATGGAGGGACGAATGGAGACGTGTCGTCTTCAGCGATGAGAGTCGCTTCTGCCTTGGTGCCAATGATGGTCGTATGCGTGTTTGGCGCCGTGCAGGTGAGCGCCACAATCAGGACTGCATACGACCGAGGCACACAGGGCCAACACCCGGCATCATGGTGTGGGGAGCGATCTCCTACACTGACCGTACACCACTGGTGATCGTCGAGGGGACACTGAATAGTGCACGGTACATCCAAACCGTCATCGAACCCATCGTTCTACCATTCCTAGACCGGCAAGGGAACTTGCTGTTCCAACAGGACAATGCACGTCCGCATGTATCCCGTGCCACCCAACGTGCTCTAGAAGGTGTAAGTCAACTACCCTGGCCAGCAAGATCTCCGGATCTGTCCCCCATTGAGCATGTTTGGGACTGGATGAAGCGTCGTCTCACGCGGTCTGCACGTCCAGCACGAACGCTGGTCCAACTGAGGCGCCAGGTGGAAATGGCATGGCAAGCCGTTCCACAGGACTACATCCAGCATCTCTACGATCGTCTCCATGGGAGAATAGCAGCCTGCATTGCTGCGAAAGGTGGATATACACTGTACTAGTGCCGACATTGTGCATGCTCTGTTGCCTGTGTCTGTGTGCCTGTGGTTCTGTCAGTGTGATCATGTGATGTATCTGACCCCAGGAATGTGTCAATAAAGTTTCCCCTTCCTGGGACAATGAATTCACGGTGTTCTTATTTCAATTTCCAGGAGTGTATTTAAACACCATCCTCCCCAACTAGTGAAACAGATTTCAAGAACTTTTATGCGCACAAGATTTCAAGAACTTTTTATGGACATTTTCTTCTGTTAATTCTTTATAATTCTTATTTTCAATAAAGCTATCTGCTTTTCACACCCCTTATTCACCTTCACCACTAAAAAAATTCAGTTCTGGGCTGTTTATAGCTCACCTAATAGTCGCTGCTAACTGCCCTAAACAGCTGATGCATCGTGATGTCACGATGTGCTTCTGTGCGGTTGTCGCATAGCCGTGTGATCGGCCACTGCACCGCGAAGCGAAGCCGCACTCTTGTTACGTTGGTTGACAGCTGCCAAGAGGCGTTTAATGTCACTGCCACATTCGTAGCCTTGAAATCAGCACTCAAAATTCTTCCATATCGTCAACATAATGGTTGGTGACTCACGTGCCAAAAGTTTTTAGTGAAGCACGGGAATATATCTTATTGTAGACCTCATTGCTGTGGGCATATGTTTTCCCTTATCTTATTCCTTATAACAATTCAAAATTCTTTGGATAGCACCAAATGAGAATTACTTCTTCTTGAACATTTTATTTACACTGGGCGGTGCTATACCATGTGCTAGCCTCTGTCTTCTTCACTGCTTGCTTAGACTGCTCTGGGAAACGTACATTTTCTTGTGTTAATTCTTGATAATTCTTATTTTCAATAAAGCTATCTTCTTTCCACACCCCTTAATCACCTTCAGCATTTAGGGTAGAAATGGGGCGTTAACAGCCAAGTTCTGTAGTTGGACTAAGCCAAAATGGAGTGTTACCTTCCAAACGATCTGTCACCACGATGCTATTTGTGATAACGTTTACCTTAATAATATCACTTTCTCTCTTTCTTTTTTACGGTTGCCTTTCTCAAAGATTCTTGATTTACTGGATCTGCTATGCAGTGCCACAAAATCTTGCCATATGACTTCTTCACCTTCTACAGAGGGCTGTTCGAGAGCTCTGAACTGTGCAAGCTACTAAATGAAGTAATGTCTTTCAATAACTCTTCCGTATTTTGTATCCAATGTACAAGAACATTTATTTATTACTGTGGATGGAAAGACCTCTTTTCAATTCGTAACTCATATAAATCATTATTATAATCATTAACGTACAGAATCTCAGAACGGAATGACATTGTTGTTAAGCTTTCTTCCACTGTTCCCGGGCGTTGTCATTTATCGGCAGCGCCTCTTGCTCAGTGCCTTCCAAGACACCGCCAAGCTGCGACTCCAAAATATGAATGACCCCGCTCGATAGCCATTGTGCCTTGACGATGTTCTGCGCTCACACTTCTCTCACCGCATCTGCACATGCGTCAAACCACAGCGCACACAATGGGAAGCTCCTTACTTAAACACAACGTGGGGCAGAATGGACTCCCTAGTTTCAAAGAATCACTGAAGAACGCGGAGGTGCAGGAGCGGAGTGGTAGTAGTGGCGTTAGGAGGGGAAAAGACGACATTTTCCATAGTCACTATGCCGTGGTCTGGTGAGCATCGAGGCTTTGCTGTAAAACGTTCTTTAGAGACAACTAGCAGACCCAGCGAATGCTGTTCCGCCTTGAAGCCAATAAATAATCAGATTTTGGATGTTAAGTTCAATTTTTTATTAGGAAATACAAATAAAAAATTACAGTAGAACCCCTCTAATCCGTCACCTTCGGGACCAGGACCATGGTCGGAACGAAAAAAAGGTCGGATTATCGGAAAAATCTAATATTAATTGCAAAAAATATAAAGACACATTTAGTACAAAAAATTAAACGATTTAAGAACTAAAACACGTCTACAGTAATATAAAAGGATGTTTTTTTCACACAGTGTTAAGGAATATATTAACTAAAAAACGTCTACACACACTATAATATGTATTGGTTTTAGAAGGAAAAACGACAAACAAATTACAGTACAGTACTGTACTGTACTTAATAACGTATAAACGATATATACTGTAAACTAAAAAATGTTTATAGCGCTATATATAAGAAAGAAATTTTTTACAAAGAAATAAACTACTGTATGTATAAACTAAGAAATGATTATACTGTATGCATTGTTTTTACAGTAAAAATGAAAACAAATTACTTGGAAAAAAAGCCAGTGATACATTTTTGTTTAGCAGATGTTAACCTAGATTTAGCTGCAGTGTCCCTCCATTTTTTTATCCACAAAACATCCACTGGAGTTGAAGTTGGATTCTGCTCGATGTATTGAAGGGCGATGTCAAAAGCGTTTTTTCATCGTTGTGTGAAATCCGGGTGGGGGGTTCGTCTTCGCCGTCCGAGTCCTCAGTCACAGTTTCCTGGCTAACAGCGGCAACAATCTGGTCGTCATTGAGCTCTTCAAAAGTGTCACAGTCTTTGTCACATTCGTTGATCCACTCTTCAACTTCATTGGCAGGGACGTTCGGCTCCAGAGTTTGTAGATCTTTAACGGTTTCCAGTGCGTCGTTGTTTTGCTCATCTTCGGTATGCCTATTTTCTGTCGTAACTTGTGGCCAAAGCTTACACCACGATTTCCGCAGTGTATCAGGTTTCAGTTCATCTCATGCAGATAGCATCTTTGATGTTCAGGGATTTCATAGCCTCAAATAAGTTATGACCTCCTTCAGATTTTTCCAAGATTGAGCTGATATACTTTCTGCGATATCGGCTTTTTAGCCATTCGATGACGCCCTGATCCACTGGTTGGATGAGTGAGGTCACATTAGGAGGCAGAAAGAGAGCTTTTTGACCCCTTTCACCAAATTTTCCTCAGGTGGATGTGATGGTGTGTTATCCAACAACAGTAGAGCACGAACAGGCAGATTTTTTTGCTTCAAGTCTTTTTCGACCGATGGCACAAACTCGTCGAAAAAACAGGATTTAAAAAGGCTGCAGTCCATCCAAGCAGATTTTTGATTGCGGTAATAAACCGGCAAGGAAGATAAGTTCATATTTTTGAATGCCCTTGGCTTCTTAGATTTGCCAATGACGAACAAGGGGAGCTTGTGGGTACCATCTGCGTTGCTACAAGGAATGACTGTTATTCTATCCTTTATAAGTTTCGTTCCTACCACGGATTCGTTTGAAGCTGCGAGCGTTTTTGTTGGCAACATTTTAAAGTTCAGCCCTGTCTCGTCGATGTTATACACTTGGCAGGGTAACAGTTCATTTTGTTCTACAATTTCTTGAAACTTAACAGAAAACTCCTTAGCACCTGCGGCATCGGCAGATAGTTTTTCACCGGAAATAGGAACAAATCGGACACCATGATGAGTTTTCCAACGATCAATCCAGCCTTCACTGGCAGCAAATTTACTTTCGGCTTCCAGTTTTCCGTGCAAAACTATCGCGTTTTCTTTGAGAATTGGCCCAGATATTGGAGTTCCTTTCCTTCTTTCTTGACAAAACCACATCCACAATGCGTTATCAAGCAGTTCAAGTTTAGGCTTTTTTAATGTTTTGCGATTCTTCAGAGTGTTTTCACCATGAATCGTATGTAACTGTATAGGATCCAATGTCTTTCCGATTCTTCCTCCAATCCTCAATTGTCGTAACACCTACCTTCAGTTCCTCTGCAATTTTTGGAGCGATTCTCCTTCGTCCTGTCTTTGTAGCAGTGCTAATTTTTCATTTAGTGAAAGAGTTGCATGTTTACCTTTGAATCCAGACATGTTGAAAAACAGACAACTGTACACACAATGAATCTACAGTAATAAGTACTGTAGAGAACACGGAATAAAGCAAACAACGACGTTTTTTAATCCCAACAAAGGATAAAACTGCACAATAAAGCACAGTATAACAATATGCACAGCGATAGACACCGCAACAATGGCCCGACAGGCGTCCAGTCAGTGGTAAGTCGGCACAGGCTCGCGGGTCTGAGCATGGTCTGACTAACCGGAGTGACGGTCCATCCAAGGTCGGATTAGAGGAGTTCTACTGTAAGTATTTCAATGATTCTTTATTCTTTATGTTTTTTGGTGCATAGCTTCCACTCTTCAATTAAGTACCTTGTGATACACACATTTTTGTTTTATTATCAGGTGCAAGAACAAACAACGCAGATGGTCTTCCGACCCGTGAACATGCCACATATAACTGACATATAACAGATGATGCTGTAATTTACTGTCTAGTAAGGTCATCCGAAGACCAGTATCAGTTGCAAAGCGATTTAGAAAATATTGCTGTATGGTGTGGCAGGTGACAGTTGACGCTAAATAACGGAAAGTGTGAGGTGATCCACATGAGTTCCAAAAGAAATCCGTTGGAATTCGATTACTCGATAAATAGTACAATTCTCAAGGCTGTCAATTCAACTAAGTACCTGGGTGTTAAAATTACGAACAACTTCAGTTGGAAAGACCACACAGATAATATTGTGGGGAGGGCGAGCCAAAGGTTGCGTTTCACTGGCAGGACACTTAGAAGATGCAACAAGTCCACTAAAGAGACAGCTTACACTACACTCGTTCGTCCTCTGTTAGAATATTGCTGCGCGGTGTGGGATCCTTACCAGGTGGGATTGACGGAGGACATCGAAAGGGTGCAAAAAAGGGCAGCTCGTTTTGTATTATCACGTAATAGGGGAGAGAGTATGGCAGATATGATAACGCGAGTTGGGATGGAAGTCATTAAAGCAAAGACGTTTTTCGTCGCGGCGAGATCTATTTACGAAATTTCAGTCACCTACTTTCTCTTCCGAATGCGAAAATATTTTGTTGAGCCCAACCTACATAGGTAGGAATGATCATCAAAATAAAATAAGAGAAATCAGAGCTCGAACAGAAAGGTTTAGGTGTTCGTTTTTCCCGCACGCTGTTCGGGAATGGAATGGTAGAGAGGTAGTACGATTGTAGTTCGATGAACGCTCTGCCAAGCACTTAAATGTGAATTGCAGAGTAATCATGTAGATGTAGATGTAGATGTAGACCATGTGAAAAACATGGATATTCCAGATTTAAACCACAAACTTTCAAGGATCGGCCTTGTGATCTGTTAATGGTCATGGTGAATGCAAGACCGATCGGAAACTGAAGTCTTTTAAACTCAAACGGCACATCGGTTGGGATCATCTTCGATACTGTCTGCCCCAAATGAGGTCATTTGGAAACAACTATTGTATTTTTGGGTGTTTGCAAGAAAATGACGCGATTCGGGTGTTTCGCCTCAAAGCAATGAATGCAATGGCTCAGGTGGCGGAGTCAATAATGGCAGTTCCAGTTTCCCACTAAGGCAGCACAATCCGTGCGTTTCTCCGGAAAACTGCAATGCGCCACAATACTCGCAAACAACGTCCATCGGCCCAATGCAAACGCAAGGATGCAAGCAATAATCAGTGATGCAATTGTATCTAAACGCTGCTCGATTCAAATCATTAAGTGATAAATCTCTTCTTGTGCGTCGAAAATTATCTACATGTTGATCTCTGTTGTTCGCTCAACGATTTCGCATTGTCAACCGAGCCGTTTCACGGGCTTCCTTACTTTGCTCTTGTGATTGACAAGCACGAAGTCGAGTCATACTAACGCGGCGATCTTCACGGGCAATTTGTTGTTCTTCTTCAGTCGTTTCATTCGCAATGTTTTGCATCCTTCTTGCATTACGGCTTTGTCGAGAAATATTCGATCGTCTTGGTCGCGGCATTGTTAATGATATATACTGATACCCCAGATGACGTGATCTGGGCTGATACTTAACCATAGACGTTTAGCTGTCATCTGTGTTTTGTTATTCCATGTCAGATGCGTTTTTGTTATACCACGTTTTATAGTGACGTTTAGCTGACATTTGTGTTTTGTTATTCCATGCCAGATGCGTTTTTGTTATACCACGCTTTATAGCGGTCGAACGGGATAAAAAGTAGCCTATGTCCGTCTCCTGGTTCTAAGCTACCTCTCCACCAATTTTCAGCCAAATCGGTCCATCCGTTCTTGAGTTATAAATAGTGTAACTAACACGACTTTCTTTTATATACATAGATAGATGATAGTGTGCTGGTGATGCAGAGGGCTTCTCGAAGGCGGCTTCGTTTGAATCGTCATGGCAGGGTTCCTGATGCTAAAATCGTTAGGGAATGGATTACAAGTGTTAAGGCGACAGGATGTGCACTTCCTAGCTAGCCGACCTAAAAATGTGAGGACACCTGAAAATATTTTGGCAATGAGAGCGTCCATTGAACAGTTTCCATCACGCTCTGTGCCGAAACATGTTGCTACTCTAGGAATATCGTCCAGAACGGTAATGCGAGTTTTACACTCTGACCTTCAGTTACACTCCTACAAGTTGATGGTTGTTCAAGAACTTAGTCCAGAAGACTGAGTGAAATGTACAGATGCTTGCAATGCTATCTTAGCTTCTGTGCAACCCGACACTATTCTTTGGTCTAGCAGTGAAGCGCATTTTCACCTACCCTGCTCAGTAAATAAGCAAAATTTTCGTTAGTGGGTGACTGAAAATCCTCATGAACCCCACCAAAGACCTCTGCAAAGCGCCAAAATGACAGTTTGGTGCGCTGTGTCCTCCACAGGTATTATTGCGCCTTACTTTTTTGAATCTCAAGGTGCATCTGTTACTGTGAAGTCTCTGCGCTGTTATGAGATGCTGGAGAATTTTTTACTATCCAAAATGGAAGAGCATGGTGAGGAATATGACACAGAAGCCTTTTGGTTTCGACAGAATGGTGTCACGGATCTTACTGCCGCTCGTTCATGCCAAATTCTGCAAGAACAGTTTCCCCAGTCGCCTATCCATGTCCCCTCGCTCCCTAGATTTGAGCTTCTGTGATTTTTTTTCTTTCGGGATACCTCAAAGCAGAGGTTTACTAATTTCGACCAAGGACCTTGGAAGCTCTTAAGAGGGCAATTACAGACGTCATCGCTGGAACAACGCAAGATAGGCTGAGAAGAATTTACGAAAACTTTTTTGAAAGACTCATTATGTGCATCGTTCGCCATGTGTCGTCACCTTGGTGATACAAGGTGTACAACTTTGCTTCCGCAGTTTGCCGATAGTAGATTTGTGTCTGCATTATAAAGTTGTTCTTGATTGAAAATACCAGTTTACGAGCCTAATTCTCGTCATTTGCGAGAGGTGTTACTGTTTTCTTTCAATATGAAGAAAACAGCAGCTGAGTCTCATCGAATGCTCTCAAGTACGTATGGTAAGGACGCTATTAGTGAAATAACGTGTCGTGAGTGGTTTCAACGCTTCAAGAACGGTGATTTTAACGTCGTAGACCGGCACAGTGACGGAAGAGAGGATGTTTTCGAAGATGCAGAATTGGAAACATTGCTGAGTGAAGACTCGCGTCAAACTCAAGAAGAATTAGTGGGAGTGACACGGCAAGCCACTTCAAAACGTCTCAAGGCTATGGGCATGATTCAGAAAGAAGGAACTTGGGTCCCATGTGAGCTGAAACCAAGAGACGTTGAACGGCGTTGTGTGTTTGTGAACAGTTGCTTCAGAGGCAAAAACGGAAGGGATTTCTGCATCGCATTGTGACCGGGGACGAAAAATGGGTTCATTACGATAACCCTAAACGCAAAAAATCATGGGGCTATCCCGGCCACGCTTCCACGTCGACGGCCAAACCGAATATTCACTGCTCTGCATTTGGTGGGACCAGTTCGGCGCCGGGTACTATGAGGTGTTAAAACCAAGTGAAACAATCACAGGTGCTCGTTATCGAACGCAATTAATGCGGCTGAGCAGAGCATTAAAAGACAAACGACCGCAATACAGCGAGAGGCACGAAAAAGTGATTTTGCAGCACGACAACGCTCGACCCCACGTTTCAAAACAGGTCGAAGCGTACTTGGAAACGTTAAAATGGAAAGTCCTACCCCACCCGCCGTATTCCCCAGACATTGCTCCCTCTGACTATCACCTGTTTAGATCAATGGCGCATGGCCTGGCTCACCAACACTTGCGATTTCATGAAGAAGTCACAAATTAGATCGATTCGTGGATCGCTGCAAAAGAAGAACAATTTCTTCGTCGCGGGATTCGTACACTGACCGAAAGATGGGAGAAAGCAGTGGCCAGCGATGGAAAATATTTTGAATGATACATGTGTAACCAATTTGTTTCATTAAAGCCTCAAATGTTGGGGAAAAACGACGGAAGGAAAGTTGTACACCTTGTATAATTTTCAAAACCTAATGAAAATAATATGTCCTTGAAAATAGTTTTCTGAAATAAAAACCTGTTTTTATTATCTTTGTTGGTTTATTTACAATTCACCTGTCAAATTACGGAGTCCATTATGCCACACCTTGTACTATACAGCCGACCTGTGTGGCCGTGCGGTTCTAGGCGCTTCAGTCTGGAACCGCGTGACCGCTACGGTCGCAGGTTCGAATACTGCCTTGGGCATGGATGTGTGTGATGTCCTTTGGTTAGTTAGGTTTAAGTAGTTCTAAGTTCTAGGGGACTGATGACCACAGATGTTAAGTCCCATAGTGCTCAGAGCCATTTGAACCATTTTTGTACTGCATAAAAAGCGTTTTTACATGCACATCTTTGGTCAACTTGAGAGGAAGAAATGTAACATGCTGTTGTTAAAGTATCCTCGTACTGATGACTGATCAATGAGACTTTAAGGGAACTACTGTACTAAGAAAGCGAAACTCAGTTATAATGTCCTGGAATGAATATCCACACAACTACATCAACAGAAATGTCTCTCCTGTGACACTGTGCATGATACGCTTACATGGCAAGCGTTAGAGCTTGATAGGCGGCGATGTGAAGATCTGGGACGTCACTGGGCCGGTACTGTCGGCGTGCGAAAGCTGACATGATGCTGGTGCAGGCCAAGTTGAGCTGAGCCGGATCTGCCAGTGTCGACTGCTGAGACGAAACTTCGTGGTAACCTAATTTGTAGGTTCCCATGACATATAAAACCAGTGATGAAACATGAGGAAAATGGTCTAGTAAATTTGTAACTGTTTCCTCCACATTTTGTGTAAATTGGCTGCAGAGTTTTGCCTGTTCCTTGCCAGACAGTTCACATCAAGGGTCCATCCCAGAACGTGTGATATTGTCTCAAAGAACATTCACTATTAAAACATTGTTCATCAACTGTTCAAACTGCATGCTGCAAATGGTCTCTAAGCAGCCAAACATAACTATTCCCAGTCAATGTTCGGTTCACTCGGATCAAAAAACCCAGTCCATTCCACATAAACACAACCCACACCACTATGGATCCACCACCATCTTGCACAGTGTCCTGTTCACAACTTGGTCCAAACCCTACCATCAGCTCTCACCAACTGAAATCTGGAATAATCTGACCACGCCGCGGTTATCCAGTCATCTACGGTCCAACTAATATGGTCACGAGTCCAGGAGAGACATTGCAGGCGATGTCGTGCTGTTAGTACGGGCATTCGCGTCAGTCGTCTGCTACCATGGCCCAGGTACGCCAAATTTCGTCGCATTGCCCTAACGGATACGTTTGTCGTACGTGCCACATGGATTTCTGCAATTATTTCAGGCAGTGTTGCTTCTCTGTTAGAACTGACAACTGTCTGTGGTGAGAGACAGTGTGTGTAATTCGGTGTTCTCGGCACTGTGCATTTGGAATATTGAATTCCGTAATGATTTCAGAAATGGAATGCCCCATGCATCTAGATCTAACTGACTTTCCGCGTTCAAAGCCTCGTAATTCCCGTCGTGCGGTCATAATCGCGTCAGAAACCTTTTCGCACGAATCACCTGTGTACAAATGACAGCTCCGTCCATACATTGCCCTTGTATACGTTGTGCATGCGGTATCATGAGGGGCGTTCAAATAGAAAAGAGTCGGAGGCATAATTACAGAAACCAGTGCCCGTACTTTAGAAGTATTGACCCAGGCTGTTGAGACACATGTCCCACTGTGACAGAAGGCGGTGAATGGCTGTCTCATAAAAGTCCCAGGGCTTCGATGTTAACCAGTTCCGCACATACAGATGGACGTCGTCCGAGGTCAATCGTTTGCCCCTCAGAGCCTTTTTAAGGGGACCAATAATGGCTTAATCACAGGGAGAGAGCTCTGGACTGTATGGAGGGTGGCCGAGAACCTCCCATTTGAATTTCTGCAGGAGTGCCGTGACTGTGTTGGCCGTATGAGGCTTTGCATTGTCGTGGAGCAGAATGACCACACAGGTGAGACTGCCTTGTCGTTTTGATTTGATCGCTTGGCGAAGGGTGGTCAACGCGAGTAACGCTGGGCATTCACGGTTGTCCTGTGCTGCAGGAAGTGAATCAGAAGGGGACATCTTGCTCAAAGAAGGACATCAAAAGATTCACCTCGGACGACGACGTCCAGCTGTATGTGCGGAACTGGTTAACATCGCAGTCCTGGGAATTTTATGAGATAGCCATTCACTGCCGTGTGTCACAGTGGGACAAGTGTCTCGACTGCCAGGGTCAATACTTCTAACATACAAGTACTGGTTTCTGTAATTATGCCTTCGGCTCATTTCTTTTTGAACGCCCCTTATACCACCATCTCTATATGTGCATATCGCCATCCCATGAGTTTTGTCACCTCAGTGTAATGGTTATTCATGATTCAGATCTCACAAACAACTGTGCAGCAGGAACAAAATTTTATCTCACAGAAGGCGAAAGCATTAGAACAAAGTTGTGATTCAAATCAGTATGGATACAAGAAAACTGAAATCATGGGAATGACAGTACTTTACAGAGGACGAAGATAACGTTTGTTGCAACATTTATAATAAAAAGCTCCGCTATCTTTCAAAAATACAACGTTCGTGCTTAGAAATCATATATTACACAATTTCTCTCCGAAAGGGGGAAGTGAGGGGCAACAACAACTAGACGCCGCACTGGCAACCGCGGTAACAGACGATCTTCGACGGCTCTCCATCGTAAAGGAGGTTTGAGGTTTTGTTGCGTTGGTGGATCCAAAATACAGGGTGATTCAAAAAGAATACCACAACTTTAAAAATGTGTATTTAATGAAAGAAACATAATATAACCTTCTGTTATACATCATTACAAAGAGTATTTAAAAAGGTTTTTTTTCACTCAAAAACAAGTTCAGAGATGTTCAATATGGCCCCCTCCAGACACACGAACAATATCAACCCGATACTCCAACTCGTTCCACACTCTCTGTAGCATATCAGGCGTAACAGTTTGTATAGCTGCTGTTATTTCTCGTTTCAAATCATCAATGGTGGCTGGGAGAGGTGGCCGAAACACCATATCCTTAACATACCCCCACAAGAAAAAATCGCAGGGGGTAAGATCAGGGCTTCTTGGAGGCCAGTGATGAAGTGCTCTGTCACGGGCTGCCTGGCGGCCGATCCATCGCCTCGGGTAGTTGACGTTCAGGTTTCATAACTAACCTTTTTCGTAGGACTCTCCATACAGTTGATTGTGGAATTTGCAGCTCTCTGCTAGCTCTGCGAGTCGATTTTCCTGGGCTGCGAACAAATGCTTGCTGGATGCGTGCTACATTTTCATCACTCGTTCTCGGCCGTCCAGAACTTTTCCCTTTGCACAAACACCCATTCTCTGTAAACTGTTTATACCAATGTTTAATACACCACCTATCAGGAGGTTTAACACCATACTTCATTCGAAATGCACGCTGAACAACTGTCGTCGATTCACTTCTGCCGTACTCAATAACACAAAAAGCTTTCTGTTGAGCGGTCGCCATCTTAGCATCAACTGACGCTGACGCCTAGTCAACAGCGCCTCAAGCTCTGCCTTTTGTCGTTGCAGAGTTTTAAATTCCTAAAGTTGTGGTATTCTTTTTGAATCACCCTGTATTTGATACCAAGTCGAAAAAGAAGAAAATTGCGCCGCATGATTGAGGAAAGTTACAGTAAAGAGAAAGATACTGTAAACGTGCAAGTGAAATACTCTGCCTGTGCTTCTTTAATGACTGATATTTGGATCTCGCGAGGGATATATAGCTGTAACGGGTAACCTCATTAACAGCAATTGGTGCCTGAAAGCTTTGGCTCTCAAGACGCTCTCTTTCCCAGAAAAACATGAAGTGCTAAATATTAGTGTGACTTTAGATAACGTGGTTGAAAAACAGAACATCGAAAACAAAGTAGCAAACATGACAGCTGACAATGCAAGTAACAGGTACCTCGTTTAGTATACACCGACACTTCAGTTGTGAAAAGTTCTTTCAACTGCAACAGTGAGCTCTGCATTGTGCGGAAAAGGCCAGAAAAATGGTAAATTATTTTCAAATAAGTTGCAGTGCTAATGGAGAACTCCATGAGATCCAGGATCTAATGAAAATAATCTGAACATAAACTAACGCCGGCCGTGGTGGCCGTGCAGTTCTAGGCACTTCAGTCCGGAACCGCGTGACTGCTACGGTCGCAGGTTCGAATCCTGCCTCGGGCATGGATGTGTGTGATGTCCTTAGGCTAGTTAGGTTTAAGTAGTTCTAGGTTCTAGGGGACTGATGACCTCAGATGTTGAGTCCCATAGTGCTCAGAGCCATTTTGAACCATAAACTAACAAAGGAGACTAAAATCCGATGGAACATGTGAATATATATATCTATCAGTGACAGATAATCTTTTTCTCTTTTTCTGTCATTTCTTTCACATTCTTAGAGTAAATATTCATATCTTTGATGGTGTATCAGAACTGCGTTCAGTAATAATGTTAAAACGTAACTGCAATTTATTTCTTTTTCTTCAATGGACAAATATATTTTCTTATTATTATTTGAATACAGAAAGACTTGTATTAATAACTATGATGTGAAGCACTGCTACATAAATCGAAGGCATAAAAGCATAGAGTGCGATCACGAGAGTAACAGTTGAGCTGTTATGTACAGAGAGGGGCTGTCATTGTTCGCGTCATGTAAGAAGGAGGCCCAATTTTCAGCTGTTCTGCACATACCCCTCCACTAGCCACTGGCAGCCAATAATGTTCACTCTCTTTCCGAGCGGCTAGTACAGTTACAGCTAGAGAGCGAGAATCTCGCTCCTACATGCTGCACTGTTGCCGTACTTCGCGACAACCGAATTATTCATTCAACTGTCAACTTTCTTTTTGTTTCCTTCTTTTTCTTGCAGCAGTATAACTGTGAATGTGTATCTGTAAATGTTTAAGTGCGATTAAAAAAAAGAAGAAGAAGAAGCCAGGCGACGGCAATAAATGTGAAGTGCTTCACAAGCATGAGAGGGGGATTATTTACCGCATTTATAAGTTTTTCAAACGTGAATTTGAAAGCAGGTCTCCTTCTGTTGGCATCTGAAAACACAAGAACGGACTCCAGAACCACGTGGAGTCGGCAAGAGAACTGTTAAGAGAACTGTAAACGAAAGTGTCAGAGCTGTAGGAACCGTGGAAAAATTTGGCTTGGTGTCGCCTGGAAAGCATCGAAGTAGCAAGGAACCTTTAACGTAAATAGACTGTTTTAACAACGATGTTCCAAAGTGCTCCATGCGAATGATGAATGCACGACATCACAAAAACGTGTTACAGTTATGCAGTCTTCATTGGTAAGCACTTCGCCAACGTAAAGAATTTTAAAACATGTTGGTTCCATATACGTTAAGAAGAGAGTTTTTAGTTCAAAGAAGTGGCATAGGTGCAGCACGAACTGAATCCGATATAAAGATTCACGATACGAGAGAAGGAGGTAGTTCAACAGTGTATTACCTTGATGAAACAGGGTCAGTTATAATCATTCCACGAAGATCTGCTGGAAAATGTGTGATGGTACTGGCGGTTTTAAAGTTCTCATAGGAATAGGTGCTCGGATAATTATTCTGTATGCTGACTCTTCTTCTGGTTTTGTTTCTGAGAACAAACTTGTATTTACGAGTAAGAAAAACAGCAGTGACTACCATTCGGAAATGAATGCTGTCAGTTTCGTGACGTGATTCAAAATTCTTGTCATACCTTGGTTTGAAGTTGGTCATTGCCAGTTATAATTGAAATGTTACAGAGACAACACCAAGTGCAAACACCAGAAAAGCGAATATCTTTCCCTGGCTTAAAAATAAAAATATTAAGCACAATATAATCCAGAATCATACCGATCTCCTGCAGGTCGTTAATTTATACAAGTCACGTGACAGAACGTACAAACTTGGCTTCCTTGCATGTGAATGGGGTCACAGTTTTGCGTTTGCCCAAGTGCCACTGCCAGTGTAGCCTCATGGAATTAATTTGGGCAAAGGGCTTTAAGGCTACGTGGGAGAAAAAAAAATTCAAGATAACATACACTGAATCGCTTGTGCTTGAGGCAATAGGCAACATTCCACCTGGAGCGTGGGCACAGTCTGTGCGGGATGCTGAAAAGTTTCAGAAAGGGACAGGGAAGTGATTATGGATATAAGCCTTGAACCTATCATCGTAAATTTACAATCAGATTGTTCGGAAGCGGACTCAAATAGAGGTGACGATGATATTACGATGTAGACTTAGGAACAAGTCAATAATATTTCTTAGTTTAAAGAGTCGAGGTTTAAAAAATGTGTTTGTCAACATATCAGTTGCAAACATAATAATGAGAACTTCCTAGCCTTTTTTTATTAGGACTTCGTATCTCTTTAATTAGGCAGACTATAATCTTCAAAATATTGCCCAAGGATAAGTTAAGCTTCTCCCACCATATTGTATGCTATAATAACACGCGAGAATGCCGCTGCACAAATTCGTCAGAAGTCCGATATTTCCACATATAAACCTCTGTCATTTTCATGGCACGAACTGGATAAGACCCTAAAATGACAGTAACTGTTACTTGTGGTATCGGTGGTTTTCAATGTTGTCGGTCAGCATTCCCTGGAGTTACTAGCAGATGATGGTTACTTGTTTGTTTGTTCAATGGACTGTAAATGTGGTGTGGCAATGTAATGTCGAACGCTTTAGTTTACACTCACATTGCCTGGTAACAGCGAAAAATATGACAACTTGCTGACCATTTTTCGACAGTCTTGTATATTACTTTTTTCTGGCACTACCGTAATTAATGTTTATACCCAGTGATTACTCTTAACAACAGTCAAGCACATCTAAACAAACACATGCCTTACACATTTTTAAAAATTCTGTTGAGTAGAACGCTCAGTCCGGAATCGCGCGACTGCTACGGTCGCAGGTTCGAATCCTGCCTAGGGCGTGGATGTGTGTGATGTCCTTAGGTTAGTTAGGTTTAAGTAGTTCTAAGTCCTAGGGGACTGATGACCACAGAGCCATTTGAACCATTTTTTTTTTTTTGTTGAGTAGAAGCAGTTGTCAAGCAAATACAGGGTATTACAAAAAGGTACGGCCAAACTTTCAGGAAACATTCCTCACACACAAATAAAGAAAAGATGTTATGTGGACATGTGTCCGGAAACGCTTAATTTCCATGTTAGAGCTCATTTTAGTTTCGTCACTATGTTCTTCCACCTACGCTCAATGGAGCACGTGATCATGATTTCATACAGGATACTCTACCTGTGCTGCTAGAACATATGCCTTTACAAGTACGACACAACATGTGGTTCATGCACGATGGAGCTCCTGCACATTTCAGTCGAAGTGTTCGAACGCTTCTCAACAATAGATTCGGTGACCGATGGATTGGTAGAGGCGGACCAATTCCATGGCCTCCACGCTCTCCTGACCTCAACCCTCTTGACTTTCATTTATGGGGGCATTTGGAAGCTCTTGTCTACGCAACCCTGGTACCAAATGTAGGGACTCTTCGTGCTCGTATTGTGGACGGCTGTGATACAATACGCCATTCTCCAGGGCTGCATCAGCGCATCAGGGATTCCATGCGACGGAGGGTGGATGCATGTATCCTCGCTAACGGAGGACATTTTGAACATTTTCTGTAACAAAGTGTTTGAAGTCACGCTGGTACGTTCTATTGCTGTGTGTTTCCATTCCATGATTAATGTGATTTGAAGAGAAGTAATAAAATGAGCTCTAACATGGAAAGTAAGCGTTTCCGGACACATGTCCACATAACATATTTTCTTTCTTTGTGTGTGAGGAATGTTTCCTGAAAGTTTGGCCGTACCTTTTTGTAACACCCTGTATAATGATTCCAGTTTGTACTTGAAGTTAATTTTGTTGTGTATTAAATTTTTACTTACAATTCAGTTCAAATCGCAATAAATGATAATTATTGCAAGCAGTTTCAATGACCTTGTCGTTAGACAATGGTAATTTTGAGAGAAATAGTACTTCATGTCTTCACAAAGCTGTGTCAGCGGTTCTCACCTCACGACGTCACGTTAATTAATATTTCCCTCATGACGATTGATCGAAATTGGTTTTACTATTTTATTATTCCCCTCATAGATTCGAACGTATAGTCGAATGTACCGTAAGCAAACGAGCCTGACTTGTCCGCAGCTACGCAGTTCGGCAACGTGGAATTTGTTATTTGTTGGCCCGCCCTCTGCTGCCGAGCATGCGAAGTTCTCATCCCCTCCCCCCCTCCCGCTTCCTTTCCGCTGCGCCTCTATGCACGGAAACTCCGTCCTAGGTGACGAGGGCTTTAGTGCGTGTCCGACAACATAGCGAGAAATGCTTTGATTTGAGACGCTAAAACTTGCCGAGACTGTGAACTTCACGATAGACGATTTGGGTTACAGTTATACTGCATAACGAAGTCGAAGTGATCATTATGAACAGAAAGATCATACACTTTGAGTATTACTAAATGGCTGTGTCTCAACCATAGAGTAAATATCTCTGGAGTGAGCATTCACATGCGCAGAACAGATTTTGTGTTGTCAACATACATTGCCGTCCTGGTCACGTGTTCTCGGGACGTCGTGTGTTTGTACGTATAGCGCCCTGTATATTTCGAATGTCACTACATCCCTAGTACAGACGGATTCTTTATATATGTTGCGCAGAAATTTTAACAGTATCCATTTGATGCCGGGAATAAACCAGCTACGTAAATTTTAAGGGCAAGGCATTCTGCTTCTTTGCGGTAGGTGTCATAGTTCAAATGCACTCGATTTTTGGTAGTTTTAGGTATGATACGGCACTTTATAGTATTACAGAGCCTGACGTACATTTTTGCAGTGATAGTCTTGCAAAACGACTTGACAGTACACTAGTAGACTACTTTTGCAAGTGTCCGAAAAACACCGAATTTGCCTCACATTAGTGATTATATCCCTGATAATTCGTCCTTTTTTCTGCTATTTCTGCGTATTTATTTTCTTGTTTTTGTGACCTAAAGCACAATTTTTCTTACTGGTGACACTTTGAAGTGTTTATTTAACGCATTTTACGTACTTGCTCCCAGTTTATTAAATAAATAGTAGACTGAGTAAGAAGGGGGAAAAGGCGATCGGAGAGTAAAAGTACTGTAAAGCAAATATAGTTGGTCATGTAACAGTCAACCCATATAACACCATTAAGGGAAGTGGAAAGTGACACAAATAAAAGAGTTTGGGGACATGTTTACTAATATTTTACGCTTCTTAATCAAATGGCGAAGAAAATAAATTGAAGGCAAAATACACCAAAGAAGATGAATGTCTACTTTGATTAGCTACACTATTGTGTTTTTTATTTGATTTGTGCAGAAAATGTATTTAAGCTGAATTCAGAAATTGGTAGTAGGTGCCGTGGAAAATTAAAAGTAGTTGGTATTGCATCTACCTTCAGCCACACACGTCCAAATTTTTCTCTTTATAAACATTCCTCTTCAAAGTGTTTTGAACGTACTTTGGAATATTTTGTGGGGACAAAATTACTCCTCTTTATTTTCTGGAGCCACGTCTTTACTCATCGTTCATCCTTCGGAGAAACTAAAATATAAATCACACATAATCATTCTCCATTCCTAGACACACTTAACATGGTCTCCTACTGTAACTTTATAGTAAACAAAAGGTTTGGACACACATATTATACGAAGACAATTACAGACTCCCACTCTATTGAATTTATCTGTCTCCTGTCTTTCAAATCTATATACATAATCGACTGATAAATGCATGGAGGATAGTATTTGCTGAAACAACTAACCAACCATACCCTTTCCTGTTCCACTAGCAAATTTAGGAGAGAAAGCGATTGTCTGTAAGCTTTTGTACGAGCCGTAATATCTATTATATAGTCATAAAATCGTAGAAAAATAGGTCTACAGAATCAAGCCTTGATTATAATGCGTCTCGAAATTTTTAAACATAGTACCCATGAAAAGTTACTATCCCTCCTTTCGCATATTTTTCTTTGCATCCGTAGCAACAACAGTAATTCACCATCGCTATTACACTATCAACAAACGGTGAAAACACAACAAAAACTCTTGATATTATAAACTTCAAACTCTGAGGAATGAACACACGCACAGCGAAGTCCCGAAAACACGTGACAAACCTGGTTTAATGTTGACAACATGCGCAGAACGCAATGCTCACTCCAGAGATAGTTACTCTATGGCCTCAACCGGCACTGACAATGCTTTCGCAGGCAGACATTATAGTTATTGCTATTTGCTACCATGTGAGTGGAACTTCTTTTACATTTAGCCACATCGCGATGGCCAAAGCTCCATAAAACTGTGTAATATATTTGTCTTCTTAATGAACATCCGAGCGTCTGAAGCTGTAGTTATTGTGGTGAACATAATTACAGTATTGTGGATCAGGTGTAACAATGGTTTTACCATATGTGAATTTGCAATCGCTATAGTCATATGCAA
This sequence comes from Schistocerca nitens, assembly GCF_023898315.1. NCBI lineage: Eukaryota > Metazoa > Arthropoda > Insecta > Orthoptera > Acrididae > Schistocerca > Schistocerca nitens. The sequence goes on from NC_064622.1 coordinate 100,252,716, forward strand.
ACGAGACGAACAGTTACATCGTGGACAGATCGTGAACAGCGTATAAAGTACAGGCACAGAGCTGGATGACTAAAACGAATAATAGACGTTAACGTGGTGAAACCTATGAATTATCAGCCACAAATACGTCTGTCGGGTACAGCTAAACTGGTGGCTGTCCGACTTTTGCTTGACGTGATTCGGAAGAATGAAGACCTTCAGTTGAGTAATAATAACTTTATTGCGGCGCGTATCTGACGACGCCCGGCATGCGTGGACAGTTCGGAGCTATAAAATTTTGCTTCCGATCTTTACAGAGGATCCTCAATCCTCGGAAACTTCTGTAATTCGGAGAGAAAATAGTATCCGTCCACACGAGTCAGGAGACAAGGAACTACTCACTAACTCTAAAAAACAAGGAATAATAATCATAAGAAACAGAACGTATATAAAAGTTATAAAACACAGCGCCTCTAGAGGCTGGGCGCGGAACTACACAGCGTCGCTACATCACTGTACTGACACACGCGCACAGCACACACACACACACTGGCGAGCTTGAAGTAGCGCGCGGCAGCGTCGCTACATCAGCCCCCCGGGCGGAAGCGGAGCGTCGGCGTCGAGATACCGCGCCGGAAAGTGCACCCGACGTCCAGAACGGGTCGTCCTCGCCGGAGGAGGAGGAACAACGTCAGGAGGCGGATGTTGTGCTGCGTTGGGCGGCGAATGTTGAAGAGCCGGCGCCGGAGATGTGGCGTCAGTGTCTGGAACAGCGGTAGGTGGACGCCTACGACGATGTGCCGCTAGTGGGGTGTCAGGAAAAACATATGCAGGTTTAACCCGATTCAACGCGACAGTCGTCGTTTTGCCGTTCACTAGGATATCCATGGTGTGGGCACTGCGCCGTAGCACTTCATATGGACCAGAATAAGGAGCTTGTAGAGGCGGTTTAACGCCCTCAGTGCGGAGCATGACGTGACGACATTGTTCCAGGTCCTGGTGCACGAAAGTGGGCGGCTTGCCATGACGTGTGGCTTTCGGAGGGCGAATCTTTGATACATGGTCCCTCAATCGTCGCAAGAAATCCGGCTGGCCAGTAGCAACTGTCTCCGTGGCATCAGCGTCTACAAAGTCACCAGGAAGGCGCAGTGTTTCTCCGTAAACCAGTTCTGCCGCTGACGACCCCAGGTCTGGTTTGAAAGTCGTCCGTAAGCCTAACAAGACCACTGGTAGTGCGGTTGTCCAGGTTTCTTCGTGGCACATCAGCGCGGCCTTCAAACAACGGTGCCAGCGTTCGATCATGCCGTTGCTTGCTGGGTGATAACTTGTGGTCTTATGGTGGGTGTAACCACAAAACTTGGCCAGCTGTGAGAACAGGTCTGATTCAAATTGCCGTCCGCGGTCAGTGGTAATATGTAGTGGGCATCCAAATCTTGCCAACCAAGTCATTGCAAAAGCGGAAGCTAATGTGTCTGCTGTGATATTATCCACCGGCACTGCCTCCGGCCAACGCGTAAAACGGTCGATCATTGTAAACAGATATCTTTGCCCGTTCGAAGGTGGAAGTGGTCCGACTACATCTAAATGAACGTGGGCAAAGCGGGCGGTGGTATCCGGAAAATCGCCGATCGGTGCGTGTACATGGCGGTTAATCTTGCAGCGTTGGCACTGAAGACAAGATCGGACCCACTCGCGGCAGTCTTTTTGCATGCCTGGCCACACGAAACGTTGCGATACTAGGCGGAATGTCGGGCGTACCCCTGGATGGGACAATCCATGTACCGTATCAAAGGCTTGCCTTCTAAAAGCCGGCGTCAGAAAGGGACGAGGTCGGCCGCGAGAAACGTCGCAGTATAGCTGTGTGACCTCCCCCGGAACATCAACAAGTTTCAGTTGCAATGCTGAAGCCGTGTCTTTAACATAGGCAAGGAGTTCTTCGTCGTCTCTCTGTGCCTGTGCCAGTGCAGGAAAGTCTATGTTACTGGAAACACTGCTGATCCGTGAAAGGCAATCCGCAACAATGTTGTCGATCCCAGAAATATGTCTAATGTCGGTAGTAAACTGGGCCACGAACTCAAGGTGATGAAATTGACGGGGAGAGCAGTTGACACTATTCCGACGGAAGGCGAAAGTGAGTGGTTTGTGGTCTGTATATACCGTGAAAGTTCGCGCTTCCACTTGAGGGCGAAAATATTTCACTGCTTGGTATACTGCCAGGAGTTCACGGTCGTATGTGCTCCATTTTCTCTGTGCAGGCGAAAGCTTGTGGGAATAATACGCCAGTGGCTGCCATGCGTTGTCGGACCATTGTTGTAACGCGGCACCGATCGCCGTCTGGCTCGCATCTACGACAATTGCTAATGGCGCGTCGAGTCGTGGGTGTGCGAGAAGCGCCGCGTCGGCCATACTCCTCTTTGTTGCCTCGAACGCAGAACACATGTCCTCTGTCCACTGTATCAGAGACTTGCTATTTACTTTAGGGCCTGATAATGCCGCCGTCAAAGGTTCCTGTAGCTCCGCAGCGTGAGGAAGGTGTCGTCGATAAAAATTGAGCATCCCCAAAAAACGACGTAATTCTTTGATTGTAGTTGGTCGGGGTAGCTGCAAGATAGCGTCCACCTTCTCGGACAGAGGAAGAGAGCCTTCAGCAGAAATCTTATGGCCAAGAAATGTCACCTCTGACTGCCCAAAAACACACTTGTCCACGTTCAAGACGACACCGTAACGCTCCAATCGCTCGAAAATCTCTCGCAGATGTTGTCGGTGTTGATCGTGGTCAGCAGAGAACACTAACACATCGTCCAGGTAGGCGAAACAGAACGGCAGCCCCTGGAGAACCGAGTCTATAAACCTTTGCCAGGTCTGAGCGGCATTGCGTAAACCGAAAGTCATAAATTTACTTTCAAATAAACCGAAAGGCGTTATTATTGCAGTCTTTGGAATGTCGTCATTGGCCACCGGAATCTGTGTATACGCTTTAGCGCAGTCCAGGACTGTGAACACCGTGGCACCATGTAAAGCGTGATTATAATCCCTCAGTAACGGAACGGGATATCTGTCCGGCACCGTTCGCGCGTTAAGCGCACGGTAGTCACCGCATGGGCGCCAAGCTCCACCCTTCTTCGGAACAAGATGTAATGCGGAGGACCACGGGCTCTTAGATGGCCGCATTATGCCCTCGCGAATCATGGCGTCGAATTCTGCCTTCGCTATCTTCAATCTGTCCGGAGCGAGACGCCTAGGTCGGCATGCTACTGGGGGACCATCAGTCGTTTGAATGTGATGCACCGTGTCATGTGGTATGAACCTGGGAGCGCCGGGCGGCCTGGTCAAGTTCGGATAGTTAAGCAGTAATTCAGTGTACTCACCCTCCGTAGCATGGACCAACTTGGCACTGTGCGTTGCGGTGTTGCGACGGAAACCCGTGACAGCTAAGCCAGTGACGCTGTCTACCAAGCGTGCGTTCGCGACGTCCGGCAGCAGGTGATAGTGCGCGAGGAGATCAGCCCCGACGATCGCCTCCGTGACGTCAGCAACTGTAAAATTCCACTCGTACGCGCGACGTAGGCCGAGATTAAGCTCCATCCTCTGTGTGCCATATGTTGCGATGGAAGAATTGTTGGCAGCCGTCAGGCGGAAGGCAGTTGGCGGCCGGCAACGATGTATGGCTGTTCGTGGTATGATACTCAGGTCCGACCCAGTGTCAATTAAAAACTTAACGCCGGAACTCCTATCGGTAACGAACAGGCGCTTGGTGGATAACTGGCAGTCGGTTGCGCCTATTGTCGACCGCCGGTGGCGTTTGGGTGCGAGCATGGCGATGTGCACTTCCTTGCCTGATCGCCGAATCGTCGGTGGTACCAGCACAACGGTACCTCGCCTTGCGGAGTGGTAGTACTGCCGGAAGATCTGCTTCTCGAACGCCGCCGTCTGTATCGACTTCTTCTATTATTGTCGTCGTCCCGTGCTAGCAGCGCACTGACCTGGGCGCACAAAAGCTCAACCTTGGCAGCGAGAGAATCATGGTCGGCTCGTGCCACAGACGCGGTACTGTTTGCACTGTTGTCCAACGCCGCGACTGCGCTGACCGGAGCCGGTGTGATCGCGTCCTGAATCCGGTCTGCTAGCTGCGCCACGTCATCCAGCGGCATGTCCGTTTGTGAGGCGATTATGGCTTTTATTTGCGGCGGCAACCTACTGCTCCACAGCGTTCTGAGCAGACTGACTGGCACAGTAACGGTGTCAACCTTGCTGCGTAGATGTCGCAGGTATTGAGAAGGCTTCCTGTCGCCAATTTCTTCCTGTGTCAGAACCTGACGTATCCGGTCCTCTTGTGACGCGGCCACCCGTCGAATCAACTCCGATTTTAGCCTGGCATAAGCTCCAGCCTCGGGCGGTGCTGTGATTATGTCCTGCACCTCGGCTGCATAACGTTGGTCGAGTTGGCTCACAATCAGCGCAAATTTAGTTGCTTCGACCGTTATTCCAGCGCAGCTAAAACTTGCCTCTGCCTGCGCGAACCAGAGTACTGGGTTGTCGGGCCAGAACGGCGGCAAACGGACTGCAATCCTGGAGACGGCCTGCTGTTCGGTCATTATGTGCTCGTTACTTGCGTAGCTCACGACTGCTTCTTCTTAATCACGTCGGTCTCTGCTTGGATCACGTCGGGGTCACCACTTGTGGGGTACAGCTAAACTGGTGGCTGTCCGACTTTTGCTTGACGTGATTCGGAAGAATGAAGACCTTCAGTTGAGTAATAATAACTTTATTGCGGCGCGTATCTGACGACGCCCGGCATGCGTGGACAGTTCGGAGCTATAAAATTTTGCTTCCGATCTTTACAGAGGATCCTCAATCCTCGGAAACTTCTGTAATTCGGAGAGAAAATAGTATCCGTCCACACGAGTCAGGAGACAAGGAACTACTCACTAACTCTAAAAAACAAGGAATAATAATCATAAGAAACAGAACGTATATAAAAGTTATAAAACACAGCGCCTCTAGAGGCTGGGCGCGGAACTACACAGCGTCGCTACATCACTGTACTGACACACGCGCACAGCACACACACACACACACACTGGCGAGCTTGAAGTAGCGCGCGGCAGCGTCGCTACACGTCTATTCAGCCAATGCCTGTTAAATGCCAGCCGGCCAAAGTAGCCGTGCGGTTAAAGGCGCTGCAGCCTGGAACCGCGAGACCGCTACGGTCGCAGGTTCGAATCCTGCCTCGGGCATGGATGTGTGTGATGTCCTTAGGTTAGTTAGGTTTAACTAGTTCTAAGTTCTAGGGGACTAATGACCTCAGCAGTTGAGTCCCATAGTGCTCAGAGCCATTTTTTTTGTTAAATGCCACTGCAGATGACTTTACAGCCTAACTGAGAAGAGACTTCACCAGCACACTTCACCACGAGAATACAACAAACGGATATGCTGTAATAACTTCACCTGCAACATCACAAGCCGCCGCCATCATCTTTCCAGCGCGCCTATCCAACAACAAACAGGTGAGCTGCATAGCTGAGCTATCTCCCAGTTCAAGACTAACAGAATTTCGTAGTTCATAGTGTAAATCGTTTGTTTCATTATAACACTATTTTCCTTTTTTCTTAAGTTTGGCTACTTAAATAAAATTACTTGAAATGAACTATTAAATTTCGTTGTAGCTCTGTTGACCCACCATTACTTGTAAGTAGTTTTCTTTTACTCAGACTACGTCTTTCGTTTAAATTTGTGCGCTTCAGTCGCATGTGGATTCCGTGCCTTTTTAGGGGATGTGTTACTAAAGTGTGTGCAGTGTTATTTTCGAAGTGAGTTCGCATATCTTAATGTCTGATACCGTCGTGCGCGTAAATCGCGGCGTCCGCCATTAGTTTTTTGGCTGCTTGTTTGCTATTGGTCTAAACTTCACAGCAAGGGCGATTTGAATATAACAGCCGTCAAACCACGGAGGTTATGTTTACATCGTATTTAGAGTTATGTTACCACACCTTCGCGACTAATAACTTCGTTGTTGATGATTACAGGGATGCATAGTCTAATCCTAAATTGTTTACAGCATTAGTGACAGAATTGTGTCTGATTTACATTCTCCCCAACCACACAGCTCAGAAGTAAAACTAATTCTTCTCGGGCTAAACAGTCAGACATCAACTGATTTATGTTATTTCTGACAATACTTCCTATAAATACTCGCGAAGTATGCCCCTGAGAACCGTTTTCTCCACAAACAGTACGTTTTATATGATACAGTGCTTGCTGGAGTAAAAGAATGTATTGTAGTCTGTTTGTTATCTTTGTATTCAGAACTGGCGAGTGGCAAATTTTGAACGAATATTTAAGTGTGCTGGAGCCATCTGAATTGACGGCAGTGCAGTAATCGGAAACGAAAATGGATTCAGATGAGCCACATTTATTTCCCTTCCTACTATAAGTAAATGTATATAAGCAGTATCTGGGTGTAATAGAGTATAGCAATTCTACTGTATTTTATGTCAGTATACACACGTTCAGACTACATAAGGTATTCTTTCTTGTAAAGAAAAAATTTTTATTTCATGCAAGATCTGTGTTTTTAAAATAACAATTCTATGATTTTTGTCTTCCTAGAAATATACTACTTGTTCAGTAAAAATAAATGAAAGTGCTCAAAATACAATTCGAAATATTTCTTCCTTGCACATGCAGAATGCAGTGATTATGACTGCCACAGCTTACTGCTTCATTGTACAGAAGCTTCGAGCAGTCTTTCAGCGAGTGCAGCACTGTCAACAACTTCTCAAGAGTGCCCGAGAAGTTCTCCAGAATTTGCCTTAGCATCGAGTGTTTCTTGACACCTGGGGCTTCTGGCCAAATGCAACCGAGAAAAGCCAAAGTGGTACAGTTTAGAAAGTGACACTGCTGTTGTCCCTGCTGGCTCTCACTACCTAGGAAGTTAGAATAAGTCCAGAGTACGGGGTGCATGATTTCACAGCGCCACCATCCCGTTTCAACTATGGTCACCAGCTGCCCTAATCAGTCATCGTGTTTCTTAATCTCACACACCTGACCAGTTGCAGAGCACTCCTTGACATGTCAGCATGAGCTTGGACAAAAGGAGCAGGGCATTACTGGTGAAGCTCCATTGCCGGCCGTGGTGGTCTCGCGGTTCTAAGCGCGCAGTCCGGAACCGCGCGACTGCTACGGTCGCAGGTTCGAATCCTGCCTCGGGCATGGATGTGTGTGATGTCCTTAGGTTAGTTAGGTTTAACTAGTTCTAAGTTCTAGGGGACTGATGACCTAAGATGTTAAGTCCCATAGTGCTCAGAGCCATTTGAACCATTTTTTTGAAGCTCCATTATCAAAACAACATTAATACTGCAGCTGCACTTCGAGAATATCGCCAGCTGAAAGGATTGTGGAAGGATCCTCTTTCTCCGCCTGCTGTGTGCAGCACGACGAAGTTCGAATTAACTGGAGGATTGGGCATCGCTCCGTGAAGAGGCCGACAACCATAGGTCGTTGATGAAATCAGTGTTGCTATGGCAGAAAACGCTGCGCGCTATTCCCGATCTTCAGGCAGCGCGAGTGCTGTGCCACTGTGAGTTAACGAGCATTTCACTCTCATTTAAAAATATGGCCAAAAGAGTCAGCCCACAGGAACTGTGAAATGAAACCTGTCTTTCAGGACCGGATGCCACAAAGGCCGCAGATTCACCACGAGATGGGAAAATTAACAGGCATCTATTGTCTATTGAGGCCTAAGAGCTGTAATGTGCGAGTGAGATAGACGAGAACCTACATCACAGGGAAAACTGTAGAAGCTGTTTGTGGCCGAGGAGACCTGGCAGTGTTGAATATGGTGAACCTATGAGCCGCTTATAAAGGGAAACATTTATGGAAACTATTTAATTCTGTAGTAATGCAGGGAATCAAGAGACACTAATTTTAATCTGCCATCCTCCATAAATTTTCATGGTGTTACCAATCAAACTTGAATACTTATCATATCTATAATAGTTTCGGATTTACTGTTAAAGTGAAATTCACAAGTTTTGTAACAAAGACCTGAATGCTAAAATCTGAACGATTTTTTCGATCTTAAAGTCTACATTTCATATAGAAGCGCATCATTAAAATGACAAACGTAAATATCAACTCTGTAACTTTATTTGTTTATTTAAATTATGAATATTTTCAGTTGAGCATCAGATCATCATTTCCTCCACACAAAACATATTGAAATATGACAACATGACACCTCATTGAATCATTAGGCAATAGAATATTTGTTGTAAAGTTTAGCGCATAATAGTTACTTTTGTTCTATATATATTTATCAAAAAGCACATTGGTGCAAGGCTACTGGCCATGACATTCAAAGTTAGAAGGAAATTGTACTGGTTTTATGTAAAAGAATTTAACAATGGATATTACTGTTAGTTTATTTAGAATGTGAAAGTGGTCAAGCTTTGATTATTTGAATATGTTATAATGTAGAATAAGCAGTAGCCAATCAGATGGACGGCCTCAGTCAGTTGAGTGAAGATATTCGGCGCGCGGGAAACGCGGCTGGGGATGGGCAAAGTGGACAGTGCTGGTGCAGATGCGAAAGGGGACAGTTCGGCTGGAGACACCAAAGGGAACAGTTCGGATTGAGATGCGAAAGTGGACAATCCGTCTTTATGCACCTAGGAAGTGAAACGACTTAAAAAATTTCGCGTTATGTGGTATCACAGGGCTTAGTCTCTGAGCATTGAGCAGCCATGCACCTGATGTGAAATCTAATATTTCGCATAGATAACTTGTACATCTTGATGAGATTGTAAATGATCGAACTGTGAAATGGATATGCACTCGAGTATAACAGTAACTCTAAATATGACCACTTTCGCTATTAGTTTGCTTTTTGAATAAATATTATTCTATCCATATCGCAACTGTGTGGTGTACATCATTTATGGGTCATTAATTTAGTTCCAGATATTATTAATACTCTTATTATATGTTAACTTTGTATTTCGCAAACTTGCTATCAGCCAGACAATTTTACCAAAGGGTCACAAGTGTCTAATTTAGGGCGTGTAATTCGCCACATACGGTTCAACCCCTAGACGATATTGAGCCAAGACATTTCGACGAAGAGGAACCGCATGTGAGCCAGAACATCTTTGGGATGTTAGCTCGCAATTGAGGGCTCATCTGGGATAGGAATTTGGAAAGTGTTAGTTGAGGGATAACAATCTTGCAAAGTGTGGGAACAGGATTGGATTTTGGAAAATGTTAGTTGCAAAATGGACCTCTGGAAAGTTTAGAATTGGATTTGAATTCTGCAGAGTGCTTCCAAAAGTATTATCTGAACTTCAATAGGCAGAAACTCTCACAAAAGTTAAATGTGAGATCGGTTCAGGACTGAATATTAGGTTCCTTTAATAGTTGTGAAATTACAATTGTAATTCTCAGAGTTAACGACATTCTGTGACCTACGTCCCAATTTTGTGGCAGTTTATCCAGTTTGCGTGGGGGCTCTGAGTTACGAATTTTGCAACAGTTGTGTGCACCAAGTTTTAGCAGTGGTTAGGAGTGATAAAAAAAAAAGTAACGCAGAAGAAGAGGCGACATCGAAAGCATGTGGTTCCAGCCAGCAGCAGCATCTTCAACGGCGATTTATCGTGCAGCAGCGGTTGCAGTACCACAGCAGAGGCTGCAACATTAACAGCTGAAGGATCCAGCACTAGAAAACTATGTACATGCGCTTATACTGAGATTATGTATGGTTCTGTAGTTCAATCGCCAATAATAGACATCGCTAATATTAAGTAGTCAGCCAGTTTGTGTGGGTCCGAAAATACTAGTGAGCCGTTTAGCTGAAAGTCGGAGTAGGAGAGTGTGATCAGGCGTGAATTTATTAGAACAAATAGTCCGAAATCAGCAAGTGAGATGAATTTGGGGGAGACACGATGTCGCAATTAATGCAAATGATAAGAGGATTGGGATCCAAAACTGACTCTGTTAAAACCGATATGGGATCCAAAATTGATTCTGTTAGAAGCGATATGGGTGACGTAAATTTAAAAATTGACTCTGCTAAAACCGATATGGGTGATGTGAATGTAAAAATTGATTCAGTTCAATCTGAAATGGCTTCGGTTGTGAAAGACGAAGTAGGTAAAATGGCAAGTGGAATCGAGGAATTGATAGACGGAAATTTAAAACCATTCGGAATGAAATGGGCAAATTTCTGATGAAATAGTGATACTTGACTCTAAGGTAGATCAAGCGGAGAAAAATTTCAGTGATAATGTGGAGAAGTTAAGGCAGATCTGGGAGGCAACGTAAGAGATTGTATGAGTAGGCAAGATGCTCTAATGGCTGAGACGACAGAGGCAATTAGCAACTGATCCCTTCCAATAGATGAAGGGGAGAAAGAAGTAGATAAAATAAAGGAAAAGTAGAATCTGCCATTAAAACTGAAAATAGTGAAGTTAAAAAGCAAATCAATGAAATAAAGAGCGAACTGAATTCTTTAACTGCACATCAAACCTCTAGAGTGATCAGTGTTCCGGGGATGAACTCAACATCGATCAAATGTTTTGCAGACAACGGGAAATATCACCCTGTAAATTTTCTAGCAGCATGCAGGGGTGGTTTTGTAAGGGGAATGTCTGATGAGGAGAAGATAAAACTCGTGAAAAGACATTTGGAAGATGAGCTGTAATCGTGGGAAAATATACACAGTGATACGTTTACTACCTACGAAATATTTGACAACAGTTTCCTGAACAAGTTCTGGAGTGAAGTGAAGCAAATGCGGCTCCAAAATGTGTTTCTGAACAGGCCAACATGCGAGAATTTTGTAAATGTGAACTTGCAAGATTAATGCATGGGAAACGTCCGTTCGGAATGCTTACTGAAATTACGACTTTGAAAAGGCGGTTACCGGAAAATTTGCAGTGGGATCTAGTTGACAGTCTTAGGAAGTCAGTAGACGAGTTTTTGAACTTTGTAGGAAAATTAGAACAGGGGTTGAAATTTAAACTGCAAAGTAAGCAGACAAATAGTTTTCAGAGTGGAAATCATAACTACAGTCCGAGTAACTACTATGAAAGACATCCAGGACGTTATCAACGGAATGCAAACAGTAGTTCTGATAAGGGAAACGGTAACAGGAACACATACAATGATAAATTTCAAAGGGGTAATGGGAACCTACTTTCGTGACAGGGACCAACACCAAGAACTTAGGGGGGACTGGCACCTGGTGAAATGAACCAGCATAATGTGAGATTGGGAAACTAAGTTTCGCTACATCTCACGTCCGGAGTTGGCAAAATAAACCAGCGATGAATAGGACGCGAGTAAACGGAAATGTGATAGGTGTTAGTAAATCGTCAGAATTTTGAAATGAAATTAGTAAGAGATGAGAATCTAATAGGTAAATTTTCAAATCAGATCGTACATAAAAGGTGTAATTCTAAGATAATGAAAGATAATGATAAAGGGGATGTTGACGATTTAGGGCTAAATGATTTGTTTTATGAATGTGAGACAAAAGAGTGCATGAATGTTAATACAATCAAAGATTCTATGTTCCAAATGGAGGCTGGGGTGGAGCTGAATTTGGAGTTAGATGGAATAGAAAATTCTAAGGAGGTTCCAATCAGCGGTAACGATTATAGTGATAAAGGTAACGATGTTTCAGGTGATATCGTGGTGGCGAAAGTTGTTAAGGAGGTTAATAAGGGCGGCGTAGCATTAGTCTCATCAGCTGTTGATGAATTTGTGTGTGTATCGGAGGATATTGGTGAATTATTTTTGAAGGAAGGTGGTATTGATGTTTTATGTGCTGAAGTTACGAAACTTGAGGCTGCTGGTATTGATACTACAGATGAAGGAATCTGTGTGTATCTTTCTAATAATGGAGGTGAACCCAAAATTCTGGATGGATCTGTGAATCTTGAATGTTTGTTTAAGAATGAATGTGCATCTGAATTTTACGTGCGATTTGCAATTAATGTAGTGCAGAAACGTGTAGGAGAAGAAAAGAAATTAGGCTCAGGTTTAAATCAAAACGCAGAGGAATTTAATGCTACTGTTAATTCTGAAATTGCACGACACTGTAGCTACAATTTATGTGATGTAGATGGCAGTTATAAGAGTCGAGGGGCATGAAAGGAAAGCAGTGGTTGGGAAGCGAGTTAGACAGGGTTGTAGCCTCTCCCCGATGTTATTCAATGTGTATATTGAGCAAGCAGTAAAGGAAACAAAAGAAAAATTCGGAGTGGGTATTAAAATCCACGGAGAAGAAATAAAAACTTTGAGGTTCGCCGACGACATTGTAATTCTGTCAGAGACATCAAAGGACTTGGAATAGCAGTTGAATGGAATGGACAGTGTCTTGAAAGGAGGATATAAGATGAACTTCAACAAAAGCAAAACGAGGATAATGGAATGTAGTCGAATGAAGTCGGGTGATGCTGAGGCAATTAGATTAGGAAATGAGACACTTAAAGTAGTAAAGGAGTCTTGCTATTTGGGGAGCAAAATACCTGATGATGGTCGAAGGATAGAGGATATAAAATGTAGACTGGCAATGGCAAGGAAAGCGTTTCTGAAGAAGAGAAATTTGTTAACATCGAGTATAGATTGAAGTGTCAGGAAGTCGTTCCTGAAAGTATTTGTATGGAGTGTAGCCATGTATGGAAATGAAACGTGGACGATAAATAGTTTGGACAAGAAGAGAATAGTAGCTTTCGAAATGTGGTGCTACAGAAGAGTGCTGAAGATTAGATGGGTAGATCACATAACTAACGAGGAGGTATTGAATAGAATTGGGGAGAAGAGGAGTATGTGGCATAACTTGACAAGAAGAAGGGACTGGTTGGTAGGACATGTTCTGAGGCATCAAGGGCTCACAAATCCAGCATTCGAGGGCAGCTTGGAGGGTAAAAATCGTAGAGGGAGACCAAGAGATGAATACACTAAGCAGATTCAGAAGGATGTAGGTTGCAGTAAGTACTGGGAGATGAAGAAGCTAGCACAGGATACAGTAGCATGGAGAGCTGCATCAAACCAGTCTCAGGACTGAAGACCACAACAACAACAACAACAGCAGAGGATGGTGAAACTATGAATGGTTATAATATTGGTGATTTGTCAACGGAGGTAAATGAGGTTTTATGTAGTGAGTTGTATAATGTATCAGCGGCTGTTGAAAGTGCTGTTTGTGAAAGTGTTTGTAATGAAGTGGAAGTAAAAAGTAATGCTTTATTTCATGATAATTATGTTTTAGCTACAAATGTCGCTAATTTTAAGGGAGAATACAGTGAGTTTGATTCTAATATGGAAAGTGATATTTGGACCGAATGGTATCTTAAGGAGAAATGTGATTTTACTGTAACTGATTGGTGATGGTACGGTAGAACATTACGATAGTTATTGCCTCATTTGTGGACTCGAGAGAAGTTTAAGATAGTGAGAGGTCTTGAAGGGAGAAAAAATGAAATTGGTGCAAAAGAAGCATATAGTGAATTATTTTGGAACAAGTACGAAATTGAGGGGTGGATTGAACAGGATATGTGTACTCTAGAGATAGAAGAGAAGGGGAAACTAGGTTAAGAAATAAGTGTATCTGTGTTTAGATTGTAAGATTATTTGCAGGGGTAACTTGCAATGTTTTATTTCAGGATTTATTTTGGCTTGTGTGTTGTTTCGTCACATAAGGATTTTTTTGGGCACAAGGTCTGTGCAATTATGGAGAGATAGTTTAGACGCACATTTGGGTGTGAGGAGGTTGGAGAACCCGAATAATTGGTGAACGATATCAACTCAAAAACCAGTGCACAGTATGGATATAAATTATGTTTTTGGGGGTACATAAGGAAGTTATTTACGTTTATGTATGTGTTAGGCTTAAGTTTTTGGATGGTTTTATGTTTGTTGTAATTTCCAAATTAGAAGTTATGGTCGCACCAGTTTGGGTGCATGATAGTCAGAGAAATTTGGAAAACGAAAATTAATAATGCATACCTAGGAAGACAGATGTATGTTTATCTACTTATATGAGAATATTTTGGGGGAATAATTTATTGCTGTATGGAGTAACGATTTGTCTACGCAGCTTTACTGCACGAAATTAAACGAGGGGTGAGATTTGTTCATATTTGTTGTTAGTTTTGAGTCCAAGGGAGTTATTTAAATTAAAAGAAAATATTAATTTGCCGATGAAGTCGATTGGGAATCTGGCACGAGATGCATGTCTCTAGTGGAACTTGAACGATAGCGATGGAGTGCAGAGCCATACAGAATTTCGGCAGAATCATTGAAGAATTTACGAGAATCTTGCAAACGCTGTAAATAAATTGTTTACTGTTTAGTTTAGATCTGTTTATATCGATTCCACTGGGGGAAGCGTTCAGTGCTGCTCCTGGGTGGTTTCGGAAAGTGTTTGTTTTTGGGTATCTGCACCCAATTCGAATTTCAACAGATTTGGTCCCGCAAAACGATGGCGATGGAGTGTAGAACCATACAGAATTTTGGCAGGGTACTCGGCGCCAAATCTCTGGAGCGTCGCTGGAGACTTCGTTGTGACAAAGTGAAGGTGAGCTCAGTGGCGTTGATAATTCTGTGGCATTTCAATAGACAGTCGATTTGGATAAATGTGTGGTTTTGTTTGGCTTTTAATTAATATGCTGCGATTCATAAACTATGTCAGATATAAGTTTCTTTAAATTTGAATACAAATAATTACACTATTCATCTGGCGCTTAGTATATTTATGTTGTTGTATTATAAAATTGTGTCTTGTACGTTTGGGTGCTACTTCATAACTTATATGACACGGCAACATACACTCCTGGAAATGGAAAAAAGAACACATTGACACCGGTGTGTCAGACCCACCATACTTGCTCCGGACACTGCGAGAGGGCTGTACAAGCAATGATCACACGCACGGCACAGCGGACACACCAGGAACCGCGGTGTTGGCCGTCGAATGGCGCTAGCTGCGCAGCATTTGTGCACCGACGCCTTCAGTGTCAGCCAGTTTGCCGTGGCATACGGAGCTCCATCGCAGTCTTTAACACTGGTAGCATGCCGCGACAGCGTGGACGTGAACCGTATGTGCAGTTGACGGACTTTGAGCGAGGGCGTATAGTGGGCATGCGGGAGGCCGGGTGGACGTACCGCCGAATTGCTCAACACGTGGGGCGTGAGGTCTCCACAGTACATCGATGTTGTCGCCAGTGGTCGGCGGAAGGTGCACGTGCCCGTCGACCTGGGACCGGACCGCAGCGACGCACGGATGCACGCCAAGACCGTAGGATCCTACGCAGTGCCGTAGGGGACCGCACCGCCACTTCCCAGCAAATTAGGGACACTGTTGCTCCTGGGGTATCGGCGAGGACCATTCGCAACCGTCTCCATGAAGCTGGGCTATGGTCCCGCACACCGTTAGGCCGTCTTCCGCTCACGCCCCAACATCGTGCAGCCCGCCTCCAGTGGTGTCGCGACAGGCGTGAATGGAGGGACGAATGGAGACGTGTCGTCTTCAGCGATGAGAGTCGCTTCTGCCTTGGTCGTATGCGTGTTTGGCGCCGTGCAGGTGAGCGCCACAATCAGGACTGCATACGACCGAGGCACACAGGGCCAACACCCGGCATCATGGTGTGGAGAGCGATCTCCTACACTGGCCGTACACCACTGGTGATCGTCGAGGGGACACTGAATAGTGCACGGTACATCCAAACCGTCATCGAACCCATCGTTCTACCATTCCTAGACCGGCAAGGGATCTTGCTGTTCCAACAGGACAATGCACGTCCGCATGTATCCCGTGCCACCCAACGTGTTCTAGAAGGTGTAAGTCAACTACCCTGGCCAGCAAGATCTCCGGATCTGTCCCCCATTGAGCATGTTTGGGACTGGATGAAGCGTCGTCTCACGCGGTCTGCACGTCCAGCACGATCGCTGGTCCAACTGAGGCGCCAGGTGGAAATGGCATGGCAAGCCGTTCCACAGGACTACATCCAGCATCTCTACGATCGTCTCCATGGGAGAATAGCAGCCTGCATTGCTGCGGAAGGTGGATATACACTGTACTAGTGCCGACATTGTGCATGCTCTGTTGCCTGTGTCTATGTGCCTGTGGTTCTGTCAGTGTGATCATGTGATGTATCTGACCCCAGGAATGTGTCAATAAAGTTTCCCCTTCCTGGGACAATGAATTCACGGTGTTCTTATTTCAATTTCCAGGAGTGTATTATGAAGTGGAGGTGTGTGAGTTAACGAGCATTTCGCCCTCATTTAAATATATGGCCGAAAGAGTCAGCCTTCAGGAATTGTGAAACAAACCCTGTCGTTCAGGACCGTGTGCCACAAAGGGCGCAGATTCACCACGAGATGGGGAAATTCAGAGGTGTCTATTGTCTATTGAGGCCTAAGCGCTCGAGTGTGCGAGTGAGACAGACGAGAACCTATGTCATAGGCCGAGAAGACATAGCAGTGTTAAATATGGCGAAGCTAAGATCAGCTATAAAGGGAAATCTTTATGGAAATTATTTAATTCTGTAGTAATGCAGGGAATCAAGCCACAGTAATCTGAATCTGACATTCTCCATAAATTTTCATGGTATTTCCAATAAAACTTGAATATTGATCATATCTGTAATAGTTTAGGAATTACTGTTATGGTGAAATTCACAAGTTTTGTAACAAAGACCTGAATGCTAAAATCTGAACGATTTTTTCGATCTTAAAGTCTACATTTCATATAGAAGCGCATCATTAAAATGACAAACGTAAATGTCAACTCTGTAACTTTATTTGTTTAAAAGATATGTTGTTGTTGTTGTGGCCTTCAGTCCTGAGACTGGTTTGATGCAACTCTCCATGCTACCCTATCCTGTGCGAGCTTCTTCATCTCCCAGTACTTACTGCAACCCGCATCCTTCTGAATCTGCTTAGTGTATTCATCTCTTGGTCTCCCTCTACGATTTTTACCCACCACTCTGCCCTCCAATGCTAAATTTGTGATCCCTTGATGCCTCAGAACATGTCCTACTAACCGGTCCCTCCTTTTTGTCAAGTTGTGCCACATACTCCTCTTCTCCCCAATTCTATTCAATACTTCATCATTAGTTATGTGATCTACCCACCTAATCTTCAGCATTATTCTGTAGCACCACATTTCGAAAGCTTCTATTCTCTTCTTGTCCAAGCTATTTATCGTCCATGTTTCACTTCCATACATGCCTACACTCCATACAAATACTATCAGAAACGATTTCCTGACTCTTCAAACTATACTCGATGTTATAAATTTCTCTTCTTCAGAAACGCTTTCCTTGACATTGCCAGTCTACATTTTATATCCTCTCTACTTCGACCATCATCAGTTATTTTGCTCCCCAAATAGCAAAACTCCTTTACTACTTTAAGTGTCTCATTTCCTAATCTAATTCCCTCAGCATCACCCGACTTAATTCGACCACATTCCATTATCCTCGTTTTGCTTTTGTTGATGTTCATCTTATATCCTCCTTTCAAGACACTGTCCATTCCGTTCAACTGCTCTTCCAAGTCCTTTGCTGTCTCTGATAGAATTACAATGTCATCGGCGAACCTCAAAGTTTTTATTTCTTCTCCATGGATTTTAATACCTACTCCGAATTTTTCTTTTGTTTCCTTTACTGCTTCCTCAATATACAGATTGAATAACATTGGGGAGAGGCTACAACCCTGTCTCACTCCCTTCCCAACCTCCGCTTCCCTTTCATGCCCTTCGTCTCTTATAACTGCCATCTGTTTTCTGTACAAATTGTAAATAGCCTTTCGCTCCCTGTATTTTATTCCTGCCACCTTTAGAATTTGAAAGAGAGTATTCAAGTCAACATTGTCAAAGCTTTCTCTAAGTCTACAAATGCTAGAAATATAGGTTTGCCTTTCCTTAATCTTTCTTCTAAGATAAGTCGTAAGGTCAGTATTGCCTCACGTGTTCCAATATTTCTACGGAATCCAAACTGATCTTCCCCGAGGTCGGCTTCTACCAGTTTTTCCATTTGTCTGTAAAAAACTCGAGTTAGTGTTTTGCAGCTGTGAGTTATTAAACTGATAGTTCGGTAATTTTCACATCTGTCAACACCTGCTTTCTTTGGTATTGGAATTATTATATTCTTCTTGAAGTCTGAGGGAATTTCGCCTGTCTCATACTTCTTGCTCACCAGATGGTGGAGTTTTGTCAGGACTGGCTCACCCAAGGCCATCAGTAGTTCTAATGGAATGTTGTCTCCTCCCGGGGCCTTGTTTCGACTAAGGTCTTTCAGTGCTCTGTCAAACTTCTGATGCAGCATTGTATCTCCCATTTCATCATCATCTACATCCTCTTCCATTTCCATAATATTGTCCCCGAGTACATCGCCCTTGTATAGACCCTGTGTATACTCCTTCCACCTCTCTGCTTTCCCTTCATTGGTTAGAACTGGGTTTCCATCTGAGCTCTTGATATTCATACAAGTGGTTCTCTTTTCTCCAAAGGTCTCTTTAATTTTCCTGTAGGCAGTATCTCTCTTACCCCTAGTGAGATAAGCCTCTACATCCTTACATTTGTCCTCTAGCCATGCCTGCTTAGCCATTTTGCACTTCCTGTCGATCTCATTTTTGAGACGTCTGTATTCCTTTTTGCCTGCTTCATTTACTGCATTTTTATATTTTCACCTTTCATCAATTAAGTTCAATATTTCTTCTGTTACCCAAGGAGTTCTAATAGCCCTCGTCTTTTTACCTACTTGATCCTCTGCTGCCTTCACTACTTCATCCCTCTGAGCTACCCATTCTTCTTCTACTGAATTTCTTTCCCCCATTCCTGTCAATTGTTCCCTTATGCTCTCCCTGGAAGTCTGTACAACCTCTGCTTCTTTCAGTTTATCCACGTCCCATCTCCTTAAATTCCCACCTTTTTGCAGTTTCTTCAGTTTTAATCTACAGTTCATAACCAATAGATTGTGGTCAGAGTCCACATCTGCCCCTGGAAATGTCTTCCAATTTAAAACCTGGTTCCTAAATCTCTGTTTTACCATTATATAATCTATCTGATATCTTCTAGTATCTCTTGGATTCTTCCATGTATACAACCTTCTTTGATGATTCTTGAACCAAGTGTTAGCTATGATTAAGTGATGCTCTGTGCAAAACTCATTTCTTAGCCCCAATCCATATTCACCTACTATGTTTCCTTCTCTCCCTTTTCCTACTCTCGAATTCCAGTCACCCATGACTATTAATTTTCGTCTCCCTTCACTACCTGAATAATTTCTTTTATCTCATCATACATTTCTTCAATTTCTTCATCATCTGCAGAGCTAGTTGGCATATAAACTTGTACTACTGTAGTAGGCGTGGGATTCGTGTCTATCTTGGTCACAATAATGCGTTCACTATGCTGTTTGTAGTAGCTTACCCGCACTCCTATTTTTTTATTCATTATTAAACCTACTCCTGCATTACCCCTATTTGATTTTGTATTTATAACCCTGTATTCACCTGACCAAAAGTCTTGTTCGTCCTGACACCGAACTTCACTAATTCCCACTGTATGTAACTTTAACCTATCCATTTCCATTTTCAAATTTTCTAATCCATCTGCCCGGTTAAGGGATCTGACATTCCACGCTCCAATCCGTAGAACGCCAGTTTTCTTTTTCTTTTAACGACGTCCTCCTGAGTAGTCCCCGCCCGGGGATCCGAATGGGGGACTATTTTACCTCCGGAATATAAAAGATATAGTAAATTTAAATTATCAGTATTTATTCCACACAAAACACAATGAACGATGACAACATGGCATCTTATTGAATCATTAGGTAATAGAATATTTGTTGTAAAGTTTAGTGCATAATAGTTACTTTTGTTTTTTATTTATTTATCAGACAGCACGTTGGTGCATTGCTACTGGCCATGGCATTCAAAGCTAAGAAGGAAATCGTATTGGTTTTATGTAAAAGAATTTAACAATGGATATCATTATTACGTTATTTATAACATGAAAGTGGTCAAGCTTTGATATAATGTTAAAATGTAAAATAATACAGAATGAACTGTAGCCATTCAGATGGACGGCTTCAGTCAGTTGAGTGAGGATATTCGGCGCGCGGGATACGCGGCCGGGGACGGGCGAAGTGGACAGTATTGGTGCAGATGCGAAAGAGGACAGTTCCGGCTGAAGGCACCAAAGGGTACAGTTCGGATTGAGACGCGAAGGCGGACAATCCGTCTTTACGCAGCCAGGAAGTGAAGCAACTTAAAAAATTTCGCGTTTTGTGGTATCACGGGACTTTCTCTGAGCGGTGAACAGCTACGCATCTGGCGTGAAACCTAACTTTTCGTGTAGATAACTTGTATTTCGCGATTAGATTTTGAATGATCGAACTGTGTCAGATGGATATGCACTCGAGTGTAACAGTAACTCTAAATACGGCCACTTTCGCTATTAGTTTGCTTTCTGAATAAACATTATTCTAACCAAATCGCAACTGTGTGGCGTACATCATTTGTGGGTCGTTAAGTTAGTTCCCGATATTATTAATACTCTTATTATATGTTATGTTAACTTTGTATTTCGCAAAATTGCTATCAGCCAGACAATGTAACCAAAGGGTCACAAGTGTCTACTTTAGGGCGTGTAATGCGACACATGCGGTTCAACCCCTAGGCGATATTGAGCCAAGACATTTCGATGAAGAGGAACCACATGTGAGCCCGAACATCTTTGGGATGTTAACACGCACCACGGCAGTTGAACATCCTGTGGTCCACTGTACAGAAGCTGCTTCGAACCATTCTCAAATGGTACCCGAAGAAAATCCATATCATACTGCAGCTTGCACCACAGGATGCACAGTGACATGTTGACTTCGCTCTCCACTTTCTCGCAAGGATTGAAGTTGAGGAGGGCTGGCCCTGGACCATCCTATGGGCAGACGAAGTTCATTTTCTCTGACGGGTGAAGTGAACACACAGAATTGCTAAGTGTGGGGATATCCACCTTCAGTCACTGTGCATGAAGTTCCTCCTCATTGGCCAATTCTTTTTCGGACAGGCTGGCGCTCAAGGACCAAACTGTGCTGTGTGACTCGCCAGGGGTACTGCGATATATGCAAACGCGATGAACTCCACAGTTTTCATGCAAGATGGGGCCCCACCGCACATCGCTTGTGAAGTTCATCTGCTTCTCCGAAACACACTTGGAAACGATCGAATTATCAGACGATCATTTCCTAATGCTTGGCTGGCACAATCACATGATCTCACTCCCTGTGATTTCAGGTTGTGGGGCTGCCTGACGGACAGGTTTTATCTGGGGAACATTCACACATGTGCTGACCTGAAGCATGTCAAAGAGGTAGCTAGCATACTTATGGACATTCTTCGTTCTGCTGTGCATAACGCAATCCTGCGTTTTCAGACACTTCTGGACACTGATGGGCGCCATATTGAGCCCGTTTTGTAGCAGTAATGGTACCAGTGTGTAATGGCATGATGTACTATAGCACCACATTAAAACCGTTTCAATTAAATTGATTCTGCATTATTTCTCCCATGTTCTTGACATTAATGCTACCAAGTTATGTACTCATATGGTACATAGCTTCTGTGTTATAACATTTTAAATATGGAAAATTTAACCTTATAACCACCAGTACATCTGCGATATTGCCAATAAAATCCCTTTAAGCGCTTACTAGATAAAATATGAAACTCGCTTTCTGATTTTCTACTTCAAGAAATTAAACTGTTTGAGGCAAGAATTACATAAACTGAGCATTGCTGAAACCAGTGCTCCACAACAGCTAGGCGTCACAACGATGTTACTAGTCTAGAGGCGTGGGTCCGTGAGGTTAATAGACTAGAGGTGGCGTGCATTTTATAAGCTATCGGATACAGTTAATGAGTCACTCCCCCATGGAGGAATTTTGCAGAAGTACGCATTTGTACATATGGGACACACGAACTGGTAACTACGATTTTGTGCAGACGACATTACTGGTGTTAGATGACATGAGACAAGGATTCCCATGTGGCTTTCTCATACCAAACAGTAACGATCGAGAAGTTCTCTCACTATTCTTTGACTACGTAAAAACTGAGGTTGGAATCATTTTACCGAAAGTTTTCATATCAGAAACTTTTCTTTAAGGCGTGGACGATTTCAACTCCGAAAATGTACATGGCACGTAAACAAGGCCTGGAGGGAAAACATAAATATTAAAGTAAGAGACCGAGAGAAACAAGCTAAGGCATACAAGATCCCCACGGCATTATTGTGGGAGCGAGATGCTTCTGCATTTCAAATTGTGCTCCCTCCTGAAATAACAAATTTAAAGCATGATTCTCGTACAGTAGAGTTTGTAACCCACTTTCTGGAGAACAGTGACCATAATATGCACTGCTGGACGAATTGTTACTCACTGAAAGCCTGGCTGAAGACTAATTATGTATATCGAAAGAGTGCATCACACGTTCAAATATACACTAACGAACCAAAGAAACTGGTACACCAGTCTAATGTAGTGGAGGCCCCTCCGAGCATGCAGAAGTGCCACAACACAATGGACATGAATGGATGCAAGTGATCAGACAGGATGCTTACGTATGTGTTACCTGTCAGAGTC
Source organism: Schistocerca nitens (assembly GCF_023898315.1). Taxonomy (NCBI): domain Eukaryota; kingdom Metazoa; phylum Arthropoda; class Insecta; order Orthoptera; family Acrididae; genus Schistocerca; species Schistocerca nitens. Next base: position 100,275,341 of record NC_064622.1, read on the forward strand.
TTATCTAGACTTACCAGAGGTCGCATATCACTCCAACTGCACACATCACACACCATTACAGAGCCCCCACGAGCTTGAAGAGTCTCCTGCTGACATGAAATGTCGATGGACCCGTGAGGTTTTCTCCATACGTCCATCTGCTCAATACAATTTGAAACGAGACTCGTCCAACCAGGCAAATGTTTCCACTCATCAACACTCCATTGTCGGTGTTGATGGGCCCAGGCGAGGCATACACCTTTGTGTTGTGCAGTCATCAAGGCTATACGAGTGAGCCTTTGGCTCCGAAAGCCGATATTGATGATTTTTCGTTGAATGGCTTACATGCTGACACTTGTTGATGGCCCAGCATTGCAGTCTGCAGTAATTTGCAGAAGGGTTACACTTCTGTGACGTTGAACTGTTCTCTCCAGTCGCCATTGGTCCCGTTCTTGCAGGATCCTTTTCCGTCCTCTGATCTTGATAACCTGCCATTGTAGAAGCAGTAACCGATCTAACATCTGCGACAGACATTTGTTATCTTATACAACCTTTGCAGACCGCAGCGCCATGTTCTGCCTGTTTACATATCTCTGTATTTGAATACGCAACCAAGATGGCCGCCGAGTCAGATCATGTATTTTCTTCGTCCGCTAAAAGAACTTATTTAAGAGGAAATAGTGTCAAATTAAAATTTTTTTGGTTTTGTATACTTGCTGTAGTGTCCGTTCTTGTCACACAACTGAATATTAGCGTTCCGGCAGCTCTTGTTCTTGAAAAAACTTGTTCTTTAGCTGAAGTCCCGATAATGGCGACATAACCCGAAATTTTGCGTGACATAAATCCAAAAAATTCTGTTTAAGTTTTCTTGATAGTGCAAATTCCTTTAAAAAACAACAACTACTAGTTTCATCAGTGTCTATTGTCGCAATAAAAGTGTAATTAAACGTTTCTAAATAGTATTTAACTAACACATTTCGTATTGTTTACTAATTAGATAGACGAGATCTAGGTCTAAATTTTCTGAGTTAAAAACGTTTAAAAACCTGACCAAACACGCCAGATACCGTAAATTCTCTAAAAGCAAATTAATTACAAATTCATTCTTCTCTCATTGTATCTCTAAATCAGTACAAAAACAACAACCACCGCACATAAGACCTTTGTGTCGTTTTTAGTTTACTCACAGCCAATCTCACGTCCTTGATAAATTTAAAACATTCTTTAAACTTAATTATTCTTTCGAAACTGACCATGAGTGAGAAATGTGGGAGCTGTTATAGGGTAGTGAGTAGAGGGATTTGTTGCCAATCTTGTAGGACATATTTTCACTGGGGTTGGGGGGGGGTGCAGGGGGGAGAATGTTGAAAGAACAGAAGAGGCTCTCTCCTGGAACTGCAGAGTATGCAGTGGGAACGTTTTGTTTGGGGAACAGGAAAGGAAAATCTGTGCCCTTCAGGCACAGTTGGAGGAAGCAAGGAAGGAACTCATGAGGATCAAGGGAGATTGGGGGAAAGGCAAACTCTTACTGCAGAACAATACCAAGGGGTAGAGGATCACGCATTTATATCAGAAAAGAAACACAGTTCTCATCAAGACATGACCGTAGTACAGTAAGTGAAGACAAAACTATGAAATATCAACTATTGAATTAACAGGGCTTGATATCACCAAGAAATTAATCATTTTCGTGTGTATAGATCTCACAGTGGTAGTGCGGACACTTTTTTCAATAAGTTAACAGAAGTCTCAGTACAAAGGTCAACATAATTCTGTGTGGGGCCATTAACATCAACACTAATATCATAAATGAATCCAGCAGCACCTTCATAAACATCCTTCAAAGTTTTGGCATGTCCCTGTTGGTCAATGGTGAACGAGGGTAACTACAATGACTTCATCAGTAATTGACCATGTGGCCACAAATATGGACAGGGAAAAATGTGATGTAGCTGTAAAAGATCTCGGACTATCAGATCATCTCTGTCAAATAACAACAGTAAAATCAGGCATCGAATCATTCCCTAAACTACAAGCCTACAAACGACATCTATCAGAAATCAAAATAAAATATTTTTAAAAAGAACTAGAAAAACAAAGCTTGGATGAAGTATATAAGGAAACCAAGGTGAATATTAAATTCTCTAAATTCTCCACATTGTTTAAATTTGAACTTTGAAAAGGCATTTCCAATCCAAATTTCTATCATAGATACAAAAAAATCTATATGAAGGTGCTGATTGCTGCAAAAAGTCATTTAATGACAAAATAATATATAATGCAGAGAATAAAAGCAAAGCAGTCTGGGATGTTATAAGAAAGGAAACGGGGAGAGGCAAACAAATGCAGAAGAACATACTGCTAAGGGAGAAGGATAAGGTAATAAATGATCCACAACACTTAGCAAACTATGTAAACGAGCACTTTTAAGTATTGCAGAGACGTTACAGCAAAAACTCACCCAAACAAATATAACACCTGTAAATAATGTTGCACTAAATACAATGATGTTACTTCCAACCACAGAGAATGAAGTCAATAAAACTGTTCAAAAATTAAAAAATAAAGAATCAGTAGGCTTAGATGAAGTACCAATGTGTGTACTGAAACAATGCTTATACAAGGCCCCTTAACAAATATAATAAATGAATCCTTCGCATCGGGGACATTTCCAGAGAAGTTAAAACAGGCACGAGTTGTACCTTTGCTTCAGAAAGGTAATGCAGAAGACATAGAAAATCAACGGCCCAATACCCTGCTGTTAGCATTCTCAAAAATAATAGAAGAAATTATGAAAGACACATTAACGAATTACCTGAATAAATACAATCTTTTAAGCGAATCACAGTTTGGTTTCTGAAGTGGCAAAAATACGGAGTCAGCCATAGTAGAATTCACAAAAGTTGTACTCAATTCTCTTGGTAAAGATGAGTGTGTCACAGATATATATTTTTGGATCTTTCTAAGGCATTTGATACAGTCAACCACAAAATTCTACCAAATAAATTAGAAACATTATGAATAAGAGGGGTAGCTAATGACTGGTTTCGATCATACCTAACAGATCCGGTGCAAAGAGTAGAGATAACACATACTTCAAATACATCTAAACATTTAGTAAAACACTTATCAGAAACAAAATACATTAATATAGGGGTTCTGCAAGGTAGCATATTAGGACCAGTACTGTTCCTGATATACATCAATGACTTTCCCAGTAGTGTTACTCATGGTGAAAAATTTCTCTTCACTGATGACAGCAATATTATAGTCACTGAGAAAACATGAGGACTCCTTTCCGAGAAAGCAAATGAAACTCGCAAGGAAGATTATGATTGGTCAGTAAGCAATAAAGTTGAAAGGGTACAGTACCGCCCGACATTGAAAATAGGTACAACATACTTCATTATTTTTGTCAGAACAACACATTTTTTGTAAAATAACTCAATTTCAATTAACACAGTGAAGCCGGATACCAGTGTGGGAAAGAATGACAATTTATTTATTTAATTGATCACATGTGCACTCCCACAAAATAAATCCCTACATCCACTTTTTTGGTGAGATCTGTGAAATGAATGAATGTATGATCGTCTGCTAACCGCAGATAGTGAATGTGAATATATGATCATCTTTGAGACGGTCCTTTGGCCACCTTTGGTGGGACCAAAGAGATGAAATTTACCGGAGCTTTGAGCGCCTGAAATGTGGCTGACCAATACAGTAGCAAGGTGCTCCCCCACTTCGGCAGAGGTGCGAGAGGACCTGAAGAACGGCCATGTTTCAGCACTCTGCCACTGGATCTTGTGCTGTTAAGACCTGTCTTAGGTGTGCTCCGTAATGACGAAAGAGTGGAGACATGGTATGCATGTGGAATATTTAAGAGTAGTTTGAAATAATAATTTCTCTATTTCAGGAACTTTTGTGGGGAGAATTAAATGTCAGGCAGGTAATATTAATGGGATCGTAATAATCTTCGGAAGTGACCAACGGTCACAATGAAACCATGTGTAGCAATAAGTTGAAATACTTCCGTGTGCTTAAGTTAAGCTGAATTACTAGCATGTGTACTATAAGTAGAAATATTTAAGAAATAGCGTGTGCAGGACTTGAAATTAGAGGCGAGTACTTCCACGTGGTGAGTACTGCGTGAGTCTCAATCTGTGTATGAGACAAAGGATAAAGATAAGTACTTGTCCATGGTATCAGTTGAGGACTCGTGTGTGTGATGAATATGTTCTTAATACACTCCTGGAAATGGAAAAAAAGAACACATTGACACCGGTGTGTCAGACCCACCATACTTGCTCCGGACACTGCGAGAGGGCTGTACAAGCAATGATCACACGCACGGCACAGCGGACACACCAGGAACCGCGGTGTTGGCCGTCGAATGGCGCTAGCTGCGCAGCATTTGTGCACCGCCGCCGTCAGTGTCAGCCAGTTTGCCGTGGCATACGGAGCTCCATCGCAGTCTTTAACACTGATAGCATGCCGCGACAGCGTGGACGTGAACCGTATGTGCAGTTGACGGACTTTGAGCGAGGGCGTATAGTGGGCATGCGGGAGGCCGGGTGGACGTACCGCCGAATTTCTCAACGCGTGGGGCGTGAGGTCTCCACAGTACATCGATGTTGTCGCCAGTGGTCGGCGGAAGGTGCACGTGCCCGTCGACCTGGGACCGGACCGCAGCGACGCACGGATGCACGCCAAGACCGTAGGATCCTACGCAGTGCCGTAGGGGACCGCACCGCCACTTCCCAGCAAATTAGGGACACTGTTGCTCCTGGGGTATCGGCGAGGACCATTCGCAACCGTCTCCACGAAGCTGGGCTACGGTCCCGCACACCGTTAGGCCGTCTTCCGCTCACGCCCCAACATCGTGCAGCCCGCCTCCAGTGGTGTCGCGACAGGCGTGAATGGAGGGACGAATGGAGACGTGTCGTCTTCAGCGATGAGAGTCGCTTCTGCCTTGGTGCCAATGATGGTCGTATGCGTGTTTGCCGCCGTGCAGGTGAGCGCCACAATCAGGACTGCATACGACCGAGGCACACAGGGCCAACACCCGGCATCATGGTGTGGGGAGCGATCTCCTACACTGGCCGTACACCACTGGTGATCGTCGAGGGGACACTGAATAGTGCACGGTACATCCAAACCGTCATCGAACCCATCGTTCTACCATTCCTAGACCGGCAAGGGAACTTGCTGTTCCAACAGGACAATGCACGTCCGCATGTATCCCGTGCCACCCAACGTGCTCTAGAAGGTGTAAGTCAACTACCCTGGCCAGCAAGATCTCCGGATCTGTCCCCCATTGAGCATGTTTGGGACTGGATGAAGCGTCGTCTCACGCGGTCTGCACGTCCAGCACGAACGCTGGTCCAACTGAGGCGCCAGGTGGAAATGGCATGGCAAGCCGTTCCACATCCAGCATCTCTACGATCGTCTCCATGGGAGAATAGCAGCCTGCATTGCTGCGAAAGATGGATATACACTGTACTAGTGCCGACATTGTGCATGCTCTGTTGCCTGTGTCTATCTGCCTGTGGTTCTGTCAATGTGATCATGTGATGTATCTGACCCCAGGAATGTGTCAATAAAGTTTCCCCTTCCTGGGACAATGAATTCGCGGTGTTCTTATTTCAATTTCCAGGAGTGTATTACTTTGCAAGGTATGTGCCCCTGTGACGCTTGATTCAAACTATAATACTCTGAGAGAGAAACAAGGTGAGTCAGCCGTCTATCCAGCAACGCCACTTGGCTTGCATTGCACAGGAAGACGTGCATATATCTCCAGAGTTCATAGTAGGAAAGTAGAATTATGAAGTGGGGCAGTGTCGTGTGAAACTGGGATAAATATTAATTGAAGTGGGAAAGCGGAAAGTGATAATGTTGTGACTATTCCCTGTGTTGTATTTCATGTTGTAGTGTGGTGTATGTCATGTAATTTAAGTATGTGTGGTTTGCATGGGAGAGTAGCAAGGTAGTTTCAGAGGTAGTGGGTTATGCGTGTTCCTTTTGTACCGCTCGGTCTGGAGGAAAGTTTCGTGATGATGGTTGTGAGAGTCGAAGTGTGAGATACAGCAAAAGATCCACCATCCTATCCAGAAAGTGGACTGTAGCGTTAAATAATTACGAGACCATAAGATAGAGAATCACCAATGTAAAGCCATGCCCACTGGGCGGAATTTCTCATGTGTTATTGTTGTAGGTTATAGAATTAGTGTGTTTAGGTTATAGAATTTATCGGAATAAATAAGATAGTGAAAAGAAAAAGATTGGTGGCCTTTTCCTTCGAATTGTATGTTGTCATGACATCCAGTAATTATAATGTGTGCACCACTCATATTCAGTGCAATGGCCACGTGTTGATAAAAGCCATTAAATAAAAAAAAAAAAAGAAAATGTGGTATTGCCAGTGCGTAGTGAACAGTCAGAGTTCTGTAAATTACTGATAGTCGGATGTGCGTTTCCGTTGCGTATTATTCATACAGGAGGATAATTTGTAACTTAATTGTGAGTACGAGAGTTCATGTTACTCGATAAATAAGAATGAATCCATTCGCTTGGCAGACCACTCATCTTGCAGGCCTGACTGCTTGATGCCACAGTATGAGCAAGTCATGTGGGTGCCTATCAAAGTGACATTGAACATAAAGAAAACTAATGCCATAAATTTTAGTTTGAAGAGGAAAAATGACAATGTTAAATTAAATGTAGATGGCACCTCTATTGACTGTGTAACAAATGCAAAATTTCTAGGAATGAATATTGCTTCTCAGTTGAAGTCGTATGAACACATGAAGGTACTTGCAATCAGAATGTCATCAGTGTGTAGCATGCAGTGTCTTTCAGTTACATATTATTCAAATGTACACTCAATTCTTAGCTATGGCATTCTTTTTTGGGGAACAAACGCACAAAATATAAACACAATTTTCAAACTCCAGAAAAGAGCCATAAGAATAATAACCAAAAATACTAGTTGATCTCACTGTAAATATCTGCTCAAAACAATGAGGATTTTAACTGCTCCATGTGAATACATTTACCAGTCAGTTGCACACATCAAAAATAACGTTGGTAATTACTGCACAAACAGCTCTGTCCACGACCATGCAACAAGAGATAGACTCAACTTACATGTAGCAAGAAAAAATAAACATAAAACTCAAAACAGCATTTTCTACCAAGGAATAAAAGTGTACAATAAATTACCAAAAGAGATTAAAGAAATTGCAAAAATTCACTCATTTAAAAAGGCAGCTATAAATTACCTATTACGCAATACATTTTATACATTGAAGGATTACTTAGCTAAAACAGAGTAGGGGTGATTATAAAATATCCAACATTCCACGTAACACCTTCGCTTTGTGGCGTCAATAGGTCGTATCGACCATGATTAACACCATCTTTGGACTCTTATTGCTCTGCCGAGCCTCCATGTTAGTTTTTAGTTCTGTTCTGTATCTCAAGCTGTGTACACATATATGACGTACTGTGAAATATATCTCTATGTGGAAATTATTGGGGACAGTTATTGCATTCGATCGATAATCGTATCCTGGTCCCATACTGGTGACCCCGAATTTTCTACGTCTTCAGCGACTTCCGCGCCGGGTATTGTAAATCAACAGGTTATGCGCATGATGCCATGGCTGCCTCACCCAATGCTTTGTTCGAGGATTTGGAGGCCCAACTACGACAACCAGGCCATTCCAATCCTCTGCCAACGGTCGGCTCTCCACTAATCGACAGTGGTTCGCGATCTCCAACCAAGTGTCGCCAGACTGAGCTCACCAATATGTGAAGTGTGAAGTGGATAATTTTCAGAACTGTGTAACTACCAATCGATCGTGTAATTTTCAAAGTGATCTACATTCGCACATGTACTTAGACTTTCAACAGGCTGCAATGTCGGTTACTATGATGCCGTGTGCAACACCGCCATTTGTGCAAAACGCACATGCTACCAATCGCTATGAACCTATTCTGGTTTTGCCTTACTCACAAACTAACGATGCACATTTTCATGCAGCAAATTCCCCTTGCTCACCCACCAGTCCTGTTGCTCAGTTTTTCGACCATGTGGGTTCGAGCACATCTTACGGCGCTTCATCTTCCAGGATTGTTTTACCGCAACAGTGTGATCTTCAGCAAGTTTCACCAGTAATTTATAGTCTGACCACACGGGGTGTGATCTCGATAAGCACAGAAAACTCACATTGTTGTTGCACAAAGTACCAACCCACCCTACCCCCCGCCCACGCGCACGGGGGGGGGGGGGGGGGATTCTGACCGTTCAGCCCCTCGCCTCTTCCACAGTTCCGCCTGTGTCTATGGCACTGGCCTTCCACATCATTTCCAGGGTGGACAATTTCAAATATGTATCTTAACCTCCGGTCCAATTTATAGGACCGCCACATCATGTTTTTGCGATACGTCAAGGACAATGCAACCCGCCGTTGCTTCGGACGTACTTGCCAGTAACACACCTATGCCTACGGTGCTGGGCTGCAATACGGCCCCTCCTACCACGAACGAGCAGGCCTTCCAAGTTACACCAAAGCCGCCTTCATCCACCCCCCTGGCCGTCTGCCGAAGCTGCACCCTTTATATGGGGACAACCCCCTATCATGGTTTATGCTTGTGGAGCATCTGTTCGAGTTGCATCATGTGTCCGACGACAACTCTAAATTCCTATGTCTCGTCACGCACCTCCATGATCACTCGGACATAATATGTGTACTACTCCTCTCGCCACCACCTCCACCGAAGTACGAGTTCACAAAGAAAACAATGTTGGACCGACTCGCCTGCTCACCACATGAATTAATCATCAAGATCTTGTACGAGGAGCACCTGGGGGACTGAACTCCATCACCACTGTGGCGCCACCTTCGATTACTTGTGAATGAGCATACAATGCCGGACGTTACTCTGTGGGCGGTATTGTCCTCCCCAAGTTACCTACCGACCTACAGATTCACCTGCTACCGCACTCCTTCGAGTTAATCAGCTCTCGTCTTCGCATTGCAGACCAGCTGTATGCATTACTATGACAACACCAACCAGCTCACCACTCACCACTGGTGCCACAACTGCTCCTGTTTACCAGCTGTCTGTGGGCAGAGGCAAGCTTGCTCCACCTCCACGCTGTCTACACTGCCTGGCAGTATCCACTCGCTCTCTCCTCTGTCCGAGCACTCAAGAATCATCCACGCACCATACATGCCAGTATACATCCTGGAACAAATCAACGAGGACAAGCCTCCTCCGCTGCCGCAGTCACCACCACCACCACATCCGGCTCATCCGTATTGTTGGTACCATAAGATTTTTGGCGATGATGCCAAAAAGTGTCAATTACCTTTCCAGCACTCAAACGCTGACCGCAGGATCTAGAAGACGCTAAGGCCTGTGGGGAACCAATTCTCGGTATGGATTTTTTGCCACATTACAAACTCTCTCCAAACGTGGTTCAGAGCTCTGCGCTACATCATCCCACTAACACTCAGATACTGTGCTCCTGCACTTATGTTCCATGTTCTGTTTATATTGCGACATGTGAGTTAGCACGCGAGTGCTCCGCACTAATGGGCGACATTGTGACCTGCGTCACTAACCTACTGTCAGAATAAGACTTGGCGGAAAAACGACGAGAAACAACGAATAGCAACACAACGAGCTCATCGCGGCTTGTACCTCGCTGCTGAAACTGAAGACCACAGTGCCGCCACCTAATCGTGTTTCTCCAGCAGACACCAGCTCGGACACTCAGCAGGTTTGTCCAAAAATATTAATTGCGTGTGACGATTCGCATCTGGTAGACACCGCACTCCCGACGAGCTTGCCACATTCAGTGCCATGTGTTTCAAACAGTGCTTCTAATGACATGTGCGCAATACGACCACGCCTACCACACAGGCAGCCGCCCCGCATATTGATAAACATTCCGTCTCTCTCAGGCGCCAGCCCGTGCGACGCCAACGGCTCTCTCGCCCTTGCCAGTTACCCAAGGCAAGGCTGACAACAGTCACTGTGCGCCCCGACCCGCTCCGTGCTGTGCGGGCAGCCGACCTCTCCAAACAAGCGCACGCTGCACTCACATAATAGGCATGTGACTTTCGTGCTGCCTTTTCCCACTCGTCCTAACGGTTACGCCTCGTTGCGCCCCACTCGTCCAAAAACTTCACGTCAGGACATTGCTCAGTCTCGTGTGTAGTTCTCAGTTTCTTCCGTCACTGACGGAACGACATACAAGATAGTTACCATTGCCGGCCACCCTATTAGGCACAAGGTTGGATGCCTCAATCCCATTAAGTTGCGCGCAGCCTGGCAGCAAATCAACGAACTTTTGGAGGCAGGTATCCTGCAACCGTCGGACAGCAACTGATCTTTACTTATTCACCTCGTCGCCAAACACCATGGTTCTTTCCGAATGTGCAGCGACTACAGATGCTTAACTGCTCGTACCGTCATGGACAATTACCCAATGCTGAACATAAACGATTTCACTCATATGTTATCAGGCGCCACAATCTTAATTGCTGTTGACTGTAAATGTGCCTATCACCAGATTCTCGTAGCACCAGAAGACATTCCAAAGACAGCTATTATCACGCCGCTCGGTTTGTTCCAATACAACTTCATGCTGTTCGGCCTGATAAACGCTGCACAAACATGGCAACGTTTCATCGACTCAATCTTACGACAGTTCGAGTTTTGCTTTGCATATCTGGGTGACATACTCATTTTCAGCAATTCAGCTGAGAAACACGAAAATCATTTTTCCAGGGTCCTCCAGACCTTGAACTCCAACGGCGCCGACATCAACAAGGACAAATTCCAACTGCGCCAGTCTTCTGTTACATTTTTCAGTTACACCATCTCCACAGACGGAATACAGCCTCATAAATCTCACGTGCAGACCATCACGTCACTGCCGCCTCCGGCTACTTAGAAGGAACTCCGACGTTTCTTGGGTAAAATAAACTACTTCCGTCGTGCAGGTTCCACTGACAGACTCACTGTCGGGCAAACAGACTTCAGGCCTAAACCAGTTCGCTGGACTGAACCTATGCTGCAGACCTTCAAGGATCTAAAAACTTCCTTAGCTCATGCCGTGACACTCGCCCATCCCGACCCGTCGGCCGAGTTATTCATCACTATGGACGCCAGCGACATCGTGGTGGGGGCAGTACTACAGCAACGCAAAGGCGACACAGTTTCTCCCCTTCATTTCTGCTCTAAAAAACTGTCTACAGCTCAGAAGAAATATTCTGCTTTTGATAGGGAACTTCTGGTGGTCTTTGAAGCTGTCAAACACTTTCGCCCTGACATCGAGAGCCGTTCTTTCTTCATCCTTACTGATCACAAACCACTAGTAGACGCTTTCAGCAATCCTCCCCCGAGGACCCATCCCCTCATAATTTCCGCCACTTTGATTTAGTCTCTCAATTCACAACAGCCATTCGCTACATCAAAGGCACAGAAAACATCCTTGCTGATTTTTTCTCGCGGACCAATACTGTCTCACGCATCATCGACTTATCCAACCTGGCCACTCTCCAGGCCTCTGACGAGGAATCTCAAGCTCTCTCGCAGATCCTCTTGTGTTTACCAATGCCAAGTTCCCCGGTGTTTTGGACGAGGTGTGATGGGGCTGTGTGGCGTCAATAGATCGTATCGACCATGATTAACACCATCTTTGGACTCTTATTGCTCTGCCGAGCCTCCATGTTAGTTGTCAGTTCTGTTCTGTATCTCGATCTGTGTACACGTTTATGACTAACTATGAAATATATCTCTATGTGGAATTTAATGGGGATAGTTGTATGTTTGTGTGTGTGTTATGAAGCAATATGTGTATAGTGTGTGCAGTGACTAATAGTAAGATACGAGTGATCAGTGTGGCATTACATTATTTAATAAGTTATTTGTAAAAAAAAAAACTAGTATATACCAGGAGTAAATCTAATGATTTCTCTAACTAGATGTCTGCAAATATATGTGTATACGACTTAGCTTATTTTAAATTGATCTAAATTTGTAAATACTTTGATATGTCGTATATCCTTGTAAAAAGAAATCTACGGATGAATAAAGCCACTACTACTACTAATACATACCACTTTCTTTGGCGCTTCAGTCTATCTAGCTGGAGGGGAAGCATACTAAGCGTCTTCATAAAACAGTTTTTGCGTTTATGACTTTCGTTAAAGATAATTTGTTTGCCCAGCTAATAGTTATGACAAAAAAGGCATAAATAGAGTGCACCAGTTGACGAGGACCTCATTGCACAGGAAGACAGTTGTTGAAAAGTGCCATCTGAATCAGAAGTCATGGAAGTTTATTTGACCAAAGACAGTCAAGTGGAATGCAGCTGCAAACTGGGTACCGCGACTGAAAAACGCGACTGCAAAACTTGCATTCATAAATATTCGTGCTCATGTGCCGATTCGAGCGTAAAATGGAACATGTGCAGGCATGTACACAGCGTATGCCAAATGAGGGGCCAGTCGTTCTCAGCCTCTGACGTTCAAGAAAAATGACGAAACACATGCTGTAGCAAGCAACTATCTTTCCGCTCTGAACGAATGAGATACAACACTGGTGGATGTCAGCAAACATCACACCAGTAGTAAGGATGTGATCGTGAAGGAACGAAAAGACAAAATCGCTTCTGAGCTATTAGGCTTAACCAGCGAAACGTAAATGCAATCGAAAAACATGCAGCTTCCATAAAAGTAACGTTAACTGCTCTTCATTCCGAAACATGATAAGCACTTCATTCCGAAACATGTCAGACGAGAAAAATCATTCCTCAACGAAGACTGTTTTCATCAAAACAGAAAACAGCTATCCTGCACATCCCGTTCGCAAGGCCTAATACAACGGAGAGTCTATGTTGAATTATCGGAATGAAGCAACAGATGTTTCGCCGGATCACAACACGGAGTCGATGACTTTGTTTTGTACACTATCCATTTTCTCATAAACTTTAGTTGTGATAAAACAGCCTGGAGCAGTATTATCAAGTGTTTCCTATTTTACTTCTGTATTATTTACATTATAGTTAGGCATGGATGTTGGCGGGGGGACAGGGGGGGGGGGGGTGTCTGTGCCAGGCGTCAATTTCGGGGAGGGCCAAATTAATATTTTTGAAGAAGAAAACTTTGTTTCACGAAGCGCCTAGCACCCAGCGCACGTTGGTCTATCGATCATTCATATGATTTTGAAATGCATCCCATTGGGTTTGAAGACATTGTGAGTTGATTTCTCAACGATTCAAAAGTTACTTTTTGAATGTGTGCATAGTGTACGTGATGTCTCTGCCGGGGGAACCCCTGTCACATCTAGGAATACAAAGTAGTGATGGGCTAAACTGCGATTATCCGATATCAGTGATTTCAGTGAATGCTACTTTTCAGTATCTGTTATTCTTAACTGCGATTTGTCGCAGTTAAGAGTCGCAGTTAAGGAACATAGGTCGTGTATCCCTCCGCCACTGCTATTTCTGCGATTTCTGCTACTTCCGCGATTTCTGCTACTTCTGTGACTTCTCCTACTTCTGTGACTTCTGCGATTTCTGCTACTTCTGCGATTTCAGTGACTTCTGCTACTTCTGCGATTTCTGTGACTTCTGCGACTTACCACCATATGAAAAAGTTACATCTGTCAACACAGAAAATTGCATCGCAACAAACCTGTCATTGGCAAGTATGTTTTACGTTTTTTCTTCTGTTGGCTTTAATTTTGTATTAAAGAAACAACTGTGAAAATATTAATAGTGTAATTAATATGTAAGTAGCCGTACAGTACCGTAATAGTTCGTGTTTAGAAAATGAATTCTAACGTATTGTTATGTTCACAGGTACCTGAACTACATTTCAGTCACTCAGTAAAGTGATAACTCAAAATATCATTGTCAGCAGATCTGAAGAAATTTGCCACTGCGTCTTTAGACCGTTTTCGTCAGACGAGAGGTTAGTTTCTAAGCGTTTCGATGGACTTAAATTACTTCAGTGAGATCGTTCTTGCAAACGTGACATTCATTATAGCAAATATTAGCAATCTACTCTGTCAACTATATTGCTAGTAATTAGTGACAGCAAAAATTGTTTAATAATCCTTGTGTTTTTGCAGACGCAGTTCTGACTCTGATTACTGGTTGCTGTACGTATCTATCCACATCAAGGCTGTTGAGAGAGATTCGTGAAGATTCAAGACAGCTCTTAGAGGATTTGCTGTTTAAAAGTGAAATAATTGTGAAATAAGTGTGTGAATGATTAAACTGTGTTTTATTGAAGTTGTTGTGCGATTTTAAAGGCATAATAAATGTTAAATACAGTGAGTGAATAATAAAAATCTCATTTTCCACATGTTAAGCCGTCCAATACCCGTAATTTTCCGCCACTTACTTATTGGTAAACACTTGTTGGAGAGTGACATGCCGCCCCCCCCTCCCCTTTCTCCACAATCTTGGTGTGACATTGACCTGTAACATATCCCGAAGTCTACAATATGCATTTTGAGGCTTTTGATGTGTAAGTGGGAAGTACAGATCTTCCAGTTAAATCGGGAATAGCTTAAGTGCATTACTAGAAAGTAACACAGGAAAAGCTTACTTATGTAGGTGGTAGTAGTGTCGGCAAAAAGTTCTTGTGTGTGAAGTTGCCATGTAGAACACCAGGTGTAAAACTTTTCTGCCGAGTCTTGAACTGTGTCGGAACAAAAGTGAGGCATTCATATGACTGTTTTCATTTCACTACACTTATACAGATGTCTGAGTTCTGCTGTGTTAACATTGCAAAGTCCTGTAGGCATGTGGAGTATTAACCAAAACTGTTATTGGAAGCAGAATCAAACACATTTGTTACGTTACTTGATATTTTCAGGAGAAAAAGGCAATGTTGCTTCTTATTAATATAATACATTCAGAGTCACAGCAGTATTTGACCAACCATAACTGATGCTGAATGTGCATGTCGTCATATAATATGAAAGGCTTATTTCAATAGTGGTACAAGTCCATTACCTCCACTTTTCTGTCTATAATGCTTCTGAAATTAATGATCCAAGCAAACATAAATAAAGGTTCATCTCTAGCAAGAAGCCATATGCTTGAATATTTCTGGTATCTCAACTGCAGATTTTTCAGTGCTCATTTAACTTTACGACTCTGTATCTCAAAATGAACAAAAATGGACTTGCACCACTATTGAAATAAGCCCTTCATATGCACACATAGCACATCGATCTCGTGAGGCACAAGGCTCTCATTACGAAGTACGTCCGTCGGTCAATAGATGACACTAGGAAAAGTATGTTAACTGCGCTTTTTAGTTGCTACTTGCGACTCTTAGTTGCGACTTGTCACGGAAATCGCAGTGTATCGCAGAGATGGGCGTAGTACGAACTTTGACCCACAGATGGCACTGTTAACCGCGCTTTCTAGTTGCTACTTGCGACTCTTAGTTGCGACTTGTCACGGAAATCGCAGTTAGACTCGATACCGTATCGCAGAGATGGACGTAGTACGAACTTCGGCCAACAGATGGCACTGTTAACTGCGCTTTTTAGTTGCTACTTGCGGCTCTTAGTTGCGACTTGTCACGGAAATCGCAGTTGGACTCCATCGCGTACCGCAGAGATGGACGTAGTACGAACTTTGGCCAACAGATGCCACTGTTAGCCGCGCTTTTTAGATGCTACTTGCGACTCTTAGTTGCGACTTGTCACTGAAAACGCAGAAAGCAGTGCTAAATTCGACCAATAGATGTCTCACGTCTTTGAATGTGAAATACTACTTGCGACTGCTAACTGTGACTGAAATCGCAGTTAGATTCTGTAAAGTTGCTACTGTGATATCTGTGACTTCTCAGTCACTGTGATTTCTAACAGATACGCGATTTCCTGCCCACCACTAATACAAAGCATTACCGTAGACAAAAAGGGGATGGGACTATACGAACTGAACCGAATAAACCGAACGTGTGAATGCCAATCGCTGTTTGTCTCTATGGTTAAGTGGGTGTGCGAATGATCATCGTCGTTATAATTATTAGTGATATCGATAAATTCAGACTACCAGGATGGAAATAAACGACTAATAGGAATAACGGGTAAGAAAGATTACATGTTATCTTCTCGGTGTATTCAACACAATGAAAGCCTGTCCTTTTTTTCCAGATCGCTACACTATCAGTTGTACAGTCCCTGGTTAGCAGCCGCTAGGTTCTGTTCTCGGAATAGCGAACACGGAAAAACGCCCTACCGGAGAATAAACGAGGGATACCTGTGATTCTGGTGGGGTTAGTGAAATTAACTGGAGCATAAGTTTTGACAATGGCAGGAATAGTTACAGAATTAGAGATGCAAGGATTCACGGTAAATGATAAAGAATTTTTTGTTCTTTATTGAGTTTCGATTCCCACCGAAGGGGGCTGGCTGGCAGCGGCATGCTCTTCAGCCTACAGACTTTGTTTTAAAAAGATGAAGATAATAAATAATAAAAACAGGCGATAAAATAGGAGACTTAAATGGTGGAACTTAAATCGTGGAACTTAAAACATAGAACAAAGGGATGATGATGCTAATAAAATACATATGAAGCAGAGAGGTAAAATAATAGACAGACAATTAAAAAACACAGCGCCAGACAGGTTTCTGTTGGCAAAAGACATAAAATTCACACCCGGCGACAGCATGGTGTCTGTTCACAACACTTTGAAAAGACGAAAAACATTGAACATTCACTTGAACACTGCACTAAAAAGTTGGCAAATATGACATACCACAGCCGAGAGCAGGTGGGGGTAAACTGGACAGATGATGGGAAAATAAAAAGGGGGGAGGAGAGGAAAAACGAAGGGGGGAGGGGGGAAAGGAGCCGATGGAGGATGAGGACCCAGATGATAAAGAAAAAACACTATAGCTTGAGTAACTGTAAAATTACCAGAGTATTACATGCATAAAAACTTTTAGTCACTTACTAAAATCACATCCTGCAGTGGAGATACATAAAACAATTGTGCCAAAGGCATCGTCGTAGTTAAAACATCATCTCCATTTATACAACATAATTATGGACAGAAGGTTGATGCGAACACAGCATAGCATCATTACCTCGCCTGTGAACTAGCGTGAAGAGGGTGTGAAAGCCCTAGGGCAGACAGTTTCAACGAGAGAGGGCACTTGTGGTTCTTTCTCAGTTCCGATGCTAAGTTTTTGCTAATGAAGGTGTCTTCCTGTTCAGGTGTATTTTACTTCTGATGAAGGTATATTTAGATATACCGAAACCGTGGTCAAGAATTTTAATAAATCTTTATCCTGCAACTGTTTGGCTGTTATTATTTACTGTTAAGAATGTCAACAGTTGCTGTTTCAGCCATGTTTAAAATCTTGATAGATGCAAAGATTGTTTGTTAGAACGAGGTAGGAGAAGAAACGGAGACATCACACAAATTATGTGGAAGAATATAACGATTACAAATTTTTGTGAAAATTTCGGACTATTACTACTTTTCGATCTCATGTTTCAGAGAATGGAGTTTATGAACGAAATGTGAACTATTTCCTAACGTAAAACTTTTTGCTTGTAGTAGGCCTAATAGGCATTTCATGTTGGTACTTTATGAATTGTATTCTCTCGTGTTATTTATGTAAATGAGGTAGTTAAAATGACCTGTGCCAAAAAAAGTCTCTCTTATTTGGCATGTGTTACAACTGCTGCGATATTAGAAAGACCTGTTTCGTTTTATCTAGCAGACAGTGACAAAATAGACGTAATCATATCGAGAAACCACATTAGTTCAAATGGTTCTGAGCACTATGGGACTTAACATCTGAGGTCATCAGTCCCATAGAACTTAGAACTACTTAAACCCAACTACCCTAAGGACATCACACACATCCATGCCCGAGGCAAGTTCCAACCTGCGACCGTAGCTTTCGCGCGGTTGTAGACTGACACGCCTAGAACTGCTCGGCCACATCGGCCGGCACTGCACTTCTCTTGGGTACGGTTTGTATTAACAGCTTTTACACTACTGGACAACGACCTAAAGATTGAAGAAATGTGTACTGTCTTGCTTGTCTCTTGTCTTTACTGGTTTTATGTTTCTTATATTTAATTTTATGTCACACAAAAGAGATTAGCTAACAGACAATAAAGAGTGATCGTGAGGTTTCTTTTTTTATTATTTTTTTAAAGGGGTGGTAGGATGTCAAACCGGTTGACTGGCAGCAGGAGAGGCACCACAGAGGATATTTTAATTTCCACTGTCCTGAATGTAGGTTTGATGGCTTCCATTACGAAATATGAACGTTTGAATTCCACAGAGCGAAATAAGAGTGTCGTGCGATAGAAGAATATCGTGTGAAGAGCCGTGGCACTGCACTTTGGCACACTTAAGACCAAATGACATGACTAACATTTCCTCGATCATAGCTGTTTTATACAGCAAACTCTTCAGAAAGATGTGCGCAATAAAACGAAAATATTTTGAAAAAATCGATTTTTAAAATAATTTTTGATGTACCATCTCAAACGCTCCGTTTCGGAAATATCGTAGATCTGGGACTGAATATAGTATGGAAACCCATGAACGTCTCTCCACACGCATTAGGTATGGTACAACATCGCAGGCCAGCTACATTGATTCCAGGTGCGCTGTCGCCACCAGACTGCGCGACTCGTAACTCTTCGGCTGTCTTCGGTGAGGTTCGCGAGCGGAGCCCAGGACGCCGTCCCGTCTGTCAGTAATCAATAGTGATACCCTGCTGCTATGTAATGATACACGTCCGGCTTAATTCGACAGTGAAATATGGAGGTGTGGCTCTAATCCATATGTCTTCTTTGTAAGTGAACAAATATGTTCTTGTAATCGGTGGGACAGGCAATCGCTCGCATGCAATACCGCCCGTTTGTATGTTATATTATGTTCGATCGATAGCCACACCAAGCGGACTTGCACCTGTTGTGCATCAAGACTTTACGTCGTTTTTGTAAAATGGGTGTTGAATACATATACTGAAGCTGTAAGGCTTTTCTTTAGCGTGGTGGTGTAAAAAGGGGCCACGAAATCAGCTGTTTAGAAATATTGGGTACAATATCCTTGATCACAACTAACAGTTCCCAAATTTCGCTGTATATTTACTTGGAAGAGATATATTTGAACTGTAGCCCGAAAATCGCTGCAAACGTACGAAGCGTTTCAAAGTATGCCCATTACACTAAAATGTGTAACGAAATTTGGGAACTGTTAGTTGTGAACGATGATATTGTGGCCAATAATTCTACAAAGCTTAGCCTTACAGCTGCCGATACAACACTGCACAATATAACACATTCCCGAAAACCTCAGTTTATGTTTACAATTCACGTGTATTATATATGAACTGAGAAAGAGATTTATATGGACAAATAATTAAAATTTACTACTACTACTACTACTACTACTACTACTACACAGTATATCTCGACACTTGCTCAGATTAGATTAGATTTACTTTCATTCCAATTGATCCGTAGTAAGGAGGTCCTCCAGGATGTGGAACATGTCAGAAAAACAACAATACATGACAAATATTTACAACTAAAACAAATAAGCTAATGTACCATTCCACAGGTCCCAAGTGGAATGATCGTCATTTTTTAATGAACACTAAGAGTCATTTTACAAATACTAATGCACTGAATTTAAAATAAAGTTTTTTATTTATTTATAAGGTAATACAACTACTGTGATACTTATTTTCAATGAACACATTACTGCACTGAAATTGTGCAGAAGTTATGTTGTACTTATATACAAATCAGTTGGTTTTACTAATAAATTCATCAATGGAGTAGAAGGAGTTGGCCACCAATAAATCCTTTAGGCTTCTCTTAAACTGAATTTCATTGGTTGTTAAGCTTTTTATGGCTGCTGGCAAGTTATTGAAAATGTGTGTTCCTGAATAATGCACACCTTTTTGTACAAGACTAAGTGACTTTAAATCCTTGTGAAGATTATTCTTATTTCTAGTACTGATTCCATGAATTGAGCTGTTGGTTTGAAAAAGTGATATATTTTTAATGACAAATTTCATTAAGGAATAAATATATTGGGAAGCAGTAGTTAGTATCCCTAGTTCCCTAAACAGACTCCTGCAGGATGTTCTTGAGTTCACACCACATATAACTCTCACTGCACGTTTTTGTGCCCGGAAAACTTTAGCTTGGCTTGATGAATTACCCCAAAAAATAATCCCATATGACATTATGGAATGAAAGTAAGCATAGTATGCCAGCTTTTTCATTTTTATATCCCCTATGTCTGACAAAATTCGCATTGCAAACAGAGATTTGTTAAGGCGCTTCAGCAGTTCTGTGGTGTGCTCCTCCCAGTTGAATTTATTATCAAGCTGTAATCCCAAGAATTTAACACTGTCCACTTCTTCTATCTTCTTGTCATCGTATGTTAGACATATACTCTTGGGACACCCCTTACAAGTTCTGAACTGCATGTAGTGTGTTTTTCAAAGTTTAGTGACAAAGAATTGGCTAGGAACCAGTGATTAATGTCCACAAATATTTTATTGGCTGATCTTTCTAAGACTACATTTGACTTGCTATTTATTGCAATGTTTGTATCATCGGCAAACAAAACAAACTTGGCATCTGGTAATGTTACTGATGAAAGGTCATTGATATACACAAGAAAAAGTAAGGGGCCCAAAATGGAACCTTGTGGGACCCCCACATGTAATTAGTTCCCAGTTGGATGAGGCCTGATAGCTTGATACATGTCTCTTTCCTAATAACACCCTTTGTTTCCTGCCAGAGATATAAGATTTGAACCATTTTGCAGCATTTCCTGTTATACTATAATATTATAGTTTACTTAAAAGGATATTGTGATTTACACAGTCAAATGCCTTTGACAGATCACAAAATATACCAGTTGCCTGCAATTTTTTGTCTAATGAATTAAGCACATTTTCACTGTAAGTGTAGATAGCCTTCTGAATATCAGAACCTTTTAGAAATCCAAACTGTGACTTTGACAGTATGTTAATTGAGATAAGATGGTTATAAAGACGACTGTACATTACTTTTTCGAAAATTTTTGAGAATGCTGGCAACAGTGAAATTGGACGGAAATTTGATGCTATTTCTTTATCTCCCTTCTTAAACAGTGGGTTAACTTCAGCATATTTCAGCCATTCAGGAAATATTCCACTAATAAACGACTGGTTACACAGATAGCTTAATATGTTACTTAGCTCAGAATCACATTCTTTAATTAACTTTGTTGATATTTCATCATACCCACTAGATGTTTTTGATTTTAAAGATTTTATGATGGACATTATTTCTGTTGGGGTAGTGAGGGTCAAATTCATATTAAGGAAGTTACTTGAAATGTCTGGTCTAAGGTAATCCATAGCAGCATCTACCGAACCTGACAACCCCATCTTTTCAGTAACAGTTATAAAATGCTTGTTAAAAAGTTCTGCAACACTATACACATCTGTCACCAATGTATCATTTACTCTTAATGCTATTTGTTCCTCTTCATGTCTGGTTCTACCGGTCTCCTCCTTCACTATATCCCATATTGTCTTTATTTTGTTATCTGATATGACTATCTTTTCCTTGTAATATATTTGCTTTGACATCCGTATTACAGTCTTTAATATTTTGCAGTATTTCTTATAATGTGCTATAGCATCAACATTGGAAATGTTTCGGAGTGACAGATACAGTTTTCTTTTTGTTTTACAAGATACCCCTATTCCTCGAGTAATCCATGGCTTCTTTGTAGACTTTGCTCTAACCTTGGTAAGTTTTGGGGGAAAGCAGTGTTCGAATAAGGTAAGCACTTTATTAGCAAAAATGTTATATTTTTCATTCATGCCATGAACGCTGTAAACATCAGTCCAGTGAATGTCTCTGAGGAGTGTCCTAAAATAATCAATTTTTGTCTTACTGATTACCCTTTTGAGCTCAGATTTAACAGATTTTATATCCTGTTCAGTATTAACATTTAACAGAAGGAACTGCATGTCATGGTGTGAGAGGCCATTGACTATTGGTTTTGTAATATAATTTTGTTCATTGGACTTTTCTATAAAGATATTATCTATGGCTGTTTGTGAGCAAGTGGCTATCCTAGTGGGGAACTTTACTGTGGGAATTAAGTTGAATGATAGTGTTACTAACTCAAACAAGTTCTTATTGGGAGAGTCTTTAAGGAAATCTACATTGAAATCACCAGCAACCACTATTTCTTTGTTTTTGGTTGTTAAATGGGCCAGTACAGCTTCAAGGTGGTTGACAAACAGATTAAAGTTACCTGCAGGTGCTCGATATACACTTAATATGATGAAGGATTTTTTGTGAAATTCTAATTCTGTTGCACATGCTTCCATATGCTGTTCTAGGCAAAATTTATGAATGTCTATGTTCTTAAATTTATGACAGTTCCTGATGAATGTGGCAACTCCTCCTTTCTCCATTTCTGATCTACAAAAGTGAGATGCTAACCTAAACCCTGCAACACTTAAAAGTTCTATACCAGTGGTCACATGATGTTCAGAGAGGCAGATTATGTCAGCTGGGTTTGAAGACTCTAATTCATCTATGCAGATAGTTAATTCATTAATTTTATTTCTCAGTCCTCGAATATTTTGATGCAATAAAGATAGCTGACATTTCTCATTGACTGAGTTAAAATTGGGTGGAGTTAAAATATCTGCTGACAGTTGAAAATTCTTAACCAATGGCTGTTTATGCTGATGTAATAATCTGGAATTATGTTTTTTGATTTCTTTCTCAAACTGAAGATTTGTCTCAGTTCTAACCTCTCTTAAAATTTGCTTTCTTTCTGTCCTCCCTACCCTAAAAAAGGGTCTTTTCTGAATCCTATAACCACTGGTATTTTACCACTCATGACAGTGCCTCCCCCCTTGAATTTTCCTGCTATTTCCCCAGCCAATTTACCCTTCCCCTTCCTGTTGAGGTGAAGGCCATGCCTAGTATAATCCCACCTACTGAGAGAATCAACAGGAACCACACCAATGTGTGACCCCGCACCCCACATGAGCAGCCGTTCCAGCTCCAAATTAACTCTCTTGACAGAAGAGTTCAAATGAGGTCGGTCATGGCGCCCAAGAACAGATACAAACTCAACACTAGTATGCTTTGATGCTGATGCAATCTTCGCCAGGTCACACTCTATACTGTACCCAGGATCTCTGTCAATACTGTTACCTGCCCCACCCACTATAACCACGGTGTCTTCCTTAGTGAAATCTTTGCAAAGTGATCCTAAATCCTCTGTCACCTGCTCCAGACCAGCACTAGGTTTAAAAAAATTGGTGACCTGGTATTCTGATCCTAGTTCATCCTGCAAAAGTTGGCCAACACCTCTTCCATGGGAACTACCTAACAACAACACTTTCTTTCTCTTTACTGATTTCCCTACATTCTTACTTTTCAATTTGCTGCTGAAAGTTTGTTGTGCCCTGTCTACACCTGCAACTGCTTGAGGCTCACCAGCTTCTAACTGAAGCAACAGGTCAAATCTATTTTCCACATTCACCATAAAGCTGTCAGACAAAGTTCTAGGCCTGTTCCTCCTGTTGCCTGTTGCCACTTCCCACCTCTCTTTACCCTTCTCCCTCCTTAACCTGTCAAGATCTCCCCTGGCCTTGTCTAACTCAGCCTGAAGGGCGGCAATTTTCCCCTCCTGTTCTAGTATCTTCCTATCTCTACTACAAATCCTACAAAACCACTGATGAGTCTCATTTACTTCCCCTATCCCCACGCCACTACAGTCACCCACATGGAAAAAACTACAGCACCCATCACACCAAAGCCCCGACCTAACAATTCTACGGCAAGTCAAGCACTTTTCACTCATGATAAACGTAATAGTTTATTAAGAATAAGTCAGTTAAATTACAGATAAACACGAAAATATGGTTACACAAATTTGGCCTATACGCAACTGTTTACACAACTGTGTGTGAACAAAAACAAAAGTGCAAAGTTTCTGAAACAACAACTTAAACTTTACGCTACTTTCCGGAAATGCTAGTTAAATAATGAAGAGGTACGCTAAGTTAAATTGCTGGAGAGAGCAAGGAACAACTAAACGAAATTCTATAGATTTGCTTCAGCAGAACGTAAACAGAAAATACGACTGTACGGTCTTTTCGTGTTTTCTGCTATATTACGTAAAGAAAAATGAAACCTTTAATGGTAGACTTAAACGGCACACTAATACAATTATTTACCACGTATTCAGTACTAATCTATATGTTTTATAATCTAAAATGACTTATCTTTACGAGAACACCAAAACTCGCGCTAGTCGCCTGGCTGCAGGGCTCAGACTAAAGTTATGTATTGGACCCCCCCCCCCCCCCCCCCCCCGACTGAAATTTTTGTTTTATCTCGGTTTTGGCCATAAATGCCAAAAGACTGCTGATAGTATTTGGGATCAAGCGGAAACTAGTATTGAACATTCCTGTGTATCCAATATTTGTTTCTAAACAAACCCATAAACCGAAAGAGAATCAGCAGGCTTAGCATAAAGTTATTTGTTTACTGTTCTGTCTTGTATAACAACTTGAACGTTGGCAAATAACATCGTGTTAATATATTTATTCATCCCATTATTTATACCTGATAAGTCTGCCCAGTTAGCCATGCAGTCTAACGCACGGCTTTCCGGACTTCGAAGAAGCGCCTGGTCCCGGACACGAATCCGCCCAGCGGGCTTATGTCAAGGTCCGGTGAGCCAGCCAGTCTGTGGATGGTTTTTAGGCGGTTTTCCATCTGCCTTGGCGAATGCAGGCTGGTTCCCCTTATTCCGCCTCAGCTACACAATGTCAGAGGTTGCTGCGCAAACAAGTTCTCCACGTATGCGTACTCCACCATTACTCTACCACACAAGCATAGGGGTTACACTTGTTTCATGTGATACGTTCCCCAAGGGGGGGGGGGGGTCCGAAATGCACAATAACCCTGAAGGAGTGGTCGGTGTGGGGTGGCGGAAGGGTGAAATGGACTGCGGTAGTCGCTGTGGGGTTGTGGACTACTGTGGCTGCAGTGGGAACAGAAAATATATATATATATATATATATATATATATATATATATATATATATATATATATAAAAACAAAGATGAAGTGACTTACCAAATGAAAGTGCTGGCAGGTCGACAGACACCTGTCGACCTGCCAGCACTTTCATTTGGTAAGTCACATCGTCTTTGTTTTTAGATATATTTTTCCCACGTGGAATGTTTCCCTCTATTATAATCATATATATATATGCTAGATACTGAATAATTTTGGTGACAAGCTACACCATAATTGTACTCTTCAATTTGTTTGTATTTCAGATGTTATCACTTTACTCGTGTCAGTGCTAATTCTGATGTTCACATACAGGCTTTTTGCGACTTGGATCATGTGTTTAGGGTTTCCCATTATTGCTCATAGCTTGTCTCTGTAAATTCTGTCACATGCTTTTTCATAATACACAAATGCAGTTCAGTTTGGAACCGCGCGACCGCTACGGTCGCAGGTTTGAATCCTGTCTCGGCCATGGATGTGTGTGATATCCTTAGGTTAGTTAGGTTTAAGTAGTTCTAAGTTCTAGGGGACTGATGACCTCAGATGTTAAGTCCCATAGTGCTCAGAGCCATTTGAACCATTTTTGAACAAATTCAAGGTGAATTTCCAGATTAAATTCTCATCTCTCTTCAATTACCTTTTTCAGTGCAAAAATGTCCTGTATACATGATCTCCCCATCTAGAAACCTGCGTGTTCCTCCACTAAGATCACACCAGTGATACTTTAGAATGTTTCATTTATTATTTTGCTGTATAGATTTTATAAGCAATGTTCTGATTACTTGTGCCCCTGTTGGTGGCTGAGTTACTTCTTTCATCTTTCTTACATATTGAAATGACCTTAGCTATTTTCTATTCTTTTGATACCTCATATTTTACCCAGCACCTGTCAGAGGTGTAGTATACTTAATTCTATGAGACATTCTCTGTGTTTTTAATCGGTTTGGTATTTATTCCATCTAGTCCTGGTAATTTTTGGTTTTTCATTTATTTTAAATTGTCTTCCACCCTGTCAGATCAGTGTAGTCTGTTCCTTGCAGTTGTTCGTTTTTATTTGCTTCTTTAATTTCTGGTTTGTACCAGAGTTCTTTATAATGTGAAACATAGTCAGACGGTTGTATTACATTTAGATTTACAGTATCTCTTTCTTCTTTGTTGAAATGTTTCATTAGTTTGTATGCTGTTTCTTTTCTCCCATGGATGTCGTGTTCAGCTCTGCTTGCCGATGTGTCCCACAATCTCCTTTTTTTGTTCGTTTATATATTTAAATTTGTTCGTTTGTCTGTAGACAAATTTCTTTATATGGACATTGTCATTACACACACACTTATATGCATCATTTATAACAGAGGCGTGTAAGATAATGGATAAAACAGAATATACATGAGAAATTCATTATACAAAAAAATAAACATGATTGATCACTGAATTATATAAGGCAGAAAGAATGGGCTTCAAACAAGAGAAATGAATCATAATACTCCTCCGATAAAATACTTTGGCTTTAGATTGTGGGGAGTAAATTACAAATTAAAATTTTTTGTGTTGCTTATGCATTTACTCAGTCGTCTTTGTCTACATTGTAATTGGTCAATTTAATTATTTATTTGTAATAATTTTATGATACATAAATTCTTTAATGGATTAAAAACTATTTTTAGTAAGTATCCTTTAAGATATGTTTTAAATTTGTAGAGTTCCTTTTGTCTTTGTTCACTGTTGATAGTTTATTATATATCTTGAATCCTTGGTAAAACAGAGTGGTTTGACCCTTTGCTCCATTCATTCTGTCTAGGTAAAAGCAATCACTTTATCTGGTTTGATGATCATGTATGGAGCTGTTGCTGCATATTGCTTCTATTAAAAAAACTTCGGTTTGAAATATGTATTCACTTGGAACTGCCAGAATACCCCATTTTTTGAATAGCTCAATTCAGTGGGCCCTTTTTTGACTCTTGCTTATTGTTCTGATGGCTCATTTTTGCAGTTTGAGCACATTTTCCACATTCATAGCATTTGCACCTCAATCCCATGAGCCATTATTTTGTGGAGAGCTGGGGAATTACCCCAGTTACAATACCTTAACAACCACTTATCTCAACAACCAAATAAGTGACCAGTACCGACACCCCACTTGGCCCACTAGGAGACACACTAATTGCAGACAGACATATGCAAGGGTGAAGGATATACTTGTCACAGCATTCTACACTTATCATCCAGGCCTTCCAATGCAAATGGATTTCAGTATGCTAATAAGGGACAATTTCATAATCCCTGAAGTATAAAGTACGTGCGGTCCAATGCTTATTACTACTGTGGCCTTAACAGAAATGGTAAGTATTGGCATTAGCTCCCTTCAATTCACGACTACCTTGAGGACCACCAGTGTCAACCTGTAGCCTCACTAATCAACTCCAAAGCTGTTAGCTTGAGCTACCTAGCAATTAAATTCACATTAATATATAACAAGCAGAATATGTGGCATCATCAACCCTGCCAGCAGTTGCTTGGCTAATCTGTGCAGTATGTAAAACCCATGAAAATTCAGTCAATAAGTACAACTCAAATGAACTCAACAGCAGTCCAACTGATTGCAGCAGCACCTAAAACCACTGGTAAATTTAAATGACATACAGCTACAATACAGACGAACACAATGGATACCCAGCTGATCTATGCAGCACTTAAAACTCATGAATATTCAATCAGCAACTGCAAAGACAACAAATGAATTCAACAGCTACCCAGCTGATCCGAGCAGCATCTAAAACTGCTGGTAAATGTAATCCACAAACAGCTAAGAAGCTAACAATCATAGTGGCTTCCAGCTAATCTGTGCAGCACTTAAAAATACATGAAAATTTAATCACAACTGCAACAACCCAAGCGAATTCAGTAGCTGCCCAACTGATCCTTGCAACACTTAAAACCACATTAACATTTGAACACAAGTCCAAAGAATTCCCTTAAAGGAAATGAAAAGCCAGCACAACCACCTCAAGGTGGCCCACAGCACAACCCACCAAAGCACACTCTCAACAACTTTCCGCTTCCGTGCCACCACCGGAGCTCCACATGTCCTATGACCAAAACAACAGGATATCACCTGTTTGCCCTGTGTGCAACAACTTAAACCAGCGGGTCTTTCAAATTAAACCTGTAGTTGACCTGTGCCAAAAGGTGAGAGATATGCTTGCAGCAAGTACCATATGGCACAAACTCCAGGGCACAGAATTTTTGGCCTGGCTAACTTAGGTACCCTAACCTGCCGCAACCAGCTTTAACTGAGATATATGATCCTAATTACATCACTGTGCTGCAGTCCAAGCAATTGAACTTTTGACAGGTGTCAAGAAATTGATTATTGGAACGGTTTCCTGAACTGCAGTAGTGGCTTCTTCATGATCTAGTCAATAGCCATACTTGTTGCTTGATAATTCTTAACGAACACCACCCGATATGGATTTACCTTCCACCCTACAATGTATTTCTTACATTGCTATCAATACACACTACGGATGTTAGCCTTAGCTGCCTTCAACTGCTGTACAGTTATGCCAGCACTAATTGTATCCGGCAATGAATCTGCTTTGCCTAAGAGGTTGCTGAGGGGCGAATTGACAGTAAAAGTAAACATCCATTGGGCTTAAATACAACACATATTTGTTGCAAACCCTGCACCGTGAGTTCGGTAATAGCACCCTTGGTGGGAGATAACCAAACAAATCTGGAAAACACATAGAAACACCAAAATATACTTGTGCCCATTACAAGTCGTAGGCAACAGCTCAACAAAGTCCACATATAATATTTGAAAGGGACTGCGTCTGGGTTGAATGCCAGAAAATGTACCTAGTGTTTTGCACTGGCTTACTCGTAGCACAAATCTGACAATTTCTTACTTCACCATTAATTTCTCTATCCATTCATTTCCAAATAAACATGTTGTGATTTTTCTGAGTTCTTAAATGACCAAAATGTCCACCTACCAGACATTGACGAAAGTGTTGAAATATGTATGATATTTCCATCAACTCTTGCTGTACAGCACAACACATGTTCCTTAAGTGAATAGGGTGGCACCGACCCACTGTTATGTAGCTGATCCTTAGCACCTTAATGGCTACAGCTTGGTCTAGATACTCCCCAATCCCTTCACACAATGGCAGAAAGTCTATTAGAATTAAATTAAGTTGTGAGAGGGCATACTTGGTAACATACGCTGTTCAGTTGTTTCCTGGTTAATCAATCTACTAAGACCGTCAGCAACATGATTTTCAGTCCCCGTAATGTGCACAAAATCAAACCTAAATGCTAATATCCATGTAGCCCATCACACTATTCGCTTGTTCTTAGTGTTTTCCCAGGATCCAGCTGAATGCCTGGTTATCTGTCTCAAGTTGAAAAGTGGTATGTTTGATATAATAATGAAACTTCTCCAGTACAAAAAGAACTGCCAGCACTTCAAGCTCATAAAATGAGTATTTCCTCTCTGTGTCAGATAACCCCCTCAATGTGTATGCAGCGGGTTGTTTATCTTAATAACACATACAATGATTTTTTTAAAAATTGAGCAACGCTGATATTGGAGCCGAGGTGAAGGCCTGAAACACAGGTTTTTGTGCTGGACACCACTCGAATTTCTGCTCCAGTCACCTAAAGTGATTCAGCAGGGCTGCCTTTTGGGCTATTTGAGGGACAAATTCCCCCCCTCTCCTCCACAGAAAAAAAAAAAGGCAAGCTAGTAAAACTGGGAATGGCTTTGACGTCAGTAGTTCTTGGACGACTGGGAACCTTGTAATATCTTGGGGTCGACAACTAGTCCCTAGACAGACACTATATGGCATAGAAACTAAATTGGTCTCTGTGCAAAGTTCACCTTACTGGATTAACAGTCAATGCTGCAATATGTAATCTACCAAAGATGTGGTTCACATGACCCCAATGCTCCTCCACAATCCTACAAACAAGCACATCATCCAGATAGTGTAATGTGAACTTAATATCTGAGAAGATAGAGTCCATGAACTGTGATAATTCTGCTGCCCGAGTGGTGAAACAACAAAGTGGCATCCTTGCAAAGTCAAGTAAATTCCAGTCTATAATAAATGCAGTGATTTTCATAGAGTATGTTGGTCACTTGCCTCAGGGCTTCTGAGGAGGAGGAGGAGGAGCAGGGGGGGGGGGGGATGGAGGATGTGAGAGGGGAATGTTTTATTGTTTCTCTTCCAATACTTCACAAGTCAGAGGTGTGCACGGCTTGTACTGATTAGCTGCTATGATACAAATTTTGACACGGAAGTAACATGGATTCATGAATGTGCATTGTAGAGACAGTCATCTTCAGACACTGTCCATATCCATAACAAGGAATATAAAATTAAGGATGATAATATGCAACACGGTGAGTAGATGAAGAATGACATACAAAACATTTAGAAAACATTTGTGCCTCATATTGTGTAATATGTTTGAATATAAGTACAACTGCAGTTGTTAATCAATTAATCATCCCCTCCCAAAGGCAACACAACAGTTCATCAAGCAGTTACTATGTCACAACTTTGTGGGCAGTGAGGGTGGCAGCAATCTGAAACAGAGAACATTCTACACATCAGAGTCCACCAAACAAGCTGATCGCTCAGCTCTGTTGGCAGGTTACATAAAGATTTAACTACAAGAATACTTTGTGCTTGATGGGTAGCACATTTGTTGAATACTCGTTAAATGTGAAAACAAATGTTAGCACCATTTTAAGAAGAATACAAATGATTTGTTGCTGTGGGTGAAACTTGAGTTTGTGAATACACATTAGAAGTAAAACAATGATAAAAGCAGTGTGTGTAAGCTAGTCGCCCAGCATGAAAAGAAGGCCAAGTTGATTTCACCTCCTTGATTTGATGGCCATGTTTTCTGGGATGTAAAAAAGGAGCCTTGTGGATCAACAGAATGAAACAAATAGATAGACTTCCATATGCAGCAAGATATCGTATGGTTTGTAGTGGGGGTACCTGTCATTTTCCCACTTGCTGTTCTGTTTGTGAATGGTGTGTGGGAAGGTTGATTGCTGATAAATTGGCCAGAATTATGAAAGAACATAATAAAATAAAGTCTTCATTATACATGTATGCATAAAGTTGCTTTGAAAATTGGGATTGAAGTATGGATACTTGGAGCAACCTCACTATTATTGACTAGAAGTGTCCATAAATTCTCATATCCAAATAAATGTGTTGCTGGAAAATGTTTTTTCAATATGTTGTAGCAGCTGTAAAGTAATATTTTGCAGATCAACCAGAATTCCATTTCAGGAATGGAACGAACACAAGTGAAGAATAGGCTAGAGTTTTACAGTGCCCCCCCCCCCCCCTCCCCTTAACATCTTTACAATGATCTGTAACATAGTCTTAGGTCTAAGAGCATGAAATGTGCCAGCTTGGTTGGGAGTTAGCAAAGCTTATGAGTGGGTATGCAAAGTAAATATTTTGGTAACAGCCTTATCTGTAGTGTAGTTTGATGTTTATGTTTGTGCCATCTTTAACATTCTTCTCATAAAAACTGAAACTGCAAGATAAATTTAGAAAATCTTTATAATGGTCTAAAATCCAACAAGTTTTTTAGTGTATATTATGTACACATATTGCACATCAGCTGTGAAAAATGTATAGGGTGTGGCGACATTACATAAGTTGTACCAAAAAATGTTGTGAAAAGTAAACTGACATGAAAGGACACTACGTAACAAACTTGGTGTATTGTTTTTCACCAGAAGGCACAATCTTTCACTGCAAAGTTGACAGCTTGTCAAATTTCTCTTGTAACCACAAAATTAAGTAACACATGAAAATTTGTGCCATGGCTGACTGAAATAATGCTATGGACAGCACAATGGACTTGCATTCAGGAGAACAATGATTCAAGTTCCTGCCTGGTCTTAGAGACATAGATTTTCTGTAGTTCCCTTAAATTGATTATGATAAATGCTGGGATAGTTTCTTGCAAAAGGACATCCCCACCCCGATCAACCAGCCTTTAACTCTCTTCACCACTTCATTGTGTTCCACAAACATCTTCCTCTGCCTGCACTAGAGTGAATTTACTTGTGCCACATTCCATCAAGTTCCCTTGCCACCTCTCCCTCCTGGCCATCAGCCTCTCTTCCCTCCCAACCCTCCCTTCTCCTCCCTAACTGCTTTCTCCTCCCACCTACTCCACTCACCACAATCCTCCTCCTCACCCCCCCCCCCCCCCCCCCATTTTGGGCTGATATGCAGTGATAAAGTAGTTTTTCTTTCTTCCGTATGAGTGTGACCGTGACTGTCTGGCTGCGTGCCCACCATTTACGTATTTAACCCTGAGGAGGACATTGTCCAAAAGCTTTGCAACATTTTTTTGTCTCATTCATGTGCTTATCGAGTGTTCAATGCCTCAGTTGTATGCTGTATGGTTACCTTTACTTGCTACTGTACAAGAACCAATTAAGATGTGTATCAGCAAGGTCACTATGGTATGAGGCAAAATTTACAGAATTCTTATTTTGAGGTTTGAGAAGCTGGAAAAGGTGATTTAAATAATTCTACTCCATACTGTTAGGTTGCCAAGAAAATGACATGCAACTGTAATGGGATGTCAGCTGATAAACATATGTTGTGAAGACTGACAATGAATGTGGTGGCTAGGAAAGTTAAAGACAAAATACATTTAAAGCGGAGTCCTAGTTTTTATATTACTAGGATGGGGAGGGAAATTAGGCATACAGTTTTCAAAGGAATGTTACTGACATTTACCTTAAAGCAATTGGATGGGACTTGAATCCAGTTCTTTGTGAATGTTAATCCATTTCATTAATCATTGTGTGAAGCAGAAAACTGTTATGCTGTTGTACACACTTCTGGAATTTACAGAAAAAAAAAATTCTGGAAAGATATCATTGTCATATGGGTATAGCTAAACTTCAACAACTGTAAGTAGAAGTCAAGGTCTTTTTCTGTGTAAAGAAACATAATGGCAGGGGACAAAGACTACAAGCAAGACTCTAATTGATATATTGCCAACATACAATATTATAGCAAAAATGTGATACAGTTAACAACAAGAAAATATTTTCTCACTATTGGTTTGTTATGTGATAAAAATTAAAAAGTTGTGTTAAATGAAGAAATGTCTCTGATAATTCTTAGATTCCATTTCTGCAGCCCAAATATGCAGTGCTTCAGACTACTAAATTCCTATCTGGGATTGTAGTACATGGACAAAAAAGCCAGTGGAAAACTACATGAAAATGTGAGAGCAGTTGCATGGAATTAATGTTCAGTTCCCAATCTATGAATGGTTCATTAAGGCAGAACTAAACTCCTGTAGTTTTTTAAAAATATATATTTTCTTTCATAATTTAAAATAGATGCTCACATTAATAAGTATATCCAGATGTGGGAATAATTTAATATGCAAATTTTCCAGTGTTTTCAAAACTGGCAGGCAAATATACATGAAATTCAGATAAGCCAACTTCATAAAATTTTGTATTGAAATCTGAATTGTATAGGAAGGAAATTATTGCCATTTGCATTAATAACTTACTGATTTAATATTTAGTGCAGAAATTGAAGAGATCAAAGAAAACTAGTTTTTCAGTAATTTAAAATCTACAAATGCTGATTCAAACTTTCAGAGACTCCAAATTTTTTTTATGTATGTGTTTTGTATGGCAGCGTTTCACGTGATAGGAATGTGAACACTATTAGGAAAAAAAGTTTGCTGCTCACTGTAAAGATGACATGTTGAGTTGCAGATGGGAACCTTTTATTAACCTGACACGTTCCACATCATTACGAAGTGTCGTATTCATGATCTATGGAACAAGTACTAATTTAATCTAATCTAAAAAAGACTGTTGCACATTTGGCTTTTGGTCAAAGTTCTCATCACACACCTCACACACACCTAATTGATGTTTCTGGCAGCTTGGACTGGAATGCAGCTGTTTAAGGAGTTGGGCATTCTGACTAATGATTCACAGTACATTATCCTCTCACAGAGTTTGTTGTAAATAGTCCATGACAGTTCAAAAGGAATAGTGAGGTAAGGTAAATAATTATAATACCAGAAGGAAAAATGAAATTTCATGTTAAGGTTGTTTCTAACATAAAGGGGTGCCGGTGCTGCAACAAAAATTAGTGATCACTTACCCAGTGATATAAAATGTCTGACAGAAAGCAAAGAAAAATTTGTAACAAACTGAGAGAGTTTCTACTTAACAACTCCTCCTATTCCATAGAAGAATTTCTATTACTGTAATGTGTAGAAGATGCTGGGTAGGAGTTGCTAACTCATCCGCATATCTTTTTTCTTTGTGGGAAAAAAATCTCATAGAAATGTTCAGAATGTAAATGTATGTACAAATTAATTCGCGATGTAAATGACTCATTCCACATCATTACGATCTAACATGTTAAATGATCTATGGCATGTAACTAACCAACACCTGTCACGTAGAATGAAAGTAACAATCTGGAGGGGGTGGGGAAGGGGGAGGATAGCAGGGTACAGGTGGGGGGGGGGGGGAGGAGAGCTGCCTGGCAGAGCATGCAGGATTTAAATGGAGCCATGACAAGACTGCTAGGAGCAGCATTGGGGGGCTGTAAGGCAGGTCAGGATGAGGGGTGGAAAAAGAGAGGAGTAAGGGAGGAGAACGATGGGAGGGTGAGGGGGGTGGTTTGCATTGGCAGAGGGTGGCACAAAAAAAGGGTGAGGGGACGTGAATATGGAGGTGGTGTTAGGACAGAAAGTGTTGGATGGAGGGTGTGGGGACAGTAGGTCACTGTAAGTTGAGGAGAATATGTTCTGTTAACTCCCATCTGTGCAGTTCAGAAAAGCTTGTGGTGGAGCAGAGAATCCAGATAGCCCAGGTTGTGAAGCAGCCATTGAAACAGTATGTTATGTTCAGCTGCATCTTGTGACACAGGTTGGTATACCATGCTGTTGACCACAGTTCAGAAGTGGCCATTCATCCTGGTTGACAGCTGGTTGGTAGTCATACCAATATAAAAATCTGTGAAATGATTGCAGCAGAGCTGGTATGGCATGGCTGTCTTCAGAGGTTTCTGAGCTTCTGATAGAGTGGGATAAACCTGTGACAGGACTGGAACAGGGTGGGTGGATTGGGCTGGTCTTGCACTGGGTCTGCCACAGGAATATGATCCGTATGGCAAGGGGGGTTGGGATTGGGAGTGGCATAGGGATGGACTAGGATGATGGGCTAGGATGTTATGGAGGTTTGGTGGGTTGGAACACCACTAGTAGTAGTGGGAAGGATCTTGGGTCATAGGTCCCTCATGTCGGGCCATGATGAATGGAATCAAAACTGCAGGTCAAATCCAGTTAATATGGTGGATGTTGCAGTAATTGAAACATCAGTTCCAAAATTTTGTCCACTGAAACTATGCAGGTGGGCACCCATGCATTGTTGTGATTGAGGAGGATCTTTTTATTTTTTAAGCCCTTAGAGGGTCACGGCTCTTTCGTGAGTTTGTGTGTGGTGCACAAGAGGCCCCACGCTATTGCAGTCCATTCTTCCTTCCCATGCTGCATTTCTTTCCACGTGCTCTTCCCTCCCTGTTCTCGCTCCTTCACCTCTGCCCCTTCCTTCCCTTGCTCGGTGTTCTTCATGATGTGGACCTGGCTGCCCACCTGCTTTCTTGTATCCCTTTTGGATTTTGTTCCTCTTGCCTTTTCTTTTTCACCTTTTCTTTTGTGGTATTTTTGGTCTCCCTTTGTCGTTTGACCTCCACTTCTAAATTTTCTCTCTGTACTGTGATCCATGTGGGGAAGAACTCACTCCCTAGCATCTATGGTGTGCATTCCTCTCCTTCCCTCCTTCCCCTCTTCCTTTCCCGCAGTAGCCCTGTCCTCCCTCCCTCCCTCCCCCTGCCCCACTAGGTCACCATTATGTGTTGTAGCCAGTACATGTGATGAGGTTGTTATGTACCCATCTGGCTGAGCCCGCTGACAACTCAGGGATCACACCTCTTGATACCTGAGCTGCTGCCACCCTTTGTATGCCTAGGAATGGTTGCTCATCATTCTGGGGCATCAGAACTCCTGGCAACAACCACCATGTTGGATGGCTCTTTACTGCAGCTGTGTGGCAACCACAGGAAGAGGACAACAGTTCAAACCTGTGCCTGGCCGTCCTCATTTAGATTTTCTGGAAAATGCTGGCATGGGTCCTTTGAAAGGGCACAGCTGACTTCCCTCCCCATCCTTCCCTAATCCGATGGGACCGATGACCTCACTGTTTGGTTCCCTCCCCAAAATCAACCGACCAACCACAGGGAGAGCCCCTTATCAGAGTTTATAGTATCAGGGCAGATACTTTGCATATGAAAAGCATTAAGCTCCAAAAAACTGGCCATTCTTGTATGGTTGTTTCCTCGGTTGGCAGTGGATCATTTAATACTGCTTGTCTGGCTGCACCCTGGGAGGAGGGCCAGGCTCACTGTCTTGGGATGAAACACTTTCCTCGCTACCTGGTGTGCGCTAGGACTGATGGGGTCACTTTCATCACCACAAAGCCTTTACTTTCTGTGGAAAATATCAAAGACAAGTTTGGCGAAGTTGAATCTCTCAGTAAGATGTGGTCGGATCTTTACTGTTGATCAAAACTTTTCCTGCCACCTGATCTGCAGCCATTCAAACTTTGACCATCTTGGCAATGTCTTGGTGTCCATTACTCATGACCAGTCTTTGAATGTGGTTCAGGGAGCCATTTTTCATGGGACCTCATCCTTAAAACTGATGAGGAACTCCGGGCTAATTTGGAATGACGGGGCATTCATTTTGTTCAGTGTGTTCAGAATGGTCGTAAGGACAATCGTATCAATACTGGCATCTCTATCCTGGCATTTGAGGGAGATAACCTCCTAGAGGTCAAGGGTGTGTGTTAGAAGTGTGACGTGAGTGTGACGTGAAGTGATATGTCCCGCCACACGTGAGACATTTTCGATATTGGTATTTCACGTATGTGTCTTCCTGCTGTATGGAGGACCCTATATGTAGTGAATATGTACACCCACTCCATGAGGGGAGGCAGTGTTGTGCCACCCGTGTATATTAATTGTCACAACTGTAACTCTCCGTGCTCGCCAGATTGCCCAATTTATAAGAAGAAAAAGAAGGTACAAGAGTATAAGCCCCTTGATAATTTATCCTACACTGAGGCTCATCAGAAACATGACCATCATCAGCCTATGTCAGTGACATCTAATTTTCCCTCTATTATGTCCTTTCCCCCTACTGCCTCCTCCTTACCCCAGTCCCACTCCCCTCTTCTCTCCGCTTCCCTTGTAGTTCCTGCAACCTCCACTCCCGATGCCACTCCCCCTGCCCAGTGTCAACTTCTTCAGCACCTGCTGGTGAGGAGGCTCCCTCCCAGGACCCCTACTCCGGCATCCCCCAAGCTGGAGGTCTGTTGCCACAACTCAGCCACGGTACCAATGGTCCATGCACCCCAGGGACGCCTCCTCCCTCCCTCCCTCCCTCCCTCCCTCTCTCTCTCTCTCTCTCTCTCTCTCTCTCTCTCTCTCTCTCTCTCTGTTTTGGATCTTGCAGAGGCTTGTTCTCTCTCTGTGCCCTGTGCTCCTCAGACTATGAAAGAGGAGGATGAGGAGGAGGAGGAGGAGGAGGAGAAGAAGAAATATAAGCCCCAGGA
Organism: Schistocerca nitens; assembly: GCF_023898315.1. Classification (NCBI taxonomy): domain Eukaryota; kingdom Metazoa; phylum Arthropoda; class Insecta; order Orthoptera; family Acrididae; genus Schistocerca; species Schistocerca nitens. The sequence continues at coordinate 100,313,177 of NC_064622.1, forward strand.
CAAGGCCCCTCGAGTCCCCCAAGTGGTACCATCACCCTCTTTGCAACTTGAGCCTGATCTCTTATTTACGGATGTCACGTCTTCTCATAGGTGACTCAGCAATGCAATTGACTTCAGCTCATTGACCTCACATTTGGATCCTCATTCTATGCTTATTCAATGGAACAATAATGGATACTACTGTCGCTTACCCAAGTTGCAGTCCCTTATTTCCTTTTACTTGGCAGCTTATGTTGTTCTACAGGAATCTCATTTTACTGATAATCATCGACCCTTTGTGGGTTCTGTCGGAACCCGGTCAACCCTTTGAGGGCTTTTGGTGTCATTTGCATGTTGGTCTGTACGGATGTTGTTGGTACCTGGATCCCCCTTCGTACCACATTGAAAGCAGTTGCCATCTGAGTCCACTTGACTGCGGTCACGGTTTGCAATCTCTTGTCTCCCTCCTGACCAGCCAGCTACACCCGTTACCCTAATTGCTCTCCTTCAGCAATTCCCCCCTCTGTTTCTCTTCATTGGTGATTTAATGCCCATCACCCTTTGTAGGTCAACGCTTTCTCTTCTAGTTCCTTACTTCTAGTTCCCTTACTCATTTTAGTGCTGCCTACGTCACTTTCTCTGCCACTGATCTTTCACTCACTTCCCCTCCCTTGTTCTTCCCTTACACTAGTTGCCGCATTGACCTCTGTGATAGTGACCACTTCCCATTCATCGGGCTTTCCATTGAGCTGATTGGCCTCTGTGTGCCTCCCAGGACATGTTTACACCTTCTTTGTCAGGTTGTATTGATATTGTTCATGATCTGTCTGATAATTCATCCCACCGCCACTGCCTTGCTCGAAAGATCCCGTTCGCCATTGGCCAGTCCTGTGGCGGAGCACGGCCATTGCCAATGCTGTCCATCTTCACCATCGTGCCTTGCAACATCTTAAATGGTACCTGTCCTCAGTTGGGCTTATTACCTTTAAACGTCTTCTCCTCAAAGCCTGTTACCTAATCAAACACAGCAAGTGGGTGTGGTGGGAATGCTTTGTCTCCTCTCTAGGTTCTTCTATCCCTTCCTCTATAGTTGTAGGATACACTGCACACCCTCAGAGGTTGTCAGCGGAAGTCTTCCATTCCAGATCCTGCCCCTCCAAGTGGCCTTTGTACAGATCTATCCGTTCTTGCAGAACACCTCGTGACCCATTTTGCGATGGCGTCGGCATCGGCATCCTGTCCAGCCATCTTCCTCGCCCGGAAACAGCAGGCTGTAGCTTCCCACCTGTGTTTTACCCCTTGTCAGGCAGAATCCTACAGTGAACCTTTTACAGAATGGGAACTTCTTCTGGCCCTCTCTTCTTTCCCCAGTTCAGCCCCTGGCCCTGATTCCATCCATCACCAATTGCTTTAGCACCTCAGTACTTCACAACAACAATCTCCCCTCCAGGTGTTAAACCTTATTTGGCTCCAAGGCATTTTCCCCTCTCACTGGAGAGTCAGTATTGTGGTTCCTGTCGTTAAGCCTGGCAAGGTTGCATTGTCCTTGATAGTTACTGGCCAACCAGTGTGACCAGTGTCCCATGCTAGTTATTCTATCAGATGATGGCTCATTGGCTCAGTTGGGTCCTGAAATCTCGGGACTTGTAGTCTTGTTACCAGTGTGGCTTTTAGGAGGGATGGCCTCTGATCGGTTGATTGGAAACCACAGTTCAGCAGGTCTTTCCTTAGTGACGCCATCTTGTCACAGTTTTCTATGACACAGCTTGGCTCCCTCACATCCTACTTCCACTACACTAGGGGGTCTTCTGGTCCCCCCCCCCCCCCCCCCAATTTTTATTCACCATTTTCTTTCCCACCAATCGTTCAGAGCTCAGGTTGGCGGCACCTTTCTCAGCCCTCTGCAGACGCAGGAGAATGGCATTCCACAGGGTTCTATATTAAGTGACCGTTTTCTCATCTCTATTAATGAGCTTGTGGCCTCTGCGGGACCGTTGGTCGCCCCTGCTCCATATGTGGACTAGTTCCCATTCAGTGGCCTCTGTGGAGCCCAGCTCCAAGTTCCCATCTGGCGGATGCGTGGACGCTCTTGCACGGTTTTAAATTCTCACCCCTGATGTTGAGGGTGGAGCATTTCGCCACCCTACTATGGTCCATCCTGATGTAGTACTCTGCCTTGATGCCCAACGCTTGACTGTGACCCAACACTTGACTGTGACCCTTAGGTCCAGTTCTTGGGTCTTCTTTCTCGAACAAGCTGAATTGGTTGCCCCATATTCGCCTTCTGAAGGTTGGCTGTTTTTGTAAACTCAGTGTCCTTTGTTTCCTTGCCCACGCCTCTTGGGGTAAGGATTATTAGACTCTTCTGTCTGTATTGGGTGTTAGTTCTGTCCCTTCTGGACTATAGTTGTTAAGTTTATGGGCCAGCTTCTCCTTCCACACTGCTCCTCTTGGACACATGATTCACCATCACAACTGCTGTTTAGCCACCGGTGCCTTTCAGACTGGCCTTGTCAATAGTCTTCTGGTTGATCTGGGATCCCCCTTCCCATTTCAGTTGAGTGGTCCCAGCTCCTGGTTTCCTGTGCCATCACTACCTGCTTTTCTCATGCTCACCCCCTCCTATTCTATTATTTTCATGGCTTGGGGACATCACCCACCCTCTGCACGCCTACGGGTAGGTTTACCAGTTGGGCTCCGCCTTGCTTCTCTCCTCCATGTTTTTCATCTCTCCTTGTCCCATTCCCCACATTCTCACTTGACCACCGAATCTTGGTTAGTTCCTCGGCTCCAGATTTGGTTGGATCTCTTCTGGGGTCCAAAGGCCTCCATCATTCCAATGGTGTTCTGTTGATTATTCCACCTGCTCCTGGAGTTTCAGGATGCCATTGTTTTTACATCAATGGCTCTAAATCCACCAATTACGTGGGATAAGTCTTCACATCTTCTGTTGGCATGGAACACCATCTCTTGCCTGTCACGTGCGGTTTGTGTACCGCAGAAGAGATCACCATCTATTGGGCACTCTGCTTTATTAAACATCCTCCCTCACTTGAATTTTATTATGTACAGACACAATGAATGGCCTTCAGGCTATCGCTCGGTGTTTTTGCTGCCACCCCTTGGTCCCCATCATTCACAACTTTCTCGCTGATCATGGTGCTGCTGCTCCTTCGGGTTTATTTCCTTTGGTATCGTGGCCTAATGGGTATCCCAGGTAATGAAATGGCTGATTGTCTGGCTGGGGGGGGGGGGGGGTGGTCCACCAACCCCCATTCTCTGTGACCCCTCAACAGATGGATTTGCGGCCTTACGTCGAATCCCTTTTTGCTCAATTGTGGGCTGACTCTTGGCGGCGGGGTGGGGGAGTGGGGGTGGGGGGTGGCTGTCCTCAATCCCTGTCTAATAAACTTCATGCAATCAAGGAGAATCCCACCATGTGAGAAGTGGGATTCTCTCTCTCTCTCTCTCTCTCTCTCTCTCTCTCTCTCTCTCTCCCTCCCCCTCCCTCCCTCTCCTGGTGGGAATCTACCATCCTCTGCTTTATGTCAGCCGTACTAGATTGACGCGTGGTGATTTACTTCACACTGAGTGGCCCCCCCATGTAGCTGTGGGACTTGTCATAGTGATTTGTATTTTGCTGAACCGTCCCCCCTTTTTGACCCTTCACACTAAATACTCCCTCCTACCTTTCTTGTCCCAGGTGTTAGCAGATGACCCTTGCATGGTTACGTCTGTCCTTGGTTTTCTTCAAAAAAGTGGCCTTCCAGGTTTAAGTACCTGATTTTCCCTGTAGAATTGGATTCCCTCTGTTAGTGTTGGCATTGGTTATAGAGGCCTTATCCTTGCCTCCCCGTGCATCAGGTTCCCCCGCACCTTTTCTCTGTGTTTTGTCTTGTCTTTTGTGCTGCTTTGTTTCCCCTTTTCTTATGTCCTCTTCTCCTGGAGTTGCTCCTGTTGTCGTGATTCTGGTATGATGGAGGGATCAGGAAGGGTCAGCAGCGGTGCTGGTGCCCCAATGCACAGAGCATCTCTGGGGCATACTTGCTCTTGTCGTACCCCCTGCCCCCTCTCATCTCCTCTCCTGTTATTTCCTCTTACTGCTGCCCCAATGTTCTTTTTACCTCTGTGTTTGAACGTTTTCCATTACCCTTGACTGGACTGTGCTGTTTGTGTAGTTCCTCCCTTGGTTCGTACCACTTCAGATCGTGGGACTGATGACATCACTGTCTGGTCTTCTTCCCCAACCAGCCAACTGACCAAGATGTCTTTTTTAAATAAGTATGTTTGTCCTTGAGTTATTCAATCAACCAGTGCAATAATGATGCATAATATTTGCCAGTTATTGTTTGTTGTCCTTTTTCTAAGTAATTGGCATAGATGATACTGCGAGCATCACAGAAAGCAATAGCCGCCACCTTGCCAGCCAATTTCACTGTCTTTGCCTTTTTTTCGAGCCTGTTTGCTTTCAAAAACCCACTGTTTTGTTTGTTTCTTAGTCTCTGAAACATCTAGTGTATTAATGTTTCGTCCAGAGTTATGTATCAGTGCAGAAATCCGACAGGATTTTGATGGAAAAGTGCCAAAAATATCTCAGCATTGACCACAAGTTGTGTTCATTCTCCACTAAGAGTAAACGTGGCACCCATCTTGCCAAGATTTTTTTTGCACCTAATTTTTATGCAAAACTGCCTGTGGCTTCAACTATTTCGTGCACTTGATTTGTTAATGTCCGCCCCCGGTAGCTGAGTGGTCAGCGCGACAGGCTGACAATCCAAAGGGCCCGGGTTCGATTCCCGGCTGGGTCGGAGATTTTCTCCGCTCAGGGACTGGGTGTTGTGTTGTCCTACTCATCATCATTTCATCCCCATCAACGTGCAAGTCGCCGAAGTGGCGTCAAATCGAAAGACTTGCACCAAGCGAACGGTCTACCTGACGGGAGGCCCTCGTCACACGACATTTCATTTTCATTTGTTAATAACTCAAAACCATAGTATATATTTTGAAACCATTTTGAGGGTAGTCACTCGCACTGGATGTCCCAAACACTATTCTTTTGTGGATGTATGACCATATTTAAATTCATTTACCCAGTTGTAAACAGTTTCAAACAGAGGGGCAGATGTGCTGCGAACTTCATCCAACTCAGCTTTTATCTGCTTTGTTGTTAAGACTCTTAAATACAAGTGTTTCATCACTGATTGAAACTCAATTTTTTCCATGTTACAAATTAAATATGAGCTTGTTGTTTAAATCGGCTGGGACAATGAAATCAAGCAATGGATACGGCTGCAACTTTACCTGCCCTCTAGTGATGGATGATGCTTAGTACCAACGAACTGTTTCAATATTATGAGTGGCATCTTTTGGATTTTCTAGGGGTTTATGAACGATCCCCATAAAAACTGAAAGCCAGATCAGGAAAAGCCATACACCCAACCATATCCAATATTCTGAAGGTGCTAGTTTATAGTGTATTGGGAAAGACTGAAGATTCTTGAAGAATGGGGAACTCTTGTAGTGAGATAGAGCTTTGAGCTTGAGTGTAGCATAATTGTTGTTTCATTTCTTACTAAAGACACGCATGGTCAAGGAGACAAGTTTAACTTGTTACACAGTGACACTCTGCTAAAGAATATCTTAATTCAGTCTCAGCTTCTGAATATTTTTACACTGTGAGGAGCATTGTTTATTACCATTTTAAAGTGTGTGACAGAATATTAATTCCTGCTGTTTATAAAATTAAACTTTACATTAAAGCATTAACAATTAAGTTTTATGCAGCAGTATGTTGTGAAACCCTTAACTAAGGAAATAATGTGATTGTGGAGGGAGAAGTCTCCCCAGATGCAGCCAACAAATCAGTTCTTATTAGGGGAGGGTGGGTGTAGATTAATTGGCTGAAGCGGGACGCAAGGGTCTTTGGTGGAGGTGAATTTTGGATAGGAGCTAACAGAGATTGAAGCCAGGATGACTGTGAGGTCGAAGTGTTTGTTGTAAGGACAATTCCCATTTACTTAATTCAGTGAAGCTGGTATGCGGAAGGTGAGGGGATCCAGATGGCAGGGGTTGTGAAGCAGCCATTGAAATTCAGTCTGTTGTGCCCAGTGGCACGCTGTGTCACTGATTGGTCAACTTCGCTTTGGGCTGAGGTTTGATATTGGCCATTGAAGCAAATGGACAGTTGGTTGGGGGTCATGCCCACATATAGGCTGTGCAGAAGTGACAGTAGAGTTGGAATATGACAGGAATACCTGCACGGGTGTTCTTGCCTATTATTGGGGACAAAATGCTTGAGGCAGGAATGGAATAGGCCAATAATTTTCCCTCCTCCGGGGTTGTGCATCTCCCAACCATCAGCAAGGATAGTGGGTCTCTGTCGTCATAATTACTTCTTGAATTAAAGGTGGTAGATGACATGTTAGAAACTCATTATGCCAAACAAGTTTACTGTTACCTGTCACTGTTTATTTCTACAATACATTTCGAAGACGTAAACCTCCATCATCAGGTGGATTTGAGTATAAGGGGCACTCAAACGACAATGAGAAAGATGAAAAAAAAGTAAACAGCAGCAGTTTACTTTTGAAATAATAATTGCCATAACTGCTAATACATTTGTCCCACTGTGAGACAAGATGGTCAATGCCTTCACAGAAAAATGTTTGTGAGTGCCTACAGAACCATGATTGTACCCTGGCATGTATCTCTTCATCTAAGCTAATCGACTGCCACTAATGTTTTTCTTCAGGGCACCTAAAATATGGGAAACACATGTTTTGACTTTGTTACAGAAGTTTTGCGGAAATCCCTCACATGTTCTCCATACAGTCAGAATCTCTCCCTATGCGATTTCTATATTTGTAGAGCCCTGAAGAAAGGCCTTTGTCACCGTCGATTTGGTCTGGACAAAGAGGTGTGTGTCTGATACAGTGGTTCACTCATGGTTCCATAGGCAGCCGTAAATATTATTCTATGAAGGCATTGACCATCTTGTTTCATTGTGTGATAAATGTAGTAACAGATATGGCAATTATTTTTGAAATAATAAGTAATTTACTTTTTTCCCATCTGTCTTGTTTTCATTTGACTGTCCCTTATAGAGTAATATGGCATATATGCATTGTGTTATAACTTTGTAGTAACCTGTGAAACTGTCTCCAATGGTCACGGGCTCCTCTCTCTGTCATGGTACCCCACGGACACCCTCACACTTTGCAAACACTGAGGGAACAAAGATGGCATCTTGAAACTAATAAGTGCACTTATATTAGCTTTGTTCCCCTCTGACTTAGGCAAATAATTTTAGAATTTGCCTTTAACCTGTGGAGACAACCTGCATGCTCAGTATACTTCTGTGTTTCAATACTGTTCACATTGTTGTATTTGGATGAAATGCAGTTCATATAGCGGAAATAATGCAGCCGTAGCTCAATGCATCAGCAGAATTAAAACTCATCTCCCAGATTTCACTTTCTCGCATTTTAGTGCTGCTTCACAAGAAATCTATTCAAAGTCCTTCCATTTGCTATCAAATCTAGGATCCCAAGAGATTTTGCAAATTCATTTTGAGAATTCAATCAGTTTTCCTTCTACTTTCATACGCTTTGCAATTTCGCAGCAGCTGAAAGTGGTTTCTTTTGCTTTCGTGTGCATCCTTTGTACAGATCACTAAACACTTTACTTTGCATGAGTGAAAATATAGTTCCTTCACAGTGTACTTTGTCACAACTAGACGGATGTGTAGAAAACACAGGCTACTACGCTGTCCAGTCACTTTAATGTTACCATCTGTCAAAAGCTTGAACAACCACTTTTTGCAGTGTCGGACATCGAGAAACAGAACCAGTGAGTTTCTGGAAGGTACCGACTAGGATCTGGAGCCAGGCTGACTCCAGTGCCATAGTCATCTGTGCTATGTTTCTGGTTTAGAATCCATGGCACGAACAGCCCAGTCAAGGCGGTCCCACTGATTCCCAATTGGGTTTAAATTGGGGAGTTCGGTAGATGGTAGATGCCATGGTCCGGAGGAAAAACAAACTGCCTGTAAGGCTGGACATGATCCCCGTAGATGTGTGATGGTGGATAACTTACAGTGCTTAGTCACTCAGCAAGAGAGAGTACAGAACTGAGCTTCATGAAGGTAGTTCACACTGCATTTGTATTAAGTCCAAAATTCTCTCATCCTCAGCATGTGATGTTATTTCTATTCCAGCTGTCTGAAGTAAATGTCCAAGCAGTAGCTGCAAGGGCAGAACTCGGAGAGGAACACCAGATGGGAAGAGCATTTTGGGAAAATCAGAATGCCTGGCAGGACAAATTCCAACAGCTAGAGGAACAGTTTTCTACTTACCGAGAAGAAAAGGACAAGGTTTGTTAAGTTACCTTGCCAGCTAATTTTTAGGCTAGTAGCACTTATTTTTGTTTGGGAATGGTTAGTTTTTTTGTACTGTTTCTCCTTTAATTTTAATTTCATAAAAGTATAATATTCTTGGTTATTTTCATTCAAAGAGTGCTTATGCAAAGAATCCACATGTCCTTTCTCTTTTCAGGAATATTTTAAATACAATTTAATTTCCAATGTGTTCAAAATAGCCATTCAGGTCATGAGACGTGCATTTCTTTTATTCATTCCAAAATAAAAATGACATAACATGTTTGTATCAGCTCAACACAAAATTCTGTAACAAAACTGAGCTGGCATTAAGTTTTTAACTGAAAGAAGTCCTTCACAGTTACTGTTTTCTCTGTGGTCTTTTCCTACTGGGGGGGTTGTAGCAATTGATGGATGATGTTAAGCACGAGCTGGACACACATCAAAGACACCATCATACTGCATTGCTGGAGGCACCCGAAGCAAATATGAAAATTTGCCAACACCACTGTATTTACAAATATCCCCCTAGATAGGCAGTCAGTCTAACCATTTATAAACCAAGTGTTTGAACCTTTTCGACTCGCAGATGAGATGGCCAGCGAATTCTTGAAAAAAAATTGAGCACTGGATCCTAAGTTTCAATTACATTCAAGCCCCCATAATTGTATGGTACTTTTGCAACCCCCAGATGCCTACCCTCTTTAATTGTACTGTACAATATTTAAGTGAGTGATTAAGAGATGAGTATTGTGAAACAAATGCGAGTGTGTACTACACAGTGATTATTTTTGAAGTGTAATTTCACTTGTAATACTAATTTTATTGCAATAGTTACAGGAACTTCCACAGTTGTGTGAGCAACTGAGGGATGAAATGTTCTACCTTGAGCCCCAGAAGCAGATATCAGAATTATCAGACCATCACAAAATAGCAGAGAGGCAAATAGTCGGCACAAGCCATCCACGGTGGCTTCTCATGGAGGAAGCACAGCTGGCCAACATGGTTGCCATAGGTGCAAGCACTGTACTACATTATATTTCATCATCATATTCTAAGTGTTGTATCGGATGACGTATTTATAATAGTTGAAGATGATACTTGTTGATCTTGTATCCCTTCTTTTGCTACAAAAATGAGGCCACACAACGAAATGTGATTTATTTAGGTTTTCATTGGGTAATCAAGTAAAACTGTATCTTGCAGTTTGAAGGCCTGTAGATTGTATCCGATTATGCATATAATTTCCAGCCTTCGTGCATGCTGCAGCGTGCTACTTGATATTATGAATCTGATTACAGCATTACAATTTTTTTATATGACAGGGGAGACTACACACAATTGTGGGAGGAAGCACTAACATTTGTGTGGAAACAGTATGTAAAATAAACAAGAAAAACATTATTTTACTCCCTGTCAGTATCCAAATTGAAGTTAGGACAGTTGTTGGTGTTGCAACAACTCTACTTATCACAAATTTCATTTTTTAATGCTGTGATAAAAGCTTACTCTTGTATATTTATTGATCAGCTGTTGCTGGTCAAGCACTAGTAGCTGGAAAGGGCATGCTTATTATGATACAATGTATATCTAAACACAAGTGTTAAAAAAATTATGTTAAATGTTGCAAAGATCTAGATTGTTGGTCGAGATTTGTTCTAAGTGGAGGAACTGTTAATCATTTTTGTAACAAATTGCAATCATTATACAAATATACATTTACCTAACTTTGAGTAATTATTTATTTATGTATTCTGCATGGACAAGTACAAGGATTTGTTTTGCATAGTTTACATATTGATCAATTCCCCTTATAACATTGTGGGAAACAATTATATACAATAGGCCTACAGATAAAAAATTATGTTCCTTTTTTTGGGTACATGTAAATACTATTTATACAAATGAAAGTATTCTACTCCTCTGAGAGGAATTCCTTAATACTATATAGCACACTGGACTCGCATTCGGGAGGACGATGGTTCAATCCTGCGTCCGGCCATCCTGATTTAGGTTTTCCATGATTTCCCTAAATCTCCCAGGCAAATGCCGGGATGGTTCCTTTGAAAGGGCACGGCCGACTTCCTTCTCAGTCCTTCCCTAATCTGATGAGACCGATTACCTCGCAGTTTGGTATCTTCCCCCAAACAACCCAACCCCTTAATACTATAAAAACACTTATCACTGAGGAACGCCTTCAAGGCAATTTCAAAGCAGCTCCTACTTAAGCTTTTTAATTTTTTTTTCGAAATTTGTTATAAAATTTGGTCTCCATGTAATAGGGGCTCTTGTCAGCACTTTTTGTATTCTTTCTTTCCAAGTGATAATCATGGTAGCTCCTAGTATTGTACATGTGCACTTCTCTATTTAGATGATTGTACTGCTTGTATTTTAGCATCAGCTGAACAGTTTTATAAATATATAGTGATGGTAGTGTTAGTAGTTTCTTAATTTTGAAATTGGCTTTGTAGGACTCATTATATCTAAGCTTACACTGAAAACTCCATAGGCACAGAGAAAAATCTAAACTATGAAAACTGCACTTCATGTCCATAGGATCATTCAGTTAGGTTGTCAGTAGCAAGTGCTGAATTTTTTTGAGAATGTAGGATTGTTGTCCCATTTAACTTTGTTTCCTATTAGAGTACAGAATGCAAGACATTTAGACTCTTAGTCTAGTTTATATTAAGGATTGTTAATGTGCTTTAAAGTAAGGATGTATAAGCCCATCGTATTTGTGTATTGATGTAGTAATTTATATCTCCACTGAAATAGGGTTTACCACATCAGAAATATTATGTATTGTGCACATAAAGATAAATTGGTTTACTACAGGTAGTTCTGTTAAGGATTGTGTAGTATAGTTCTATTACTACTAGAGCTAATTTTAAAAAAGAAATTGTTTTATGTCACGTGTAAATATAATGATAGCCTGGGTGTTTTGTACTTGCGAAAGTTTTAGAAAAAAATAAAACATTGTTGTCGTAAGTTTGCATTCATTTCTTACAACTGTTATTATAATGCAGATGAACATTGAAAGCTTTGTTACAACAATCAAATTATTTCCCCATTCCATTTTTATGTATCTCCTGAACGTTGTGATGTGTAGTCACAGTGCTGCTGCAACCAGCAGAAAGTTAACTGCTGACCTCCTGGCAACAGTCAGTCACATGAAGTACATTTGCCCTGATGCTCAATATAAGCTCCTAGTAGCACTGTTAACAGGTAAGCAATGAAAGAATAAGTATAACCAGAAAAAAAGGCTCTGTTCACAGCTATAGAGCAACTGAATAAGTGCGTGCGTGCGCGCGTATGTGTTATTAAGCTACTCAAAGCTCCACCTGTACAGCAGCAGACTAGCTCGCAGGTGGCCAGACCGACCTTGTCTGAAAACTCAAGGCAGTTCCTTCCTTTGTGCTTTTACTTCTATAATAAATGAGCTTCACATTATTGGCCTTGTCAAAATAATATGGACACAAACTTGGCATTCAAAACAGCAAAAGTGCTGGTAATTATCAAGCCATACAACAGTAAGTAATAGTCACTAAAATTTTACAGTTATTTGTAAAACTATTTCAGTTCAGATATAGATGATGGAAAAAATAATGGGCTCTTAAATTTTCACCCAACCTACTTTTCGAGGGTAGTTACAAGATGTTAGGCTTCTTTTGCTAACAAAACCAACCTTGTTGTAGAATTAAGGCTTTCACGACCGGGTGACATGGCTGTTGATATACTTTCCAGGATGTGGGGTCGTGGTCCAAGAACTTTTCTGCTCCTTACATTTCGTCCAGAACTGCGCTGGACTTCCTCAGAGGTGCTGCTCCACTGAGTCTTGCCGACTTGACTGGTCGGGTGTCTGAGAGCGACTTATATATTGTGAAAAAGGGGGGCGTGGTTCAGGTGACACATGATGAGCAGTGATAATCCATAGCAAAGATAAGGTTGACTATCGATTACCACCTTGTCAAAGGTTATTAGTGCTTTAAGGCAATTTTTACAGATGTGATGAAAATGTACACTATTTTTTTTTAAACCTCATTTGTGTGAGCATTCAATTACTTGATTTACTGGGTTACTGTTTAGATGACTCACTTGAAGGGGATAACACACCGTGTTAAGACTATCTGTTCTTCCAGTCTGTTGTCTGTCCATCTGAGAATAAGCTAATTTTGATTTTATTTGTAACAACATACTAAACTGTTTTACTGAATGTACTAAATTATTTTGTCACCAGGCAATTTACTGCAGAAGAATTTCTTGCAAATGAAGTAGTAACGTAATAGAATACGCTGAATTAAAAGCTTTCAGAAATTTTCACAAGGGAGAGAGAAAAATAAGGCGACACAATTTAATATAACTAGGGATGAAGGCAAAACAGAAACTTGTGTTGGGCAGATACCACCTGTCTGCAGTTAAAATCGCAGACAGTGAAATAAATAACAGAGAAAAAGTTGCAATACGAGAGAAGGAAAGTTGCTACTCACCATATAGCAGAGATGCTGAGCCGCGATAGGCACAATAAAAAGATTCACACAATTAGTTAGATAGATAAAAGCTGAAGGAAAATTAATACAAAATGAATTGCAAAATTGTTTACAGAACGCCTGCAGAGGAACATAATTCTCCAAAATTGGAATATCACTATAATTATTATTACAATGCGAGTGTACACCTGTCCCTTCTTCCCCCTAAGGTAAGTCTTTCCGCTCCCGGGATTGGAATGACTCCTTACCCTCTCCCTTAAAACCCACATCCTTTCGTCTTTCCCTCTCCTTCCCTCTTTCCTGATGAAGCAACCATGGGTTGTGAAAGCTTGAATTTTGTGTGTGTGTGTGTGTGTGTGTGTGTGTGTGTGTGTGTTTGTGTTTGTTAGTGTGTCTATCAACATACCAACACTTTTGTTTGGTAAGTTACATCATCTTTGTTTTTAGATATACTATAATTATTATACTTCATAAGAAAGGAAACTCTAAACTCTGTCTCAACAGACCCTTAAGGGACACCGGTAACAACCAACCACTGTGTCATCTTCAGCTCAAGGAATCACTCAATGTAGATATGGAGGAGCATGTGTTCAGGACACCACAAAACTGTCACTTTTTGTGACCTGAAAGAAAGAACATAGGCAAGACAAGCTACAGACCTCTCAGCCTCTTGTCTGTAATGGACAAGGGATTCACTAAAACTGTCATCAACTTTGTAGAAACAATAGTAGATTTTAACCAGGCAAAGGAACAATCTGTCTTTAGAAGATAATAAATCACAATGGACCATTTGCTAACCACAAAATTATGTAATGTAGCTCTGAGCATGAATTATCACCATGTCAGAGTTTGATAGATTTTTGAGAAATCTGTACTAACAGCCTAAGAAAAACATGGTACTGATTCAATCTGTGTGAATATACAGAAGAATAAACATATCAGTGCTTACAGCTTCCATTTGGCTTCATTAGGATGGAAAGAAATTTAAAGTTGAAGGATTAATAATCTGATGAATAAAGGCAACAGCCTGCTGAGTAGTGGAGGTACTGAATCATTGACAAGCATATCAACAAGAGTGAAAATTATGGTTGGATTGGAGAAGCAGGAAGTGCACAGTGCAGGGAGTGGCACTGGTGATCTGGTTCCATTCTCATTCGGGAGCAGGGGACGGGCACAGAAAGAGAGTGATTATAGAGAGGCGGGTGTGAGTGATGGGCAGTGGGTGTATGGCAGTGGCTAGTGGAGATAGAGGCCAGAAGAATTACAGGATCGAAATACGTCTCACAAAGATAATTCCCATGCACGTAATTTATGAAGCTGGTATTGGAAGGAAGGAGGATGTTACAGGCTGTGAAGTAGCCTTTGGAATCTAGCGTGTTGTGCTCAGCAGCATGTTCTGCCATTGGGTGGCCAACTCTGTTCTTGGTTGCAGTTTTGCGGTAGCCATTAACTCACGACAAGCTGGTTACTCAATGTGCCAGTATAAAATACTGTGCAGAATGTACAATAGAGCTGGTATATGATGAGACTGTGTTCAAAGGGGCCCTGCCTCTGATAGGATAGGATAAGTGAGTGAGAGGACGAACAGGATGTGCTGGGTGAATGTATCAGACAGGTCTTGCTCCTGTGTCTTCCACAGGAGTATGATCCACGTGCCAAGGGGTTGGGCATAAGTGTGGCATAAGGATGGACTATGATTCAGCATAGAATGAATGAGCAGTGTAGATCTAAAGGAGGCAAAATTCCCTCTTTTTCTTGTGTGCCTGTAGACAACTTGGGGACTCCATTATTTGCTGAGTTGTTACCTTAACTCCTCTATTTATTTCCACCAAGGACTTCCCAGTACTGAATGGAAAGATGAGTCCGGCACAGATTTTGGAAAGTACATTTAGTTTCAATCTGTCAGTCATTGTTTTATCATGTTATTTTGGGATAGTTAAACAGTAATTAACACTCTGAAAATAATTTTATTTTCTAGAAATAAGTATCACGTATTGCTCCCTACTGACAAGCAGGGTAAGGATATTTATTACTGAAATGATTTTCAGCAGTTGTAGAGGAACTTTTCAGGTCTTTGATCTGGGAGAACTGAGTACATCATAATGGAACATATCTGTATCATCTTCATTTTGTTGCTAACAATGTACTTAGTCTGCTGTTGAGTTAAACTGCAACAACAAAGGAGTATCCTAATATAGAAAGTTCGAAAGTACGTATGAAAATCAAAGTAAGACTAATATAATGTGCATCCAACATGCTAAAAACAAAATAGTAGCAAACACTGAACCCGTTTAGTTTTTGTATTTAGAGCAGTTTAAAACCACAACTGTATGGACAGTGAAATACATGACAGAAGGGTAAAAATGGCCTGGAGTGTTTGTGGTTAACTAGATAGTTTTTTTCTAAATTAAGCTTCCATTGTGTCTGAAAAGAAAGTTTACAGTCAGTGTATTTTACTTGTTTTGACATTAGGAAGTGGGGTGTGGATTTTTAAATGAAGAAGCCATTCAAAAAGTGTGTCAGTCAGCAAGGTGCATGTTGGTAATTATTAGGAGAGACGGGAGAACAAACTAGTGGATGAGGGAACACATTAGAATGGAAAGTGTAATTATGACTCAAATGAAAATTAAATGAAGGTATGTGGCACCAAATATGTGCTAGATGGCCAAAGGATGTTCCAAGAGATAAGGAAACACTAAGACGACAACTTAATGGAAGGTGAGTCCACGATGATAAGAAATATGCAAGAACAACATGGGTGCTTGTAGCTGAAGAATGTAATCCACATATGAGTGTTGAGGAGGCCTTTATATAGCAGTGGATATCATGTAGGTAATTATGAACTTCCTGCAACACATTCTGTTTAACCACAGATGCAAACAGAGGGATGTTAAAAGTTTAATGTGTGCAGCCGTTTAAATTTCAGTAGCTAAATTTAGTAAAAATGATTTCTTCCTGTGCGCTATCTTGATGTATGCTACATAATAAAGAGGGTCTCGAAAGTTTATATTTGATGTGTCAAAATAAAATAGAGGCTGAAATTATCAACAAAATCTTTATTACTGAAATATACAGTATAGGAATTTATTTCTGAAAAAGTCATTTAAATGCAATCCAGCATGTCTACAGCACCCATTTAAATTATGAACAAAACTTTTCATGGCAGCTCGGCATGTAGACACTGGGATGGCTGCCACTTCATTACTTTGAAATTAATGAACTCTCTACAGATGTGCAGCATGGTTCCTGGAAAAGGTACTCCTAAACAAGCTCAGTAAATATGGAGTTGGAGGCAGTGTTCTGGCAACCCTCAAATCTTATTTGGAAAACAGAAGGCAGATTGTATCAGTCCAAGGAGCACTATAATGTGAGTGAAAGTTTGAATATGCTGTGCCACAGATATCTGTAACAGGCTGCCTCCTGTTCCCAGTAATGGACACTACATGCAGTTCACAGATGACACAACTCTGTACTCAAAAGGTATTGATATCAGCAACACTCAATAAGTATATGCTTTGTTTTGAGACTACAAAGGAATGGTTTGCTGTATACAAAATGGAAATAAATGAAGAAAAAACACAAAAAAATGGTTTGTAGACTCTGTGACAAAGGATACATAAAAAGTGCAGGGACTGTGAAGCTTCGGGGGGGGGGGGGGGGGGGGGTCATGGTGGATAGTAAACTCGCTTGGCAAGAACACACTGTACATTTATGTGTAAAACTGTCACGAGTCATAGCTTATGAGGAAACAAGCATGTAATAACTCATCGGTATCTGCTGGTGGTATATTATTCATTGTTCCCCAGCCACATTAACTACAGCCTGTTACTATAGTGTCACTCTACAGGCTGCAAAGCAATAAGGATCATAACCTGTCTCGTTTATGTGGAAGAAAATCATGAAACATTCACCAACAGGAGTGATGTCCAAAATTATAATACACATAGTAAGGGAGACAGACATCCCAAGCTGTCAACTCTATGCCATGGGACAGTTTCCCACTGGTAGCTATTAACATGTTCAACCATCTACATACTAAAATGCAATCCTTGGACTTTGTGTGGTTTTGAGGAAAGACATCACATCGTCGTCGTCTATCATCTTTTATCTCCTCCTTCCTTTCAGTCTTCTCCAACAAACCAATCCCTCCAAAACATCTGCTAGCAAGCACTCCCTTCTCAATGAAAGTCCCAACCAGTTTGCTTTCCTTTCTTGTACATCCTGCAGCAGACATCCTCTCTCACGAAACCTTTCCAATACTTTTTCATTACACACTCTTTCCATCCAGCTTATTCTCTCCAGTCTCCTCCACATCCACATCTCAAATGCTTCTAACCTTTTTTCATCCCCTCATTTCAGTGTCCATGTTTCTGCCCCATATAGTGCCACACTCCAGACAAAACATTTGCCAAGCCTTTTCCTTCGACCTTTATCTAATTTACCACAGAAGAGTCTCCTCTTTCTGTTGAATGCCTCCTTAACTATGGCAATTCGAGTTTTCACCTCTTGGTCTTCAGTTATTGTGCTTCCAAGATATTTAAATGCACTTACTTGGCTAATGGTGGACTGTCCTATTTTAATATTGGACAGTCTGCATCTTGTACTGATGACCATACTCTTTCTTTTATTTTATTTTTTGCTGTGTTTATTTGCATCCCATATTCGACACAAGCTTCATTCAGATCTTATAGCATGTTATTCACTGTCCGCTCACTTTCTACCACTAATACCATGTCATCAGCAAATCTAACACATTCTATTCTCTTTCCACCAATACATATTCCTCTTTTCCCATCTAAGCTTTTCACATTAATCTCAAGGTATGCATTAAACAACAGTGGGGAAAGGCAACAACCTTGTCTACCACCTCGTCCAATTCTCCTTCCTTCTGACATTTCATTTCCAATCCTTATCCTTACTTTCTGGTGTAAATATAGATTCTGTATCAGCCGTCTCTCTTTCCAATCTACTCCTGTCCTCTTCAAAATATCCATCAGCTTCTTCCACTGGACTCTGTCAAAAGCCTTTTCTAAATCTATAAAAAAAAAACAGCAAAGTTTTCTCTACCTTTTTCCATATATCTTTCCCTTATAGTTCTTAACAGGCCAACGGCATCTCTTGTTCCTTTTCCTCATCTAAGTCAGAACTGTTCCTCTGCAATCCATTTATCCAGCTTGCCATATAGCCTTCTATTCAACATTATCAGCAAGACTTTAGCTGCATGAGAAATTTGACTGGTGGTCCTATGCTCTTCACACTTTTTAGTGTTTCTTCTTTTTCTCTATTTGTATCACAACTGTTGCAAGGAAGTCCTGAGGCCATTCCCCTTTGTCATATACCTCGTTACAGAGGTAGACTATTTCTTTTCTTGCCTTGTTTCCAGGACTCTTCAACAGTTCTGCTGGCAAATCATCAATTCCACATGCCTTCCTATTTTTCATCTCCTTCTGCACCTTTTCTACTTCTGCTTCCAAGATGGCAAATCCCTTTCCATCTTCCTCTTCAACCTTAATTTTGCTTTGTATTTCATCCCCCTTATACAGACATTCAATATATTCTTGCAATCTTTTCAAAACCTCCTGTGGTTGTTCTGCTAGAGTACCATCCACTCTTTCTATTTTATGTTATTCCTCTTTCTTTTACATTCAAAAACTCTCTCAGTAGCCAGTCTATACATCATTTCATACTTTCCTCCTTTCTCCATTTTCCCTATTTGGTCGAATTTCTGTTGAAACAGATGTGTCAAAACTGACACCAAAAACCACTCTACGGTTTAAGTGAGTTCTTTGACAGTGAAACAGCAAATTGGACTCCCTAAACAATGCACTACCATGTGATATGAAGTTATACTTGTTAAAAATTCCTCACTATGTGCCATTAAGTGTAATACTATACTAAATGCAAATTTGTTCATCATCATGTACACTTAATGCCAATTTGTTTTTGTATTATAATGGTTGTGTAATCTTCATGGTGTAACACTGACACAGTTTACCCATTCTTGACTGGCAAACTAGATAGCTATGCTAATAAATGTTAATAATCCTGAAGTTTTTAATTCTTCCACCAATTGTATTTTGTAAGGGTGTAGTTTAAGGACTTTTTACAGAATCTGGTGCAATGATGGTTATGTACATTTGACGACTTTACACATTTACAAATGGAGACGTTAGGATGGTCACAAACTTACTCTCTTTGGATTTGTCCCGTCATGATTACCTTGGTAGCTCAGATTTTGGTTTTGCCAGCGTTGGACCAGTCTCCTCTAAAGTTTTGATCCATTTCCGGATAAGGGGAACAATTTGAGCATCTTTCACATTATGCAATCCTCTGTGCCAAGCAAGTGATGCGTGTGTGTCACCCACACAGCCGAGGTGCTACTGATCTTGCTGCACTCATGCCTGCACAAGACACTACTACCAGCATTGCAGCAGGCGTCCAAACCACACGGGCCACTGCATCTGTGCAATTGCAGTTTGACGATACTGCATGTGACTTTCACCTCTAGTGACTACTCAATAGTGCCTGCAACAAGTTCATCCTATTCGAGAAGACTTGTCACCTCAGTACGCTGCATGCCAGTGAACCTTCTCTTATTCCACCAACAAAGATTGCTACAAGTCTTTACACCTCTGACTGTGCACACAGATGTGATCACTTTGGACAGACAAGTATTCCAAGTGGCTTCTTCATTCACTGTGCGAGCTAACACCCTAAAGATGTTTGGGCTCACTTGCGCTTCCCCTTCATTGAAATATCTTGGCTCATACTCATCTACGGGTTGAACCGCATGTGTCGCATTACACGCCCTAAATCCTAAATTAGACACTTGTGACCCTTTGGTTAAATTTTCTGGCTGATGGCAAGTTTGCGAAACACACACACACACACACACACACACACACACACACACACACACACACACACACACACACACACACACACACCTAATAATAATAATAATAATTCCCGTGGAGGCCCGGGAAAAAAATAGGCCTCCGGTATGTTCTGCCAGTCGTAAAAGGCGATGAAAAGAACAAACCACTAATAGGGCTAACCCCCCTTTTAGTGTGATAAGTTGGTTCAGGACAGAACTAAAGAAGCCTCGGACAAGCGCCGTCATGGTCGGGGACGACGCTTGAACCCTATGCCCGCCCACAATGGTAATGACACTGCTAGCCAACTGGAAAATGATTCAAATCCAAATAGAGGTGTTTTGCAGGATACGCTTCCTGCAACCACCCTAGAAGGAAAACAAAGACAGAGGATGAGATGGTCAGATGAAGTTAATCGACACCTCATGGTCTGTTATTACCAAGCAACAAATCTAGGAACCAACACAACTGGATACAGATCACAAGTATACACAACATTTATCACCAGATACCCAGAATTAAAATTTTTAACAGAACAACGACTAGCTGATCAGATCCGTGTAATAATCAAAAATAACAGGATACCCCAGTCAGAATTAGAAAACATCAAACAACAAGTTCAACAAATACTGGAACAAAATAATGTGCAATCAGAAGAAGAAGAAAATACAGTAATGGACTCAAACATCCCAGAGCAAACAAACAAAGAACAACACGCATCAATTAAACAGTTGGAGGAAAACGAAATCTTAAGACAGCCACCAGAACAAGCACAAATAGAACACGAAGTGACACACATGTTAGATATAGAAGAAAAATTTCAGCTGACATATATAGAATACAAAGACACATATACAGACATTAGACCATTCTTGCATAGACCGCCAAATAACCCACAAGTCGAAACAACAATAAAAACTATCAACACAATCATACACAAAAAAATAAATGAAAACACAACTATGGAAGAGTTACAACTACTGGTTTATATAGGAGCACTCACTACACTAAATATACACACTAGGCAGAGATCAGAACCAACCAACACACAGAAGAAACCCACAAAACCAGCATGGCAACACAGGCTACAGATCAAAATAGAAAAACTGAGAAAAGACATCGGACAGCTAACACAATTTATAAGAAATGAAATCTCGGAAAAAAAACGAAAAAGGTTAGGTAAAATCTCACAACAAGAAGCGACAGAGCAATTAGACGAAAAGAAGCAGAAATTACAAGCATTAGCCAAACGACTCAGAAGATACAAAAAAAGTGAAAAAAGAAGGAAACAAAACCAAACATTCAACACAAACCAAAAGAAATTTTACCAGACAATAGATAACACACACATTAAAATAAACAATCCACCAAACATAACAGACATGGAACACTTCTGGAGCAACATATGGTCAAACCCGGTACAACATAACAGGCATGCACGGTGGATACAAGCAGAAACAGACACATACAAGATGATACCACAAATGCCTGAAGTGATAATTTTGCAACATGAAGTCACCCAAGCAATTAATTCTACTCACAATTGGAAAGCCCCTGGAAAAGATAAAATAGCAAATTTCTGGTTAAAGAAGTTCACCTCAACACATTCACATCTAACTAAATTATTTAACAGTTACATTGCAGACCCATACACATTCCCTGATACACTTACACATGGAATAACTTATCTGAAACCTAAAGATCAAGCAGACACACCAAACCCGGCTAAATATCGCCCCATAACATGCCTACCAACAATATACAAAATATTAACTTCAGTCATTAAACAGAAATTAATGACACATAGAACACAGAACAAAATTATAAATGAAGAACAAAAAGGCTGTTGCAAAGGAGCACGAGGATGTAAAGAGCAACTGATAATAGATGCAGAGGTGACATATCAAGCTAAAACTAAACAAAGGTCGCTACACTACGCATACATTGATTACCAAAAAGCTTTTGATAGTGTACCCCACTCATGGTTACTACAAATATTGGAAATATACAAAGTAGATCCTAAATTGATACAGTTCCTAAACATAGTAATGAAAAATTGGAAAACCACACTTAATATCCAAACAAATTCAAATAATATCACATCACAGCCAATACAGATTAAGCGTGGAATATACCAAGGAGACTCATTAAGTCCTTTCTGGTTCTGCCTTGCTCTGAACCCACTATCCAACATGCTAAATAATACAAATTATGGATACAATATTACTGGAACATACCCACACAAAATCACACATTTGCTATACATGGATGATCTAAAACTACTGGCAGCAACAAATCAACAACTCAACCAATTACTAAAGATAACAGAAGGATTCAGCAATGATATAAGTATGGCTTTTGGAACAGACAAATGTAAGAAAAATAGCATAGTCAAGGGAAAACACACTAAACAAGATGATTACATATTGGATAACTACAGCGACTGCATAGAAGCGATGGAAAAAACGGATGCCTATAAATATCTAGGATACAGACAAAAAATAGGAATAGATAATACAAATATTAAAGAAGAACTAAAAGAAAAATATAGACAAAGACTAACAAAAATACTGAAAACAGAATTGACAGCAAGAAACAAGACAAAAGCTATAAATACTTATGCCATACCAATATTGACCTACTCATTTGGAGTAGTGAAATGCAGTAACACAGACCTAGAAGCACTCAATACACTTACACGATCACAATGCCACAAATATAGAATACATCACATACATTCAGCAACAGAAAGATTCACATTAAGCAGAAAGGAAGGAGGAAGGGGATTTATCGACATAAAAAACCTACATTATGGACAGGTAGACAATTTAAGAAAATTCTTTCTAGAACGAGCAGAAACTAGCAAAATACACAAGGCAATCACTCATATAAATACATCGGCTACACCACTGCAATTTCATAACCACTTCTACAACCCTTTAGATCACATAACATCAACAGATACGAAGAAAGTAAATTGGAAAAAGAAAACACTTCATGGCAAGTACCCGTATCATCTAACACAGCCACACATCGATCAAGACGCATCCAACACATGGCTAAGAAAAGGCAATATATACAGTGAGACAGAAGGATTCATGATTGCAATACAGGATCAAACAATAAACACCAGGTATTACAGCAAGCATATTATTAAAGATCCCAATACCACAACGGATAAATGCAGACTTTGTAAACAACAAATAGAAACAGTAGATCACATCACAAGCGGATGTACAATACTAGCAAATACAGAATACCCCAGAAGACATGACAATGTCGCAAAAATAATACATCAACAGCTTGCCTTACAACATAAACTTTTAAAACAACAAGTTCCTACATACAAGTATGCACCACAAAATGTACTGGAGAATGATGAATACAAATTATACTGGAACAGAACCATTATAACAGATAAAACAACGCCACATAACAAACCTGACATCATACTCACCAATAAAAAGAAGAAATTAACACAACCAATCGAAATATCCATACCCAATACAACAAATATACAAAAGAAAACAGGAGAAAAAATTGAAAAATACATCCAACTGGCTGAGGAAGTCAAAGACATGTGGCATCAGGATAAAGTTGACATCATACCAATTATACTATCAACTACAGGAGTCATACCACACAATATCCACCAGTACATCAATGCAATACAGCTACATCCAAACATATATATACAACTACAGAAATCCGTAATTATTGATACATGTTCAATTACCCGAAAGTTCCTAAATGCAATATAACACATACCATACAGTTAATAGGAAGTGACGCTTGATCAAGGTCCGCGTCACTTTCCATTCTTAACCAGACTCAACGTCTGAGAAAGTAAAGAAATAATAATAATAATAATAATAATAATAATAATAATAATAATAATAATATTGGGAACCAAATTAATGACCCATAACTGATGTAGGCCACACAGTTGTGATTTGGTTAGAATAAAGTTTATCCAGAAATCAAACTAATAGCAAAAGTGGTGGTATTTATAGTTACTGTTACACTCTAGCGCATATCCATTTGACACAGTTCGATCATTCACAATCTCAAGGCAAAATACAAGTTATCTACGCAAAAAGTTACAGTTCACACCAGAAACATGGCTGCTCACTGCTCAGAGACTAAGTCCCGCAATACCACACAACACAAAGTTTTCTAAGTCGTTTTACTTCCTAGTTGCCTAAAGACCAACTGTCCACTTTTGCGTTTCAATCCAAACTGTACCCTTTGGTGTCTCCAGCCAAAATGCCCACTTTCCTGTTTGCACCAATACTTCCTCTGCCCATCCCCGGCTGCGTTTCCCGCGCGCCGAGTATCCTCGCTCAACTGACTAGGGCAGTTCCCTTTTCTGAAGCTGTCCATCTGATTGGCTACAGCTTATTCTACATTACTTTACACTTTATCATATTCAAATAATCAAAGCTTGACCACTTTCACATTCTAAATAAAGTAACAATAATATCCATTGTTAAATTCTTTAATGTAAAACCAATAGTTTCCCTCTTAGCTTTGAATGCCAGGGCTAGTAGCATTGCACCAATGTGCTTTCTGATAAATAAAGAACAAAAGTAACTATTATGCACTAAACTTTACAACAAATGTTCTATTACCTAATGATTCAATAAGGTGTCATGCTGTCATCGTTCAATGAGTTTTGTGTGGAGGAAATGATGATATAATGCTTAACTGGAAATACTGATAATTTAAATTTGTCGTCGTCAGTCCTGAGACTGGTTTGATGCAGCTCTCCATGCTACTCTATCCTATGCAAGCTTCTTCATCTCCCAGTACTTATTGCAACCTACATCCTTCTGAATCTGCTTAGTGTATTCATCTCTTGGTCTCCCTCTACGATTTTTACCCTCCACGCTGCCCTCGAATGCTAGATTTGTGAGCCCTTGATGCCTCAGAACATGTCCTACCAACCGGTCCTTTCTTGTCAAGTTGTGCCACAAACTCCTCTTCTCCCCAATTCTATTCAATACCTCCTCATTAGTTATGTGATCTACCCATCTAATCTTCAGCATTCTTCTGTAGCACCACATTTCAAAAGCTTCTATTCTCTTCTTGTCCAAACTATTTATCGTCCATGTTTCACTTCCATACATGGCTACACTCCATACAAATACTTTCAGAAACGACTTCCTGACATTTAAATCTATACTCGATGTTAACAAATTTCTCTTCTTCAGAAACGCTTTCCTTGCCATTGCCAGTCTACGGTTTATATCATCTCTACTTCGACCATCATCAGTTATTTTGCTCCCCAAATAGCAAAACTCTTTTATTACTTTAAGTGTATCATTTCCTAAAATAATTCCCTCAGCATCACCCGACTTAATTCCACTACATTCCATTATCCTCGTTTTGCTTTTGTTGATGTTCATCTTATATCCTCCTTTCAAGACACTACCCATTCCGTTCAACTGCTCTTCCAAGTCCTTTGCTGTCTCTGACAGAATTACAATGTCATCGGCAAACCGTAAAGTTTTTATTTCTTCTCCATAGATTTTAATACCTACTCCGAATTTTTCCTTTTGTTTCCTTTACTGCTTGCTCAATATACAGATTGAATAACATCGGGGAGAGGCTACAACCCTGTCTCACTCCATTCCCAACCACTGCTGCTCTTTCATGCCCCTCTACCCTTACAACTGCCATCTGGTTTCTGTACAAATTGTAAATAGCCTTTCGCTCCCTGTATTTTACCCCTGCCACCTTTAGAATTTGAAAGAGATTATTCCAGTCAACATTGTCAAAAGATTTTTCTAAGTCTACAAATGCTAGAAACGTATGTTTGCCTTTCCTTAATCTATTTTCTAAGATAAGTCGTAGGGTCAGTATTGCCTCACGTGTTCCAACATTTCAGCGGAATCCAAACTGATCTTCGCCGAGGTTGGCTTCTACCAGTTTTCCCATTCGTCTGTAAAGAATTCGCGTTAGTATTTTGCAGCTGTGACTTATTAAACTGATAGTTCGGTAATTTTCACATCTGTCAACACACGCTTTCTTTGTGATTGGAATTATTATATTCTTCTTGAAGTCTGAGGGTATTTCGCCTGTCTCATACATCTTGCTCACCAGATGGTATAGTTTTGTCAGGACTGGCTCTCCCAAGGCCGTCAGTAGTTCCAATTGAATGTTGTCTACTCCCGGGGCCTTGTTTCAACTCAGGATATAAAATGAGATCGATAGGAAAATTTATATTTACTGTATCTTTTAAACAAATGAAGTTACAGAGTTGATATTTACGACATACGACATTTGTCATTTTAATGATGCGCTTCTATATGAAATGTTGATCATTAAGATCGACTAAAGCGTTCAGATTTTAGCATTCATGTCTTTGTTACAAAACTTGTGAACTTCACTTTAACAGTAAATCCTAAACTATTATAGATATGATCAATATTCAAGTTTTATTGGGATCACCATGAAAATTTATGAAGGATAGTAGATTAAAATTGCTGTGGCTTCATTCCGTGCACTACTAAAGCATTAAATGGTTTCCATAAATGTTCCCCTTTATGACCGATCTTAGGTCCGCCATATTCAACACTGCTATGTCTTCCTGGCCACAAACATCTTCTCCTGGGTTTCCCTATGACATAGGTTCTCGTCTCACTCTCCCACTACAGTGCTTAGGGCTCAATAGACGATAGACACCTGTGAGTTTCCCCATCTCGTGGTGAATCTGTGCCCTTTGTGGCGAACGGTCCTCGACGACAGGGTTCGTTTTGCAACTCCGGTAGGCTGCATTAACTCAAAACTGGTCCCTTTTCTGGGAAACATGTTTTCAGCTGTACCATCTGCCTCCCTCCCTCTGATGAACCTCCTTTCAGTGGACTCTACTTCTGACAACTCACTACCGTCTGATAGCTCGACAGGACAAATGCATGTCATTGCAACTGCGTAGGGCTATCAGCTCGATCACAGTGCATGTATCCATGCCTCACACCGTACAATGGTCACTGTCTCGATGCCTCACATGGATATTTTTACAGACATACAACTGGACCTGGGGATGGACTTCTTATGACACCTCCACCTCACTCTGATCTTACAAAACACCACGCTCCTGCACTTTGACATGGGCCCCTGTATCCCATGACCTTTTAACCTGATGCCCCCTGCCCTACCTGGTACATCAACTGTTCAAAAGAC
Organism: Schistocerca nitens; assembly: GCF_023898315.1. Taxonomy (NCBI): domain Eukaryota; kingdom Metazoa; phylum Arthropoda; class Insecta; order Orthoptera; family Acrididae; genus Schistocerca; species Schistocerca nitens. Next base: position 100,340,077 of record NC_064622.1, read on the forward strand.
AACAGGTAGACAATCTTACATCCATTGGCAGAGTTAAGGAATGTGCCACCTCAGCTGATGAGTTTTTAGTGGTTCACCAACACCACATACGGAGAAAATGTTTCATGTGCAATGTAATAGTGCTACATCTGCTGCCATGGTCCTGGCCCTCGAGCAGCTCATAGCCTTGATACACAACTGCCATAACAAGAGCAGGACTGACCAGTCATGCCCACCAGACATCTCGTGGTCATGCGGTAGCGTTCTCACTTCCCACGCCCGGGTTCCCGGGTTCGATTCCCGGCGGGGTCAGGGATTTTCTCTGCCTCGTGATGGCTGGGTGTTGTGTGCTGTCCTTAGGTTAGTTAGGTTTAAGTAGTTCTAAGTTCTAGGGGACTTATGACCACAGCAGTTGAGTCCCATAGTGCTCAGAGCCATTTGAACCAACCCACCCGACATCCGACTCTACACAACAAAGCACACACTTTGGTACACTGTGCCCTGCCTCACCATCTGGCTATCACATTGCTGGCATCATTGGTCGCACTCTTCTGGCTGTGCAACACGTCACAATGTCTTCTGTATGACTCCACTGCACAGCTCAACCACCACCTGCTGATCACGCAACACCGACCTCACCGTTCAACTACCACACACCTACCGTGGACTGACTACTAAAATGCACATTCGAGACACATGAAAGGAATCTAATGTAACATATCTTTCTGACCACTTACAATTGCACAACTTGCCTCCAACCGTCATAGGCAACTTTGGCACCTCTTTCCGACACAAGTTATTGAGCACAACAGCATCCAACTCTGCAATAGCACCTCTTCCTGCATCAACTGCAACCACTACCTGAAATGTTTTTGTATCCAGCATTCCTGTCTCCCCATGGCTACTTCACCACCAAATCCATCAAAGTTCACTCTGGCCAAAATTACTGGCTTGTGTCAACCACACTTCTTTCGATAGATCAAAGTCTCTCTAGCAGATGTGATCTTATCTCTCCAGTTGTACTACACTACTGGTGATCTGTGTGGACACTCCCCAAGGCAGCTACAATTGTACTACCAGCTGTGCAGCACTCCTACCACATCCACCTTGACTTTGACTTTGAGAAATGGTGCAATTATTTCTTGCTTAAGTTCTAGCCACACAACAACTAGTTTACATTCCTGGATCCACCACTTACGGAGTTGACGATCCTGCTTCTTCTCTTCTGTCCTCCACAATCCATGGGGCAGGGTACGAAAAGGAAGGGGGTGGGGGGTGGAAGAGGCAATCGCAGAATTCACTCACATGCACACATGTAGAGCAAATACAAATATTGTGATAAGTTACACTGATTTATTTCAAGTGTTTTATACAATACTTTAACATTTGGACAGCACTCTTTCAGGATGCGAGGTGTCAGCAATGAAAACCCTTCCAGTTTTAAAAGGACTTTACAGGATGAATAAAATAAATTATAAAGACATCTGATGAAACACTTTAATAATGTCAACATTTAACAAATATCCTTTATTACAGCAATACAGGAACAGAAGCACACTTTAGACATAAAATCTTTAAGTGAATACAGTTGTCTGGGGTGGGGTGGGGGGGGGGGGGGAGGAGACAAAAATTAAATTATAAGTAGTTATGTAATAATATTTGCTGTTCTAATGAGAATGATTTATCACATGCTTAAATATTGCACAAGAATTGGCATGCAGCTCTCGTATCAAGTACAGGATGGAGGAAAACTGCAAGTTCTTCCTAACATAACATAGCTCATCAGCTTTTATGTATGTCAGGAATGTGGCTAGTGAAGCTCCCAAGCAAAAACACAATTTCACTGACTAAACAAAGCTAACAAGGGGACCCATAAGAGAAATCAGCATTATCACATGTCACTATTGCATGTACTACAATTTCTGATGTGAATACAAGCCATTATTCTTCCTTCCAGCTAGCCTCAAAATACAATAATTTCACAGTTCACATATTGTTAAACCTGGTCTTTATTTACTTAGTGTGAAAATACCTATGAAGTTGAAAGATGCAGGAAATGGCGATTCAAAATGCTCAAAATTTCCTTGTGACAAATTAAATGTTACAGTAATAGTAATCAAGGCAAGTGTCGGAGACAAAGAGTTTCCAATCCAACACACTTTTAATATACAGAAAAAAATTTGACACCTTTCAAGATTTTTAAATAATCCAATGGCTGTAAAATTCAGTAAAAATAAAACTTCAAGACAGTAATCTGATAATACAAAAAGCTTCAAAAATTATACTTGTAAATCTGCAGTCTTTTAGAATTTGATCATCCTCCGCTGTATCCTACCTGCTGTCATCTCTTAAAGATGTGCAAAAATATGTAAAATAAGGGAAAGGCAACCACTTACCCATAGAGGACTGGTGTGTGGTTGCCTTTCCTTTATTTTACTTTTTTTCCATCCAGGAATTTCCATGTTTGTTATTCATATACATGTGTGAATCACAGCAAAGAAAATAGTGCACTTCAGTACAGATTTAATCTGACCATCTAAAAAGTTGGTCAATTTTCAGGAAATTTTTATGACCTGCTCTCAAAAATCAGTCAAGCAATTTTACTTTTAACATTGCACAAATTATCTGCAGGATTAGAAGAGTACATGCTAAAGATGTTGACCTGAAGGACCCAAATCTCTAACATTACACATTTTCTCAGCTAACTTTGCATTACAAATTGACAGTAATAGACCACTCCAGTGCAATCTTCTGCATGACAACAGTACCAAAACATTAGCCAGCTTGTCCTTATCTTTCTTAGTTCTGACAAACTAAATGCTCAATACATGTACTACCAAATATCACAATAAGAAACTTGGCACTTAGTGGTTTCTGATGCAGAGTATATCACATTTCCATGCTACTGCATATCCAGCACATCAGGTGGATGTTTTTCCAGGTGATGTTGGGGTGGGTGGGCTTTGAGATGATGTTTTCTTCTTAACTATCACTTTTGTATCAATAACATGTAGGCCATGTCGTGACTGTTCGGCAAACTTTGCAAGAGCGGCATCAGTGACATTCGGTGTATGGCAGAGGTCCAGTCGAACTAGAGCATCACAATGTGCCAAGTGGTCGAGACTTGAATCTGTTAGCAACCTACAGGATGACAGATCCAGAGAGGCTAACGTGGAAATCGTGGTTGCAGGGGGTGTAGCCAACTGCGCTACTCCTGCATCTGTCACACGAATGCACTGCAACACAATTATGGTTGGTTGTTAATACCAGGTATCTTTTTCAGTATTAGTGTAGTAACTGTATGAGGAAAATATTTTTACTTTCAAAGTTGTTCAAAAGGAACTGAAATTTACAAAAAACTGCAGTTTTAATATCTATTGAACTAATTACCCATTAGTGTCATTTTATGTAATAAACTCTATTACAGCCTCCACTCTGCGTCTAAATCTAAACTGTTTATTCTGTTTCCAACTCAATATGTCAGCATTTTGTAACTCCATTTTGCACCAAATTATTTGTATTTGCAGAAATATCTTGCTGCAACATGGGTTTCATTTCCTTTTACTTTTCAGTTCCAGGAATGCAACATAAATGATAATACTGTAAAATCTTGTGAACATTCTATGATTTCTTAAGTAGAAGTATGTACTTTGTGTATAGTAATTTGGCACTGAAAGAGCAAAAGCTATTCAAGTGTGATGCCTGCCCTGTGAGAAAGGGGCAGGGGCATGTTTAACCAACACACCTGGCAGATCCAAAAACTAAGCAGTTATCACTTGCTTACACACCCAGCAACCTCTTCAAGAAGACCAAGGTATGTTATGCTTAAAGTATCTTATAATCTCTTGAAACAGTACCAAGCATGTGTGCACTTGCTAGAAACTGTGCTGGTCACAATAGGAATATCGTCATGATTTAATACTCATTAATTCTTGTAAAAAAAGGGAGAGATTGAAATGGCCAACTGCCACAGTTTTTATGGATTACAGTAACTGCAAAATGCAATTTTAATAATTTTGGAACATGTGAAAACATAAGATGTATAAGGATTTCCTCTAATTCTACATACAGTTCCCTCATTCTTACTCAAAACAAAGAAGAGTTGGAGACAACTACATGTTAATCCCGATCGACAGAAGAGAAGACAGCTAGAAAAAGGGACATAGAGAAAGTGCTATAAAATACGCCACAGATAAACTGAGATTATGAACAGAAAATTAAATGCCCTTCGCCATATTTCTACAATGGGTAAAAAGTAAAACGCAGTCAACAGCCAGCATATCGTTCACAAAAAACGGCTGATAAATCAGATGGCAAACACAAACAAAAACGTAAATTGTTACAAAAAGGGCATTCTGTCAGAAAACCGCAGACCGTCAAAGGTTGAGCGCAATGAGTTCAAAGTGGTGGGGGAGCACTACTTAACAAATAACGATGACTAAAAAAGATAGTGCCCAATGCGCAACTGAGCTAAAATCATCTCACAGCGAGGGCCGAGAGGAGGTCTGCCAAGCTGGTGAGAGAGGCTTAGTTACCCAGAGTTTGTACCCATGAAGGAGGACCAGTGGTGATGCTAAAGTGACACCACCTACTGACAGACTGCAACACAGATCATCGGAGGGAAATGTAAGCACTATTGGACTGAGGTACGACTGCAACCTTGGCAGCAGCGTCAGTGGCCTTGTTTCCTGTCACACCGACATGACTAGGAACCCACAAACATCACAGTGGGCTCCATCAAGAGTGAGCAAGTGACAGCTTTCCTGGACCTGTTGCACTAAGGGACGGACTGTGTACACCACACAGAGGCTTTGAAGGGCACAGAGTGTCGGAGCAGATGACACAATTAAAATTCCTGTGTCACCGGATGTACTGCTTGGCCTGATACAGAGCAAAGAGCTCTGCTGTAAATACTGAGCAGTGTTCTGCAAGCTGGTACCAAAAAACATTGTTGCCAATGACGAAGGCACACCCGACACCATGGTCAATCCGAAAGCCGTAAGTATACACGAGGTACTATCAAATGGTTCAAATGGCTCTGAGCACTATGGGACTCAACATCTTAGGTCATAAGTCCCCTAGAACTTAGAACTAATTAAACCTAACTAACCTAAGGACATCACACACACCCATGCCCGAGGCAGGATTCGAACCTGCGACCGTAGCAGTCCCGCGGTTCCGGACTGCAGCGCCAGAACCGCTAGACCACCGTGGCCGGCTCGAGGTACTATCGTGAAGTTCTGTGCAAAGGTTGTGAAACTGAAGGCAATAGTGTGAGGTTGGAGTAGTGTCCCTAGGAAGTGAATTAAGGCCAAGATGAACACAGGCCGCTGCATGAAGCCAAGGTGGTGAAGGGTTTACACCCACCGGCAAAGTTGCAGGTACCATGAAGTAAAGGTGCCGGAGCAAGAGATGGAAGCAAACTCCAGGAGGTAACAAAGAAGAGGGGGACACTCCATACTGATGATCAAAGGAGTCACTGAAGGAGGAGGCGGCATAGCATGGGTGGCCACGTGGGGCAGACAAATGGCTTGCATATCTGCTGAGGAGAAAGTCACGGCAGTAGGACAGCAGTAGTTCAGCAGCTTCTACATACAGAGACTCAACCAGGTTAGTGTGAATGGCACGAATGGCCAAACAGATGTCACAATAGTGGATAGTATTGAGATGGCATAAGAGGGATGGATGTGCAGATGCATGAACGAAACACCCATAGTCTACTTTTGAACGGACAAGGGACTGGTACGAATGGAGGTGGGTGGCTCGATCTGCTCCCCAAGAAGTACCACTAAGGACACACAGGACATTGAGGGACCATGTACAGTGGGCTGCCAGGTAAGGCATGTGGAAGACCAAGAAAGTTTCCTATTGAACATGAGCTCCAAAAAGAGCAACAGGTCCAAGATGTGAAGATTGGAAGAAACCAACTGTGCTGCCAGAAATTCATACAAATGATTTCAGTGCTCCATGAGTAAAGTGAAGATGATCGAGATATCACTGAAGACACTGCTCAATGAGACAGGTCCATGGAGAACTGCAATAGATGGCAAAATCGTCAACAAAAAGGGAGCTGGAGGTGCCCAGTGGGAGACAGGCCATTATAGGGTTAATGGTGACAGCGAAGAGGACGACACTCTGGACAGAACCCTGAGGCACGCCATTTTCCTGAAGAAAGGTGTGACCAGGCAGAACCCACACACACCTTGAAAACTCTTGTCATTTATAAAATGATCACTGAGCAATTGCCTAGGATCCTACAAATTTTGTGCATTTCTCTCTTTTCCGGGAGTTCTTGACAATTTCTCAGATGCATGTTTCTTCTTACCAGTTCATGCATTCTCTTTTCACTGACCAGTCAAATTCTTACTGTATTTAAGTGTTCATTTTGAATACACAAGGCAGTTTGTACAAAGTGGAATTCACCTAACAAGGAGACCTCCCGTACTCACATTTCTTTGTTAAACTCCAAAGGCATGTTGGTACAGTGCCCCAATTCTTGAAGTAGTATGGCCCCATTGTTTGTAACGGAACAAGTCCTTGTCCCAACTGCAATTTTATCAAGTAATCCAAATTCAAAGCCACCTTCCTAGGTGTTTTACTCCACCTGGTTAGGTTCACATCCAAAATTCTGTTCTCATGAAACAAGCCAATGAGCAACACTGTCAGCTGTCAGCTGTCAAACCTTTCACATTAAATTATTCTTGCTTTACGGTCTAGTAAACAAATCTACCCCAACATTAAGTTCCTCAAGATGTATGCCAATGAATTCCATTAAGCTTTCCACTCCTCTAACCAACCCACTGACTTGTCCTAAAACAAGAAGTTTATTGGCTGTGTCTTCTTTGTCACTACTAGCAGAAAAAAAAATGAAATGATTGTATGGCATTTATTGGCCAGGAGGGAGGGAGGGTCAGGACTGGGTTGGATCACCACCTAGTCCAGGAAGCTGCAGATCATTCTGGGCAGATGTGGCAACAGAGTTTTCTGCCAACCACTCATTGGGCCAATATGGTTAAGCAGCCCTCTCTTAAAGAGAGTGGTAAAAGCACATTTCATGAATAAAACGTAAAACTAAGTCAGCCATTGGGACACAGTCTCCTAACACCAGGTGTAGCGTGTCAGGGAGGTGATGATTCTGACACAGGGAAGCTAGGTTGGGACAGTCCAACAACATGTCGACTACCATCAAACAGGAACCACAATGGCAGTGGAGTGGGTCCTCAATACAGAGGACCTGATCATGAGCCAGGCAAGTATGGCCAATGCAGAGCCAGCAAAGGACAGTAAAGTCATTGCTAGAGGCCAGCATGAAGGATTCATAATATCTAACTTCACCAAACTAACTACAGGTGATATAGAGTGTCATTCTGTGTTCCAAACACCTAGAACTTTATGGCATAATACCAATCTGAGGTCTGTTTCCAGAAAAAAAAAAAAATCTTATGAATATTTACTTGTAGCCCGTTTGGCCATGGTATCAGCAAGTTCATTCCCAACCTGGCCCAGGGTCCAGATGAAGGTCACTGAGCGTTCACACTGTTTAAGGGCTTACAGGAAATCCTGAACAGCAATAACCAAAGGATGGCGAGGGCAGTATTGGTTGAGACCTTGCAAACTGCTCTACAAGTCACTGCAGATGAGAAATCAAACATCTGCCCAAATCAAATATCTCCGGTGACGAGAGGTTGGCCCTCAAACAACTCTGGGAAGATGACAGCATTGTGTCGTTACCAGCAGATAAGGGGAATGTGACCGTCGTCCTACAGAAGGCAGATTATGACAGTAAGGTGCAACAACTTCTAGATGATGCAGCATACAGACAAGTAGAAAGGGACCCCACAGACAAGGTGGATAATAAGACCAGGGCTTTTCTAAAATTAAGTTTAGTTTAGTCATGTCATGTTCCGTAGATAATTTTCATGATTATTATATCAGTATGATGTGGAACAAGTCAGATTACAAGAGATATATATAAACACACACACACACACACACACACACACACACACACACACACACACACACACACACACACACACGAATAGTGCTAATGTTAATATTACTGAAATTTTTAGTTCTACACATGCAACTACATTTAGAAGTACAGTTTTTTTTTTTTACCATTTCTGAAACAGAAACTCGTCCATGGAACAGAAGTAGTTGTCCAAAAGAAAGATTTTAAGCTAAATTTAAAACTGATCTGCTACCTGCCAGACACTTTACGTTGTTGGGCAAATGATCAAAGATTTTTGTTGCTGAATAACTTATTTCTTTTTGAGCAACTGACAGCTTCAATAACGAATAGGAAATGTCATTTTTCCCCCTCCAGTGTTGTACATATTAACATCGCTGTTCTTCACCAACTGAGATGGATTATTTATAACGAATTTAATTAGTGAATGTATGTACTCTGATGGTTCAGTTAAAATACCTAACTCCTTGAATAGGTGCCTACATGACGTCCTTGGCTGAACATCACTAATTACTCTCACTGCTCTCTTTTGTGCAATCTATAATTTATGCCTAAGTGGTGAATTACCCCAGAAAACTATTCCATAAGACATTATTGAGTGTAAATATGCAAAGTACGTTAGGAGGCTGATGTGTTTATTACCAAGACTAGTGATTATATGAAGAGCAAAAGAAGCTGAACTTAATTGTTTGAGAAGCTCAGTAATATGCTTCTTCCAGTCCAAGTTATTTTCCATGTGAACACTCAAAAATTTGAAGAAATCTATCCTCTTAACTGAGCCCTGTTCATATGCTACTTCAATTGTCGGTATGACTATTCAGTTTGCAGAACTGGATATACTGAAGTGAGTTTTTTCAAAATTAAGGGAGAGTCCATTTTCTGAGAACCACTTCATAATTCTTTGAAAGACATCCTTAACAATATCTTCAGCTGCTTTTTCTGAAATGGGATTTATTATAACACTCTTGTCATCTGCAAAAAGTACTAGTTCTGCTTGCTGAATGTTAAGTGAGAGGTCATTCACATGAATAAGGAACAGCAGATGACCCAAAACTGAACCCTGTGGGACTCCCTTTGTGATAACTCCCCATTCACTAGAAATTACCACCCTCACAACATTATATGAGTTATTCAGCACAACTTTTTGCTTTCTGTTTGATAAGTATGATTCAAACCAGCTCTGTGTGTAGCCTTCAATTCCATAAAACCAGAGTGGAACATGATCCACACAGTCAAATGCCTTGGAAAGATCACAAAAAATACCAACTGGCAATAATTTGTTATTTAGGGCTTGTACTATTTGATGGGTAAATGTGTAGATAGCATTCTCAGTCGAGTAACCCTTCCGGAATCTGAACTGTGACATGCTGAGTAAATTATTTTCACTTAAATGTGAGACTACTCTTGAATACGTAACTTTTTTGAATATTTTAGAAAATTAAGTCAGCAATGAGATTGGTCTATAAATACGTAATTCACTCTTATCCCCTTTCTTATGAAGAAGTTTGCCAATTGCGTATTTCAATCTGTCTGGAAAAATTCCCTGTGCCAGCAAAGCATTAGATGTATCTCTAAAGACTCCACTTATTAAATTAGAACAACACTTCGAAATTCTGTTAGAGACTCCATCAACACCTCATAAGCTCTTGTTTTTCAGTATATTTATAATTCCCTTAAATTCAGTGGGGGATGTTGGTGCTATTTCTAAAGGCCTAAAAGTCCTGGGGAATGACATTTTTAACATATTTTTTGCTTCTTCAACTGAACCCTTCAACCCTATTTTTGCTGCTACATTCAGCAAATGCTTGTTAAAAGTACTTGCAACTTGTGAATTATCACTCACATCATCATCATTTAGCTTTATTGCTATGGTATACTGTTCACTGTCAGGCTGCCCTGTCTCCCGTTTGCCAATATTCCATATAGTTTTAATCTTATTGTCAGCATTATTAATTTCTGTCAGAACACATAAGCTTCTCAACTTCTTAATGACTTTCCTTAAAATATTACAGTATCTTTTGTAGTACGCAAGTAACATCGGATCCTGACTTTTATTCTGGCCTGTCCATATATTTTCCTCTTCCTTTTACACAATACCTTAATTTCCTTAATAATCCATGGCTTACTTGACTTTGTAATGGCTTTTTTGGATAACATTTCAGGAAAGCAACTCAAATATTGAGACAAATTTATGGTGGAGTGAGTTGAATGCTGCATCAGAATCATTTTCTGTGTATACTTCATCCCATTCTACGTGTTCTAGGCTGCTCTTAAAACTCTGTACCCTGTTCGCATCAATAAGCCTCCCTGCCTTGTATGAACCTGCCTGAAGCCTGTAAGGTTCTATATGTGTTATTTCCATTAATTGTGCATCATGATCAGGTAGCCCATTAACAACTGGGTACACATTAATTGTTTCTGCCTGAGCACTGTCTATGAAAATGTTATCAATAAGTGACCTACTATCCTGCTGCACACAAGTTGGAAAATTTACAACAGATACTAGATTGTAACAACCAACAAAGATTCTAGCTCATTTTTCCTATCCGTATCTTTTAAGAAGCCTACATTAAAATCACCACAAACCACTAACTGCTGCTTTTTGTCTGACAGGTAGCTCAATAATGCCACTAGATTTTTCATGAATAGCTGAAAGTTACCTTGAGGGGATCTGTAGATTGTTACAATTACTACAGAAGTATATTGTAGTAGCAACTCTCAAGCATATGCTTCAAGGATCTGATCTACACAAAAACTGTGTTTCAATATTTTTGACTGTGTCCAGTTTTTATATAAGTAGCAATTCTTTTTTCCATGTTGACTCTACATGAATAAGATGCTAATCTGTAATCCATTAAATTTAACTTCTCCATCCCTGCAGTTACGGGCGGGGGGTTCAGAGACACACAAAACATCTATACCTTCAGAATTTACCCCATTTTTTTAGGCATACAAGAAGCTCATCTATCTTATTTTTCAATCCTCTAATGTTCTGATGAAACACACAAATTTTATTTCTTTGGATACTGATACAGACATTACGGCACTATTCTGCTTTAACCTCTTTCAATACTATCTGTCTGTGACCTTACTCTAACCTAAAAATGTGTCCCTCTGACTCCTGTAATCACAGGAATTTTGTCTTTTGTGTATGTGGCCCCCTTATATTTTCTGCAAGAAGATCAATTAATCTATTCTTCCCTCCCCTATTTAGTTGCAGGCCATGACTAGTGTAACCCCTCCTCCCAATTGCATCAACAGGCACAGCACAGATATAAAAATGGTTCAAATGGCTCTGAGCACTATGGGACTCAACTGCTGTGGTCATTAGTCCCCTAGAACTTAGAACTACTTAAACCTAACTAACCTAAGGACATCACACACATCCATGCCCGAGGCAGGATTCGAACCTGCGACCGTAGCAGTCGCACGGTTCCGGACTGCGCGCCTAGAACCGCGAGACCACCGCGAGCACAGATATAAGTTTTAGTTTCTGCCAACAGTAACATTTGCCATATGTTGGGCCGATATGTGCCAAAATCAGCAGAATTCTTCTCAAACATAACATTAAAAGTGTGCTCCATCCACCCACCAAGATTAAGGCTCTGCTAGGGAGTGCGAAGGATGACCTGCATCTACAGAAACCAAGCGTTTACCATGTACCATGTGAATACGGGATGGCATACATCAGCCACATCAAGTGCAAAGAGCACCAAAGGCACACCAGACAGGCGACCAAGTCAGTGATTGCCAAGCATTGTTTAGAACTCTTGGAAGTATGATGATGCCAAGATTTTAACACAAACATCGATATACTGGGACAGTGTCATCAAAGAATCTATTGAGATTAAGGTCGCAGAGAATCTTATTAACCAGGACACCAGTTTCCAGCTGAGCTCAGCTTGGCACCCAGCACTCTAACTTCTGAAAACGCAATGTAGACAACATCCAGACCTCAAGAGACCTAAGTATAAAGATCAGGGATAACAGCCCAGTACATGTAACAAAAGGACGTACATGAAATGGTACCTCAGACAACAGACACAATATCTGAGGGCGTTCTTCCAAGTCTTGAGTGACAATTTGAACAGAACTGGCCTGAAAATGACACTGGGGGACAAGAACCTCTGATGGAACACCTACCAAGGCACACCATGGTAACAGAACATCTCAGTTCACAAAAGGACTCAAATGACAACAATCGGCCGATAGAACGTCTAGCACAGCTTGGACGCCATTCAGAACTTAATTCAGCTATACTGACAACAGATAATAGCCATTAAGTATGTGCACAGCTTTCAAAACAGCCGCGTCTGGAAGAAAATGCTACAGCCACTGCTATTGGTCGGTGCACACCACGTACAGAGTGCCAGACGCGTTATGGACCACATAGGGAATGCCTAGCACAACGTAGGCATACCAGTAAATACTGGACTCGTTCCACACTGGAATCAATATCTGACAGCACCTGAAGAAGACTGCGAGTCACACAGTTGAAATATCATGCGGGAAAGACGCAAATAACAGGCAGAAACCCAATTAATCAACATGACCCCAACGCCTTGCCGGGAAAGCCTGAAGCATTATCTTATAACCTGTTATTGTATGTATGTAATTTACTATCCCAAGTACTAAACTTCATACAGTGATGACCCCGAAATTTCAACCGCACCGCATTTAAAATGTGAAATGCCCTGTGCCAGTCAGTTGTCCTACAATGCCAGAGTTACTTTCAGTTCAATCATTTCCTGCTCTGAGGGACATCAGTCTCAGCCCTTTGTCAATGCCAGTGAATTCCACGAACTTTCTGTGCCTCAGTTTGGTACAATTTCACCAAAAACTGGGCAAAGTGTCCAATTCAGCAGTTTAGTGAACCAACAACAATGCTTCCATTGTTTCCATGTCTACCATGTCTACCATGCCTGGCTTACACTACTTCACTCCAAACTGACCAATTCTCTGTGTGACCTTAGTAGTGACAGCACTGTATTGGTGCTGGGTGTCTATATGCCTTTTAACTCTGCAATGACAACAAATGTTATTCCAGGAGAACAATGACTTCCTACCACCCCTTTCGTCAGTACACATAGTGCTCCGAGCTTCCACACACGAAATAATGACACTTGTTCCCATGGACAGTCCTTTAGTGCCAGTGAATCTAAGTGCATTAACATTCCCAGTGTTCTATAGAACTGTACGGACACCCACCCAACTGCTGCAATGAATGATCAACAGTGGCCCCCACTGAACAATCCTCAAACTGTTTGGAACTATTTACCAACTCCCGGAAAAAATACCATGGGTTTGAGTGGTCTTCCTGGACATAAAAGCGAACTACCCAACACAGACTACGTCATTTTGCAGCATTCACCCGCATCATCTGCATCTGACCTCTGACATGTCATCTGAGTGATGCCACATCTCCACCACCTGTCCACACTCACTCACAGTTGACACCGCTATGCACAACGTGCACACACTGCAATTCGTCCACCTTTGTTAACTCCCAGATTCAGCACAACTGCCTTTCCAGATTCATTACCTTGTGAGCATACCATGTACTCCCAGCACATGGCAGCTCCTGTAGACCAGCATCATGCACCACATACCACCCACCTTCATGCTCAGCTCACGTCTAATGTGTCACACATACATTTGTCTCATCGCAATGCACTCCGCCCCAATGCTTCCATGCCATGTATCTCTTCATCACTTTACAGTGTGTCGTTTTACGATGCCTCCACTCCTGCTATGTCTACTGCACTGGCAATGCCCACCTCATAGTGCCAGCCTCACATAGCCATGGCCCTTACCGTTCCACATATCCTTGGCCAAAACTCCCTCCACTTAACATTGACTCTCCTAAGCTGTGATTCGGGCTTAGTGAGTGCATAATGCAGTCTGCCAGCATCACTGAGAACAATGACAAATTTTCAGTACTTCTCAACAACCTTACTGATAATGCCGATCTCATTAGGGGCTTTCTGCTTGATGTGCATGAACAGAAAGCAAAACGTTGTGCTGAATAACACAAAGTTGGGAGGGTGGTAAATTCTAGTGAATGGGGGGGGGTTATCACAAAGGGGGTCCCACAGGGTTCAGTTTTGGGTCCTCCGCTGTTCCTTATTCATGTGAATGACCTCTCATTTAACGTTCAGCAAGCAGAACTAGTACTTTTTGCAGATGACACGAGTATTATAATAAATCCCATTCCAGAAAAAGCAGCTGAAGATATTGTTAAGGATGCCTTTCAAAGAATTATGAAGTGGTTCTCAGAAAAAGGACTCTCCCTTAATTTTGAAAAAACTCACTACAGTATATCCAGTTCTGTACACTGAATAGTCATACTGACAATTGATGTAGCATATGAACAGGGCTCAGTTAAGAGGGAAGATTTCTCCAGATTTTTGGGTGTTCACATTGATGACAACTTTAACTGGAAGAAGAATATTACTGAGCTTCTCAAACAATTAAATTCACCTTCTTTCGCTCTTTGTATAATCGCTATTCTTGGTAATAAACAAATCAGCCTCTTAACGTACTTTGCATATTTCCACTCAATAATGTCTTATGGAGTAGTTTTCTTGGGGTAACTCACCACTTAGGCATAAAACTTTGATTGCACAAAAGAGAGCAGTGAGAATAATTACTGGTGTTCACCCAAGGACGTCATGTAGGCACCTACTCAAGGAGTTAGGTATTTCAACTGCACCATATAGTACATATATTTGCTAATGAATCTCGTTATAAATAATCCATCTCAATTCACGAAGAACAGTGATGTTCATACATACAACGCTAGAGGAAAAAATGACCTTTCCTATATGTTATTTAAGCTGTCAGTTGCTCAAAAAGGAGTACATTATTCAGCAACAAAAATCTTTGATCATTTGCCCAACAACGTAAAGTGTCTGGCAGGTAGCAGATCAAGTTTTAAATCTAGCTTAAAAAGATTTCTTTTTAACAACTCCTATTCCATGGACAAGTTTCTGTTTATTTTTTTTTTATTTTTTCTTTTTCTTTAAAGAAAGTACTTCTAAATGTAGTTGCATGTGTAGAACTAAAAATTTCAGTAATATTAATATTAGCATTATTCATGTGTGTATATACATCTTGTAATCTGACTTGTTCCACATCATATTGAGAATAACCATGAGAATGATCTACGGAACATGACATTACTAAACTAAACTACTAATAAACAAGTACAAGGCTGTCAAGTTGTTTCTACTCAATGCCTCTCCCACTTGCCAGACCGGAAAAGTCATCTAGTGGTAAGTGAAACCTCACTGTCATAGTTTGCCTTCTGCTTTGTGGCACATGCTTTGCTGCAAATTGAGACCAGTCTACTCCTGGATCATGACTTGTATACTTTGTAGCTGTTAAAACTGCAGAGAGTATTCAAACGGTGATGCTCACGTATGAAGACACTCCACTGGATTTCAAACTACGCCTGGTTGACAGAATGCTAGCACTTTCACAGCACCACTCATGGATTAATTCTCATCATGACCTTGCTAGAGCTGGCAGCATCCCCACTTACATCATCAACAACACAACACCGGCCGAGCCTAGCCAACACTCCGCTTGCGCTCCCGGCCACTACCACCGCACATACGCCGGCCTCCCAATGCCTACCGGGACTTGGGAAACCTTGCTCAGATGGCACCTGCTACTGCTCCATGTGGTCTTCCAGGTGACAAACATTATCAATGCAGACCACCACTGGTGTAAGCCCGCCCGGTTGGCCGTGCAGCCTAAGGCATGGCTTTCCGGGCAAGAAGGAGCGCCTGGTCCCAGGCACGAATCTGCCCGGCGTATTTGTGTCTAAGTCCGGTGAATCAGCCAGTCTGTCAATGGTTTTTAGGCAGTTTTTCATCTGCCTCTGTGACTGTGGGCTGGTTCCCCTTATTCCACCTCAGTTACACTATGTTGGCAGTTGCTACGCAAACAAGTTCTCCATGTACGCATACACCACCATTACTCTACCACGCACACATAAGGGTTACACTTGTCTGGTGTGCGATGTTCCCTGAGGGGTCCATCGGGGGCTGAACCGCACAATAGCCCTTGGTTCGGCGTGGGGCAGCGGAGGGGTGAAGTGGACTGCGGTAGTCGCCGTGGGGTTGTGGACCACTGCGGCTGTGGTGGGGACGGAGCCTCTCCATCGTTTCTAGGTCCCCGGTTACCATACAATACAATAAAATACCACTGGTGTACCTCCACATGGTCACCAACCCATGCCTGCCAGTCAAAATAATGCAAGTCGGCTGGTCACTATGGCCACCTACGCGCACTGCCTGTGCTGGTTCCACATTTGCTTCAGCTCCAACATGCTATGTTACAGACAGCCATGCTCCTACACAAATTGATCTTGCAGCCCGATACTTGCGCACCAGGTTGTTCATTCTCTTCAAGTTGCCACAAATCACAATGTCATGGTAGCGTTTGCAGGTCTCATCTGTGACCGATGGCTCTCTCCTCTGTTTATGGCGCTCAACTGAATCATTATTTTCTAGTCTACACTGGAGCTGACTTCAGCACAAACCACAGTTTTTCACTCCCACTACACTTTCACCTTCACCCATAAAACTGCATGCAACTAATGTGTCTGTGACACCAACTGTTGGCACTGCCGCCTCCATCACTCTTGATCTTGGCAAGCATGCACCTATGCCATGGACATTCTTAATGAGTGAAACAGTGGAATCCATCTTAGGAGCAGACTTCAGGCACTACCATTTACTGCCAGACCTGATCTACACTCTGCTCCTGCACCACGATGGCCAACAGCTGATCAGCTTTTCCTTCCCTGCCAATGATATGCTGCCGTCTCTTACTTCAGATGTGTCTTGATATTATCTAGATATGTCAAATGCTTCTGGATGAGCTCCGCATGATATCTGCCATGCACTCTAAACTCTGGCATTCCAACTCACATATGCAAGCAACTAATTACCTCCTCCGCTCGTGCATCGCCAAGACATCTAGTGAGTTTCAAATGGCTCAACAGCAAATCACAATTTTGCAACATCTACACCTACTGCTTGATGAAGACCTTATGTCAGCCTCAAAACACATCAGTCAAGTGGAATTATCTACTTGTGCTTGCGTGACCACACCCTGTGTTACTGACAGTGCCTCTGCAACCGGGTTGTCCATTGACAATGGTGCTACAATAACATTCACTTCACACAAGCCCATCTGGCCACAGACTATTTGTACCATGATGGGAAATTTCATCACAACGCCATCCCCGGCCCGGCAGTCCATCATCACACTGCTCCCTATCTCTCCATAAACTCAAAGTAGCAAGAGCTGCCATGGATGAATTCTTGTCTGCTGGCACTGAACTGCCATCTGACTGCCTGGGTTTCTATAAAGCTCATCCTCCTAAGGGTAGCACTCGCTGATTGTGTGACAATTGTCAGTACCTCAATGCCCGGCCTATGATAGCTACTCTGTACTGAACTCTCAAGACTTTACACATGAACTTGCTGGTGCCAGTATATTCAGTCCTATTTACGGATACCTATGACAGACGAGGATAATACCAGAAACTACAATAATCACACCATTTGATCTGTTTGCATTTTTATTTATGCCGCGTGGGTTAAAAACGCAGCCCAGATCTGGCAGATGTTTACTGACAGCATCCTATTTAACCTATCCTCATGCTATGCTGACCTAGATGGCTTGATAATTTTCTCCCAGTCCCCCACTGAACATGAGATTCATTTACCCATTGTGTTGGTCAAGTTAGCAGCACACTGCATTGTAATTGCAGAAAAGGGAACAAATCCATCTTCTCCCTCCCCACTCAGATTATCGAGAACTATTATGTTTCTTCAGAGTCATCAAGTTTTACAGACACCATCTCCCACATGCTGCTGAAACACACTATTGCTTCAGATTAAGCCGTTGCATGGCAAGAACATTGCCAGCAAACGACACCTGAAATGCCAATGGCCTTTGACAAGATTAAATCCAATCTCACATGAACTGTCACCCTTGTCCTTCCATCACTGGATGCATACCTCATGTGTATCAGACACCAGTGACTGTATGATACTGCAACAAGAGATTGCCGGCACAACACAGCTGCTGAGTTTCCTTTCTCAAAAGTTGACTGATACTCAGAAGACGTAGTCTATTTTTCTTCCTCAGGTAACCTTCCATTTGGAAAGTGGGTGCACTTAGCAACTGTTATGTGACTTATAAATTATAGAGTGAGTGCAGCATTCAGTCATCCTTTTTTAGATTTTATTACGCAAATCCAGATTTCGGCTAGTAGCTAGTCATTCTCAATGCACACTGAGAATAGAAAATAGTGCACTGAGAATGGCTAGTTACTAGCCGAAATCTGAATTTGCGTAATAAATCTAAAAAAGGATGACTGATTGTTGCACTAATTTGTTAGTCTATTTTGATAGATAGCTTTTGGCCATCTATGAGGTGGTCCGCTATTTCTAGGACAGCATTGAAGGACGTCCTCTAATCATTTACACTGACCACATGCCTCATCCATAAGCGATCAAAAACCCTTTTGTTAACACCACACTAAGGCACTTTCTGAACTCTAGCTGGTCTCGCAATTTACCACCATCGTCAGACAACTGAGGTGCGGATAATATAGCCATGGAGTACCTGTCTCACTTGATGGTCACATCTACTCAGCTGGACTTTGATCTGTTCACTGATGCACAGGCCACAGATCCTGACCTATAAAAGCTACTCACCAGACAAGGATCTGCTACAACTACAACAGGAGCCACCAGACCAGTTTGGTGTGACACTTTGCGTGAGAGGATACAACCAATCATCTGCCTTGTTCAATAAACTGTGCCGACTTTGTGGGTGCCATTTTTTTACAGCAACTGCTTACCACCCCCATTCAAAGGACCTAGTGGAATGATGGCACTGCACACTCAAGGCAGTATTAATCTACCATTTAAAAATCATGGACCAATGCCCTTGCCTTGGGTGCTTCTCGGAATTACGACTGTTTATAAAGAAGATGAGCATCTTGCTTGCTGAGGTCCTATGTGGTGAGCCACTCTGCCTTCCTGCAGAATTTGTCACTTAGTGTGTAGTTACACCTGACAGACTATGACCTGCCATAACTAGTGCAGTGAGTGTGTGATCATACACATAACATCCGAATGCCACCACCTACTCATCACACAAAGCCTACGATATTCGTTCACAAGAATTAATGAATGTCTAATGTCCCCATGTTATGCTGTGCACAGATGCCATCAAGACACCTTTGCACCCCCCCCCCCCCCCCCCTCACAGTGGCCCATACCGCATAATCAAGTGGGACACCGACACGTTTGACATTATCTCTGAAGACCTCTATGGTATCAAACAGACTGAAACCTGCATGGACTTAAGGCGACTCCCTGGTGGCGTGCCCTGTGTCAGCACCTTGCAGTCACTCACTTTGAAGTACAACTGAATACAAGTGACAAGATATCTATGTCACCCTATGTTATTCTCAATCATCTCCATCACTTCTGCAAGTAGGCAGGCAGGCCCCAGTGAAGTCTCCAAGTCAAACATGCCGCACCCCTGCCCTCCATCAATACAGCAGATTTAACATGTCTCTTGATGACTGATTGAGCCCTCATTGTCATCACCCCAGTAAATGCTGCTCCCACTGCCGATGCCTAGGACGACACTACCTCTACGGCCACCTCACCAGCCTCCAATCATCAAGCCAGGTACGCTGCCCCCTCCTCCATCACCAGTGATGAGGTCATGCCTCGCGCCGCCTCGCCAGTCGTGGACCATCATACTGCCTACACAGTGCCACCATTCCCCTCTCCTCAGCCTCTGGCTGCTCCTCCCACTTCGCACTCCACCCGCCAGCACACCTCACCACTTAAGACATTTCAGCAGTTCACGCATCCACACCCCACTGGTGCACACAGCTTTCTCCCACATGTTCCACACAATGGGGGGAGGGGATGTCTCTCTGGGGATGTAAATCTGTGGAGTCACCAGGAACAATATCACTGCCCTGAGATAGCTCAACTACTCTCTCTGGATCTGCAGTTTGCTCTGATCGATGTTTGTGAGAGCATCCTTTGTACTTTGCAGGGTAATATGATTCTCTGATCATTATCTGCTACAATATACTTGTTCTTAAAAGTAATAATACTGTTCATCTGCTCTTCTTTAATGGTTCCTAAGTTTTTAGTATGGGCTTAATGGCTATTACATAGAGATTTTGGTCATGAGCAGATCATATTTTCAAGTACCAGATGTGTGAGTAGACCATTACTACAAGTGGTAACGAAGTTATCAGGTCGGTGCAAAGGAGTACACGTGACAAATTTTACACTGTTCTAATAATTGGTGTATTCTGTTATTTATGGTGTGGTAAACAATTTGACTAATGTAGAGGTTTAACAATCTTGTAGAAGTAACACTTAAGATAGAGGAATGTTTGGTGGTCAAAGGCTGATCATTTCATTCAGATCAATTCAAATCTACATTTGTAATGGTGTACGGAAGACATTTTGGTTGGCGGGCTCTTTGATAACAAGTGTGAAGTATAGTTTCCTGTGGGGCGCCCCATCTGTTGAGACCGGTGTCTGCTAATTTATGTAGGAAGAATTAGGTAAGGTGTCTCAGGTGGTAGCAAAAAGCTGAAACAAATGTTTGAGTGTCGCAGGGACTAGCTTTGAGTTACTATACTGAGCTGCTTATGGACGAGTTCATTTATCAACAAAAATCATAACTTCCTGCCAGATTAAAACTGTGTGCCCGACCGAGACTCGAACTCGGGACCTTTGCCTTTCGCAGGCAAGTGCTCTACCATCTGAGCTACCGAAGCACGACTCACGCTCTGTACTCACAGCTTTACTTCTGCCAGTACCTCGTCTCCTACCTTCCAAACTTTACAGAAGCTCTCCTGCGAACCTAGCAGAACTAGCACTCCTGAAAGAAAGGATATTGCGGAGACATGGCTTAGCCACAGCCTGGGGGATGTTTCCAGAATGAGATTTTCACTCTGCAGCGGAGTGTGCGCTGATATGAACCGCTGCAGAGTGAAAATCTCATTCTGGAAACATCCCCCAGGCTGTGGCTAAGCCATGTCTCCGCAATATCCTTTCTTTCAGGAGTGCTAGTTCTGCTAGGTTCGCAGGAGAGCTTCTGTAAAGTTTGGAAGGTAGGAGACGAGGTACTGGCAGAAGTAAAGCTGTGAGTACCGAGCGTGAGTCGTGCTTCGGTAGCTCAGATGGTAGAGCACTTGCCCGCGAAAGGCAAAGGTCCCGAGTTCGAGTCTCGGTTGGGCACACAGTTTTAATCTGGCAGGAAGTTTCATATCAGCGCACACTCCGCTGCAGAGTGAAAATCTCATTCTGGAAAAATCATAAGTTTATTTTCCTACTTTTATATCTGGTCTGAAGAAAATGTTAAAACAAAGTACAGCATTATTAGTCACGCATCAGGCTATCAAGCCACACAAATTTATTATTACATGCAGGATCTAGTTTCCTCATTTTAGTGTAGCCTACAACTAGGAGAAGTAATTTAGCTAGAAGCCAATGCTTAAAGTGGTGGGCAATTGTTGCATCTTCATTAATTGGCAGGCAACCAATGGAAGTGGTACTAACCTTTTTTTTAAGAAACTATGCCAAGTTAGGAATGTGGATACACTGGAATTTAAGAATTTAACTGCAGTGGGTTTATAAATTAAACAAAAAATTAATCAGTATTATAGCACCAAAATAGATAGTTCTGATCTTTCTATTTAATAGTTTGACCTGCTCACATTAAAAAAAAAATGTTGTGGTGAAATAAAATACAAGTACTTTATAAAGAAAGAGTGTGGAAAGAAATAATTCTCACACTCAAAATCCAACAGATACAAACAAGGTCTTTAACTAAATGAAGATGTTTGAGTTAAAGAGTCCGAACTACACGGTCATCAACCTCTTGTCCTTTGTGTGTCAATCTAAGAACATCCCCAGAGAGGAAAAATAAGGAAGACAAATCCCAGTGGATTATCAATCAACCAAAAAAACCAAGAGAGAAGAAAGTCAGAGAGAGGGGTCAACGGGTGAAAGGGGGAGAGTTGTCACACCCAGAAAGCAGCTGCAGCTCTGCTCTGGATAACTGCATCAATAGCTTCATTTGGTGGGGTACTTAGGGTGACAGCAGTGGTGACCAAATCCCAGTCATCTTTGGGGAGAGCACATCCGAGTGCAAGCCCAGGCGAGCGATACTGTGGGAAAGTCAAAACAGTCTTAAAATAATCACTAAAACAATCAATTATTGACAAAATTATTTAACCCATCTGGGCTGAATTTACATTAATTTCTTCAGTCTCAGCATTTCTTCACTGTAACAACTCTTTGCTTCACTCCGTTGCCAGTATACACCCTCTACCTATGTCAATTCATCCTAATAAATAATTTTGTGGTAGGGTGTATACTGCCAACTCACAATATCCTGTTATGGAAGAAGCTCTACAATATGACATTTGTGACCTCGGCACCTGTTTCACCAAACGCACCATCTGGATTCTTCCCCCAGACACCAGTTTCTCAGAACTCTGCAGGTGAGAACAAGCACTATGACATGTCCTTGGTTCTCACCACCCACCTGGGCTTAATTTACATTAATTTCTTCTGTCTCAGCATTTTTTTTCACTGTAACTACTCTTTGCTTCACTCTGTTTTAGTTTTCTATATCTTTCATTGTCTTTCCTGTCTTTTTCACCATCCCCTCCCACCTCCATTACATACAATGCACTTAGCTTTTCACTCTTATTAACTGATGCATGATGTTTAGGCAATAATCTTTGTCTGCATATTACCCTATCTTCCACCTTTAAGGTCTCAGGTTTTCAAACCTTGTGCAATGCAGTTCCTAGTCAGTCAGTCTTTCCTTCTCATACAGTACAGTAAGTCTCCCCTGGCCTGCATTTCTGGGTGACTTTCCGGAAATCTACCTCTTTTTGTGGCCCTCTCTATTCCCTTTTCCTTCAACCTTTTTCCTTCTCCATCAACCCTTCTGCCTGAAGCAGCCACTGGCTCCGATAGCTTTCCAATTACAACAGTCTCATGTGTGTGTTCTGCCGCCACTTGGTGAGTAGG
Organism: Schistocerca nitens; assembly: GCF_023898315.1. Taxonomy (NCBI): domain Eukaryota; kingdom Metazoa; phylum Arthropoda; class Insecta; order Orthoptera; family Acrididae; genus Schistocerca; species Schistocerca nitens. The sequence goes on from NC_064622.1 coordinate 100,363,141, forward strand.
TTTTTAAAATAATCACTGTCATACAGGTCATCAAGGTCACTCCAGTGGATGGATGGGAGAAGACCTAGGCTGCAAATGGAGAGGTCAATGGCTGAATAGAAGCTGTATGCTACACAGAAGTGCATTGGAACACCAATACTAAACAGGCAAAGATTTGGCTTTTCGAGTGAGTTTTTACACCTTTACTGTGGCCAATGACTAGTTTCACCCCACAAAATGTTGCAGGCATTGGTGTCAATCAATATTAGGAACGGGGAAGGGGAAGAGTTTACCAGATACATTGCTTCCAATACAGAGTGAGGCAACATGGGACCACCAGAGACTCCCTGTTTTGGACGGCCTTCGTTCTTAAGTTTAGACTACTGCAAGGGCATGTCTGTCCCAGATTCTGGCTTGGGGTAACACAGCCAACCACGAGAATAAAAAGGGGAAAGCCAGCCACTCTGCAACACATTAAAACTTCCACCCTAAAAGCACTTGGGTGGAGGACACAGGGGGACAAAGGACATGTGCTAAAACCTACATAGAAGTATAAAAAGCACTCTCACAGATAAAACTTAAAACTAAAGCTGCTGTGGAGGCATTGTCGCCCAACACCAAAGGCAGGGTGCTGGCAAATCTAAAAGTCTGCTGCAGAGCAGCTAAAAGTGGGCAGTCCAGCAAGAGGTGGACGACTCATTTGGGAGGCACAGCAACACTGAGGTGGGTCCTTGTGACAGAGTAGGTAACCATGCATTAGCCACGTATGGCCAATGCGGAGCCGGCAGAGGACAACTGATTCCCTGCGAGAGGCCTTCATGGAAGACTTCCACACATTCATAGTCTCCTTAATGACACGCAGTTTGTTGTGCATGCTGTTATAACATTCCGTCTACCAAAGCCAGAAAACCCTGTGGTGTAAAACATAACGCAGGTCAGCTTCGGAGATGCCTCTCTCCAGAAGTGGTTTCCGCGTTGGCTGTTTGGGCAGCCTGTCGGCAAGTTCGTTGCTGAGGATTCTGATGTGTCCTGGGGTCCAACAAACACCACGGAGTGGCGGGACTGTTCCAGGGCATAGACTCCTAAATGGATGCTACAAGAGGGTGGTGAAGGTAGCACTGGTCAATAGCTTGTAGGCTGCTCAATGAGTCAGTACACAGGACAAATGATGCCAGGGCATGAGCAGATGTACTCAAGAGCACAAGATATGGCCGCCAGCTCTGCAGTGAAAACACTGCAGCCAATTGGCAAGGAGTACTGCTCAATATGTCCTCGATGAACATATGTGAAGCCTACGTGACCATCAGCCATTGAGCCTTCGGTGTAAACCGCTTCAGAGCCCTGGAACACGTCAAGAATCGAGAGGAAGTGACAGCGGAGAACGGCGGGGTTAACGGAGGCCTTAGGCCCATGGAAAAGGTCCAGACGAAGCTGCAGCCGAGGTGTACACCATGGAGGCGTATGTGAATGGACCACAAGTAGAGATGGTAAAGGGAAGGACTCCAGTTCGGAGCGAAGGGACCGTAAGTGAACCGCAATCGTTAGCCCCGATCTAGGCCGCTGATGTGGGAGATGGACTGCCACGGGCAGAAAAAGGAGACTGTAATTCGGATGCTCAGGGGAACTATGAATGTGTGCTGCATAACTGGTGAGCAGTTGCGCACCTTTGATCTGCAGTGGAGGGACACCAGCCTCCACCAGTATGCTGGTCACCTGACTCGTCCTAAAAACTCCTGTCCCCACAGTGGTGCACAGGGTCGAGTAAATACAATGCTGAAGGCACTGCCAAACCGTAAGCCACACTACCATAGTCAATTCGGGATTGGACAAGGGCTCTAGGGCTCTGTAGAGCTGCAGCAGCTTACCCTGATCTGCACCCCAACTGGTGTTGCTCAGGCAACGGAGGGCATTGAGGTGCTGTCAGCACTTCTGCTTAAGCTGACGAAGATGAGGGAACTAAGTCAATCGAGCATCGAAAACCAGTCCTAGGAGTGTATCGTCATTAAGGTAAAGTACGGGTACCGGATGAATGGTACGATGCCGACAGAAGTGGTTGACACACAACTTTGCGGCTGAAAACTGGAAGCTGTGGGCTAGAGCCCATGACTGTGCCTTGTGGATGGCTCCTTGGAGGCGCTGCTCAGCAACAACAGCACTGGAGCAGCAGTACGAAATGCAGATGTTGTCTGCATACAGAGAAGGTGAGACCGAGGGCCCAACAGCTGCTGCTTGACCATTAATGGCCACTAAAAATAGAAAGAGACTGAATACAGTGCCCTGCGGGACTCCATTATCCTGGATATTGATGGAACTATGGGAGTCACCAACTTGGACATGAAAGTATGGAGTGACAGGAAGTTTTGGATAAAAATCGGGAGTGGTCCCTGCAGACCCCACTCATACAATGTGGCAAGGATATGATGTCGCCAAGTCGTGTCGTATGCTTTACCTAAAGACGGCAATCAATTGTTGCTATCTGGAAAAGGCTAATCGGATGGCAGACTCGATGGACACACGATTATCAGTGGTAGAGCGACCCTGATGAAAGCCGCCCTGACATGGAGCCACCAAGCCACGTGACTCCAGGACCCAACTGAACAACCGACATACCGTACGTTCCAGCAGCCTACAAAGAATGTTGGTGAGGCTGATGGGCTGATAGCTATCCACATCAAGTGGGTTTTTACCAGGTTTGAGCACCGGAATGATGGTGCTCTCCCGCCATAGCGATGGAAAGGCGCCATCGCACTAGAGCTGGTTGAAGATGACGAGAAGATGCCGCCTGTAGTAAGGTGTGGATGCGATCACGACCAGGAGCTGTGTCAGGGCAATGTGCAAGGGCACTGAGGAGCTCCCACTCTGTAAATGGGGCATTATAGGATTCACTGCAGCATGTAGTAAATGCGAGGACGTTCCTTTCCAGCCGCCGTTTGAGTGTGCGAAAGGCTGGGGGGTAATTCTCTGACACAGAGGCTCGAGCAAAGTGCTGAGCAATCATGTTTGCGTCAGTACATAGCTTGCTATTTATGGTTAAGACCGGGGACAGCTGTTGGCGCCTGGCACCTGAAAAGACATTTGATCTTTGCCCAGACTTGGGAAGGTGACATGTGGCACCCAATGGTGGAGACATATCTCTCCCAACACTCTCTTTTGCTGTCTGATAAGGTAGCAAACATGGGCACGAAGCCATTAAAAGGCTATGAGGTGCTCCAGGGAAGGGTGCCGCTTATGCTGCTGTAGAGGTCGCCAACGCTCCTTAATTGCATCAGCGACTTCCAGCAACCACCAAGGGACTGCCTTACGCCTCGGGCATCCTAAAGAGTGAGGGATTGCGTTTTCTGACACAGAAACAATTGTCCTAGTCACCTGCTCAACCATCACACCGACATTACTGTGTGAGGAAGATTCAGCAGTGACAGCAAAGGTGAAAGTTCCCCAGTCCGCCTGCCCATCTGGGCAGGCGCCCATGTGCCTGACGCTGGGGCAGTGACAGGAAGATGAGGAAGTGGTCACTACCACACAGGTTGTCATGTTCTCTCCAATGGATAGATGGAAGAAGTCCTGGGCTGCAAGTTAATATATCAATGGCCGAGTAACTACCGTGAGTCACACTGAAATGTGTGGCGGCTCCAGTATTTAAGAGGCAGAGGTCAAATTGCGACAGTAAAGTTTCGACACCTCTCCCTTGGCCAGTAAGTGTGGTACCACCTCACAAGGGGTTCTGGGCCTTAAAATCTCCCAGTAGGAAAGGTTCAGGGAGTTGATCAATCAGTGCAGCTAATACATTCAGAGGTACTGCACCATATGGAGGAAGATACACACTGCAGACAGTTATTTCCTCCATCATCCTTTTCTGACAGCCACAGCTTCAAGAAGGGTTTGAAGCAGCAGATGTTCACTACAGATCGAGTTTAGGACACAAATGCAAACTCCACCTGACACTCTATTATAGTCGTTATGGTTCCTGTAATATCCCTTGGAGGGCAGGGGTCTGCGTTGCTGGGAGCCAGGTTTCCCGGAGGGCAATGCAGATAGCAGGCGTAAAGTTTAACAGTTTCTGTAGCTCAGCCAGGTGGTGGAAAAAACCGCTGCAATTCCATTGGAGGATGACGTCATCATGAGACTGGGAAGGCATGGAACATCCAATGAGGCAGTTTACGCCTAAGGGTCACCTGCTGCCACCAATTTATTGCCTGAGCAGTCTGTAGCCATTGTCTCTTAGGGTCTGGCGAGATCTAGGTCCTCAGCGGGTGCCAAAATCTCCACCCCATCCTCAGCCGCAGAGCTTGTAGATAGTGGTGGCGTGGGTGCCACTGCAATTTCCTTGGTCTTAGGGGTTTTATTTTTGGATGATGATGATGATGATTAGTGTTTTAGGGAGCACAACAGCGAGGTTATCAGCGCCCGTTTTATTTTTGGATTTCTCTCACTGCTCTTTGGGTTTCCCTGGCTGGGAGGACTTCACTGGCTCAGTCTCCGGGACTGAGGATAAGTGTGGAGCCCTACGACCAGCTTCTTTTGAGCTCTTTAGCCACTGGTGCGTGTCTTCTTTCCCACTAGCAGAAACCTGGGAAGGGAGTGAGCCAAGGGACCCCTTCCTAGAGAGAGAAGCCAAAGAAGACTTACACTTCTCCAGCTTAGAAATGGGGACAGACATCCCGATGGTTGGGGGAGGGGGGGGGGCTGTTGCTCCAGACCAGGGGCCCTCCCACGGGTGCCACCCAGCCACAGCAAAGGCCACCTGGCAGGATGGCCATTGCCGGGACTCCCGATGACCCAGGGGGATGGGCATCTACCCCTTGCCATACATGGGGAGTTAACAGTGCAGGTATCAGCAGAGCGACCCGTGTGGTCAGGCGGCTGCGACCAACAGGGTACATGGTGGCCCCACCACAACAGACTGGCTACTGTGCTGGGTATCAGGTGCAAAGAAGTCCATGGTCATCATCGACGCAGAAATCGACACTGCATAGTGCACGGTGGAAAACTCACCCAAGAAGGTGTCTTCACCGAAGAGATGGAGAATGGGCAGGACTGCAATGCAACGACGAGAAAGAGGACTAAAGATCTCAATTTACAATAGACACAAGGCACCTTTTAAGGCACCCTTCCCCAAATGGCTCACTCTTTGGGAAAATTTTGAAGAATGGAGGTTAAACCCTACAGGGGACCATCACATAAAGGCCAAAACGTGTGAAACTCCTTTTAGTCACCTTGTAAGACAGGCAGGAATACCTCGGGCCTATTCTAACCCTCGGACCAGCAGGGGGGAACACATTTAGATGAATGGACCCAAGACCAGATGTAGAAGACAGAGGGCAATGGCACTGTCACTAAAGATGACAATGTCATCGCCAAGCGTATAGGATGGAAGCAATCCTATTTCTTCTTGGCTGCTTCCTATGTGAGGCAATCTAGGGTCTTGTTGTTGTTGTGGTCTTCAGTCCTGAGACTGGTTTGATGCAGCTCTCCACGCTACTCTATCCTGTGCAAGCTGCTTCATCTCCCAGTACCTACTGCAACCTACATCCTTCTGAATCTGCTTAGTGTATTCATCTCTGTCTCGCTCTGCGATTTTTACCCTCCACGCTGCCCTCCAATACTAAATTTGTGATCCCTCGATGCCTCAGAACATGTCCTACCAACCAATCCCTCCTAGTCAAGTTGTGCCACAAACTCCTCTTCTCCCCAATCCTATTCAGTACCTTCTCATTCGTTATGTGATCTACCCATCTAATCTTCAGCATTCTTCTGTAGCACCACATTTCAAAAGCTTCTATTCTCTTCTTGCCCAAACTATTTATCGTCCATGTTTCACTTCCATACATGGCTACACTCCATACATATACTTTCAGAAACGACTTCCTGACACTTAAATCTATACCCGATGTTAACAAATTTCTCTTCTTCAGAAACGCTTTCCTTGCCATTGCCAGTCTACATTTTATATCCTCTCTACTTCGACCATCATCAGTTATTTTGCTCCCCAAATAGCAAAACTCCTTTACTGCTCTAAGTGTCTCATTTCCTAATCTAATACCCTCAGCATCACCCGACCTAATTTGACTACATTCCATTATCCTCATTTTGCTTTTGTTGATGTTCATCTTATATCCTCCTTTCAAGACACTACCCATTCCGTTCAACTGCTCTTCCAAGTCCTTTGCTGTCTCTGACAGAATTACAATGTCATCGGCAAACCGTAAAGTTTTTATTTCTTCTCCATAGATTTTAATACCTACTCCGAATTTTTCCTTTTGTTTCCTTTACTGCTTGCTCAATATACAGATTGAATAACATCGGGGAGAGGCTACAACCCTGTCTCACTCCCTTCCCAACCACTGCTTCTCTTTCATGCCCTTCGACTCTTATAACTGCCATCTGTTTTCTGTACAAATTTTAAATAGCCTTTCGCTCCCTGTATTTTATCCCTGCCACCTTTAGAATTTGAAAGAGAGTATTCCAGTCAACATTGTCAAAAGCTTTCTCTAAGTCTACAAATGCTAGAAACGTAGGTTTGCCTTTTCTTTATCTAGCTTCTAAAATAAGTCGTAGCGTCAGTATTGCCTCACGTGTCCCCATATTTCTACGGAGTCCAAACTGATCTTCTCCGAGGTCGGCTTCTAGCAGTTTTTCCATTTGTTTGTAAAGAATTCGCGTTAGTATTTTACAGCTGTGACTTATTAAACTGATAGTTCGGTAATTTTCACATCTGTCAATGCCTGCTTTCTTTGGGATTGGAATTATTATATTCTTCTTGAAGTCTGAGGGTATTTCGCCTGTCTCATACATTTTGCTCACTAGATGATAGAGTTTTGTCAGGACTGGCCCTCTCAAGGCTGTCAGTAGTTCTAATGGAATGTTGCCTACTCCCGGGGACTTGTTTCGACTCAGGTCTTTCAGTGCTCCGTCAAACTCTTCACGCAGTATCATATCTCCCATTTCATCTTCATCTACATCCTCTTCCATTTCCATAGTATTGTCCTCAAGTACATCACCCTTGTATAGACCCTCTATGTACTCTTTCCACCTTTCTGCTTTCCCTTCTTTGCTTAGAACTGGGTTTCCATCTGAGCTCTTGATATTCATACAAGTGGTTCTCTTATCTCCAAAGGTCTCTTTAATTTTCCTGTAGGCAGTATCTATCTTACCTCTAGTGAGGTAAGCCTCTATATCCTTACATTTGTCCTCTAGCCATGCCTGCTTAGCCATTTTGCACTTCCTGTTGATCTCATTTTTGAGACGTTTGTATTCGTTTTTGCCTGCTTCATTTACTGCATTTTTATATTTTCTCCTTTCGTCAATTAAATTCAATATTTCTTCTGTCACCCAAGGATTTCTATTAGCCCTCGTCTTTTTACCTACTTCATCCTCTGCTGCCTTCACTACTTCATCCCTCAAAGCTACCCATTCTTCTTCTACTGTACTTCTTTCCCCCATTCCTGTCAATTGTTCCCCTATGCTCTCCCTGAAACTCTGTACAACCTCTGGTTTAGTCAGTTTATCCAGGTCCCATCTCCTTAAATTCCCACCTTTTTGCAGTTTCTTCAGTTTTAATCTACAGCTCATAACCAATAGATTGTGGTCAGAGTCCACATCTGCTCCTGGAAATGTCTTATAATTTAAAACCTGGTTCCTAAATCTCTGTCTTACCATTATATAATCTATCTGATACCTTTTAGTATCTCCAGCGTTCTTCCATGTATACAACCTTCTTTTATGATTCTTGAACCAAGTGTTAACTATGATTAAGTTATGCTCTGCGCAAAATTCTACCAGGCGGCTTCCTCTTTCGTTTCTTACCCCCAATCCATATTCACCTACTACGTTTCCTTCTCTCCCTTTTCCTACTACCGAATTCCAGTCACCCATGACTTAATTTTTCGTCTCCCTTCACTACCTGAATAATTTCTTTTATCTCATCATACATTTCTTCAATTTCTTCGTGATCTGCAGAGCTAGTTGGCATATAGACTTGTACTACTGTCGTAGGCGTGGGCTTCGTGTCTATCTTGGCCACAACAATGTGTTCGCTGTGCTGTTTGTAGTAGCTTACCCGCATTCCTATTTTCCTATTCATTATTAAACTACTCCTGCATTACCCCTATTTGATTTTGTATTTATAACCCTGTATTCACCTGACCAAAAGTCTTGTTCCTCCTGCCACCGAACTTCACTAATTCCCACTATATCTAACTTTAACCTATCCATTTCCCTTTTTAAATTTTCTAACCTACTTGCCCGATTAAGGGATCTCACATTCCACGCTCCGATCCGTAGAACGCCAGTTTTCTTTCTCCTGATAACGACGTCCTCCTGAGTAGTCCCCGCCCGGAGATCCGAATGGGGGACTATTTTACCTCTGGAATATTTTACCCAAGAGGACGACATCATTTATTCATACAGTCAAGCTGCATGCCCTCGGGAAAAATTACGGCCGTAGTTTCACCTTGCTTTCAGCTGTTCGCAGTACCAGCACAGCAAGGCCGTTTTGGTTAGTGTTAGAAGGTCAGATCAGTCAATCATCCAGACTGTTGCCCCTGCAGCTACTGAAAAGTCTGCTGCCCCACTTCAGGAACCACACGTTTGTCTGGCCTCTCAACAGATACCCCTCCGTTGTGGTTGCACCTACGGTACGGCTATCTGTATCGCTGAGGCACGCAAGCCTCCCCACCAACGGCAAGGTCTATGGTTCATGGGGGGAGGATCAAGGGTCTTTTACTCCTTTATTTTCTTTTTGCATTTCAAAGTAGTGCTGCAGTCCAGTGAACAGGGGGAATGGTGCTCCCTTCGCTGACTGGTGGGAGATAAGGTGTCAGCACAAAGAGTGAGTTTGCACATGTGAAATGGCCACACAATTCCTACAGATGGGGCTGGTACTAATGTGAAGACACTTGCCCAAACTGCAAGATTAGTAGCACTGCAAGGGAGGAAGAATATACAGCTTATCACACTGATACATCACCACCTTGACCTCCATAGGCAAGAAGTCTACTTCAAAGGCAAAGATGAATATCCTTAACATGCACTCTTGTTTTTTGGTCCCCACAGGACACAGATTAAATGCATACATCATCCCTCCAAATTAGCACACAACTTATCTTCAGTTTGTAGAAAGACATCATAGTGCAAGATGGTTTTCTGTGCCATATTCAAATTTATGGAGGAGGTGAGGGAGGGGGGGGGGGGCGGCTATAGAGAGAGGAATATCGGACTTCCCTCAAACCTGTCCAAGGGTTTTCAATGAAGCTTAATGCACCAGTTATTACATACCTGTGATACATCTAGCTCCACAAGTTTTGGTAAATGCTGTGCTATGTAGCGCAGAGCCATATCCGAGATGTCGCATCCTGCTAAGCGGAGCGTTTGCAGGCCTTTCAGTCGTGAAGGAGACCCTATCAGACCTGGTCGCATGTCAGGTGGCGGGCTCAGCAGTTCTCGCAAGGATACATCATTGAATCCTGAAACGAAACTGTTAAGAAAGGGCCAGTATTACTGTCAGAGTCAATACTGTCAGTGAAGTTCTTCATGGAATACAAACAATGAAAGTAGTAAAGGAAGCAACTCAGTGCACAGCTGAGGCACTGAATTGACAAAAGGCACATAGAAATGTAAATGTTGCTTAGCTTTCCAGCAACATCTTTCAGGCCTAATTACAGAGTACACCTACATGACTAAATTTGTTTCAGATGACTAGGCCTACATTGTACTGGAAATGCAGCTCGTCTGGGATGATGGTGCTTGAAAGTAGTGGAGTAGATGAGCAGAGAAATGTGGGTGGGGGGATGTTAGACGTAATGGTGGCTGAGAGCTGGGAGGCAGCTTTAGCAAGCACACATGCTAGCAATATGGCAGCAGTGAGCTCACTCTTGTGCAAGGATGGGGAGCTGCATGTTGCTATATACTCTGACAGTTATCCCCTCCCCTCCCCATCTAATACAAGCACCCTCAATCCAGTCAAGGCTAGGCTAGCTGCAACACAAAATGTAACTGTAGGTGTACTCAATTGTATTCTTTTTCTTATGTACCTCTTTCAACTGTTCAATGCCTCATTCATAGAGAAGTGTTCCTTTACAACTACTTTCATCATTTTCAGGACATATTCAGGTAAATGGAAGAATATTACTAGGACCAAAAATTACTCCATGTATCTCCATGTATCTGTACATAAACAATACCAATATTACAATAACAGTTATCTGCATGCAGCACTACTTGCTAGCAACATATTAGAATATTGAGTTCCTTGACACACACACACACACACACACACACACACACACACACACACACACACCTATCTATCTATCTCTATCTATCTGTGTAGCATCCAATGATAATGATATTTCAATCATTATATAGAAGTTAAAGATGATCAAATAAGTAGACTAACAAGGGGAGGCCGCCAATTGTGAAATTCAGATTCGATTCATACTGCGCATAATAAAAGCTCATGGCCAGAGGTGTAATGTGGCAAAGCAGCAAGATGCACTTCTCAGCCGTTGTCGAGAAAATTGACAGTTACAAGAAACCGTTGCGGTGAAATACTCTCTACGATAAATAATTTTCTACAGCGTCGTGGCGCAGCGGCAAGCACTCTGGTTCGTAATCCGAAGGTCACCGGATCGAATCTCGCCCCATGCAACTTTTTTTTTTTTAGTAATTCAAATATATATATATATATATATATATATATATATATATATATATATATATATATATATATAATTCCCGGCAATCAGTTGCAACAATTATGCATATAATAAGTTGTTGAAAGTCTTTTGTCGTGGAAAAACTGGCGACTTCGAACATTATTAAGTTTTCCGCAAACAAAGTTGTATTTCACAAATGTTATTAATTGTCTTCATAATTTTAACCACGTATAGTTAACGGAAGACGTAGAAACAATATTCCGAAACAAATACGTATAACGTAAGTCAAACGTTCGAATTAGAATAGAGACCCCACGAACACAAATTTGCTGTGGCAGGTATGAAATATAAACTCCGTTACTCACTCGTTACACTTGAAGGACAGATGTTTAATGGGCCGAAACGAGCCGCCGCATAACAGCGTAGTTGCCTGCTAACTTCGAAAGAAGGTAGATGCGGTCCCTAGCGCAACTTATAACCTTGTCGAAAATCAGTGCGGACGGGAGAGCTTTGGTACACGCTGTTTTTTTTAAAAAAAAAGAGGCGGTACAACTGGAGAGTGATCCGTCTTCACCAACATGCATAATCAATTCATTAATAGTTTATATATGCAACTGATTGCCGCGAATTATATATATATATATATATAAAAAGAAAGATGATGAGACTTACCAAACAAAAGCGCTGGCAGGTCGATAGACACACAAACGAACACAAATATACACACAAAATTCAAGCTTTCGCAACAAACTGTTGCCTCATCAGGAAAGAGGGAAGGAGAGGGAAAGACAAAAGGATGTGGGTTTTAAGGGAGAGGGTAAGGAGTCATTCCAATCCCGGGAGCGGAAAGACTTACCTTAGGGGGAAAAAAGGACAGGTATACACTCGCACACACACACATATCCATCCACACATACAGACACAAGCAGACATGTGTCTGTATGTGTGGATGGATATGTGTGTGTGTGCGCGAGTGTATACCTGTCCTTTTTTCCCCCTAAGGTAAGTCTTTCCGCTCCCGGGATTGGAATGACTCCTTACCCTCTCCCTTAAAACCCACATCCTTTCGTCTTTCCCTCTCCTTCCCTCTTTCCTGATGAGGCAACAGTTTGTTGCGAAAGCTTGAATTTTGTGTGTATATTTGTGTTTGTTTGTGTGTCTATCGACCTGCCAGCGCTTTTGTTTGGTAAGTCTCATCATCTTTCTTTTTAGATATATTTTTTCCACGTGGAATGTTTCCCTCTGTTATATATATATATATATATATATATATATATATATATATATATATATATATATATATATATATATATATGCTTGTGTCTGTATATGTGTGGATGGATATGTGTGTGTGTGTGTGTGTGCGCGCAAGTGTATACCCGTACTTTTTTCCCCCTAAGGTAAGTCTTTCCGCTCCCGGGATTGGAATGACTCCTTACCCTCTCCCTTAAAACCCACATCCTTTCATCTTTCCCTCTCCTTCCCCTCTTTCCTGATGAGGCAACAGTTTGTTGCGAAAGCTTGATTTTTGTGTGTGTGTGTGTGTGTGTGTGTGTGTGTGTGTGTGTGTGTGTGTGTGTGTGTCGACCTGCCAGCGCTTTCGTTCGGTAAGTCACATCATCTTTGTTTTTAGATATATTTTTCCCACGTGGAATGTTTCCCTCCATTATATATATATATTGAATTACAAAAAACAAATACTAAAAAAAAAGGTTGCATGGCGCGAGATTCGATCCGGCGACCTTCGGATTATGAACCCGAGCGCTTACCGCTGCGCCATGACGCTGTAGGAAATTATAAATCTTAGAGTATTTCACCGCAACCGTTTCTTTCAACTGTCTATTTTCTCGACAACGGCTGAGAAGTGCATCTTTGTGCTTTGCCACATTACACCTCTGGCCATAAGCGTTTATTATGCACAGGATGAATCGAATCTGAATTTCACAATTGGCAGCCTCCCCTTGTAAGATCTATAATCTGACTACGCTGCAGTAGAACAATCAGCAGGCCGACATGAAGAGGAACAATTACATGTAAGGAATAATACCAGTATCTAGCCTGTCAGCAGATGGAAACTATTTGTGCTGGAGTGTGACCTTGGCCCAGGGAGTAAAAAGAACCTCCATTCTGTTACTGTCATCCGAAATGATTACTGAAGAAATTAACAATTACATTGTTGAAGCAACAAATATGGTGTAGAGTATCAATGAGACTGTTAGAAGGCATGAAATTTGGTCATGTGGAATGGGTTGCTAATATACCATGACTACTAAGAGGAAACAATGAAAACGACTCTGATCATCAAAGTTTGGGGAGAGAAAAAAAAATAAATAAATAAATAAATTGGTATGGTGATAAGAAAATGAAATGACTATACCAATGAAGATTTTGAAAAACAGTCCAGAAAGAAGCAGAGTAGTAGGTTTAAAGGGGACTTGCACAAAAGGCAACAGGTGAAACTGAAGGGTAAAGTTCAAAATTTGAAAAGCTGAACAATTTGCAAGCTCCCACCTCACAGAGGGGGGAGGTTAATAGTCTCTCAAAACCAACTTGCAACTGTGTTCATCTTTTGCTTTCCTAGTTTCCTGAAGTTTTCGAGAATATTCTGAATCAAAAGCACGTAAAGTGCACTTGGCATGTACAAAATGAAATGTGTTAACAAAATATACAAGCAGAGAAGATGGTGCAATAGTAAGATGCAGGATTGGTCCAAGGATAAGATGCGTTTTGAAAGACTTGCATTCCCTACTCTAAATGATATGAGAATGTTAACACAGTTCGTTAACTGTTGAATGTAATCAAGACCACACAGAAGAAAAGGAAAAGATATGCACTGTAACAGCAAAAGGTGCCAGAGTAAACATTGTGAAGTCTGGCTAATGAATGGAGATTGATTTAAAAAGCATCATCATGGTGTTTTTATTCATTTAGGCCTGCAAGCCTGTCCTGGTTCATCAGCGCCTTTGTTTTTCGAATGTATTTTGTGTATCAGTCAGTATTGAATTGTTTGTTTTGGTAGATGCCCTTTGCCCCTTCAAAGGATATGGCTAGGCCAGATTTGTTTATTCTGATTTTTTTCAAGTATTGAGAAGATCTTTAGCTCTCTTCTGAGGACTATTCTGGATGTGAACCAGCCTATTATGACCTCTTGAGTCCTCAGAAATTTCTTGCTGGGGCTTTAATCTGGCTCCAATCATTAGTCATTGGGCTCCATGCTTTGGTGTTGTGTGGGAAGTTTAACTACTGCAAAATTACAGACCAATATCCCTAACTTCTGTTTGCTGCATAATCCTTTAACACAATCTCAGTTCGAATACAATAAAGTTTATTGAGGCTAAGCGGCGTATGTCCATGAATCAGCATGGTTTTAGAAAGCATTGTCCATGTAATATGGAGCTCGCCCTTTTCTCATGTGATATACTGAGAATTCTGGATGAAGGACAACAGGCAGATTCCGTATTTCTAGATTTCTGGAAAGCATTTCACATATTTCCTCATTGTAGGCTGTTAACGAAGGTATGAGCATATGGAATAAGTTCATAGATATGTGAGTGGCTCCAAGACTTCTTAATAGAGCCCAGTATGTTCTCCTCGACAGTGAGTGTTCATTGGAAACATAACAACAGGAGTGCCCCCAGGGAAGTGCAATAGGACCATTGCTATTTTCCATAAACATAAATGATTTGGCAGACAGGGTGTTTGTTTTGCTTTAGGGTGAAAAACCTAGGGTCATACGCACCTTTATTGTAGAACATGAAGACAAATAGAGGAGTTAAAAACGACTACACATTAGTCCCTATCAGTGGAAGAGAAGACAGCTAAAAAACAGACACTAAAAAAGGTCTATAAAATATGCCATAGAGAAATGGAGGTCATGAACTAAAAATTAAATGGCCTTCACCATATTGCTACAATGGATGAAAACTAAAACGCAGTTGACAGCATGCACATTGTTTGATAAAACGACCGATAACTCAGACAGCAAACACAAACGAGAATGTAAGTTGTTAAAAAATGGGCATTCCATCAGGAAATGGTAGACCGTCAAAGGTTGAGCACAATGAGTACAAAGTGGTGCGGGAGCACCACTTAACAAATGGCAATGGCTAAAAAGACAGTGCCCAATACGCAACCTAGCTAAGATGATCTCTCAGTGAGAGGGCCAAGAGGTGGTCTGTCAAGCTGGTGAGAGAGGTTTAGTTACCCAGAGCTTGTTCTCTTGATGGGAGGATCAGTGGTGATGTTAAAGTGATGCCACCTACTGACAGACTGCAACACATACAATCGGAGGGAATGTAACCACTAGCGGGCTGAAGTACAATGACTGCACCCATGGCAGCAGCGTCAGTGGCCTTGCTTCCTGTCAGACTGGCATGACCAGGAACTCTCAATCATCACAGTGGCTCCATCAAGAGGGAGCAAGTGACAGCTTTCCTGGATCTGTTGCACTAATGGATAGACAGTGTACAGCACACAGAGATTTTGAAGGGCACAAAGTGTCTAAGCAGATGAAGCAATTGAAAAGCCTGCATCACCAGATGTACTGTATGGCCTGATACAGGGTGAAGAGCTCTGCTGTAAATACTGAGCAGTGTTCTGGGACCCAAAACTGAAAAACATCTGCGCCAACGACGAAGGCATACCCAATACCATGGTCAGTCCAAGAGCCATTAGTGTACACAAAGGTACTTTCAAGAAGTTTTGTGCGAAGGTTGTAAAACTGAAGACAACAGAGTGAGGTTAGAGTAGTGTTCTTAGGAAGTGAATTAAGGCCAGGACGAACACAGGCCGCATGAAGCAAAGGTGATGCGTTTACACCCACCGGCAAAGTTTCAGGTAGCATGAAGTTAAGGTGCCAGAGCAAGAGCCTAAGCAAACTACAGGAGTTAACAGAGAAGATGGATGCACCCCATACTGGCAATCAAAGGAATCATCTAAGGAGGCATAGGATGGGTGGACAAACATGGCAGACAAACAACATACATATCTCCCGAGTAGAAAGTCATGGTGGTAGGACAATGGTAGCTCGGCAGCTTGTGCATACAGACTCTCAACGAGGCTAGTGTAAAAGGTGCGAGTGGCCAAACCGATGCCACAATGGTTGATAGTATTGAGGCGGCATAAGACAGACAGATGTGTAGATGCACATCTGGTTTCAAACAGACAAGGGATTGGTACAAATGGAGGACGGTGGTTCATCTGCTCCCCACAAAGCACCACTGAGGAGGCGTAAAACATTGAGGGACCACATACAGCAGCTGCCAGGTAAGACAAATGGGAAGACCAAGAAATTTTCCTATTGAGCACAAGCCCCAGCAATTTCACAGTTTCAACAAACAGAAGAGCAATGGGCCCATGATGTAAAGATGGTGGAAGAAATCAATTGCGCCGCCAGAAATTCGTATAAACAGTTTTGTCAGTGGAAAAACAGAAGCCATTGTCAATGCTCCATGAGTGAAGATGATTTAGACATCACTGAAGACGCCGCTCAATGAGAAGTCTGTGGAGAACTGCAATAGAGGGAAAAATCATCAACGAAAAGGGAGCCAGAGATGTCCGGCTTGAGACACACCATGATAGGGTTAACGGCGATAGCAAAGAGGAAGGTGCTCAGGACAGAACCCTGAGGCACACCATTTTCCTGGTGAAAGGTGTCAATGGCAGAACCCACATGAACCTCGAAAATTCCGCCTTTCAAAAGTTCTTGCAGAAAACACAGTAGGCGTCCACGGAAGTCCCATGTATAGAGTACGAAGGATACCACTCCTCCAACAGGTGTTGTAGGCTTTCTCCAAGCTGAAAAACACAGCCACAGTCTGGGACTTCCACAGAAAACCATTCATGACATGGATGAATAGTTCAAGATGGTCAACTGCAGAGTGGCACACTCAAAATTGCGAGATTCGAGCCTCAGACCAGCCAGGCATGAATCATATGTTCCATCACCTAGCAAACACAGCTGGTGAGAGAAATGGGGTGGTAGCTAGAAGGAAGGTGTTTGTCCTTACCGGGTTTAGGTATGGATATGACAGTGGCTTCATGCCAGCAACTGGGAAATGTGCCCTCTGCCCAGATGCGGTTGTACATATGAAGGAGAAAGTGCTTGCCCACAAGAGAAAGGTGCTGCAACATCTGAATATGAATATCATCTGGTCCTGGGGTGGAGGATCAGGATGAAGTGAGAGCGTGATCTAGCTCCCTTGTAGAAAAGGTGGTATTGTAGCAATCACAATTCTGAGCAGATAAGGGTATCATTTCCAGTAGAGGAAGGCAGGGTGATAGTGGGAGGAGCTTGAAATCTCCACAAAATGGCAGCCCAAGCTGTTGGAGATAGCAATAGGGTGCACGATGACATCGTCTGCTACTGTCAGGCCGGAAATTGGGGA
Organism: Schistocerca nitens; assembly: GCF_023898315.1. Taxonomy (NCBI): domain Eukaryota; kingdom Metazoa; phylum Arthropoda; class Insecta; order Orthoptera; family Acrididae; genus Schistocerca; species Schistocerca nitens. Next base: position 100,380,158 of record NC_064622.1, read on the forward strand.
ATGGATCTTGGTCCCACAGAGCCATCAGAGGTTGGCCCACATGACAGATGAGGGGCTGGAACTGTTAAAGAACTATTGAATGAACTCCAGCTAGCTTTTTTGCTATCCCGAATAATGTGACGACACTGTGCACGCAACTGTTTATAATGAATGCAGTTTGACATTGCAGGATGACAATTAAAAACACAGAGAGCACGTGTCTGCATGTGAATGGCATGGGACTGGGACATGGCGTGGCAAAGAGGAAGTGCAACGAATGGAACGTTCTTCAGAGGTAAGGATTACACTTGTAAGATATTCTACCTGGTAATCACAACTAGGGAAATGTTATCATCAAAGGTCATCATGAAGGATTAAAGCCTCCAGTCGGCCTTAGTAAGTCACCATTTGGGTGTGCTTGTAGGTGCGGTAGGAGTCAACAAACAGATAGCACACGGTAAATGGTTGCTCGAGTATGTGTCAGAGCAATTTGGGAAGGTAGGAGCTCAGGTAATCACCGCTCCCTGGGCCTGGCCTGTACCAGGAACTGGGAAGTGCAGAAGGATAAGGCCAAATGGCAATAGGTGTGCGTGAAGCCTGAAAGGAATGTGGGTGCTCCTGCGTTAAGGCAGAAGAGGTTAAGTTGACTGAGAAGGTCAGCCAAGAGGGCACCTCTCCAACAGGTTCTGGGAGAATCCCAAAGGGAATGGTATGCATTAAAGTCACCAAGCACCAGAAAGGGGTGAGGCAGCTGCCCAATAAGCTGGATTAAGTCTGCCCTGGTGACATTGAATGATGGAGGGATGTAACTGGTACAAAGGGAAAAAGGTCAAGTAAGGAATGAAAAGGAACTGGCAGGTAGTCAGGGATACGTGTTTACTATGAACATCAACCCATATGAGCACCATGACTCCCTCACGAGGTGGAATGCCAACCTCTGGGGGCGGGGGGGAAGGTCAAAACGAACTGGGAAGAAATGCGAAAGCTCATAGTGGTTGTGAAGAGCTGCTGTAAAACTTCTGTGGGATTGTTCCATTGGAGGAGAGTCATGACGAAAAAATGAAGGAATCTCACCTTTGCAGCTGTCGAGTACCAGCCTTCGAAGACTCGCTGCTACAGGGCACAGAGGCAGGACGATCCTGCTCCATGAGGTCTACGGAATTGGCATTGGCATTGGTCCTCTGTCAGACTGTGGAGTCCAGGGCAGAGAAACAGTTGGTGGTGCAGACTGGTGACATGGAGATTGGCCGGGCGACGCCATCAAAGAGGATCTTCGAGTCAGTGAAGGAGAAGGCCCTTTGCCTTTGTTTGACTTCTTGGAGCCTTTCTGGCTGGCAGAGGAAGATTCTGATGTTGGTTGGCTGGAGGGATGTAGGAAGGCTTCACAGGAGTATTCCTTCTGTCTTTTCTGGCATGCCAGTTATGTAGCTGGTTGCTTTGCCCTGTGAGGCGAAAGTTTGGTGGCGTGTCGCACAGCTGGAGGAGGAGACCAGGATGCTACCATGACACTGGGTGATTTCACAACTGCACTGCTAAATTTGAGGACGCCTGGACAGCCCGCTCATCAAGATACATGGAACAATCATGGGAGGAGGCAGCACGGTCGCCATTGCAGTCAATGCAGTGGGGAGAAGGAAGCAGACAATCGCCCTCGTGAGCATCCCTACCACATGTTACACATTTGGCTGAGTGTCTACAGGACACTATTTTGGTTGTAATGATGGCACTGGCAGCAGCGCATCAGGTTCGGAATATACAGTCTGACTGTAATAGCTTCATAACCTGCTTTGACCTTTGATGGAAGGAACCACTATGAAATGAGAGAAAGAGTGCATGTGGGCACTAAGGAGCCATCTAATTTCTTCATCACCTGATGGACCCAATAAGACCCTGATCAGAGAGGTAAGTTTGGATTCCTGCCTCAGTCATACCATCTAACAGGCTAGTGTAAATAACAAGTTGGGAAGAATTCAGCATTTGATGGGCCTCAACACGAGCAGGATAGCCGCGGAGGAGTGAAGCTGCAAGTAGGTGTGCTTGAGAATCAGAAATAGTCTCTAAAAGTTAAGTGCCATTGCGTAAATAAGAGCTAGATTTCACAGGGTCAGCAATTGCATCAACACCTTTCTGAATAATAAGCGGATTCACGATAGCAAAGGACTGACCATCTTCAGTATGTGAAACCACAAGGAACCGTGGTGCAGGTGGGAGGGTTTTTGGATTGCTAGCCTCATTCCGTTTATGTCTCAGTCATTGACTGAAGATGAATGGCTCATTGTGAGAAAATCTCCTGTGATTGCCAGCATCTTCAATGGCATACTCCTTCCAACTGGGGGCCCCCTTCAGAAGGGGCACTCCTGCCTTAGGTGATTCTTTACACATCAGATCACGCCTCCCGAACACCTGACAGGGACCAATCAGCAATTTGGGAAGGTAGGAGCTCAGGTAATCACCGCTCCCTGGGCCTGGCCTGTACCAGGAAGTATGTGCGAACCCTACCTGTCGACCTGGGGCTGGGAATTTCATATTACCCAGTCACCTGTTACATGTCAGATGCATGGACCGGCCTTTAGAAGCGCACGGGAGGAAGAAGAAAGAGGAACTTCTAACACTGACGTGGAGGGGGGGGGGGGGGGGAACACAGTGGAGAGTACTGATATTGACTGCCAAAAATGCAGAATACATTTCCAAAAACAGTCCAGATGTGTTTCCCAAGGGAGGGGAAAAAAAACAGCAAGAGGATAGACACGCAGCATGGAAGGGAAAAGATGCTGCAAAGGCTGGGGTCCCGTGGTAGCCAAGCATGAATCCGCCAAAGAGCGGCAAGCCCCACAGGGGGCAGGAGGGGGAGAGGGTGTAAGTTAATGCAGACGAGCAGGAAGAATAAACCTGTAATGTTCTGATACAGTATTAACTAGTGTCCAGCTTGACACAGTCAAGTTGTTTAAATATCTGGCTGTAACATTGTAAAGGGATATGAGGTGGAATGAGCATGGAAAAGTGTGCTAGGGAAGGCAAATGGTTGACTTCGGTTTATTGAGAATTTTAGAAAAGAGTGGTTCACCTGTAAAGGAGACTGCATATAGGACACTGGAGTGACCTATTCTTGAGTACTGCTCAGGTGTTTGGGATCCATACCAGGTCGTATTGAAGGAAGACATCTAAGCAATTTAGAGGAGGGCTGCTAGATTTTTTACCAGTAGATTCGAACAAAACTTAAGTGTTATGGAGATGCTTTGGGAAGTCAAATGGGAAGCACTGGAGGAAAGGTAGTGCTCTTTTCAGGAAATGCTATAGAGAAAATTTAGAGAAACAGCATTTGAAGATGAGTGCCGAACGATTCTGCTCCCGCCAACATACATTGCGTGTAAGGATGACGAAGATAAGATACGAGAAAGTAGGGCTCATACCGAGGTACACAGACAGTCCTTTTTCCCCTGCTCTATTTGCAAGTGGAACAGGACAGGAAATGCAAAGCAGTGGTACAGGGTACCTACCCTCCACCATGCACCTTACAGTGGCTTGCAGAATATTGATGTAGATGTACCTGTATTTAATTTGAGACTGCCCTGTACAGCAAGTTGCTGAAAGCATTGTTTTGTGAGAAACAAGCTATCTTTAATAATAAAAATTAAAAATTGACTACAATATCTACTGGTATCAAAGAATTGTTTTCTAGAATAGCCTAAAGTTTGAGAAGAAACTTTTAGACTTACCTGAGATCAAGCACAGAGAGAGGAGGACAAGTGCATGACCTGAGGGCTGAGATACCGGTCCAGGAGAACCCTTGCAGTGACAGTTCTCGTAGCTGTGGGAGCCTCATGATGAGCCAGGCGAGCTGCTGCTTTGTCAGTGGTGGTCTCATCCAGTTGAGGAGCAAGGCCCCAGGTTGCCGGCGTACGATGCCTGCTAGAAGTGGGGCTGAGGGGCGCCGCCTCGGTAAGTCAATACTCCTCCAGATCTGAGGGTCAATGGATGCTCTGGACCACGCTTTACATACCAAAGCACAGTGGCCGAGATCTTCCAGTGACAGAAACCTTGAACACAAAGAAAGATCTATAGTGTGTGCTTGAGCACTGTTATCTATCAACATTATTGAAAGATAACTGCATTGCAAAATCCACGGACAACCTCAGCAATCCACATATGTAGATAAAGCAAAGTGATGTATTGTGTTTGATTGTGATGCAAATTACTTATTTATTTATTTACAGTAATAACAGATAAAAATAAAATGTTCATGAACCCAAAAAAAGTCAGTCCATAAGTTTAAGTAAACACAATCAACAACACAAAAAGAATAAGCTTAATTTTTCAAGGAACTCCTCGGCAGAATAGAAGGAGCGATCCATGAGGAAAAACTTCAGTTTCGATTTGAAAGCACGTGGATTACTGCCAAGATTTTTGAATTCGAGTGGTAGCTTACTGAAAATTGATGCAGCAGTATACTGCACACCTTTCTGCACAAGAGTTAAGGAAATCCGATCCAGACGCAGGTTTGATTTCTGCTGACAAGGGAACCTCCCCATCGCACCCCCCTCAGATTTAGTTATAAGTTGGCACAGTGGATAGGCCTTGAAAAACTGAACACAGATCAATCGAGAAAACAGGAAGAAGTTGTGTGGAACAATGAAAAAATTAGTAAAATATACAAACTGAGTAGTCCATGTGCAAGATATGCAACATCAAGGAGATTGTGAGCTTAGGAGCGCCGTGGTCTCGTGGTTAGTGTGAGTAGCTGCGAAACGGGGGGTCCTAGGATCAAGTCTTCCCTTAACTGAAAATTTTACTTTCTTTATTTTTGCAAAGTTATGATCTGTCCGTTCGTTCATTGACGTCTCTGTTCACTGTATTAAGTTTAGTGTCTGTGTTTTGTGACCGCACCGCAAAACCGTGTGATTAGTAGACGAAAGGACGTGCCTCTCCAATGGGAACCGAAAACATTTGATCACAAGGTCATAGGTCAACCGATTCCTCCACAGGAAAACACATCTGATATATTCTATACGACACTGGTGACGGCATGTGTGTCACATGACAGGAATATGTTGTCGACCCACCTAACTTTTACACTTAGCGAATGGGTAAAAAGATTCTTCTACCTTGCCCGATTTAGGTTTTCTTGTGGATGTGATAATCACTCCCAAAAAAGTGATGAAAACATAAGAGTGTCACATAAACTGAAAATAAAAAATTAAACTTTTCATTCGAGGGTAGACTTGAACCTAGGACCTCTAGTTCCGTAGCTTGTCTCGCTAACGATGGGACCACGGCGCTCCTCGCCTGCCAGTGTCCTTTATGTTGCCTATCTTCGCATGGACTACGCAGTTTGTATATTTTACTAATTTTTTTCATAGTTCCACACAACTCCTCCCTGTTTTCGCGATTGATCTGTGTTCAGTTTTTCAAGGCCTATCCACTGTGCCAACTTATAACTAAATCTGAGGGATATGAGGCCAATGTCACAATACCCAGACTAGCGAACAGGGGTCGACAAGAGGTTCGTGAACTTACACCACTTATTGCCCGAACCACCCATTTCTGAGCCAAAAACATGCTTTTAGAATGGGAAGAGTTACCCCAAAATGTAATACCATTTGACATAAGCGAATGAAAATAAGCAAAGTAGACTAATTTTCATGTTGAACGATCACTCACTTCAGATACTGTTCGAATAGTAAAAATGACAGCATTAAGTCTGAACAAGATCCTGATCGTGGGCTTTCCATGACAGTTTACTATCTATCTGAACACCTAGAAATTTTAACTCTTCAGTTTCACTATTCGTATGCCCATTCTGTGAAATTAAAATGTCAGGTTTTGTTGAATTGTTTGTTAGAAACTGTAAAATCTGAGTAATTACTATAATTTAGCGTTACTTTATTTTCTACAAGCCATGAATTAGGTCATGAAGTGCTCTATTTGAAACCGAGCCAATGTTGCACACAACACCCCTTACTACCAAGCTAGTGTCATTAGCAAACAGAAATACTTTAGAGTTACCCATAATACTAGAGGGCATATCATTTCTATAAATAAGGAACAGCAATGGCCCCAAGACTGATCCTTGGGGCACCCCCAACTTTACTGTACCCCACTCAGACCCCACATCACAGCCATTCTCAACATTTTTATTAACGAGTCTTTGCAATCTGTTGCTAAAGTAAGAGGTGAACCAACTGTGAGTTACTCCCCATATTCTGTAAGGGTCCAACTTCTGGGACAATATTTTGTGATCAACACAATCAAATGCCTTAGTTAAGTCAAAAAATATGCCTAGCACTCGAAACCTTTTGTATAACTCATCCAGTACCTCACAGAAAAAAAGAGAACATAACGTTTTCAATTGTTAAACGACTTCTAAAGCTGAAATTTACATTTGATAGCAAATCGTGTGATAAAATTACCAACTATCCTTACATACACAGCCTTTTCAATAACTTTAGCAGGAGTTCCAATGCTCCAGGATGACAAGCAATGTCACCTTGGCATACACATGGAGGCAACAGCTCAGGTACCAGTACTGTGATCCCTGTGTTGTCAGGAACAAAACCTCAAGGAATACAGGGAACCAGGTTGACATGAATAACATCAAGACAGAGGAAGGAGAGGGCAGCAGGGAAGGAGCAAGGATGAGGAGAAAGGGGCACGGTGAAGGAAATGCAGCGCGAGAAGATAGAATGGGCTGCAATAGCTCGGGGCCCCATCTACACCATGTGCGAACCCATGAAAGAACTGTGAGCCCAGTTCAACCTTGGGGAAGAGCAGTTTGGATTCCAGAGAAATGTAGGAACATATGAGGCAGTACCGACCCTAGGACTTATGTTGGAAGGGAGGTTACGGAAAAGCAAACCTATGTTTATAGCATTTGTAGACTTAGAGAAAGCTTTTGACAATGTTGACGGGAATACGGGAACTTCTGAAGGATGCAGTGCAGGGGTACGTTACATGGAGCAAAAGGCTATTTACAACTTAATAAACCAGACAGCAGTTACAAGAGTTGAGGGGCATTACAAGGAAGGATTGAGAAGGGTGCACGACAGGGTTGTAGCATATCTACAATGTCAATTGGTACACTGAGCAAGCAGTAAAGGAAACTGAAGAAAAATTTGGAGTAGGAAGTAAATTCAGGAAGAAGGAACAAAAACTGCAGTTTGTCAATGACACCAATTCTGCCACACAGGAAAATATTCTGAAGAGCAGTTGAGTGGAATGGACAGTGTCTTGGAAGGATGACATCAGATCAACAAAAGCAAAACAAAGAATGTAGTCAAATTAAAGCAGGTAATGCTGAGGTAGTTCTATTAGGAATGTAGACACAAAGTAGTAGATAAGCATTGCTATTTGGGGCAGCAAAATAACTGGTGATAGCCAAAGTAGAGAATGTAAAATGTAGACTGGCAGTGGCAAGAAGTGTCACCGAAGAAGAGAAATTTGTTTACATCAAATATAGATTTAAATGTTAGGAGTCTCTTCTGAAGTCATTTTGAGGGTAGCTTTGTATGGAAGTTAAACATAGGTGATAAGCAATTCAGACACGATAATGACTTTTTTAAATACACTACAAAAGAAGGATGTTAAAGATTAGATGTGTATCGTGCATCACGTGCAATGACAGTTTTCTTTTCGTAGTGTAAATTCAAATACTTAGTATTAAAAATACTGAGCTGCAGGTGTCAGTCGAGAGATCGCAGAGTCACGCTACATCACTATTGGCAAAGGAAAGTAAGTGCGGCAGACTACTAGAATCTGTTGCTCATAAAACTTGCTGAAATGCACACCACACTGCACCTTCCACAGTCATCCTGCCTTATCCATTACAGTGAGAACTGCAAACTTTGGGAAAGTTATGGGAGAGCTACAAGCAGATTTAAACACTGAGTTTGAACCATGTAGTATGTACCCACTAAAAACAAAATTGTTTTCATTTTATCTCAGTGCAGCAAACAATTTTAATATTTTTAGATAATATCAAGGCTAAGATAACATGCGTCACAGCACTCCACTGCTAATTGCTCTGTCCTTATCTTTCTGTTTACCCCAGGTGCAGACTTTCGTTTATTTTCTACAAGCTTTTGCAGGTGAAGAGACTGCTGGTTGCTTAAGCTTGTTCACCACATTCATTCTAAAAAAATGTTATGTCATCTCACATTCTAGAACACTGTCATTAATGACTAGCTTTTACCACATACCTGAAAACTTTTACAAGTGCAGTTGGATGTAATACAGGGTCCGTAACAGGTGCAGCAACAGGTGGTGGAGGTGCGGGTCGAACTACATGGGTAGGTCTGCGTAACTGCTTTGTTGAGCCGGCCACAAGCTCACGTGCTAACTTTGAGCTGATAGAAAGCGAAAGTGAGGCCTGAGGTGTGATGGACTGTGAAGGGGGTGGCTGATCCACCCCACCTGACGTCAACCCCTGTCCTCTTCTACCACTTCTGCTACCGCTCCCGCCGCTGCCACTACCTGCATCTCGCGATTCACCTTCTGAGGTAGACAGCTGAGGTTTCCCCCCTGCATCAGGTCCTCCTTCCCTCTCTTCTCTATCTGGGTGTCCTTCACCCTTTGATGCCTCTTCCTGCAAGAGGATATTACACTAAATGCCACATTTATAAGCACCATCAAACTGAGCTAGGTTAAATGCAAAATTTTTCCATCATTATTCCCAATCTTTGCAAATTAAAGAGGGGGAGAAGTTATGAGAAAAATTGTCTATATTACTGACAGTGCTACCTTGTTCCATCCAATCCATCCGCCTTACCCTGTATTAACTTTTACGAATAGCATACAATCACACATCTCAATAATCAAACTTGGATGCACACAAATAAGCAGCAGTATGTTACGCAGTTGTGTGCATGTGTGCACATACTGCTTTATTCCATTCTTTCCTTGGTAGGTAAGACAGCATAGAAAAGAGGCTGGCAAACACTAACCAATCAATCCAAAAATAAGCTGCTTTGACCATCACCTACGGCAACCACAGTACTTGTGCAAAAAGCATTACAGGGTGTATTTCCAAGATTCTTTCACCTCCCTCATTAGTCCTCGTACCTGACAAAGAAAGATGCTAAGGGACTGTACTAGCTGGGTCGGGATCTAGGAGATTAACTTTCTGCAGGTGACAAAAGTGGTGTGCATGTTACGAGATGTACATAAAAATATCTATCACCATCACCATTTTACTCCGTGTTTCACAGCATAAAAACCAGCTGTTCTTTCTTCTGGTAACTGACAATTCTGGTGCTTGCTACACATGGAAACACTTTCTTCTTCTGACAAGATGCCTGATGAATTGACTACTGTAAAAAAGACCCACGACTCTGAAGGGACTACTTCACCTGAAGGAACTGGGGCTGGGCTGACCTGACCTGATCTTACCTTCCTGCAAGACCTTCTAGAGTTGTGTACAAATGACGAGACTGGTTGACACAGAGCCTCAATGTTTTATGGACGATGGAAGCTCTCACGGAAAGAGTCATGTCAGGAAAGACTCAGTACATTTGAGGCGGGGGGGATTCCACGAGGGATATCGATGAGATGCTAATGGTAGCTGCTGAATGCACTGGAAGCAGCAGGCTGCAAGTGTTTCATGTTACAGCAAAGATGCTTGTCACCAGGATTCAAGGCTACCCTTCACTCACTTTTGAGCCCAGCTTACATGGTGAAACAGAGCTTGCAACTTACAAGGTCACACCCAGGACTGACAGCATTCTCTCGTTTTGAAATAATCTGTCAATTCTATGAATATCTTTGATGCAGATTTCTAGTCCGCATTATCAGGTGCAGAGTTTTTCCAGCCCCCTTGACTAGGGTATGTCTCCGTTACACAATGTAAGCAGCTCCTCTGGTAGTAAATTTGAGATAATCTGGACGAAGATAAGGATGAAACGTGGGTCACATGCAGTAACGTGTTTCTGTTCCCCAGCAGCATCAAGAATCGGAGCACTAGAACACTACAGATTAAGTATTAAAATACCATAATGTGAACATTTTTTGATTATGCCTTGTTGATAGTGGCAGATGTGAATCAGTCACCTCTTGGCTGGCAGACACTAACATTCAGAAACAGAGAGAAGAATGAAGCTTCTTGGGGCACTATAAATATATTTTGAAAATTATCTTTAGCAGTCCATTAGCTAACCTATTTGCAACAGAAATGATGTATTGATTTAGAACACGCTTCCTCAAACTTTTTGATCCAGTCAGTGTAGGGATAGAAATCCACGATTACAAAAATTATTTTGCGTTATGAGTCATTGGAGTTTATAGAGAAAGGTAGGTAAATATGTTTAAAGAGGGTGATAAACTAACTTTAAACTGCTTGAGAAGTTAACTGCGAACATTCATTCATAGGGGTGATACTGACAGTCTACAGCTTAATGTAGACTCGTGGCAAACAGGCAACTCCACGTTTTTCGATATTCAGAAAGCATTATAGATGAAATTCGTGCAGAACAATATGGAGATTTAGTATCCAATTATTACCAAGCTTAAAATTAAATGCAGTTAATTAAGACATTCTAATTTTTGAAGGACTTGTCATCCTGAGCTATGTCTGGAACTTAAACCACAGGTGTCAAAATCCATTTCAGAATGCACACCTAGATCCACATGAAAGCTTGGGAACCAGCTTGAAGAGTCGTCATGTGAGGGTATCGGCCCCCCTTCAAAGACACCTAAGTTTTGGTAGTAGGCACCAGCATCAACTGCCTACTGCACCCCCTTTCAAATAAGCAATACTGCTGATTTTATGAAACCAGTATTATCCACAGTTACTATAGTACCCGTAACTGAATATTAGTGTCGACAACAGTCCTCTTTTTGAATCGGACTGGTTGCTGCCACAGGTGCCTTTCAAGTCACCCCACATTTCTGCTGACTAACTTGCAGATGAGGTAGTGCAGAGACAAGTTTAGGGATCACTAACATACAGTCTAGATAGGGGTTTAGATAACTCTTAACACCTCTGATACAAAGAGGATGACAACACTTCGAATCACTATCCGTATCTTTTACCCACAGGCCCCTTGCACCTACAATAGTGCTCCCACCTCTTCATGAAAGAAGACCTTGTTTTAGCTCTTACCACATGTTTAATATCTCCGCTAGCAGTAATGTATGGACTCAACATTAAACCAAATGACAGATCATACTATAGCACTTCGTTTATAAAGGTCTATCTGGATTTCATAAGTTGTGTGACAATTCCTGGTGTCAGCTACTACTATCATCAAATCTGTTATGGTGGAGGGAACAGTAGTATAACCACTTAAAGTGCGTTTGGCTGAAACAAAAATCTACATCAGACCCACTGATTCATAAAACAAATAAAAGATTATTAACATGATTAGCAGCCATGCATACCATAGGTATATTCTGACAAAAGTAGCAATGATAATATACACGTATGTAAGTGCAAAGTGCCAGTGATGGTCTGGACGCGTTCCGTGTTTATACAAATAACTGAGGCCAGTAGAGGGCACTATTAGTATGGTACATGAGCAACCAACCAGTGTCGTAAATTCAATAAATACAGTGTGTTTAGTCATTAATCAAAATTACTTCTTATGGCAAAATGAGCGTCTGACAATAAAACGTCAACTAACATAAAATATGTGGAAATAAAATTCATACTTAAAATCCGCATGAAACGCGTAAGGAGTAATAACAGGAAGAGCCTAGCCTGGCAAAGTAAATAAGACTTAATTGTATTAAAGTCAGAATAAAAAGTTTTAAAAGTGACATCAGATCCATTAATCGCAACTTTTCAGCACGACAAAACAACTGAACGAACCCGTAAGTGTAAGATAATTAACAAGACAGCGACTATTAATTATAATCTCGATAGTCGATGACACTTTCGGTGTGGAATGAAAGTGGCGCCGACTCGTGGCTTCACTGTAAAGACGGTTTTGTTTTTCCGTGGTGAAGCTTGCGGATGAAGACGTAATGTCCACGCGGCTGGCCCAGACAACAGTACGTCAAGGTGTTGCTGCGCTCGCCGTTGCTCAACCTATTAGGTCCCCAAATACGTCAACATAAGTATCAAAGTTAAAATCCTCTTCATTCACTAGTAATCCCGGTTGCTGCTTTCTATGTACGTAAATTTCCATTTGTACCAGTAGGTTCAGTAAGTGTCCTTTGGTGCCTATGCAACACTTCCGTGTTATCCTGTATATTTATTATTACCTTTTCTGAAAAATCATCCAAATGTGTACGAAATACGCCATTTTCGCCATACGTATGTACCCTAAAGCGAGTCTCTTTCCTTCCAGTTTGTCTAAAATCTTCGCGACTGATCTTGTAGACGCCAGATTCTAAATATATGTTGCTGTTACCAGCTTTGTGGCGAAGCCTATAGCCAGTTGTTCCGTACCTTTCCTCTGAAATAAAATTTTTCGTTCGTTTTTCTGACGGCCTGCGCAATATCGCTAAATGCAACGCTGTATGATATAGCAATAAATTCTTGCTCTCTGGATTTTGTCTCCTTGTCACGTAGTTTTGACTTTCTCTTGTTACAAAGGTTCGTTACATCACATTCCTTGTATCTGTTTTTCCTGGCTACTTGTTTAATCACATTTTAAGTTATTCCACTTCATCGTTATGGGTGAGTGGTACCGCAATTTGAACATCCCATTGATTATGGCCTACAGTAAGCTTATTTCTGCGGTGACAGAATTTCGCATTTATAATTGTGTCATTAGCCGCCGCCTTCCTTTATACTAATATTATGCTTTCCATCTGCCTTAGTTAACTTCAGATACAAAAACTTGTACAGATACTTCCTTCTTCCAATTCGACTGTGAACTTAATTCTTTCGTGCATGCCACTCTCTTTTGCTACCTCACGTATTTAATTTTCGTCCCTTTGTACAGTATTATATCTATATAACGTCCGTAATAATTCGTTTTTAAGAAAGCATTTTAAAACTTACATTATTAATTATTTTAAATTTAACTTCGAAACTTTTTGTCTGAAGGGTAGATTCGGAATGGGGCAAATAGTTCGTCAGGTACTTTAGCTGTGATCTTCATAACTGAGTTAAAAAGTAAATTTGTAACAATATCCTGACGTAAGCTAAAAAAATTTATTATAGGCCTTACGTAGACAAGACATACTAATGTACAAAGGTGACTAAAATGAAATATGACGTAGCAGAAAGTATCAGTGGGATGTACGAAAAAATGAAGTTCATAGTCAAGGTGGAAGTTGGAAGTAGCGGTAGAAATTGCTCGGATTTATGTTACCTGAAAGACGGAAGGCAAAAGATTAGCACACTGAAGAAGGCGACATTTACTGACACAATAATAAATACGAAATACCTTCACCCTAAAAAGCAGAAACAAGCATACTTCAGAGTCATCATCGACGGGATGTTAAAACTACTATTCACCCACAACGACGAGGTGGAAGAATTTAAAATGTGATTGAACAAGTAACCAGAAAAATGATATAAGGGTTGTGGTGTAACGAATCTTTATAACAAGCTACAGTCAAAAACACGTGACAAGGAGACAGACTCGGTGGGCAAGAAGTTTTTGCTGCGTCATACAGCGTTGCATTTTGCGATTGAATTGAACAAGCCCTCAGGAAAACGAAAATAAAAATTGTATTTCATACGAAAGGTACAGTTGATTCTAGGGTTCGCCAAAAAGTTGGTAACTACAGCAACAAAATATTTAGAACCTGGCGTCTAAAAGTGTGAAAAGTTCTATTTTAGGCAGCCGGTAAGGAACTTAAGACTCGTTTCTGAGAACATGTAACCAAAATAAAGCGGGTTCGGTACACATTTGGATGAAGAAAAACATGTGGCATGAAATAGAGGATAATATGTGCATGGACGTAATGGAAGAAATGGAAATTTACATACATGGAGAACAATGAAGTACTGCTGAACAGCCGGCCTAAGTGGCCGTGCGGTTAAAGGCGCTGCAGTCTGGAACCGCAGGACCGCTACGGTCGCAGGTTCGAATCCTGCCTCGGGCATGGATGTTTGTGATGTCCTTAGGTTAGTTGGGTTTAACTAGTTCTAAGTTCTAGGGGACTAATGACTTCAGCAGTTGAGTCCCATAGTGCTCAGAGCCATTTGAACTGCTGAACAGACTTTACCACTTCGGCGTAGCAAGCAGAGTTGCCAGCTCCTGCATGGAACACGCGCAATCTTAAAATTCATTCATCACGCTTCTATGTACAATGTTGTATTCTACGCACACTGGCATCAATGTCTCCTGGAAGAACCGCACTATGTTTTCATTTTAGTTGACTCTGCAACAGCAAAATCTTGACTATACGCAGAAATTCTACGAAATTGCGTTTCCTGGCGACGTTACCAAATTTTCGACCCGTGGGAAACTTGTTATTGAGTACCTGCATAGGTGAACACACGTGCGAACTACATCTCAAGAATACATATTTTCATCTGCTTCAAACCGGGATTCTGTCGGAGGTCTCAAACATGAGACAGAGTTAAACGCAACGAGTTGCACTAGTAAGATTCACGGCTGTCGTTCTTCAGAAGTGATTTTCCTAAGAGATTCGTTGCTGAGTCCTTAAGAGTGCAGAGAGCGTGTTTTATAACTTGTTGCTGGCAACATACTACAGAATATGCTAGAGAAATGAGCTTTGAAGCTACTGCAGTGGAAATAAAAATTGCAGAGAAGTCATGATATATATCAGGTCTGTACTGATCAACAAACTGTGAAATAAAAATGCTCTTTGAACAGCTAGAAGGCACAAGAACTTCCAAAAATTATGGTTATTTAATAATTCTTGAGGATCTGCACAAGGGTACCAGGAAGAATAAAGAAAACTCAGACACTAATGGACTTATTGCATACTTTCAACGAAAAAATAAGCCCACGAGTAAGTAACAGAATCAGAACTTTAATTGTCCCATAGCATAAAAAGTTAAATCATAGATTTTAATGTACAGGAGACTTGTCAACACTGCAATACGATTAAAATGTATTACTGGAACAATATACAGTAACATTAATGTAAAAAACTTAACTATTGCAGTTGTTTATCTGACATAAAACTAAGCTTAATTAACAACCATTTGCTTTCTTGCTCAGATTTTCACATTATCATTCAAAAAGTCCTAGGAATAATTGCATTTCTGTAGTAACAACTTTTGTAGCTTTTGTTTCAGTGGTCCTAGCTGTATGCTGTGGATTTGTTTCCTTTTTAGAATACTGTTACCATGCGCAGGTATTCTAGGATTTGTGCATATAGCTTTGAGTGGGAAGCAAGAAATTACCATTGTTCCTAGTGCTGTATTAATTAAAACTGTCTATGAATAACTCGGGGCCCAGTTCATAAATGTACAAGCTGGGGGCACCCAACATTTTTATATTTCTTCATCTATTTCTGTTCTCTGCAAACAATGACGTGCTTGGCAGAGGGAAGCAGTTAAAGGGGTTTCTTCCTGTTTCATTCGCGTATCGAGTGTGTGAAGGATTGTTTGAATGCTTCTGTTCATGCAGTAATTATTCTAACATTATCCTCACAATCCCTATGTGAGTGATACATAGGGGACATAGTACATTCCAAGAATCATCTTTTAAAGCCAATTCTTGAAACTTTATTAATAGACTGTCTCAGGCTAGTTTACATGTATCTTCAAGTCTTTCAGCTCGGTTCCTTCTCTCTGCCCCACAATCAAACCAACTTGTGACCATTTGTGTTGCCCTTTTCTGTATACGCTCAATATCATTTGTCAGTCCTATTTGGTGCAGGTCATACATACTATAGCAGTATTCTAGAACTGGTAACGTAAGTGTTTTGTAAGCTATCTTCTTAGTAGACTGATTTCACCTCCCCAGTACACTAGGCCTACCCATAAACTGAAGTCCACCATCTGCTTTACCCACGACTGAGCCTATGTAATCATTCCATTCCATTCCACCACAATAAGTAGAGCCAAATTTTTAACTTTATTTCACCAAAATATACGGTCCATAAAGAATAAAGTTCAAGACAAACATTTTGAACTATCAGTAGTTGAAAGAACAGAAAACAGCTTATAAAAAAAAATTGTATTTTTTATATATACATCCCCCAGTGGTAATATGGACATTTTTTCTCAAAACTCAGAGCTTAGAAAAGGTAACTTGTCCAAAAATGAACATTATTATATGTGGGGATTTGAACATCAACACAATGAAATCAGATGATCTTAGTTGTACCTGCTTGAACATTCTCTGCAGCTATGGCATAACATCACTCATTAGCTGTCCAACTAGCGACCAAACAATCTTCCTCAATAATAGACCATGTAGCAACAGACATAGAAAGAAAGCAGAAACAAATGTAAACAAAATGTTTAATAAGTTCATGACAATATTTAAATTAAAATTTGAGGAAGCATTCCCCAAAACACTGCATTCAGTTGGAGCAAAAAAATAATAAAATAAAATAAATAAATGGCTGACCAGTGGTATCAAAAAATCCTCGAAGCCCTAAGGATCTCGCGCCCATCAAAAATAGCCAGACTGACCTAGCTTTTTTAGACTTCTACAAAAATTGCTAATGGCAAAACATTACTGAAGGCAGATAACGAAAGTAAAGCAATCTGGAACATAATTAAACAGGAGACAGCAAATGATGGACAAAAAAAAAAAAAATCTGGAAACACAGATTAAAAGCAAAAAAGTTGAAACCAGCAACCCAAAGGGACTAGCAAACTTTGTAAATGAATGCTTTGGTGGGATTGCTAAGAAATTGCAAGAGAAATTTCCAGACATACATGTTCTGCACCAACAGGACCAGCCACCACACTCAATGGTGCTCTTTCCAAAAACAGAGCAAGAGGTGGCGCAGGTGATACACCATCTAAAGAATAAAAGAATCCACAGGGTTAGATGAGATCCCAGTCAGTGTGCTAAAGAAATGTATACACAACATAAAAACCCCATTAACAACAATAATTAATGAATCTTTCAGATCTGGCTGCTTTCCTGAATACCTGAAACAAGCAAAAGTAATACCAGTACTAAAAAAAATTGGCGATGCAAAAAATGTAGAAAACCACAGACCAATTTCCTTGTTATCTTGCGTTTCCAAAATAATAGAAACCATAATGAAAAATAGACTAATGAACTACCTAGAAAAATATAACCTCCTCTGCAATGAACAATTTGGTTTCAGGACCACAAAAAGTACACAGAGCTATAGCGCAGTTTACCAAAGTTGTACTAGAAGCATTAGACAAGGGCGAGAATGCAACAGGCATTTTGTTGGATTTATCAAAGGATTCAGGCATGGGGAAAAAATACTATTTGCTGATGACAGCACTGCAGTGATTACAGACAAAAGCTCAACACTGTTAATAGAAAAATCCAAAGAAGCTCTCAGAGACATCCACAACTGGTCACTAAAGGATAAAGTAACTCTAAATGTCAAAAAGACAAACTGTATAAACTTCCGACCAAATAAAAAACCCATTGACATTACACTGAAAGTAAACAATGAGGTACTTGATTGTGTAATAGACAGCAAATTCTTGGGGATGAATGTAGATTGTCAGCTAAAATGGACAGGGCATCTGAGAATTTTAGGAAAGAGGCTATCTTCAGCATGTTACGCCCTGCAAATCCTTGCACCAGTGTGCAATATTTCATACCTCAAAGTAGCCTACTTGGGTATATGCATTCAGTCCTCAGTTATGGGATAATGCTGGGGGGGGGGGGGGGGGGAGTGTGCTGGAAACATACAAACTATTTTCAAGATACAGAAAAGAGTTGTTTGAATAGTAACAAATAGCAGTAACAGGGCACACTGTAAAGAGTTGTTCAAAAAGTTAGAAATTCTGACAGTTCTGTATGAATATGTTTATCAAAACATAATGTATATAAGGAAAAACATTAATCTGTATACTACAAACAGCACAATTCATGACCATGGAACCAAATCCAGACACTGTTTACATCTAAACGGAAGAAACACATCAAAAACTCAAAATAGTGTATTATATCATGGTATTAAATTGTACAACAGATTACTACTAGAAATAAAAGATGTAAATGATCCCCACACCTTTAGTCAAAGGCTAAAAAAATATGTACTAGATAGTAGCTATTACACTGCAGATTAATATTTAAAATGACTAGGCCTATAGACTAATGTTCATGAACATTGTACTGTGTAACATATTTAACTTGACATGATTAGAAAAGTAGAACTGTGTGTAGGAGCTGAATATCCTGTAAAGAGACGTGTTTATTTTATAAGAAATATTGTACAAACATTTAACGACATCCATGCAATGTATATTGTTCTACGGATGAATAAATAAATAAATAAATAAATAAATCACTCCCTAGAAAGTGTTACACCCAGGTATTTGTATGAGTTGGATGATTCCAACAGCGACTCATTGATATTATAGCCATATGACACTGTTTTTTTCTTCTTCTTTTCACTCCCCCCCCCCCCCCCCCCCCCTCTTCTTAAATGAGACAAGAAGTTTACTGTTAATAGTCTCTGTTTAGTCTCAATGGCACCTTTTAAAGCTTCTTCTCTTTCCTCGTATGCTGGTAATGGTTTTGCAATTTCCTTCTCAATAGTTTTGTTAATTTTGTGACAGGTTGCTATTATGTCATTTTGCTTCTTAAAGGTGATCGTTGAAATCTATGTGACACTAATGATGAGCTTCTCTTGGTACTTGTGGTCCAGTGAAACTTTAATGTTGGGTTTTAATCCTTTGCAGAGTAGTGCCTCTTCTTCTCCAATGAATATTATGTTGGTGTTGTTGAGGAAAGGTGTGTAGAACATGTTTATTTTAGCTGTTTTGGTTCAGTTTGGGGGGTAGCTAGCTTTTTCTTCTGTGGGGCTGTTGTATTCTGTACGATAAACTCATTGTACTTTCTGACTTTTTCAGTTATGGAATCATATTCTAGTCTATGAAGGAACTTTCTCAGCTCCATTAAAGATAACATGCTTTGTCCTCCCTACCAAAAAGTCCTCAATCCAGCTCTCCTCCTCCTCTGGAGGCGAGGAGACCGATAGAGGCTTGCCATCGGCAAGGTGACCAACAACTGGTGGGGTGCGACGCCAATGCCCACAACCTAGTGTGGTGCAGCAAGGACACCAACAGTAGAGGTGAGTACCTTCTTGAATTTCCTTTAGCTAACAACTTGGAGGTCCTGAATAGGGGCAATGAACCTACATTCAGGAATAGCAGAAAGGAAGAAGAAATTGACATAACCTTTGGTTCCATGATGATGGGCAGCTATGTCAAACAATGGCATGTGGCGTTAGAGCCATCCTCATCGGACCACATGTACATTAAATTCAAGGTTGAAATGGGAATCAGACAGACCATGAACTATAGGAATCCCAGGAAAACATACTGGGAGACATATAGGAGGGACCTTGACTTAGGCTTATTGGAAATTAAAACCTCGATAAGGAATCCAGTAGAGTTTGAGGAAGTAGCAGAGGCTGTTACCTCTGCCATAGTGACCTCATATCAGGACAACTGCACAATCACCAAGAAGTGCACAAATAGATGTGTGCCTAGGTGGAATAATAACTTGGAAATGCAAAGAAAACAGGTATGGAGACTGTTTAACATTGAGAGACGTAAAGGACAATGGGCTAAATATCGTGAGGCACTTGTCAATTTCAACCTTGCAATCACACAAGCAAAGAAGGCATCCTGGAAGGCATTCTGTGAGGAAGTGGAGAGCATGGCTGCTCAAGCCAGACTTCACAAAATACTCACTGGAGTACCAACCAATCCAGGAGGTATGTTGAGGAAGGAGGATGGGGAATATACTAAGACAGCACATGAGACAATGGAACTGCTTCTCAAAACTCACTTTCCTCAATATGCTCTGCTGGACAACACAGACCAGAATGTGACCCGGAAAGACAGTGGTTCTCAGGCACTCAAAGAGAGGACTGGGAATTGCCCAAGGAGTGTGTGGACTTTAATAAAAAATCCAATGGGTGGTGGGAACATTCCAACTGTTCAAGTCACCTGGCCCAGATGGAATTTTTCCAGCTTTCCTGCAACAGGCAGGAGAGAAGCTCATAAGAATCCTATGCAGGTTATTCAGGGTTAGCCTAGCAGTAGAAATCATTCCCAATGCTTGGAAGGCAGAGGAGGTTGTTTTCATTCTAAAGCCAGCGAGAATTGACCATACCAAGGCCAAGGATATGAGACAAATCAGTCTGTCCTCCTTCATTCTCAAAACATTGGAAAAACTGGTTAATGTATACGTTGGGGAGAGGAGGCTAATTAGGGCCCTTCTACATTCAAACCAACACGCATATCAACCAGGTAAATCATGTGAGACAACTCTCCACCTACTCATTGGGAGGGTGGAGAAAGCACTTCACTTCCAAGAAATAGCCCTCTGCATCTTCCTGGATATCAAGGGGGCCTTCAGTAACATGACCTTCGATTCCATGGTAAGGGCAGCAGAGGTGCATGACCTACGGACCACTATATGTAGGTGGATCAGGCCCATGTTTAGTGAAGGAAGGTAGAAGCTACCATTATGAATGAAAAGATGGTAATAAACACCATTAGAGGCTGCTCACAAGGAGCAGTTCTGTCCCCTTTATTGTGGAATCTAGTGGTGAACGAACTCATTGAGGAACTAAATTCCAGACAATGCTTCTACCAAGGATACGCAGATGACCTTGTCATAGTAATACTTGGCAAATTTACAGACACAGTTAGAAATATGGAACAAGGAAGATTGGACATTGTGCAAAATTGGTGCATCAAACAGGATCTGAGGGTTAATCCTAAGAAGACTGTTGTTTTGCGAATATGAAGAGGCATATGCAACACTCAAGTTGGAATCTAAAGCTGTTTGATGAAACTCTATCTGTGAAGGGGATAGTGAAATATCGAGGGTTAACCTTAGTTGAGAAACTAATGTGGACCCCTCACATTAAGAGTATCTGCTCCAAGGCAAAAAGTACTCTAGTGAGTACCAGAAGGGCTTGTGGCAAAAGCTGGGGCCTAAGCTCCAGGGATATGCACTGGATATACACCACAGTGATTAGACCTAGGATTTCCTACGGGACCGTAGTGTGGTGGAAGAAGATAGAACAGCAGGTTGCAGCTAAGGAGCTTGCTAAGGTGCAGAGACTAGCCTGCTTAGCCATAACAGGCGGAATTAGCAGCACACCAACTGCTGGAATGGAAGCCATGCTGGACGTGCCTCCACTACATCTTTGGGTCGAGATGGAGGCAGCAGCTGGGTCATACATACTTAAAACTGACAAAAACTGGGTCTCATTCGAATATCCAGAATCACACACTAACATAGTGAGTGAGGTAAATATAGAAATGGCTGGGGAAATGCCTGCCAACTATATAATGACTCCCAACTGCTTCAACAAGCCTTACAATATAATTGTTGGAAGCAAGGAGCAGTGGGGAAAAAACAGTTTGACACCGTGTGAGGGGACATTGTTTGGTTCACCGATGGGTCGAAATCAGGCCAAGGAGTTGGGGCAGGGGTGTACGGGGTTCAGCCAAGACTGGAGGGCATCATATCTCTAGAAAAACTGGCCTCTGTATTCCAAGCTGAAATTACTGCAATCAGGGCAAGTGTGGAGCAGAATATGCATATGTGCTACATCTATTCAGACAGCCAGGCAGCCCTGAAATCATTGACAGCTCCTGCAACAAGATCTAAGATTATTGCAGAAGGCACAGAGCTCTGGTGGAGCTAGGGGGAAGCAGTAGGGTAAACCTAGTGTGTGTCCCTGGCCACTCGGGGATCTGTGGCAATGAACAAGCCGACAGATTGGCCAGGATGGGTCCAATGACTCCATTTATTGGACTGGAACCTGTCCTGACAATCACCAAGGCTATGAGTAAACTAGAACTACGGAACTTGCTTAGGAAACAGCACGTAGAATATTGGACCAAGGTCCATAAACAAAAACATGGTAAGGTAATGATGCCCAAAGCTTTTAAAAGAAGCTCTGTAATCCTGAGATTGAACAGGAGAGAGATCAAACTCATGACTGGACTGATGACAGGCCACGGGAATGTCAAAAAACACCTACACACAGTGGGTATAATGGAAGAAGACCCTAACTGTAGGATCTGTGATGAGGGTGAAGAAACTGCATCACACCTAATCTTTGAATGCATGGCATTGGAGAGCAAAAGATACAGAATCTTCGGGACAAGTAGACCTGAAGAAATTGTCTAACAAAAAACTGGTAAAGTGACTCCTTGCACTATTTAAGGGCATTGGTTGGCTTTTCTAGATATACAGGGAGCGATACCACACAATAAACTCAGTTTTGTACATTGTCAAATGCTTTTTGGAAATCAAGAAATAGTGGGTGTATCTGACTGCCTCAATTCATGGCTTCCAGGATTCCATGTGAGAAAAATGTGAGTTGGATTTCACATGATATGTGTTTTTGAAATCCATGCTGGTTGGCATGGAGGAGGTAGTTCTGTTTGATATATCTCATTATGTTTGAGCTAAGAATATGTTCTAAGATTCTACAACAAATGGACATCAAGGATAGTAGTTTTGTGGACCACTTCCGGTATCCTTCTTGTATGCAGATGTGAACTGCGCTTTTTTCCAGCTACTGGGCACAGTCTTTTGTTATAAGGATCTACAGTAGATTATAGTTAACAGAGAGGATAACTCTGCTGTAGAATCTGATAGGGATTCCATAAAGTCATGGGAATTTGTTCAGTTTTAGTGATGTCAGCTGTGTCTCAACACCACTGACACTATTTCACATCTTTTCAGTGATTTGAGAATTAAATTGGGGCAATCCTCTGCATTTTTCTTCATAAAGGAACATTTGAAAACAGTTGAGCATTTTTGCTTTTGCTGTGCTGCTCTCAGTTTGTCTCATGTATTAGTGACCAGACAGTAACTTTGGTACTACTAACTGCTTTTATGTATGATCAGAATTTCTTTGGGTTTTGTGACAGACCATTTGAAAATATTCTGCTATAGGGGTTACTGAAGGTTTCTTACATTGCTCTCTTGACTGCCAAATGCCTTTAATTCAGCATCTCGCTATCTACAGTCATATTCTTTGTTTTATACCCATTATGCAATAGTGTCTGCTTCTTTAGAAGTTTTTTTTACAGTGACTGTACACTGTGGAGGCTCTCCCCCATTCTGATCTGCCTTTCTGGGTACATATCTGTTCAGTGCATGGTCACCTATCTTTTTAAACTTCAGCCATATTTATTCTTGCTCCTACCCCGAACTAAAAGTTTAAAGTTCCTCATTGAAGTATGACAGTACTGGTTCTCTGTATAGTTTGCTGAACATATAAAACTTTCTGCTCGGTTTAGTTGCTGCCTTATGGTCACTGATAAGTTTCTATCTGGACTTCCTCAAAGAGGTGGGGTCTATTTGTTGCCGTTAAATCTATATTTCCATTGTGAATGGGTTACTGAACTATCTCTTCTAGGTAGTTTTTAGAGGGGACTTTTAGTAACTTTCCAGACCATGTCTTGTCGTGCTCACCACTAACAAAACTGTAACTATCCCATTAGACTTTGGGTGATTAGTCTCCTCCATTCATTGTAGTATGATTAGGGAACTTATTTTCAGGTGAACTGAAGTTTTCTCTAGAGTTTTCAGTTACACCAGGAGAGGGGAATCTGGTGGTCGATAGGACCATATTATAATTTTATGCCCACCTTTGATGCTATCTTTCCCAAACACTCAAATGTAACTTCAATTTTTGTCTCAGAGGATTTGTGTTTCTTGTCTACTGTGATAAATAAACCCCCTCCATTTTTCCTGTCCTTTTTGGTATACACTTAAATTTTCCCAAAAAACTCACTACTGTCAACTATTATTATGTGAGCTTTGGTGCTTTTTTAGGAGTGCTTCAAATGCTGGATTTTGTTGTGAATGCTTTGGCAGTTGAACGCTAGGACTTAGATTCTCTCATCTGTAGGAGGCATTTCTTTGGATCTTCCACTGATACTTCTGGTTTTCCCACAGCTATTGTCATCTTGTTTGGCTGGAGAGATCCCTAATCTAAAAAACCCTTTGGTGCACCCCTCACACAGTCAGCTACTTGGATAGCTGCCTCTGGTATAGTGGATATGGAGACCTTACAACTCTCAACCCTACAGTGCAAGTCTAGGAAGCCATAGTCTAACTTGTTGCAGAACCCTTAATCTCTGATTCAAGCCTTCCACTTGACTCACAACCAACCAACCAATCTGTTCTGGGGGACAATGCTGCAGATTGCGAGCTTAGTCAAAACTCCGAGACTGGTATTCTCAACCTTCTCTGGTAGTTGCTGGAATGATCAGCGTATGACCTCAGTGTCCAAATGGCAGATATCGTTTATTACAATGTGTACCACAATTTGTAGTTGGTCGCACCCTGCTCCCTCAATGGCTGCCAGAAACATACTGAATGACACCTCCAGGCATACACACTGACTGTACTTGATGTTCCCTCCTATCACTTGCTGGCATTTCCCTAAGGTGTACTATTATTTGTTATACATTTGAACTGCAGATGGCGAATAGACCCTACCTCTTGACACAGGACAAAGTAGGTTTCTCCAAAACAGAAGTGAGTTCCACTGGTCAAGTTTCAGTTTCAATGAAAGACAGCACCTCAAACTTGTTTGTTAAAGGGATCAGTATAACAACCTGACTCCTCCCTGGTCCCTGTCTACCCCATACAGGACACCTACACGCCACTCAAGTCAAATGGGTGGGTAATGAAGGAGCTTATATTTCCTGCAGGAAAGATAGTGTCCACAGGAGAAGATAGTACATGAGATATCTTTGGTACTTCTGGTACACAACTCTTCGTAGCAATCTCAGCACACCCATCCAGTACAGCTCCCACAGTACAGCTCCCAATTGCATGACAATGACCATCAGGGCAGTTTCCAGTTGCTTACAAATAGCAACCAACTTTTACTCTGTCTGAAAACAGCAAACACACTGGAGCTGCATTATGTCTGGTGCAGTATTTTACAGAACAGTAAACAATTTCTACCTGGTGCGGTATTTTATAGGATAATAAATAAATAAATAAATAAATAAATAGTGCTATACTAAACTTGCTGATTCTCTTTCGGGACTCATGGGGTTCTCTGAAGGTGTGCTGCACCTTCATCATAGATGTCAATAATAAGGTAATTTTGAACAGGTTATAGTTTGAGTAGCATCAAGCACTGCAGGAGCTTGGCTTGCAGTCATGTGCGCAGGCCACCAGTGGTGAGAAGTCTGGGACTTCTTCCGCAAGCTCAGCCACAGGAAAACAAAAACATCTTATGGAGAAGCCATGAGTCAGCACCACATAGATTCCACTCCAAGAGTGTCATCGACTATACAGATTTTAATTAATTGTCACTGTCTTGTTAATTATCTTACAATTACAGTATTTTTGTTTCTGTGATGCTGAAATGTTTAGATTTATACATGTTATTTTTAAAAATTTTTATTCTGACTTTTACACAATTAAGTGTTATTTACTTTCCCAGGCTAAGCACTTTCTGTTATTACTCTATGCATTTTATGTAGATTTTAAGTATGAATGTCATTTCACATGTAGTAGTAGTATTAGTAGCAGCAGCAGCAGCAGCAGCACCTTTATTCATCCGTAGATCTCTTTTTTTACAAGGATGTAGGACACGTCAATGTATTTACAAGTTTACACCAATTTAAAATAAGCTAATTCGTATACACCTATATTTACAGACTTCTAGTTAGAGACAATCATTAGATTTTACTCCTGGTATACAATACTTTTTTTACATGCCACACTGTTCACTCATATCTCACTATCAGTCACTGCACACAGTGCATACTGCATTTTAACTGTTGAATTGACAATAATTGTTATGTTACTCATGTACCCTAGCATTAATGCCCTCTACTAGACTCAGTTATTTGTATAAATATGGGACACATCCAGGACATCACCAGCACTTAATATGTACCTAAGTATATAGATATTGACTTTGATACTTTCATCAGAATATTTTTATGGCATATATGTTTGTCATGCATGGCTGCTAATCATGTTAATATTATTTATTTTTTGTATCACTAGACTTGATGTAAATTTCAATTCAGGCAATTGAACTTAGGTTGTTATAACACTGTTTTTCTATGTGTAACAGATCTGAAGATGGCAATGACCAAAACTGGTGATTATGAATCCTACAATTTATGTGAGAAAGATGGACATTTACAAATAAAGTTATACATATGGATTGGATTAGGTTGTCATCTAACAACTTTACCATTAAAAGCCATGCGTTCTTTCCTGGAGGTTAGTTGAAACCCCGAAAGACTTGAGGTGGATGCTCGGGTGAGATACACCAAAACCTTCATTTATTTACCTCTTCACACAAGTAAGTCTTACAGAGAACTGGATGGCCATCGGCGCCACATAACCCCCCCCACCCCCCCACCCGCAGTACGGAGTACGCCTGAGAGTCCGGGGGAGGGGGAGAGGTGACTGTGGTGTCGGCAGGGGTGGTCCACGGGAGCCGGACCATGGTCAGCTCGACAGCGTCGTCGGGGAGCTGTGTGGGTAGATGATGTGAAGGAAGGTCCGGCCACCGAACCTGGAAGTCGTTGAAGTGCGCCGTGCGTCATACTGGGCGGGCTGGTTGTGTGGTGACAGGTAGGCTGGCGGTTTGTGGGAGGAATAGAGCGACGATAATGATGTCTCCGGTGGGTGTGGCGAACACATGAAGCATGTCCAGGTCGACGTCGGGCGAGAGGGGAACACATTTCACCAGGTGGCAGGGAATCGCGGAGGTTGTGTCATTAGCACCGGATGAAGGGAAACACATGACGAACAGTGTGTCATCACGTAGTATTATAGAGGTGCCATGGATTATGTCCGGGGGAAAAGGCACAAACACCTCGAGCAAGGGTACATTCAAGTTTGGGGGGGCGTGAGAAACCTCGACAGGGCGAGGCAGGTGACGGGGGAGAGATCGAAGGGACCAGAGAAGGGCCCAGCGGCGAAGGCGTGGTCATAGGTAAGCTCGACATGGGGAGCTGGAAGTCACTTGACTGAGTGAGTAAGTCCGATGTGGAGGGAGTGGTCGGAGCGTCGTGAGCCACGACAGTGAGTGGTGTGGTTGTGGCCTGAAGGGGGGTAGAAGCGGGCTCAACAAGAGCAGGCTGAAGTCTGTTGAGAGAAACTGTAACAGCTGAATCTTTTCTCTTGATGTCATAGGTGTTGGCTGAGCACCGGAGAACTTGGTACGGGCCGGTATATGGGGGTTGGAGGGGAGCACGGACAGCGTCATCTCAGAGCATGACGTACTCGCAATTGTTCAGAGATTTCAGGACGTAAACCTTATGGCGGGAATGGCTGGCAGGCAGAGGGATGTGGAGGTTGATGAAGTGGCGGTTGATGAAGTGGCGTCTGACGCGGTCCATGAAGGAAGGTAAGTCAGACTGAGGGAGAGAAGCAGAAGGGCTCACAAGTTCGCCAGGGAGAACAATGTTCTGGCCATATACGAACTCGGCTATTGTGCCTTTGAGGTCTTCCTTATAGATCGCACGAATGCCGAGTAGCACAAGGGGAAGGGCCTCCGTCCAAAGAGAGTCGTGGCATTGCAGAGCCACCTTGAAAGTGCGATGCCAGCACTCAACTAGCCCGTTACTTTGCAGGTGATACGCTGTGGTATGGATGCGCCGGATGCCGCAAATGTTACAAATCTCGTTAAACAGTGCTGACTCAAATTGTCTGCCCTGGTCAGTCCTGATGATAGCTGGACATCCGAAACGCGATACCCATGACTCGACAAAAGCTTGAGCAACAGTTTCTGCGTGATATTGGGGAGGGGGACAGCCTCGACCCAGCGAGTTGTTCGGCCAATAAACGAGAGAACATAACGAAAGCCATTAGAGGGGGGGAGAGGGCCGACAATGTCAATGTGAATATGCTGGAAACGCCCAGGAGAGATCGAAAAGGCGCCGAGGGGGGGGGGGGATGAAGTGTGCTTGTGTACTTTGCAGCGTTGGCACGCGACGCAGGAGCTTGCCCATTGCTGGCAGTCCCTGTTGATGTTTCTCCACACAAAGCCCTGCGCTACGAGGCAGGCGGACGCACGAACACCGGGGTGGGCCAAATTATGCAGTGTGTTAAAGACAGCTCGACAGAGCGTGGTTGGGATGAGGGGGAAAAACGTGCCCGTACTGTCGTCGCACCAGATCTCACCAGAAATGGCAGGGAAGGTGGTGCGGACAAAGTGTAGTGAAGAGATAGAGTCTGAAATCAGGTTTTGTTTGTCCTTGTCAGAGGGTTAGAGGTTAGGCAGTTCAGACAGGTCTAACAGCGAATGAACGGCGTAGACTCGTGAAAGGAAATCAGCAACTATATTGTCAGCACCCTTTGTGTGTCTGACATCGGTGGTGAACTGAGATATGAAGTCCATGTATCTGAAACGGCGAGGAGGTGGGTCAGCTTGCGGGTTTGAAATGGCCGCAGCCATGGGTTTGTGGTCTGTTAAAACATAGAAAGGGCGTCCTTCAACCTCGATCTTAAAATGTTTGATCACTTCGTAGACCACAAGCAACTCCCTGTCAAACGCGGAATATTTTCATTGTGCATTGGTGAGCTTGCATGAGAAGAACTGCAGAGGCATAGTTTGGCCGTCGACTGTCTGGCTAAGGACAGCGCTGATGGCAGTATCGCTCGTGTTTGTGGTGATGAAAAGCTACTCGCATCTGTGGTGATGAAAAGCTGAACATTGGGATGAGGATGCGCAATGGTGCAGGCCTCGGCAAGAAGATTTTTGAGGGCAGTGAAAGAGTCAGTCATAGCAGGGGTCCATGGAACGGGCTGAGATCCAGAAGTCTTGGTGCCTACCAAGGTGTCTGTCAGTGGAGCCTGAATCTCCACAGCCCGAGGTAGATGATGGCGATAATAATTAACCGTCCTCAGAAAGTGCTGGAGGTCTTTGAATGATGAAGGTCTGGTTAGGTTTAGTATTGTTTGTACTTTGTCAGGGGGCGGTGAAATGACGTCGGCAGAGACCCGAAAACCAACAAAAGTGACAGCGGGTTGATGTAGCTGCAATTTTTCCTGCTTGGTCTCGATGCCAGCTGTCGTGAGAGTGTCCATAACAGTTTGCACATGTCGAATTTTGTCCTCGACAGAGGACCTGAACACAAGAATGTCATCAAGATATGCAAAGCAGAATTTTAGTCCGAATACCACTTCACTAATGACGTCTTGCCAGGTCTGGATTGCGTTTTTTAACCCGAAGGGCATGAATCGAAACTGAAATAACCCGATTGGGGTGGTGATTGCTGTCTTCTCGATGTCTTCAGGAGCCATGGGGATCTGGTGGTAGGCCCATTTGCAATAAATGACAGAGAACGTGGTCGCACCTGCGAGGGAACTGGTAAAGTCGGCAATGGGGTAGGTGTCCATAATTGTTCATGCGTTTAGTCGACAGTAGTCTCCGCACATGCACCAGGACTCGTCTTTCTTGGGTGTCATATGAATGGGCGTATACCAGCTGCTGGTAGAGGGTTCGATGACACTGGAGCTTAGAACTTCAGAAATCTGCTTTTTTAGGTCGGAGAGGCGCTCGGGACAAAGTCGACATGGTTTATTGGAGATCGGGGGGCCTGGCATGAGACGAAGCTTGTGAACCGTGCCGTTGGTGACGACGGAAATGTTGCCGGCGGCACGGGAGGCAGTTTGTTTACAATGTGAGGCGGCTGGGGCAGGCGAGGCGAGGTCGCAGTGTTTGGAGCCACTCGGCGGATCCGACAGGAGCCGATGCGGCAAAGTGTCCCAGGAGTCAACATGACAAGATGGCCGCCGACCCAAAGCAGATGCACCGTGGTCGGGTGAGCTTGGTAGAGCTCGTGAAGCGTTAGAGAGTCCATTGTCCGAGGGCGCGGCCTGTGGCAGCATGGTCGCGGGCGAAGTGCTAGGTGCAAGTGCACTGTTTGTGTTGTCAGTGGCAGTCGCACAGCAGCGCGCAGGAGGTAAAGTTGTATAGTTTGAGGTGCTGTCTGCGAGGGGAGGGGTAGGAGCTGTCAGTACAGGAACACGTGACGCTCGTCGTGCATGCGCACTCGTGTCCGGCCGAGTGTCAAATGCTGCCGTGTTAGTGGGGTGTGGTCCTGTAGAACTGTCAGTACACATTATGGTAGACTTGATAGCACAGTTGCGAGGGGTAGTTGGAGGTAAGCACACGGAGACTCGATTGCTGAGACTACAAGCAGATTCGACACACTTACTGACCTTGCTTTGTCCTTGCTGCAGTGTCTGTAATTCCTTTGCTGTGCCGGATAGCTGGAGCTGAGTTTCGTGGAGCCAGAGGGAGAGCTCGAAGTTTTCCTTGCGTAGGCAAGGCTCAACAAGGCACTTGTGCGTTGTTTCTTGTAACGTCGTCGACAGAGCCAAGCATGTACGGATGAGATCAGCCCAGACCGACGTGTCACGGGTGGGTTTGCTCGACGGAGCACATGGGAAGTGAGTTTTGGACGGGTGATGAAACACGGTGTTTCGCACTAGGTCTGGTGAAAGTTTGTGGTGTCACAAGAAGTCAATATCTAGTATAGGTTCCTCAATATTGCACACTAAAAAAGTCCACTCGAGTTTGCAGTTTGCAGAGAGTGAGGCGCCGTGGGAGGTTGAATCCGAGCATTGCAGTTTAGTAGAATTCACAGCTTGCAACGAAGTATGATGAGGGTGGATGTTCAATGACAATAAGGACGTAGGCAGCAACGAAGCATTGGCGCCTGTGTCCACTAGGAAAAAGTATCCAGACAAAATGTCTTTAATATAAAGTCGTCCATAATTATCCGATTGTTGCTGGACAGAATGGAGCACTGGGAGGTGCCTGTCGTGTTGTGCACAGGATGCGGCACCCGGACCTACCTGCGATTTGCGTTTGGGAAGCAGCAGGGTGGTCTGCAGTTCTGTGCCGCCTCACCAAACCATGTGGAAGTAACAGTATGGGTAGTGCGGCTGCATTTCCTGTGGAAAGTTCATTGCCAGAGGCGGTGGCCGAGGTTCGGAGGCCGCAGCCAGTTCGGTTGAAGGAGGGGGCGTGACCGAGGGCAGAGCCGGTGACGTCCCAGCTGTTTGTATACTACATCCCGGAGCAAGCGGAACGGTCGGTACAGTGCGGCCCCAGCCGCGTCCGGCCGCGGGACGAGGAGCCTGAACCTGAGACTTGCCAGGTAGGCAGTGGCTGGCGAAATAGAGCAGTGATGCCTCATGTAGTTTGTCAGAAATTGTCATTCGTTGTTCGACAGGTTCGGGAGACCTCTGAGCCAGAGCAAAGAGGATGTGGCGAGGTAATTTATCTGTCCAGATGGCGAGGAGAGCTGTGTCAGAGAGTAGATTGTCGTTGACCAGGGCCCGCCAGCCATCTCCACCTGTGAACAAAGCAGTTCTAGCCACGTGGCAGGAATCCGCGTGGTAGTGCACGGATTGAAGCGTGGCAAACCGTTGTCCTGGGTTATCCAATGGGGCATTTTCAGAAATTGGCATTGGTCCCGCACTGCACAGAGATCCGTAAGAGGTAACTGCACCATCGATGAGGGAGGGCACATGTGGCAGGAACAAAGGCATCTGATAGCCAGAGTCATGCACACTCCTAATCTCACTTATTGTTGCAGGCACAAAAACATCCAGCGAAATCGGCTTAATCGACGAGTGAGAGGCATCGTGTTGCAGTCCTGGCAGGTGTACATCGCCCGCAACATGATGCATGTCGATCACAAAATCCGGTGTTAGGTGTTGGGCCAAAGCCATTGTTCGAATGTTGTGTTGATGTAATACACGCGAAAATAACTGACGCGTAGGTCACGGACACAGTAAAATGGCAAAAACGGAATACGTTACAACTCGGGGTCACCAGTGAGGTGGATGCTCGGGTGAGATACACCAAACAACACCTTATAATCAGGAGTTCATTTATTTACCTCTTCAGACAAGTAAGACTTACAGGGAACTGGATGGCGGAACTACACAAAGATAATGTTTTGCTCAGTTCAGAGATGATTCTCAGATCGATACTGGTGTCAATCTCATCGGCGCCACATCACCAGCACTTACTATGTACCTAAGTATATAGATATTGACTTTGATACTTTCATCAGAATATTTTTATGGCATATATGGCTGTCCTGCATGGCTGCTAATCATGTTAATATTATTTATTTTTTGTATCACTAGGCTTGATGTAAATTTCAATTCAGGTAATTGAACTTAGGTTGTTATCACACTGTTTTTCTATGTGTAACAGATCTGAAGATGGCAATGACCAAAACTGGTGATTATGAATCCTACAATTTATGTGAGAAAGATGGACATTTACAAATAAAGTTATACATATGGATTGGATTAGGTTGTCATCAAACTACTATACCACTAAAAGCCATGCGTTCTTTCCTGGAGGTTAGTTGAAATCCCGAAAGACACTTGGGTGGAACAAAATCTCACAGGTTGTGTGGTCCAATGCTTCAGGTGGCTGCACTGGGGAGTGTTAATTTGAGTATATGGTTGTTATTACACTACACTGGTCCCTAGAATCAGTTCTGTCTGAGCAATGGAAAAAGTCTTTCATTATTTATGTAATCACTATTCTCCCCACTCTGTTTCTGCCAATAACTGTTTTAATCATTAACATAACAATAGTGAATATTTGAAGTACTCAATACCAGTCGTCTAGGCTTATTTCAGTAATTCTCATCAATGTAATACAAAATATTCCACTGGTGATAAAACAATATTAAGTTTCTCATATAATATAAAATTTTGTCATTATACAAAAATCTCTTTTTCAATATGTATTTATCATATGATACACCACAAATTCCATCATGCAGCCAGCCTATTTATCCACATGTTTTGGGATACTGTTCACCATAATTAAAAGCAGGTGCTGGATGGTATATGACATTGTTTAAAGTTTCATTGAAACAAGTCAAAATACTGTCTCTAAGGTGTCTCATCCAAAAATTAAAACATAAAAACTGACAAGTTCAGTTCTTATTAGAAGAGTCAATATCATTATAGTGTCATACAATTACCTCAAGTTGCGAAAAGAAAAATGTTTTTTCCAGAGAAATTTTCTTGTGTGGTGGTTACTTTCTCTCTATCTGGTATTGCCCCAGACTTGTTCTTTCTTAACTCTAAATATGAAGCTCAAAATTAGTCCCAAGCTTTGATATTCATTCACAAATGGTGTAAAGTCATTGTCGTGAAATTAGTATTTTTAAAACTATTATATTTAAATTAATGTCATATTGAAATTTGAAGTATTTTATTTTAAATGTAGCCTAATTGAAATGTTCATGGATTCAGCTCAATTAAGTCATTCTCAGATGCTTTATTTGTCATAGGTACCATTCATTACAATAGTATTTCAACAGTCTACTGACATCACAGGCAATAAAAATATATGAGAATGACTTAATTGAGGGCGAACTGGTAAAATATGCTTAAAATGTTGATTTGGGTTTTATTTCAAATACAGCATTTTATGAATTCCTTATCAAAAAGTGTAGCTTTGTTGTAGCTAATTTTTTTTTTTCATGTGGAAAGGATTGGAGGGGGGGGGGGAGGGGGGCAATAAAAAGTACCTTAAACAGAGAACTCTGTAATTTACCAATAGGACATGAAATGTTGAGATCTGTGACTAAACCTACTTCTGCTAGAAACTATTCAATTGAAACTTCCTGGCAGATTAAAACTTTGTGCCGGTCCGGCACACAGTTTTAATCTGCTAGGAAGTTTCATATCAGCGCACACTCCACTGTAGAGTGAAAATCTGGGAACAATGCAATTCTTTCGTAACAGACAGTTGTCACATTTCATATTTAAGATTTATGTGAAGTAATGAAAAGGTACACACCCATAGCACACGTGTAGTGCACAGACAAACATAAGAGAAACCACTGTACACTAGCTTTTGAGCTCTGGCACTTCTCTATGCAGAAACTATATATATTCTCACACACAGATTACCACATGTACACTATAATGACATTGATTTTGAGAACAGTTGCCAACTGATGAATGTGAGGAGAGGGTAGGGAAGGATGCATGAGGCAGGGAGGGATAGTAGGATAGTCCGTGGCAGGAGTGAGAGTGATGACTGAGCAACTGTAAAACATGATGAAATGAGTTCTGAGGAGGTAGAGCATATGAGAGAGATAAAGGGAAAGGGGGTAAGGGAGGGGGCAAAGGAGGAGGAAAGTGGAGATGGGGAGGGGAGTATTTCAGAGTGTACCAACAATAGGAGGACAATTGGTGGGGAGAAGGGAGTACAGTCTGGACAGTGAAGGAGTTGTGTGAACAATGACAGGAGATAAAAGGGAAAAGGTCAGGTGATGCAGTGGAAAACAGCATAGTTGTGCTTTAAGTTGTGGGATTATGAGAGTGCAGGATATGCTGTAGAGAGAATTCCCAACTGCATAATTCAGAGAAATTTGTGCTGAAAGGGAGTAACCAGATGGTGCATGTAGGGAGGCAACTGTTGTGTCTTGGGATGCACAGCTTGTTCAGGAATTTTATGATGAACTTTGTGGTTGGCCATAATTTGGCAGTAGCTATTCATCCAAGCAGAGTTACCTGTCATGTTGACATAAAATGTTTCACATTAATTGCAGCATAGTTCGTATATAACAAGACTGCTTCCACATGTGGCCCTGCCTTTTATAGGATAGGAAATGCCTGTGACTGGACTGTTACATATCAGCTATGTAGCAATTAGTGTGCAGCATTCTATGTAGGCATGATGGGTAACCAACTGTCTACTTATAAGAATGGCCTCAACCAAATTGTGGTCAGTTGCAAACTTGCCAACCAGTTGCCAAAAATGCTGTGCATCACTACACAACTAACAGCTGCTTCACTACACTAGCCATATTGATAGGGCCCGATGACCTCGCTGTTTGGTCCCCTCCCTCAAACCAACCAACCAACCATTTGGATACTCAACTGCAGCACAGGTTTTTCCGTACTAAGCAGATAGGAATTTTCTCTCCAATGCTTCCTGCACCCTTGCTCTCCCCCTGGCCTCTACTAACCTGTTTCCCTCTTCCTCACCCTACATTTCTCTTTATCCCTCTGCAGCCCAGGACTTCTCCCATGATGACTTGTGTGGTAGTGACCACTTTCCCATCTTCCTGTCAGCGCCATTCTCCCATATGTCTACCAAGGTGGGCTTTAAACAAGGCAGACTGGGAAGCTTTCACCTCTGCTGTCACCATTGAATCCCCCCCCCCCCCCCCCCCACATGGTACCATTGATGTGGTAGTTGAGCGGGTCTCTAGAACGGTCGTTTCTGTGTCAGAAAACACTATCACTTGTTCTTCAGGGTGCCCCCAGTGAAAGTCAGTACCTTGGTGGTCACCGGAAATCGCCGAGGCCATTAAAGAGCATCGGCAAGCTCTACAGCAACATAAGCGGCACACTTCCCTAGAGCACCTAATAGCTTTTAAATGGCTCCGTGCCTGTGTTCGCCAGCTTTTGAAAAGAGTGCCCATGTTCATCCGCTTTTAAAAAGACAGAAACAGGAATGTTGGAAGAGGTATGTCTCGACCATTGGGTGCCATCCATCACATTCCCAAGTCTGGACGAAGATCAGACGTGTTTGTGGGTACCAGACCCCGCAGGTGTCACTGGCATTAACATCAATGGCATGTTATCTACCGATGTAAACGCAATTGCCGAGCACTTTGCTGAGCACTATGCTCGAGCCTCCACATTGGAGAATTATCCCCCAGTGGATGGAAAAGAAAGCCTTCTTGTTCACTGAACGTTACAGTAGCCCTATAATGCTGCATTTGTAGAGTGGGAGCCCCTCAGTGTCCTTGCACATTGCCCCGACACAGCTCCTGGGCCAGATCGGATCCACAGTCAGGTGATCAGACATCTCTTGTCCGACTGCAAGCTACATCTTCTCGTCATCTTCAACCAGATCTGGTGCGATGGGTCTTTCCATCACCAGGGTGAGAGAGCACCATCATTCCAGTGCTCAAACCCGGCAAATACCTGCTTGATGTGGATAACTATCAGCCCATCAGCCTCATCAACGTTCTTTGTAAGCTTTAGAATGTATGGTAAGTCGTTGGTTGTGTTGGGTCCTGGAGTCACGTGGCCTATTGGCTCCATGCCAGGGTGGTTTCTGCCAGGGTCGCTCTACTACTTTTAATCTAGTTTCCCTCAGGTCTGCCATCCAAACAGCATTTTTCAGATGCCAACATCTAGTTGCCATCTTTTTTGATTTATGAAAAGCTTACGACATGACCTGGCAACATCACATCATTGCCACATTATACGAGTGGGGTCTCCGGGGCCTGCACCTGATTTTGATCCAAAATTTCCTATCGCTCCATACTTTCCGTGTCCAAGTTGGTGCCTCCAATAGTTCTCTCCATATCCAGGAAAA
Organism: Schistocerca nitens; assembly: GCF_023898315.1. Classification (NCBI taxonomy): domain Eukaryota; kingdom Metazoa; phylum Arthropoda; class Insecta; order Orthoptera; family Acrididae; genus Schistocerca; species Schistocerca nitens. The sequence continues at coordinate 100,416,530 of NC_064622.1, forward strand.
TGGGATTGCAGGGCTCGGTATTGAGTGTATCTTTATTTTTAGTGGCTAACAATGGTCTAGCAGCAGCTGTTGTGCCGTGTGTCTCACCTTCTCTGTATGCAGACGACTTCTGTATTTCATACTGCTCCTCCAGTACTGATGTTGCTGAGTGGCACCTACAGGGAGCCATCCAAAAGGTGCAGTCATGGGCTCTAGCCCACGGCTTCCAGTTTTCAGCTGCAAAGTCGTGTGTCATGCACTTCTGTCAGTGTCGTAGCATTCATCCAGAACCAGAACTTTACCTTAACGATTATCCACTCACTGTAGTGGAGACACATCGATTTTTAGGACTGATTTTCGACACCTGAGCAACACCAACTGAGGTGCAGATCGCTCTACGCTGCTGCAGCTCTACAGAGCCCTTTTTCAATCCTGCCTTGACTATGGGAGTCTGGTTTATGGTTCGGTGGTGCCCTCGGTGTTGCGTTTACTCAACTCAGTGCACCACTGCGGCGTTTGACTGGCAACAGGAGCTTTTAGGACGAGTTCGGTGACCATCATACTGGTGGAGGCCGGAGTCCCTCCATTGAAGGTTAGGCATTCACAACTGCTCGCCAGTTACGTTGCACACATTGGTAGTTCTCCTGAGCATCTGAATTACTGTCTCCTTTTCCTACCCACGGTGGTTCATCTCTCGCATTGGCAGCCCAGGTCAGGGCTTACGACTGTGGTTCATGTCCGATCTCTTCTATCTGAAGTGGAGTCCTCTCCTTTACCACCTATACATGAGGTCCATTCACATACACCTTCATGGTGTACACCTAGGCTGAAGCTTCGCCTGGACCTTTCACATGGTTCTAAGCACCCAGTTAACCCTGCAGCTTTCTGCTGTCACTCCCTCTCGATTCTTGACATGTACCTGGGCCATGAAGTGGTTTACACCAACAGCTGATGGTCACGTTGGCTTCATGTATGCTCATGGAGAACATGTTGAAGAGCACTCCTTGTCAGATGGCTGCAGTGTTTTCACTGCAGAGCTGGCGGACATTTCTCGTGCTCTTGAGCACATCCGCTCATGCCCTGGTGAGTCATTTCTTCTCTGTACTGACTCCTTGAGGAGCCTGCAAGCTGTCGACCAGTGCTATTCCTGCCATCCTTCTGTAGCGACCATCCAGGAGTCCATCTATGCCCTGGAATGGTCTAGTTGTTCTGTGGTGTTTGTGTGGACCCCACACAATCCCAGGAAATGAACTTGCCGACGGGCTGGCCAAACAGGCTACACGGAAGCCACTTCTGGAGATCGGCAGCCCTGTAACTGACCTGTGATCATTATTACACCGCAAGGGTTTTATGCTTTGGGAGACGGAATGGCTTGATCTTAGTATGCACAAGAAACTGTGTGCCATTAAGGAGACTACGAATGTGTGGAAGTCCTCCATGCGGGCCTTTGCAGGGACTCTGTGGTTCTCTGCTGGCTCCACATTGGCCATACATGGCTAACACATGGCCACCTCCTCCATCACGAGGGCTCACCTCCATGTCACTGTGGCTCACATATGACTGTTGTCCACATCTTGCTGGACTGCCCTCTTTTAGCTCCTCTGTGGTGGACTTTTAACCTTCCCAGCACCATACCTTCGGTGTTGGGTGACTATGCCTCAACAGCAGATTTAGTTTTACATTTTATTCGTGAGGGGATTTTTATTGTACCATCTAAGGGTGAGCAGTTAGTCTCCTCTCTGAGGCCACCACCCTCCCTCCATTTTAACTCTTTCACACTTTCTTTGCATTTGTTTGTCTTTGTGGTCATCTTTTCTCTACATGTGTTCATCTCACCTTGTCTTTTTAGGGATGGACATTTTAAGGTTTTACAGAGTGGCTGGCTCATCCTCTTTTCAGTCAGCCCAGACCATCTGCTCTATGGTTTTAACACCACCTTCTGTTTTTCCTTGTGGTGTATGTTTTCCCCGTTTTTTGTTCATTTTCCATTTTTTCCTTTTCAGGTGTGGTTTCCCATTCCTTTTCCCCCTTTTACTTTCTCAAACATACTTTGGGTGTTTTTGTACCTTGAGCCTTGCTTGCATCAGGATAAAGGGACTGATGATGACCTTGTAGTTTGGTCCTTTTACACCCCAAACCAACCAGCCAACCAACCAACCACCACTGAGTCATCTGACACCTGCCACCCTCACCTCATGCATCCTCTTTTACCCCCTGTTCCCACCCTCCAGCCAGGCTATTGTTCCCAATGTTGCCAAGGCAATGGTAGTGTGTGATTGGGTGTCTGTGTGTACTTTTACTAGAAGACCCAGAGCTCAAAAGCTGGTGAATACTGCTTTATGTTATCTGTGTCTGTGCACCACACATCAGACTCCTATATGATAGTGACTGTCTTTACCTTATTTTATTTCTTGGTATATCATGAATTTCGATTATTGCTATAACTTCAACATTTACATCATAATAAATAAACTCAAGGGAGAAAATAACATATTTTATGCAAGGTCATTTGCAGCTAGTCTACAATGTTAACAAATAAACTCCACTGTTAGACATGATGTGTTGATGAGTACTTCACATACTCTTCAAATAAGTTAACTGACTGTTCCACAACACCATAAAAGACAGTACACATTTGTCGAAATGGAAGATTATTGTTCCGTACTGCCTATAGCAGTGACTGCACCTGGCTAATGAGGTGTGTTTTTAATTTTCTTTGGAATTGGTAGAGATTCACAATTTCTTATTTTACAGTAGAAGGAAATTTGTTGAATACATCCCAGTAGAGTAAGTACTCTTCTCTGCACCCCAGACAAGGAGGTATTATCTACACATAAATATTATTGTTTTGAACTCTTATAGTGATGGTGCAAATGACTGTTCTGCTGAAGTTGATTTTTACTATCAATAATAATTACCACGAGGAATATAACAAGAAATTGCTGTACTGGTAAATGAGTGTCAGAACCTCATGATCTTTGAAAAGGCTTTTGCAGGACGTGTGGTCTGTACTTTGCATAATACTCATACTCCTCAGTTCTGAACAGATAATTTGTTCTTATAAGTGCATTGCTCCAGAAGATAATTCCATATGACAAAAAGAAATGACAATATGTGAAATAAGCCAACAGCCTTATCATGTGGTCAATGCAATGAGAGAGGTTTCTAAGTGCACTACATGCCGAACTGAGCATGACGTAATTTTAGCAGAAGGGTTATCATCTAGTGCAATCCTATTAATGATTGTCTTTTATTAACAGGTCATTTATGCTTGTTTCAAAGTGCATGATGTGAGTTTCTGTGAGTAAGGAAAACTGTTTGCAGATTAATCTTACCCATTATAGATATTGGAGAAACTGTGACTGTATATTAATTGAATACAAATAAAGAGAACTGTGACCAGACACTTATGATATGTTTATTTCCATTAACTAGTTTCCAAACATTTTCAGGCTCATCTTCAGATAGGGGCTGCAGAAGTTAGTCATGATAGCAGTATGTTAGGCACTGCTTTGCGGAATATGTCCTGAGTCATTGACTATCGTAAATGAAGTCAATACATTGTAATAATCTGCTAAAAATACCTTCATAGCCAGTAGAATTCCCACTTTATAGTGACAAAACTAATTTTGTAATCTCCTTAGCAGTAGCCTTTTGAAACTGTTGTGGTGAATGTGATGGTATTTATTGACTGATTAACAGGTGCAATGTTTGCTGCTGCTATGAGAAAGTAATCATTAAATTATCTTCATTGCCTGCTTTGCCCTTGCTGCAGACAGGACCAATGTGCTGTTATACATTTCTTTGCTGCCAAAGGACAAACACTGGTAGACACCCATAAGAGAATGAATTATGTGATGGGGCAGCACGTCTGTTGAAAACCACCATTTTGGAATGGTGCACCAAGGGGTGCTGCTGTTTCCCAATAACATGCTTCCCCATACTGTAAATGTATTAATGCAGAAGTTTTGTCAACTCAAGTGGGAGACACTTGAGCACCCGCTATAGTCTCTCCCCATGTAATTGTCGCAGCTTCAGTCTCTTAAAAAAGGTCTTGAAGGGTTGACAATTCCTATTGGACAAGGAAGTGTAGCAGGACATGGTGTTTAAACAAATGGACATCTTCAGCCTGATACAACGGCAGGATGATAGCCTCAGTGCTCAAGGCAATTTTGCCTGGTTGGCATAAAGCTCCCTCTCATCCATGGAGTTTTCTTCAAAACATTATGAGACAATATGGAGGTGATAAAGTGGTGCATTGTCTTGTTGAAGGAACAGGTCACCTGTAAGATGGCCACAGTAGCCAAATAAAAAGATGTAAACAATCAGACAATAAGTCGCTGTGGTGTTCACATGTGAGACACAATGGCATATATATCGGGGACCTCATTGCAACCCATGTGAACTTCTATCATTAGAGAATACCCTCCACAACCTGCCTGAGAAATGCTCTGTTTGCAAGCATGTTGCATTGTGGCAGTGTCAGTATCTATGCTAATCTCTTCTTGTTGGTTGTGTAGTGAGCGGAGGTACATTTTGGTATGGTGGACTATATACACCATAAAGAGGTTTTCTTGGGTAATGTAGCTGGTCCCAAGTTGTACAGAATTGAATTTCTGAGTGATTTGTGGTGCTATTGGCCATTAATCTACAATTACAATCCACAGTTTCCTACTGCAAAGCCTTTCATCAATTTCTTGTTGCTCACAGCTCCAAGCCATGTTGGCTTCATTTACACAGCTTGGGGCTGCAGTGGATGGGCATCATTGTTGTGGACAGGCCGTGGGGTCCAACAGACAACCAGTAAAACCCAGGAGTTGGCCAATTGGTGGCCAGCCCAAATACTGCTCGCATTGAGGTTTACTCCGTGATAAAGTTGGAGGTCGCCTTGTGGCATGGTAGGCTGCGAAAGACTTCCCAGGGAACCGGACATAAGGCCTCCCTGCTTATGCTGACAAACAGGTTCCAGGTGCTATCTGTGGCTGACAATGTCCCTCAGCCAGATGCAGTCACTTGTTCTGTTCCAGCGGAAACCTCTGTGTCCAAGACCTGGACATTCACAGAGGGTGGGCTTATTGGTAGTTGAGAGCTCCAATGTTAGGCAGATTATGGGGCCCCTTAGGGACACAGTTGCCAAGGAGAGGAAGAAAGTCAGTGTGCACTCCGTGTGCATATTTGATGGAGTCATTCCAGATGTGGAACAGGTCCTTATGGATAGTAAGAAGAGCTTGGGATACAGCCAACTGCAGGTGGTCACTAACATTGTTGCTTTGGAACGGAAGAGATTCTCTCTGGTTTCGAGCAGCTATCTGAAGTGGTAAAGGCTGCCAGTAATGCTTGGGAGATGAAAGCAGAGCTCATCATTTGTAGTACAGTCAACAGGACCAATTGTTGACCTCTGGTACAGAGCCAAAGGGAGGATGTGAATCAGAGGCTCAGATGGTTCTGTGATTGTGTAGGCTGCAGATTCCTTACCTTGCGCCATAGGGTGGTGGGGTTTCAGGTTCCTCTAAATAGGTCAGGAGTCCATTACATGCAGGTGGCAGCTACACAGGTAGTAGGGCTGGATGGTTTTTTAGGTTAGAGGGTCTCGGGAAAACACAAAAATGACTTCAGTCTTGAAGGATGCAGGTTGAACACAGAAAGTAGATCTAGGAACCATCGTTATAACAGTTGTAAATTGTCATAGCTGTGTTAAAAGTACCAGAGCGCTAATAGAAAGCACTAATGCTCAAATTGTTAGAGGCACTGAAAGCTGGCTAAAGATGGAGATAAGTTCATCTGAAATTTTTGTGAGGGGAACCTAATGGTATTCAGAAAGGATAGGCTAAATACAGTTGGAGGGGCATGTTTGTCATTGTTGGAAGTATTTATCTTGCAGCGAAATTGAAGTAAATGGTTCCTGCAAGTTAGCACAGGTAGAGGTCATTCTTGGCAACTGGAATAAAGTAATAACTGGATTCTTTTACCGACCTCCCAGCTTGGATAATACAACTACTGAATGGTTAAAAGAAAAATCAAGTCTAATTTCAAACACATACCTGATCATGTGATCATAGTTGGTGGTGACTTAAATTTACCCTCGATGTGTTGGTAAAAATACATGTTTACTTTGGAGATACACAAATCATTGAAAATTGTACTCAATGCATTCTCTGAAAATTATTTTGACCAATTAGTTCATGAGCCCACTTGAATAGTAAATATTTGTGTAAACACACTTGACCTCTTAGCAACAAATATTCTGGAGCTAATAATGAGCATCAAAACAGATACATGGATTAATGAATACAGGGTTATTGTGACAAAACTAAATACATGTAACTCCCAAATCCACCAAAAGTAAATGAGAAATATATCTATTCAAAAAGCAGATGAACATTCTCTTGATGCCTTCCTGAGAGACAGTCTCCAGTCCTTCAAAATGTAAGTGTAAACCAGATGTGGCCTGAATTGAAAGCAATAGACCACAGCAATTGAGATATTTATACCAAATAAATTAATGAAAGGGGAAGCTGATTACCTATGTTACATACAACAGGTCAGAACACAGTTGCAGAAATAACAAAAAAAAGCACGCCAAATTTAAACGAGTGCAAAAACCCCAAGATTGGCGATCTTTCACAGAAGCTCAAAATTTAGTGCAGACTCCAATGCAAGATGCTTATAATAGTTTCTACAATGAAACTTTGTTTCAAAACCTGGCATAAAATCCAGCGAGATTCTGGTCATATGTAAAGTATGCTAGTGGAAGACACAATCAATCCCTTCTCTGCACGACAGCAATGGAAATACTATCAATGACAGGGCTGCTAAAGCACAGTTACTAAACACAGTTATACGAAATTTCTTCAGCAAAGAAGAAGAAGTAGTAAATATTCCAGAATTTGAATAAAGAACATCTGTTAACATGAGTAACTTGGTAGATATCCTCAGAATAGTGAAGCATCTTAAACCGCTTAATACAAGCAGTTCTTCTAGCCAAACCGAATATGAATTAGGCTCCTTTCAGAGTATGCTGATGCAAAAGCTCCATACCTAAGAATCACATGCAATTGCTCGCATTGTGGAAGATCTGTACACAAAGACTGGAAAGTTGCAGAGGTCACACCAATATCCAAGAAACACAGTAGGAGTAATCCACTAAATTACAGGCCCATATCATTAATATCTATATGCAGCAGGATTTTGAAACATGTATTGCAATCGAACATTATGAATTACCCCGAAGAGAACGGTCTATTGACACACAGTCAACACAGATTTAGAAAACATCCTTCTTGTGAAACACAACTAGCTCTTTACTCAAATGAAGTGTTGAGTGCTATCAGCAAGGGCTTACTTACTGATTCCATATTTCTAGATTTCCAGGAAGCTTTTGACACTGTACCTCACAAGTGGCTTGTAATCAAATTGTGTACTTATGGAATATCATCTCATTTACATGACTGGGGTTGTGATTGCCTCTCAGAGAGGTCATAGTTTGCAGTAACTTACGGAAAGTCATCAGGTAAAACAGGAGGATTTCTGGTGTTCCCCAAGGGGGCTCACCTATCTTTGGTGAGTATGTGCTTGGTACCATGGAGCTGCACCCTTTGCAATATTGCTTCCTCTTTGTGTACTGCAGACCTACACTTCAACTTTATCTTTCCCCTCTGACTTTCCTATGGTCCTTTCGGTGCAGACCCTGCTTGAACTTGGTTCACGATTTTGGCCTTGATTTCTAGCTTCCCTCCCATTAATGATTGGATGGCTCCCATTATTGGGTTTGACCTGCTATCTTTTCCAAATTTTACAGATGTGCATGTCATGCAGGGAAGGTCACCCACTGTGGTGTATGCTCCACCTTTGTGCCTTTCCACCCTGGCACCCTTCCTTCCTGTTTCAGGTCGCACTGTTGGTGCCTGCGCTGCTCAGTTCGCATGTAATGCCTTGGAATATGTGCTTGCCGTGATGGGGTATGGGGACTCCCAGCAGCAGATTACTGGCCATGTAGCCATTGCTGTGGCTGGTTGGCACCAATTCGGAGTGAGTGGTACCATGACGTATAGTTCGCACAGGAAGCAACTTAAACTTTCTCCCACTTGTGGTCGCATGGCCCGTACAGTCTCTTCAAATAACAAGGCCTCATACGATGCAACAAAGTATGAGGGAAAATGAGGAAGTTGTAGCCACCTCTAAGATTAAGAGTGGTTCCCTCCTCATTAAAACATGATCCCCTGCCCAGTCACAGGTGCGGCTCTCCTGTGAAATGTTGGGTGACATTCCCTTGACTGTCACTCCCCATAGGAGTCTTGATATGGTCCAGTGCATCATCTTTCACCGTGATCTTCTGCTATCTGACAATAAGCTGCAGGCCAACTTAGAGCAATGGGGTGTGCGCTGCATCTGTCATGTCCACAGGTGACCAAGGTTCAACAGAGTTGCTACCAGGGCCTTCATCTTGGCTTTTGAGGGTGATACGTTGCCTCAGATCAAGTTGACTAGTGTGATGTTAAACCCTATGTTCCTCCTCTTCCTCTGAGATGCTCCAGATGTGTGAAATTTGGACATATGTCTTCCCGTTGCACTGCTACCCCTGTCTGCAAGCTTGCGGATGTCTCCTACACATGAATGAATGTTCCTTGTGCTCTCCTCCCATCTGTGTAAACTGTAGTGACCTCCACTTTCCCTGCTCACCAGGTTACCACATTTTTAAGTGTGAGAAGAAAATTCAAGAGTATAAGACCCAAGACAAGCTCACATATCAAGAGACCAGAAAACAGTATGAGCATTTAAATCCCAGATAACTGATGCAATCTTATGCTACAGCTGCAACATCGTCACCTTCTCCATCGACCTTCCTCTGTTGCATTTCTTACAGTGGGACCCAAGAGCTGTCCACTGATACCTGCCCACCAGGTTGTTGCGAGGCCCTTCTGGTGCTTTCACCGCACCTGCTTTGGGAGCATTGGCTCCCCGCCTGCAGGAGACACTGATCCCCCATCCCCCAGCTGGAGGCACCTCATCCTCTTCCAGCTTCTCTGCCTAGAAACAGATCCCTTGGGACTCTTCCTTCTGCAGTTCCTGCTGGTCCACAGCCAGATGCCATCTGGTGGCTGAAGGAAGCACAGGTTGCTGGGTATTGAACTTCTCATTCTTCCTTTGCCCCCACAGTATTTAGGCAGTCTTATCCTCCAGTGGAATTGTAATGTATTTTTCCACCACCTGGGTGAGCTACAGCAGCTTTTAAGCACATACACTGCATTCTGTATTGCCATACAGGAAACATGCTTTCCAGAAACTCAGACCCCTGTCCTTCATGGCCACCAAGGTTATTTAAGAATAATATTGACTATTAGAGGGTATCGGGTGGAGTTTGTTCATATGTACTGGACTCTATATACAGTGATCTTGTGCCTCTTGATACACCATTGGAGGCTGTGGCTGTTTGGATATGGGCACATCAGGATTTTACCATTTGTAATGTTTATCTCCTTCCCGATGATCCTGTGTCCCAGGATGTACTGTCTGCATTGCTCTCTCAGCTCCCCTCCCACCTTTCCTAGTCATATGTGACTTCAACACCCATAACCCTTTGCGGGGTGGAACAATGATAACTGGCCTTGGTAAAGACATCAAAACTTTACTGGCACAGCTTGATCTTAGCCTCTTGAACTCTGGAGCCCCAACACACTTCAGTGTGGCACACAGGACTTATTCAGCTATTTATCTCTCCTTTTGCAGTCCTAGTCTTCTACCATCTATCCACTGGAGGGTCCACAATGACCTGTGTGCTAGTGACCACTTTCCCATCTTCCTGTCCCTCCCTCAGTGTTGCTCCGCTGGATGGCCACTCAGATGGGTTCTCCGTAATGCTAACTGGAATGGGTTCACCTCTGCTGTCATCGCTTCCCATTCCAAGGAGGTACTGATGTGGCTGTTCAGCATAAAAGGTAGCCATTCTTTTGGCAGCCAACCAAGTCATCTCCTCTTCTTCGGGATCCCCCGGTCAGAAGATGGTGCCCTGGTTGACAACATAGATCTCTGTGGCCATTAGAGAGTGTAGGCGGGCTCTCCAGTGCCATATGCAGTACCCTTCACTGCAGAATCTCAATACCTTTAAATGGCTCCGTGTCCAAAGGAAAGCAAGAATCCTGGGAATGGTGTGTTTCCCACCATTGGATCGCGTACCGATCAGATGACTCTATGGCTTCCAGTCATTGTCGCCAAGCATTTTGCAGAATATGATGCTTGCGCATCTCCGTCTGAGAACTACCATCCCGCCTTTCAGCTCATAAAACAGTGGGAGAGCGAATGCTCTTATCTTGTAAGACCTGCCACCTAGAGCCATTTCTTTCAGTGAATGGGAACTCTCCACTGCCCTAGACCATTGCCCTGATACAACCCCAGGGCCAGACTGCATGGACAACCAAATGCTGAAAATACCTCAGTGGATTTTTATCATCACATACTTGCCCTCTTTAATTGGATCTGGAACTAGGGTAAGTTCCCATCTCAATGGCGAGAAAGTGAAATGGTTCCAGTACTGAAACCAGGTAAGAAATTCCTTGAGATGGACAGTTATCGCCCAATCAGCCTTACCAACATTCTCTTTAAGTTGCTCAAATGCATGGTGAGCAAGTGGTTGTGTTGGCCCTTGAGTCTCAGGGCTTTTTGGCTGCATCTCAGGGTGGTTTTCGCAAAGGCTGCTGCACTGGTGATAATTTGGTTCACCTGGAGTCCACCATCCAGATGTCTTTGCACATCTTCAGCTCCTCAGTACTGTCTTTTTCAACCTATGAAAGGCTTATGTAACATGACATGGTTTCATCACATCTTTACTATATTGCAGGAGTCGGGTCTCTGAGGTCCACTCCCAGTTTTTGTCAAGACCTTCCTGTCGCACCATATGTTGCAGGTTTGCGTGGGCGCTTCACTCGGTACCCCCATATCCAAGAGAATGGGGTCCTGCAGGGCTCTGTACTGAGTGTCCCCCTCTTTCTGGTGGCCAGCAATGGTCTATTGGCAGTTGTGGGGTCTTCGGTATTGCCCTCCTTATATGCTGATGATTTTTGCTTTTTTTTATTGCTCTTCTAGTATGGTTGTTGCTGAGCTTTGCCAACAGGGGGCCATACAAAAGGTGCAGTCATGGACTCTCACTGTTGACTTTCGGTTTTCAGCCACCAAGACTTGTCATGCACTTCTTTCACCATTGTACCACCCATCCACATCCAGAGCTTTATCTAGACAATCAACTACTTTTTGTAATTGAGATACACCACTTTTTGGGACTTGTCTTAGATTTCTGGGTGACATGAATTCCCCACCTTTGCCAACTCAAGCAAAAGTGCTGGCAACACGTCATACACTTTGCTGCCTCAGTAACACAAACTAAAGTGGAGATCACTCTATCCTTTTGCGGCTCCACAAACTCCTCATACAGTCCCATTTTGACTATGGGAGTCTTTTGTATGGTTTTGCATCACCCTCAGCATTGCGGATACTGGACCCCCTTCTTCATTGTTGGGTACAACTTGTGACAGGAGCCTTCCAAACTAGCCCTGTGAACAGCTTACTAATTGAGGCTGGAGTCCCTTCATTACCTATCAGGCACCAACAGCTGCTGAATAGTGCTATACACATTTGTAGTTTCCCTGAACATCGCAACTATGATATCCTTTTACCTGGTAGGGAGCCCCACCTCCCACAGCAGTGACCCAGAACTAGGTTTGCATTTGCTGCATACCTCCAGTATCTCTGTTCAAAGCTGCAACTTCCTCCACTGTTGACTCTGGTCAAGGAGACATTGCTTCTGTCCTCATGGCTTGTGCCCCGACCTTGGATCAGCCTCAATGTCTCTTTTGATCCAAAAGATTCTAGGTTTTTTTTCCCATCTGTTCTTCACTGTCCTTGAGAAATATCCAGGTTCAGGAGTAGTATTCACCGATGGCTCAACAGTCGATGGACAAACGGGCTTAGCATACACATATTTACAGTGCAGTGAACTCTGTTCTCTGCCAAACAGGTGCAGTGTCTTCACTGCTGAATTGACAGCCATTAAATTAGCCTTTAGCCATGTTCATTCTTGGACTGGAAAGAGTATCCTAATCTGTAGTGACTCCCTTAGCAGCTAGGCCATAAATAAGTGTGACTCTCCTCACCTACTGTTTACGGCTATCCAGAATCTTGTCTCAGACCTCCATCAAGCTGGGCAGCCAGTCGTTTTCATTTGGAGCCCCAGTCATGTTGGGATTTCGGGAAATGAATGAACTGACCCAATGGCCAAGCTGGCCACCACGATGCCAATTCTGGAAATGGGGGTCCCAGAACCAGACCTTCAGTTGTTTATACACCATTGATTGCTGGAAGTCTGGAACTCCGAATGGTCTGCCCTGATCTCCCTAAACAAACTGAGGACAGTTACAGAGACCACAACCATGTGGCAGTCTCCCCTGTGTGCTTCTCACAGGGAATCCATTGTCCTCTGCAGACTTCACATTAGCCACACTTGGCTGACTCATGGCTACATTTTCAGACATGAGGATCCTCCTCACTGCCAATGCAGAGCCTGCCTGACATTGTCCCACTGACTCACAGACTGCCCTAATTTGGTTTCTTTGAGGTGGCATCTTTATCTTCCTGACACTACCTCTGGTGCTAGCAGATGACACCAAATTGGCTGACCTGGTGTTACGTTTTGCCTGTGAAGGTGGTTTCTATTCATCCCTGTAAGGTAGGGCTTTTTGGCATCATTGACAGCCTAAGGGGTTGGTGGGGCACCCCATTCCAGTTGCCCCTCCCCCTCCCCCCTGCAGTCCCTTTCTGGGTGGCCCAGCCTGGCCTCTACCCTTTCCATCTTTTTATTCTTTTCATTGCTTTTCAATACCTTGTCCTGAATGATCTTTTAATGACTTATCTGTGCTTTCTTTTTTCTTGGCTTTATCTCAGCCTTTTTTTTAATTGTGTTAGTTACACTTAGGCTTTCCAGGATTTACCTTTTGCCTCCTTCCTTTGACGACTATTCCTAATTTGCCACTTAATGGATGAAAGGACTGATGACCGTGCAGTTTAGTCCCTTTCATTCCAAACCAATCAACCCAAGGTAGTAACAATATTAGATAAGGAAAGTTCGTACTCACCATGTAGTGGAGATACTGAGTCGCAGATAGGCACAACAAAAAGTGTCTCACAGTTATAGTGTGTGTGTGTGTGTGTGTGTGTGTGTGTGTGTGTGTGTGTGTGTTGTTGACAAAGGCCTTAATGGCCGAAAGCTATAATTGTGAGAATCTCTTTGCTGTGCCTATCTGCGACTCAGCATCCCCGCTATACGGTGAGTAGCAACTTCCTTCTTTAATATTGTTACATTTCATCCTGGATTTTCCATTGTTTGATTTTAATCCAAGGTAGTATTTGTTATTGGCCCTCTGCTACTACTTATCTGTACAAACAGTTTTAGGAGACAATCTGAGCAGCTGTCTTAGGTTGTTTGAAGATGATCAAGTCATTTATCGTCTTATAAAGTCATCAGAAGATCAAAACCAATTGTAAAATGATTTAGATAAGATATCTGTATGGTGCAAAAGTTGGCAATTGACCCTAAATAATGAAAAGTGTGAGGTCACCCACATGAGTACTAAAAGGAATCTGTTAAACTTCAGTTACACAATAAATGAATCAAATCTAAAAGCCATAAATTCAACTAAATACCTAGGAATTATAATTACAAACAACTTAAATTGGTAAGAACACACAGAAAATGTTGTGGCGAAGGTGAAGCAAAGACTGAGTTTTATTGGTAGAACACTTACAAGATGCAGCAGATCTATTAAAGAGACTGCCCACACTACACTTGTCCATCCTATTTTGGAGTACTGCTGCATGGTGTGGCATCCTTATCGGATAGGATTAACAGAGTACATTAAGAGAGTTCAAAGGAGGGCAGCATATTTTGTATTGTCAAGAAATTGGGGTGGCACAGACAGGATATAGGATTTATGGTGGAAATCATTAAAACAAAGGTGTTATTTGTTGTGGTGGCATGTTCTAACAAAATTTCAGTCACCTACTTTCTCCTCCGAATGCAAAAATATTTTTTTGATGCCAACCTACATGGGGAGAATGGTAATCATAATAAAATAAGGGAAATCAGAGCTCACATGGAAAGATATAAGTGTTAGTTTTTTCCATGCTCTGTTAGAGAGTGGAATAGCAGAGAATCAGTATGGTAGTGATTAAACCTCTGCCAGGCACTGATTTGCAGAATAGTGATGTAGATTCGATATAGACTTACCGCATGCAGATCAGGAAGACACGAATGCCCCACCAATACCTTTCATATCAGTTGGTGTTTATACGCCCAAATCAGAGCGGTACTGCATTGCTTACATGCTGCAGCAGTGCCCTTGAATGCAAACTTTTTGATTGCCGCTTATATTATGTGAAATGTGTCCAACCATTTCTGTCAAGTTTTGTGATTGGTTAACCTTTCATGGATAAGTATGACCTCCTGACATTTTCAGTGTCTTTTGTGTCCATATCACAACACTTCACAAAGAGGGTGAAGGGGAAAAGCCCCACACCAGTAGATAGCTGTGTCAATTTCAGCTAATCACAAGCCCATAAAATGTGATTGTCACTATCCCTCTCTGAAAGGGGAAGACTATGGAAGCACTACCTCTATTAACGAAAATTGCTCTATTCACAGAAAAGCTAAAATGGAAGACATCAAATGCCTGTGTACTCTGTCTATGAAAGAGTATATTTTGTGCAAGCAAAACTAATACATGAGTAAGTTAACAAGCCAGCGAGTTTGCTAACACTTTCACTGTTAACTAAGGTTAGGTGGTCTCTATAACTGCCTTATATTACAACATGACTTGTATATGAATTGTAAATTAAATGTTCACTGCCACTGTCAGTGCAATAGCGTATGCCTTCCATGTGCATTCACAATGAATGCTCAAATCTTGGTGTTTGTGATAACCGCCGTGAAGTGCAATCAAAGAAAATTTATTTAAAAATAAGTTGGAGAAAAAGTATACAGATGAGATCTTCTCTCAGCTGGTGGAGGGTTACTTTGAATTTTCTTCCAGTTCTGAAGTCAAAATGTCATGTTGTATTGTGCATTCTTTCAGATGCTATCGCGCAAAGAAATAAAAACTCTCATTCCTTGACAGACAGGCACACAAAAAAAGACAGCTGCACATAGATATTCCAACCAAAAGCCCTCCTCCTAAGACACAAAATACATAAAGTCATGCAAGCACAACTCGCACACATGTGACCATTGTCTCTGGCTGCCACAGAGGCCAGAATGTGAAGAACTGTGTCTTCTGAGAGAAGCAATCTTGGTGATGGGGTATTGGGTGGGTTGGGGAGGGGGAGGGGAGAGGAGGGGGGGAGGTTTAGTACTGATTGCAGGAGCATGCAGGCACATGATGGGGTCAGAATATGGCTGCTAAATGCAGTCATGAGGTTTGACTGTGTCACTTACCAGTTCCCACATTCCCACCATCTGGCCACAAAGAAACCTCCTCTCATGTGGGGGAGCAGGGTTGGAGCAACTGTATCAAATTCTCTGCTGGTGTTTCAACTACCTCTTACTGTGCCTTCAAATGAGGAATATCCTACCCACTATCATTCCCCTCCCTCCCATAGTGGTATTCCACCACCCACTAAACCTACACAGTATTCTTGTCCATCCCAACTCCACCCCTGCCCCAAACCTCTCGTCTCATAGCTGATATCCCTGTAACAGATTTAGATGTAAGATTCGTCCCATGCATCCTCCCATAGTCAGCTACTCCAGTCCGGTTGCAAGCATCACCTACCCTTCAAATGCAGAGCTACCTGTGAAACCAATCATGTGATGTATGAACAGAGTTGCAAGCACTGTGCTGTGTTCTATGTGGGCATGACAACAAACAGATTGTGTGTCTGCATGAATAGCTACTAACAAACTGTGGCCAAGAGACAGCTACACCACCCATCGGTGAACATTCTGTCCAACTCAACATTCTTCACTTCAGTAACTGCTTCACAGCATGTGACATCTGTATCTTTCCTACCAACTTTTCTGAATTGCGCAGGTGGGAATTCTCCCTGCAATATATCCTCTTTCCATAGCTCCCTGGCCTCAACCTTCACTAGTCCCTGTCCTTCAACTGTCTGTCTCTTTCCCTGGTCCCACTTGTGGCGCGTGTCCCCGGACTCCAACCGCGTACTGATGTAGTCGACGCCGTAGAGCTGCTGCTGCCACAGCTCTCGCAGCAGAGTAGAGACACGATGCAATATAATGTTAGTCCCCGTAGATTAACGAAGAAAAAAAAAAAAAAAAAAAAACCTGAAAAATTTCTGAAAAGGTGTTCCTCGTGTAGTCGTTGTATCTCAAGTACAAGTCCACAGCGTTTCCACTTATGCGAACTCATATAATTGATGGTTTTTATTATTAATATTGTATTGTTAATTGCCTGAATTTGCAGTAGTTATTAATTCTTCTCTCATTCGCATAGCATACACCACTGATTATGAGGAAATATTTTAGTTAACAGTTTTTTCTTACACTGTTGTCTTGTTGCTATGGAATTGTTGTGCTGGTACGCAGCGAGATCCAGAGATACTCTTTGATTCAGTCTTTGTAAGATTGCGTCGTAATACGAAAATATTTTAAAGTTCACTTCTCAACTAATGACTTGAATATTTGCACTTCAATGAAATAGTCTTTCATGAGTAGTCATTGATTTAGTCATTTATCAAAACTATTTAATGATGTAGTCCACACCGGGTATTTAACTGGTAACGAACAGTTTATTGTTATTTTGTCACTAAATACTTATAACCCCTGCACCACATGCACACGGAATAGTTTAGTTAAGTCAGTCCGATTGAGTTATAGTTTCTTGGCAATTACCACAACTCAACACTTTAGCGTAATTGTTTTATCTTCATGATGTTGTGTACTTGGGTCCTACTCAAGACTAATTGCGTGTATTCTTTCATAGAATGTTCACTTCTCCTAGAGGGCCAACTAATTTAAAGTCAAGTCCAATGTTCACTAATTCCATTATTAGATTTCAATTAACCCGTAGTGCACGGTTAAATGAGTCTATCTGTTCCTGTCTCAGTTCATAAAATCAGTTTCTTAAGTCGTGAATCCCGTCACACAACAAACACTTCTAAACTCGAAAACAATCTCGTCACGATTCGCAATCTCAGTAATTCAGATCAGAACTGCTCTCGTACGTCTGCACTGGATGAGTTCTAGCGAGCGACTTCTTCTGTGGAAGAGCATTGTAGGCACATTGAATTTCTTCGTTGCGCTTACAACTCTCTTCCACATAAAAGTTATCTCTGATGACATTACTTTGGACTTAACTTTTGAGATATTAATTTCACATTTGTCACATGGATATTTGTCCATTGCTGAAATACGATGTTTCTTCTTTCTCTTTCGCTAACAAATATGCTGAGTGGTGTACAATGTAGTTGTTGACAAAACTCTTTCGTGTTAGCTCATTGGCAAAGATGTCTTAACTGCCAAGATAACTTTCCCTACTTCATGTTCTTTCTTAATTGACTTTAAGGTGGTCGTTGGGCATTACACACTCCAGAAATGCACAGCCTTCTGTTCCATCAACACACCCTCTAGTCTCTCTTTTTTTCCCTCCTCTACTTCTCCTTTTCCACTCGCCTTCTGCCTCCTCACTCCTCCCTCCCTCCCTTCCCCCCACTCCTCAAACCTCCTGACTGCTTCTAGCAAACCGACCCTGTTCCCACCAAGTCCCTGCATCCTTCCACAGCCAGCACTGCACCCTCCCCGATGTCTACCCTGCTATCCTTCCCACTTCCTACCCAGCCTCCTCCTTACCCCACCACCCAGACTTCTTCTCCCAGTAGGTGCAGTTGTTTGTAGTCCAGCCTCTGTGGTCAGAGACAGTAGTCGTATGCGTGTTTTTGTGCTTGTGTGAATGTGTGCATTTTCTTCGTTAGAAGAAGGCCTTTGGGACAAAAGATTTATGTTTAGCTGTCTTTTCTGTGTGCCTGTCTGTGACTCACTGTCTCCTCTATGCAGTGAATAGTAATCTGTCCTTTTTGTAATATTGTTATTCTATCCTGGAATTTTCATTGTTTAATTAAATAAAATTTTTATTTAAATGTTCAATTTTGACACATTCTAACGATAACATGGTTTTAAAGTCTCTTTCAATAAATTACCTTATTAGAAGATGTATTCAATTTGTGATTAAGAGTAAAATTGGTAAATTTATGGTTAATTTTCAGGAACAATGCAAGTATTAAATACAGAATGGTCATAAAATAATTATGTTATGATGTCGGATAAGCGTGTAGTGTGTATGCATAAAATAATTGGACCTCTGGGGGGCATAATTGTTTTCTATACTGAGCCTCATTCGGCCAGTGTTAGATTAGTAAGTGAGCAGAGGAAGGATTAAATGCAATCCAGTAAATTTATGTAGATTCAGCAATACAGAAAACAACATATTTTATCAATATTGTCTACAGTTGCAGGGGAGACACCGTAACAGATGGAAGTGATCTATCAATCCATGAAATGTGGTTGGATAACTGAATTAATAAATGCACTACCCACAAATAGGAGATATTAAAGTTTGAGTTCACACATAGGCAAACATGTATGGTTTTACCATATTCTGGAGTTCATTGCACAGATAGTTTTCAAAGGTTCTGTTTACGACAGTACACACAGCTGCTGGTTAAAAAGGAAAAAATCATCAATTAAAATGAATTATATTATCAAAAATAAACTTATAAGGCAAGGGTATCTGTGTCCATAGAAATATGGATGTTTTGTTTGCTTCGCCAGACTAGCTACCTGCAGTCACAACACATCTAAATTCTCTCTCCTTCTCATCCATGTCTTCTTCTGAGCCATCTATAATCCTTTTTCTCCCACATTAAGAAACATCCATTTTCTGTTACTGATACTTGGGATTAATGCCCCTGAAAGTATGTATGGACCACTCCCTCTGTTTCCTTGTAATTTAACGTGAACACATTAATGCCTCATCCTGCATTTCACTCTACATTTTATACATTTTTATCACCACAGGAATTATTTGACTTCTATATTCTGGAAATTTTCTTGCCTTCTCATTTAATTTCTTTTCAACATTACTCGATATTAGTTCTTTTTTCCTAGTCTTTCTGTTATTTACATTGCACAGATAGTTTTCAAAGGTTCTGTTTTCGACAGTACACACAGCTGCTGGTTAAAAAGGAAAAAAATCATCAATTAAAATGAATTATATTATCAAAAATAAACTTATAAGGCAAGGGTATCTGTGTCCATAGAAATATGGATGTTTTGTTTGCTTCGCCAGACTAGCTACCTGCAGTCACAACACATCTAAATTCTCTCTCCTTCTCATCCATGTCTTCTTCTGAGCCATCTATAATCCTTTTTCTCCCACATTAAGAAACATCCATTTTCTGTTACTGATACTTGGGATTAATGCCCCTGAAAGTATGTATGGACCACTCCCTCTGTTTCCTTGTAATTTAACGTGAACACATTAATGCCTCATCCTGCATTTCACTCTACATTTTATACATTTTTATCACCACAGGAATTATTTGACTTCTATATTCTGGAAATTTTCTTGCCTTCTCATTTAATTTCTTTTCAACATTACTCGATATTAGTTCTTTTTTCCTAGTCTTTCTGTTATTTACATTGCACAGATAGTTTTCAAAGGTTCTGTTTTCGACAGTACACACAGCTGCTGGTTAAAAAGGAAAAAAATCATCAATTAAAATGAATTATATTATCAAAAATAAACTTATAAGGCAAGGGTATCTGTGTCCATAGAAATATGGATGTTTTGTTTGCTTCGCCAGACTAGCTACCTGCAGTCACAACACATCTAAATTCTCTCTCCTTCTCATCCATGTCTTCTTCTGAGCCATCTATAATCCTTTTTCTCCCACATTAAGAAACATCCATTTTCTGTTACTGATACTTGGGATTAATGCCCCTGAAAGTATGTATGGACCACTCCCTCTGTTTCCTTGTAATTTAACATGAACACATTAATGCCTCATCCTGCATTTCACTCTACATTTTATACATTTTTATCACCACAGGAATTATTTGACTTCTATATTCTGGAAATTTTCTTGCCTTCTCATTTAATTTCTTTTCAACATTACTCGATATTAGTTCTTTTTTCCTAGTCTTTCTGTTATTTACATTAAAATGTGGGACCTCCACTTTGTTGCATTTCATATTACAATGAGATTTCACTCATACAATTTTTCCTATCATTTATATTCCAGAAACTAATACAGGTTGACAATTATTGAACTGTATGAAGTAAAATCATCGTAACTTTTGAATGATTTGCATTAGGACGTTCAAACTGCACGGTTGACCGCGGGGCATGATGGGAATTAGTATGCACATGTGCACGCACCATTCATTCGGATGGGTTCGTCAATAAGCGGAATTGGCACATTTGGGGGACTGAGAAACCACATTTTGTGAGAAGTCTCTTCACCCTCAACAAGTGACTGTGTGGTGTGCAGTGTCCAGTCACAGAATAATCAGTGCAATACTTCTTTGTGGCACGGTGACTACTCAACAGTACATGAAGGTTTTGGGAGATGATTTCATTCCCATTATCCAAAGTGACCCTGATTTTGAGAAGATAGGGTTCATGCAAGATGGAGCTCGACCTCATCGAAGCAGGAGAGTGTTTGATATCCTGGAGAAGCACTTTGGGGACTGCATTCTGGCTCTGGGGTACACAGAGGCCACTGGCATGGGCCTCAGTTGGCTGCCATATTCTCCAGATCGGAATATGCGATTCCTTTTTGTGGGGCTGTATTAAAGACAATTTGTACAGCAATAACCCAGGCCCATTGCGGAACTCAAAACAGCCATTCAGGACATCATCGATAGCATCAATGTTCCAACACTTCAGCTGGTCATGCAGAATTTCACTATTTGTCTGCACCACATCATTGCCAATAATGGCAGGCGTATCGAACATGTCATAACCTAAATTTGAATATCTGTGTGACATTCACATGTTGAATAAAGTGTGTGCATGCCATAGTTTTGTAACTAATTTAGTTTTTTCTCCCCATATAGATGTAGCTCAATAATTGTCACCCTGTATGTTGTTCTTTGATTCATAAAAGTTTTATCAAATACAGAAGTCAACATGTTCTTACAGACCGTAAGTATACTGTGCTAGTGTCATTTGATTGTCTGACGAATGACTATGGGCTTCTTGTTTTAAGAAATTTTGGTTTGTAATACATAAACAAGTCAGAGCACATGATATGACTGTGACATTGTACTGTGCCATCACAAACAAACATCTATTAGAGCTGTGCAAGAATGTCATGACCAAAAGATATTACCAAGCAGAATCTAATGAGCAAGTTAAAAGAAGAGTTTTCTATGTATGCCAAAGACTTGTCACATAGACATTTTTTCCGCTGTAATCTGCTATAATATTTTCCTACTTCTCCACCTCCACATAATCTCCCTCCACGCTATATGATTAACACACTTTGATAAAATGTATGTAGTAGAGAACAACATACTACAGCCCAAGTTGGTTTCAGACATGCAGTTTAATCTGTCACATTAATTCCTATACACACTCCATCACAACTATTATTCACCTCCTCCCTCCTCCACTCTCCCAAATTTTGGAGTTATCTGTTATCCCCTTACCTGGTTTATTCTCTTATATCTTCTCTGAGGTCATTGGCATGCAAGGCTGCTGGACACATTCCTGAAAAAGTTTGCACAGATATTGCATAGATATTGTTAAAAAGTAACTTAGCGCAGAGACATAGGCATGTACAAAAAGCTTAAATGGTGGATAACCATTTGTGAGGAGCACACATCACTAACAAGTTACAGTCCAGTTGTAACATGCCAAATTTAGGCACCTACCCCATTACACCCATCCAACAAAGCATACATCTCTCTTATACACAGGTGCCAGGGATGACTCAACAAATAGCAAATTTGATTCCAATTGATAAGACTTTCGTACAAAGTTTAGCTGTACATGAAGAGTTTTTCTGTTACCACTCTTAACTCCTATTGGTATCCTAAACCCACAATGTTCTTTTGCAAGCATCGATGAAAGAAGGAAGTAAAAAAAAAAAAAAAAAAAAGTCAGTGGAAAAAGGGTGTGATTATATGGAAAAAGGGTGTGATTATATGTGGTGACTTTAATATAGACTTTCTCACCCACAACAGAAACAGGAAGACATTGATTAACATTGCAAAAACTTATAATCTGCATGGCCTTGTAAATGAGCCCACTAGAATAACACCCACATCCAAGACAGCTATAGATCAAATTTTTGCAAATAGAAATAAACTGAACCCAACTCTATACAATGCAGGATTCAACGACCATCAAGCTGTCATTCTAAAGGTCGATGTTAGTAAAGATACCTCAAACCCAGTCCCACCTAAAACTTTACAAAGGTTTTTCACTCAAGATAACTTGAACAAGCTAAATACCCTCCTTAGTAAAGAAAAGTGGACAGAGATGCACACAGCCAATGATGTCAACGTGAAATTCAACATATTTCTTGACAAAATGATCCACCACTTTGAAGAGGCTTTTCCGCAAAAACAAGTAATAATTATTATTAATAATAATAAAAGAAACAAGACTTGGATTACACCAGCTATAAAAATCTCTTGCAAACATAAAAGAATACTCCACATGGTATGTAAATAAAGTAATGACTCCCCCCAACTAACATAATACTATAAAAACTACACATGCATCCTAAGAAGAGTGATAAGACAAGCAAAAAGGATGCAAAATGATGAGTACATTGACAAATCCAGCAATAAAGTAAAAGCAATGTGGAATATCATAAAAAGGGAAAGAGGGGAAATGAAAGCTACACACACGAACATAGAAATCAAACTCAACAATGGTATTGGGACCCCAACTTTTTCTTCCTGTATATTAATGACTTGAGCCTGAATGTAGATGCACACAAAACAATATTTGCTGATGACACAACTGTACTCCTCAAAGGGGAGAATACAGAGGCTGTGCAAAAAGCTGTGAACCTGGTCACTGAACAACTCAGAAATTGGGCTAAAATCAACAGATTAACTATCAACACCAAAAAGACAGCTTCCATGAACTTTCACACAACACAAAATGCAAATTCCTCTCAGCCACTTGTCACTGTAAATAACCAGTCAATAGATAATGACACTCTTTTCAAACTCCTGGGTCTGTGGGTTCAAGATAACCTGAAATGGAATACAAATACAAGAAAGGTAAATGCCAGAATTAGTACTGGCTGTTATGCATTGAGTGTACTGAAATCATGCGCTAGCCTGAAAACGTTAAACACATACTATGCTTACATACAAGCCCACCTAAAATAAGGTGTGATATTCTGGGGAAACTCTCCAAATGCCCTGAGCACATTCAAAATCCAGAAGAGAGCAATGAGGATTATTACTGGGAGCAAACCCAGAGACTCCTGCAAACCCATCTTCAGAAAGTTGGAAATCCTTACACTGCCTTGCCTATTCATTCTCGAGACTCTAAAATTTTTCAGAAACCACATAATGCCAATTGACTCCAGAGTCGTAAAGAATAATGAAATACATAAACACAACACCAGGAAAAACTCAAATCTGCATTTTTACGTACAAACACTCAACTGTGTAAAAAGGGAGCTTTCCACATGGGCCTCCAACTGTTCAACAATCTTCCCACCAGTATTAAGTCCATCAAAGCCAACATAAAATTAAGCAAAGCCATGAAGTCATATTTGTTGTGTCACTGTTTTTACTCTATAAATGAATACTTAGAACAGTAATCTTTCTATTTGTGTTAAATTGAAAACAATGAGCAATATAATACGTTAGGATATTATACGTTAATATATGTTAACAATGTTAACTGATATTTTCCGACATCTGCAACACACTGTGTACCATCAGATCACATGAAATAAATAAATAAAGATGGGAATACAGTGATATGTCACTTAGGAATGAAATAAATAGGAAGTGCAGGGAACCCAGAGTGAAATGGCTGCAGTACGAAAAATGTAAAAAATTGAGAAAGACAACCAAAACAATCTTCTATGTAATAAAAGCAAAGATCGCAAAATCAATTTTACTATTACACATGGAGGAGAAAGCAAATAGGTGGAAAGAGTACACTGAAGGCCTCTAAGAGGAGAGGGAACCACCAGATGGCCTGATAGAAGAGGAAATGAGTCGATTTTGAAAATATAGGAGATAAAGTAGAAGAGTCAGAGTTCAACAGAACTTTATACACGTAATCAAATCATCAGAAGGGATCTATAATATCTTTTAGGCATTTCTGAAATTGCTGGAGAAGTAGCAAGCAAAAGACTGGTCAGTTGTAGGACTTATGAGATGGGGACACACCAACTGACTTTTGGAAAAAGTTCATCCACACAATCCTGAAGACAGAAAGGGCAGATAAATGCGAGAACTATAGTTGCACGATCAGCTTAAACAGTTCAGTCATCCTTGTTGCTAACAATAAAATGCAGAAGAATGGAAAAGAAAATTGTGCATGTATTAGATGATGTGGTGTTTGGCTTTAAGAAAGGTAAGGGCACCAGAGAGGAAAATCTGACACTGCACTTGATGATGCAAGCAAGACTTACAAAAATCCAGAATATCTGTATTATTTTTCGAACTAGAAAAGGCATTTGATAATGTAAAATAGTGCAAGATGTTTGAAATGATCAGATAAATTTCTATAAGCTATCAGAAAAGATGGGGTAACACAAAATACGAGCAAGAACCAAGAGTCAAAAATATGACTGGAAGACCAATACGGTAGTGCTTAGATTGAAAATATTGAGAGGCAGGGATGCAGTCCTTTTTATGTACTGTTCAATTTGTACATCAAAGAAGCAATGATGTAAATAAATTAAACGCTTAGGACTAGCATTAAAATTCAGGTTGAAAAGGCATCCATGATAAGATTTGCTCTTGATGACAGTCCTATCCTCAGTGAAAGTGACGAAGAATACAGGACTGGTTGAATACTATGAACAGTCTACAGAGCACAGGATATGGATTTAATGATGAGCAGCAGAAATGTGATTAGCAATTATGTTAACACCAAAATTTGAGGCCATACTGTACAAAGTGGAAGGATTTTGTGACATTGGAAGCAAAATAACACACCAAGAAGGGAAATGTAAAAGCAGAGCTGAAAAAGTGAAGAGAGTGTTCTTTGCTAAAAGAAGTCTACTACTCTCAAATGCAAGCACTAATTTGAGGGGGAAAAAATGGAAGATGTATACATGGAACACGGCATGGTCTGGAAAGTGAATCATGGGCTGAGGGAAAAAGCAGAAAAAGTGACAATCGAAGTGTTTGAAGAGTGGAGCCATAGGAAATGTGGACAATCATTGCAGAATCAATGAAGGAATCCATGGAAAACACTGACAAGAAGAAAGAATAGGATGATAAGAGGCTTGTGTTACATCAGGGAATAATTTCCAGGGAACTACAGGGAGGCATAAAGGGCAAGAGCTGTATGGGAAGATGGAGATTGGAATACACCAATGAGTTGCTGACAGCCAAAACGAAAAGATTGTTACACATGGAGCTTTCAGCCAAAGCCCTCTTCAGAAAAGAAAACGCACACACGGACACACAGGCAGGGGCCGAATTTAAGCACACATGACTGCTATCAAAAGCAGTAACCCCAGGGAAGGGAGACGAATAGCAGGCTAAGGGTGGTGGGGTGGGGTGGGGAGGGGGTGGAGAGAAGGGAGAAGAGTGCTGTCTGCCAGTATGTGCAGGGGCTAGATGGCAGCAGGGCTACATTTTATTAACTGAAACTGTATAAATGTAAATAGAAAAATCCCTTCCCCCCCCCCCCCCCCCCCCCCTCTCCATATTTGTGTCATGAGGCTAAAGAAGCTCTTATTTATTAGTAAGGCCAAGAAAGATATAGTAAATAGTGTAATAAGAACAGTGCAACATGTGTTAGAAGTTATAAAGTGTCTGCTGTGTATGTGAATGACATTTTTGGCATTAAGGACGGCTTCTATTGTGTTTTATATTTATTGTAAAATTATGTTTTCATAATACATACATATTTTTACCCCCCCCATGAACCATGGACCTTGCCGTTGGTGGGGAGGCTTGCGTGCCTCAGCGATACAGATGGCCGTACCGTAGGTGCAACCACAACGGAGGGGTATCTGTTGAGAGGCCAGACAAACGTATGGTTCCTGAAGAGGGGCAGCAGCCTTTTCAGTAGTTGCAGGGGCAACAGTCTGGATGATTGACTGATCTGGCCTTGTAACATTAACCAAAACGGCCTTGCTGTGCTGGTACTGCGAACGGCTGAAAGCAAGGGGAAACTACAGCCGTAATTTTTCCCGAGGACATGCAGCTCTACTGTATGATTAAATGATGATGGCGTCCTCTTGGGTAAAATATTCCGGAGGTAAAATAGTCCCCCATTCGGATCTCCGGGCGGGGACTACTCAAGAGGACGTCGTTATCAGGAGAAAGAAAACTGGCGTTCTACGGATCGGAGCGTGGAATGTCAGATCACTTAATCGGGCAGGTAGGTTAGAAAATTTGAAAAGGGAAATGGATAGGTTAAAGTTAGATATAGTGGGAATTAGTGAAGTTCGGTGGCAGGAGGAACAAGACTTTTGGTCAGGTGATTACAGGGTTATAAATACAAAATCAAATAGGGGTAATGCAGGAGTAGGTTTAATAATGAATAAAAAAATAGGAGTGCGGGTTAGCTACTACAAACAGCATAGTGAACGCATTATTGTGGCCAAGATAGACACAAAGCCCATGCCTACTACAGTAGTACAAGTTTATATGCCAACTAGCTCTGCAGATGATGAAGAAATAGATGAAATGTATGACGAGATAAAAGAAATTATTCAGGTAGTGAAGGGAGACGAAAATTTAATAGTCATGGGTGACTGGAATTCGTCAGTAGGAAAAGGGAGAGAAGGAAACATAGTAGGTGAATATGGATTGGGGGGAAGGAATGAAAGAGGAAGCCGCCTTGTAGAATTTTGCACAGAGCATAACTTAATCATAGCTAACACTTGGTTCAAGAATCATGAAAGGAGGCTGTATACATGGAAGAAGCCAGGAGATACTGACAGGTTTCAGATAGATTATATAATGGTAAGACAGAGATTTAGGAACCAGGTTTTAAATTGTAAGACATTTCCTGGGGCAGATGTGGATTCTGACCACAATCTATTGGTTATGAACTGCAGATTGAAACTGAAGAAACTGCAAAAAGGTGGGAATTTAAGGAGATGGGACCTGGATAAACTGAAAGAACCAGAGGTTGTAGAGAGTTTCAGGGAGAGCATAAGGGGACAATTGACAGGAATGGGGGAAAGAAATACAGTAGAAGAAGAATGGGTAGCTCTGAGGGATGAAGTGGTGAAGGCAGCAGACGATCAAGTAGGTAAAAAGACGAGGGCTAATAGAAATCCTTGGGTAACAGAAGAAATATTGAATTTAATTGATGAAAGGAGAAAATATAAAAATGCAGTAAATGAAGCAGGCAAAAAGGAATACAAACGTCTCAAAAATGAAATCGACAGGAAGTGCAAAATGGCTAAGCAGGGATGGCTAGAGGACAAATGTAAGGATGTAGAGGCTTGTCTCACTAGGGGTAAGATAGATACTGCCTACAGGAAAATTAAAGAGACCTTTGGAGAGAAGAGAACCACTTGTATGAATATTAAGAGCTCAGATGGAAACCCAGTTCTAAGCAAAGAAGGGAAGGCAGAAAGGTGGAAGGAGTATATAGAGGGTTTATACAAGGGAGATGTACTCGAGGACAATATTATGGAAATGGAAGAGGATGTAGATGAAGACGAAATGGGAGATAAGATACTGCGTGAAGAGTTTGACAGAGCACTGAAAGACCTGAGTCGAAACAAGGCCCCGGGAGTAGACAACATTCCACTAGAACTACTGATGGCCTCGGGAGAGCCAGTCATGACAAAACTCTACCATCTAGTGAGCACGATGTATGAGACAGGTGAAATACCCTCAGACTTCAAGAAGAATATAATAATTCCAATCCCAAAGAAAGCAGGTGTTGACAGATGTGAAAATTACCGAACTATCAGTTTAATAAGTCACAGCTGCAAAATACTAACGCGAATTCTTTACAGACGAATGGAAAAACTGGTAGAAGCCGACCTCGGGGAAGATCAGTTTGGATTCCGTAGAAATGTTGGAACACGTGAGGCAATACTGACCTTACGACTTATCTTGGAAGAAAGATTAAGAAAAGGCAAACCTACGTTTCTAGCATTTGTAGACTTAGAGAAAGCTTTTGACAATGTTGAATGGAATACTCTCTTTCAAATTCTGAAGGTGGCAGGGGTAAAATACAGGGAGCGAAAGGCTATTTACAATTTGTACAGAAACCAGATGGCAGTTATAAGAGTCGAGGGGCATGAAAGGGAAGCGGTGGTTGGGAAAGGAGTGAGACAGGGTTGTAGCCTCTCCCCGATGTTATTCAATCTGTATATTGAGCAAGCAGTAAAGGAAACAAAAGAAAAGTTCGGAGTAGGTATTAAAATTCATGGAGAAGAAGTAAAAACTTTGAGGTTCGCCGATGACATTGTAATTCTGTCAGAGACAGCAAAGGACTTGGAAGAGCAGTTGAACGGAATGGACAATGTCTTGAAAGGAGGATATAAGATGAACATCAACAAAAGCAAAACGAGGATAATGGAATGTAGTCAAATTAAGTCGGGTGATGCTGAGGGAATTAGATTAGGAAATGAGACACTTAAAGTAGTAAAGGAGTTTTGCTATTTAGGGAGTAAAATAACCGATGATGGTCGAAGTAGAGAGGATATAAAATGTAGACTGGCAATGGCAAGGAAAGCGTTTCTCAAGAAGAGAAATTTGTTAACATCGAGTATAGATTTAGGTGTCAGGAAGTCGTTTCTGAAAGTATTTGTATGGAGTGTAGCCATGTATGGAAGTGAGACATGGACGATAACTAGTTTGGACAAGAAGAGAATAGAAGCTTTCGAAATGTGGTGCTACAGAAGAATGCTGAAGATAAGGTGGGTAGATCACGTAACTAATGAGGAGGTATTGAATAGGACTGGGGAGAAGAGAAGTTTGTGGCACAACTTGACTAAAAGAAGGGATCGGTTGGTAGGACATGTTTTGAGGCATCAAGGGATCACAACTTTAGCATTGGAGGGCAGCGTGGAGGGTAAAAATCGTAGAGGGAGACCAAGAGATCAATACACTAAGCAGATTCAGAAGGATGTAGGTTGCAGTAGGTACTGGGAGATGAAGAAGCTTGCACAGGATAGAGTAGCATGGAGAGCTGCATCAAACCAGTCTCAGGACTGAAGACCACAACAACAACAACATATTTTTAAAACTATTCAAAGTTCATAGTGAATTGTATACAGTGTTTTAACATTAGACACAGTCTGTAACAAAAACTTCAAATATTTTTCATCTTGAAAAATGACACAGAAAGTCACAATGTTGGGGTAGTGGATTGCAGCCCGGTGTTTATCTTTGTTTTCAGTTTTAATGTGCTTTCATAAATGTTCAAAATGTTATTTTTGAAGTTTTTCTGGTGTTATGGATTGTCAGAACGATTTTGGGCATCCAGCCATACTGGCAATTCTGTTTGTACTCATTAAAATGGCATCATCATTTTGGATCCATAACATAACATCTAATATTGAAAATATCTTTCATCATACAGTTTCTGTTTAAAAACGTGCTAGACCACATATATTTTTTGCACGTTACTCTTTAGGGGAGAATTTTGTAGATGTCTCAATTTTAACAAAAACCTCATGTGCAACAGAAACTGTATCATATTTGTAGAACTACTCATGGGCCATGTGCATCCTTCCTTGCATAGGAAGTCCTAGACACGAAGCACGTCATTAACACTGTTTTGAGTGCAAATGACAAACATAAAAGAAAAATATCATAATTACCTTAGTCTTAGATAATATATTTAGTGAAGTTGCTTTTCCTATTGCACTATTCCATTAATTACCATTTTTTTACTGTTACAATTTTTCAGTAGATGGAAAACAAGTGCAAAAATTAATGGATTCACTACCAACCATGTCACTGAGGACTGGATTCACGATTTCCTGGCAAAGATATCACAGTTCGTAGTAATTGATGGAAAGTCATTGAGTAAAATAGGAATGATTTCTGGCATTCCCCAAGGTAGTGTTATAGGCCCTTTGCTGTTCCTTATCTGTATAAACAAATTGGGAGACAATCTGAGCAGCCACAAACAAATTGCAAAATGAGATAGAAAAGATATCTGTATGGTGTGAACATTGGCAATTGACCCTAAATAACGAAAAGTGTGAGGTCATCCACACGAGTGCTAAAAGAAATCTGTTAAACTTCGGTTACACGATAAATCAGTCAAATCTACAGGCTGTAAATTCAACTAAATACCTAGGAATTACAATTAGTAACAACTTAAATTGGAAGGAACACATAGAAAATGTTGTGAGGAAGGCTAACCAAAGACTGTATTTTATTGGCAGAACACTTAGAAAATGCAACAGGTCTACTAGAGAGACTGCCTATACTACGCTTGTCCATCCTCTTTTAGAATACTGCTGCAAAATAATGTGGGATCCTTACCACATAGGCTTGATGGAGTACATCGAAAAAGTTCAAAGACGTGCAACACATTTTGTATCATCACGAAATAGGGGAGAGAGTGTCATTGAAACGATACAGGATTTGGGGCGGAAATAATTAAAACAAAGGCATTTTTTGCTGTGGGCAGAATCTGATCACGAAATTTCAGTCACCAACTTTTTCCTCTGAATACAAAAATATTTTGTTGACGCTGACCTACATACAGAAAAACAATCACCATAATAAAATAAGGGAAATCAGAGCTGACATGGAAAGGTATAGGTGTTCATTTTTTCCGTGCGCTATATGTGATTGGAAAATAGAGAATTGTGAAGGTGGTTCGATGAACCTTCTGCCAGGCACTTAAATGTGATTTGTAGAGTATCCACGTAGGTGTACATGGAATGCGGAGTCACCAAAAACTATTTGGGCTCTGGTAGGATGTGGAATTACCATTCATTTTTGCAGCCCACCAATGTGTTGTGCAGTTGTCTACGGTACAAATTTTGAGACTGATGCTGAGTTATCTTTTTACTTGTTAATAAAGTCTGTTAAAATGTTAATTGGGATTCTGCCTGTAAATACAATTGCATGAAGTTGGACATTAGAGGCTAAAAGAATGTGCTGCAGTAAATTCATCAGCCACGACATCCACTGCTGAATAAAGGCCTCCATGAGACTCTTCTGTCCATTATTCTTCAGTTGCATCCATGTTTCTTATCACCATGGTGTGACCTCACATTAAGCTGTTGTCTTAGTACTTTCTTTTTCTTGGAAAGCAGCAAAGAATACTCTTCGCTCATCTAAAACCTATTTCGCTCCAAGTACCTTAATTTAATTTTCATTAGAGTCATAATTACACCTTCCACTCCAGTCTGTTCCCTGATCCACCTTTTTGTTCTCCTTTCTCTCCTACTCATTCCCAACTTGCATCTCACTAGGTGACTGTTTTTGAATTGCTCCTGAATTTAAAAGTCCATGCCTCTCTTCCTTGAGTCAAAACTAGTAATATACACTGACTGCGAACTTTCCTTTTGATACACCAGAAGCTTAGTTTTGAAAACAATATTTGGTTAACCAAAAACACTCCAGGCCATTTTTACCCTTTTTTAATCTGTTTCACAGTCCACACAGTAGTGGTTTTCAACTGCCCTATATACAAATACTAAACTGTTTCAATGACTTCATTGTTATCTGCCACTATTTTGTTTTCAAAATGTTGGCTGCACACTGTTAGTCTTACTTTCATTGATTTTCGTACCTACTTTTGAATTTGCTATATTAAGACTTTCCTTTTGTCTTGAAGTTTAACTGAACTTCAGACAAAGTACATTTTTAGCAACAAAATAAGGGTGGTTGAGATATGTTCCATTAATTTGTACTTTTTCCCACTTGAAACACCTGTAAAGTTCCTCTAAAATTCCTGATAATTGTTTTGATAGTTCAAAATCTCCGTTATCCGAGCTTGATACACTTGTCAGCAGGGAGTGATTCACAATCCTTATTTCTAGAAAATACACTTATTTTCAGTCTGTCAGTTCCTGTTTTACTATCTCAAAACAACAATAATAATAAATAATAAAATATTGGTTGTTGATAGACACAATAAAACACACACACACACACACACACACACACACACACACACACACACACACACACACATCTAGCATGCCTCTTTGCATTTACATATGTCTGCCTGTGTCTGTATATGTGCGGATGGATATGGGTGTGTGTGCGCGAGTGTATACCTGTCCTTTTTTTTCCCCTAAGGTAAGTCTTTCCGTTCCCGGGATTGGAATGACTCCTTACCCTCTCCCTTAAAACCCACATCCTTTCGTCTTTCCATTTCCTTCCCTCTTTCCTGATGAAGCAACCTTGGGTTGCGAAAGCTTGAAATTTGTGTGTTTTTTATTGTGTCTATCAACAAACAACACTTTCTTGTTTGGTAAGTTACAGCATCTTTGTTTTTATATATATTTTTCCCATGTGGAATGTTTCCCCCTATTATATAAATAATAAAATAAATATAAATAATAAGTATAATAAAAACTAATTGACACACTGAAAATAGGAAGTGTATTTTTCAAAATCTTTGTGTCTGATTCATCTTTCAGTTTGGTAATGGAATGTCCTTGGTGGAAATAAATAATTTAAGGAGGAAAACAAACAACTCAGCAAATAATGGAGGCACCAAGTCATCAATGAGCACATAAAAAAGTCTGGGAACTTTGATAGCTTTTGGACAAATCCGTCCTTGCAGATTACCTGCATAGCTACACAGTTCCTCCCAAAGTGGTACTCCACAGCTCACCCCCATCTACTCAATAACCTAGTCCATTGTTGTGCCACAGCAAAGCCCAACACCTTACCACATGGGTCGCTCCTGTGGAAAACCCAGGTGCAAGACCTGTATGATACACCCAGCTGCCCCTACCCAAGTCCCATCACCTGCTTATCCTATGCTATCAGTGGCACAGCCTCCTGTGAAAGCAGTCCTGCCATATACCAGCTCCGCTGAAATTTCTGCACAGCATTTTATGCACACACATCCAATAACCAGCTGGTCACGAGTGAATGGCCACTGCCAAACTGTAACAAACAGCTGTGCTGACAACTCAGTGGCAGAACATGCTAGATTTCAATGGTTACTTCACAGCTCGCACCATATGGATCCTTCCCTCCAATGACAGCTTCATGAATTAATGGATCAGAATTGTCTTTGCAATAGAACAACCTCACCAGTGCCATTTCTTATCCTGCCTCTCCCACCCAGCTGTAATTTTCAGTCTTGCTTATGTCCCTGTCAATGATTCACTATTCAGTGAGTTGTTGCTTTTTCTCCTACAATTATTCATCTTTCAACTTCAAATTTCTCTCTATCCTGATGAAGCCTAATGGAACCTGTAAGCACTGATATGTTTATTCTTTTGTATATTCACATAGATTGAATCAGTACCTTGTTTCTCTTGGGATGTTGGTACAGTGTTCTCAAAATCTATGAATCTTGGACTCAGTGTTAATAAATGTTCAGTGCTACAGTCTATAATTTTATTCATTACTTACAAACGGTACATCATGATTCGTTCACTACTAAAAACAGCTTGTTCCTTTTCCCAGATAGAATTGTGTTGTTTCTATGTTTAATTTTAGTGAATTTCTTGTCCATTAAGAAGAGGGAGATTGAGAGGTCTGTACTTTGTCTTGTTTGTTTTTCTCTGTTTGGTCACTTACAGCAACTGGGAGATCAGTGTGCTGACCACATGTCCCTCCATATCCACACCCACTCTCACCCGCGGACTGTGGGTGACACAGCAGTCAGTCGCTACTGTTGCGCCTTCAAGGCCTGTTTGGGTAGAGTTACGAGTTTCATTACTTATGAAATATTGTAATTACAGTGAATTTCCAACTGTGGAGAATTATCTTCCTCTGGAGACATTCTGTAAACAATTTTGTAATTCCTTTTGTATAACTTTTTCTTCAGCTTTAACTATTTCTATTGGAATGCCATCATCTCTCAATGCCTGATGTATCTCTATGCTTTGAAAGACATTATACACGTCTGACATTATTTCTAGAATGTCATTATTTTCATTATTGATTATCAGCACTTCTGATTATCTCTCTAACTTTCTTTGTGTTATTTATTGCAACTTGAACTGCTGAAAGCAGGTATTCACCCAACAGAAGTTTCTGTTATGCCTTCATATTCTCATTATTTTCAAATGTGTCCCTTACCATATTTTACTGTATCTTTTCACACCTTTGTGGGAATTTCTGAAAAGTTTTGTTTAATTCAGCATATTCTATTGTGTTACTATGTCATTTGTGAGAAATTCTTCTGCACTAAATTGCCTGGTGACAAATTAATTCAGCACATTAGTTAAAAAGGTTTAGTGTGCTCTAATAAGTATACTCAAAATGAGTTTTTTAATCTCAGAGAAAGAGCTAATATTTAGACTGGAAGAATAGATAGTCTTCTCAAAGTGTGCTCTCTCCTTTGGTTGAGTCATTAAACAATAAGCCAGTTAATCAAGTCAATTAATAGGTGCTGCCACAAACATCCCTTTCTGTCTCTCTTGTTTGCAAGCATTGAGTAAAACCAGACAGTGTGCGTCCTTTTGTTTGTTTGGTCCAATCTCGATGAACTTTTGAAGAAGAAAGTATTACCCAACTCAATGTGTTTTTCTGACTGAATAATGAGAGGATGGGACAGATATCTCCTTCTTACCACAGATGTCCACTGCCCTCACACCTG
Organism: Schistocerca nitens; assembly: GCF_023898315.1. Taxonomy (NCBI): domain Eukaryota; kingdom Metazoa; phylum Arthropoda; class Insecta; order Orthoptera; family Acrididae; genus Schistocerca; species Schistocerca nitens. The sequence continues at coordinate 100,451,455 of NC_064622.1, forward strand.
TCCAAATCTACATCTACATTTATACTCTGCAAGCCACCCAACAGTGAGTGGCGGAGGGCACTTTATGTGCGACTGTCATTAACTCCCTTCCGCTCTTCTTTGGATCTTCTCTATCTCCTCCGTCAACCCGATCTGGTACGGATCCCACACTGTTGAGCAATACTCAAGTATAGGTCGAACGAGTGTTTTGTAAGCCACCTCCTTTGTTGATGGACTACATTTTCTAAGCACTCTCCCAATGAATCTCAACCTGGTACCCGCCTTACCAACAATTAATTTTATATGATCATTCCACTTCAAATCGTTCTGTACGCATACTCCCAGATATTTCACAGAAGTAACTGCTACCAGTGTTTGTTCCGCCATCATATAATCATACAATAAAGTATCCTTCTTTCTGTGTATTCGCAATACATTACATTTGTCTATGTTAAGGGTCAGTTGCCACTCCCTGCACCAAGTGCCTATCCGCTGCAGATCTTCCTGCATTTCGCTACAATTTTCTAATGCTGCAACTTCTCTGTATACTACAGCATCACCGCGAAAAGCCGCATGGAACTTCCGACACTATCTACTAGGTCATTTATATATATTGTGAAAAGCAATGGTCCCATAACACTCCCCTGTGGCACACCAGCGGTTACTTTAACGTCTGTAGACGTCTCTCCATTGAGAACAACATGCTGTGTTCTGTTTGCTAAAAACTCTTCAATCCAGCCACACAGCTGCTCTGATATTCCTTAGGCTCTTACTTTGTTTATCAGGTGACAGTGCGGAACTGTATCGAACACCTTCCAGAAGTCGAGAAAAATGGCATCTACCTGGGAGCCTGTATCTAATATTTTCTGGGTCTCATGAACAAATAAAGCGAGTTGGGTCTCACAAGATCGCTGTTTCCGGAATCCGTGTTGATTTCTACAGAGTAGATTCTGGGTTTCCAGAAATGACATGATACCCGAGCAAAAAACATGTTCTAAAATTCTACAACAGATCGATGTCAGAGATATAGGCCTATAGTTTTGCCCATCTGCTCGACGACACTTTTTGAAAACTGGGACTACCTGTGCTCTTTTCCAATCATTTGGAACCTTCCGTTTCTCTAGCGACTTGCAGTACACAGCTGTTAGAAGGGGGGCAAGTTCTTTCGCGTACTCTGTGTAGAATCGAATTGGTATCCCGTCAGGTCCAGTGGACTTTCCTCTGTTGAGTGATTTCAGTTGCTTTTCTATTCCTTGGACACTTATTTCGATGTCAGCCATTTTTTCATTTGAGCTAGGATTTAGAGAAGGAACTGCAGTGCGGTCTTCCTCTGTGAAACAGCTTTGGAAAAAGTTCTCTCACCACAACAGTTTGCTGTCCACTGTGTGTAGTTATGTGCATTGTGAAGTGAGTGAAAGCTAGTGAGATTTTTCTGAATTAAATCACCAATAATACCCCTATCTCCAATTAAAAGACCAGTGTCATGAAAATGGCTGCTGAACTCAATATGCATCTAGAGAACTGCATATGAAAGAAATAGTATAAACAAAAGATTCCATACAGTTGCTGTCACCAAATGTCTTTTAATGTAGAAAAATGAAAAGAGGCTCCAATTATCCACAAAGCAGAGAACATAGAGTGATGACCGGTGGAAACAAGTAACATGGTTCAGTGATTATAATTGTCTGCCACTGCGTGCTTATGTACACAGAACCTCACAGGAGCATACAGCCCAGAAATATTCTTGCTGCTGTAATAGCTGTATTATGATTTTCATTGAGTCTTGTAGTCACACTGAACGATGTGTAGCTGATAGGAACTATGAGACTCTCATAGACAATACCTAATGTTGTATCCATTTTTCTAGTATCCATGTGTCTTCCAAGATGATGCCATCCAACACTCATTTGGTTGGAAATGTCAAAGGTGGTTTTATTAGCACAATGAAGTAACATACCCTCAAAAATTAGACTGGGTGAAAAATGCAGAGCCAATTTTTTCCAAATATCTATAAATGAACTGAAACAATTCTTTTCAAACAATTGTGTAAAATTTTAATGATAAGTATTTACTGATCACCAGTAGTAATTCTGCTGTTTTGAATACCAAGTCTTTGTTAATATTATTTTGACAAGGTGTGAAGCTACTTTATTGTACATGTAAAAGTGCAAAGGAAGGAACTGTCTGAGTTTTCAAAGTCTAGATAGAGGGATGCTGAACGAAACACATTTGATAGTCAAGAGAACAATGCATGCAAACTTCAATGACTACCACAGTATAATATTGTCGAATTCTTTCACAAAACCCCAAAGAAATTCCCATCATATGTAAAGGCTGTTAGTGGCCCCAAAGTTAGTGTCCAGTCACTCGGGTATGAAACAGGAAATGAAACTGACAATAGCAAAACAAAGGCAGAAATGGTTAAATCTGTTTTCAAATGTTTCTTTATAAAGGAAAATCCAGGAGTACTGCCCCAAATTCATTCTCATACCACTAAAAAGATAAGTGAAATAGATGTTTGTGTCAATGATGTAGAGAAACAACTGAAATCATTAAAACTGAACAAACCCCCAGGGCCTGATGGAACTCCCATCAGATTCGACATTCAATTTGCGGCTGAGTTAGCCCCTCTGTTAACTACAATCTGTCATAGATTCCTTGAACAAAAATCTGTCCCCGGTGGCTGGAAGAAAGCACAGATCACATCTGTTTACAAGAAAGGTAGAAGTGATCCATGAAACTACTGCCCAATATCCTTGTAGAATCTTAGAACCTATTCTAAGCTCAAATGTGAGATACATTGAACAGAATGATCTCCTCCATGCCAACCAGCATGGATTTCAAAAACGTAGATCACGTGAAACCCTACTCACACTTTTCTCTCTTGACATTCTAAAACTGTCAATCAAAGCAGTCCGGTACATACAGTATTTTTCGATTTTTATTAAAAGCAATTGACTTGGTACCAGATCTGTACTTATCATCACAAATACAATCATATAGGATCAGGCGAAATATGTGAATGGATTGAGGGTTTCTTTGTAGGGAGGATGCCACATGTTGTCTTGATTGGAGAGTCATCAACAGATGTAGAACTAACTAGGGGTTTACCACCCCAGGGACTTGTGTGTTGGGTCCCTTGCTGTTCATGTTATATATTAATGATCTTGAGGACAACATTAAGAGTATCAGACTTTTCACAGACAATGCAGATATCTACACTGAAGTACAGTCTGAATGAAGCTATACAAATATTCAGTCAGACCCTGATAAGCTTTCAAAGTGATGCAGTCATAAGCAGCTTGCTTTAAATGTTCAAAGATGTAAAATTGTGCACTTCACACAAAAAGAAAAACAAATATATTATCCTACAAATATAATATTAGTAGTCACAGTTGGAATCTGTAAATTCAAATACTTGGTTGTAACACTTTGAAGGGACATGAGTGGAATGAACAGACATGCTCAGTTGTGGGTAAAGCAGGTAGCAGACTTCAATTTATTGGTAGAATACTAGTGAAGTGCAATCAGATTACAAAGGAGACTGCTTACAAACTTGCACCAAATAGGACTAGCATGGAATATTGAACATATACTGAGAAGGGCAGCAAGAATGGTCACAAGTTTGTTTGATCTATGGGAGAGTATCACAGAGATGTTGAAGGAACTGAACTGAGAATGCTTTAAGTGAGACAGAAAGTACCCTGAGGAAGTCTACTGACAAAGTTTCAAACACCAGCTTCATATGATGTCTAGGAATACATTAGAACTTCATACACATCACACTCATAGGGATCGCGAAGACAAGATTACGTTAATTACAGCACATACAGGCATTTAAACATTCCCTTGCTCCAAACATGAGTGAAACAAGAAAAAGCCCTAATAACTGGTACAGTGGGACATATTTCCTACCACACACTTCACAGAGTACAGATGTAAATGTAGGTCTGATTGGCTGCCTCTGAGATAGTCAGCTGCCACATAGATGCAGCTTTGAATGGCCAAATAATCAACACAGGTAATGCATGCACTTATTCAGTTGCTCTACAGGTGTGAACAGAGCCTTTCTTTATGCTGGTTGTACTTATGTTTACACTGCCTGCCTGGTAAGTGTCACTGGTAGCTCCTTGTGTTCCATGTCAGGGCAGGTCTACACCACATGACTTGCTGTTGCCAGGAAGTCATCTGTTAACTTTCTCCTATTTGTAGAAGCATTATGATTACATATCACCACATTCAGAATATACAAAACTGGGCAAACAGGCTACTGGAGGAAAAAACTTGACTGTTGTAACAAAACTTATAATTATTACTGATATTTGTTTTATGGGCATAATTCTCTGCCTAACATGTTGCCTTTCAATACTGCAGACATTATCAGAGGCTTTAATGATTTAGAATGCAGTTAGAGTCCCAAACAATTATAACAATTGCAAGAACTAATGCAAACTGAGAATAAGATTTTATTTTTTTTCTAAAACTTTTACACGTACAAAACATCCAGGGCCTCACATTATTTACATATGATAAATGATAAATACATAATAATACCTATACTACACAGTCCTGAAGAGAACTACATGCAGTAAGACAATTTATAATAATGTACACAATACATAATATTTCTGTTATAGTAAACCCTACTGCAGTTGAGATACAGATTGTTTTCTGTTAATTTAAAAATGTGCAACATCAGGGTAAGTAGCAGTACACAAGTACAATGGGCTTGAAGCTCCTTAATAAACCTTACTGTAAGCTAGATGAAGAATCAAAACTTTCTGTATATCAAGAGGGAACTAACAAAGTTAAATGGTACAGTATACATGCATTCAGAAAAGAAATTGCATCTTTATAATGCATGGAGTAACTAAATGATCTCATGGACGTGAAGCGTAGTTTTCATTTTCCTCCGTGACTATGGAGAGACCATTTCAGTTAGCTAGTTTGAGTCCATGAACTTTAAATTTGTATATTGATGGCAACAAATGACTAACACTTCCTCCACTTAGAACAAGTCTGAACCAACAATCTAGATCTTTGCAGTATTTTACATAGCTTTTCTTTTAACACTTGTATTTCGATATACATCATCTCAGAAGGAAATCTTTTACAGCTACTTATGCTTGAATAGCAACAGTTATTATCAATAAATATATCACAGTAAGCTTTTATCATAGGATTAAAAAATGGAACTTACGAGCAGCAGAGTTGTTACAACACCAACAACTGTCCTAACTTTAATTTGGATATTAAAAGGGCAGTAAAATGTTTTCCTTGATTATTTTATTTTACACATAGTTTCGACACAAATGTTAGTGCTTTTTCCCCACAACTGTGTGTAGTCCTCTCTATCGTGCAGAAAATTGAAAGTTGTAATCACATTCATAATATCAAGCTGTATGCTGCAGTATGCATGAAGGCTAGAAGTAATTTTCAAGATCAGTTATAATTTATAGGCCCTCAAATTGTAGGAAACAGATTTACTCAAGTACATAATGAAAACTTAAGTAAATCACATTGCGTAGTGGGGGATCACTGTTTTGCAATATAAGAAGGGACATGAGAGCAACAGGCATCATCTTCAGTTGTTATAAATACATCATCTGATGCAACACTTAACAGATGATAAGAAACACAACTTAAAGTACACAAATGGTCCCAAAATGCAGCAAAAGTCTCGAGTTAGCGATGCTTGCGCCTATGCCGACCATGTCGGCCGGCTGTGCTTCCTCCACGAGAAGCTGCTGTAGATGGCTCGGGCACAACTATTTGCCCCTCTGCTATTTCGTCACGGTCTGACGACTCTGATATCTGCTTCTGGGCTTCAAGGTAGAACATTACATCTCTCAGTTGCTCACGTACCTCAGCAAGTTCCTACAAATTATAGCAACAAAATTAGTATTGCAAGTGAGATTACACATGAAAAATAACTTGCAGCCTGGAGCACAATACTGATCTCTTCATATCTCATTTAACTAGATATTGTGCCGTACAATTACAGTGTGTCAATATAAGAGGGTTGCAAAATGTACTAAACAGTACTTGGGGTTTTCAATTTTATAAAAGCTTGGGATCCAGACCCCAATTATCAAGATTATGCTGGCCATGTCATCTGTTAGTTGAAAACATAAGTTGTATATGTTTTGTGGAACAAAACGATGCAAATGGTGCAGTAGATGCCACTATCTAAACTTGGCATATAAATAGCGGTATGACACCAATGATACTTCCAATTGCAATATCCAACAAAGAGACTCGGCCAGCCATCAAAATATCAAGCAAAAATTGGAATCAACACATCAGCTGGATACCCAAATAAATATTGTCAACCAATCACATCAAAAGTCCCTTTTCAGTGACTTGACTAAATAATGAGACTAGCAAATGTAAATCCACCTCTTAAGGAAAGGGGGCGGCGGGGAGGGGGGGGGGGGACAACAAGAATGTGTGATGGTACAAGCCACTGTTTCATAATTGTAAATTACTAGACCGACTGCCTATCGAGGAGGAGGAGGATATTTATAAGTTAAATGCTGCTGGCAGAGTTAAATGTTTGTTTCAGGTGCCTCCTGCAATGCAGTATGGTGATGTATTCAGCAAGTATTTAGCACAATCCATCAATAGCTGCCTTGCACAGGAAGACACCACAAAAGATAACACTATCTGTGAAGCACTTCTTTTAGTTAAAAACTCAATCTCAGCTTGGTTTCAGTATAGAATTTTGCACTGAGCTGGTACATACATCGTATCATATCACTTTTCTCTCACAATGAATAAAATAAATACACGGTTTCATGACCTTAATGGCTATTTTGATCACTTTGAAAATTAAATTGTGTTTAAAATTTTACTGAAAAGAGAAAGAAGAGACAAGCAGATTCCTTGCATGCATACACACACTGAATGAAAATGAGCAATAATATTATACCTCTATGAAATATACCAAAAAATTAAAGGAACAACAGTACAAAAACAACTAACCATTCAAAATAAAAAACTGATGCTACTAGCCTGTTACTTATCTGATACATAAACGAACCTTATCCTTTTCTTCTCGGTAAGTTGAAAACTGTTTCTCCAGCTGCTGGAATTTGTCCTGCCAGGCAGCCTGATTTTCTCGCAATGCTTTTCCCATCTGGCGTTCCTCCAGGAGCTCAGCTCTTGCCGCTACTGCTCGAGCATTCGCTTGAGATAGCTGGAAAAGAAAGAACACCAAATACTGAATGTGAGACAATTTTGCACTTAATACAGACACAGTGTGGACTACCTCAGTGAAGCTCAGTTCTTGTCTTCTCTTTGTAGAGTGACTAAGAACTGTAAGGTAATTCATTGTCACACACATATATGAATGAAGCAGTCAACGTTAACTTTCTCTTTTTCAAATTTCAGTATCTGATAATGCAAAACTGTCAATGCAGTAATCAGTCACCGTCAATTCAGAGTGCCACTGTTCTGAAATAACGATCTCAACTAATTTCAGAGAAATGTTGGTTGGTGTGGGGAAGAGGACCAAACAGTGAGGTGATCGGTCCCATTGGATTAGGGAAGGATGAGGAAGTAAATGGGCTGTGCCCTTTCAAAGGAACCATCCCAGCAGTTGCCTGAAGTGATTTACGGAAATCAGGGAAAATCTAAATCAGTATGGCCGAGCGTGGGTTTGAACTGCCATCCTTCTGAATGCGAGTCCAATGTGCTAACCACTGTGCCACCTCACCTAGTCAATGTGAAATGTATTTTGAGTAGTGAGATTTTGTCTCAATTTCATCATGCACATTTTAGTGTCCTGTATAAAAAAAAAAATTAGGAAAGTTACATCGCAAGAACATAGACTGCTGCCATAGTGACTTACGGGGGAGAATAGGAGAGAGATAGCACAACTGTAATAGTGCTGGTCCAGCTTTTATTTGGCTGAAACCAAATATGGATCAAAGAGAAGTAATGAATTTGTAGAAGTGAAAACACAGAATGTAAACAGGAGGAGTCATTTTAAAGAATTTATTAATACATATCTACATCTACATGGATACTCTGCAAATCACATTTAAGTGCCTGGCAGAGGGTTCGTTGAACCACCTTCACAAATCTCTATTATTCCAAACTGATATAGCACGCAGAAAGAATGAACATCTATATCTTTTCATACGAGTTCTGATTTCCCTTGTTTATCATGGTGATCATTTCTCCCCATGTATGTCAGTGTCAATAAAATATTTTCACATTCGGAGGACAAAATTGGTGATTGGAATTTCGTGAGAAAATTCCGCTGCAATGAAACATGCCTTTGATTTAATGATGTCCACCCCAAATCCTGTATCATTTAAGTGACACTCTCACCCCTATTTCGCAATAATACAAAACGTGCTGCTCTTCTTTGAACTTTCTCAATGTACTCAGTCAATCCCATCTGGTAAGGATCCCACACCACGCAGCAGGATTCTAAAAGAGGACAGACAAGCATAGTGTAGGCAGTCTCTTTAGTAGATCTGTTACATTTTTCAAGTGTCCTGCCAATAAAACACAGCCTTTGGTTAGCATTCTCCACAACATTTTCTATGTGTTCCTTCCAATTTAAGTTGTTCGTAATTGTAACTCCTAGGTATTTAGTAGAATTTACGGCCTGTAGATTTGACTGATTTATCGTGTAACTGAAGTTTAACGGATTTCATTTAGCACTCATATGGATGACCTCACACTTGTTGTTATTTAGGGTCAATTGCCAATTTTCGCACCACACAGATATCTTTCCTAAATCGTTTAGTGATTTGTTTTGATCTTCTGATGATTTTATTAATCAATAAATGAGAGTGTCATCTGCAAACAACCTAAGACAGCTGCTCAGATTGTCCCCCAAATCATTTAGATAGATAAGGAACAGCAAGGGGCCTATAACACTACCTTGGGGAATGCCAGAAATCACTTGTGTTTTACTCGATGACTTTCCATCAACTACTATGAACTGTGACCTCCCTGACAGGAAATAACATAACTGAGACGATATTCCATAACCACGCAATTTCACTACAAGCCGCTTGTGTGGTACAGTGTCAAAAGCAATCCAGAAATACGGAATTAATCTGAAATCCCTTGTCATTAACGCGTAAATGTCTGTGCCACTCATATGTTGTTATAACAATCTGCACTGAAAATTGTGCAACAGAATAAAATGGTGAACAGCTTTTTTAGGTAACGTTATTTTATCAACGTAGGCTTTTCTTTTAAATTAATGGAACGTGGTTGCTTATTACATTAGCAACAAAATGTTTCTTCACCTGTCATGTTTGATTTTAGTTATCTGAAATCCTATTTTGTAATGACATTATAGACAGTTTACAGTTTAATTTTAAAGCATTCATCTGAGAAACACTGAGATATTGAGATGCTGTTGCGCATACTTGTCAGTTACTTTACTGAAATTTTAAATGCGAACATCCTTTGGTTACACTTTAATAATGATGACAGTAATGTTGAATGAAACATCGCATTTACTGTCAGCAGTCACTGTTTATTTATTTCCACAATGCATTTCGAAGGTTTAAACCTCCATCATAAGGTGAATTTCTTTCATTCATTTGGCATATATGTGTTGTGTTACGACTGGAGTGATCAAAGGCTTCTTCCTCTGTCATAACACATCACACTTTGTAAACTCTGAGGGAACAAAGATGACACCTAGAAACTAATATGTGCAAAAGTTTATCCCCTTAATGCCAAGTGTCTCAAATTCACATCTTACCAATGCTATGCTAATAGTTGGAGGGTTAACTGTTTCTGAATGCCAGTGCTGGTAGATGCCATTTCTTGATGAAGCTACCAATAATTCTGACAAGTGCCGCATTCTCGTGAATGTTGTGGGTACCTCTAAAGCACCATGATGTTTCATTTTCATCTTTCATCTAGAAATTAATTCACGCGTTAACGGGTTAAGGCACATGCTGGAATCATCTGCAAAAAAGTAAGTGGCATGCGGCCGAAATTGTGAAAAAAAAGTGACATAAGTGAACTTGTTAGTTTCTAGGTATCATCATTGTTCCCTCTGTGTCTACAAAATGTGATGATGTATGTCATGTATTATTACAAAGGAAGAAGCCTTTGATCACTGGAGCCAGAGCCACAGGTTACTCCAAAGTCATAACAGAACACATATGAGGCGTGCTCAAAGAGTAACAGGAATTTATTCATCAACATCAACAAGAATACCCCTCAGATATACTAGACTTGTGCCAGCGCTTTTTCCAATCTTGAAAGCACTCCTGGAACTCACTTTTCTTTATGGTGTTCAACTCCTTCAGTGATTCTGTTTTTATCTCACCAATGGAGGAAAACGATGTCCTTACATGGTTCCTTCTGCCTCGGGTATAGAAAGAAATTGCAGGTGGCCATGTCAGGCAAATACGGTGGGTGAGGCAAAATAATGGTTTAGTTTTTTGCCAAAAAATCACAAACAAGCATTGAGGTGTGAGTGGGACCATTATCATGATGCAGTTTCCCCAAGTGGTTATGTCATATAGGATATATTGCAGGAAGAGTTCCCACCTGCACAATTCTGAAAAGCTTGTGTTGGTAGGAAGGATCCGCATGGCACAGGTTTTTCACAACATTGTCATTATTCTATCCTCGATTTTCCATTGTTTGAAAGGATGAGTCTCATGGTCTTGGAAGTATTAAAAGGGGGTTAAGATTAAAATTATAAATACATCTAAATTGCTGGCTAGAATAATATTTGGCAGAAAAAATAATAAGATGTAATGGGTAATGATCAGTTACAATTTTGGATAAGGTGAAAACATCAGTTAAGTAACTAAACTCTTACACAGTAAATCATTAAGACACTTCCGTTTAAAGCCCTTTCCCAGGTAAAATATTATTCCACATCAATCTCACATACACTTCAGTAAGAGCTTACATAAAGAAGTTTTCTCTCTCTTCTCTCTCTCTCACACACTCTTTTTTATTTATTTAAAAAGATGCAATGTCTTCCAATCAGTAGCACACCTTTGAGAAGTGCCAGGAGGCTCATACATGAGCCTAGACACTGACCGAACAGACCATGAAGGCCCAATGGTACCAACCGGCTGCTGTGTCATCCTCAGCCCACAGGCATCACTGGGTGCAGATATGGAGGGGCATGTGGTCAGCACACCGCTCTCCCGGCCGTATGTCAGTTTACGAGACAGTATCCGCTACTTCTCAATCAAATAGCTCCTCAGTTTGCCTCACAAGGGCTGAGTGCACCCCACTTGCCAACAGCTCTCGATAGACCAGATGGTCACCCACCCAAGTGCTAGCCCAGTCCAACAGTGCTCAACTTCGGTGATCTGACAGGAACCGGTGTTACCACTGTGGCAAGGCCATTGGCCGTACCTGAGCCTGCTCATACATAATGTTCGACTCAGCAGCAGCACAAGGAAAACTGTTAGAAAAAGGATACCTCCCGCCCAGCAACAGCCGCTGACCACATTCCTCAAGCAATACAGTAGTCTGTATCCTCCAAACGCCCACCCAGTTCTGGCAGAGTACACGTTGAGGGAACTATACATGTATTTTCATTCATGCAAAGTAAAGCGTTTAGTGATTTGTGCAATGGATGCACAAAAAACAAAAGGAACTATTTACAGCTGCTAAGAAATTGCTAATCATATCTAAGTATGAGGAAAAAAGGTTGAATTCACTATAACAATTTGCAAAATCCCTTGGGATCTTGTCTTTGATGATGCGAGGCATTCATAGCAAATGAAAGTGAAATCTGGAAGATGAACTGGGTGGTAAGATGTTTTAATTCCACTGATACAATGAGCTACAACTGCATCAGTTTCTCTAAGTGGACCATAGTTCAAGCAAATGCTAACATAAAAGTATACTGTGCCTGCAGGGTTGTCTCCATAGGTTTAACAAAAATGCTGGAATTATTTGCCAAAAACTCAGTGGTGGGACCGAAATCATGAACAATGGTAACACAAGTGTACTTATTGGTTTCTAGGTGCCATCTTTGTACCCTCAATGCTTACAAAGTGTGAAGGTGTATGTGATGTACCATGGAGACAGTCCCACAGGTTACTACAGGGTAGAGGATGGGGCTGTATGGAGGATGAGTTAAAGTTTCCCAGCGGAACATCTGCATGTAGTCAAAACACTTGTGGGCAGTCTACATGCTTTCAAGTTTGTTTTGACTGTTCTGGTGGGGAGAAATTTCACATCATCTATACAGTCCCACTTTCTCCCCATGTGATTTCTATATTTTGTTCATGTGAAGAAAGACATTTGTGGCCATTGATTTGCTTGGGATGGAGCGGCGCACACCAGGATACAATTTGGTTCTGCAGGCAACTGCAAACATTTTTCCATGAATGCACTGACCGTCTTTTCTCACAATTGGATATATGTATTAATGGTTATGGCGATTACTTTTGAAATAATAAACAGTTTACTTAAAAAATGGAAAGTCCAGGTTGAAATATCAACAGTATTAGGAAAAGGACAGACTGATACTCACCGTGAAGATCACCCATTGATTTGAAAACAGGTGAACCCTTCTGGCATTCTACAACTTTTCACTCTTAACTATGTGGTCCCCTTGGTGGGTTTGACCTACTATTTCTTTTGCAAATTTTACAGAAGTGCAGGAGGTCACCCTGCGGCGTATATTCAACCTTTTGAACCTATCTCTCTTTGAACTCTTCCTTCCTTGCAAAGATACTAAGCCCAAAACCCAGCATGGTAACCATTCCAGTGTGTGTGTGTGTGTGTGTGTGTGTGTGTGTGTGTGTGTGTGTGGGGGGGGGGGGGGGTCATTAACTGCCTGCAAGGTGCTAGCCCCCGACCACTCAGGGATCACACTGTTGGTGCTGAGCTGAAAACTCCTCACATTAGCCAGAAAGTATGTGCCTGTCATGATTGTGGCATGGTGACTCCAGCCAATGGTTTACTGGCTATGTAAATGTTGCTGTGACTTGGTGGTCTTTGTCTGGAGTGGTGAAGTGAATTAAATTTTCTTCTGCTGGTGGCTGTAAAGCCATAGCAGTCTTTTCTGAAGGTAGGACTTATTACAATGCAGAGAGGTGTGACCCCCAAATGTTTTCTTTCTTGTCTAGACTGTGGGAGGAACATTAGGTTCAGAGACGGGTCAAGAAATACTTCCAGATTTGGGGAAATAGCAGCAATCCCAAAAATAAAAATGAAAAGTGGCTCCGCCTTCGTTAAAACAGGCTCCCCTGGAAGTCACGAGCACTACTCACCTGTGAGAAGCTGGACGACATTCCCATAACTAAAACTCCCCATAATGGTATTAGTATAGTGCAGGGAATCATCTTCCACAGTGGTTGCCTATAACATACTGATGATGAATAACTTGCCAATTTGGAGCAATGGAGTGTGCATTTTGTTCATTATGTCCACTGGAATCAAAAGACTGGATCATTCATCTTAGCATCTGAAGATGACCCATTGCTTGAGAAGGTCCAGATAATGGTGCAGCACTACCAATGTCCAGCTGTGTGTTCCTCCTCTGATGCAGTGCTACAAATGCATGTGATTTGGACACATGTTTATACAGTAAAAAAGCACTTCAGTTGTCAGTAATTTCTTAATTTATTCCATGACCAGTTTTGATGCATAAAGCTTCATCTTCAAGTGCCACCAACTGCAAATAAGAGGAGGGGCTACTAGTGTTTAAGTACTAGGATGCTGACGTACAAAAATGAAAGCTACAGTTGTGAAAAATGGTGTACTCGTATAATTATGGGAACATAAATGTGTGGCAGTTGGGCCAGTCTGTGAAGAGGGGTCGCACCCATTTCAAACACGTGGGGGGAACACTAACTTTGAACTCATTAAGTACCGTGTATTTTCGCAGATAACATGATAATTGAAGCATAAAAAAAAGGCATGCAAAATCAGGGTCATCTTATACAACAAACATAAAACCTAGATTGAAATGTATATAAATTAAAACTATTTTAAAATAAATCACTCATCAATGCATTTAAAATGCTGCAAAATCCTCACAATCATTATTTAAGAAAAGCAGCTCCTTGAGTACATCCTCACTTTGGTTGTTGAGCAGCTTGTCACATGAGTCCCATTCTGCACCTTGTGAATCAACTTTCGCTTTGTTGTCAGTATTACATAACAAATTGTCCTCAGTGCCATACATAGCACTGGAAATCTCACACATCTTGAAGCATTTGATCACTGATTCCACTGTAATTTTTTCCCATGATTTGATCACGAAATCACACAAAACGTCAAGTGATGCAGCCCGCATAGCTCCACCTTTCATATACTTTTTGCCATGTATCATCCAGTTGCTCCATTTGAATAGTTTATTCACAGAAATGCCTAAAGGTTTAGCACCTGGTGTAACAGCAATCTTAGTATTGCTTCGTGCTACGTGATTTTTGGTGTTCTCAGTTATGTGACTGTGAAACATATCCCACACCAGCAAACTTGATTGATTTAGTAGAGCACCTGGTCGCCTCTGCCACACATTTTCCATCCACAATGCCTGGTGAAAATTTTATTTTAGGAATGGTTTCCTGCTTGAAAATGACCACAGGTATAAGATTTGTTCCATCTTCCATGCATGTTAACACTACATAAAACTAGTGTTTTCCTGACCTGTACTTATGACTTGAACAGTTTTTATGCCTTTTGTTTCCACAGTTCTGATGTTTACCATATTGAAGTTCATCAGTATTTCATCCATATTTCCAATATGAGATAGTGGAAAGTTATGTTTTTGCCTCATACAAATAATAAACTTATGAAACTCGGAACTTTATTGTGAAGATGTTTCAGTAACTTTTGTGCAATTTTTGTTTTCTGCCTATTACCATATTTTTTTCTGCTTATGAAACGACTGCACCAACGTACTGTTTCTTTAAATTCTTTGCCTTGCTTCAGATTGGCTCGTGACAACTTCAATGCATAAACCCTAACCATTTTTCTTGTTACAACATAATAATTCTGCCTCTGGTCTTGCATCCATTCTGCAACACAATTTTCTGAACTTGGCCAGCAAGCTGTTCTATGAGGAGAGGAACACTGTTTGGCATTTTTTAAAAAAGCATCTCCAATCTTTCATCAGTCTCTTACTAACTTCTCTGTTATAGCAAAAGCCTTTGCTGCAACAAAACTGTTTTGATTCTTTAGCTGCTTTATGACCTTTTAACTTGAATCTTGCTTCGTATTTCCTTCTCTTTGTTGGTTCTATCTTTGGGCACACACTTTAAAAATTTTACACCTGTCTTGAGGGCGGAAAGAGGAAGCCATGGTTGAGAGCCTAGGCCCACCTCTTTTATATGGCACCCTGAAGGTAGTGCTCAGCAACATCCACAGTTGAGGAGCAATAGTAGCTGCAAACATCATCAGCATACAGGGAGGGCAACAGTGTCGACCCCACAACTGCAGCTAGACCAATGGTCGCCACTAGAAAAAGAGAACCGCTCTAACTTGAACCGAGAATGTATGGTGGGGCGGCAAGAAGTTCTGGACAAATATCAGGAGTGGGTCCTGGAGACCACACTCATGTAGGGTAATGAGTATGTGATGACACCATGCCTTTTGCAAGTTATGATAATACATTGCTGCTGGGCTAAAGCTCAGCAGATAGCAGATTCCAGGCAGACCAAATTTTCAGCAGTAGAATGGTCTTGACAAGAACTACCCTGGAACAGCCCCAAAAGACCTTCAGACTCAATGTACTGACACGCCAGTCATACTTTCAAGAAATTAACATCTAATTAGTACTTTCAAGAAACCTATTCCCCACTATTATCTCTTCTCTGGGAGAAATCACGTATACCTGCATGGTGTACACCCCATCCTCAGATCTGTCTCAGCCTATTTTTTACACTGAAAGACTCTGTAGATCCTATGGCTTTTTGCTGCCTGTTCCTGGGCATCCTTGATGGATTTCTGGACTCAGAGGTGAACTCTGATGGCTTTATGGCAACAGATGAACTGTTTTTCCTACGTACAAGCAGAGTGCAGAGAACTACGCTCCCTGCCGAACGGCTGCAGTGTATTCACTGCATGGCCACGGTTCGAGCCTTCAGCCACTTTTGTTCTTACACCAGAGAGATATTCTTAATCGGCAGTGACTCCCTGAGCAGTCTTCAGGCTGTTAACCAGTGCTACCCTCAGCATCCATTTGTTGAGACTATCCAGGATTCCTTTATGACATGCAGCAAGTTGGATGGTCAGTCATCTTCGTATGTACCCTGGACATGTGGGGATCCCAGGGAACAAACATGCTAACCGGTTGGTCAAGCTAGCCACAAGCATGAGACGGGGCACCAGAAGTGGACATTCAGTCGACTCTCTGCCATCAATCGTTGGAGGCTTGGAATATAAATTGGTAAAGTACACACCATAAATGAGACTATGAACATGTGGCAGTCTTCCCTTTGTGCTTCTTGCAAGAAATCAATTTTCTTTAACGGCTTCACATTAGCCACATTCTCCGACAATAGCCCCCCCCCCCCCTCGTCGGTATGGTGCCCATCTGACAGTGGCCCATATCTTATTGGAGTGCCCCAATTTGGCCACCTTACAATGAAACCTTCAACTTTCTGACAAGTTATCTCTGGTGTTTGTGGACTGATGCCAAAGTGGTTGATCTGGTTTTACGTTTTAACCATGAAAGTGATTTTTCCTCGTCTCCATGGCTTAGGGCACATTGGCCTTGCCGGCTGCTTGAGGGATTGGAGAGGTGTCCTGTCACCTGCTCCAAACCAGGAGGGACATGGCTCCTACCCTTCCCTCCTTTTTAATTCTTCTTCTTCTTTTCCATCTGTAGTTGGTTTGATGTCTTGTCATCATTGTTCTCTTTCCTGAGATTATATCAACTTGTCCATCTAGCTAGTTTTCTTTTGGTAAAGAAGGGTGTGGAAGCATCGGTATAATGCAGATAATGCCTCTCCCATGCATAAAGTGCCTGCTGCTTTCTGGGTAGGACAACTCTCCCTCTTCACCTTGTTACACGTGTCTCACTTCCACTTGCTTCTATCTCTTTGTTCTCTTGATTCTTGGATATAATATGCTTCATTAGGATTTATCTTTTGCGTCCTTCCTCTCTGGGGACTATTCCCAGCTTGACACCAAAGGATTGATGGACTGATGACATTGCAGTTTGGTCCCTTTATCTCCATCAATCCAATCCAGTCCAATCGAAACAGTTTGTTGGTAGTAAGCCTCATCTGTCACTAGAGGGTAGATAAAGTTGCAGCTGTATACATCATTTGGTTTCAATGTCCCAGCTGATTGAAGCAACATGTTTGCATTTATTTCGCAACATGGAAAAATTACTTGAAATATGGGGGCAAACAGTAACTGGAGAGTACTATGTGTCGTTATTGCACTGGTTGAGCGAAGAAATCAAGGAAGAAGTCCTCATTTGAAATAGACCCTCTTCCATGATGACAATACCTGAGTGCACACCTGCACGGTTTCTTTGGCCAAATTTATGCAATTAAAGTTTGAATTATTGCAATATCCACCATATTCAGCAGATTTGACTCCAGTGCCCCCCTCCCCCCCCCCTCCAAATTAAGGATGTACTGAGTGACCTTCATCCTTGTTGCATATAACCAATATTCTGAAATGTTTCAAGTGAAATGTGTACTGCAACATTACCTTTTTATCCATAGCTTGTTTCTCTCGTGTCAGGGTTACCAACTTTGTCTGGAGCCGAGCATTTTCCTCAGAAAGTTTACTGACCTTTTCCTTCAGTTCAGATGCCTAAATAAAAAGACACATCCACCTTCAAAATGTCTCCTATTTCAACTGGCAGTAACTACACAAAATCTAATTTAATTATTTGTAATAATGCTTTCAAGTATGGGTAACTGAACATCAAACAAGTACAAATTATTGACTTCCTTAAATACACTGAAACTCATCTCAGTCTTACCTCCAAGTACGCTTGCTGCTCTATATGAGCTAGTTTATCTTCAAAATAAAGCCTCTGTGAATCCAGCTGTGATGTCAGGAGGTATGTAAATTCCAGCTGGACAGAGTCCATCTTTTCTTCACACTGCAGATGAAATCAAAACTTTGAGTAACGATCCTTTGATTTCTCTAATGCTATTCACGAAATCATATGCTTGGAACATAATTTATACAATTCACAGGACACATCAAATGGAGGAGAAAAATGCCATAAAGATCTACTTCCTTTGAATTCCAGTGCATGGTGCATAAACACACACACACACATTATGGTGCAGCAGTGTTAGCTACAGAAGATAGATTCAAGAAGCAGACCACTGTCATGGGCTTGTTACGTGCCTATCTGTTGTAAAATGCTTCCTTGTAAATGTGACTGATCGTATGCCATCTCATTAGTTACTTATTTTTCATCTACGACTTCCTGATATCATTAAAATATTAATTAAATTCATGAACAGCAACCTATTCCAGCTTTCCCCTTTAAATTTCTGCTATTTTTGCTTACACTACTTTCTTTCATACACTACAGTATTTTGCAATCAGTATGCTAGAGATACATCTCATAAAAGTAAACAAATTGTGTTTTTTACATTAAAGCAATACATTATTAATTTTACAAAATAAATAAAAAGAAAACACACCAATTTCACAACTAACTGGAATTTGCTAAATATAATGTAAGAAATTTATAGGTTAGCTATACGAATGACTTCCTTATTTAATATTTACATCTTAGTGTGTACCTTTTACACAGCTCAATTTCTCTGAAGCTCAGAAACCACTTACTCATTTTCTGCAGTTCGTGTATTTTAGGAAACTAGTAATTTTTACCATAGGTTTCCATGTTGCCTTAATAGAAATCTCATTTTGTTGTATCTGCACCAATTCTTATGGGGCGTTAACAACTTTTTAGCTCAACAAACTAAAAGATAATCAGCAGGTTTAATTTAAAGTTGTTTGTTCACTGTCTTGTATGCACCAGCCAAAATGCAGCCCCACTGTAAATTCTGTTCTCAAACAAGTGATGAGTTGGTTGAAATTCATAAGCAGCTGGAAATCGCCCTCACCACTATCAAACGACTGGCACCTGCTGCAAATTGGTGTGTTGGACAAGCCCCTAAGAGTCATGTACCGGTGATACATTTACCAGAGGTACCACAAGTACTATCCTCTCTTGTGGATCCTATCTCCTCTGCTGAAAGTACAGGATTTGTCATTACCAGTCCACCTAATTGTGAGCAGCTTGTCAATGGTAGAACTAGGTGACCTGTACCTGCTGGATGGGACCAAGGAGGACTCAGCATGTTGTACCGAACCCTCTAACCAACAAGTTTGAGGTGCTATCTTTCACTGAAACTGGAACTGAGCCAGTCAGACTCACTTCACCTATTGGGGAAACCTGTTGTGTCCAGTGTAAGGAGGAGGCAAATACAAAAGGGTGGGTCTAATAATCGTTGACAGTCCAAATGTTCGGCAAATGATGGTACACCTTAGGGAAATGGCAGCAAGGGATAGGAAAGGACACCAGATGCACTCGGTGTGTACGCCATGGGTTCTAACTCAACATGTTGAGAGGCTGTTCTGGCAGCCATAGAGGGAACAGGTTGCAACCAACTGCAGATAGTGACACACATTGCAACAAGTGACACTGTTGTCTGGGCTCCGAGGTCATTCTGGGGTAATTTCATTAATTGGAAGAGAAGGTTGCAAATACTAGCCTTGCGTATGGAGTTTCAACAAAGCTCACACTTTGCAGCATTGTCCTCAGAACTGATCGACACCCTTTAATTCTGAATCGGGTGGAAAGACTAAACCATAGAGTTTGAAGGTTCTGTGACTTCCTGGACTTGCGTCATAGGGTTGAGAACTGTAGGATCCCCCTAAATAGGTCAGGTGCACACTGCATGTCAGAGGCTGCTACTCAGGTAGCTGACTGTGTGTGTGGAGTGTGCACAAGGGTTCTGTAGATTAGGTGACACTCTATCCAACCAAGATAACGATAGCTGTATGAAACCCGGATGTGTCAGTGTAAGACAGAAAGAAATACCTCCCATTGGTGAGAATATTAAAATCCTAACGGTGAATGCAGAAGCACTTGCAACAAAGTGTCAAGAGTTCAAAGTGCTCATGAAAAGCGGTGAAGCTCACATAATACGTGGTACAGAAAACTGGCTGAAACCTGAAATTGATAGGAGTGAGATTCTGGGGGAAAGTTTAAGTGTATATTGAAAGGATAGGCAAATGGGCAATGGAAGTGGTGTCCACTGAGATAGAAACTGAAGCTGCATGTGAGATTGTTCGGACAAGACTCAGTATCAGGGATGAGCATAAAATTATAATTGGATCCTTCTATAGCCTACTGGACTCATATTCTTACTTATGTAACTGAAAACTTTAAAGAACACCTCAGTTCATTTGTATGTAAGTTCGCAAATCACACTGTAATCATTGGTTGAGACATTAATCATCCAATAATTAATTGGGAAAATTACAGTTTTGTTAGCGGTGGGCATGATAAGACATCCTGTGAAACTTTACTGAATGCCTTCACTGGAAATGACCTAGAACAGACAGTTAGGACCCCACTTATCATCGAAATATATTGTATCTAATGGCAACAAACAGACCTGACCTCTTTGAGGATGTCCACACCAAAACAGGTATCATTGACCATGATGCGGTTGTGGCGACAAAGATAACCAAAGTACAAAGGCCAACTAAAATAAGCAGCAAGATATAAAAAATCAGTAGTGTCATATATCAATGAGGAACCTGAAGCTTTCAGCATAGGTCAGGAGCACGTAGAGGAACTCTGGCTCAAGTTTAAAAGAATAGTTGACCATGCACTGGATAGATATGTACCCAGTAGAATAGTTCATAATGGGAGGGAACTTCCATGGTATACAGAAACTGCAAAGAAACTTCTAACAGAGATTACTACATAATAGGTGTAAAACAAAGCGTAGGGCTATAGATAGATAGATGCTGAATGAAATGCATTTGGCTGTCAAGAGAGAATGCATGATGCCTTCAATGACTACCACAGCAGAACACTGTCAAATGACATTTCACAAAATGCAAAGAAATTCTGGCCATATGTAAAGGCTGTCAGTGGCACCAAAGTTAGTGTCCAGTCCCTAGCAACTGAGACAGGAATTGAAATTGAGGGTGGCAAAGCAAATGCTGGAAATCTTAACTCCATTTTCAAATGTTCCTTTACAAAGGAAAACCCAGGAGAACTGTCCCAAATTAATCCTTGTACCACTGAGAAGATGAAAGATGTAAGTATTGGTGTTAGTGGTACTGAGAAACAACTGAAATCACTAAAACTGAACAAAGCTCCATGCTCCAATGGAATCCCTGTCCGATTCTATAATGAATTTTTGGCTGAGTTAGCCCCTCTTCTAACTATAATCTCTCATAGATCCCTTGAACAAAAACCATACCCATTTCTTGGAAAAGGCACAGGTCATATCTGTCTACGAGAAGGGTAGCAGAAATGATCCACAAAACTTCCATCCAATATCCTTGACATCGATTTGCTGTAAAATCTTCGAACACATTCTGTGCTCAAACATAACGAGGTATCTTGAACAGAAAGACTTCCTCAATGCCAAGTAGCATGGATTTCAAAAACATTGATCATGTGAAACCCAACTCACACTTTTGTACACATGACATACTGAAAACTTTGGATCAAGGCAACTAGGCAGATACAGTGTTTCTTGATTTCCAAAAAGCATTTGACTCAGCACCACACCTATGCTTATTGTCAAAAGTATGTTCATGTGGGGTATCAGGTGAAATTTGTGACTGGATAGAGGACTTTTTAAGTAGGTAGGACACAGCATTTTGTCTTGGATTGAGAGTCATTGTCAGATGTAGAACTAACTTCGGATGTACCTCAGGGAGTGTGATGGGACCATTGCTGTTCACATTGGATATTAATGACCTTGCAGGCAATATCAATAGTAAAGTCAGGCTCTATGCTGATGATGCAGTTATCTATAATGAAGTACATCTGAGAGAAGGGGCATTAATATTCAATCAGATCTCGATATGATGTGAACATGGTGTAGAGATAGGCAACTTGCTCTACATGTCCAGAAATGTAAAATTTTGCACACCACAAAAGGAAAAAAACATAGTATCCTATGACTATAATACCAATGAGTCACTGTTGGAACTGACCAACACATATAAATACTTAGGTGTAGCGCTTTGTAGGGATATGAAATGGAATGATCACAAAAGTTCAGTCATGTAAAACAGGTGGTAGACTTTGGTTTATTGGTAGAATATAGGGGAAGTGCACTCAGTCTACAAAAGAGATTGCTTACAAATAACTCGTACAACCAGTTCTAGAATACTGATCAAGTGTGTGGGACCCACACGAGATAGGATTAAAAGGGGATATTGAACGTATACAGAGGAGGACAACATGAATGGTCACAGGCTTGTTTAATCCATGAGAGAGTGTCACGGAAATAGGGAAGGAACTGAACTGGCAGACTCTTGAAGACAGACGTAAACTATCCCAAGAAAGTCTATTAACAAAGTTTGAAGAACAGGCTTTAAATGATTACTGTAGGGATATAGTATCAACCCTACATATCGCTCACAAAGGAATCGGGCGGATAAGATTAGAATAATTACTGCATGCACAGAGGTACTTAAACAATCATTCTTCCAGCACTGCATACGTGAATGGAACAGAAAGAAACTCAAATAACTGGTTTCAGACTATCGACATAGGTGTACATATTTTCACACTTTTCATGTAGACTTTTACTATCTAGATACAAGACCAAACAATTGTGCTTTATTAAGGGTGTGAAATTCATGGGCCACATGACGCCCTTATAGATTATTGTGCAGTCTGCTCCACCAGTATGTTTGTAATTATTATATCATCTTCAGGCAGGCACACTAAACACAACTAGTAGCGAATAATTTGGTAGGTAACTACTGCATGACAAGCCCAAAGAGTACAAAAGAGATTCCACTCAGATGATTTACAGACTACTCCCTTCATAATGTGCAGCAGTCAGGTCCATGGAGCAACAGTGTTTACTTCAAAAAAACAGAAGAGTGCACTGCTGCGCATTCAAGCACAAACAAATTATCGATCTTACCTTAAGGCTTCATCATTACGGTCTGTCATCGCAGGTGTGTTGGTTAGTTCCTTAGGTCTGCCTGACACATATTGGTATAAGCCCTTGTGACAACTAAATCACAATGTTTTCCCACTGGTGTCAAGATCAGCATTCAAAACAGTTGTGGTACTGTGGCTGCTTGCTGAACTGGTGTCCAGTAATAATTAATAAAGCAATTAACAATGAAGCTATTCCTCACCAATCGTGGTCATCTTCATTGATACAAATAAGTAACACACTTGAACATGAATATAATATCCTTCTATGAAACATTTTTACTTCAGTGTGCTACTGATAATGCATGGCACCTGAGTTCATAGCAACACAGGTTAAAGAGAAAAACATTCGAAACATTCCCCCCTCTATCCTCCTATTCCTTGTAGGGCCCAAGATTTGCTTTCTCCTTTCCCCACCTCATGCATCACAGAATATCAAACGATTTTTGTCTTGTACAAAGAGATCTGTTTGGTGAGTTCTTAGAAGTAAAAGTCTAGACACAAGACTATTTTTTTGATGAAATGTGGTTACAGAATGTTTATCTTTCATGGCTGATATAATGAAACACTTACATACCTGTCAATCACCAAAAATCAGGAGATTCAGAATGATCAAAAACTGTAGCTCATTTTCAGTGCAAGCCCGAGACAACTGATGTCTTTTCGTAGGGCATTACAAAACTATATAAAGGCTATGAAAACACAGATGAAAATACTAGAACGACTGACAATGTTGATTCCATATTCCTTATCTGTAGTGTCAACTAGGTAACTGGTATTAGGTTGAGATGTTTTTTGGTTTTAGATAAAAAAAATATGACTGCTGTAAAACAGTGTCTGCCTTTCTGTTTTGAGACATACCCGTGCAAATTCTAAACAAAAGATTGCCAACTGGATATTGGGCATATTCTGAAATTCTGCGAAAATGTCTTGTTTGCTACAATTCAGGGTTAGTATCTACTTTCTCCTCATAAGATTTCACACATCAGATATCTGCATGTTGAAAGTTAGCTGGTATTACATAGTTTTAGTGAAGCTATGTCATTAAAGAAATCTGTGAAATTACCAAAATATTTAACTCCAGCTATGTAGCTCATTAGTATTCAGTTATATTTCAATATCGAGTAACACTGGAACAATCACAACAACATGTACAATACCTTTCTTCTTATGGATAAAAACAAAAATAGTATATTTTTCGCTAGATATAAAACACTGAATCCAAATACATGACAAACAAGATAAACATGAAATAATTACTTATACCAAAATAAAGGCTTTCAGGGATTCAGGTAACAAAATAACACTCATAACCATCCACTCTAAAAATTTATACCAATTATTAGAACACTGAATAATAAGTGACTTCAGTTAAGCACAATGACAACACACATATTCGAAAGAACACAACACTCTGCAAGAGGAACATACAATCTGCAAAATATACGCGAAAAGAGGAAAAATAGCAATCACTATGTAAGTCGCATGCCACTTCCCGATTTGTATAATCTCTGATTTGCATATCGATTAGAAACAGCTAATGAGAGGAGGATTCTGATCACTGGCCACAAAGGTGGAATACAGGTTGTCAAAGCAAGTGTCTTATCTCTGACAATAATTAGCTAAAATTTGGGAAAATAATCGTATAGTCAGGAGGTGGAAGAAAAAGTGGAAATCTAGAGACTCCCTCCTAAATTGGGAGACATGGCATTGTATGCTCTTCCATGATTTAAATCAGAAAATTCAAGGAAAAAATCAGATCATTATGAACATGTTTGATCAAATTAAAGCACTCAAATGAAAGCTGGTTTCATGGAAAAAGTATGAAACAATGCGGGTTTAACGCACTTACTGACATACAACATGAGGAAATCTAGTTCAAGTGAAACAAGATCAAACAAAGTGGAAAATAAGGGAAAGGTAACCACTCACCTATAGCAGAATGATGTGTGGAGCACAGAAATACATAACAGAAAACAGCATTTGCACTAGCTTTTGAACACTAGCTCTTTTTCTAGCAATAGTACACACACACACACACACACACACACACACACACACACAGCCATGGAAAGACTATTTATTGTACCTGATAATTGACAGCAGTTACCTGGCCTGATGGAAGTGGGGAAGGGGTAGGGAAGGATACAAGGCAAGGTAGTGGGAAAGAGGCAGGTCTTTGAAAAGATGACTCCATTGCTGCACAACAAGGTGAAAAGAGTACAGAGAGCACAGCAAAAAGAAGTGTAGGAAAAAGGAGAGGGTGGAAACTGAAGGGGGAAAAAGGGGTAAGGGGGGGGGGAGAGAAAGGTAAAGATGAAGAGAGAGAAAGGGAGAGCAGAGAGAAGAGTTGAAAACCAGAGAGGAGGGGGCGTAGAGAGAGAGAGAGAGAGAGAGAGAGAGAGAGAGAATGAATGTGTCCATATGGGAGGGGGGGAAGGGAGAGGAAGAATCGTGGGAGAAGGCAATGCACGATCTGGACAGAGAAGGAGTGGTGTGGACAGATGAGAGGAGGGAAAAAGCAGTGGGAACAGGTTAGCGGATGATATTTGGGGAAGGACTGTGAGAGTGCAGGATGTGTTGGAGAGGCAATGTAGTTTGGAGAAACTTTTGCTGGAAGGGAGTTTCCAAATGGCCCAAATAGTGAAGCAACTATTGAAGTCAGTTGTATTGTGATGTGCAGCATGTTCGGCAACTGAACTGCATGGTCAGGTTTGCTGTTTGCCACAGTTTGGCAGTGTCTCTTCATTAGCATATGCAGTTGGTTACTTATCATGCCCACACTTAATGCTGTACAATAACTGCAGCATAGCTGACATGTAATGCTGCGTGGTTTGAGGTGCCATGTCATGAATTGCGCGGTCACTCCTCCCAGAGGTTCAAGTCCTCCCTCAGGCATCGGTGTGCATGTTTTTCTTAGCTTAAGTTAAAGTAGTGTGTAAGCCTAGGGACTGATGACCTCAGTAGTTTGGTCCCTTAGGAATTTTCTCTCTCTCTCTCTCTCTCTCTCTCTCACAACACACACACACACACACACACACACACACACACACACACACACACACATTTTGATATGTAATGTGGCTGCTTTCACATATGGCCCTGCCTCTTATTGGGTATGAAATGCCTGTGACTAGACTGCAGCCGGAGATGGTGGGTAGGTGGGTGCAGGGGAAAGGTCTTGTACCTGGGCTGATCACAAGGGAAAAGACACATGGGGGTACAGGACTGGGAGTAGGACTGGAATAGGAATGTATAAGGGTATTTTGTAAGCTGGTTGGGCAGTGAAACACTACTATGAGGAATGCTAGTAGGATTTTGGGTAGGATATTCCTCATCTCAGGTCCTGATGAGAGGTAGTTGAACCCCTGATGGAGGACATGGTTGAGCTTTTCAACGCCAGGGTGATACTAAGTGATCAGAGGAGCACTGGTCGGTAACTGGCTAACAAGTTTACTGGTGCCAGAGGAGCGAGTGGCACGAGAGATTCGTTTATCGATGAGCTGGATCGGATATTGTTGGTCAGTAAAGCCTCTGGCAAGGTTATCGGTATATTTCAACAACTACAGCTTTCCACTGCAGATGCAGCATCCTCAGATGGCATGGCTATAAGGAAGAGCCTTTTTGACATGGAAAGGGTGACAGCCACCAAAGTGGAGAGATACTGTTGGTGGTTGGTGAACTTGATGTGGGCATATGTATTTATGGAAGCATCTGAGAGGTGGAGATCGACATCACAGAGGGTGGCTCGATGAGTTGAGAGGATCAGTTGAAGCAGGTTTGGGAATAGATGTTAAGGTTACTGAGGGAAGAGCAAAGCTTGTTGTTCTCATGTGTCGAAATCTTGAAAATGTCCTCCTCCAGACTGCCCATAAATAAGTTGACATAGGGTAGTGCTATGTGAGTACCCATGGCAGTACCACAGATTCGTTTGTAGATTTGGCCTTCAAAAGTGAAATAATTGTTGGTCAGTATGTGGTTGACTAGAAGGATTAGGAGATTAGGAAAGAGGTGGTGTTGAGTTTGATGCCATGATGTTGGGAAAGGTAGGATTCCACAGATGCAAGCCCAAAGATATGGGGGATGTTGGTGTACAAGGACATCACACCAGTGACCTACAAGGAGTCTGATGGTAATTGGACAGGAACTGTGGAAAGTCAGTGAAGGAAGTGAGCAGTATCTTGCATGCCGTATGGGACAATAGTTTGGAGGTGTTGCTCGGCAGAGGCAGAGGTTCGTGCTATGGGAGCACTGTATACAGCCACAATGGAACAACTAGTAGGGAGACCTGTGAGGTTGTTTATGTGTAGTTTTGGAAGTAGGTAAGAGGTAGGAGTGTGTGAGGTTGCTTACGTGAGAAGAGAGATGGATTCAGGTGTCAGGTTTTGGGATGGACCTACAGCCTTGAGAAACTGCTTAAGGTCATGTTGGGCTTCTCATATGGTATCATGGCTATAAGATTTGTAAGCACATGTGTTAGAAAGTTGGCACAGACTGTCAGCCAGGTAGTCACTATGATTCATGAGCACTATGGTGAAGCTTTTGTCTGTGGGACGGTGATAAGGTCTGGATTGTTTTTCTGGTTACAGATAGCATGTGTTCTGTAGAAGTGATGTTGGATTCACCAGGGAAGGATTTAGGAAAGGAAGGTGAGGCCAGGTTAGAGGTGAGGAATTTTTGAATAATTACTAGGGGATTACTGGTTGGAAAGGGGGAGTATAACATGACGTGGGAAAAGGCTGAGATGATTATGATGACTGGTTGGAAAGGGAGAGTGTAACAATTGGAGGTAGATTGGAACTGTTTTGTTCTGTATATGGTTTTGGTTGGCTGCTGTCAGTGTGTTGTGTCGTGAAGAAATGTTTCCACTGCAATAAGAACTAGTAAAGGAAAGAATGTCCTTTAGAAGTCCAGCATGGCTGGAATTATGTTTGGGGCTAAAGGTAGAAAGAACTGAGACTTCTGCAGGGGTCAGAGTTTTTGGCAGAAAGATTAACAACAGTGTTACAGAATGAGTGTTTAGGAGTAGAGTGTTTCATGGACGGTGGACGAAGTTTTTGGGAATGAGGAAGACAGAGTATGTCAGCAAGGCATGGTCAGGGAGCTATGAGAGGTTTATAATTGCCCTTTC
Organism: Schistocerca nitens; assembly: GCF_023898315.1. Lineage (NCBI taxonomy): Eukaryota > Metazoa > Arthropoda > Insecta > Orthoptera > Acrididae > Schistocerca > Schistocerca nitens. The sequence continues at coordinate 100,479,666 of NC_064622.1, forward strand.
TCTGAATGTTAATTTTTAAATGTTTGTTGTCAAGAATAAGATAGTAAAAGAGAGGAAGCAGGAGTGTAATGATGAGAGGAGGAATTAATATCAGTGGAGCCTATGTTGTTGGCCCACCTTTAACATGATGATGCATGACTATGGAAAGAAAACCACAAGATTTTGCATCAGACTTGAACTTGTAATTAAATGGTACTAAAGAAATGACATCAGACTTTATTTTCTGGCTACGGAATGAGATAGGTTAATTCAAGGAACGTGCAATAAGCACTAAAGGCTGCGACAATGGCGGCTGATCCATTGCATCAGAGTATTAAGAATGACCGATAATGAATACTTGCTGAAAGACATTAAAAATAGTCAGATAAGGACAAGGAATAAATTCAATAATAAGTAGTAATTAAAGTAAATATTCATAACAATATAATTTAACTCAATCAATATGTTAGTACATGAACCACCTTTTAGCCTATCTGTACATCCATCCAGGAGGAATGCTAGGACACAAACTAGTAAAAGATGATGCTGAGACACCAGCATTTGTCTTCCTTAAAACAAATCATGAATGAAATACAGTCACAGGATGAACTTCTTAGCAATTTAATAATCTTTGAGATCAGGAAGCTGTGGGGATAGAATTAAATATTGTATCATAGGTTGACCAGGGCAAGGGGGGAGGGGAATAGAGAGGTAGGCTTTTTCTTGGCTGTAGGTAGTTCCCCCAAGTGGGCATAAGACAAGAGTAGCTGCAACAGCTTCCACAAAATGGTGCTGGGAATGCTCTCATGGCTCCATATCCGCCAACCATGCCTTACTGACTTACTCTGTCAGCCCTCCTTCCGTGAAAAATGCTACTTTTTAAAGGCGTCACCTTTAGCCCTAAACCTAATTTCAACCATGCTGGGTTTGTAAATGACCATCTTTTGTTTGCTAGTTCTCTCTAGTGGAAACATTTCTTTCTCACATCCCTCTTCCCCCCACTGACCATTGACAACCGCCAACCAAAACCCCATAAGGAACTTGTTTACAACAGTTCCAACCCTCCCTCCAACTGTGATTCTCCTCCTCTTCTACCCAGTCATTCCCTGGTAATCTTTCAGGAATTTCTCAATTCAAACCTGGTCTTACCTTCCTTTCCTAAATCTCTTCCCAGTGAATCCAACATCACTCCTATAGAACCCTTGCTATCTGTAAACTGGAAAACAATCCAGACCTTATCATCCTTCCTGCAGACAAAGGCTTCAATTAGCGGTCATGAATCGTAGTGACTATCTGGCTGATGGTCTCTACCAACTTTTCAACACCTCTGCATACAAACCTTACGACCATGACCCCATCTCAGAAGTCCAACATGATCTCAAGCAGCTTCTCAAGGCTGCAGTTCCATTCCAAAACCTAATACCTGAACCCATCTCCCTCCATACACCAGTAATCCCACACATTCCTACTTTTTACCTACTTTCCAAACTCCACAAACCCAACACCACAGGTCTCCCTAGTACTTGTCCCATTGTGGCTGCGTACAATGCTCCTTTGTCACAACCTCCGACTCCTCTGCTGACCAACACCTCCAAACTATTGCCCACAATCTACCATTCTACAGACAAGGTATCGCTCACTTCCTTCACTGCCTCTCTACACTTCCTGTTCCATTACCACCAGAATCCTTGTTGGTCACTGTTGGTGTGATGTCCTTGTACATCAACATCCCCGTATGTTCATTGTCTTTCATCCATGGAATGCTCTCCCAGCCGTATGTCATTTTACGAGACTGGAGCCGCTACTCCTCAGTTTGCATCACAAGGGCTGAGTGCACCCCTCTTGCCAATAATGCTCGGCACACCGGATGGTCACCCACCACTTGTCCAATGTGACAGCACTTAACTTCGGTAATCTGATGGGAATTAGTGTTACCACTGCGGGAAGGCCACTGTTTTTTTTTTTTTTTTTTTTTAATTTATGAGGCACACTGAAAAGCAAAGTGTTTGCTGACAATCCTGACACGATAGTCAACCTTAAACAGAACATTGTTAGAGAAATTAACATCACGCCTGAAGAATTACAGAGTTTTTCTGGTAATGTCTTCACACAAAATCAGCGATGCCTAGCTGCCCATGGCCACTACCTCCAGCATCTCATATAAACAGGTAACTACACAGTTTTTAACATTACTATTTCTATTCTTTTTTAGTTGGTTCACTGTTACTTTAATGTCAGGTGTGAGGCATACCTTTTTTATGTGGCACACCTTGTATATCAGCTATGCTGCAGGTACCGTACAACAATTCTATGTGGGGATTACAAGTAACCAACTGTCTACCTGCGTGAATGGACCACTGCCAAACTGTGGCGAACTGCAACCTCAGAACATCCAGTTGCCGCACATGATGCGTACCACAACACAAATGACTTCCAACAGCTGCTTCACTATGCAGACCACTCAGATACTCCCTTACTGCGCAGGTTTCTCTGAACTACGCAGGTAGGAATTGTCTCTCCAACACTTCCTGTGCTCTTGGATTGGTTGGTTGGTTGGTTTGGGGGATCAAAGGGACCAGACTGCTACGGTCATTGGTCCCTTTTTCCAAGTACTAAAAACACCCACAGAGAATAAAATCGAGACACAGAATAGAGCACAGACAACACAGAACAAGAGAGACTGAGACAAAGACCAGACAAAACGAACTAAAATCACACAGAGTGTGACGGTGGTTGGCCGACCATAGAAATAAAAAAGGAAAAGCCAACCACTTAAAACACATTAAAAAAAATCAGTTTAAAACCGGAGGCCAAAGGCCAGAATCAACACCAAAACAACAAGATAAAACAGAAACACTTAGATTAAATGATAAAAACCCCCTGCCCGAATAAAACGTAGAACTAAGCCAGCCATAACAGAGTCATCAGATAAAAGGGCAGGGAGCGTGTCAGGCAGTGCGAACGACTGCCTGAGCACAGCTAAAAGCGGACACTCCAATAAAATATGGACCACAGAGAAAACGGAGCCGCAGCGACAGAGAGGTGCGTCCTCACGGCGCAATAAGTGGCCGTGCGTAAGCCGAGTGTGCCCAATGCGCAGCCGGCATAGGACAACAGACTCCTTGCGAGAGACCCGCAAGGAGGAGCGCCACACACCGGTAGCCCCCTTGATGGCCCGAAGTTTGTTGCGTGAAGGCACGGCGCGCCATTCAGTGTCCCAAAGGTCCAGAATTTTGCGGTGAAGGAACGCTCGCAAATCTGTCTCCGGGAGGCCAACATCCAGAGATGGTGCACTAGTCGCCTCTTTCGCCAGCCGGTCAACATTCTCGTTGCCGGGGATCCCAACATGGCCTGGGGTCCACACGAAGACCGCAGAACGGCCGCAACGCGCAAGAGTATGCAGGGACTCATGGATAGCCATCACCAGACGGGAACGAGGAAAACACCGGTCGAGAGTTCGTAAACTGCTCAGGGAATCGCTACAGATAACGAAGGACTCACCTGAGCAGGAGCGGATATACTCTAGGGCACGAAAGATGGCAACCAGCTCAGCAGTGTAAACGCTGCAGCCATCCGGCAAGGAACGTTGTTCGGAATGGTCCCCTAGAGTGAGCGCATAACCGACTCGACCAGCAACCATCGAACCGTCGGTGTAAACAATTCCAGAGCCCTCATACGTGGCCAGGATGGAAGAAAAGCGGCGGCGGAAGGCCTCTGAAGGGACCGAGTCCTTCGAGCCCTGTGCCAAGTCAAGCCGAAGGCAAGGGCGAGGACAACACCATGGGGGCGTACGCGAAGAGGCCCGGAAAGGAGGTGGAACAGGGAAAAATCCAAGCCCGGAGAGAAGCTCCTTAACGCGTACGGCGATCGGACAACCCGACCGGGGCCGACGCTCTGGCAGATGGACGACCGACTGTGGGAACAGCACACGGTAATTTGGATGCCCGGGCAAGCTAAAAACATGGGCAGCATAAGCAGCCAGTAATTGTTGGCGTCGGAACCGCAGTGGAGGGACACCTGCCTCCACTAGTAAGCTGTCCACAGGGCTGGTGCGGAAAGCACCAGTGGCAAGGCGTATCCCGCTGTGGAGAATTGGGTCCAGCATCCACAACGCAGACGGGGATGCTGAGCCATAAGCCAGGCACCCATAATCCAGGCGGGACTGGATTAACGCCTGGTAGAGCCATAACAGGGTAGAGCGGTCGGCGCCCCAGCGGGTGTGGCTCAAACATCGCAGTGCATTGAGATGCCGCCAACACGCCTGTTTGAGCTGCCGAATATGAGGCAGCCAAGTCAACCGAGCATCAAAAACGACCCCCAAAAACCTGTGGGTCTCAACCACTGCAAGGAGTTCGTCGGCAAGATAAAGCTGCGGCTCAGGATGGACTGTCCGGCGCCGGCAGAAATGCATAACGCAGGTCTTGGCTGCCGAAAACTGAAACCCATGCGCTACAGCCCAAGACTGCGCCTTACGGATAGCGCCCTGTAGCTGACGTTCAACAGCTGCAATGCCTGTAGAGCTGTAGTAAAGGCAAAAGTCGTCAGCATACAGGGAAGCGGAGACAAAATTTCCCACGGCCGCAGCAAGCCCGTTAATGGCTATTAAAAACAGACAGACACTTAAAACAGAACCCTGTGGCACACCGTTCTCCTGGACGTGGGAGGAACTATACGAGGCCGCGACTTGCACGCGGAAGGTACGACACGACAGAAAATTGCGGATAAAAATCGGCAGAGGACCCCGAAGACCCCATCCATGAAGCGTAGAAAGGATGTGATGACGCCATGTCGTATCGTACGCCTTCCGCATGTCGAAAAAGACAGCGACCAGGTGCTGACGGCGGGCAAAGGCAGTACGGATGGCCGACTCCAGGCTCACCAGATTGTCGGTGGCGGAGCGGCCTTGACGGAACCCAACCTGAGACGGGGCCAGAAGGCCCTGAGACTCCAGTACCCAATTCAAGCGCCGGCTCATCATCCGTTCAAGCAACTTGCAAAGAACGTTGGTGAGGCTAATGGGACGGTAGCTGTCCACCTCCAGAGGGTTCTTTCCAGGTTTCAAAACGGGGATGACAATGCCTTCCCGCCATTGCGACGGAAACTCCCCCTCGACCCAAAGACGGTTGTAAAGTTCGAGAAGGCGCCGCTGGCAGTCCACTGAAAGGTGTTTCAGCATCTGACAGTGGATGCCATCTGGCCCAGGAGCGGTATCAGGGCAAGCAGCTAGGGCACTGCGAAATTCCCACTCACTAAATGGAGCATTGTAAGATTCTAGGTGGTTGGTGCGAAACGAAAGGCTCCGACGTTCCATCCGCTCTTTAATGGAGCGGAAGGCCTGGGGGTAATTCGCAGAAGCGGAACTCATAGCAAAATGCTCTGCTAGGCGATTTGCAATGACGTCGGAGTCAGTACAAACCGCTCCATTCAGTGAGAGCGCAGGGACGCTGACAGGTGGCCGATAGCCGTAGACACGTCGAATCTTGGCCCAGACCTGCGATGGAGTGACATGGAGGCCAATGGTGGATACATACCGCTCCCAGCACTCCTTCTTGCCTTGGCGGATAAGGAGGCGGGCCCGCGCACGCAGCCGTTTGAAGGCGATAAGGTGGTCGATGGAGGGATGTCGCTTGTGACGCTGGAGCGCCCGCCGGCGATCTTTAATCGCTTCAGCGATCTCAGGCGACCACCAAGGCACAGTCCGCCGCCGAGGGGACCCAGAGGAACGGGGAATGGCTGATTCGGCGGCAGTAACGATGCCGGTGGTGACCGATTGAACCACCGCATCAATGTCATCAGTAGAGAGAGGTTCAAAAGCGGCAGTGGAGGAGAACAAGTCCCAGTCAGCCTTATTCATAGCCCATCTGCTAGGGCGCCCAGAAGAGTGGCGCTGTGGTAGTGACAGAAAGATCGGAAAGTGGTCACTACCACACAGGTCGTCATGCACACTCCATTGGACAGACGGTAAGATGCTATGGCTACAGATGGAAAGGTCAATGGCGGAATAGGTGCCATGCGCCACACTGAAGTGTGTGAAGGCACCATCATTTAACAGCGAGAGATCGAGCTGAGACAAGAAACTCTCAACGATGGCGCCTCGACCTGTTGCCACTGACCCACCCCACAGAGGGTTATGGGCGTTGAAGTCGCCCAATAGCAAGAAAGGTGGCGGCAATTGGGCGACCAGTGCAGCCAGGACATGCTGCGAGACATCACCATCCGGTGGAATGTAAAGACTGCAGACGGTAACAGCCTGTGGCGTCCACACGCGTACAGCGACAGCCTCTAAAGGCGTCTGGAGAGGGACAGACTCGCTGTGCAGAGTGTGAAGGACATATATACAGACGCCACCAGACACCCTTTCATAAGCTGCTCGGTTCTTATAATAACCCCGATAGCCACGGAGGGCGGGGGTTCGCATTGCTGGAAACCAAGTTTCCTGGAGAGCAATACAGAGGAAAGGGTGAAGGCTGAGAAGATGGCGGAGCTCAGCTAGATGGTGGAAGAAACCGCTGCAGTTCCACTGGAGGATGGTGTTGTCCATGGCTGGGAAAGGCGTGACGGGACTGGGAAGGCAGATTACGCCGCCGGTCACCTGCTGCCTCCGATTGAGCACCCGTGCTAGTGCTATTCATGGCGTCTGAGGGACCGCCGAGATCGAGGTCCTCAGCGGACGCCAGAATCTCCACCTCGTCCTCCGAGGCGGAGCTTGTAGTAAGCGGTGGGACAGGTGCCACCGCAATGTTGGTATTCATGGGGACTTTCTTCTGGTTCTGTTTCTGTTTCGCCCGTTGTGCCTTCGGTGGTTCAGGCTTGGAGGGCTTAGAGGGCGTCACAGGGTCAGTCTCAGGGACAGAGGACGACCGGGAGGCCCTACGACCAGGGGCTGGTGGTTGTTTGAGCCACTTGCCGGTGTCAGCTGTCCCGCTGGTCGGAACTTGCGAAGGGAGGTCCCCAAGGGATCCCTTCCTGGCGAGAGTAGCCGAAGAAGTCTTACGCTTCTCCGGCTGGGAAGGGGGAGCTGATGTCCCCGATGGTTGGGAGGTTGTTGCTCCTGGAGAAGATGGAGCAGGAGCAACAGGGCGTGAAGTGCCCCCCACAAGCAAGGAGGCTGGTGGATGCTGACCGATCTTAGAGCCGATTCGTGATGATGGCAGAACCGTCGTTGCAGCAGCGGCGTAGGTTGACGTCATTGCCACAGGATGGAGCCTCTCATATTTCCGTCTAGCCTCGGGGTAGGTAAGCCGGTCCAGGGTCTTATATTCCATTATCTTCCTTTCTTTCTGCAATATCCTACAGTCCGGCGAGCAGGGGGAATGGTGTTCTCCGCAGTTAACACAGATAGGAGGCGGGGCACATGGAGTATCGGGATGCGAAAGACGTCCACAATCCCGACACATGAGGCTGGAAGTACAACGAGATGACATGTGCCCGAACTTCCAGCATTTAAAACACCGCATCGGAGGAGGGATATATGGCTTCACATCACAACGGTAAACCATCACCTTGACCTTTTCGGGTAATACATCACCTTCGAAGGCCAAGATGAAGGCACCGGTGGCTACCTGATTATCCCTCGGACCCCGATGGACGCGCCGGACGAAGTGAACACCTCGTCGTTCGAGGTTGGCGCGTAATTCATCGTCGGACTGCAGAAGAAGATCCCTGTGGAATATAATACCCTGGACCATGTTGAGACTCTTATGCGGCGTGATGCTAACTGAAACATCCCCCAACTTGTCACAATTGAGCAACCTCCGTGACTGGGCAGAGGATGCCGTTTTGATGAGCACGGAACCAGAGCGCATCTTTGACAAGCCCTCCACCTCCCCGAACTTGTCCTCTAAATGCTCCACAAAAAACTGGGGCTTAGTTGACATAAACGATTCTCCATCGACTCGCGTGCACACAAGGAACCGGGGTGAGTATTCTCCACCGACTTCTTTTGCCATACGTTCCTCCCATGGAGTGGCCAGGGAGGGAAATGATCGCGGTTCGTATTTCCTGCCGTTGAGGTTAGACCTCGATCGCTTAGAGACTGCTGGTGGAGGCCCACCAGCGAGAGATGATGTACCACGCTTCATTGCGGGTCATCCGCCCTGATGCCACCTACTCCGACCAAGGGCCCTCCCCACGGGCGCCACCCAGCCGCAGCAATAGCCACCTGGCAGGATGGCCATTGCCGGGAGTCCCGATGCCCCAGGGAGATGGGCATCTACTCCTTGGCATACGTGGGGAGTTAACGGCGCAGGCATCAGTAGAGCGATCCCTGTGTTGTCAGGGGGCTACAACCAAGAGGGTACATGGCGGCCCCACCACAACGGACTGGCTACCGTGCTGGATCTTAGGTGCAAAATGTCCAACGTCGTCGTCGCAGTTAAAAGAAACACTGCAGAGTGCAGCGTGGTAATCGCCCAAGAGATCGAAAACAAGCGGGACATCATTGCAACGACGAGAAAGCCGGCTAAAGGTCTAATTGCACAACGGATACAGTGCACCATGTAAGGCGCCCTTCCCCAATTGGCTCGCTCTTCGGAATAATTTAGAAAGATGGAGGTCAAACCCGAGAGGGGACCATCACATAAGGCCGAAACATGTGAGACTCCTTTTAGTCGCCTCTTACGACAGGCAGGAATACCGCGGGCCTATTCTTACCCCCGAACCCGCAGGGGGGGTGGGGGGGGGTGCTCTTGGAATCTCCCTGGCCTACACCTCTGCTAACCAGTTCCCCCTGACTTTTCCCTTCTCTCTTCAGTCTACACCACTCCTGCTCTGTCCAGATCATGCAGTGTCTTCTCCCACCACTCTTCCTCTTCGTACAGCTCTTTTTGCTGTACCCTCTGTATTCTTATTGTCTTGTCGTGTGGCTGCGGTGTCACCTGTCCAAACACTTGCCTCTTTCCTGCTACCACGTCCTTGCCTACTCCCTCCATCAGTTTAAGCAACTACTTTCAATAATCACGTATCAATAGGCACTCTTGCCATGGCCATGGGAGTATACGTTTGAGCGCCTGTGTGGGTGCGTGTGCGCTATTGCTAGAAAAAGTACTAGTGCCCAAAAGCTAATACAAATGCTGTTTTCTGCTGAGTCTTTCTGTGCTCCATGCACTGATCCATTATAGGTGAATTTTGGCCTTTCCTTTATTTTATGTACTGCTCCATCCAGGAATTTTGGTTATCGTTGGGCGTCACACGAAACATACGCATAAAAAAATGTTGAACCTCAAAAAGGTTGAATCTTGATATTCAAATTTTAAATTACTGGAAAATTAGCTTTCTTTGTTCTCTTCAATTTACACAATAAACATTGGAACAGTACCTAATGAAAAGCATATGGTGGTAATTGAGTTCAGCGTGATTCAGATCTGGTCATAAAATTTTGTGAGGATGACATGCCAGCCTGGTTTGAAAATACAGGAAAATCTGTGTATGATATTATTTCCAAGTATGGAAGTACTTATCGATGGGAGCAGCTATTTTCAATTATGAAAGGAAATAAATCTGTGATTTCAGTCATTTGCCTGAAGTCAGTTTTAAAAGTAATTACTGCTAGTATGTTTTCTTTCAAAATAGGGAACATATTGGCAGGAAATAAATGTCAAGTGTCAGGAAGAAAATATTAATCTTAGCATTGTTGTTGTGCTTTGTTCTATAATTTGCTAAATAAATTTACATTTTTGTGAAAAATGATTCTGAAGTCTCTCTCTCTCTCTCTCCCCTCTAAATTTGATCTTTGTTCATTTGGTCACACATGTCAGCTTTTGTGCTAGACACTCTTGTTCTTTTATGAAACTACAGGGGTTTAGTTCTGCCTTAACGAACCATTCATAGATTGAGGACTGATCTTCAATGCCATACACCTGCTCACACATTTTCAAGTGTAGTTTTGCATTGGCTTTTTTGCCCTTGTACTATATTCCAGATAGAAATTCAGTAGTCTGAAACAATGCATATCAGGGCTATGGAAATTGAACCGTAGAATCATTATAGGAGACATTTATTTGTTTAATGCAACTTTTTAATTTTTATCAAATGACAAGCCTGTAGTGAGTTAAAATATGTTCTGACTGTTAACTGTACTGCATTTTTTCTGTAATATTGTGCCATTTGTTAGCAATATGTCAATTAGTGTCTTGCTTGTAGTATTTATGGTCTGCCATTATGTTTTTACACACAGAAGAAGCCCTTGACTTCTACTGCAGTGACTATTGTAAATTACAGTTGTTGAACAGGTACAGCTATACCCATATGAGAATGATACCTTTCCAGAGTTTCTTCTGTAAAGTTCAGAAGTGCATACAACAACAAAATGGTTTTTTTGCTTCACACAATGGTTAATACAATGGATTAACATTCATAGAGAACTGGCTTCAAGTCCCATCCAACAATCCACACTTATGTTTCCTGTGGTTTCTCCAAATTGCTTAAGGTAAGTGTCAGTAATTTTCCTTTGAAAATTATATGGCCAACTTTCCTCCCCATCCTAGAGTAATATAAAAGTCAGGGCTCTGCTTTAAATGTAATTTGTCTTCATTTTTATCAGCTGCCACCCCATTTCAGTTGCATGTCATGTTCTTGGCAACCTAACAGCATGGAGTAGAACTGTATCAATTATCAAGTAGTGCAGCATTTTTCAACCTTTCCATATTCACTGCCAATTTTCAGTAATAATTTTCAACCCCCCACCCCCTTTCCCGAAAGACGATGCTACAGCTACAAAGTTACAAACCTCACACATCACCAAGAATAAGTAAATTTATTGCTATTTTGCAACACTGATTCGCTATACTGACAAAACCAGAATTGAATGACCTCTGTTGTTCTCAGTCTTACAGGTAGCACAAGAAAATACTCCTGAAGGGCTCTCAGCTGCTGAAGAAGTGCTCTTCATAGACTTAGAGCAAGTGGCAAAATCAAAAGTTAATTTAGTAATAAGCATAATAAGCTACTCTTTGAATTTTGGGCAGGGGTGGATTGATGAGTTTTCTGCACGGAAAACAAGAGCATTTCATATGCTATTACCATTTCCAACAGCCTACCTTTGTTAAAGCAGATTCTCTGCATTGGCTGTTTTGATTACAAAATGTAAATCTCAGCTAAGCACAGAAAAGAATAGAGAATGTCTATTTCTAATATTAAACTCTCATTCAAAAAAATTTGCTCTGCAAGCTAGGTCCAGGGAGCTCACTAATAATCACAAAACATGTTTTTAATTTAGTACTAAAAAGTTACTTATTAAATGCATTGTGCAGTACTGATACAGTTATATTTACAGGCTTATTATATCAGAGTAAATGTGGATTTTAATTTTTTATTATGTCAGAATGTATTTTGCTTAGCTTTTCTTTCAGTAAATGGATCAATTTTTTGTTTCTTGTGTAATGTTCAGACATATATACAACAATAAAATTATAAAGAATGTAGCAACCAGTCGTTGAAACATAATTTATTTATCTTGCTGCAAACTGATTTCGACTGATATCAGTCATCATCGGTGCATTTTTCTAACCGATACATGCCATAAGTAGAATTACTGTCCTTGGCAGATTTCTATAATGAAAGAAAAATGCACCGATGATGACTGATATCAGTCAAAATCGATTTGCAACAAGATAAATAAATTATGTTTCTGCGACTAGTTGCTACATTCTTTATAATTTTATATTCCATGGTTGCTGCACAGAAAGGGAACCTTACGGAGCCCAACATTCACATATACAATAGCAAAATGGTTCTTTTGCCTCATATGCAATGGTTAATGAAATGGATTCACATTCTGGAGAAACAGGGTTCAAGACCCATCTAATGATCCAGACTTATGTTTCTTGTGGTTTCCATAAATTGTTTAAGACAAATGTCAGTAATGTTCCTTTGAAAATGGTATGGCCAATTTCCCTCCCAATCCCAGTAATACCCCTCCCAATCCTAGTAACATCGAAGCTAGAGCTCAGCTTTAAATGCAATGTGAATTTTTAAACTTTCCTAACCACCAGCTGATGCTCCAATTCAGTCGCATTTAATGTTCTTGGCAACTTAGCAGTATGGAGTAGAGTTATTGAGGTCAACTTTTCATCTTCTCAAATCTCAATTCTGTACACATATGAACACAAAATAAGAACTCTGTAAATTCTGCCACATACTACAGTGACCTTGCTGATATACATCTTAATTGGTTCTTGTACTGGAAGGAGCATATAGTTGAGACATTGAACAGTTGACAAGCACATGCACAAGACTGAAAATGTTGCTAAACTTTTGGACAATGTTCTTCTCAGAGTTAACTAAAGAAATCACACACACACACACACAAATGAAGAAAAACTACATCATACCATCATGCCAGTCTGAAACAGGGGACGGATTGTGTTGAATGGAGTGAGTGAGAGGAGCAAGGAGGTGGGGAGGAGAAGGGATGATTGGAGGGAAGGGTGGCTAACGGCTTAGAGGGAGAGGTGGCAAGGGAACTGGATAGGAATGTAGCATCAATAAATTCCCTCTAGTGCAGACTGGGGACGGTGTCTGTGGGACACAATGAAGAGCACTGTGTTAAATGTTGACTGGGGTGTCCTTTTGCAAGGAACCATCTCAGCATTTATCCTAATCAACTTCAGGAAACAGAAAACCTACATCTTGAAGACCAAGCGGGAACTTGAATAGCTGTTCTGAATGCAAGTCCATTGTGCTGAGTGCTGCAACACTTCAATCACCCCTGGCACAAATTTTCATGTGTCATTCAATTTTGTGGTTACTACGCTTTGTCAAGCTCTATGTCTGTTAGTGATAGACATATACCAATACGCCAAGTTTTTGTGCAGTTTCTTTTCATGTCAATTTATTTTACACAACATTTTTTGGTACGAGTTACAATAATGTGCTAACCCCAAGCCCCTCCATACTGCACCCAAATGGCACCACTGGGCTGGAGGTGTCATCCACAGCACAGTCAGCATCAGCAATTATATATACTTTGAGGAATTTTCTTCATACTTCATGCTCACCTTCCAAGGAGTACAGCATTGTTCAATCATGTAGCTTGTTTTTTTCCCTCCAGTCATCAACCAAAGTTATAAAAACAAAACTATTCCACAGATAAAGCTGACACCTAACTTACGTTATTGGACTGCATATACCAACATAACAAGGAAAAAATTTCTCTGTGCCAGGCTGATAACTTCTTGCCTCAACCATGTAAAAGCAGATATCCAACCAATTTCCCACTGAAAAATTTATGGAATAGAGGAACAACATCCGCCACTGACAGATTTATGCAGTTGAAGAACATCATGTCAAAAAAGTATTGCATCAATAATCGATATCTTTGCAAAGGCAGAATTTTTAACTTAAATGCACAGCAAAAAACAAATCTAAATATTGTACTATTTGCATTATTGTGACAAAGTCTTACTTGTAGGTCTTGTAGATTGCCTATAAGCTGCAAAACTGCTTGATTTTCTGGTTACAAGAAAAAAGAAAATACTCTGTAAAAGCTGCAGAACTGTAAGAAAAGCAAATCTTGTTAACTGTTCTGCTTGCTGAAAATTTTCCTGTGCTGTGGTGTGGAGCCTGAAATTCTATGAAAACGACTATGGCACTAATAAAGCACACACTTTTTTTACTTTTTTTTAATTTACTGTAACCCATAAAGCAAACGAGCAACAAGAATGGTCCATTAGCACTTGAAAATAAGCAAGATACCAACAAGCATCATAGCTTAACACATTGTCACGGAAAAAGTACAATTCCTCCAGAAATGTGCACTTACCTCTTCCTTGTCGGGAGACGTGCCCTCAACTAATTTTCCATCTCCCTTATTCTGCAGTAAACGATGAACAAAATTGTCTCCTACATAATCCCAAACACGATTGTTCCCCAGTTGCATTGCATAGCAGTGCTGAGTTTGCTGATAATGCCTACAAAATAAGAAAGACATAATGGTACGCAAAATTATACAAATCAGTCATGCTGAGATGAAGGCAATTCAAAGTAGCTTCATATCCACTCTCTTCTATTAAGAGTATAAAAGTTGTAAGCAAATTAAAATGTCTTTATATTTTCATAAATACAAAAAATTACTGAATAGACTATGCCAGCCAGTCCTGTGGTTGAGTGTGTCTATGACAAGGGAGATAGAGACACTACCAGCAATAGGGGGAAGGCTGTCCTAATGAGTGACAGTACACAAACTACTGCATAAACAGTGACACTGTGAATCGTGTGGTGAAGGTGAGCTACAGCACCAAACCAATATGCAATTAAAACTATCCAACAGTGCTGAATTATTGTGGAAATTAAAATAATGAAGGAACATTTTAACATACATCTGCATTTGCGCTGCCCAGCAGTGCTTCTCATCATCATAAATGTGGCTGTGAAGACAATCACAGCAATGTATTCTCCAGAGAACAGATACAACTAATCACCGCAATATATAACAAAAAACAGGACATGTTTTGCCACCACAGCACGAGGAAAAAGCTGCTACGACACGGCAGATGTGAAACCAACATGCTGAAGTTCAGATTTATAAAATAATATGTGAAGTGCAGAAACAGCATCACTGAAGGGAATAACAGGAGACAGCATATCATCGGGAAGAATAATGTGGTGAACTGTTACGAGCGCAGGGATGATGACAAAGAAACAGACTAATTATAAGTTATTGATAAAATATATGAAAGAGGATGACAGTCTCACAGTCTTGGAAGATTTAAATGGGACAATACTACAGAGTAATAAAGTTAGAACCATAGGAGAAAGTGGGTACAATGAATAAAAATGAGAAGTACTGCACCACCAATCTGAACCTTCATGCATCTAAATTGCTAGCTAGAATAATACATGGTAGAACAAATATTTTAGAAGTAAAGCACAACGATTTGTTAGAATTTGGAAAAGGTGAAGAGATCAGATAAGTAATTATGTTCTTCTACACTACATCATTAAGATGCTGCCATTTAAAGCCCTTTTGCAGGTAAAATGTTCCTCCGCTTCAGACCCACAAAAACTGCAGTATAAGTAAAGAATTTCTTTTCATAAGGGAAAGTGTTAGAGGGGACAAAATTTTCATTTATGCTAAGTAGAGTGTTAGGGATTTCCAAAGTGGATGCACAAAAGCAAAATAAACCATTTTCAGATGCTGAGGAATTGCAAAGCACAGGAAATCCTGAGGCAGCACTTAAGTGCAAAAAAAGTGAAATCTGGAAGATGAGCTGGGTTGTGAGTAGTCTTAATTCTGCTATGGCTGCTCCCGTTACTCTAAGTGGATTGAAGTGCAAGCAAAAGCTTCCAAAACTATGAACAATGTCACAGCACAAAATTATACTATGCCTCCAGGATGTCTCCCAGTGTTTAAGGCACATTAATTTGTCAAAAAGTCAGCGATGGGGCTGAAATGGTGAACAAGGGTAGCATTAGACGTGGAGAAATTGTGTCCTAGCAGGGCTGACAGCATGATATAAAACTGTGACACACTGAATGCAGATGAAGTTATACTATTTTTCAAACACATGCCTGACAAGTCTTGGAAAGTCGGGCAAATCGGGAATGGAGACACTGAAATTGCTCATCATTAGTTAAAGCGGCATATCTCTCATTTCAAACCTGTGCATAAACAGCTGTGCAAATACATTAAACAGAAATGATCCCAGCTAAAAAGTGTATAATTTCTGTAGACATGACTGACAGATTTTGCTCACAAAATAGTCTACGAGAACTGCACGACTGGGCTGTTTATCCAATACTGCTGATCAGCTGAACAACATTTCACTGTAAAACACACAACTTGATTCTTCCTCTCAATATGATCAGCAAACTACATCTTACTGGTCAAACAATTACAAACTTTCTGCAACTATGGATGCTGTTAAACCTCAAATCACTGAAAGCTATTTTCATAAGGTCAGAGTTTCTGGAGGTGAATGTCCAAGAAATTTATTTTAGTGTACAAGGCTGATTGGATATTTTTTTCTGTCATAGACTTTTGGAGGAGTAAAAGTCATTGCCAATGATCATGAGAAAAAAAGACTAGCTGGGAGTTCAGGAAACACTCTCCAATATCATCTTTCAAGTTTTTGTTTTGTTGATGATGTTACAAAATCTTTGCTGCTGGACAAAAATGGAATAGTAGGTGATGAAACAGTAAAAAGCAGCAATTAGTATCAGGAGAAATAGAAAGTGGAAAAGGTAAATAATGAGAAGAATTTAAACTTAAGCTTTCATTTCCTTCTTAAAAAAGTGTGATAAGTGAAGAATAGGAGAAAAGAAACACAGCAACAAAAAGTAGGTATAAAGGTCTAGAAGAAGGGCCAATGAACATTTACTAATTGTTCAAAAATAATAATGCATTTAAAATTCAAATTTTTACACTTATATAAGCATGACAGAATCTTGCAGTTTTCTGACACGCCTATTTTGTTAGCTTTATATTTAAAATGTAAATGTCTCTATGCTACTTATAACACTACATAAAATTACTTACTCAAATGCGTGACCCTGAACGTATCTTCCACACCCCACATGCCCACATATAAGGCATATCCACAATGAATCTGCTGACCGGCACTCGAGGCAACGGTTGTCAGCCACTAATTCTGGTGTCTGCACATACCGACACACGGGGCAACTGAAACCATAAGATGTAAATAATGTAATGACAATCAAAATACTTTTGAATGAGTGGAAATATATACACACCCTCTTTACCAGACACTAAGATGACTCTGAATATAATGTGACCGCTTTTTTATGATGAGGTTCCTTCAGAAATTGTTATTAACATATTATACAAATTTATAAATTATGGAGTGCAGCAATCAGTCATCCTCTTTTAGATTTTACAATGCAAATCCAGATTTCGGCTAGTGGCTACCCATTCTCAATGCACTATTTTCTATTCTCGAAGCGTGTAAGTCCCTGTTGTCCGGGCATCAGTCATATTTCTTTGAATATCATAAACAGTTGTGGCATTTTCTTAGATAGTTTATATGAGTATTCAAAGAAATGTGACTGATGCCCAAACAACAGGGACTTACATGCATCGAGAATAGAAAATAGTGCACTGAGAGTGGCTAGCCACTAGCCGAAATCTGGATTTGCGTAATAAAATCTAAAAAAGGATGACTGATTGCTGCACTCTGTAATTTATAAGCCACATAACTGTCGCTGAGTGCACCCACTTTCCGAATCGAAGGTAACCTGATATTATACAAATGGTTGTATTGCTATAAAGTATCTAAAGATCTGTCTGAAAAAGTTAACACTATCTATCGCAAACAGTTGTGGCGTTTTCTCAGATAGATTATATGATGCCCATAGGCAAGCAGGTTTTCATCAAAAGCCACGGGAAATTGCTGAACTAGTGTTGTTCTGTGTCATTACACAAGCTCTACTCCTAATCATCACCACCCATCAGCTTTTCCTTGAAGTCTGCAACACATGCACTTGGAAAATTCCACTTTATCTCATGGGTCTTAACTTAGATAATTTATTGAGTAATCACAAAGCTTTAATTGCACTTCTCAGATAAATTCTGAACAATCTTTTGCTCCAATTCATGAAACCTCCCCTATTTATTTATTTATTCTAGTAGGAAAAATACAATACATGGTAATTACCGTCACAAACAATTATCAAGCTACAGTGTTCTTGATCAGAATCTTGCAACAACTGCACCCGATGTTGCAAGCAGAAGACAGGGCATTGTTGACTGCCCAATAGCTGCTCCAAGGTTTGTGGTTCCCACAATCACAGTTGGTGGTATCCATAGGGAAATGCCTTTTCCAGTGGTTACTCCTGGGTCTTCTAACTTCAGAACGATGATGGCTGAGTGACCTCCACACAATCTAATTCTGTTCATGGCCAGGTGGGAGGGTTTCCACAGAGAGAGGCCATGCAGAGATATTCTCAAGTTGATTGATCCACAATTGTTTTTGTGCTGTGGCTGCTGTTGCTTCCAAGACTGAAGTTGTCTTGAGGGAACTAATTCTGGGTCTCAACCTTGGGGCTGCTGGAAAGTGTACATGTAGTGGGTGGTTTCTTCACAAAGAAAATCTGGTGACACTATGCTGGAAAGCTGGTAGGGTTTTAAAAGTGGTGTGCGATTCAGATGACCAGTAATAAGACTACATATTTCATTTAGCACCTTGTCAACTAAGTTTGTACCAGACTGGGCGGATGTACTTTGCCGCACTGTAACATGTTGCTAGTGCCGTCATTCTTGGAGTTTGTGGTTGAAAACCACACCTGCTGCCAGTGATCTTGTGAAGGATATTATTTCTGGCTTCCACCTTCATTCTCACATTCCCAGAATAATGCTTGTAGGCCAGAATATGAAGGCCAGAGTATGATCTAGAGTGACTCCCAGATATTTTGGATGATTCATATTTACTAACTGTATCCCCTGCCATGTGAAGCCAAGTTTGTGACATGCCTGATTCTGATTAAGATGAAATGCACACGGTTGTGTTTCAGTGGGATGTGGATGAAGTTGTTTATTACAGTAATAGGCACTCCGCTCCCTGAATGCACCTGTCAAGGAGACTTCAACATCTTCAAAAGATTTCCCTCGACAACAGACGCCGGATCGTAAGCATAAAGGAAACTCCTTGTATTCACCAGAAGTGGTTTGTGTAAATGATAAAGATCACTAGTGAAAGAACACTTCCTTGTGGTAGGCCATTTTGTTGACATCTCCATTGACTATGCTGACTCTAGAAGTCCACATAAAATCTTCTTTTTTAGAGTAAACTTTGAATAAGTTTTGTGAAACCATAACATGTCGTTACCCCATAGATCTTCTGTGACAATGTACGATGGTTGGCAATGTCATAAGCATATGTCAGGTGGATAAAAGCTACTTCTGTAATTTTTCCAGGTTTCAATACCATCATCAATAAATAAACTGTGTGAGACTGAGTGCCTGAGATGTACAGCTTTTCCCTCAGCTGGAACCTCCTCGTTATTTTATTAGAGCTGGCTCGACAACATAATCAAATAATTCAGCAACATTTGCTCGAAGATTCTGTGTAGATGGCATAAAGATACTGACTTGAAGTCTCCAGGATCAGCTGCCGATTTTCCAGGTTTTAAGATCAGCATGATTTCCTCCAGTTTTTGGAGAAATTACAGGCATTTGTACAGTTGCTTAAAAGTGATAAAATTCACTCTCTCACATGATCACCGAACTGTTTGCTTTGTTGAATTCTGATGTCATCTACCCATGCTGCTTTGCCAGTCTTACAACTGTCTATGGCTGCATTCAGTTCTTACATATGAAAAGGCTGTAAACTATGTTTGACACTGTATGACCAAAAGATCATAAACGTCTGTTAATATGTTACAAAATCTGATAATGTCGAAGCTGATAATCAATAAAAAGATCAACAAACAATCTTGGCATACCTGATACTTCAGAATAACACAAAGGCAGTAAAATTTCTCTAGTCTACGGTTCCTCTGTTCACACAATTTTGTAATCTGACTTACGCATAGGATTGTCTGGTTTTCCATTATTTGCAAGATGACGAGCAATCTGGTTAGCTATTACACTGGCATGACCCTTTCTAGTTGTTGGATCACAACTAAGAAGCTTAAGAGGTTTTGTGGCTACTCTTGTTCATATTTATCTCCTCGATCAATTTACACCAAGCATCTTTCTTGCTCTTGGATACCAATATTGACAGAGTGTCCTCTGGCCTGCGAGGTTTCTTCACTGAAATGATCATTATCGAACAGATGAAGACAGTTTCCCAAAAGCTGCTGAAGTCAGATCCTTAATGTATTGTGGTATGTAATCTTGTGGGATTGAGATATGAGAACAGTGCTTTATGACATTTTCAAAGTCATCATATGATTCTGGTACTGAATCAATACTGAGGATGCTCTCATCCAGCACACAGGTGAATTTTTTCCAGTTGTCTTTTTTAAAATTATACCTTCTTCAAAAAAGTATATTTGGCATATAACAGAATGGTGTTGGGTGCAAGGGATTGCCAGTGCCACTGATTTCACTGATAACTAAGATATTTGTTAACTTACAGAGACAAGATCTGGATTAGAACCACATCTCCATACTGCACTGTTGCATAGTGCTGGAAGTTTTTATCATGTAGTACACTGAGGTCACAAAAATCTGCTCATTCTGCCACAGCTTTTCCACTTTTGTCGATACTTGGGTAGCACAGAATGAGATTTTCACTCTGCAGTGGAGTGTGCGCTGATATGAAACTTCCTGGCAGATTAAAACTGTGTGCCCGACCGAGACTCGAACTCGGGACCTTTGCCTTTCGTGGGCAAGTGCTCTACCAACTGAGCTACCGAAGCACGACTCATGCCCGGTACTCACAGCTTTACTTCTGCCAGTACCTCGTCTCCTACCTTCCAAACTTTACAGAAGCTCCGGGCGTGAGTCGTGCTTCGGTAGCTCAGTTGGTAGAGCACTTGCCCGCGAAAGGCAAAGGTCCCGAGTTCGAGTCTCGGTTGGGTAGCACCATAAAATATTATGGATATTGAAGTTACCATTGACAAACTTTATATGTTGACTCTGGAAGTTTATTAGGTTCCACAAATCTAAATTCTGCACCCACTGGCTTATAAACAGATGTTACATAACAATTACTCAGCTCAACTGTGAGCATTTCTGTATCATATTCCACTGATATTCCCATGGTGAGGACTAGAACATGATGTACTGTTGTATTGTTAGTGAGGATGTTCAGTCACTAGACTCATTCCTTTGATTTTGGCCCAATGAAGGTTCCAAGTCTCTGTGAGTTTTCTGAATGCATATTTAATCACAGTCCTCGTCATGACACATATGACTTAGTAATTCTTTCTTGTTATGTGTAAGACCTTCAGTATTGATTGAAATGATGGCCAGTTTCAACTCTGAAATGGGC
Source organism: Schistocerca nitens (assembly GCF_023898315.1). Classification (NCBI taxonomy): domain Eukaryota; kingdom Metazoa; phylum Arthropoda; class Insecta; order Orthoptera; family Acrididae; genus Schistocerca; species Schistocerca nitens. Next base: position 100,500,536 of record NC_064622.1, read on the forward strand.
CATTTTTTACTCGCCATGTTCATCACTGAACTGCTGATTTGGTCCCCTGAAAGTTTATCATGTATAACTGGCAACCTACAAATATAATTTATTCTACATCTGACATGACCCACCAACTTTCACTTCTGTGACATCAAGTTTTCTTCCTGCTGCGCAGTTGTTTGTGGCCTCTGAATCATGAATAGCAATTAACTCAACATTATTTTTGTAATGTTTGCATGAACCAATTATGAACAGCAAACTCGTAGATCTAAGTTTCTCAACAGAGTAATGGCTGTGATTTCCATCATTATAAATAGCTAAAATTTACTGTTCTCACACCATTAAGCAAACTAAATGAAAATAATATGTTATCCTCTTGGCTCCTTACTGCTGAATTGGCACAAACTGGACCACTTCAGGCTAACAATTCACCACATTACTCATTGCCAACCTCAAAAATTAACAATGCTGTCGAGTGGTAGCTGCTTTGGCGCCATTGCTGTTTCATGTTTCATGTACACTGAGGAGAGAAAAGTCATAGGATACCTCCTAATATCATGTCGGACCTCCTTTTGCCCAGCTACTCAATGTGGCAACGTCTCAACAAGTAGTTGGAAGCCCCTGCAGAAATACTGAGACATTCTGCCTCTACCGCCATCCACAATCGCAAAAGTGTTGCTGCTGCAGGATTTTGTACACAAACTTATCTCTCTATTAGGCTCCATAAATGTTCGATGAGATTCATGTTAGCTGACCTGGGAGGCCAAATAATTCATTCACACTGTCCAGAATGTTCTTCAAATCAACCGGAAACAACTGTGGCCCAGTGACATGGCGCATTGCCATCCATAAAAGCTCCATCGTTGTTTGGGAAAATGAAGTCCATGAATGGTTGCAAATGATCAATGATCATTTCAGTTGGACCAGAGGACCCGCTCCATTCCATGTAAACACAGCCCACACCATTATGAAGTCACCACCAGCTTGCAGTTTCTTGTTCACAACTTGGGTCCACGGCTTTGTGGGATTTTCGCCACACTTGAACAATCTTACCAACTGAAATTGGGACTTATCTCACCAGGCCATGGTTTTCCAGTCATCTAAGATTCAACTGATATGGTCACAAGCACAGGAGAGGCGTTGCATGCAATGTTGTGCTATTAGTGAAGGCACGCGTGTCAGTCGTCTGCTGCCATGGCCCATTAATACCAAATTTTGTAGTACTGTCCTAATGAATACGTTCGTCAAATGTCCCACATTGATTTCTGCAGTTATTTCATACAGTGTTGCTATTCTGTTAGCACTGACAATCTTGCACTTAAGCCGGTGCTCTGAGTGAAGGCTGTCAGCCACTCCATTGTTCGTGTTGCGAGATAATGCCTGAAATTCGGTATTCTCAGCAAACTCTTGACACTGTGGATCCTGGAATATTAAATTCTCTAATGATTTCTAAAAACTACCACTCTGCTTTCAAAGTCTGTTAATTCCTGTTTTGTCCGGCTGTAATCACGTCAGAAATCTTTCCACCTGAGTACAAATGGCAGCTCTGCCAATGCACTATCCTTTTACACCTTGTGTATGCGATAATACCACTGCCTGTATATATACATATTGCTATCCCATGACTCTTGTCATCTCAGTGTGTAATGTTGCCAGCACCTTTGCCATTTTGAATACACCAGAATACACCAGTTATCACCCTATCACTAAAGTTAAGCAACATTGGGCCCAATTAGTACCTGGATGGGTGACCATCTGAGAACATCAGGTGCTATTGGCTCAGACACACACCAACTGCTGAAATGGTGTTCAACTGCACAACTTGCACCATGTCACTGAGCCACACGACATTATTATTATTATTATTATTATTATTATTATTATTGTTGTTGTTGTTATTATTTATAATACCATGTTTTGTGTGTACGGTATGAACATGTTGATGTCCGAATTAGTTTGTCTTCTGTAGAAATTTTGCTGAGTATCTGTTCATTCATAATGTCAGTTCAGTTTCGGCTACAATTAGATTCACACCAACTGCAGTTTAAATTTGGTACAGGCTCACAAAAAAGCAAGGTATGCAGGTGCACTTCCGTGGTTGGCAGCAGGACAACCTCTATATTAAACTACTACATGGTGTAAAAATGCTGACCTCAGCAATCAAAGCTTTATCTGTGACAGCAAGATGACAAATTTGGGAGAAAACCTCATTTTAAATTCGGATAAGTGTGGTACATGAGGACTGGCCACAGCTATGACTTGCATAGTGCATAACAACATAAAATGACACGTGTCCTCTCTAGCTTAACAGTGGTTGTGCATCAGGAGGACAGACTTCTTTTGCAAGATCAACCCACTGTATACAGAGAAGTGTGACACGTTCACATTTAATTACTGACTCAGCAGCATCTGGAAGAAAATAAAAATAAAACACTTCGAGATGGAATTATCTTGAGGCCCCCAGCAACAAGTTTTAATGGATAGATGAGGGTGTCAGCAGTTCACACATGAGTATAAAAATTGATGTATGTGGGTGCGAGTGATTTCAATCAAACTTGGCACACATGTGACGTGATACACAGGAAGGAATACTGAAAGGACTTGACTTGATACACAGGAAGCCATACTGAAAGGGAGAAACACACCTAGCAACACTAGTGGTATGCCTGGAAGGTGTGAAATAAGTTCAACCAAATCTGGTAAGTCTGGGAAACAGTACTGTGGGACTGAGAAGCTGCTATTAACCTCTTGGAGTTGTGATAGGGTAGGAAGGTTGTGACCTGAAAAAATAAGGGTAACTCCAGAACGCCTTTAGCAATTATAACCATACTTGAGAACCATATGAATTACTATGACGAAAAAGAAACTGTAGGGTGAGACACTCCTTGTGTGGCTGGGAGAGAATGTAGTGGTACAAAAATGTGGTAAGTTAAAAAAATAAAAAATAAAAAAGAAAAGAAAAGCATAACTCTATAATTCTTGAAACAATTTCAAATAAACTGGGTATGCATATGACTTACCAACTAGATACAAGGGGATAAAATACAACAAACCCACCAAGGATTAGGTGGGGGCGGCAAGAGGTGATATATCAAACATAAAAAAAAGCAATACTGGTGTTGAACCTACGGTCTTCTGAGTTACTAGGCCGATCATGTGACAGCTCTGATGACATTTCATCCGTAAGGATATGGATAAAAATGAAAGTGAGAAGGAGTGAGACATATAAATAATTAAAAATTACCAGTATCAGTATAAAACCACATTTTTTGAGTTGCTAACATATTAAATGTACTAAATGAAGACACTGGCAAAAGTGGAAGACAAATGTTTAACACACTGACTAGTGTCATTGTTGTAATGTTGTATAGACACAATATCAGCAATAACACAACCCATTTTTATTCTGCTTTCACATGAAGATATCCACAACATCATTGAATGAAGCACACAACAGTAAAAAGTCTCATAACTATAAAACACATCAAAATACAGTCTCATAGGTAAGCATACAATAACCAAGTAAATGTAAGTGAGGCCATGCTTTGCCTGTACTGGGCTGTTGTGCACACAGCACAGCACTTCCTGCTCTGTCTGGCTAGGTTATAAGACAACCTCTCTACGTCACTGTGCTGCTTGATTATACACAGTCACACTGTGGATATGTCCATGTCTTCCATCAGTAGGTGACAGGTGTTATGCTGCCACAGGAGAATATGGTATGAAAAGGTACAGGTACAGACAGGTTCCCATCTGAGAGGCTGCAGAGATAAAGAAAGATGGCCCACTGCAGACCACTCTGCCCGACGGCGATAGCACACAGAGTGAAGACAGTGCTGGAACCAAAGGAGGCCGCAGCCAGCACAGATCGTGGACAAGAATGGCACCAAGGCCATACTGGGAGCCGTCTGTGGCCAAAACAAGATTCTGGCCTGGTTGGAAGGAGACCAAGCAAGGCACCATGCATAATTTTGACCTTAATACGGTAGAAGCACGACCACAGGTGAAAAGGAACACCTTCATAAAAGAGAGCATGAAGTAGCTGGGCCAGTGTGGCTGCACCAGGATGAAATTTATGGTAGTATGCAATTTCTCTGAGAAAGCCTTGCAACTCTTTGACACTGGCAGGACGTGGCTAAGCTGTAATGGCATCGACATGCTGGTGTAAAGGCTTGACACCAGCTTGGAGAGTTTCAAACCAAAATAGATGATAGACAGCTGAAAAAATTGTGATTTGCCCAAGACACATTTTCAAACTGGCAGCCTGTAGCTCCGTGAACAAGGCATGAAAGTTCTGCAAACATTTATCTGTTGAGACCACAACACCATCCAGGTAGTTAGTGCATCCCAGAATGGAGGCTGCGAGTTGCTCCAAAAATCACTGGAAAATGGCAGGGGCACTAGTCATGCCAAATGGCAGGCAATGGTATTGATATACCCCAAAGGGAGTATTCACTATGAGGACATGTTTGGAATAATCATCCAGAGGCAGTTGTAAGCAGGCTTCTGACAAGTCCATTTTGGAAAAATATTGGCTCCCGGAAAGCCATGCTGAGTGTTCATCTGGACAGGGTAAGTGATAGGTATCAATAATATATTGTGAATTTACAGAATTTTTAAAATCATCACAAAGCCAAAGGTTGCCATTAGATATTTTGATAATTAATGGAGTAGACCATTTGCTTGATGAGAGAGGCGTGATAACACTCAAAGATGTAAGTCAGTTTGGTTCCAATCTGACTTTTCCTGTGCAGCTACTGGGACTCGGCAAGCATGAAAGAAACAGGGGCACGCCATTGGTTTCACTGTGATGTGAGCCTTGAAATCAGACCACACTCTGAAACTTCTGAAAACAGTGGGGAATATTCTGAGCAAAGAACATCCAGTTGGTTGTATGGAACTTGATCCAATACAAGAAGCACTTTGTCAGAAATAGAGAACCCAAAAAATTTTGAAGGCGTTAGTTTACAGTGTATGATTCCACTACTAGAAAGATCAAAGGCCAAACTAGTACTTTGTACACTGCAGAAGTAAAAACTGCAACCTAGAATGGGTGTCCATTTTCACTCACCAACTGACATGATACAGGGGACAACGCCGGTGACCCAAGATCTACATAGCTTTGATAATTTAACAAAGTTACTGCTGCACCCTTGTCACTTGCATTTTTAACGTTTTGTCCATCACATATACTTCAATGTAGAATTTGTCTGGGACTACCATCACTTGGGAAACAAAACACTGTTCAAAAACATTTTCATGTTTGAGGGTTGCACACAGATGCAATACGTCCCCCCCATCTCTTGCACATTGGCCATCGCGCAAAGCTTTGGGCACACGACCCACTCACATTGAACAAAATAGTAAGTCCACGACAGACGAGGAGCACTTGGCCACTGTTGTGACACGCCAACTACTGCTACTGTCTAACCCCCCCATTTCCTCCTGAAGTAACTGACAGCGGCCGAGGAGGGGAGGAAGCAGTGGCGGCTACTTCACACCACACTTCTATCTGATTTCCTGCTGCCATAGATACTTCAAAAGGCTGAGCAATATTCAGAATATCTGTGAGAGAGTTATTTTCACATTGCAAAGCATGCTCACAAACTTCCCCATCAGACGTATTATAACATCACGAAGCATCGAGTTGGCATATGACGTCCAATGGCCCTCAGTAACAAACTGGCAATGGTGCCCAAGGTCTGTACAACTGTTGCGCCCACTTCTGAAAATGGTATAACTCAATGTGAGGAGCAATAAAATTATGTTTGCAATGACAATTAGAGAGCCAGTAATAAATACATTTCATCCCAAAAGAAACTGGCAGGTTCCTGAAGAGGAGCTAGCTGACACAAGAGGCGATAAACAGAAGTAGAAATCCATGACAAAAACAAAGCCTTACACAAATTGGGTTTGGTGACTCCAAAAGCTTGAAAATACTGCCAAAGGCATTTTTATCATATTCCTTCCAATCTTCTACAGAATCATCATACAGAGGAAATGGTGGGGGTTGCATTAACGGCAGTGGAACCTGGACATCAATGAAGCTGCGAAATTGTTTAGTGCCATGGAGAGAGCCTGCAGCTGGTTGGTGAGAGCTTGCTGTTGTCCAATACGAGACTGAAGAACTTCTTCCACAGGCATGTTGGCTGTATACTACATGAAATAAATGAAACACGTGGAGTAGAATACTGAACTTGTTGCCACATATGCTGTAACACTGTACAGACACAACATCAGAATTAACACCAACCAATTTTTATTCTGCTTCCACATGAAGACTTCCACAATAACACCGAATGAAGTATAGAACAGTACAAAGTTTCATAGCTATAGAACACACCAATATACGGTCTCATAGGTGAGCATAAAATAAGCAAGTAAACATGAGTGAAGTTGAGGTCGCTGAATGCCGGGCTTATATTGGGCTGTTGTGCACTTGGCACAGCACTTGCTGCATGTTCTGTCCAGGTTGTGACATGACTTCTCTAAGCCAGCTGTGGAGGCACTTATATGGCATGCTTTTTGATTGGGCACACTTACACTACAGGGTTACAACAGTTGTGAAAATAGATTATAAGATGTACACAAATGAAAATAAAACAAGGGTAATGATGCTTACTCACAGTTAAATCATGTGATACTGGGGGATCAGGTTAGAAAATGAGATGCTAAATGCAATAAATGAGGTTTTCTGTTTGGAGAACAAATTAAAAACAACTAATGTATAGAATACAGCCAGAGTTTGCACATTATTTGATTAATTTTCACTGGTTTCTCTCGCTAGACATGAATAATTTTGTATTAAAAAATGCATCAAATGGTGCTTTTAACTTGTAACATGTGGCCACTAGGGCAATGAATATCTGAGGATTCTCAGCAGGAGGAGCAAAATTATACAAAATAATATGTGACTGGTGGATGTGCTCTGCATATTATTTACAATGGCTGCTGTATCCCCAGCAGATGAGGCCTACATTTGATAGAAGAATATGTCAAAAGTAATTTTGTAGGAAAGGTCTAGTAGAATGCAAATACTTAGGGAGCACAGGAGACCACTCACTGATAAGCAGAAGAATTGAGTCATCAACAGGCACACACAACAAAAGAAGGAAACTTTCTAGCTTTTGGAATAACTGTTTCTCGAGATAGGGCACGGGCGAGTGCGCGAGTGCACGCACACATGCACGCCTATGCCCCTACATGGCACCATCTGGGTACACAATGCTAGTGCTGCATTTCAGCAGGTAGATTAGGTTGGGGTTGTATTAGGTGAGGGGGAGGTTGGGGAGGGGAGGGCAGTGGAGGGGAGGGCAGGGGAGGGGAGGGGAGGGGAGGGAGTGTAGCGGTTCCACCTGCTTTTATTTCTTCACCTGTTGTCCTTGGTGTTGACGTACTGTGTTGCTACACTGGCTGAAAAATGGGGTTTGTAATTTGGACACTGACTAGGGTAAATAATGTAGCCAACAAATGCTCAGCTGCATTTCACTGTCTTTTACTTTCCCTTTTCACAACTAACCCCATATACACATTTAATATGGCCAGTGCACTACTGTTTAAACTTTCCATAAGCCTCATTAATAGTTTGCAAGTGTACCTCCACATATTGCTACTATAGTTTACTGTTGAACATCTACGAGCAGTAAAAGCATAACCACAAAGTTTACAGTTCTTGAAGAACTGAAAGGTACATATGGAGCAGACACTGCCATTGGTTTTACACATGGCCTATTTGTTTAACACTTATTTCACAGTTAATAGTTGAAGCATTGCTGCTGTTCTAACCAAAACAGGGTCCTTGTCTGAAACTTGGCTGTGGACGGACTGTCTTGTGACAAAAAATCGGGCCCTTGTATATCCTCACAACAATAGGTACAGAATTTAACATTGTTCGAAGATTAATTTGTAGAAATTACAATTAAAACTTAACTCATTAAATTAACTGAATACAACGAAAAATTCCGTATTTTAACAGTTTCTTCTACTACAAGGTTTAGGCCAAATTATTTGTTTAAATCATGAAACTAACAAATATAGTTACGTAAACAATTATTTTGACAAAACTGTTAATCACTTTGTAATTAATGAAGCACTGGTTTTTCTAACATGTTTTCAAATAGAGCCAAATAGATACTTTAAGATTACTAGTATTTTGTCTTCCAAATGTTTATAATTAGTATAGAACTTATATTTGTTTATGCGTCAACAAAATTTAAGTTACAAAACAATTACTGATTTCGCCCTGTAACAAAAGATACTAACTAGTAATAGTCAAAATAAATTATAAAATCAATTATATACATGAAACTAAGCACAAAATCAGGTCTGGTCTTATACTCTTTAAAACTGAGGGCCAACCTTACTCTTTTATGAAAATACAAATTATATTCATGTATATTAATAGTAATTAGTTAAGAGTGAAAAACCGAATTTAAGGAGGCAACTGGCAAAACAAGAGGGGAATTAACATTATCCCAGCCTGCTTCATCACAACGGGTGACAGGGGGGAGGGGGAGGGAGGAAGAGAGAGAGGGGGGGGGGGCTGGAGACAGGAAGAGGTGCTGGAGGTGTGTGGCTAATGGCTCTGGGAAGGCAGCCGGTTAACCGGCTAGGAATACAAGGAGGGAGGTGTGGCAGGTGCACGAGCTAGGCAAGTGATGCACAGGTGTGAGACAGAGGAGAGTGGTGCACACTGAAGGTGATGTGGGAGGGGGTAATAGGATGGAGGAAGGGGAAACTGTTGGATGAAGGATGTGGGGACAGTGGGATACCAGAGACTGAGGGCAGGATGGTTATAGGAGTGAAGGAGTGTTGCAAGGATAACTCCCATCTGCATAGTACAGAGGAGCCAGTTGTGGAGGGAGGATCCAGGTGACCTGGATTGTGAAGCAGCCACTGAAATTTAGTATGTTATGCTCAGCTGCATGTAGTGCCAGCAGGTGGTCAACTTTGTTCTCAGCAACAATTTGGTGTGGCCATTGATCCTGTTGGATAGCTAGTTGATAGTCATACCAACATAAAAAGCTGGGCACAATGTTTGCAGGAGAGTTGGTATATGATGTGGCTGCTTTCACAGGTGGCCCATCCTCTGATAGGGTATGGTGAGCCTGTGATAGGACTGGAGTAGGAACTGCTGGGCAGAGGGATTGGGCAGGTCTTGCACATGGATTTGATCCCTGTGGCAAGGGGATGGGAATGGGAGTGGCATTGGTGATGAGCTAGGATGTTGTGTAGTTTGGGTGCGTGATGAAACACCACATTAGGAGGGGTGGAAAGGATCTGGGGTAGGATGCTCCTCATTTCAGGGCATGATGACAGATAACCAAAGCCCTGACAAAAGATACGGTTCAGTTGTTCCAGTCCAGGCTGATAATGGGTGACAAGGGGAAGACTTCTTTGTAGCTGATTCGTAGGGGTGATGGGAAGACTGGGGGTGTGTGAGGATGTGGCACAGGAAATCTGTTTGTGGATTGCATTCAGGAGTTGTTCCTGTCTGTGAAAACCTTTGTGAAAGTGACGAGAGCTTCCTTGCCCAGTATCATGAAGGACTCACAAAGGCCTTCACAGACAGGCACAATCCCTAAACCCAGTCTGCAAACAGATTTCCCATGCCATATCTACACACACCACACACACGCAAGCCCCCAACCACTCCCAAGAATCATGTACAATGGAGCACCCTTCTTGTCATCCAACATCATCCAGCACTGGAACAACTAAACCTAACCATATCCTTCATCAGGGTTTTGATTATCTATCACCATGTCCTAGTATGATCACCACGTCCTAGTATGAGGGACATCCTTCCCATCTGTCCTAATCTGATGTTCCATTGCCCACTCAAACTAATTAATATCTTAGTGCGTCATCAATGCCACTCCCTCTCCCAACTCTTGCCACATGGACCTGCCCAGTCCACCCACCCAGCACTTCCTACTCCAGCCCCTTCACAGGCTTATCCTACCCCATCAGACGCTGGGCCATCTGTGAAACTAGCCAAGTCACACACCAACTCTGCTGCAAACAATGCACAGTTTTTTAAGTTGGTACTCCACCTGAGACAACCCACGATCCCAACCTAGTCCACCTGCCAAATTACAGCACTCACACTGGGCATATCCAGCTGGTGCCACAGAGGGGTAGAGGCATGTACGTGTGTGTGTGTGTGTGTGTGTGTGTGTGTGTGTGTGTGTGTATTTGTACTTTAGCTCAAGAAAGGATTACTCTGAAAGCTTGCAGTTTTCTTTCTTTTTTGTGTGTGCCTGACGATAACGCAATGATTCAGCTTTTTGGTGAGTGGTCTTCTTTACTCCCTAAATATTTAATGTCAAAATTGAAGATGATATAAAATGCTGACAGCCAATAATAAGCAAAGGTTTGCTGAAAAAGAAAATAATATAACAAACAATGGAAAATCCAAGATGGAATATAACAATATATGAAAAGGAAAGTTGCTACTCACCAAGTAGAGGAGATGCTGAGTTGCAGAGGGGTACAACAAAAAGACTGTCACAAATCAATCTTTCGGCCAGCAAGGCCACCATCAAAAATAGACCACACACACACACACACACACGAAAAAACAACTCATGCACACACGACTGCAGTCTCTGGCAACTGAAGACACACTGGCTTCAGTTGCCAGACTCTGCAGTCGTGTGTGTGTGTGTGTGTGTGTGTGTGTGTGTGCTGTCTATTTTTGATGGAGGCCTTGCTAACTGAAAGCTTTATTTGTGACAGTCTTTTTGTTGTGCCTGCCTGCAACTCATCATCTCCACTACACGATGAGTAGCAACTTTCCTTTTCAGAAGTAATACAACACTGAATACAAACTTAATATTTAGGAAGTCTTTTCTCGAATTATTTGTTTGAAATATAGCCTTATACAGAAGTAAAATGTGGCTGATGATCAGTACAGACAAAACTAGTACACAAGCTTTTAAAATATGGAGGTACAGAAGCGTGCTGCAGACTAGATTGGTAGGCAGGGTAGCTAACACAGTGATGTTGCATTGATTCAAGAAGGAACATTTAATTCTGTAATATAGGGAACTGGAGGCAGGGAGTGGAGGGGATAAAAATTGTAAGGAAGACTTTGGCTTGAATACAGTAAGCAGGTTCATATGAATGTAGGTTGCAGAAGTAATACAGAGTGAAGTGTCTGCAATCTGATAGCAGTGTATTTCTACATTAATTTCTAGAATAGCTTAATATATTCAAATATAATAAAACACAAACAGCCAGAACTTACACTCATTAAGCACAAACAATAAAAGTTTAATTAAAAAAATATGTGTGGCATATAAAAAGTAATAGGGAAACAGTTTTTCAAATGTTTTTCATGAAACTGTCTACATAAAATTATTTACCTTGTGTCTCCCCATTTAGCCAGACAACTACCATGGAAGGAATGGTTGCACAGAATTGTCAATATGCCATCTACACTCTCATCCATTCGCTCGAGACAAACTGGGCATGTGGGCAGTTCAGTATGTGAAGGAGGTGGAGCCAGTTCACCTTCACTTCCCCCTTCACATACAAGCTCAACGTGAGACACAAACACCAGATGGCAGCAGCAATCAGGTTCCAGAGAATTAAAGGGCACACCATTGAATGACGTGTAGAACTCGGCAGCTGCTTGCTACCTTCCCACCAAATTATGGAACAGAAAAATAAGAAGAAATATAGCGGATAAGAGACTGTGATCATATAGTTAATTTTATTTACATATGCTTTAATTTCAAGATCTTTCTTTACATGTTGTCAATCACTTTTATCCTAAGCAACAGAAAAATAATCTTGAACCACAAGAAATGGGCACTGAAGAAGAGGAAAAGGAGAGGGTAGATTATGTGGGCAGATCAGAGTGGATTAATCAGGAAAGAAGAAACATAAAGGTGAAAATGAATTGTATGGTTATTAGCTTTGCTGGCAGGAAACAACACTGATAATTTCACACTGTTCCTTATACTGTACTTATAATTTATTACACTTTGCCTAGCGATGAACTAGTACTCGGCCAAACGACAAGTCCATAACTTAAATTAATCTTTCATGCATGATTTGCAAAGAAAAGAAGAGTCAGAAGAACTTTATGTGGATAGAATATGGCCTGAAATCAATCCAGAAATGGATTTTACAGTATACACATTGCTGCAAAACAAAATTAGTGACACAAAGCTGTCAAAATGTCAGATACCCACAACTTCACTATGGTGGGAAAGAAAAGTTCTATGTAGTAGATACGCTGGATTATCATATCTTCACTCAAAAAGATTTACTCACAGAAAAGTTATACTGAGCATTACAAATCTGATGACGATATCCTACTAGTGAGACATAACTTCTGTGACAAGAAGCACTGAATACAGGAGTTAGGGAATAGAAGAACAACAAAGCACAAGCTGACTCAGTGGCTCACCTCAAAATTGCTGGAAATATAGTGGAAGCAGATAATTCCTACATCTACCTTGGCACCACAGCTATAAAAGTTGCTGGGGTAACAGAGGATACTAAATCTCAGGCACAGAAATCTAATGATGCAATCATTCAAATTTACCCAAATGTAGAAAAGTACTGATATCTCCATACTAACTATTATCAGAATATTTAATAGCAATGTTATGTATTGTTCTAGGTATGTGGAACGTCTGTTGTTTTTCTGGTCTTCAGTCCAGAGACTGGTTTGATGCAGCTTTCCATGCTACTCTATCCTGAGCAAATCTCTTTATCTCCGAATAACTACTGCAACCTAATTCATCTCTTGGTCTCCCTCTACAATTTTTACCCTCCACACTTCCCTCCAGTACTAAATTGTTGATCCCTTGATGGCTCAAAACATGTCCTGTCAACCGATCCCTTCTTCTAGTCAAGCTATGCCACAAATTCATCTTCTCCCCAATTCTTTTCAGTAAGACTTTGGGTCAAGCTGCTGGAAAACCATTCTGGGGTGTAATTAGCAGTCTTCAAAAGGGAGGTCAGAAGGAAATGACAAGTATTTTGGACAGGTCAGGAAAACTGCTGGTGAATCCTGTTGATGCCTTGGGCAGATGGAGGGAATACGTTGAAGAGTTGCTCAATGTAGGTGAAAATACGATCAGTAATGTTTCAGATTTCGATGTACAATGGGATAGGAATGATGATGGAAATAGGATCACATTTGAGGAAGTGGAGAAAATGGTCAATAGATTGCAGTGCAATAAAGCGGCTGGCGTGGATGAAATTAAGTCCGAACTCATCAAATACAGTGGAAAGTCAGGTCTTAAATGGCTACACAGGATAACTGAAATGGCGTGGGAGTCGGGACAGGTTCCATCAGACTGGATGAAAGCAGTAATCATACCAATCTTTAAACATGGAAACAGAAAAGATTGTAACAACTACAGAGGTATCTCTTTAATCAGCGTTGTGGGTAAAATCTTCTCAGGTATTGTTGAAAGGAAAGTGCGAGTATTAGTTGAGGACAAATTTGATGAAAATCAGTGTAGGTTTTGGCCTCTTGGAGGTTGTCAGGACCAGATCTTTAGCTTATGGCAAATAATGGAGAAGTGTTACGAGTGGAACATGGAACTGTATCTATGCTTTATAGATCTAGAAAAGGCATATGACCGGGTTCCTAGGAGGAAGTTATTGTCTGTTCTACGAGATTATGGAATAGGAGGCAAACTTTTGCAAGCAATTAAAGGTCTTTACATGGATAGTCACGCAGCAGTTAGAGTTGACGGTAAATTGAGTTCATGGTTCAGAGTAGTTTCAGGGGTAAGACAAGGCTGCAACCTGTCTCCACTGTCGTTCATATTATTTATGGATCATATGTTGAAAACAATAGACTGGCTGGGTGAGATTAAGATATGTGAACACAACATAATCAGTCTCGCATATGCGGATGACTTAGTTGTGATGGCAGATTCATTTCAGTGCTACATCAGAAATGTAAGGACTATGGTATGAAGATTAGCATCTCCAAAACGAAAGTAATGTCAGTGGGAAAGAGATATAAACGGATTGAGTGCCAAATAGGAGGAACAAAGTTAGGACAGGTGGACGGTTTCAAGTACTTAGGATGCATATTCTCACAGGATGGCAACATAGTGAAAGAACTGGAAGCGAGGTGCAGCAAAGCTAATGCAGTGAGCGCTCAGCTACGATCTACTCTCTTCTGCAAGAAGGAAGTCAGTACCAAGACTAAGTTATCTGTGCACCGTTCAATCTTTCGACCAACATTGTTTTATGGGAGCGAAAGCTGGGTGGATTCAGGTTACCTTATCAATAAGGTTGAGGTTACGGATATGAAAGTAGCTAGGATGATTGCAGGTACTAGTGGATGGGAACAATGGCAGGAGGGTGTCCACAATGAGGAAATCAAAGAAAAACTGGGAATGAACTCTATAGATGTAGCAGTCAGGGCGAACAGGCTTAGATAGTGGGGTCATGTTACACGCATGGGAGAAGCAAGGTTACCCAAGAGACTCATGGGTTCAGCAGTAGAGGGTAGGAGGAGTCGGGGCAGATCAAGGAGAAGGTACCTGGATTCGGTTAAGAATGATTTTGAAGTAATAGGCTTAACATCAGAAGAGGATGATGAAGATGACCTCCTCACCTACCCATCTAATCTTCAGCATTCTTCTGTAGCACCACATTTCAAATGCTTCTATTCTCTTCTTGTCTAAACTGTTTATCGTCTGTGTTTCACTTCCATACACGGCTACACACTTTACAAATACTTTCAGAAAAACTTTGTGACACTTAAATTTATAGTTGTTGTTAATAAATTTCTTTTCTTCAGAAATACTTTCCTTGCCATAGCCAGTTTACATTTTATATCCTCTCTATTTCGACCATTGTCAGTTATTTTGCTCCCCAAATAGCAAAACTCATTTACTACTTTAACTGTCTCATTTCCTAATCAAATACCCTCACCTGGTTTAATTTGACTACATTCCATTATCCTCGTTTTGCTTTTGTTGGTGTCCATCTTATACCCTCGTTTCAAGACACTGTCCATTCCGTTCAGCTGCTCTTCCAGGTCCTATGTTGTCTCTGACAGAATTACATTGTCGTTGGCAAACATCTAAAGTTTTTATTTGTTCTCCACAGATTTTAATTACTACTCCAAATTTTTATTTTGTTTCTTTTACTGCTTGCTCAATATAAAGACTGAATAACATTGGGGATATGCTGCAACCCTGTCTGACTCCCTTCTTAACTACTGCTTCCCTTTCATGACCCTGGACTCTTATAACTGCCATCTGGTTTCTGTACAAATTGTAAATAGCCTATCGCTCCCTGTATTTTACCCCTGCCACCTACGGAAAGCTTTCTCTACATCTAAAAATGCTAGAAATGTAGGTTTGCCTTTCCTTAACCTATCTTCCAAGATAAGTCGCAGGGTCAGTATTGCCTCATGTGTTTCCACATTTCTACAGAATCCAAACTGATCTTCCCCGATGTCGGCTTCTACCAGTTATTCGTATGTAAATAATTCGTATTAGTATTTTGCAACTGTGACTTATTAAACTGATAGTATGGTAATTTTCACACCTGTCAACACCTACTTTCTTTGAGATTGGAATTATTATATTCTCTTTGATGTCTGAGCTTGTCAATTGTTCCCTAATACTCTCTCTGAAACTCTCTACAATCTCTGGTTCTTTCAGTTTATCCAGGCCCCATCTCTTTAAATTCCTATTGTTTTGCATTTTCTTCAGTCTTAATCTACGGTTCAGAACCAATAAATTGTGGTCAGAGTCCACATCTGCCCCTGGAAATATCTTAAATTTAAAACCTAGTTCCTAAATCTCTGTCTTACCATTATATAATGTATCTGAAACCTTCCAGTGTCTCCAGGCCTCATTCATGTATATATACTTCTCTCATGATCCTTAACCCAAGTGTTAGCTATGGTTAAGTTATGCTCTGTGCAAAACTTTAACAGGCGACTTCCCCTTTCATTCCTTACCACAAGTCCATATTCACCTACTACTTTTATTTCTCTTTCTTTTCCTGCAATCTCATTCCAGTCCCTCATAACTGCTAAATTTTCACCTGTCTTAACTATCTGAATAATTTCTTTTATCACATCATACATTTTCTCAATCTCTTCATCATCTGCAGAGCTAGTTGGCATATAAACTTGAACTATTTCACTATGCTGTTTGTAGTAGCTCCTCAGCATTCCTACTTTTTTTTTATTCATTATTAAACCCACTCCTGCATTACCATTATTTGATTTTCCATTTACAATCCTGTATTCACCTGACCATAAATCTTGTTCCTCCTGAGACCAAACTTCACAAATTCCCAATATATCTAACTTTAACCTATCCATTTCCCCTTTTTAGATCGTGGTCACGCGGTAGTGTTCTCGCTTCTCGAGCATGGGGTCCCTGGTTCGATTCCCAGCGGGGGTCTGGGATTTTCACCTGCCCCAAGATGACTGGGTGTTGTTGTGTCATCTCCATCATCATTCATCCCCATTATAGTTGGAGGATGGCAACGGCAAACCACCTCCACTAGGACCTTGCCTAGTACGGCGGTGCGGGTCTCCCGCATCGTTCCCCCACTCTCTGTCAAGAAGCATGGGACTTCATTTCCATTTTTTCCAACCTATCTGCTCAATTAAGGGATCCGACATTTCACACTCTGATCTGTAGAATTCCAGTTTTGTTTATCCTGAAAGACATCATCCTGGGTAGTCCCCACCCAGAGATCTGAATGGGGGCCTATTTTACCTCCAAAATATTTTACACGATTAGGAGTGAAACAATTTCTCGTTGCCTGTCACATGGGAAAGACAATATGTAGTGACATGTACTGTATGCTGATATGTAACTAGAATTGTCACGTATCCAGCAGCCTTACAAGGAAAACACGCTGTGACAGGTGCCTTGTGCAACAAAGATTTTTAAATGATCACTGAAATTGCAAACATCATCAATTGTTAAGTGCCCACAGTGACTCATTTTCATGGCTGAAAAAGAAAAGCATTTGCAGCCATTCCCCCACACAATTTGTCCTGTTTATGGACAACATATTAATACTGATAGTGCTTTGAGATAATGTCATGTTTTGGGATGGGCCTTGGATGTGAACTATCTGGAAAGGAACAGACGAAAATCTCCAGTTAACATACACAAAATGTGGAGGAAACAATTGCAGATTTACTGAACCATTTCCCCCATGTTTCATCAATAATTTTATCTGTCATGGTAAATGACAAATTAGGCTACCATAAAGTTTTGTGCATGCTCATGTCCAAATCCCTCTGATGACTACAAGATCCACAGAAAGCATTTGGATCTCACACTCCTGCTACAACAACCAGAAAGAGGTGAGTGTTTCCTCAATCACATTGTTGCAAGTGATGAGGGAAGGTTTCCTTATTTGAATACAGAGAAAAAATGGCATTCTATTGAGAGGGGCCATGCCACTTACCCCAAACTCTGCGATGAAACCTCAAGAACTCTCAACATTGACATCTATATCTACAATCCACAAGTCACATTTCAGTGTGGTGTGGAGGATACTTTGTGTACCACTGTGGTACTGTCACTTGCGCCCTTTACTCTCCATTCACAAATGGAGTGAGAGAAGATTGACTATTGGGAAGCATCCTCTTTCAGAATTTTAACAGTATACTTCTCTGTGATGCACAAAACTTCTCTTGGAGTATCTATCCCTGGAATTTCAAGAGCAGTTCTGTGAAGCTCTTGCTCTTACTACACAAATCCATGATGAAATATGCCACTCTTCTTTGGCTCTTCTCTATGAATCCTACCTGATAATGTGCCCAGATTATCAAGTAAATCGTACGAACTGGTCAATGGAGTGTCTTGTACAGCAAATTTATGGAGAAATTATCTTCAGATTCTTCCAATGAATCTCAAACCTGCCATCTGCTTTCCCTACATTTTTACGTGGCGGGTCCACTTTAAATTGTTCCAGCCCCTTTTGTATACATGGGTCCCAGGAGGAATGGTCAGTATTTCCGCATATGATCAAAGTAAAAAAGTTGGGTAAACATGAACTCTAAAGTGCATGCCTTATTAGCTACAAGCAATTGTTCATCTTTGCTATTGAACACGTGCTCATAGCTTTTAAGGTATGCACTGTAGAGCCAATTTTTACTACACGAACTTTTTTCTTGTTGTGGTCCATACAACTTCCTCTCAAAATATGTTAGAGATCTGTTTCACAGTACTGAAGATGAAGAAGAGCTCATATTCTTAAGATATGCATTTTAAAGCATACGTTTAACAAACTTTTTTGCTTCAAATGATCGTTCCTGTCATAAAGCTGAATATCAACCATTCCTCCTGAGACACCACGTATTTTGATTTTTATGAGTCCCAGTGATTTATTTCCAATAGTGTAATGAACAGCAAAAGATTTTTCTTCCTGTTTATACAGAATCCTTCCTGAAAATGGGGATGACCTCCACTCTTCCCTAAGCACTTGATAATCTTCTTTCTCCAGTAACAGATGAAGGACTGCTGCAAGAGGGGGAGCAAAGTTATTTCACATAATCTGTATAGAATCTCAGCAGGTCCAGATCCCTTTCCTCTGTTGACTGATTTTAGCTGATTGGGTCCCTGTGATCATCTCTTCTCCAACGCAAGAAAATGATTATCGTCACAGCATCCTGCAAACAATGTGGAGTTTCAAGATTCCATCAAATTACAGTTAATATCAATGGTGGAATCATTCTGCAAATAAAGTATTACAGAAGATAATTCACTGTTGCAGTAGGTGCTTTAATGTATCAGAAAACTATGTTATGAAGCAACTTAAGGTTGCAACTTAAATACCTACATAGTAGCCCATAAATCTGCATTAATGTATGAGCTACACTTGTTGAATGAGGCAACACCCTTACAGACCAGTTTCTACATCTACATATATACTCCGCAAACAACACTACTAATTTCCTTTACTGTTCCACTTGCAAATGGGATGAGGGAAAAACAACTAGCTATATGCCTCCATAAGAGCCCTAATTTCTATTGTCTTGCCTTCCTGGTCCTTATGAAAGATGTATAAGTATGTGGGTGCCAGTAGAATCATTCTGCAGTTGGTTGCCATACTGATTGAACCAACTCTTACAAGAACTAGCACCATGCACATGAACTGCTTCAACCTAGAACTGTGCCAAAAAACTTAAGTCAACCATTCTCTTTCTCTACTACCAATGTCACACATTTATTCCATTTCATTTTGCTTTGCAATGTTACACCTAGGTATTTAATCGATATGACTGTGTCAAGCAGCTCAGCACTAATACCATATCTGAACATTACAAAATTATTTCTCTACTCAACTACATTAATTTACATTTTTCTACATTTGGGGCACGATGTCCTTCATGCCCCAAATTATGTCTACGTCACGCTGTATGCTCCTGCAGCCACTCAACAATAACACTTTCCTGTACGATACAGCACAGTCAGAAAACAGATGCAGATTGCTGCTCACCCTCTGCATCAGATCATTTACGTATATAGAGAACAAGAGCTGTCCTGTCACACTTCCCTGGGATGCTCCTGATGGTATCCTTGTCTCCGATGAACACGCAACGTCCAGTACATCATACCGGGTTCTATTGCAAAAAGTTTTTCAGTCAGTCATATATCTCAGAACCTAAACCGTATGCTCAGACCTTTGTCAACAGTCTGCAGTGTGGCACAGCGCCAAATGCTTTCCAGAAATCTAGGACTATGGAACCTGCCTGTTGCCCTATATCCGTGGTTTGTAGGATATCATGTTAGAAAAAAGCAAGCTGAGTTTTGCACGAGCAATGCTTTCCAAATCTGTTCTTAGTTGCGTACAGATGCTTTTCTGGCTCCAAGAAATTCATTCTATTTGAACTTTGAATAAGCATTCTACAGCAAACCAACATCACGTTATTGATCCATAATTTTGTGGGTCCATTCTTTTTAACTTTCTTATATACGGGAGTCAAATCCGCTTTTTACCAGCTGCTTGAGACTTGACACATCAGGTGTGAGCTTTGTTACAGATGCATGCTAAACAAGGGCCCAATGACTTAGAGTATTCCCTGTAAATTGTGAATTGGGATTCTAATCAGAACCGGTGACTCCTTTATTTTCAACTCTTTCACCTGCTTCTGAATGCCAGGGATGCCTATACTGAGTAGACAAAAGTCATGGGACAGCAATATGTGCATTTATAGGTGGCGGTAGTATTGTGTACACAAGCTACAGAAGAGTGGTGCATTGGTGGTGCTGCCATTTTTACTCAGGTGATTCAAGTGAAATGATTACAGCCACACAACAGGAATTAAAACACTTTGAATGTAGAGAGGTAATTGGAGCTAGATGCATGGGACATTTCATTTCAGAAATTTTTAGCGAATTCAATATTCCAAGATCCGCAGTGACAAGAGAGTGCTGAGAATACCAAATTTCAGGCATTACCTTTCATCACAGACAACACAGTGACCGACTGCCTTCACTTAACGCCCAAGAGCAACAGCCATAGAGTTGTCAGTGCTAGCAGACAAGCAAAACCATGTGAAATAACCACATAAATCTATGTGGGATGTACGACAAACATAACCAATAAGACAGTGCGGTGAAATATAGCATTAATGGACTATGGCAGCAGACGACCGATGTGAGTGCCTTCGCTAACAACATGACATCACTTGCAGCCTTGCACCTGGGCCCGTGACCATTTCGGTTGAACCCTAGACAACTGGTGAGTCTCAATTTCAGTTAGTAAGAGCTGATGGCTGGGTTTGTGTGTGATGCAGACCACACAAAGCCATGGACCCTAGTTGTCAACCAGGCACTGTGCTAGCTGGTGGCTCCATGATGGTGTGGGTTTTGTTTACATAGAGTGGATTGGGTCCTCTTGTCCAACCGAACCAATAATTGACTGGAAGTGGTTATGTTCAGCTACTTAGAGACCATTTGCAGCCATTCATGGACTTCCTGTTCCCAAACAATGATGTGCCATGTTGCCAGGCCATAGTTGTTTGCGACTGGTTTTAAGTACATTCTGAACAGTTCAAGCAAATGATTTGGCCACCCAGTCACCTAACATGAATCTTATCCAACACTTAAAGGACATAAATGAGAGGTCAGTTCGTGCACGAAATCCTGCACAGGCAACACTTCCACAATTATGGATGGCTATCGAGGCAGCAAGGCTCAATATATCTGCAGGGGACTTCCAATGGCTTTTTGAGTCCATGGCATGTCAAGTTACTACACTACACCAGGCAAAAGGAGGTCCAACACTATATTACGAAGTATCACATGACTTTTGTCACTTGAGCATATTTCATGTCCTCGATATTGGAGTCTGTGTAATGGTCAAACAATGGTATGACTGTATGATCCTCCTACATGAATGATATTTAAACAGGAAATTTTGAAACAACAACTTTCATTTTGCTGTCTTCTATTTCCATACCAGAATGTCAAGATTTCTATCAAGTCACTCTTTGGAGAGGATTTATATTTTTTATACAGACATGCAAATTTTTACGAACTTTTGCCTGTCAACATTTCCACATTCCTTTTTACCCAGGAGTGCAACAATCTCTGCTTTCTCAGAATTTTCCAAATTTTGTTATTAAACATCAGCGGATCTTTTCTGTCCTTAATCCACTTACTTGGCATCTACGAGGTGCATTCAAGTTCGAAGGCATCCGATTTTTTTTCTAATTAACTACTCACCCGAAATCGATGAAACTGGCGTTACTTCTCGACGTAATCGCCCTGCAGATGTACACATTTTTCACAACGCTGACGCCATGATTCCATGGCAGTGGTGAAGGCTTCTTTAGGAGTCCGTTTTTACCACTGGAAAATCGCTGAGGCAATAGCAGCACGGCTGGTGAATGTGCGGCCACGGAGAGTGTCTTTCATTGTTGGAAAAAGCAAAAAGTCACTAGGAGCCATGTCAGGTGAGTAGGGAGCATGAGGAATCACTTCAAAGTTGTTATCACGAAGAAACTGTTGCATAACGTTAGCTCGATGTGCGGGTGCGTTGTCTTGGTGAAACAGCACATGCGCAGCCCTTCCCGGACGTTTTTGTTGCAGTGCAGGAAGGAATGTGTTCTTCAAAATATTTTCGTAGGATGCACCTGTTACCGCAGTGCCCTTTGGAACGCAGTGGGTAAGGATTACGCTCTCGCTGTCCCAGAACATGGACACCATCATTTTTTCAGCACTGGCGGTTACCCGAAATTTTTTTGGTGGCGGTGTATGTGTGTGCTTCCATTGAGGTGACTGGCGCTTTGTTTCTGGATTGAAAAATGGAATCCACGTCTCATCCATTGTCACGACTGACGAAAAGAAAGTCCCATTCATGCTGTCGTTGCGCGTCAACATTGCTTGGCAACATGCCACACGGGCAGCCATGTGGTCGTCCGTCAGCATTCGTGGCACCCACCTGGATGACACTTTTCGCATTTTCAGGTCGTCATGCAGGATTGTGTGCACAGAACCCACAGAAATGCCAACTCTGGAGGCGATCTGTTCAACAGTCATTCGGCGATCCCCCAAAACAATTCTCTCCACTTTCTCGATCATGTCGTCGGACCGGCTTGTGCGAGCCCGAGGTTGTTTCGGTTTGTTGTCACACGATGTTCTGCCTTCATTAAACTGTCGCACCCACGAACGCACTTTCGACACATCCATAACTCCATCACCACATGTCTCCTTCAACTGTCAATGAATTTCAATTGGTTTCACACCACGCAAATTCAGAAAACGAATGATTGCACGCTGTTCAAGTAAGGAAAACGTCACCGTTTTAAGTATTTAAAATAGTTCTCATTCTCGCTGCTGGCGGTAAAATTCCATCTGCCGTACGGTGCTGCCATCTCTGGGACGTACTGACAATGAACGCGGCCTCATTTTAAAACAATGCGCATGTTTCTATCTCTTTCCAGTCCGGAGAAAAAAAATCGGAGGCCTTAGAACTTGAATGCACCTCGTACTTCTTCAGAGTGGAATATACAATCAGTTTAAACTTTGCCCATAATTCCTCTATGCACATCACACTGGAAGTAAATGGTGTCCATTCATTATCCTAAGTAAGATGCAACAACTGTTTACATTCTCTTTCCAGCATAAAAACTCTCCTAGCCTTCTAGATGGATGCATTAACTTTAGTAACCATTGTTGCTGTGATGACACAATGATCAGTATTATCTGTCTCTTTAATGGCACTGTCAACAAGGTCAGGGCAACTACAAGATCTAAAATATTTCCACTCCACAGGGGTTGTCAAACTAACTGTTCAAGACATATTTAATTGGATAGATAAAAAATCTAGTCACCAAGTGGCAACAGAACACACATAATGATGGTTGTAACCATCTTATGTGCGTGTTCTGCTGCCGCTTGGTGAGTAGATTTTTTATCTATTCAATTAAATAAGTCTGTCAATAATAGATTGTTTTCATTGTTATAACTGTTCAAGATAGTACTTTCCAGTCACAAACAGAGATGTATTATGATTATCATACTTTTTATAATTTATTATAATTATCTAACTGGATAGGTAAAAAATCCACTCATCAAGGGGCGGCAGAACACACACATAAAAGACTGTTGTGATTAGCAAGCTTTCGGGAATCAGTGGCTCCTTTTTCAGGCAGAAGGGTTGAAGGGGAAGAAAGAAGGGAGAAGGAAAAGGACTGGAGAGGTCTAGGAAAAGGACTAGATTTTGGGAAAGACATCCAGAACCGCGTGTCAGGGGAGACTTACCATATGGGAGGGGGGAAAGGGGGGGGGGGGGGAATTATGTTGATGCTATTGACAATGGCTACAGCATTACAACTATTCTGAGTAGCCTACATGTGTCACACTCCAGATGAGACTTTTGGATGCGGCATCACTAATACTGAACAATTGTATTCCCTAAACTTTATCCATTCCCTTTACCTTCTCCATTGCGTTTTTATCCTATAAAGGAAATAATGTTATGAATAATTAACTTCCTGAATGAGATTTCCACTCTGCAGCAGAGTGTGTGCTGATACGAAACTTCCTGGCAGATTAAAACTGTGTACCGGACCGAGACTCAAACTCGGGACCTTTACCTTTTGCGGGCAAATGCTCTACCATCTGAGCTACCAAAGCACGACTCACGACCCCTCCCCACAGCTTCAATTCTGCCAGTACCTCGTCTCCTATCTTTCACACTTCACAGAAGCTCTTCTGCAAAGCTGGCAGAACTAGCAATCCTGGAAGAAAGGATATTGCGGAGACATGGCTTAGCCACAGCCCGTGGGATGTTTCCAGAATGAGATTTCCACTCTGCAGTGGAGTGTGCTGGACTGAGACTTGAACTCAGGACCTTTGCCTTTTGCAGGCAAGTGCTCGAGTCTCAGTCCAGCACACAGTTTTAATCTGCTAGGAAGTTTCATATCAGCACACAGTCCGCTGCAGAGTGGAAATCTCATTGTGGAAACGTCCCCCAGGATATTGTTTATCCATCTCTCTGCAACAACCTTTCTTTCAGGAGTGCTAGTTCTGCAAGGTTTGTCGGAGCTTATGTGAAGTTTGGAAGGTAGGAGAGGAGGTACTGGCGGAAGTAAAGCTATGAGGATAGGGCGTGAGTCATTCTTGGGTAGCTCAGATGGTAGAGCACTTGCCCAATAAAGGCAAAGCTCCCAAGTTCGAGTCTCGGTCCGGCACACAGTTTTAACCTGCCAGGAAGTTTAACTATCTTCCTCTTTCAATAAAACTAGCTTTTTCACTTTATAAAATGCTGTTTAATGAGAATTGCTTCATCAGATTTTATTCTCGTTTATACACAGTGAATTTGTCAGCTCTGTTCAGTTACACAAAATCAACCACTTTCCGATATCTGGCCTCTCTTTTGGAAGAACACTCAGTGTAAAAAAATGTCCACTTCATCACTGAATATTTGCAAGGTGTTATGAAAACAAATTAAAATAAGAAAATTAAGATTAAGAAGATGCGAAAGCATGAAATCCAGCACTATAATATGAGTGAACATGGTGAAAACGGATTAATGTCCAACATTAGCAGATGATGACACTGACCCTCCTCCAGATGAAAACAAGTTAACTTTCGATATTAGCAGATCACAACACTGTCTCTCCACCAGATGAAAACAAGTTAACTTCAGATATTAGCAGATGACAACACTGCCCCTCCACCAATGTCAAACTTTCTTCCCAGCCTTGACTTTCACGTCCCATTCTGTCTTATCTGTCCCATTACATTGATGGTCTCTGTCCTGAAACAACCTCCCTGTGCTGTAAATGACTGGACAATGAGTAATATTTTGACAAGGTGGTTTCGGCAGTGGTGGGAGTAAACCACAATGTGTGTTTTACAATCTGGAAATGGCCAGTGGCAAAACTGATGATTTCATACAGGGTGTACATATGGTCAGGAGGGGGGGGGGGGGGGGGAACAGATTTCCCAGTTAAAAATACATTTCCTCCCAGATGAAAACACATTTTTCCATGTTAAGTGACAGTATACTTTTCCTCTGAACTGTAAAACTTATCAATCCTTTGAATGGTTATGGTTTTATACACCGGTGTGGAATTTTCCAGCAGTTTGGAAAAGGGAATTCAGGGTAAAAAAACACTTTTTGGAAAGACGTTTGATGATGTGTGGCAACATGTACACTGCTTATTTTCGTATTACGAAAGTATAAATTCGAATACCACCAAACACCACATGTTACTTTCCAAGGCATTGAAATCGAGATTGCAATGCACTTTTGTAAGCCAGTCTTAGCTCACGTCACGTGATCTCGCTAGCCGATGACAGCGGATATTCAGAGCATAGGACACGTGATGTAGTCGGCCGCATCACTGGTAAGCAGCGTGAACACACAAATACACAAATAGAAAAAGTTAACGGTCTAAATTAATATATATGGTGTTGCTACAAGAAAAGAAAAGCTTTCACATATAATATTGGTCTTGAAGGTTAATAAGCTGCAAGAGAAGCAAAGCTTTCACATATAATGTTGATCTTTTTTGTGCTTGTAACACATTAAGACACATCACACAAATGTGCCAGTAAAATTTTTAACAACAGCATAAGTGACTGATCTTCTGGGCTTGAAATTATTCTAAATGGTCGTCCTCAAAGAGTTGATTTTCAAATGAAAGTCAAACGCTCTGTGATTTAAGAAATTCATCATACATTCTCACACGTAGTTCATCTCGCATAAAAGCAATTTACTTTGAAAGTAACACTTTTCAAACAACCATTCATAATATTTTTTCGCGACCTGTTAGAAATAGGTTCGTTTTAGCAGTTGCCAGAGAGCGCCAGATAACAGGCGTCACCACGCTTGCGATGACGCAGGAAGCCCTTATGTTCGTACATGTAAAACATTAACAGGTCTTACATTATGTCATAAAAGAAACAAGACATTAGAGGATACGTCACGAGCATCGGAATTTCTTGAACCATGCTAAAACGCATTATTTGGCTTGAAGTGCACATTCGTATGTCCAGATTCGGATGTAAATTTTCTTGGGGTACCAGTATTGTATTATCTCATGTTTGGTTCTTTATTATGGCAATACCATGCATGCTGGAAGACAAAAACGTGACTTGAAATGCAGCAAACTGTTGAAGGTAGCCAATAGTGTGGACTTAAACATTTCGTTTCAAATAACTTGACTGCCTCACCGGAAAAGATTAATAAAAGCCAAATTTCTTTAGCAAACCAACAAAAATAACTTCAAAGTTCTGCAAGGTGATTAATGCTTCACTGTCACAAAGGTGCAAATAAAATAAAATAAAATCTGAAACTAATAACCTATTTTAGCCTTCCATAATTATGTGAATGTATTTTAATTCAATTGATAGCTTTCGGCCACAGAAATCCGTTTTGTTTTCATTTGACGTGAGAGCAATAAACCAATAGGAAACAGCAAAATCACTAAACATAAGTATGGGTCAGCGGAGACTGCCCACCTCCCCACCTACAAATCAGACTGCTCTGTTCATCACTCCTGGATCTACGATATTTCCGAACTGGGGCAATACTAGAAAGTGCGCCCCCCCCTCCCCCTCCATCGAGGGTTTGAGGTAGGACACCAAAAATTAAAAAATCGACTTTTCAAAAATATGTTCATTTTGTAGTGCACATCTTTCTGAAGAGTCTGATATGTAAAACACATGTGGTCTTAAGTGTGCCAAAGTGCAGTGCCACGCCTCTTCACACCGCATTCTCCTATTGCACATCACTGTATTTCATTCTGTGGAATTCAAACATGTAATATTTTGTAATGGATGCCATCAAACTATATTCAGGGCAGTGGAAATTAAAATGTCCTATGATGCCTCTTCTTTTCCCAGTCGCCCAGTTTGACATCCTGCTCCTCTTTTTCTTTCTTTATATAAAGAATAGAACTTTAGCAGCTGCTAGCCGGTGATTGGACAACTTGCCCTTACTAGTGTAGCAATCTGGCCAAAAATTTTCTGTCAAAACTTCATTTTCATGAATACGCCAAGAAGATAATATGTAATCTTTCTTATATGTTTTCCTTTTAGTCATTCATTTCCACTCTGGTAGTCTGAATTTATGGATTTCGCTAGTAATTATAACAACGCTGATCATTTGCAAGCCCAGACAACCACATAAACAGCGATTGGCAGTCACCCGTTCTGCTTTATTCCACTTGGCTCATATAGCCCCGTCCCCTTTTGTCTGCAGGAAAGTTTGTTTATAGATGCGACGGGGACTCCTCTGGCAGAGACATCACATACACTACGCACACATTCAAAAATCAACTAATTCATTCAGAAATCAACTTAGAATTTGTTCAAAAACTAACAGGGGTACATTCCAAAATAATATGAATAATAGATAGACCAAGATATGATGGATGCTAGGCGCTTTGTGAAACAAAGTCTTTTTCTTCAACAATATGAATTTGGCTTCCCCCCCCCACCCCAGAAAGTGCCGACCGGGGCAAATATAACAGTTTGCCCCCTGGGCCCTAGATCCGGGCCTGTTGTGCAAGCCTGAATCTGGCAGCTTAGGTGCACCAGTAAAATTTTTCTGGGTAGCATCTGGCTGCTTGCTACTATTGCTAATTCACCTGACTGCCACACTTCCATAGCCACATATGGGAGAAGGTACTACTCATACACTACGCAAATGTGCATTTGCATGAGATCGCTTGCAAATGCTCAAACGAATCTAATGTAAGCACTTGTGACGTCACACTCATCGGAGGCAATTTGTTGTTATGAAGCATTGCATAGTCTTCCTAAAGCCTCTGACACATTTAGCTATTGGCAGACGCTTGTATGAGCACTGTGTTTTGTTGTTGTATATGGCGAATTTCAAATTCTGAGCACTATGGGACTCAACTGCTGTGGTCATCAGTCCCCTACAACTTAGAACTACTTAAACCCAACTAACCTAAGGACATCACACACACCCATGCCCGAGGCAGGATTCGAACCTGCGACCGTAGCAGCAGCGCGGCTCCGGACTGGAGCGCCTAGAACCGCACGGCCACCGTGGCCGGCATGGCGAATTTCGTTTGCAACTAAAGTTTTCTCCCCCCCCCCCCCCCTCGTTCATGTTTTATTTCTGCAGTATTAATCTGCAGCAGCGAGATACAGTAACACCCTTTGTTAGAGCATTGGTTCTTAGTAGTCAAAGTTACAAAAATTTAACTGAAAACTAAAACAATGAAAATTTCCCAGAATTCTAAAAAATTCCCGGTCTTTTTCCTGGTTTTCTCCCGGATGAAAAAATTCTCGGGTTTTTCTCAGATCTCCCAGTTGTCCTGTGTCATTTACACCCTGCCATACTGAAATTGTTGTGACTGTGTCAAACAGTAGATTATTTTTGAGACATGGAGCAGCAACTGTGAAGACAGGATGGTGGCCAGTACTAACCTAGAGGAGGTGCAATTCTTATTATTGCCAATTGTAGTACATTAAAATATTACAGCTCTTAGCTTTCAGAAGAATAGGTTTAAAATATTTGTTCTTTGAAGAGGAAAGAAGAATTAGTTGAGAAATGTCGAATGGGGAGGTGGCGACAGTTACTCAGAACCCAAGTTACGAGGGGTCCAACTGTTACAAAGAAGAAGGGATGCATTACAATGTGTCAAATACTCAACTTATAAAGAAAACAAAACACAAACTCTACAACTGAGGACTTTTAACACTGAAGTTTCCATATTTCTCTCCTATATTTTTACACTTTGAGAACATAACTGTCATTAAATGATGTGATTCTCAAGCACAGTAACTCTTCTTCTACTAAGTATTTTCTTCCTTTTTCTCCTGAGGTCTATAATCTCTCAAATAAGAAGTCCATTAAAGCTACAGGACTATAACAAAATCAACAAATGTTGCATGAAAGAAAACAACATAAACAACAAACCTGAGTACGGAATGTAAGAAGTGCCATGTATTGATTTGGAGAGCCATCTCGAACAATTCTAAGATGCTGAATGTCTGCATGACATGCTGCAGTGAAGGTAAGGAGATCATGGCAGGTCATGGTTGCCGGTACTGCAAGAATGCATATGGTCTGGCTGCGCTGGGATGCTCGTTCCATTGATGTGAGTTCACTAATAAGCAAAGTAAAAGATACCAACAACTTTAACATACAAGGCAAAAGTGCATTATTTTTTCTGCATAAGCTTATCTTATATCTGTATGGTTCTGTTTTTATACCGAAGAAAATTTCAACTGTGCGTGGTCAGCTCATAAACCAGTTCAGTGGATTTCACTAAGAATTAACGTAATTTATAAGTTACAAACCAGTTTCTTCCTGCACAAACAACCTGTAGAAAGAATGAAAATATGAGTGACAGTGAAGGAAATGGTTAAACACTGGACATTTTATTACAAGGGAAAGTTTCTGAGCTGGAATATAAATATGGTAACAGACAGTTCTTAGTGGAATATAAATAATGGATAGAATAAAGGTAAAAACACAACGTGTAGCCAAGGCACTGAGACGTAGACAGGCACATAAACAAGACTGAGAATACCGAATGAAATTTTCACTCAGCAGCAGAGTGCACAGATATGAAACTTCTTGCCAAATTGAAACTGTGTGCCAGACCGATACTTGAACATCCTCACAGCTTTACTTCCGCCAGTTTGGAAGTTTGGAGGGTAGGAGATGAGGTACTGGTGGAAGTAAAGCTGTGAGGACAGATCGTGATTAGTGGTTGGGTAGCTCACCCAGTAGAGCACTTGCCCGCAAAACGCAAAGGTTCTGAGTTCGAGTCTCAGTCTGGCCTATGTTTCAATCTGCCAGTAAGTTTTAATACTGAGAATGTTGTTAGGTATTCGACTTATCTGTCTTCAGGGCAAACAGAGTACATTCACGCTAGCACGGCTAAACTGTCCCAGTCAACTATGCTGTCCCACCACTGCTCAAGTGGGGTGAGCTGCTGTGTTACGCAGAGTGGGTGAAGGAAGAAAGGAGGCAAGGAGCAGTAGGAAAACTCAGGGAAGTGTGGCAGATGGCTGGGAGGGAGAAGCAGCAGGCACAGGAGACAGGAATGTGACACTAATGAGCTCTCTGTGACCACATGCAGGGAAAGTTGCCCAAAGTGCGTAATAATGTAGAGGAGTGGATTGGAAGGGGGAGGTAGAACAGAGGACGAATGAGACTAAGGAGAGGAGAGCAAGAGGGAGTCATTGCGTAGGGGTGGAGGTAGGTGTGGGGCAGGAGACAGGCAGGGATTGATGATGATGATGATGATGATGATTGGTTTGTGGGGTGCTCAACACTGCGGTCATCAGTGCCCGTACAAATTTCCAATTTGCACAAAGTCCAATCTAGCCACTTTCACGAATAATGATGGAATGATGAGGACAATACCCAGTCCCCAAGCAAAGAAAATCCCTGACCCAGCTGGGAATCGAACCTAGGACCCGTGATCCAGAGGTAGCAACACTATACAATGAGCTGCGGACAGCAGGGATTGAGGCCAAGAGGATTATGGGATCGCATGGCATGCTGCAAGGACAACTCAGACCCACATAATTTATGAAGCTGGTATTGGGGGAAGGGGGGGGGGTGGAGGGCAAGGTAGGGGGGGGGGGGGCCAAGGATTCAGATTGCATGGGTTGTGACGCAGCTATCATTAAATAGAACATTTTGTGCTCATAATTATGTTCCACTACTGGGTGGTGAAACCTGCATGTGGATACAGTTAAATGACAGGCACAGATGATTGGTAGTTCTTCAAGGGACACAATGAGATGTGCTCATATCTGCAACAGCAAACAAGCAAAGCACAAGGATAACCAGATCTCTTCAACAAACAGTATGATCACACACCTTAAGTGGTCAAACAACTCAATGCAACACCACTGTTTATGATCAGCAAATACATACTGACAAAACAGTTGCATCTAACATGTCTGACATTGTTGTACATTAGCCAGATAAAAGATTATGCATCTTAACCGATGTCTGGTCCTGCAGGACAGGAACATTAATGATATAGTGGCACCTGAAGAGCACCTGAAGAGCAATACGTTTAGAATCCCAGGACATAGTAAAGTCAGTGAAATACAAAACATACGAGGGCTAGAGTTGAGCAGGTGTTAGTTGATCCATGACAGATGCAATGGGCTGTGTTTAGCAGCTTTAATAATGTAACATGAATTTGTGAATGTCGCTATGGCAATGCCTCAGTGTTGCCACAACTCTGTAGATGACTACTGTTTTCACCTGCAGCCATAAGCACTTTGCAGTTAACAGCTATGAACTATCAGGGATGCTTATACACCGTCTTGACTACAGTCTGTACAAGGTTGGCAGGACTATTTAGGTTGGTTCATATCAAACCTACTATCCACCAGCAATACCTCCACTTTGACAGCCACTACCAATTCCATATCAAGAAGGCCATTCCATATAACCTAGCCAGCAATGGCCATTGCATCTTAAGTGAGGAGCAATCCCTATTAAAATACACCAAGGGTCTCACTGAGGTTTTCACAGTTCTAAATTACCCTCCCAGCCTTGTATAGAAACAGGTTTACTGTGCCTTATCTTTCCACTCACCCACCTTCTCCAAGAGCGCCACCATCCGGCCAAAAAGGAGCATTCCACCCACGACTCTGCACCACCCGGGTCATGAGCACTGAACCACATTCTCCACCAGGGTTTCAGCTACCTCTTGCTGTGCCCTGAACTGAGGAATATCCAAACCCACTATCCTTCCCACCACTACGAAAGTGGTATTCTATCACCCAATGAACCTATGCGATGTTCTTGCCCATCCCTACTCCAACCCCTTGCCTCATGGTTCATATAACTGCAATAGACCTAGATGTAAGACCCATCCCATACATCCTCCCACCAACACCTACTCCAGTCTGGTCACAGGCGTCGCCTATGCCATTAAAGGCAGGGCTACCTGTGAAAGTATGCACGTGATCTACGAACTACGGTGGAACCATTGGGTTGCTTCCTACGTGTGCATGATAACTAACAAGCTGTCTGTCCGCATGACTGACTGCCGACAAATTGTGGCCAAGAGACAGCTGGACAACCCAGCTGCTAAACATGCTGCCCAATACAATGTGCTTCATTTCAATGACTGCTTTACGGCCTGCATCATCTGGATCCTTCCTACTAAGACAAGCTTTTCTCAACTGCGCAGGTGGAAACTCTTCTTGCAATACATCCTAAGTTCCTGTAAACCCCCTGGCCTCAATCTTCGCCAGTCCCTGTCTTCGACCTACCTATCTCCTTCCCTTTTCCTACCCCATCACTACACAGCCTTCTGCTCCACCCAACAGTTTTCCCCCCCTTCTCTATTTTTCTCCTTTTCTGCCCCTCCCCACCCCCTCCCAAACACGAGACTACACCTAGAAGCACTGCACTATCACTGCACACTCCCACAAGCAGCACTACACCTTCCCCCAGCCCTGCCTGGCTATCTCTCCCTCCCCACTCAACGCCTCATTCTTAACCCCCACAACCTACATAAGACTGCAGCTCCTGTCAGGTGCAGTTGCTGTCTGCAGTCCAGCCACAGTGGCCAGAAATGTGGTCATGTATGTATAATTTGTGTGAATATGTGTGTGTATTTTCTATTTTGGAAGATGGACTTTTGGCCAAAAGCTTAAAATGTACAGCAGTCTTTCTATTGTGCCTATCTGCGTCTCAATGTCTATCCTTTTCAAATACTGTTAACAATAATAATAATAATAATAATAATAATAATAATAATAATACCAATAATGATACAAGCATTTCTTTCCGGCTTAATATTTTCTTTCCTACTCTTATGATTTCACATTGCTGTGAACATAAAAATATCCACAGAGTTGCTTAAAATTCTAGTAGTTTCACCATAACATGAAACTAATATTGTAAACGGCGCAACTATGTGCTACTAGCAAAGGTGTTCTTTGGTAGGTAAGACATTTATTTTCTTTCGTAAAAGTTTCTAACTGATGCTGAAGGGATACAGAAGTTGATCACCAATGTTGGTTCCAGAATGAAATTTTCACTCACATTGGAGTGTGTGCCAATATGAAACTTTCTGGCACATTAAAACTGTGTGCCGGACTGAGACTCGAACACGGGACCTTTGCCTTTCTTGGGCAAGTGCTCTACTATCTGAGCTATCCAAGCACAACTCATGACCCGTCCTCACAGCTTTAATTCTGCAGTACCTGAGCTTTAATTCTGCAGTACCTGATCGCCTACATCCAAACTCCACAGACGCTTTCCTGCAGGTCTGCAGGAGAGCTTCTGTGAAGTTTGGAAGGTAGGTTTGGCAGAATTAAAACTGTGAAGATGGGTCACGAGTCACACCTGGGTAGCTCAAATAGTAGTGCACTTGCCCACGAAAGGCAAAGGTACTGATGTTGAGTTTCATTCCAGCACAGTTTCAATATGTGAGGAAGTTTCCTCAATAATGTTGGTGCTAATTTCCTAAAGTACACATACTAATAAAAAAACAAGTCACGAAATTGACATAAAGTCACTCCACAGTGCAGGATGAGTGTTTCAAATCCTTGTTTTAAGGTTTTTTGATGCTAAACAATATATGTCCTAATGCTAACCTATATTGAATGCCAGAAAGAATAAAACTCCAATATAATTTTTTTAAATTGTGATTTAGAACTATTATTATAAACCTTACATTACAAAATTAGTGGCCCTAAGTTTCTTTCCACTCAGGAATATAAGAAAGTCCCCTCTCTTTCTGACTTTAACATTCCATCAAAAACTGCTTTGGATCTTGGTTGTTTTGGACTTATCCGTCACCTGTGTCACTCCAGAAATTATGCAGTTCAATCTTTCCCTGGCATTTTATTTTTGAAGGAGAACTCCCTGCAATCAAATACCTCTAGATATGCTTTTACAATGTACGATGGTACCAACAATGAAATTGGAAACCTAAAACAGACCTTGTGACAGGAAACTTGAAAATACCACTCCCTTTTAACTAAATATTCTCTGTCCACCAACCTGTGCACAGTTTTTCATGCCAACTGTTCATCAGTGCATTGCATTGAATATTATACTTTTTATCTGGTGCATTTATTGAGATGTTCTTGTCACTCCTCTCTTGTAATATCCTTTCTCACAAATAATCAGTATAACTGGTGTAGGAATGAAGCCCTAAGACTGTTTTGTGTGTGTGTGTGCAGCTTCTCTGATAACACCATCTAATCAACAAAATCAATATTTTTTAATAAATTATAAACTGAAATGAAACAATGGAAACTCCAGGTAGGAATATCAACAATACAGACTGCAACTTACCATAAAGAAGAAACATTAAGTTACACACAGGCACAATTAAAAGACACTTACATAAAGCTTTTGGCCACAATCTTCATCACACACACACACACACACACACACACACACACACACACACTATTCATACACACAAGCAAGCACACCTCGTGCACACAAAACTGCCAAAGCCAGCATCTCCGACTGGAATGGTGTGTCACTCTTTTACGATGAAGGCTGTGGCCAAAAACTTCAAGTAACTGTCTTTTAATTGTGCCAGTCTGTAACTTAACATGTCTTCTTTATGGTAAGTAGCAATCTGTCTTTTCCTACATTGTTGATAAACTGAACTGGACATCTTTTGACGTTTCTTTCCAAAATTACTGCTGTTGCACTTCAATATTAATTCCTACAGTATCAACTTTATATTCCTTTCTCAGACAAAAACTGCAAGAAATATAACTGAAAACTCACATTAGACCTTATGACACCCTGGTAAAACCTTCAGTTTTTCATATATCTCACCAAGGGGCTTCAGACTAATAAATAATGCACACACACACACACACACACACACACACACACACACACACACACACACACAACTATACAGCCTTTCTTTTGGATGTTTCAGCACTTCTGGTGGAAAGAATGTAGACAGTCAGGAGGAATTTGTTTCGAAGAAAGTGTGAGCTACACAAAGTAACATATGTGGCACAAAGTCAACTTGGTTTACAGTATTTGATTATTACATTGAAATAATAAACAAACTAGTTGCATAAAAGAAATTTAATTTCTTAACCACTTTCGGAGACTTAGTTCTCTTCTTCAGAAGACTGTAACTATGGCATTAT
Organism: Schistocerca nitens; assembly: GCF_023898315.1. NCBI lineage: Eukaryota > Metazoa > Arthropoda > Insecta > Orthoptera > Acrididae > Schistocerca > Schistocerca nitens. The sequence goes on from NC_064622.1 coordinate 100,536,106, forward strand.
TTGCTAGTGGCAACATAAAGAGGCATACAGCAAAATGACGTGGTCCTAAAAAATACAGGAGCTATAAGTAATACAGTACTGTATTATTTATTGCTCCCGTATTTTTTAGAACCACAGCATTTTGCCGCATGCACATTATTGTTGACACTTGCAAATAATGCGATAGGTATTATATTCTGAAAAAAAGTAATTAAATTTATTATATGCAATAGGCTGCTCTGATTATTCCGATGTATACAGCTACACTTGCTGAGGATGGATAAAATACTATATCTGATTACTGTTTGCAATAATGCACTGAAAATAAAAATAAAGAAACTTACTTCTCTTTATATAAGTGTAAAATTCCTTTCGTAACTTCTACAAAAGGATTCCCAGAGACAAATGGAATTTGACTTCTGATCTTGTATGCAGACTCTGATTCTGAATCACATGACCGGCGAGATTTGCTGTCTTCTGTAAACAGATGTAAAATGTTACAGTTCACAGTGCATCACTTACCTATTTACAAACAGAATTTTTTTTTTTTTAGAGAAAGTTGGGAAAATTATGTAAAAGTATTCAGAAATTGCTATGTCTTAATATATAAACAAAGAACAGACCGTACAAAGGCAAGATATTTATCATGATAACAGAAAATACTACATGACATGACAATAATGACTTAAAAAAGTCAGACAACCACTTACCTTTTACAGACACTTTGATGACTGGCAGGCAGATGTAAAACAAGAACTGATTATTGCTGAATATCTTTAATGTAGATAATAGCATGTCATTGTAAACGATACAGGTAAATTGTTTCTTTATGTATCGGAATAAGCTGATGATGTGCAACTTGTGAAGCACAAAAAACAGTTCACTCCTACAGAATATTTTAGGGAGTGATTTATTGGAAGACAATTTCTGGCATAAAATACTTTCATATCAGTTTTAAAAGTGATGTACCTACAAGGGAGCACAATATCTTCTGATCTAATACAAGCAAGGAATACACATGTTGTGGACAGCCCAGCCACACTTGGTGTGCACAAGAGAGTTACAGTATTTTTATATGAAAGATATTGAGTATTTTAGGGTACTGTGAGTGAAGCAGGTAAGACAATAGTGGAAGATGCATTTGAAGAAATTCATTCTAATAAAAGTAAAAAATAAAGTAAATTGCTGAAGTTTAAAAATAGGAACAATGACTTTTCAGTGTCAATGAAGAGAAAGGGTTTAAAGAGACTGAAAGTAATTCAAAGAAAATCAATTACTACAAGGTCAAATATGAAGCTTAACAACTGCAACTTACTTGTCAAGGACCACAACTTCAGCAAGCTAGAAAGAATAACCAGTAACAAACATTCTCGGAACTTCATGCTTTTTCAGAAAGCACAAGGGGTGAAAGAAGTGAGGAGGGGGATTGAGAAATGGGGCAAAGGCACTGGAAGTTGGGGAAGAAATACTCTGCTGATCAGGAAAGACACACACACTATACAAAAGGCTTCTATCTCAAGTTCTTTGGGTGATATTCTTAGCAATTTTCCTGACTTTTTGTCAGCACGAGTGACTGGCATTGTCAACGGTACACTCTCCACTGCCACTGGTAGACTGCAGTCGAGCTCATGGCCAGAGATTATATGTATCTATTGTGCCAATGTCAGAGGGCTTTTCCCTAGTCATTACTAGTGTGGTTCTCCCCTTGCTACTTGCAATGTTCATTTGTTTAGCATGGAAATCCAGGATCCATTTACCATGAAGCTTATTTCTTATAACTTCAATAGGAAAGAAGAAACTCTCATGGTAAATGGATCCTAGATTCTTGTGCTGCAGTGACTGACTGTTGCAAGTAACTAGGGAAAAACTGCAGCAGTAATGACCAGAGAAAAGTCCTCAGACATCTGCACAGCATGTACATACACTCTCTGGCCTTGAGCTCAACTACAGTCAACCACCAGCAACAGAAAGTCAAGCTTTGACAATGCCAACCATTCGAGCTGGTGAAACATTGAGAAAACTATTAAACAAGCTTGAACAATTTTGATACAGAGAAGTTTTGGAAATAACAATTAATGATATGCCCAATATGACAATCAACAAGTACTTCTTGTAGTCTCCTTTTGCACCACACAATTTTCTTGACTCCCTTTATGACTTTTTTCTTGGCATTTCTGATTTCTTTTCTTAGGTTTGATTGATAAGATGAAACTGTTGATTCTTAAAATACAAACATTCATCATCTCCCTGTTAGCCTGTAACACAGTTTACCTGTGATTCATTGGTCAAGAGCTTGATACAGGCTTCAACTCTTTAGTGACACAAACAATAGTATTTTGCATTTCTAATGGTGGGTGGGCATTCAGCTCTTCAACATTGGCTGTAGCACCTACAGTTCTCTCTCAGACAATGATGGTCAACTGCTGACGTTTAATGTCAGAGTGTGTTACAAAAATAAAACAACTGGAAAACTACAAAGATAACACACATTATAATCAAGTGCTTATTAACGTGTTGGTCCACTTTTGGAAAGCAATACTGCAATGATTCTGCATTCTGCGTGCCATAGTTTTGACAAGTCCTTGGACAGTTTCCAAAGAATGTAGCACCAGGTGTCACAAATTCCTGTAATTACTGGCCAGGGGTCTGTGGGCATGGAGCTGACACTCGATAATGTCTCAGGTGTGTCGCATTGGATTAAGAGAGGGCAAATTTGGCGACCAAAAATCAACACAAGTTTACCATCGTCCTCTTCAAATCACTGTCGGATGATTCTGGCCTTGTGAAACAGATAGTTATCTGGCTGAAAGAAGACATTGACATTTGGGATAACATTAAGCATGAACTGATGCATGTCATCTGCATAATGTTTACATAATCTACAGCTGTCACAGTACCTTTCATTATGACCACAGGTCTCATGGAAGCCTAGTTGAATGTCTTCTTAGCATAACACTGACCCCAGTAGCCTGTGTCAGGGCATGATGCGTGTTTCCAGCATCTGTTTGCATATTCGGACACAACTATTTGGCTGGTGTAATAAGATATATGATTCATCTGACTACGTGACACATTTTCATCACCTATGGTCCAATCTGTGCCCACTACAATTGTAACGGGTGATGTCGATGAACCAACATGGGAGCATGCAGGGATTGTCTGCTGCACAGCCCTGTGTATAACACTTTGCGCTGTATGGTGTGCTCTGAGACACTTGTGCCTGCTCTAGAACTCTACTCTGTCATCAGTTCTGTCACAGATTGTGGACACTCAACATCTTGTCACCTATTCGTGGTTTCACCATCCTTCATTCAGTTCCCATAGTTTCTCACAACAGTAACACATATACAATCAACTGGCTTTGCTGTTTCCATGATACTCTTTCCCAGGTGCTCGGAAACAACAATCTGCCCTTTGTCAAAGCCACTTACATTGGTGGATTTTCCCATCTATGACCTGTATAATGCTAGAATGATTCTCCATTCATGTCTCCCCCACTTACATACTTTCTGTATCATGGCTTCTGACCACAAACCACCAGGTGGCATTCAGCATTGTGGTGGGCAGTTATCACAATGTTTCAGTGCACCAGGATAAATGAAAAAGGAACTCAAGAAGAATTTGGATAATACTGATTGGGAAGATGTACAGAACACCCCAAAAGTGAATGAAAAATATAATGTATTTTTTAACATAGTAATAGGCTAATTGGGAAACTACTTTCCAAAAAAAATTCAAGCAGTGGAAGCAGATGAGATGCCCCTAAACCCTCGGTTGTAAATAGAATCCAAACATCATGCACAACTACGAGATATCTCTACTTAGCTTCAAGGCACATGGATGATGTCAGCATTAAATCACATTGCAAACAGTACTGCAAACTTGTAAGTACAGTAATCTGAGTATCAAGCTGTCCGTATTTTCATGACACATGTTCATTTCCTCCAGCTACAAGTATTTGGAACACATCAAAGAATGAGACATGAAAAACGAACCCAGTAAATGAAGTAATTTCTTTAAAGACAGGAAATGAAGTGATCAAAGATGTCTCCAAAATTGCAGACACTTTCAATAACAGTTTTGGTCAATAGCAGACAATTTAGGTAGATAGTTCACAGTTACTAAAAAAATCACTAAGAAGGTGTTTGGTAACATTCGAATTCATTCTGCACATCTGACAGAAGTTTTCCAGTGTTATCAATTCTCTTACAAATAACCATTCATGTGGTTAGCATGGAATCAGTAGTAAATAAGTAACATGCTTAGCTAAATTTAGTAATATATTGAATAATGCCTCCTCCCATGCCATTGGTGGGGAGGCTTGCGGGCCTCAGCGATAAAAATGGCCGTACCGTAGGTGCAACCACAATGGAGGGGTATCTGTTGAGAGGCCAGACAAACGTGTGGTTCCTGAAAAGGGGCAGCAGCCTTTTCAGTAGTTGCAGGGGCAACAGTCTGGATGATTGACTGATCTGGCCTTGTAACACTAACCAAAACGGCCTTGCTGTGCTAGTACTGCGAACGGCTGAAAGCAAGGAGAAACTACAGCTGTAATTTTTCCCCAGGGGCATGCAGCTTTACTGTATGGTTAAATGATGATGGCGTCATCTTGGGTAAAATATTCTGGAGGTAAAATAGTCCCCCATTCGGATCTCCGGGCGAGGACTACTCAAGAGGATGTCGTTATTAGGAGAAAGAAAACTGGCGTTCTATGGATCGGAGCGTGGAATGTCAGATCCCTTAATCGGGCAGGTAGGTTAGAAAATTTATAAAAGGAAATGGATAGGTTAAAGTTCGATATAGTGGGAATTAGTGAAGTTCGGTGGCAGGAGGAACAAGACTTTTGGTCAGGTGAATACAGGGTTATAAATACAAAATCAAATAGGGGTAATGTAGGAGTAGGTTTAATAATGAATAAAAAAAATAGGAGTACGGGTAAGCAACTACAAACAGCTAAGTGAACGCATTATTGTGGCCAAGATAGACACGAAGCCCACGCCTACTACAGTAGTACAAGTTTATATGCTAACTAGCTCTTCAGATGATGAAGAAATTGATGAAATGTATGATGAGATAAAAGAAATTATTCAGGTAGTGAAGGGAGATGAAAATTTAATAGTCATGGGTGACTGGAATTCGAGAGTAGGAAAAGGGAAAGGAGGAAACATAGTAGGTGAATATGAATTGGGAATAAGAAATGAAAAAGGAAGCTGTCTGGTAGAATTTTGCACAGAGCATAACTTAATCATAGCTAACACTTGATTCAAGAATCATGAAAGAAGGTTGTATACATGGAAGAATCCTGGAGAAACTAGAAGGTATCAGATAGATTATATAATGGTAAGACAGAGATTTAGGAAACAGGTTTTAAATTGCAAGACATTTCCAGGGGCAGATGTAGACTCTGACCACAATCTATTGGTTATGAACTGTAGATTAAAACTGAAGAAACTGCAAAAACGTGGGAATTTAAGGAGATGGGACCTGGATAAACTGAAAGAACCAGAGGTTGTACAGAGTTTCAGGGAGAGCATAAGGGAACAATTGACAGGAATGGGGGAAAGAAGTACAGTAGAAGAATAAAGGGTAGCTTTGAGGGATGAAATAGTGAAGACAGCAGGGGATCAAATAGGTAAAAAGACGAGGGCTAGTAGAAATCCTTGGGTAACATAAGAAATATTGAATTTAAGTGATGAAAGGAGAAAATATAAAAATGCAGTAAATGAAGCAGGCAAAAACGAATACAAATGTCTCAAAAATGAGATCGACAGGAAGTGCAAAATGGCTAAGCAGGAATGGCTAGAGGACAGATGTAAGGAAGCAGAGGCTTATCTCACTATGGGTAAGATAGAATCTGTCGACAGGAAAATTAAAGAGACCTTTGGAGAAAGGAGAACCACTTGCATGAATATCAAGAGCTCAGATGGAAACCCAGTTCTAAGCAAAGAAGGGAAAGCAGAAAGGTGGAAGGAGTATATAGAGGGTCTATACAAGGGTGATGTACTTGAGGAGAATATTATGGAATTGGAAGAGGATGTAGATGAAGACGAAATGGGAGATATGATACTGCGTGTAGAGTTTGACAGAGCACTGAAATACCTGAGTCGAAACAAGGCCCACAGAGTAGACAACATTCCATTAGAACTACTGACAGCCTTGGGAGAGCCATCTGGTGAGCAAGATGTATGAGACAGGTGAAATACCCTCAGACTTCAAGAAGAATATAATAATTCCAATCACAAAGAAAGCAGGTGTTGACAGATGTGAAAATTACCAAACTATCAGTTTAATAAGTCACAGCAGGAAATTACTAACACGAATTCTTTACAGACGAATGGAAAAACTGATAGAAGCTGACCTCAGGGAAGATCAGTTTGGATTCCGTAGCAATGTTGGAACACGTGAGGTAATAATGACCCAATGACTTATTTTAGAAAACAGATTAAGGAAAGGCAAACCTACATTTCTAGCATTTGTAGACATAGAGAAAGCTTTTGACAATGTTGATTGGAATACTCTCTTTCAAATTCTGAAGGTGGCAGGGGTAAAATACACAGAGCGAAAGGCTATTTACAATTTGTACAGAAACCAGATGGCAGTTATAAGAGTCAAGGGGTATGAAAGGGAAGCAGTGGTTGGGAAGGGAGTGAGACAGGGTTGTAGCCTATCACTAATGTTGTTCAATCTGTATATTGAGCAAGCAGTAAAGGAAACAAAAGAAAAATTCGGAGTAGGTATTAAAATCCATGGAGAAGAAATAAAAACTTTAAGGTTTGCCGATGACATTGTAATTCTGTCAGAGACAGCAAAGGACTTGGAAGAGCAGTTGAACGGAATGGATAGTGTCTTGAAAGGAGGATATAAGATGAACATCAACAAAAGCAAAACAAGGATGATGGAATGTAGTCGAATTAAGTCGGGTGATGCTGAGGGAATTAGATTAGGAAATGAGACACTTAAAGTAGTAAAGGTGTTCTGCTATTTGGGGAGCAAAATAACTGATGATGGTCGAAGTAGAGAGGATATAAAATGTAGACTGGCAATGGCAAGGAAAGCATTTCTGAAGAAGAGAAATTTGTTAACATTGAGTATTGATTTAAGTGTTAGGAAGTCGTTTCTGAAAGTATTTGTATGGAGTGTAGCCATCTATGTAAGTGAAACATGGACGATAAATAGTTTGGACAAGAAGAGAATAGAAGCTTTCGAAATGTGGTGCTGCAGAAGAATGCTGAAGATTAGATGGGTAGATCACATAACTAATGAGGAAGTATTGAATAGGATTGGGGAGAAGAGAAGTTTGTGGCACAACTTGACTAGAAGAAGGTATCGGTTGGTAGGACATATTCTGAGGCATCAAGGGATCACCAGTTTAGTATTGGAGGACAGCGTGGAGGGTAAAAATCGTAGAGGGAGACCAAGAGATGAATACACTAAGCAGATTCAGCAGGATGTAGGTTGCAGTAGGTACTGGAGGATGAAGAAGCTTGCACAGGATAGAGTAGCATGGAGAGCTGCATCAAACCAGTCTCAGGACTGAAGATTACAACAACAACAACAACAACAACAACAACAACAACATGAAAATGGAGGAACTGACAGTATGTCAACTCTCTGAGAAAGGGAAGGGGTGTGTGTGTGATGGAAGGCAGATCCAGTCATATCTGAAGGAGAAAGCAGACACCTTTAGTCACCTGTTTGCCATTCAGGAAGACAATCAGCAGACTGTAAGGCATAAACCAGATGATCGGAGAATTGCTGGGTCTCCTGACCTCTTGAAAACGAATGACTCTGCAGTTGTATCCTACCTCACAGGACTGTTCATGTTAAGTTTAGATCAAGGTCCAGTGTCAGGTGACCTCAGGGATGAACACTCCTGTGAATCAAAGGCTTGACTCAGAGTGTAGTTGAGACATTATATGGGAGAGAGGGGGGGAGGGGGGAAGCAACTGGACTGTGTCACTACAGAGCCACCAACGCATTCAACAGAGTCCATAATGAGTTCATGTTGCATAAGTTATGAACTGCTGGAGTAGAAAACTCATTAGTGATTGGGTAAGGTACTTCTGCAAGACAGAACACTGAGAGTAGAGGACCGTCCATATGCAATGATCTCTCTGTGTAGATATCTATGCTAATGCCTGGGCATCCAATAAATCACTGTAAATGTGGTGAGTTCACATGGTTAACACGATACAAGTTCCAATCTCCTGCTTGCCTGCCATCTGTCGGTCTAGAATGGAAATTTCAATGGCAAGCATCTACGCTCTCCCAACCTCACAGGCCAGAATTTTTGTCAAGTGGGAAGACTTGACTGCCATATAGATTCCCGCATGGGGGACATAGAAATAGGCATCCATGACAGAGCCACAACTGAAAAAGTTGACAACAAGTAAGTCCCCAGGTCCACATGGAATCCCAATTCAGTTTTACAGCGAGTACTCTGTGGCAGGGGCCCCACACTTAGCTTGCATTTATTGTGAATTTATTGCCCAGTAAAAAGTTCCAAGCGCATAGAAAAATATGCAGGTGACACCTATATTTAAGAAAGGTAAAACAACAGGCCTCCATAATTATGGTCCAATATCCTTAATATTGGTTAGCTGCAGAATTCTTGAGCACACTGAGTTCAAATGTAATAGATTTCCTTGACACACGACAATTTCGTCCATAAATCAGCATGGATTTATGAAGCATCAGTTGTGCAAAACTCAGCTTGCCCTTTTCTCACATGATATCCTACAAACCATGGGTGGAGGCCACCAGGTTGTCCATATTCCTATGTTTCCAGCTCCAAGCATACAACTTAGGCTCCCAGACAGGTGAGTGGCCCGAAGGCCATAATAGAACCCAGTATGTTTTCCTCAATACCGAGTGTTCATCAGAGAGAATGATATCATCAGGAGTGCCACAGGGAAGAGTGATAGGGCTGCTCTCATTCTCTCTATGAATAAATGATCTGACAGACTGGGTGACCAGTAATTTAAGCATGTCTGCTGGTGGCACTGTAGTTTCAGGGAAGGTGTCATTACTGTGTGACTGTAGGGAACATACAAGACGACGTAGACAGAATTTCTGGTGGTGTGATGAATGACAGCTTACTCTAAACACAGAAAAACGTAAGTTAATGCGGATGAGTAGGAAAAACAGTCCTGTGATGTTCGAATAGAGCATTAGTAGGATGCTGCTTAACACAGTCACAATGATTAAATATCTGGGCATAAAGTTGCAAAGTGACATGAAATGGAATGAACATACGAAATGAAATGAACATGTCAGGTTGGTAGTAGGGAAACCGAAAGCTCAACTTTATTTTATTATGAGAATTTTGGGGGCTGCTGCTTGACACAGTCACACTGATTAAATATCTAGTCATCAAGTTGCAAAGCAATATGAAATGAAATGAGCACATCAGGTTGATAGTAGTCTTACTGAAAGGCTTTGGGAAGTGTAGCTCACCTATAAAGGAGATAGCATATAGAGTTCTAGTGCAACCCATTCTTGAGTACTACTGGAGTGTTTGGTATCCTCATCGCATTGGATTAAAGGAAGACTTTGAACCAATTTGGAGACATGCTGCCATATTTGTCATTGGTAGGTTAGATCAGCCTGCAAGTATTACAAAGACGCTTTGTGAACTCAAATGGGAATCCCTGGAGGGAAGACGATGCTCTTTTTGCAAGGCACTATTGAGGAAATTTAGAGACTGGCATTTAAGGCAAATTGCAGAACGATTTTACTTTTGCCAACATCAAGTCATATAAGGTCCACGAAAGTAAGATGCGAGAAATTAGGGCTCTTATAGAGGCTTTTAGACAGTCAGTTTTGCCTTGCTCTATTCACGAGTGGAACAGGAAAGGAAATTAACAGTAGTAGTACATGGTACCCTCCATCATGCACCATATTGCTATCTGAAAATTTCTGATAAAATATATGTCAACCATTTAGGAAAAGATAGATTGCTTCTTACCATAAAGATGACATATTAAGTTGCAGCAGACACAATTACAAGACACTTACACATGAGCTTTTGACCACAGCCTTCGTCAGGACAAGAAAGAGAAACACGCACCATTCATTCACACAAGCAAGCACTCCTCACACACACAGCACCGCCAGCTGCGGACAGCTCCGAGCAGAATGCAACTGTCAAGTGGATGCAGCAAACTGGAGGGGGTGGGAAAGGGGGAGGAATAGCAGTGTATGGGAGGGGGCAGAGAGGAGCACTGTCTGGCGGAGTGTGTAGGAACTATACTGTCAACAGGCACATTGTCAGTCGGTTGTGTGGCAAAGAGGTTGGGACAATAGAATGAAAAGGAGAGAAGCGGGAAAGATGGAAGAGTGTGTTAGCTGGGGATGGGAGACGAGAATGGGGAGGAAGTGATAGGAAACACAGGATGGAAACTGTAGAGTGGATGATGTGGGAACAGTATGTTACTGTAGGTTGTGGCTGTGATAAATTCAGGAGCGGAGTATGTGCTGTAAGGATAATTCAGAAAAGCTGGTGGTGGAAGGGAGGATCCAGAGTGCTCAGGTAGTGAAGCAGCCATTGAAATCAAGTGTATTATGTTCAGCTGTATGTTGCGCCAGAGTATGGTCTACCTTGCTCTTGGCCACAGTTTGGCGGTGGCCATTCATCCTGGTGGACAGCTGGTTGGTAATCATATAGCCTAAATATACAAAGCTGTTCAATGAATGCAGCAGAGGCGGTATATGACACAGCAGCTTTCACAGCTGGCCTGGAGCCCTATTCTATATCTGTCTGCCATTTTGCCGATCGTTTCGGTATGCGAGCTCACCGGATGGTCTTGTTTTCGAAACAGACCCAACATCATTGAGTAAGCATTTCGAAAGCGATGCCGAAGGGTCCTAGCGAACCCGAAACACTGTTGTCAGTTCTTGCGCCAAGCAATGAAAAGCAATCTGCCTCAGATCTGCGCATGAACACTGCAACGCCACAGCGGCACGAAATCAATCGAAGCGGCTAGCAGCCGACACAAACGAGCAATTCTTCACAGTGCCGAAACGTGTGAATAGAGTACGTAATACTGTTCAAATTTCATTGACCCCGGGCTTCCATGAATGCATGATAACGATACAATATTGACTGACTTCTGGAAACTATTGTAAACGTCACATTACGCAATTTTATTCTCATTCACATCGAAGTCTTGTTTTGGATTTTACGTTTCGCAATATGAGTTGGGAATTGAGTGTAGCACCACCTTGTACACATACATCTACAGAAACACCCGAAACATACGTATTTTTTTCTGTTTTCCGTCGTTCCTTAGTTGCTTCAGAATTCATGGAGGTACGTCTATGCAACTAATTGACGGCAGTTTGTTTATTGCCATACTCGTTTCGCTTCCTTTATTCGTGATGAAGATTCAAATATAAAGTAAGCGAAATGTGCATGGGAATAAACTGCCTTCAATTAGTTGCATAGACGGAACACATCTCCACGAACCCGAAAAATTCTTTAAGAGAGTTCAACGATTTGGTACATAAAAACAAAATTTAAAAAAACTGCCTTTTTGAGAGCGCAGCTACCGAAGTTCGTAGCAGCTTACAACATGCATCTGATGAATCAATATGTTTTATATATGGTGCTTGTTGTTGTTGTTGTTGTCTTCAGTTCTGAGACTGGTTTGATGCATCTCTCCATGCTACTCTAATCCTGTGCAAGCTTCTTCATCTCCCAGTACCTACTGCAGCCTACATCCTTCTGAATCTGCTTAGTGTATTCATCTCTTGGTCTCCCTCTACGATTTTTACCCTCCACGCTGCCCTCCAATGCGGTCTGTTCTTCTTGTCAAGTTGTGCCACAAACTCCTCTTCTCCCCAATTCTATTCAATACCTCCTCATTAGTTATGTGATCTACCCATCTAATCTTCAGCATTATTCTGTAGCACCACATTTCGAAAGCTTCTATTCTCTTCTTGCCTAAGCTATTTATCATCAACGTTTCACTTTCATACATGGCTACACTCCATACAAATACTTTCAGAAATGATTTCCTGACATTTAAATCTATACTCGATGTTAACAAATTTCTCTTCTTCAGAAAAGCTTTCCTTGCCATTGCCAGTCTACATTTTATATCCTCTCTACTTCGACCATCATCAGTTATTTTGCTCCCCAAATAGCAAACTTCCTTTACTACTTTTAAGTGTCTCATTTCCTAATCTAATTCCCTCAGCATCACCCGACTTAATTCGACTACATTCCCTTATCCTCGTTTTGCTTTTGTCGATGTTCATCTTATATCCTCCATTCAAGACACTGTCCATTCCATTCAACTGCTCTTTGAAGTCTTTTGCTTTCTCTGACAGAATTACAATGACAGAATTACAATGTCATCGGCGAACCTCAAAGTTTTTGTTTCTTCTCCGTGGATTTTAATACCTACTCCGAACTTTTCTTTTGTTTCCTTTATTGCTTGCTGAATATACAGATTGAATAATATTAGGGATAGGCTACAACCCTGTCTCACTCCCTTCCCAACCACTGCTTCCCTTTAATACCCTTCGACTCTTATAACTGCCATCTGCTTTTTGTACAAATTGTAAATAGCCTTTCGCTCCCTGTATTTTACCCCTGCCACCTTCAGAATTTGAAAGAGAGTATTCCAATCAACACTGTCAAAAGCTTTCCCTAAGTCTACAAATGCTAGAAATGTAGGTTTGCCTTTCCTTAATCTGCTTTCTAAGATAAGTCATAGGGTCAGTATTGCCTCACGTGTTCCAACATTTCTATGGAATCCAAACTGATCTTCCACGAGGTCGACTTCTATCAGTTTTTCCATTCATCTGTAAAGAATTCGCGTTAGTATTTTGCAGCTGTGACTTATTAAACTGATAGTTCGGTAATATTCACATCTGTCAACACCTGCATTCTTTGTGATTGGAATTATTATATTCTTCGTGAAGTCTGAGGGTATTTTGCCTGTCTCATACATCTTGCTCACCAGATGGTAGAGTTTTGTCAGGACTGGCTCTCCCAAGGCTGTCAGTAGTTCTAATGGAATGTTGTCTACTCCAGGGGCCTTGACTCAGGCCTTTCAGTGCTCTGTCAAACTCTTCATGCAGTATCATATCTCCCATTTCATCTTCATCTACATCCTCTTCCATTTCCATAATATTGTCCTCAAGTACATCGCCCTTGTATAGACCCTCTATATACTCTTTCCACCTTTCTGCTTTCCCTTTTTTGCTTAGAACTGGGTTTCCATCTGAGCTCTTGATATTCATACAAGTGGTCTCTTTTCTCTGAAGGTCTCTTTAATTTTGCTTTAGGCAGTATCTTACCCCTAGTGAGATAAGGCTCTACATCTGTACATCTGTTCTCTAGCCATCCCTGCTTAAGCCATTTTGCACTTCCTGTCGATATAATTTTTGAGACGTTTGTATTCCTCTTTGCCTGCTTCATTTACTGCATTTTTATATTTCCTCCTTTCATCAATTAAATTCAATATATCTTCTGTTACCCATGGGTTTCTACTAGCCCTCGTCTTTTCACCTATTTGATCCTCTGCTGCCTACACTATGGCGGTACAGTCTGAAAATATTGTGGAGGAAACTTTTCATCTCTGTCTACTGTTGTTGAGGATTCGATCGCAGATAAATACTTGTGACAAGCTACAGACGATTGCTACTAGTTTCATTCGCATTAATTTGCGTTGTGCTTTTAGTTTCCTGTCGGACCACGCTCTCCTAAATCGCTACGTGTTCCGGAAAAAAAAGAAAAGAAAGGAAAAATAAAATAAAATAATACTGCGAATTATTTGTGACACGAAGTTGTATAAATGTCAATGTCAATTGTTTCACGTACAGTAATTTCATCTTTCATTTCTTAAACATATGGAGAAATCGGAGATACTTGATGCTGAAAAAGCGCGCTCTTACGTGTAAATTACAACGAATATTTCAGTCATGCATAACTTTGACGATTAACGAAGTCTCAGAATGTGTTGCAAACACGAAGAGGAAAAAAAATATTTTCGCACCCCCCCCCCCCAAAAAAAACATGTTTTAAATAATAACTATTACCCGATCACTTCACAATTGCCGTTTTGGGTGGGAACGCTGTGAGATGTTTCCGTACCCTGCTAGTCGTTGTTCCGAAGGACGCGTCAGCGGTTTAGTCACGCTCAATCAAAATGTGATATGGTTCCTGAACTGTACTTGGTGAACGGCAGCGGATAAAACAAACTTAGAACTACATTGTGTTAACACATTCTTCCTTCGAAAGACAACGGAAAAGATCACAAGGAAAATAACTTTTCTTTTATGCCCTAAAAATTCAGCAGAGCACGTAGGAGACAATGGATTTTTCTTATACATTCACTTTTAATATATTTTTACACGAAACCGTTGAAATTGAATAAAATTGTGTTACGGTTTAAAAACTGAAGCGAACGTGTCATACATTAGAAATTAATCCGTACTTTCACAGAAATGCGTTCAAAATTAAAATTAAACTGTCGTTTTACAATCTAATAACTTGAATGTGTAGAAGACAAAAAAGTTCAGTATTAATTCGTGAATCTATAGGAAAGCGTAAGAAATGAAAATGAAATAGAGATTTCGGTGCGCGAACTAATAACTAAATACAGACGAACAAACACAGAACTGGATTTGCTGTTACATATCAAATTTGTTTTATAATCTAACAGACTTTTGTAAAGCATTAGGGTCTGTGTAGCTAGATGGTGAATAATAAGTGTACACGATACCTTTAATCCATGTACCGGTTGAACAGTTTTATACTGCAGCTACTGTTCTCACCATAGCTCTTTTTAACGGTATTAGCAAAACTTTTACGATTTATCGACAGAACTTAACTACGTTATTTATTAACACTTTTTTCCATCTGAGCGTACTCTCCGATAAGACGTCAAGAATAAGTGCCATACATAGAAATATTTTAAGAACAATGTCAACATTGGAGTTGGTGGGATGATACCACAATCCAAGCAGTTAGAAGAAAAAAAATGGAGCATTGAGAAAGTGGTGGAAAACTAAAAATGACGAGGACCGTAAGAGGCATATAGAGGAAACAAGAAGTGCAAAGAAATAGTGGTAAGAAAATGTTCTATAAAATGGTGAAAAATAAAAGGAAGGCTTCTGAAGTACCAGTAAAGATGGAGACACGAGGATGGTACTGTGATTGAAGATCCAGGGAATATAAAAGACCTTTCGAGAGAACATTTTAAGAAACTGTTAAACACTGAGGAGCAAGTACACGAGGAAACAACAAATAATGGGGAAATTGATAGAAGTTGGGAAGCAGAATTAGGATAAATTACACGGGAAGAAATGGAAATAGCCGCGAAGAAGATGAATGGGGGCAAGCCCCAGGACCTGTTGAAGTATCAGTGGACATGATAAGAGCAGCAGGTACAGTGGGAATGCAGTGGCTGGAAGAGTACTATCAAGCGTGTGGAGAAATAGTACAATACCTGGCGATTGGAGAAGAGCAGACATTGTTCCCATCACAAAAAAGGCAATAAAAGACTGTAAAAACTACAGAGGAATAACCCTTATGAGTCATACAGCCAAGAGTTTTGAAAAAATTTTACTAAATCGAATAAGTGAAAAGATAGAAAAGGAGCTGAGTGAAGAACAGCATGGGTTTAGGAAAGGAAGAAGCACGTTCGACCTGATATTTTCCATCTGTCAACTGATGGAAAAAAGTTGGGAGCATAACAAAAGGTTGATAATGGTTTTTATAGACACAGAAAAGGCATATGACTCAGTTAACGGGGAAACACTCTGGGAAGAAATGAAGAAGATAGATGTGAAAGATGGATACATTAATGTAATAAAGACAATCTACAGAGGACACAATTGTAGAATTAGAACACAATTGGGGAACTCTGATTTTAGATTAGATTAGATTTACTTTCATTCCAATTGATCCGTAGTGAGGAGGTCCTCCAGGATGTGGAACATGTCAGAAAAACAACAATACATGACAAATATTTACAACTAAAACAAATAAGCTAATGTACCATTCCACAGGTCCCAAGTGGAATGATCGTCATTTTTTAATGAACACTAAGAGTCATTTTACAAATACTAATGCACTGAATTTAAAATAAAAAGTTTTTTATTTATTTATAAGGTAATACAACTACTGTAATACTTATATTCAATGAACACATTACTGCACTGAAATTGTGCAGAAGTTATGTTGTATTTATATACAAAACAGTTTGTTTTACTAAGAAATTCATCAATGGAGTAGAAGGAGTTGCCGACTAATAAATCCTTTAGGCTTCTCTTAAACTGAATTTCATTGGTTGTTAAGCTTTTTATGGCTGCTGGCAAGTTATTGAAAATGTGTGTTCCTGAATAATGCACACCTTTTTGTACAAGACTAAGTGACTTTAAATCCTTGTGAAGATTATTCTTATTTCTAGTACTGATTCCATGAATTGAGCTGTTGGTTTGAAAAAGTGATATATTTTTAATGACAAATTTCATTAAGGAATAAATATATTGGGAAGCAGTAGTTAGTATCCCTAGTTCCCCAAACAGACTTCTGCAGGATGTTCTTGAGTTCACACCACATATAACTCTCACTGCACGTTTTTGTGCCCGGAAAACTTTAGCTTGGCTTGATGAATTACCCCAAAAAATAATCCCATATGACATTATGGAATGAAAGTAAGCATAGTATGCCAGCTTTTTCATTTTTATATCCCCTATGTCTGACAAAATTCGCATTGCAAACAGAGATTTGTTAAGACGCTTCAGCAGTTCTGTGGTGTGCTTCTCCCAGTTGAATTTATTATCAAGCTGTAATCCCAAGAATTTAAAACTGTCCACTTCTTCTATCTTCTTGTCATCGTATGTTAGACATATACTCTTGGGACACCCCTTACAAGTTCTGAACTGCATGTAGTGTGTTTTTTCAAAGTTTAGTGACAAAGAATTGGCTAGGAACAAGTGATTAATGTCCACAAATATTTTATTGGCTGATCTTTCTAAGACTACACTTGATTTGCTATTTATTGCAATGTTTGTATCATCGGCAAACAAAACAAACTTGGCATCTGGTAATGTTACTGATGAAAGGTCATTGATATACACAAGAAAAGGTAAGGGCCCCAAAATGGAACCTTGTGGGACCCCACATGTAATTAGTTCACAGTTGGATGATGCCTGATAGCTTGATACATGTCTCTTTCCTAATAACACCCTTTGTTTCCTGCCAGAGATATAAGATTTGAACCATTTTGCAGCATTTCCTGTTATACTATAATATTCTAGTTTACTTAAAAGGATATTGTGATTTACACAGTCAAATGACTTTGACAGATCACAAAATATACCAGCTGCCTGCAATTTTTTGTCTAATGAATTAAGCACATTTTCACTGTAAGTGTAGATAGCCTTCTCAATATCAGAACCTTTTAGAAATCCAAACTGTGACTTTGACAGTATGTTATTTGAGATAAGATGGTTTTAAAGACGACTGTACATTACTTTTTCGAAAATTTTTGAGAATGCTGGCAACAGTGAAATTGGACGGAAATTTGATGCTATTTCTTTATCTCCCTTCTTAAACAATGGCTTAACTTCAGCATATTTCAGCCATTCAGGAAATATTCCACTAATAAACGACTGGTTACACAGATAGCTTAATATGTTACTTAGCTCAGAATCACATTCTTTAATTAACTTTGTTGATATTTCATCATACCCACTAGATGTTTTTGATTTTAAAGATTTTATGATGGACATTATTTCTGTTGGGGTAGTGAGGGTCAAATTCATATTATGGCAGTTACTTGAAATGTCTGGGCTAAGGTAATCCATAGCAGCATCTACCGAACCTGACAACCCCATCTTTTCAGTAACAGTTATAAAATGTTTGTTAAAAAGTTCTGCAACACTATACACATCTGTCACCAATGTATCATTTACTCTTAATGCTATTTGTTCCTCTTCATGTCTGGTTCTACCGGTCTCCTCCTTCACTATATCCTATATTGTCTTTATTTTGTTATCTGATATGACTATCTTTTCCTTGTAATATTTTTGCTTTGACATCCGTATTACAGTCTTTAATATTTTGCAGTATTTCTTATAATGTGCTATAGCATCAACATTGGAAATGTTTCGGATTGACAGATACAGTTTTCTTTTTGTTTTACAAGATGCCCCTATTCCTCAAGTAATCCATGGCTTCTTTGTAGACTTTGCTCTAACCTTGGTAAGTTTTGGGGGAAAGCAGGGTTCGAATAAGGTAAGGACTTTATTAGCAAAAATGTTATATTTTTCATTCATGCCATGAGCACTGTAAACATCAGTCCAGTGAATGTCTCTGAGGAGTGTCCTAAAATAATCAATTTTTGGCTTACTGAATACCCTCTTGAGCTCAGATTTAACAGATTTTATATCCTGTTCAGTATTAACATTTAACAGAAAGAACTGCATGTCATGGTCTGAGAGGCCATTGACTATTGGTTTTGTAATATAATTTCGTTCATTGGACTTTTCTATAAAGATATTATCAATGGCTGTTTGCGAGCAAGTGGCTATCCTAGTGGGGAACTTTACAGTGGGAATTAAGTTGAATGATAGTGTAACTAACTCAAATAAGTTCTTATTGGGAGAGTCTTTAAGGAAATCTACACTGAAATCACCGGCAACCACTATTTCTTTGTTTTTGGTTGTTACTGAATACTTCGAAATAAGACAAGGACTTAAACAAAGACGTATTCTATCTCCTGCACTTTTTAATGTTCTGATGGAGAGAATGGAAAGGGCAGTTAAAGATACAGTAAAAAAAAGACAAAAAGATGATTTTTACAGATGATATGGTAATATGGGGGGATAAAGAGGTAGATGTACAGTTACAACTTGATGTGTGGAAGAAAATAATGAAAAGGTATGGATTAAAAATAAATAAAGAGTGAAGTAATGGTATTTCGAAGAGACAAAGGGGTCAACTGAAATATTACTCTGAATGGAGAGCCCCTCAAAGTTGTAGACAGTTTCACTTATTTAGGGAGTGAAATATCTAGTGATGGAAGAATAATCAACGAAATTAACATGAGGTTACAGAAGGGAGGCAATTTCTACCAAACAATAAAACAACTGATTTGGAATAAGGAAGTTCCAGAAAAAGCAAAACTCTTTATGTATAAGAGTTACTACTTCCCTATTGTCACCTACGGAGGAGAATCATGGACAATGACAGAAAGGGACTGGAGCAGACTGCAAGCAGGGAAAATGAAATTTCTATGAGCAGTTACGGGAAAAACAAGAATGGAAAGAGTAAGGAGTGTAGATATTAGAAAGGACCTTAAACAAGCTAGTATGAGAGAAGAAATTGAAAAAAAGAGAGTAAGATGGTATGGGCATGTTAAGAGGATGCGTGGGCAGAGACTCCCCAAAATTATGGAAGAACTAAAGATGGATGGAAAAAGACCTAGAGGACGCCCAAGAAAACGGTGGAAAACTGGAGTGAGAATATCTGTGGAAAGGAGAGGTGTGACCTGGCAGCAAGTGGAGGAAGAAAAGTGGTGGGAGGACCGAGCCAAATGGAGAGGACTCGTCAGCACCCAGAGCCAGCAGTAGCTGGAGCGGGATCCAGATACAGATAGAATGTCAACATTCGGAAACATGGACTGTAAGCTCTCTTTTCGTAAAAATTTGCTCATTTCGACTGGTATATCTCTAATCTCAGAGGAATTCAAAAGTTCCACGAAATGTACACATTCACTAGGGAAGGAAGGCTCTAAATCTGTGTCATATGACGCTTGGAGTTTTGCTGCACGTTCAGCAAAATCGTCAAGCAAACTATTCTTAAGGTTACTGAAAACTGTGAAGGAGTCCAACAGTGTTCTATAGCTTTCCTTCCTCCTCACTAATTCGGCGTACAAGTTGTCAAGTACTGGGAGATGTTTTGACTCTAAATTTCTCCCTTCCAGTCAGAAAAACTTCTTCGTCATCGTGAAGTTGGCGATTTCGTTATCTTTTATAGGTGCATTCATAGTCTATATCAGTCACAATCTCCAGGGATTTATTTTCATAATAGTCGAACATGCCACGAATAGATGCAATAAATCCTACAAGTGATTCATATAATTCATGCACTATTTTAGTATCAATATTTACAATTTGCAATTCCATATTTTCACTATTAAATCCACGGAGTATGTCCTTCCAAACTGTCATCATGAATACTGTTTCTAGTCTGATGAGTTGATTCAGTAGAGCTGAAGCCTCATTTCACACAAGAGGTTTTTCAAACGTATTAATTGGCAATATGTGTGAGGGCATTTGACAACGCCCTTCCAGTTCTCATTTAGACTTATACACGCTTCTTCTCTTGCTGACCAATGTGTTTTTGATAACCTTTTTACCGTTTTGCTTCCTGCTTGCACGAAAGAAAGAAGTTTATCCCAGCGCTGTGAAGAAGCAGAAGAAAAATTATAAAGGTTTTCCACTAAACTGGAAAATGAACATGCTTCCCGACAACAAATGGTTCAAATTGCTCTGAGCACTATGGGACTTAACATCTGAGGTCATCAGTCCCCTAGAACTTAAAACTACTTAAACCTAACTAAGCTAAGGACATAACACACATCAATGCCCAAGGCAGGATTCGAACCTGCGAACGTAGCAGTCGCGCGGTTCCGGACTGAAGCGCCTAGAGCCGCTCGGCCACCACGTCCGGCTCCCGACAACAGCTTGCAGTACTAGTGCCGACTAAATTCAAAGAATGTGCTGCACAAGCCACATAATGCGCTTTCGGATTTCGTTCTAAAATGCGAGCCTGCAAACCAGTGTAAGTTACTGACATATTGCTTGCGTTGGCATACGACTGGCTCAAATGGTGAAATGGCTCTGAGCACTATGGGACTTCTGAGGTCATCAGTCCCCTAGAACTTAGAACTACTTAAACCTAACTAACCGGAGGACATCACACACATCCATGCCTGAGGAAGGATACGAACCTGTGACCGTAGCGGTCGCACGGTTAACGACTGTATCGCCTAGAACCGCTCGGCCACAGAGGCCGGCCATATGACTGGCTTCTACAGTCAGTAATATCAATGGAGCAGAGGTTGAAAATACGGCTTCAGTTGTATATTACTTTATTTTCACACGACCGGTTTCGGACTGTTATAAGCTCATCCTCAGGTGTCGTAGCTGTGCTGTGGTCCCCGAGTGCCACGTGTACTCGCTGTTCTGCGCTCATAGGCAGCACACCGTCCCTGGGGCCCTATTCTGTATCGTTCATACCGATCGGTGTAGTTGGTTCGTTTCGGTAGTGACGTTATTTTCGGTTCTTTATCGAAATCTCCTATTCAGTAACCTTCTGAGACTTACCGAACGGTCCTCCCACCGATTTTACGACAATTGTACCGAGAGGTTTCCGATTTCGGTGTGGCCCTGTCGATCGGTGAGCTGTGGTTTATGTACACCTATAATTTGTTATTTTAAACATATTTAGCGGTTTCAGCTTTGGATTTAGTGATTGTGTTTCTAAAGAATCACCAGAGGACGCATCCGGTTGGAAAGTGAGTTCATAATAGACTATATTCTTTCCTTTGTTAGAAATCTAGTTAGGTTAGGTTGTTACCGCGAATGATTACATCCGAAAAGAAAACGTTTTCGGTCAATATTCTCTCAAAATACGTGTTATTTTAATCCAAATAAGAGTTTAAAGATCATTAAATAGCAAGACATCGGCTCTGCTTACGTATATTAAATGAGTGTGAACTGACGTTACTAGTGACTTTGTGCACTTTTTCCCACAAATGGGTTAGTTAGTAATTATCGAAACGTATTTACAACTTTCAAGTAACAGTGGAAAGCAATTATGTGAAGCCTGATAGTAGAAACCGTCCAAACTATTACGCATTTCTGACTTACGCAGCATCGTTTGGCAAAGAAGTCAGCCTACGTACCTCCCCAACGGTACAAGAATTAAGCCACGCGTAGCTGTTGTTCAGCGCAGCCAAGTGGTTAGCGCCCGGGAATGCGCCATGTAAAGACACGACGGGTTCGCGTGCGGATGGGTGCAAAAAAAAATTTTTTTTTCCTCTTCATATAAGCAACATGTTCTGAGATATTGTTATTCGTGCAAGTTAAGATTTTTCTGCAATACTACTTACATGTAAGAGCGCACTTCCTCAGTAATGATTTCGTGATTTCTGTGTGTTTAAAATACGAAATATGAAACTGTTGGAGATGAAATTGCTGTGAGTGAAACAACCGACAATGACCTTTATATTTTTTCTTGTCAGAAATAATTAACAATTTTTTCCGAATATGTAGCGATTTCCGAGTATGCGGTTAGACAGGAATCTAAGAGCAGAACTTAAATTACTGGGAATGTAGCTAGCAGCAGTCATCTTCATAATTTTGCTTGTCACAATTCTTTATCTGCGATCTAATCCTCAACAACAGTAGACAGAGATGAAAGATCTCCGCCGTAATATTTTTAGATTGTAGCACCATATACTAAACATTTTCATTCATGAGATGCATGTTATAAACTTCGACGAACTGCAGAAGCTCTCGAAAACGCGTTTTTTCAATTTTGTTTTCAAGACCGAAATCGTTGCCGATCATATAGGGAAATGGGCTACTTAATCATTTGGATCTCTAGGAGCGAGATATAACCACATTCTGTTTATCTTCTTATTCTTTGAAACTCTCAATCAATTTTTGGGGTGTTTTATAGATGTATCAGTGCAAAGTGGTACTACGCACAAATACTGGGCAAAACTGTTCAATAAGTGCCTCTCCATACCCAGGGTTGCTGTTTTTGTTTCAAATAAAATACCCATAAACGACCATCACAATAGCAATCCTTAACGCTCTTTCAGTGTCACTGAACTGTGAACCTACTAACCACATTTTCGTCCGACATTTCCGCTGGTATTTTAGCAACACTTCGTACTGCGAAAACACAAGTTCGGTACTGCGAAGAACAGCGCGCCTATGTCGTCTGCTAGCCGCTTTGTGTTCATGGCGCTGTGCGCGCTGCAGTGCGCATGCGCGGACGCTTGCTTTTGATTGGCTTGCGCGACGCGAACCGAGAACAATGCTTCGGTTCTCTAGACCCGAACGGTATCGCTATCGAAATGCATACTGAATAAAGATGGGACTCTAATTCGAGTACTATACCGTTCGGTGCTCTTGAGTATCGAAACGATCGGCACAATAGCGGAAAGATACAGAATAGGCACCCTGTTACATGCGGCGCGGCCGGCCGGGGTGGCCGAGCGGTTCTAGGCGCTACAGTCTGGAACCGCGCGACAACTACGGTCGCAGGTTCGAATCCTGCTTCGGGCATGGATGTGTGTGATGTCCTCAGGTTAGTTAGGTTTCAGTAGTTTTAAGTTCTAGGGGACTGATGACCTCAGAAGTTAAGTCCCATAGTGCTCAGAGCCATTTGAACCATTTTGAACACGCGGCGCTCGGGGACCATAGCACAGCTGCGACACCTGAGGATGCACTTATAACATTTACACCTGAAGCGGTATTTTCAACCTCTGCTATAACGCTCAGTTGCGGATGTTCTACCAGTAGGATTGTTTGTAATATCAATGGAATTCGTGGGAGGACTTTTAGTGCAGCTTCAGCTAAGTTTTCGTACTTGTGTCCCAGGTTTGGTAAAAACAAAGGAAACGTTCAACAGGTTCACCATTCTCGTTCACATATCTTAATTTGAAAGATAATTGATCAATATGTGAAGTGTTACAGAGAAATATTTGTCCTGTTTTATTTCACTTATGATAATTCCTTTTTTTCGTTCAGAAAGAAGCTCTATTATTTCATCACAGATTTTTGAAGAAAGATAACTTGTATGTACCTGCCCTGGATTTCCATATCGTTCAATGTGCTCTGCGAGAAAAGGATCAAACTCGGCTATAAGTTCAAGAGACATCATTATAATAATGAGAGACATCATTAATTGACCATTATGTAATGAATGGAATCTTTCAACGTGTTCACGTTGGGGAAGTCCACGACTGGTTAGCTTCCTCACTACTGCATCCTTTTTAACTCACTGCGCCAGTACATTTTTTCTGTCTCAACATATGACTCAAAATGCTTACCTATTGTTCCAAATGACTTTTTTCTTGTTAAGAGTGATAACTCAGAATTTTTATGTTCAAGTGAATTCTCATGATGAGATAAAATATTTGAAGTATTTTTCCAATCTGCAATACCAGTAGCAGCAATCGCGGTCTTACCTCCGAACAATTTACACGGTGCACAAAAAACAGCACCGATGCTACAGGAGTATATTAGAAAATCGCGCCAGTGCCAGAAATATCATCGGTACTACTTGAACTCGAAGTCGAACTAGCGACATGTTTTTCGAAAAATTTATCTACTCTGCCAAGCGTTTTTAGAACATTGGTTCCTTTTTCTCGCCTTTCCTTCGATAATTTTCGAAATGCCGCCCCAAAATTTTGCACGTTTGCTTTTTTCACTATTATTCATCTTAAGGCACTTACAAAATTGTCAACCAACAGTCAAAACAAAAGAAAAAATTGTAAAAGTCATGTCCTAGTTCATGAACCACGGGCAACGTATGAGTGGCCAAGTAAGTGGTTCCGACAGTCGGGATACCAGTTACTTTGGAATAAGGCTGGGCATCTCGGACATATTCTAGGCGTGGTCACGGCAAAGACAACCAAATCCACCGGTTAGTCCCTCGACCGTTAGGGGTAAAACTCAATGGGACTCGGGGCAAGTAAGGCTAGCAACCTGCTTCCCTGGTACTTTAAATATGATGCTGGCAACAATCAGAGCAAAATGCCTCGGACCTTTGGAGGTGACGGAGTCCCACCTCTAACTGACAAACCAGGGACTCCTAAGATACGACTTGGCAAACAAATGGTAATGCGATGTGGAGCTATTAATATCAATGGCGGCTACTCTGGGAAGAAGGTAGAGCTGGCAGAGGCTGCAAGTAAGATGGGGCTGGACGTTTTAGCTGTTAGTGACATTCGGGTAAGGGGTGAGAAAGAAGAGGAAGTGGGAGAATACAAGGTCTACCTGTCAGGAGTCAAAGCAGGAATAGCACAATGGGGTGTAGGGCTTTACATCAGGAAAGAAATGGAACCCAGCGTAGTTGCAATAAGGTATGTAAACGAACGACTGATGTGGATAGATTTGACAGTGTCTAGCAAGAAAATTAGGATTGTGTCAGCATATTCGCACTGTGAAGGGACAGATCAAGATAAGATGGATAGTTTTTATGAGGCACTCAGTGATGTAGTTGTTAGAGTAAAGGACAAGGACTGTGTTATGCTCATGGGTGATTTTAATGCCAGGATTGGAAATCGAACAGAAGGCCATGAAAAGGTTATGGGTAAATTTGGAGAGGATATGGAGGCCAACAGGAACGGGAAACAACTCTTGGATTTCAGTGCCAGTATGGGCTTAGTAATCACAAACTCCTTTTTTAAACATAAGAACATTCACCAGCATACTTGGGAAGGCAGGAGAACCAGATCTGTCATTGTGTATATAATAACAGATCAGGAATTCTGAAAGGCTGTGAGGGACACACGTGTATTAGGGGATTCTTTGATGACACTGATCATTATTTAATCTGCAGTGAAATTGGGATTGTGAGGCCGAAAGTGCAGGAGGTCAGGTCCATATGTAGGAGGATAAGAGTGGAGAAACTTCAGGATAAGGAAATCAGGCACAAGTACATAACAATGATCTCAGAAAGGTACCAGTTAGTTGAATGTAGTCAATTACAGTCATTGGAAAAGGAATGGACAAGGTACAGGGACACAGTACTAGAAATGGCTAAAGAATGTCTTGGAACAGTAGTGTGTAAAGGTAGGATGAAGCAAACAGCTTGGTAGAATGACACAGTCAAGGCAGCCTGTAAAAGGAAAAAGAAGGCGTATAAAAAATGGCTACATAATAGAACTCCGGTAGACAGAGAAAGTTATATTGAAGAAAGAAACAAAGCCAAACAGATAATTGCAGCATCCAAGAAGAAATCTTGGGAAGGCTTTGGAAACAGGTTGGAGACTTTGGGCCAAGCTGCTGGAAAACCATTCTGGAGTGTAATTAGCAGTCTTCGAAAGGGAGATAAGAAGGAAATGACAAGTATTTTGGACAGGTCAGGAAAACTGCTGGTGAATCCTGTGGATTGCTTGGCCAGATGGAGGGAATATTTTGAAGAGTTGCTCAACGTAGGTGAAAATACGATCAGTAATGTTTCAGATTTCGAGGTACAATGGGATAGGAATGATGATGGAAATAGGATCACATTTGAGGAAGTGGAGAAAATGGTCAATAGATTGCAGTGCAATAAAGCAGCTGGGGTGGATGAAATTAAGTCGGAACTCATCAAATACAGTGGAATGTCAGGTCTTAAATGGCTACACAGGATAACTGAAATGGCCTGGGAGTCGGGACAGGTTCCTTCAGACTGGACAAAAGCAGTAATCACACCAATCTTTAAACATGGAAACAGAAAAGATTGTAACAACTACAGACGTATTTCTTTAATCAGCGTTGTGGGTAAAATCTTCTCAGGTATTGTTGAAAGGAAAGTGCGAGTATTAGTTGAGGACCAATTGGATGAAAATCAGTGTGGGTTTAGGCCTCTTAGAGGTTGTCAGGACCAGATCTTTAGCTTACGGCAAATAATGGAGAAGTGCTATGAGTGGAACAGGGAACTGTATCTATGCTTTAAAGATCTAGAAAAGGCATATGACCGGGTTCCTAGGAGGAAGTTATTGTCTGTTCTACGAGATTATGGAATAGGAGGCAAACTTTTGCAAGCAATTAAAGGTCTTTACATGGTTAGTCAGGCAGCAGTTAGAGTTGATGGTAAATTGAGTTCATGGTACAGAGTAGTTTCAGGGGTAAGACAAGGCTGCAACCTGTCTTCACTGTTGTTCATATTCTTTATGGATCATATGTTGAAAACAATAGACTGGCTGGGTGAGATTAAGATATGTGAACACAAAATAAGCAGTCTTGCATATGTCAATGACTTAGTTGTGATGGCTGATTCGATTGAAAGTTTGCAAAGTAATATTTCAGAGCTAGATCAGAAATGTAAGGACTATGGTATGAAGATTAGCATCTCCAAAACGAAAGTAATGTCAGTGGGAATGAGATATAAACGGATTGAGTGCCAAATAGGAGGAACAAAGTTAGAAAACAGGTGGATGGTTTCAAGTACTTAGGATGCATATTCTCACAGGATGGCTACATAGTGAAAGAACTGAAAGCGAGGTGTAGCAAAGCTAATGCAGTGAGCGCTCAGCTACGATCTGCTCTCTTCTGCAAGAAAGAAGTCAGTACAAAGACTAAGTTATCTGTGCACCGTTCAATCTTTCGACCAACATTGTTTTATGGGAGCGAAAGCTGGGTGGATTCAGGTTACCTTATCAACAAGGTTGAGGTTACGGGTATGAAAGTAGCTAGGATGATTGCAGGTACTAGTAGATGGGAACAATGGCAGGAGGGTGTCCACAATGAAGAAATCAAAGAAAAACTGGGAATGAACTCTACAGATGCAGCAGTCAGGGAGAACAGGCTTAGATGGTGGGGTCATGTTACACGCGCGGGAGAAGCAAGGTTACCCAAGAGACTCATGGGTTCAGCAGTAGAGGGTAGGAGGAGTCGGGGCAGATCAAGGAGAAGGTACCTGGATTCGGTTAAGAATGATTTTGAAGTAATAGGCTTAACATCAGAAGAGGCACCAATGTTAGCAATGAATAGGGGATCATGGAGGAATTTTATAAGGGGGACTGTGCTCCAGACTGAACGCTGAAAGGCATAATCAGTCTTAAATGATGATGATGATGATGATGATGATTATGATGAAGAAAGAAAGAAAGGCTGTATCCGTTTCCAATCGTACTAAACCGCACTTGAGCACAAAGCTTCTTACTTTAAACGCAGCACAAAGATTTTTCTTTTAAACACGGTTCGATGAACTGACCAACTCGGATTATTTGACGTAACTGTGCTATGAAAGAACGACAATGTAGAATAATTTAATTTCATTGCCGCCTGTTTCTCTGTTGTCAGTGAACAGTAGAAGCACACCTGCCGGCGGGAATTCGTCTCGTAAAGAAAACGGGACAGCCCCTTTGACTTCTTCTTCCCACGTCGTCGGAATTTTAGCTGGAACGCAAATATGTTCTACAAAGATTTAATTAGCCTTGGTGTGTTGTCATTTGTGTGAACACTGCTGTTACGCCTACAGGCAAATGCACCTTTGTTCCAACATAAAATAAAAATAACCTTTCCTCAAAGAAAAAAAGCTTAGTTAAGAAGTTTAATATAAAATTTGCAATGCCACGTACTATTCGATTGCACAGAGTGGGAACTCTGATATCATGCAGCCTGCAGCACAATAAATGAGACAAACGAGTGTTGGTTTCTTCTTCTTTTTTAGCCAAAAAAAGTAACTACGTAAATAAACAAATAAAATTTTTAAACTGTTGTGAAGTGTATTTCACACATTATTAGATATTCTGCTTATGTTCTTTTGTTATAAACATGTGTTTAAAAATGCAAAACATTCCCAGTATCAACATGTTTTGTTGAACGTGCGTCATTAAATCAAAACTCAGATACTGAAGATCACAGAGCTTACACGTTAACTGCAGTAATGGAGGGTTGACTTGATACTTCCCCGAAATTTCTACAATAAATTTAAGTAGAGTCGGGTTTTACATATGGTGAAGCCCACACATGTTACAGTATTTAAGAAACTGCTTTATCAGTTTATCAAAGCTTTTCAGAGGTCCACGTATTTTCACGGGGAATATATGGTAGGGGTAAGTAGAAGCCGACAACATTCTCGAATAATAACGTTTCAAACATTGTATCGTAGATCGCCGTCCTGCTCCAATACTAAATTGGTGATCCCTTGCTGCCTCACAATATGCCCTACCAACCGATCCCTTCTTCTAGTCAAGTTGTTGTTGTGGTCTTCAGTCCTGAGACTGATTTGATGCAGCTCTCCATGCTACTCTATCCTGTGCAAGCCTCTTCATATCCCAGTACCTACTGCAACCTACATCCTTCTGAATCTGCTTAGTGTATTGATCTCTTGGTCTCCCTCTACGATTTTTACCCTCCACGCTGCCTTCCAATGCTAAATTTGGGATCCCTTGATGCCTCAAAACATGTCCTACCAACCGATCCCTTCTTCTAGTCAAGTTGTGCCACAAACTTCTCTTCTCCCCAATACTATTCAATACCTCCTCATTAGTTACGTGATCTACCCACCTTATCTTCAGCATTCTTCTGTAGCACCACATTTCGAAAGCTTCTATTCTCTTCTTGTCCAAACTATTTATCGTCCATGTTTCACTTCCATACATGGCTACACTCCATACAAATACTTTCAGAAACGACTTCCTGACACTTAAATCTATACTCGAAGTTAACAAATTTCTCTTATTCAGAAACGATTTCCTTGCCATTGCCAGTCTACATTTTATATCCTCTCCACTTCGACCATCATCAGTTATTTTACTCCCTAAATAGCAAAACTCCTTTACTACTTTTAAGTGTCTCATTTCCTAATCTAATCCCCTCAGCATCACCCGATTTAATTTGACTACATTCCATTATCCTCGTTTTGCTTTTGTTGATGTTCATCTTATATCCTCCCTTCAAGACACCATCCATTCCGTTCAACTGCTCTTCCAAGTCCTTTGCTGTCTCTGACAGAATTACAATGTCATCGGCGAACGTCAAAGTTTTTGCTTCTTCTCCATGAATTTTAATACCTACCCCGAATTTTTCTTTTGTTTCCTTTACTGCTTGCTCAATATACAGATTGAATAACATCGAGGAGAGGCTACAACCCTGACTCACTCCTTTCCCAACCACTGCTTCCCTTTCATGACCCTCGACTCTTATAACTGCCATCTGGTTTCTGTACAAATTGTAAATAGCCTTTCGCTCCTTGTATTTTACCCCTGCCAACTTCAGAATTTGAAAGAGGGTATTGCAGTTAACGTTGTCAAAAGCTTTCTCTAAGTCTACAAATGCTAGAAACGTAGGTTTGCCTTTTCTCAATCTTTCTTCTAAGATAAGTCGTAAGGTTAGAATTGCCTCACGTGTTCCAACATTTCTACGGAATCCAAACTGATCTTCCCCGAGGTCCGCTTCTACCAGTTTTTCCATTCGTCTGTAAAGAATTCGCGTTAGTATTTTGCAGCTGTGACTTATTAAACTGATAGTTCGGTAATTTTCACATCTGTCAACACCTGCTTTCTTTGGGATTGGAATTATTATATTCTTCTTGAAGTCTGTGGGTATTTCGCCTGTCTCATACATCTTGCTCACCAGATGGTAGAGTTTTGTCATGACTGGCTCTCCCAAGGCCATCAGTAGTTCTAATGGAATGTTGTCTACTCCCGGGGCCTTGTTTCGACTCAGGTCTTTCAGTGCTCTGTCAAACTCTTCACGCAGTATCATATCTCCCATTTCGTCTTCATCTACATCCTCTTCCATTTCCATAATATTGTCCTCAAGTGCATCGCCCTTGTATAAACCCTCTATATACTCCTTCCACCTTTCTGCCTTCCCTTCTTTGCTTAGAACTGGGTTGCCATCTGAGCTCTTGATATTCATACAAGTGGTTCTCTTCTCTCCAAAGGTCTCTTTAATTTTCCTGTAGGCAGTATCTATCTTACCCCTAGTGAGACAAGCCTCTACAACCTTACATTTGTCCTCTAGCCATCCCTGCTTAGCCATTTTGCACTTCCTGTCGATCTCATTTTTGAGACGTATGTATTCCTTTTTGCCTGCTTCATTTACCGCATTTTTATATTTTCTCCTTTCATCAATTAAAGTCAATATTTCTTCTGTTACCCAAGGATTTCTATTAGCCCTCGTCTTTTTACCTACTTGATCCTCTGCTGCCTTCACTACTTCATCCCTCAGAGCTA
The DNA here is from genome assembly GCF_023898315.1 of Schistocerca nitens. NCBI lineage: Eukaryota > Metazoa > Arthropoda > Insecta > Orthoptera > Acrididae > Schistocerca > Schistocerca nitens. The sequence continues at coordinate 100,567,023 of NC_064622.1, forward strand.
CCCATTCTTCTTGTACTGTATTTCTTTCCCCCATTCCTGTCAATTGTTCCCTTATGCTCTCCCTGAAACTCTGTACAACCTCTGGTTCTTTCAGTTTATCCAGGTCCCATCTCCTTAACACGTTCACTGCCACTGTAATTGGCCTTGCTTTGCCACGTAACCAATATTTTTCTTAATAGAATCTGAAAATATATTGCTAAAAGTAATATAACATGTATTTATTTTATAAGTACACAATCAAATTTACTCTCGTGAATCAAAGTTGTTTTGGGGCGCACTAAGGCGTCAGTGGCATATCAGGCCATATTCTGTAGCGGGTGGCCGTGGACGCGCCAATGCGTCTAGTGTATTGTTCCTGGTTAGTGTGACAGTTTAGGTTACTACAATTTCATTTTATATTCATAAATGAAACGAAACATCCTACTGACAAACGACATATTTATTGGACAAAAAATATAGTAGAAACATTCAAATACAAACACAAGATCTCGAAGAAACTTCTGAAATAAAATGTATGTCAAATCTAAGAAAAATACAATCTAGAGCTTTATCCATTACTCTCAAACAAATAAAATAAATACAAAGTTTAAGAATAGTACCGACACATAACTGTCGAAAAATAAATGAGCAACGAAAGTGCTATCTGCCTTTAGAGGTGGTGAATAACACAACAATTCAAACAATATCCTGCTTTATTTGGGCAATCTAGGCACTCGTAAATCGTGTCTGTTCGTTGTCCACGGCTGGCGCATGATCTGCACTTTTTTCGCGGTGTTTTTGATTTTCCATTTGATTCTCGTTTTACCACAACATGTTGGGGATTTCTGACTGGCCGTTCTACCTGCTTTCGTGGCAATAGTGCTCTTATAATACTGAGTCTAAATTCTTGGAGGGGCATTTTTGTGCCACAATATTTATTGTGTAGGGCATGTGCGTTTGTCAGTATCATTTCCACAACGTGGATAAAAAGTTTCTTGTACCAGCGTATGGTTTTGCGTTCCGAGAGGTAATATGATAACATCTGATCGTGCCGATCAACTCCCGCCATAAATTTATTGTAGTTTACAATGGCCAAGGGCTTAGATTTCTTCTCCTTTCTTTTGGTTTCAACCTCAACCATTTCATTTGTAAATGCATTAGAAATGTAGCAAACCTCCCTCTTATCACGCCACTTACCTATCATAACTCCTTCCGCAAATCTGGCAACGGCTTCACCTTTTCGTAGTTTTGCTTCCTGTATTTCCTTGGGTGTATCCTTCCTATTCGCCCTCAGAGTTCCCGTGCAGTGGGTCTTCTTATCCAGGAGCAGCTTTGCCAATGCGAAGCTGTTATAGTAATTGTCCATGTACACATGGTGACCAGCATTCAACTTTTCATCTAGTAAATGAAGAACAATTTTTTGCGCATGGCCTCTTCCTCCTAAATCGTCCAGCATGCCAGTGTATACCGCGAATTTTAGGACCATTCCAGTGGGAGTTGTCAAAATATATAGCTTTATGCCATATTTGTGCTTTTTGTTTTTGATGTATTGGCGGAAAAGTAATCGTCCACGCCAAAGGATCATTGATTCGTCCAGAGACAGTTCCCGTCCAGGGTAGTAAACTTGGCACATCCTTTCATTGAAAAAATTGATAACGGGACGTATTTTATACAACCTGTCGGATGGTGTTGGTTTGCCCTGTTTTGGATTTTCAGAAAAGTGTAATGCACGTAGTATTAGCAGAAAACGATTTCGTGAAATACTATCGGCAATTCCTTTCACGTTGAATAAAGCGTCCTTTTTCCAATAGTCCTGCAAATTCCTCATCTTTACATTTCCCATGTGCAGGAAAACTCCCAAGAACACTAACAATTCGCCAACAGTCACATCTTTCCAACAGTTTATTCGTGATTGTCCTTTGGTTCCCGCAGAAAGGAATAATTCAATCGCGTTTCGATTTGTTTCTTCTACAACTGTCAATAGAAATTCGTCCGTCAGCAAAAGACGAAAATAATCTAAGGGAGTGTTTTCCGTCGGTTGAATAAGCAGTCCCTCTTTTTTTATAAATGGGCAATTTATCATTCCAACTGGCTCTCTTTCCCACGCAACAGTTGTATCAGCTGCGTTATCTCTTGTTACCACTCCTTCTGCCATTTCCCTGTCGCTAGGATTCACAGCCATTTCTACAGTCTCATCTAAAACAAACTCGGCTCCGTCAGACTCTTCACTGGATTCCACGCCGTCCTCCTCACTGGCCAGTTCCGTTTCCGAATCGCTTTCTTCTAATATTCGTAATAATTCCGCATCCGTTAGTTTTTGTACGTTTCTTGTGTCCTGTGTTTTACGTTTCTTAGGTTCTGAAGGGCCCGCCGTGTCACGATTGTCTTCCATTTTCAGTCCCACAACAGAGAAAAACTGTAGGGAAAACACACGAACCGCACCCGCAAAAATTGAAAACAATACGTTCTTAGAGTGCCTGCGCAATGAACCACACCGAATGGCTGTGCCCGACTAAACTGTGGCGCTGAGAAACAGCTGAGTGTCTCGCCGCGCAGGCGCGTCGACGGCATATGCACTAGTATCGGCCGGACGCGCTGGTGCGCCGATGGCAGTGAACGTGTTAAATTCCCACCTTTTTGCAGTTTCTTCAGTTTCAATCTGCAGTTCATAACCAATAGATTGTGGTCAGAATCCACATCTGCCCCTGGAAATGTCTTACAATTTAAAACCTGGTTCCTAAATCTCTCTCTTACCATTATATAATATATCTGATACCTTTTAGTATCTCCAGGATTCTTCCAGGTATACAACCTTCTTTTATGATTCTTGAACCAAGTGTTAGCTATGATTAAGTTATGCTCTGTGCAAAATTCTACAAGGCGGCTTCCTCTTTCATTTCTTCCCCCCAATCCATATTCACCTACTACGTTTCCTTCTCTCCCTTTTCCTACTGATGAATTCCAGTCACCCATGACTATTAAATTTTCGTCTCCCTTCACGACCTGAATAATTTCTTTTATCTCGTCATACATTTCATCAATTTCTTCATCATCTGCAGAGCTAGTTGGCATATAAACTTGTACTACTGTAGTAGGTATGGGCTTTGTGTCTATCTTGGCCACAATAATGCGTTCACTATGCTGTTTGTAGTAGCTAACCCGCACTCCTATTTTTTTATTCATTATTAAACCTACTCCTGCATTACCCCTATTTGATTTTGTATTTATAACCCTGTAATCACCTGACCAAAAGTCTTGTTCCTCCTGCCACCGAACTTCACTAATTCCCACTATATCTAACTTTAACCTATCCATTTCCCTTTTTAAATTTTCTAACCTACCTGCCCGATTAAGGGATCTGACATTCCACGCTCCGATCCGTAGAATGCCAGTTTTCTTTCTCCTGATAACGACGTCTTCTTTAGTAGTCCCCGCCCGGAGATCCGAATGGGGGACTATTTTACCTCCGGAATATTTTACCCAAGAGGACGCCATCATCATTTAATCATACAGTAAAACTGCATGTCCTCGGGAAAAATTACGGCTGTAGTTTCCCCTCTTGCTTTCTGCCGTCGCAGTACCAGCACAGCAAGGCCGTTTTGGTTAATGTTACAAGGCCAGATCAGTCAATCATCCAGACTGTTGCTCCTGCAACTACTGAAAAGGCTGCTGCCCCTCTTCAGGAACCACATGTTTGTCTGGCCTCTCAACAGATACCCCTCCGATGTGGTTGCACCTACGGTACGGCCATCTGTATCGCTGAGGCACGCAAGCCTCCCCACCAACGGCAAGGTCCATGGTTCAGGGGGAAAGCTAGTCAAGTTGTGCCACAAATTTCTCTTCTCTCCAATTCTATTCAATACCTCCTCATTAGTTATGTGATTTACCCATCTAATCTTCAGCATTCTTCTGTAGCACCACATTTCAAAAGCTTCTATTCTCTTTTTGTCTAAACTATTTATCGTCCACGTCTCATTTCCATACAAATACTTTCACAAACGACTTCCTGACACTTAAATCTATACTCGATGTTAACAAATTTCTCTTCATCAGAAACGATTTCCTTGCCATTGCCAGTCTACATTTTATATCCTCTCCACTTCGACCATCATCAGTTATTTTACTCCCTAAATAGCAAAACTCCTTTACTACTTTTAAGTGTCTCATTTCCTAATCTAATCCCCTCAGCATCACCCGATTTAATTTGACTACATTCCATTATCCTCGTTTTGCTTTTGTTGATGTTCATCTTATATCCTCCCTTCAAGACACCATCCATTCCGTTCAACTGCTCTTCCAAGTCCTTTGCTGTCTCTGACAGAATTACAATGTCATCGGCGAACGTCAAAGTTTTTGCTTCTTCTCCATGAATTTTAATACCTACCCCGAATTTTTCTTTTGTTTCCTTTACTGCTTGCTCAATATACAGATTGAATAACATCGAGGAGAGGCTACAACCCTGACTCACTCCTTTCCCAACCACTGCTTCCCTTTCATGACCCTCGACTCTTATAACTGCCATCTGGTTTCTGTACAAATTGTAAATAGCCTTTCGCTCCTTGTATTTTACCCCTGCCAACTTCAGAATTTGAAAGAGGGTATTGCAGTTAACGTTGTCAAAAGCTTTCTCTAAGTCTACAAATGCTAGAAACGTAGGTTTGCCTTTTCTCAATCTTTCTTCTAAGATAAGTCGTAAGGTTAGAATTGCCTCACGTGTTCCAACATTTCTACGGAATCCAAACTGATCTTCCCCGAGGTCCGCTTCTACCAGTTTTTCCATTCGTCTGTAAAGAATTCGCGTTAGTATTTTGCAGCTGTGACTTATTAAACTGATAGTTCGGTAATTTTCACATCTGTCAACACCTGCTTTCTTTGGGATTGGAATTATTATATTCTTCTTGAAGTCTGTGGGTATTTCGCCTGTCTCATACATCTTGCTCACCAGATGGTAGAGTTTTGTCATGACTGGCTCTCCCAAGGCCATCAGTAGTTCTAATGGAATGTTGTCTACTCCCGGGGCCTTGTTTCGACTCAGGTCTTTCAGTGCTCTGTCAAACTCTTCACGCAGTATCATATCTCCCATTTCGTCTTCATCTACATCCTCTTCCATTTCCATAATATTGTCCTCAAGTGCATCGCCCTTGTATAAACCCTCTATATACTCCTTCCACCTTTCTGCCTTCCCTTCTTTGCTTAGAACTGGGTTGCCATCTGAGCTCTTGATATTCATACAAGTGGTTCTCTTCTCTCCAAAGGTCTCTTTAATTTTCCTGTAGGCAGTATCTATCTTACCCCTAGTGAGACAAGCCTCTACAACCTTACATTTGTCCTCTAGCCATCCCTGCTTAGCCATTTTGCACTTCCTGTCGATCTCATTTTTGAGACGTATGTATTCCTTTTTGCCTGCTTCATTTACCGCATTTTTATATTTTCTCCTTTCATCAATTAAAGTCAATATTTCTTCTGTTACCCAAGGATTTCTATTAGCCCTCGTCTTTTTACCTACTTGATCCTCTGCTGCCTTCACTACTTCATCCCTCAGAGCTACCCATTCTTCTTGTACTGTATTTCTTTCCCCCATTCCTGTCAATTGTTCCCTTATGCTCTCCCTGAAACTCTGTACAACCTCTGGTTCTTTCAGTTTATCCAGGTCCCATCTCCTTAAATTCCCACCTTTTTGCAGTTTCTTCAGTTTCAATCTGCAGTTCATAACCAATAGATTGTGGTCAGAATCCACATCTGCCCCTGGAAATGTCTTACAATTTAAAACCTGGTTCCTAAATCTCTCTCTTACCATTATATAATATATCTGATACCTTTTAGTATCTCCAGGATTCTTCCAGGTATACAACCTTCTTTTATGATTCTTGAACCAAGTGTTAGCTATGATTAAGTTATGCTCTGTGCAAAATTCTACAAGGCGGCTTCCTCTTTCATTTCTTCCCCCCAATCCATATTCACCTACTACGTTTCCTTCTCTCCCTTTTCCTACTGATGAATTCCAGTCACCCATGACTATTAAATTTTCGTCTCCCTTCACGACCTGAATAATTTCTTTTATCTCGTCATACATTTCATCAATTTCTTCATCATCTGCAGAGCTAGTTGGCATATAAACTTGTACTACTGTAGTAGGTATGGGCTTTGTGTCTATCTTGGCCACAATAATGCGTTCACTATGCTGTTTGTAGTAGCTAACCCGCACTCCTATTTTTTTATTCATTATTAAACCTACTCCTGCATTACCCCTATTTGATTTTGTATTTATAACCCTGTAATCACCTGACCAAAAGTCTTGTTCCTCCTGCCACCGAACTTCACTAATTCCCACTATATCTAACTTTAACCTATCCATTTCCCTTTTTAAATTTTCTAACCTACCTGCCCGATTAAGGGATCTGACATTCCACGCTCCGATCCGTAGAATGCCAGTTTTCTTTCTCCTGATAACGACGTCTTCTTTAGTAGTCCCCGCCCGGAGATCCGAATGGGGGACTATTTTACCTCCGGAATATTTTACCCAAGAGGACGCCATCATCATTTAATCATACAGTAAAACTGCATGTCCTCGGGAAAAATTACGGCTGTAGTTTCCCCTCTTGCTTTCTGCCGTCGCAGTACCAGCACAGCAAGGCCGTTTTGGTTAATGTTACAAGGCCAGATCAGTCAATCATCCAGACTGTTGCTCCTGCAACTACTGAAAAGGCTGCTGCCCCTCTTCAGGAACCACATGTTTGTCTGGCCTCTCAACAGATACCCCTCCGATGTGGTTGCACCTACGGTACGGCCATCTGTATCGCTGAGGCACGCAAGCCTCCCCACCAACGGCAAGGTCCATGGTTCAGGGGGAAAGCTAGTCAAGTTGTGCCACAAATTTCTCTTCTCTCCAATTCTATTCAATACCTCCTCATTAGTTATGTGATTTACCCATCTAATCTTCAGCATTCTTCTGTAGCACCACATTTCAAAAGCTTCTATTCTCTTTTTGTCTAAACTATTTATCGTCCACGTCTCATTTCCATACAAATACTTTCACAAACGACTTCCTGACACTTAAATCTATACTCGATGTTAACAAATTTCTCTTCATCAGAAACGCTTTCCTTGACATTGCCAGTCTACATTTTATATCCTCTCTACTTCGACCATCATCAGTTATTTTACTCCCTAAATAGCAAAACTCCTTTACTACTTTAAGTGTCTCATTTCCTAATCTAATTCCGACAGCATCACCCGATTTAATTCAATTACATTCCATTATCTTCGTTTTGCTTTTGTCGATGTTCATCTTATATCCTCCTTTCAAGACACTGTCCATTCCGTTCAACTGCTCTTCCAAGTCCTTTAATGTCTCTGACAGAATTACAACGTCATCGGCGAAACTCAAGGTTTTTATTTCTTCTCCATGGATTTTAATACCTACTCCGTATTTTGCTGTTGTTTCCTTTACTGCTTGCTCAATATACAGATTGAATAACATCAGGGATAGGCTACAACCCTGTCTCAATCCCTTCCCAACCGCTGCTTCCCTTTCATGTCCCTCGACTTTTATAACAGCCATCTGGTTTCTGTACAAATCGTAAACAGCCCTTTGCTCCCAGTATTTTACCCCTGCACCTTCCGAATTTGAAAGAGAGTATTCCAGTCAACGTTGTCAAAAGCTTTCTCTAAGTCTACAAATGATAGAAACGTAGGTTTACCTTTTCTTAATCTAGCTTCTAAAATAAGCCGTAGGGTCAGTATTGCTTCACGTGTTCTCATATTTCTACGGAATCCAAACTGATATTCCCCGAGGTCGGCTTCTACCAGTTTTTCCACTCGTCTGTAAAGAATTCGCGTTAGTATTTTGCAGCCGTGACTTATTAAACTGATAGTTCGGTAATTTTCACATCTGTCAATGCCTGCTTTCTTTGTGATTGGAATTATTATATTCTTCGTGAAGTCTGAGGGTATTTCGCCTGTCTCATACATCTTGCTCACTAAATGGTAGAGTTTTGTTAGGCCTGGCTCTCCGAAGGCTGTCATTAGTTCTAATGGGATGTTGTCTACTCCCAGGGCCTTGTTTCGACTTAGGTCTTTCAGTGCTCTGTCAAACCCTTCACGCAGTATCATATCTCCCATTTCATCTTCATCTACATTCTCTTCCATTTCTATAATATTGTCCTAAAGAACATCGCCCTTGGATAGACCCGATTAAGGGATCTGACATTCCACGCTCCGATCCGCAGAACGCCAGTTTTCTTTCTCCTGATAACAACGTCCTCCTGAGTAGTCCCCGCCCGGAGATCGGAATGGGGGACTATCTTACCTCCGGAATATTTTACCCAAGTGGACGCCATCACCATTTATCCATGCAGTAAAGCTGCATGCCCTCGGGAAAAAATTTCGGCTGTAGTTTCCCCTTACTTTCAGCCGTTCGCAGTACCAGCACAGCAAGGCTGTTTTGGTTAGTGTTACAAGGCCATATCAGTCAATCATCCAGACTGTTGCCCCTGCAACTACTGAAATGGCTGCTGCCCCTCTTTAGGAACCACACGTTTGTCTGGCCTCTCAACAGATACCCCTCCGTTGTGATTGCACCTACGGTACGGGTATCTGCATCGCTGAGGCACGCAAGCCTCCCCACCAACGTCCATGGTTCATGGGGGGAGGTTAAAATGACTACAGAGCAAAAAATGCCGCCCCCCTTATGGTGCCGCCCCTAGGCTCGAGCCTAATGGGCCTATATGTAAATCCGCCACTGAATATACTTAAAAGTTTTAAACGTGTTTCGATAATTAATAGGTAAACCATTCGCAGAAAAGAGTACGCAAAGTCACTAGTAATTTCAGCTGACACTCATGTAATATACGAAAGCAGAGCCGATGTCTTGATATTTAATGATCTTTAAACTCTTAATTGCATACAAATAACAGGTATTTTGAGAGAATATTGACCGAAAACTTTTTTTTTCTGTTTGGATGTTGTAATCATTCACAGTAACAACCTAAGCATATTTCTAACAAAGGAAAATAGTCTATTATGAACTCACTTTCCAATCGGACACATCCTGTGGTGATTCTTTAGTAACAGAATCATTAAATTCAAACCTAAAACCGCTCAATATGTTTAAAATAACAAATTATAGGTGTAAATAAACCACAGCCAACCAAAAGACAGAGCCATACCGAAATCCAAAACATCTCGGTACAGTTGTCGAAAAATCGGCGGGAGGACCATTCGGTAACAGGTCTCAGAATGTTACTGAATAGAAAATTTGGATAAAGAATGGAAAATGACGTCGCTACTGAGACTAATCTACTGCACCAATCAGTATGAAGGATATATAATAGGGCCCCTGGCCACTGATCGAGCAGGATAAGCCTATGACAGGATTGTAATAGGAAGTGCTGGGCTGATGGATCAGGCAGGTCTTGTACCTGGATCTTCCACAGGGATATGATCCTTGTGGCAAGTGATTGATACTGGCAGTAACACAGGGATGGACTAGGTTGTTGTGGAGGTTAGGAGGGCTGGGAAGGATGTCGGGTAGGATGTCCCCAATTTTAGTGCACGATAATAGGCAATCAGAGTCCTGGCAAAGGATGTGGTTTACTTGTTCCGGTCCAGGGTGGTACTGCACGACAATGGGGAGAAATAGCATGGGAGATATGTTTGCAGATTATGTCAAGGGGATAGTGACTGTCTGCGAAGACCTTGGAGAGACCCTCAGCATTCTGGGCATGAGAGTTCTTGTCACTGCAGATATGCTGTCCACAAGTGGCCAGGCTGTAGGGAAGGGATTTTTTGGTGTAAAGAGACGACAGCTGTCAAAATTCAGGTATTACCATTTTACCTCATAACCCCAATCCTCCCACTAACTGCAAGAACCAGTCACCAAGGAGTGCCCTTTTTGTCACCCCATACCACCCCAGACTGGAACAACTGAACATCATCCTTCGCCAGGGCTCTGATTACCTATATCATGCCCTGAAATGAGGGACATCCTACCCAACATCCATCTAAGCCCTCTTAACTGGTATTCCATCACTCACCTCACCTCCAAACATTGTAGTCCATCCCTATGCCACTCCCAATCCCAACCCCATGCCACAAGGATCATATCCCTGTGGAAGATTTAGGTGCAAGACCTGTCCAATCCATCCATGCAGCACTTCCTACTCCAGTCCTGTCAGAGGCGTATCCTATCCCATCAGGGGCCGGGCCACCTGTGAAAGCAGCCATCTCATTTACCAGCTCTGCTGCAATCATTGCACAGCTTTAATTTGCATGACTACCAATCATTTGTCAACCAGGATGAAGGGCCACCATCAAACTATGGTCACGAGCAAAGTAGACCACTCTATGGCACAACATGTAGCTGAACATAACACACTTGATTTCAATGGTTGCTTCACTACCAGGCCAGCTGGATCCTCCCTTCCACCAACAGCTTTTTTGCACTGCACAAATGGGAGTTATCCCTACAGCACATACTCTGCTCCTGAAATTATCACAGCCTTAACCTATGGTAACATACTGTTCCCATACCCTCTGCCAAACAGTTTCCAACTCCTCTGTCCCATCACCTCTGCCCCATTTTCACCTCCCACCCTCTTTGTGTGCTGCCCTCTGACAACACATCCACCCATCTCCCCCCCCCCCCTCCTCTCCTCTTTCACTGGGTTTTGCTCACCTTCCTGCCCTACAACCTCCCGACACTGCAACTATTGGCAATCCAGTCCTTGCACACTCCACCAGACAGCACTCCTCTCTCCCCCCACACGTACCATGCTATCTTTTCCTCTTTCCCACCCCCTCCAGACTGCTGCTTCCATTCCATATGACAGGTGCATTCTGGTCCAAGCTACCAAAGTTGGTGGTCATGTGTGCATGAGGTGTGCTTGCTTGTGAGAAAAAAAATGGTTTGTGTTTCTTTTTCTGATGAAGGCCGTGGCCAAAAGCTTATGTGTAAGTCTCTTTTAACTGTGCCTGATGCAATTTAGAGTGTCATCTTTGCAATAAATAGCAAATTATCTTTTTCTAGATAGTTGACATTCAAACCTGGAGTTTCCACTGTTTAATAAATGTATGTGAAATTTATTCTTTTACATTACCTGGTGTTCCATTTCCTCTGACACTGCCTCTTCAATTTCATTCTCAATTGTGTCCCTGCTGAGTTTTGGTATTTCTTGACCGCTCAGACAGTAGAGGCAGTCAAAAAACCACAAACCTGGCTTTTATATTTCACTGACTACTCCTCCACGTAACCTACAAATTTAACCATACATTCTTCCTAATACACAGTGAAGAAAAAATTGCCACCCTTGGTGTCGGCATGCAGTTCTCATCCCAATTCAACACACAAGTGTATGCAGCAAAGGCTTTAATAAAAACTTTAATAAAAATCTGATTTAAAAAAACGAGGCTCTGGCAACACCATAACAGTGTGCAGCCTGGTCAATAACAGGTAACATGAACTGTGTGCTGTGTCGGATCTGTTCCATTAGCTCAGTGAGACTAGGCAATTCTGTAGGGAACGAATATGCAGACTTGCCGATGTTAGCGTTGCATTTGTATCAAACTATTTACACCTCTACAATACAGTATCTTGCGTATTTCTTTCTCTTACTATTACCTTTACTTAAACATTAAGACATAACATAAACTTCTTACAGACACAGATGAGGACTTTGTTTTGTCCATGACACAAATAAAGGGAATAGAAAATAATAGTGTAACATTGTCTGCATCCAATGAGGTGCAAAAAAACACAATGGGTAGACTACACTAGATTGTACATTATGCTGCACACAATAACCCATTGTATACATTTTTTGTCCAGGCTTATCTTCACAGAGTGGATATGTACCCATACAAGCAGTGTTCACTTTGGAGAAGACATTCAAAGCTATTAGGTTGAGTACATTCATGGATGGAACACTATAAACTTGTTCCTTTAAGTGTCCCCACAAATAACAACCTAGTGGATTAAGGTCCAGGGAACATAGAGGTCAGAACATTGATCCTCCACAACCAATCCATTTCCCTGGAAACACCTGATTTAGCTGTTTGTGCACATTCACTCCAAAAGTGTGGTGGTGCACCACCACACTGAAACCATAGCTGTCACTGAAAACCAAGTGGAATGTTTTCTAATTTGTCAGGCAAAGGACACAGTATTGCAAAGAAACATACAATACATAAGTGCCCAAAAGCACTACTCCCGTGATTCCAACCCACAGGTTTATGCCAAAGTGTGCCTGAAAGCCACCATGTGGGTTGTGTTCTGACCAATAATGGCTGCCGTGGAAGTTGTAAATACCTTCAAAAGTGAAGGTAGATTGATCAGTCCATATCACATTATTTATAAAATGTTCACCGTCTTTTACTTGGTGCAAAAGCCATTTACTCATTGAATGCGTGCAGTCTTCTCATTGCTGGCGATGAGTGCATGTGTAATGATATGGATGCAGTTCTTCATTGTGCCACACTTCTTCAACCATTTGACAAAACGATGTCCTGTTTATAGATGACAAGAACTTGGGAAAGGACATCTCAAAAATAAGAAAAAAGAACCTGATGAGGATTCAAGCCATAGTTCCATTGGGGATGTGGGTTTGATGTACTAGCACAGGCTGTGCCACCTGCATCCTTCCCACCAACACCAACTTTTCTGAATTGCACAGTTGTGAACTCTCCCTGCAATATATCCTACTTCCCGTAACCCTTCTGGCCTCAACCTTCATTTGTCACTGTCCGTACCCATCTATCCCCTTCTCTGTTCCCATCCCAGCATTACACAGCCCTCTATTCCACCAACGCAGCCAGTCTTTTTACTTCTCTCCTTTTCCCCTACCTCCACACCCTCTCTCTCTTCCCTGTACTCTGTCTAACTCTCTGCACACTCCCAGCAGCACTTTACCGTCCCCCACTCCTACCCTGCTAGCCCTCTCCCTACCCACCCCCCCTTACCCCTACCCAGTTGCCTCTCCCATAATGCACCGCTGCTCGCAGCCCGGCTCCAACTGCCAGAGACTGTGGTCATGAGTGTGTGAGTTGTGTTTGCATGTGTATGTGTGTGTGTTTTCTATTTTCGACAAAGGCCTCGTTGGCTGAAAGCTAGCTTTCTGACAGTATTTGTTGTGCCTTTCTACGACTCAGCAACACTGCTACATGGTGAGCAGCAACTATCCTTTTCATAATATTGTTACATTCCATCCTGGATTTTCCATTGCTGGACCACTTTTCTAGCAAAAAATTCTCACCCCCTCATTACTTCTTGTTTTCATAGAAATTTTTCTTATTTTTCCATATTTTTCCTTGCTTCTCTCCCATTTTGTATCTTTTTCCACCCTCTGCTTCTCTTGTTTTTCAACCGTTCCAGCCATTTCTAACACTCCAAACGGTCCTCTCTTGCCAAGATGAGTCCCAACACATATTACATTTGCTCTTTTTGAAAACACGCTTCTGCACTATCAAAACTAAGGTTTCACATTCCGTTTCTTGAAACTTGCTTGTCCCTTGGAGTTACTCCCAAAGGCCTAACACTGAAAGTCCCTGTTTCTGGATGTAATCCTGCTCTACATGAGGCTCTTTTACAGTTTCAAATACAGCAAACTCTTGCCCTTACCTGGTTAATGTGTGACCTATATGCCTCACCTGCTAATTTCCACTCCACCAGACTTCTCTCCTCCTACAAAATCCTGCAGTTATCAGCCCCTCGTGTTTCCCTAGATGGTATCATCTGCCATGCCAACTTCAAACTGCAACATGCCAGAGTTCACCTCAAATAGCTATCCCTCTATCCTGCCCCTCTCATTACTTACACATTACTGCCACACAATAAACCACCACTCCTCTCCTACAAATCGAGCTTGGCCAATCTCCCTAACATCCCACAACCTTCACCAATGCCTCCTAGTCCAATAATAACTCATAACCACAAGAACCAGACACAACAGTACAGTGTTCTCAACATCTTGTCTACAGCGCTCTCCCCTCCTGAATTATCTGTATCATCCAAGGGTCTCACTTTCAGTCCTAAACCTGCATTTAATCATGCTGCCTCGGTGAAGGACCTACTTGCCTGCACATGTAATGCCAACTGGAAATATCACTCTGCAACCAAATTCCAAAACCTTTCCAACAGCAAACCTGATATTGCACCCTGACCACAATCCCAACTTGATCCACCATTGCTACCTCAAAATCATACCTTACAAGCCTTCCAAGAAATCCTCACATCCAGCACTGTTTCACAACCCTTCCTCAGGTCCCTACAACATGACCCTAACCTGTCCTGTGCCAAACTCCGGGCCCTGTTTTTCCTAAAAGCTGATGACTCCATCATTATCCTCCCAGAAGAAAAAGGATATATCACTGTGGTGTTTGACCAACAGGTGTATGTTAGTGAATGTCTGTGCCAGCTGTCTCACATCTCCACATACAAAATCTATCATAACAATCCCATCCCTGTCATAAAAACTGACCTGCAGTCCCTCCTTAAAACCTTAGGCCCTTCACAAGGACTAACACCACAATCCACAGAACTTCTTAACCCACCCAAACCATGCAGCCCACTTTGATGCCATCTCCCTCTATGTCAACATCCCCCATGTAACTGTCTGTCTGCTGCTGAACATTTCCTCAGTCAGGGTCCACCTGATTCCAAACCTATGACTTCCTTCCTGCTCACTTTAACACTTTCGCTGTAGCTGACGCTTATAAGCGTCACAACAATCCACAAGCTAGTGTGGTTGACGCTTATAAGCGTCCGCGCTCACTGTCGGATTACTCAGTCTAGTTGCAGCGTCTAGGCTAGTATCAAAGTGTGTAAACTTTTGTTTTGTGTGATCAGTTATCGAACGTATATTGTTCGTAATGGCGGTTAATGGATCTTCCAATGTGAAAAGGAGCAGGAAAAGTGTTTCGCTTACTAATTTCTACACATCCGGGCATCTCCTGGGCGTCTATGATAAATGTAGACGGCTAATTCTCTCACACCAGGAGCAAGCATGTTACTAAATTGACAACTTCTATCAGAGTCAATCTTAAAAATTCACATTTAAGGTAAATATAATTTCAAATGAATCCAGTTTCCTTTTTTTCCTTCTCAAGAATATGTATTTTGGAATCCAAATTGTATTTTTTGTTACATTATCAACAAATCACGAACATCTGAATGACGTCTGTGACCCCTACAGGTGTCAGATAGCAAATAGACTTTAAAACATGACCACAATACAGTCGAAGCTTATTTGAAGTAATGCACCTAAGGTGTCATCATTAGGTCAGTATAGAACATGATCCTATAGATCTTACAAGGTCTTGACGTCAGCCTATAGCTCAGGTGTGCTTAGGAGCGTCGGCTCCGAGCGGTACCTGCCATTTCAGAGTGTTACCGGCCCGCACTCGAGCGTTACCAGCCTGCACTCGCACTTGCTGGGCCGCACTGGAGAGTTGCACGCCTGCACCGATGCCGCAGCGAAAGCGTTAATTGACTTTATATTTATCAAAAACTACTTCACCTTTGAGGGGCAGAATACAAACAGATCATGGGTACAGCCATGTGAAACAGAATGGCTCCTTCCTATGCCAACCTTTTCATGGGTCACTTGGAGAGGGTTTTCCTGGGCTCCATAAGGCTGTTTAGATTCACTGATGACATCTTTGCCATATGGACTCATGGTGAAGCTGACCTATTAAAGTTCCTGGAATCTCTAAATATCTTCTCCCAATTAAATTTCACATGGTCCCATTCAGAGTGCCACGTTCCTTGATGCTGATCTCATCCTCACCAGAGGCCTGTTACACACTTATGTCCACATTAAACTTATCAACAAATAACAGCGCTTACACTCTGACAGTCGCCATCCTTTCCATGCCGAACATTCCCTCCCATACACCTTGGCATTTGAAGCAAATGTATTTGTTCAGATGCACACTCTTTACAGCAGTACGCAACCATTCTCACCTAAGCCTTCACTGGATGCAATTACCCCACCAGCCTAATTCAAAAGCAGATTTCCCATGCCATCACATCCAATCCCAGCACTGCTGATCCCTCCAAAAACTTCAGAGCACACCACTTGTCACTCAGTATTATCCCGGTCTTGAACATATTAATCACCTACTTCAACAACGCCATGACTTCCTAAAACCATGCCCTGAAATGACATCCGTTCTGTCCGAGATTTTGCCCACCATACCTAGAATAGCTTTTCATCACCCTCCCAATCTCCACAATATCCTTGTCAGATCCTACGAGCCTTCTACACCCATCTCCCTACACTATAGCTATTACTCCTGTGATCATCCCCATTGCAAGAGTTGCCCTGTGCACCCTCCTACTACAATCTATACTCACCCTGTAACTGGCAAAACATATAATATCAAAGGGAAGGCCACCTGTGGAACAACACGTATTATACCAGCTGTTATGTAAACACTGTTCGGCCTTTTACATTGACATGACCTCCACCCAGTTATTAATTAGGATGAATGGGCATATGCAGAGGGTGTATACCAGCAACACACAATATCCTGTTGCAGAGTGTGCTATACAACATGACCGTTGTGACCTCGGTGCCTGTTTCACCATACACACCAGGTGGGTTCTTCCCCCAGGCACCAGTTTCTCATAACTCTGCAGGTGGGAACTAGTGATACAACATGTCCATGGTTCTCGCCATCCACCTAGCCTTAATTTACATTAATTTCTTCTGTCTCAGCATTTCTTCACAGTAACTACTCCTTTATTCACTCTGTTTTAGTTTTCTAAATCTCTCATTTTCTGATCTGCATGTTTTTTGCCGACCCCCTCCCATCTCTTTGATATACAATACACTTAGCTTTTCACTCTTATTGACTCGTGCATGATGTTTTGGCAGTAATCTCTGTCTTGCATTTTATCCTGACTTCCGCCTTTTATGCTCTCAGGTTTTCAAATCTCACCCTGTGCAGTCCCCAACAATCAGTCTTTTCTTCTCATCCCTGATCCTGGGTTCTGCGTGACTTTTCCGACCTACTAAACTTCTCCAGTCCTCTTCCTTCACCCCTCCTCCTTCCCCTTCAACCCTTCTGTCAGATGAAGGAACCACTGGTACCAAAGGCTTGCATAAGTAAAACCTTTTTTATGTGTGTGTGTGTGTTCTGCTGTCACTTGGTGAGTAGTTTTCTTGTATTTTATTATTCTCAATTAAAATCATATTTTATGAGCTGAAAGCAATAATAAAAAAAAAACTCACTAGTGGTTTAAATATTTTCCTGGATGATTGGTAAATTCATGTTAAAACAGTCTATTTCTTACATTTTTGCAGGTATGTAACAATATTATTTAATACTTTTAGAACACCCAGACGCATAATCAACAATTCATAATCTGTGGTTTTTAAGCCTGGAATGAAGTCAATGGTTTTACAAATACTGTTTTAACAATGACCTTTCAGTCTTCTTCACTAACATTGTTTGCCCTGGCCATGTTGTTCCAGTTAAAAATCATGTGGTCAAAAATCTTTTCTTCTCCTCCTTGATGAATATATGACAGTACTTGCTGAATGTCCACTGCTTTCTTTGTTTTGTAGGAGACACTGCCTTTTGGATATGCTAATGTATTAGGGAAAGCTACATCATTCATATTATTCGGCCGTGAAAGCTTAAATGTATGACTTTATGGGGCTGTGTGTGTAAGGTGAAATCACTAAACATCCTTTCCGATCAGGGAGTACTGAAATTCCATACAGTCACACGGCTTAAATGTAACTTGTTCAAATTGGGACATGGAATGTTTCATTGTTTCCATTGGTAGTGGTTTTCTTCTTCTTCTTCTTTTTTCTTCATTAACAATTTCACCTAAGTCAACAATCTTAACATTCTAAAATAAAAAAATTAAATAAAAAACTAAAAGAATCACAGTTTCTTCTCTGTTATCACTGTGGTCAGAGATCAGTCTATTATTTCCATGTAGATTGAAGCTTTGGTTTTTGGCGAAGGATTGGTACGAGTGAAGTCCTTTTAACACCAACATCTTTTAACACTAACATTTGTATATATGCATTAAGATCTCGACAACATATTTTGCTTTTTTAAAAAAGGTAACATTGGACTTAAGCCCTTTTAACAAGTCATGATTCATTTGTCCAGGAATATTTTGAATATTTAATGCCACAGCCATAATAAAGGAGCTGAAATGGAAATCATTGGAAAGTTGGAGAGAAATTCACAAATCAGATAACATGGTCAGAGCTGTTGCAGCATGCAGTGTGTAAACTAATATTAATAATAAGCTGAATGTGGAGGAATGGAGGCGATTCAAAATTTAAACCATTCACATAAAATAAATATGTTGCACTGCAACAAATGTGTCACCATTTTTTCTTTCACCAGTAAAGGAGAAATAGAATGGAACAATTTACTGAGAGAGGTCTTCAGTCCCTGTCTTCAGACACTACTGCCTGAAACCGGGTGTGCTATGGGATTAGGTGGAGTCAAGTGATGGTACATACAAGTATAATCCGTATAATTAACAATGTACTTGTACTCCCCATTTCTCAAAAAAATAATGAAAAGTATGAATTGAACACTAGGATGCATAACAAATTCTACAAAGTCTTTTTTTTTTTTGGGGGGGGGGGGTTAACACTAGTACAGAAAGGAGTCAGATACATAGATATGGATGTATTCAACATATTGTATTAAATGTGAAGTAGGCAATGTGGTGGAATTTATGACTGGATTGAAGAACTTTCTGTTAGGTAACTCCTACCACAAAGAACAGCAGATTTACAGAAACTCTTTATTTATAATGTTTTAATTATTCTGCATTTAGAATGGGAATACTGAAGACTCCAGCAGGGCGCATCAACTTTGACCTGTGATGTTCATCAAGATGGTGGATACCCCTATTTTAAGCTTATACAATATAATGACCATGGGGTCATACATTCCACATGTAAAAAGACACAAAAAATATTTAACTGCATAAATAAGATGCAACCAATGAGACAAGAGTGGGAATTAGGAGGTTCCGGATGACAATCCTATACCAAACAAACACTAATGGGTCAATCCAAATGAAGTGGTCCAATAAAAATAAAGGCGGTTGCTTGACCATTTTTAAATATTTTAATTTTTTATATGTGATTACCCTATAATTGTGAAGTTCAAAACAGTTTTTAAAAAACTTTTACCTTTCACCTTTACTGAATGGCGGCCAATTTCGTTTGTAAGCGTGAGACAATGTTTCAGTTTAGAGACGTTAGCAAAAATATGAATATCTCTGCACTGGTTTAAGTTACAATGTTGCAATTGACATGATTGGTTTTAGAAAAGTGCCCTCTACAACGTTGTCTATTACAGAAAATACCCTACATTCAAAAATAACCAGTCAAAATGACCTCCAAAGTTTGGTATCCAAATTTTCAAAAATCCACTTTTTAGGCCCAAAAATAACAAACAAGGAATGATTTATGAGAATCTATTTTTTTCCTATAGTTAGATATCATACACTACTAGCCGCATATGGAGCAAAAACACTTACAAATGTTTCCTTAATTTTTTATGAATTTTTGAAATTTGAAAATTTTCATTTTTTGTTAAGTTTGGGGTTAGTTATCTCAGGTGGGACTGAATATAAAAATACGATTTTTGCACAGCTTGTGCACACATATGACAGCAACGTACTGTAAAAATTTCAACACTGATATCTGACTGTGAACAAAGATATGAATTTTTGAAAATGAGGAGATAATTCACATTACTCTACAATTGATCTTATGGCTGTTGCCTATTCATGTGTGATACTGGCGGGATATAATCAATTATTGTAGAAGGTACTGAATTATATACAAAAAGTGGAATCATCACTGAAATTAACATTTATATTATTTTGACATACTTAAAATAAATATTTTCAATTAACATCCTTCGAGATGCGACTGTTCCTAAATCTGGTAGTGAATGTTAAGAAGACATTTCTTCAGACAGCTTCTGTGATATAGAATAAGACCTCCCAGTTGCTGTGGTAAGTTCAAGCACTGAAAGTTTCCTTAACACATTTTTCATTGGTATCCAAACTTTGTCACTAGTAGATTTCTTGACTGATGTTCTTGGGCCAGCAGGGTAGTAAAATGCACAAAACTTCATTGTTTACCAAACTTATTCTTTCAACCTCTGCAAGCCAGCACTGTCCATCATACACACATGCCACTATGTTATTCCACGTTAAAGACAGAGATGTAATTTTACTGACACAATGATCCTCATAAATTTCTGTTTCTGATGTTACATAGTATCGAGCTAAGTTTTACACAATGCCAAAGAATATGTGGAAATGCCTTGGTCCTTTTATTGGTATGCAGTTTTCAAATCCGGTTTTCATATGCAGAACCACTTCTTCTTTCTTTATCAGAAAATAGGTAATTCCTTTAATATTATCTTTGCAAAAGCCTTACGTGTCCTGTACTGTGAGAATTTGGTCTATGGTTGGTCTTTGTAGGCTGGCTTTACTTACTTCTTGTTTTGTTTTACCTCCTACTCTATCACATGCATTTTTACCATGGCAAAAAAAAAAAACACATTCAGCCTCCAACCCAAAGTCTACTTTGTGGTTGCACAGATTTGAAAATTTCTTTTTGTTCTTATACTGACTACCACTTCCATCTGAAAAGTATATCAGCTTCTCAACATTGGGAAAATTTTCTTTTTTGTAATTTATTACATATTTTTGAAACACATGTATAGCAAACATGTTGTGCTCCAAGTAGTCACTTAGAATGCAAATTGAAGAACCGCAAACTTCATCTTTCTCATTTTTAAAGTAGAGAATAAATGGATGCACTGTTACCTAGTCCTGAATCATAAATGTAAAATTTTCTGCAAAATCAGCTAGCACTATGCATTCAGTTTCATGAAGTTGTGCTTTTATGTCCTTAAAAACTTACTCTGGATTTTAGAAACATAGTGTTGACTTTTGGGATTTTGTAAGCTGTCAATTAAAGATTCAAAGTACTCTTCCTGAGATTTAACCACTGTTATCATTTCTGCCCTGTCAGCTGTGAACCACTGTTTGAAGGTAATAGTGTCTGGCATTTACTCATATTATTTGTGAAAAAATTCAATAATGGTTTCCTTAGCAGGACATTTATTACACAAACTCATCATGCAGTCATAACTGTTAGTGTCACAGATGATTAAATCTAGTAACACTTTGTAGTTAAGATCACTGAGTTTTGCACCCGCAATCATCAGTTTGACATTTTGATGATATAAACAAACACATACAGAGTGTGTCCCTGAGGGTCCAGCCAAAATACACCACTTATGGTGGAGGTCACAAAATTTTGACCTTCCAATTTTGCATTCAGGATGAGAATTTTTGAAAGCTACATAAAGTTCATTTAAATTTAACAGCACTAGTCGTTTCTGCATTCTTACTTTAACTCTCATTTATAACAACTCTTTTGCTATCTTTGCAACCTGGGCACATTCTACTGTTTTCATCATCTTCAAAAAGCTGCTGGATCTTTTTAATTGTTTCTTCACTTATACCTACTCCTTTCTTCTTTCCTAAAACTGGAAGAATGCCTTGCTCTTTCACTAATTTTTGGGTTAGTTCAAGCAAACAATGAGAAACGTTGAATTCATGAACTACTTTTCTCTTGACCATAAGTCAGGGGGCAAACTTAAAATTTTAACTTTTTCCTCTTCAGATGTCACTGAACATTTAATTTTTAATTTCTCTATTAAGCTCAAATATTCAGTGTCAGATGATGCTGGTGGTAGGTTTACTTCTTCTTTAGAAATAATGTTGGTACCTGTATTATTAAAGCATGATTCCATGTCTTTTCTAATTTTGTCTGAAATTTGTTATACCTTATTTTCAATAGCTGCTTTTCTTTTTCTGCTACTTAATTTTATTATTTTCGAAGCAGGAGAACAAGCAAAATCCAATATGCTAACAGCTTCCTCATTAGGAATACAAATGTCATTAACAAGGTTACATGATTCTGGTTCTGGATTCACAACAAATATTTCTGAGTAACAGTTTGGGCACAGGGAATTTACAGGAATCACATTATGTTTCACTTGGGATGCTATTTCACTCACACATAACAAGGACAAATGTTCAAGTTTTATTTCCCCCAAAACTTTAGTAATAGGCTTTTTATGAACTTTAGTGGATCACAGCACTTTCTTCCAAAAATGTGGTTGTACTTCAGAATATCTCTTGATACTCACACACTGATGTTACAGAAGAACTTACTCAATATTTAAACAAAGTTTGTCTAACTTCATCAAAGTCATTGACATTTTTCAGGTTTTTTGAAACTGAACTGTAAACTGTTTTGTGACACACTTCACTTGCTATCTGTCCAACAGAGCACTGTTCATCCATGTTATTGCATTCCAGTTAATCTCACAAAATTAATTACAAGTTACACACAGAACAAAGCACATAACACGTTCTACACTCTGGATGAAGTATGTACAACCACTCTAACAGAGGTTTTAGAACAGACTGCCTACAACAATGCCACATCCAGCAATAACGTACTTCTACAATGCCACACCCAGCAATAATGTACTTATTTATTGACAATAAACCTAAATATAAATGGGCATTTTTATTACAACAGAACAAAAGTGAAAGCTCCTATTGTTTAATATTGCTTTATTAAAAATAAATAAACTAAACAAATATTGGGAGATAGTGTTAACTAAATATGTCACAATTAAATTTTATTACAATGACATAATAAACCATTTAAATAGGCAACAGTCATAAGATCAGTTGTAGAGTAATGTGAATTATTTCCTCATTTTCAAAAATTCATATCTCTGTTCACTGTTAGATATCAATGTTGAAATTTTTACAGTATGTTGCTATCATATAGGATTACAAACTGTGCAAAAATAATATTTTTATATTCAGTCCCACTTGAGATAACTAACCCCAAACTTAACAAAAAACGAAAATCTTCAAATTTCAAAAATTCATAAAAAATTAAGGAAACATTTGTAAGTGTTGTTTCTCTAGATGAGGCTAGTAGTGTACGATATCCAAATATAGGAAAAAATAGAGTCTCATAAATCACTCCCTGCTTGTTATTTTTGGGCCTAAAAAGTGGATTTTTGAAAATTTGGATACCAAACTTTGGAGGTCATTTTGACTGGTTATTTTTGAATTTAGGTTATTTTGTGTAATAGACAACGTTGTAGAGGACATTTTCCTAAAAACAATCATGTCAGTTGCAGTGTTGTAACTTAACCCAGTGCAGAGATATTAAAATTTTCGCTAATGTCTACAGACTGAAAAATCGTCGCGCACCTACTAATAAAAATGGCCGCCATCCAGTAAAGGTGCAAGATAAATTATTTTAAAAAACTGTTTTGAACTTCTCAAATACAGGGCAATCACATACAAAAAATTAAAATATTTAAAAATGGTCAAGCAACCATCACTGGACCGCTTCATATGGATTGTCCCTAATGCGAAAATCAACCAACCAAATGAAGACACCGGCAATCAAAAATACCATAATTTTGAAGAACCTGGGAGGTGGGGAAACTGAGAATGGGAAAGGCACTTGATGTCAGTAGCTGAAACAAAGTCTGCGATACCACAAACCCACGCATAACTAAAAAACCTGAGACCACAAATTTCACTTGACCTTTATATCTCAAATGAAGCCTACAATAGCAACAAACTGCAACAGGTTGAAGTAAAATCCAACACTGGAAAAACCAAGATGGAATAATGACAGTAGTATGAGTCAGCTAACAAATAAATCTATCTCTCTCTAGCGTGCATGCGTGCGCACCCCCCCCCCCCCCCCCACACACACACACACACAAAACCCTTACTGAAACACGTTCTGATCCTAGTACCCTAAACACCACTCCCCTGTCAACTAATATCCACATAAATATATCTAAAAACAAAGATGATGTGACTTACCAAACGAAAGCGCTGGCACATCGATAGACACACAAACAAACACAAACATACACACAAAATTCAAGCTTTCGCAACAAACTGTTGCCTCATCAGGAAAGAGGGAAGGAGAGGGAAAGACGAAAGGATGTGGGTTTTTAGGGAGAGGGTAAGGAGTCATTCCAATCCTGGGAGCAGAAAGACTTACCTTAGGGGGAAGAAAGGACGGGTATACACTCGCACACACACACACACACATATCCATCCACACATATACAGACACAAGCAGACATATTTAAAGACAAAGAGTTTGGGCAGAGATGTCAGTCGAGGCAGAAGTGCAGAGGCAAAGATGTTGTTGAATGACAGGTGAGGTATGAGTGGCGGCAACTTGAAATTAGGCCTGGTGGATAACGGGAAGAGAGGATATATTGAAGAGCAAGTTCCCATCTCCGGAGTTCGGATAGGTTGGTATTAGTGGGAAGTATCCAGATAACCCGGACGGTGTAACACTGCGCCAAGATGTGCTGGCCGTGCACCAAGGCATGTTTAGCCACAGGGTGATCCTCATTACCAACAAACACTGTCTGCCTGTGTCCATTCATGCGAATGGACAGTTTGTTGCTGGTCATTCCCACATAGAATACATCACAGTGTAGGCAGGTCAGTTGGTAGATCACGTGGGTGCTTTCACACGTGGCTCTGCCTTTGATCGTGTACACCTTCCGGGTTACAAGACTGGAGTAGGTGGTGGTGGGAGGGTGCATGGGGCAGGTTTTACACCGGGGGCGGTTACAAGGGTAGGAGCCAGAGGGTAGGGAAGGTGGTTTGGGGATTTCATAGGGATGAACTAAGAGGTTACGAAGGTTAGGTGGACAGCGGAAAGACACTCTTGGTGGAGTGGGGAGGATTTCATGAAGGATGGATCTCATTTCAGGGCAGGATTTGAGGAAGTCGTATCCCTGCTGGAGAGCCACATTCAGAATCTGATCCAGTCCCGGAAAGTATCCTGTCACAAGTGGGGCACTTTAGTGGTTCTTCTGTGGGAGGTTCTGGGTTTGAGAGGATGAGGAAGTGGCTCTGGTTATTTGCTTCTGTACCAGGTCGGGAGGGTAGTTGCGGGATGCGAAAGCTGTTGTCAGGTTGTTGGTGTAATGCTTCAGGGATTCCGGACTGGAGCAGATTCGTTTGCCACGAAGACCTAGGCTGTAGGGAAGGGACTGTTTGGTGTGGAATGGATGGCAGCTGTCGTAATGGAGGTACTGTTGCTTGTTGGTGGGTTTGATGTGGAGAACTGTAGGGCCCCCCTAGACAGGTCAGGCGTGCACTACACACCGGAAGCAGCTACTAGGGTAGCAGAGTACGTGTGGCGTGCACACGGGGGTTTTTTAGGTTAGAGGGACCCCCCCTTGGGCGAAACGATAAAATACCTGACGGCTTACCAGAGAGAACATCAGCATCGTTGATAAAGAACGTCCGTCCTCAGAGACCAAAAACAGGAAAAGTTAACGTAATATTGGTAAACTGCAGTAGTATCCAGGGCAAGGTTCCTGAATTAGTATCGCTTATTGAAGGAAATAGTGCGCATATAGTATTAGGAACGGAAAGTTGGTTAAAACCGGAAGCGAACAGTAACGAAATCCTAGACACAGAATGGAATATATACCGCAAGGATAGGATAAACGCCAATGGTGGAGGAGTATTTATAGCAGTAAAGAATTCAATAATATCCAGTGAAGTTATTAGCGAATGCGAATGTGAAATAATCTGGGTTAAGTTAAGTATCAAAGGTGGGTCAGATATGATAGTCGGATGCTTCTATAGACCACCTGCATCAGCAACCGTAGTAGTTGAGCGCCTCAGAGAGAACCTGCAGAACGTCGTGAAGAAGTTTCGTGATCATACTATTGTAATAGGGGGAGACTTCAATCTACCAGGTATAGAATGGGATAGTCACACAATCAGAACTGGAGCCAGGGACAGAGACTCTTGTGACATTATCCTGACTGCCTTGTCCGAGAATTACTTCGAGCAGATAGTTAGAGAACCAACTCGTGAAGCTAACGTTTTAGACCTCATAGCAACAAATAGACCGGAACTTTTCGACTCCGTGAATGTAGAAGAGGGTATCAGTGATCATAAGTCAGTGGTTGCATCAATGACTACAAGTGTAATAAGAAATGCCAAGAAAGGAAGGAAAATATATTTGCTTAACAAGAGTGATAGGGCACAAATCGCAGAATATCTGAGTGACCACCATCAAACGTTCATTTCTGAGGAAGAGGATGTGGAACAAAAATGGAAAAAATTCAGAAACATCGTCCAGTACGCCTTAGATAAGTTCGTACCGACTAAGGTCCAAAGCGAGGGGAAAGATCCACCGTGGTATAACAATCATGTACGAAAGGTACTACGGAAACAAAGAAAGCTTCATCATAGGTTTAAGAGTAGTCGAATCATAGCTGATAAGGAAAAGCTGAACGAAGCGAAAAAGAGCGTAAAGAGAGCAATGAGAGAAGCATTCAACGAATTCGAACATAAAACATTGGCAAACAATCTAAACAAGAACCCTAAAAAGTTTTGGTCATATGTAAAATCGGTAAGCGGATCTAAATCCCCTATTCAGTCACTCGTTGACCACGATGGCACCGAAACAGAGGACGACCGAAGAAAGGCAGAAATACTGAATTCAGTGTTCCGAAACTGTTTCACTGCGGAAAATCGTAACACGGTCCCTGACTTCAGCCGTCGCACGGACGCCAAAATGGAAAATATTGAAATAAACGATATCGGAATTGAAAAACAACTGCTATCGCTTAGTAGCGGAAAAGCATCCGGACCAGACGAGATACCCGTAAGATTCTACAGTGATTATGCTAAAGAACTTGCCCCCTTTCTATCAGCAATTTATCGTAGATCTCTGGAAGAACGTAAAGTACCTAGCGACTGGAAGAAAGCGCAGGTCGTTCCCATTTTCAAGAAGGGTCATAATTCAGATGCGAATAATTATAGGCCTATTTCGCTTACGTCAATCTGTTGTAGAATAATGGAACATGTTTTATGTTCTCGTATTATGACGTTCTCAGATAATACAAATCTCGTTCCATAAAAACACGGGAGAACTGCCGGATATCAGTAACTTCCTGCCACGATATTTCGGCGCAGAGTCTTCTGGCCATCTTCAGGTGAATGGCACTGTAGTAGTACTGGCGAGTACGCGCTGAGCTCCGCTATTTAAAGCCTTCTGAGGTGACATTGCGCATGCGCCGCTCAGTGCGCGCGTTCATAACGGCTCCGTGCGCTGCGCCTCGCGCCCTCCACTGTGAAAGCCTGGCGTATCGGTGTCAGGTCGATTTCCATCTTTATGCAGATAACTACGTCGACTACGAAGTTTCTCTATAACAGGATTCCAAGCAGAGTTCAGCTGATAACCGCTATCTCGATTGATGAGAGTCTCGTTGTCAGACAATCTTATTTCCACAGCTTCATTGATAATCGAGCTCCAAAAGTTGGATGTATGGGCCTGCGTAAACCAGGTGTTTACAAAATTCCGTGTGAATGCGGCAAATCATATATAGGGCAAACAACACGAACTGTGCAGGAACGCATTGTGGAACACCAACGGCATACTCGCCTTCTCCAACCCACCAAGTCCGCAATCGCCGAACATTGTATTTCCACAGACCATTCCATGAATTACAACGACACAAAAATTTTAGCCCATACATCCAACTTTTGGAGCTCGATTATCAATGAAGCTGTGGAAATAAGATTGTCTGACAACGAGACTCTCATCAATCGAGATAGCGGTTATCAGCTGAACTCTGCTTGGAATCCTGTTATAGAGAAACTTCGTAGTCGACGTAGTTATCTGCATAAAGATGGAAATCGACCTGACACCGATACGCCAGGCTTTCACAGTGGAGGGCGCGAGGCGCAGCGCACGGAGCCGTTATGAACGCGCGCACTGAGCGGCGCATGCGCAATGTCACCTCAGAAGGCTTTAAATAGCGGAGCTCAGCGCGTACTCGCCAGTACTACTACAGTGCCATTCACCTGAAGATGGCCAGAAGACTCTGCGCCGAAATATCGTGGCAGGAAGTTACTGATATCCGGCAGTTCTCCCGTGTTTTTATGGAACAATCAGTACGCCGGGAAAGCTTTAAACATCACATCAATACAAATCTCCTTCATCATAACCAACATGGATTCCGCAAACAGAGATCATGTGAAACTCAGCTCGCCCTATTTGTCCAAGAAATTCACAGTGCCGTAGACACTGGCGAGCAGATTGATGCCGTATTCCTGGACTTCAGGAAGGCATTCGATACGGTTCCGCACTTACGTTTAGTGAAAAAAATACGAGCTTACGGAATATCGGACCAGGTTTGTGATTGGATCCAGGATTTCCTAGAAGAAAGAACACAACATGTCATTCTTAACGGTTCAAAATCTGCAGATGTAGAGGTAATTTCGGAAGTACCGCAAGGAAGCGTGATAGGACCTTTATTGTTTACAATATACATAAATGACTTAGTTGACAACATCGGTAGCTCCGTGAGGCTATTTGCAGATGACACGGTTGTCTACAAGAAAGTAGCAACATCAGAAGACTCGTACGTACTCCAGGAAGACCTGCAGAGGATTAATGAATGGTGCGACAGCTGGCAGCTTTCCCTAAACGTAGATAAATGTAATATAATGCGCATACATAGGGGCAGAAATCCATTCCAGTACGATTATGCCATAGGTGGTAAATCATTGGAAGCGGTAACGACCGTAAAATACTTAGGAGTTACTATCCGGAGCGATCTGAAGTGGAATGATCACATAAAACAAATAGTGGGAAAAGCAGGCGCCAGGTTGAGATTCATAGGAAGAATTCTAAGAAAATGTGACTCATCGACGAAAGAAGTAGCTTACAAAACGCTTGTTCGTCCGATTCTTGAGTATTGCTCATCAGTATGGGACCCTTACCAGGTTGGATTAATAGAAGAGATAGACATGATCCAGCGAAAAGCAGCGCGATTCGTCATGGGGACATTTAGTCAGCGCGAGAGCGTTACGGAGATGCTGAACAAGCTCCAGTGGCGGACACTTCAAGAAAGGCGTTACGCAATACGGAGAGGTTTATTATCGAAATTACGAGAGAGCACATTCCGGGAAGAGATGGGCAACATATTACTACCGCCCACATATATCTCGCGTAATGATCACAACGAAAAGATCCGAGAAATTAGAGCAAATACGGAGACTTACAAGCAGTCGTTCTTCCCACGCACAATTCGTGAATGGAACAGGGAAGGGGGGATCAGATAGTGGTACAATAAGTACCCTCCGCCACACACCGTAAGGTGGCTCGCGGAGTATAGATGTAGATGTAGATGTAGACGGACGTGTGAAGCTGGCCATTGGACAGGTGGAGGTCAACATCAAGGAAAGTGGCATGGGATTTGGAGTAGGACCAGGTGAATCTGATGGAACCAAAGGAGTTGAGGTTGGAGAGGAAATTCTGGAGTTCTTCTTCACTGTGAGTCCAGATCATGAAGATGTCATCAATAAATCTGTACCAAACTTTGGGTTGGCAGGCTTGGGTAGCCAAGAAGGCTTCCTCTAAGCGACCCATGAATAGGTTGGCGTATGAGGGGGCCATCCTGGTACCCATGGCTGTTCCCTTTAATTGTTGGTATGTCTGGCCTTCAAAAGTGAAATAGTTGTGGGTCAGGATGAAGCTGGCTAGGTAATGAGGAAAGAGGTTTTAGGTAGGGTGGCAGGTGATCGGCGTGAAAGGAAGTGCTCCATCGCAGCGAGGCCCTGGACGTGCGGGATATTTGTGTATAAGGAAGTGGCAACAATGGTTACAAGGATGGTTTCCGGGGGTAACGGATTGGGTAAGGATTCCAGGTGTTCGAGGAAGTGGTTGGTGTCTTTGATGAAGGATGGGAGACTGCATGTAATGGGTTGAAGGTGTTGATCTACGTAGGCGGAGATACGTTCGGTGGGGGCTTGGTAACCAGCTACAGTGGGGCGGCCGGGATGATTGGGTTTGTGAATTTTAGGAAGAAGGTAGAAGGTGGGGGTGCGGGGTGTCAGTGGGGTCAGGAGGTTGATGGAGTCAGGTGAAAGGTTTTGTAGGGGGCCTAA
Source organism: Schistocerca nitens (assembly GCF_023898315.1). Lineage (NCBI taxonomy): Eukaryota > Metazoa > Arthropoda > Insecta > Orthoptera > Acrididae > Schistocerca > Schistocerca nitens. The sequence continues at coordinate 100,597,060 of NC_064622.1, forward strand.
GGTTCTGAGGATTCCTTGAAGCTCTGCCTGGACATCAGGAATGGGATTACCTTGGCAAACTTTGTATGTGGTGTTGTCTGAAAGCTGACGCAGTCCCTCAGCCACATACTCCCGACGATCAAGTACCACGGTCGTGGAACCCTTGTCCGCCGGAAGGATGACGATGGACTGGTCAGCCTTCAGATCACGGATAGCCTGGGCTTCAGCAGTGGTGATGTTGGGAGTAGGATTAAGGTTTTTTAAGAAGGATTGAGAGGCAAGGCTGGAAGTCAGAAATTCCTGGAAGGTTTGGAGAGGGTGATTTTGAGGAAGAGGAGGTGGGTCCCGCTGTGACGGAGGACGGAACTGTTCCAGGCAGGGTTCAATTTGGATAGTGTCTTGGGGAGTTGGATCATTAGGAGTAGGATTAGGATCATTTTTCTTTGTGGCAAAGTGATACTTCCAGCAGAGAGTACGAGTGTAGGACAGTAAATCTTTGACGAGGGCTGTTTGGTTGAATCTGGGAGTGGGGCTGAAGGTGAGGCCTTTGGATAGGACAGAGGTTTCAGATTGGGAGAGAGGTTTGGAGGAAAGGTTAACTACTGAATTAGGGTGTTGTGGTTCCAGATTGTGTTGATTGGAATTTTGAGGTTTTGGAGGGAGTGGAGCTGGAAGTGGGAGGTTGAGTAGATGGGAGAGACTGGGTTTGTGTGCAATGAGAGGAGGTTGAGGTTTGCTGGAAAGGTTGTGAAGGGTGAGTGAGTTGCCTTTCCGGAGGTGGGAAACCAGGAGATTGGATAGTTTTTTGAGGTGAAGGGTGGCATGTTGTTCTAATTTGCGGTTCGCCTGTAGGAGGATGCTCTGAACAGCCGGTGTGGGAGAGGGAAGATTGAGGACTTTTATTAAGGATAGGAGTTGACGGGTGTGTTCATTGGCTGAGTTGATGTGTAGGTGAAGGATTAGGTGGGTGAGGTCAATGGATTGTTCAGTTTGGAACTGGTATAGGGACTGATGGAAAGAAGGGTTGCAGCCAGAGATGGGAACTTTAAGTGTGAGGCCTTTGGGGGTAATGCCAAATGTCAGACAAGCCTGAGAAAATAAAATATGTGAGCGTAATCTGGCTAGGGTGAAGGCATGTTTGCGGAGGGACTGTAAATAAAACTTAATGGGGGAGCTTCATCCTGACCCACAACTTCTTCACTTTTGAAGGCCAGACATACCAACAATTAAAGGGAACAGCCATGGGTACCAGGATGCCCCCTCATACGCCAACCTATTCATGGGTCGCTTAGAGGAAGCCTTCTTGGCTACCCAAGCCTGCCAACCCAAAGTTTGGTACAGATTTATTGATGACATCTTCATGATCTGGACTCACAGTGAAGAAGAACTCCAGAATTTCCTCTCCAACCTCAACTCCTTTGGTTCCATCAGATTCACCTGGTCCTACTCCAAATCCCATGCCACTTTCCTTGATGTTGACCTCCACCTGTCCAATGGCCAGCTTCACACGTCCGTCCACATCAAACCCACCAACAAGCAACAGTACCTCCATTACGACAGCTGCCATCCATTCCACATCAAACGGTCCCTTCCCTACAGCCTAGGTCTTCGTGGCAAACGAATCTGCTCCAGTCCGGAATCCCTGAAGCATTACACCAACAACCTGACAACAGCTTTCGCATCCCGCAACTACCCTCCCGACCTGGTACAGAAGCAAATAACCAGAACCACTTCCTCATCCTCTCAAACCCAGAACCTCCCACAGAAGAACCACTAAAGTGCCCCACTTGTGACAGGATACTTTCCGGGACTGGATCAGATTCTGAATGTGGCTCTCCAGCAGGGATACGACTTCCTCAAATCCTGCCCTGAAATGAGATCCATCCTTCATGAAATCCTCCCCACTCCACCAAGAGTGTCTTTCCGCCGTCCACCTAACCTTCGTAACCTCTTAGTTCATCCCTATGAAATCCCCAAACCACCTTCCCTACCCTCTGGCTCCTACCCTTGTAACCGCCCCCGGTGTAAAACCTGTCCCATGCACCCTCCCACCACCACCTACTCCAGTCCTGTAACCCGGAAGGTGTACACGATCAAAGGCAGAGCCACGTGTGAAAGCACCCACGTGATCTACCAACTGACCTGCCTACACTGTGATGCATTCTATGTGGGAATGACCAGCAACAAACTGTCCATTCGCATGAATGGACACAGGCAGACAGTGTTTGTTGGTAATGAGGATCACCCTGTGGCTAAACATGCCTTGGTGCACGGCCAGCACATCTTGGCGCAGTGTTACACCGTCCGGGTTATCTGGATACTTCCCACTAACACCAACCTATCCGAACTCCGGAGATGGGAACTTGCTCTTCAATATATCCTCTCTTCCCGTTATCCACCAGGCCTAATTTCAAGTTGCCGCCACTCATACCTCACCTGTCATTCAACAACATCTTTGCCTCTGCACTTCTGCCTCGACTGACATCCCTGCCCAAACTCTTTGTCTTTAAATATGTCTGCTTGTGTCTGTATATGTGTGGATGGATATGTGTGTGTGTGCGAGTGTATACCCGTCCTTTGTTCCCCCTAAGGTAAGTCTTTCCGCTCCCGGGATTGGAATGACTCCTTACCCTCTCCCTTAAAACCCACATCCTTTCGTCTTTCCCTCTCCTTCCCTCTTTCCTGATGAGGCAACAGTTTGTTGCGAAAGCTTGAATTTTGTGTGTATGTTTGTGTTTGTTTGTGTGTCTATCGACGTGCCAGCGCTTTCGTTTGGTAAGTCACATCATCTTTGTTTTTAGATATATTTTTCCCACGTGGAATGTTTCCCTCTATTAATTAATATCCACATAAAAATATAAATACTGCAAGAAATACTAATGTCATTCACAATTTTGGAGTAAAAGAATTAAAACCTAATCCAACTGAAAAGCACCAACTCAAATATAATTGTACCTTCCCCCCCCCCCCCCCAAAAAAAAAAAAAAAAAAAGAGAGAGAGAGAGAGAGAATTTCTCTTACACAGTGTAGCTTTTAGTTAAAAAGAATGCTTTGGCCAAAAGCTATAATGTGTAACCATCTTCTCAATGCATGTGTCTGCAACTCAACAGGTCAGCTTTACAGTGAGTAGCAATGTATCTTTTTCTAATACTGCTGATATTCCAAACTACAGTTTTCATTGTTTGGGGAAGGAAAAAAATCCTTAACAAAATACCCTGACTCACTAAAATAACCCACGCCCCATCCCGGCTCCCAAACATTTAACTAACAATCTTCAGCCAGTACATTTTTTAAATGAGCTCCAAAACACGTTGAAGTAGACACTAGTTTTCAGATAATCTCTTCCCCCCAACAATACTCATTGAGACGATAACCCCTAGTACCTAAATCCCTGAATGGAGAAAATGAATCTGATACAACAGTGGAATCCTCTGGGTACTCAACAATTAATCCAACCACAACCCATATTTCAAGCCCACCCACCACCATAAAAACCACAACAGAATACCTAGCCCCTGAAAAACAACCCTCCAGATGTGACGAAGCAAGTTGGGATAATTTTTACTTCCCCTCTTGTTTTGCCAACTGCCTCCTTAAAATTCATTTTTTTCACTTTGACTAATTACCATTAATATACATGAACATAATAAGCATTTCCATAAAAGAGAAAGGTTGGTCTCAGTTTTAAAGAATATAACACCTGATATAATTTTGTGCTTAGTTTTATGTATGTAATTGATTTTGTAATTTATTTAGACTATTGCTAGTTAGTATCTTTTGTTATAGGGTGAAATCAGTGATTGTTTCGTAACATAAATTCTATTGTTGACATATAAAAATATATAAATTCTGTATCAATTGTGAACATTTGGAAGATGCTAGTAATCTTGAAGTATCTATTTGGCTCTATTCAAAAACGTGTTAGCAAAAGCAGCCCTTAATTAATTACGAAGTAATTAACAGTTTTGTCAAAAGTCTTGTTTGTGTAATGATATTGGTTAATTTCACAATTTAAACAAATAATTCGGCCTAACCTTTGCAGTAGAAGAAACTGTTAAAAGGAGCAAAGTTTTCAATGTATTCAGTTAATTTAATGAGTTAAGTTTTAATTTAATTTCTGTAAATTTAACTTCGAACAATGTGTAGTTCCAGTACTTATTAATGTGATGATATATAAGGGCCCGATTTTTGGTCCCGAGACAGTCAGTCCACGGCCGAGTTTCAGACGAGAAACCTGTGTTGGTTAGATCGACAACAATGCTTCAGCTTAACTGTGGAATAAGAGTTAAACAATTTGGCCATGTGTAAAAACAATGACAGTATCTGCTCCATACATACCTTTCTATTCTTCAAGAATTGTGAACCTTGTGGTTAGGTTTATACTGCTCGTAGATGTTCAGTAGTTAAGTATTGTAGCAGTATGTGGAGGTTTGCCTGCAAACTATTAATGAGGCTTGTCGAAAGTTAAACAACAGTGCAAATGGCCAAATAACTGTATTATTGGGGAGTTGTGAACAGTGAAATTAAAGTACTGTGAAACGCAACTGTGTACCTGTTGGCTACATTATTTACAGCAGTCAGTGTCGGAATTACAAACCTCATTTTTCAGCCAGCGTAGCAATGCAGGACGTCGACACCGAGGACAAACGAAGACAATAAACAAAGCAGGTGAACCACTACACACACACACACACACACACACACACACATAGCACAACTGCCCCTCCTGTACTTAGCCTTTCTAAATGCAGACCCATCAATTTTCACAATTAGCCCCGGCTCCCCTACCTCAAGACCCCTTATACTTTATAAACTCAGAACAAACCTCATGACAATAAGAAAATCAATATGAAACAAACCTACTACTAACACAGGTCTTGTGCGAACAAAACCAAATTGACGGGCAACAGCACCAGTAACAACTTTAGAAAACAATATCCCACATAGCCAGCATAGAATTCTTGAACCAGGAACCCCTCCTAATTGACCTGCAAATACTGTCACACTGACACCGCCACGTGAAGTCAACAAAAAGAAACACCAAGTAACATATGGCACTAAGCCCAATGTTGCACTAATATCAATCAGAAACTAGAAGGCACCACTGCTCATTCGAAAATGCTCTCTGCAAACACAAATCATTTAATAGATGCCGCACCACAATAACGCCACACTACACAACATGGTTACATCATGGATCAAAGCTGACAGTGGTACCAGAAAGTTCAATTCATCCATTAGAATCATCACTGTTATACATAGTCTGTACTGTTAAGTTATTTCAATGCACTTAGGGTATATTTATATTTGTGACTTCTTTCCACTTCCTACAGATCACTCTTTGTGGGAGTCATGGAATATGACTACTGTAATGCAAAGTTACTGTACAGTTTTTACGTCACATGATGTCCAGTCACATTAACATGACCTCCTGCAAAACATGGAATAACCACTTTTTGCAGCACAGACCACTCCAAAATGTGCAGGAAGAGAATAAATGAGGTTCTGGAAGGTATCAACACAGATATGGAGTCATGTTGATTCCAGTGAAGTGGCAGTTGCACTAGGTTTCTCATCTGATGATCCGTGGCATGAATGGTCCAATCGAGGTGGTACCAAAGAGCCTCAATTGGGTGTAAATCCCAGGCTTTTGGTGGTCAAGGAAGTATGGTAAACTCATCCTGGTGCTCTTTGAACCATGCCTGTACACTGTGAAGTGTGTTCCATGTTGCACTGACCTGTTGGTAGATGTCATCGTGCCAAGGAAAAACAAACTGAATGTAAGGCTGTACACGGTCCCCTTGGGTAGATGCATGCTTGTGTTGATCCACTGTGCCTTCCAGAATGACGAGATGACCCAGAGAATGAAATGAAAACATTCCCCTGACCATAACACTCTTTCCTCCAGCCAGGATCCTTTCGATGATTGTTTTAAGGTGTTTGCTTTCAGACGGCCATCTGTCTGATGGAACATAAAATGTGATTAATTTTAAAAGTCCACCTGCCACCGCTCACAGCTGAAGTTTGGCATGTAAATTCCTGCCTTCATCATTGAGGAACAGCAGTCAGCATGGGTGCATGAACCAGGCACCTGGCACAGAGGGCCATACACAACAATGTTTGCTGAACTGTCAATGAGGAGACACTGTTGGTAGCCCCTCCATTCATCCGGGCAGCCCATTATTCAACAACTGAACATCTATTCAACCCATATACATAACCACAGCCGTAGTTCACTGTTGTCTATGGCGACCGTGGTGCCCCCAGCTGCCTTGGCGCTGGTCTTGGATTGCATCATTTTTCCATGCTCAGTATACTTTAATCACAGTGGCACACTAACAGTTTACAAACTTAGCCTTTCATAAATACGTACTTCCGCCTTTGGCCCGAAAGCCAGTAAGCATGCCCTAGTGGATATCTGGTAAATCACTTTGTTTATGCATTACGACAACGACTGCACTGTTTCCTGCAGCCACTGACATGCTTTATATACCCCCTGCTGCTAGTGCTACCACTTGCCATCATTGAGTGGTTTTTGCAAATTGATGTCAAACATAGGTGGTGGTCACATTAATACTACTGGACTGTGTATGTTCTAGTGTCTAATTTTATTGGATTGTAGGGAAATACATCCATTTTGCAGAAGCAAGGGAAAACATTGTAATTCATTTGAAAATTGTGCTAAGGACATACAAAGGAATGACTTCAAAATTTTGGACTTGAAAAATGTATGTATTACGGTTGTTTTTCACATAACAGGTATACACTGCCGGGGGGAGGGAGGGGGCACAATAAAATAAATAATTAGTAGGCCAGGAAAGACGATGCCGATTTTCGCCTGATGACAGCATATGCCAACTGCGGGTAGAAGATGTAGGCCTACTGATAATGTGTTTCAGTGTCACCTGCCAAAAGATAGCATAGTGGCATAGGTATCACAATGCAATCTCTGTGTACCCTTTAATAGGGAATGCTCACACCCAAAATGCTCAGTGTGGTGCAAACATTTGAAGCAAACAAGCAACCATGCTACGGAGATGCACTTGTGCATCCTACAGCCAACTGAGTGAGTTTGACAGGGGTCAAACTGTGGCCTTGCATGTGGTGGTATGGTCCTTTTGGAGAATTGCCACACAAGTTGGATGTACTGCATCAACTGTGCAGTGATGCTGGTACCGGTTGTCATACTGTAAGCACAGCAGTGGCATATTGTACAGCTATCGCAGTACAGAAAGACGGCTTGTAGGCTCCGATGTGTCAACACAAGCTGCAAGATTGAATGGTGCCCAGTGGTCCTCAGCAATGAAAACAGATTCTGCCTGCATGCAAGTGATGGTCATTTGTATGTACACTGTCGATCTTGTGAGCACTGTCTCGTTGGGTACATGTATCGAAGACACATTGACTCCACCATGGTTCTTATTGTATGGGGTGGGGTGAGCTACAACTCTCTTTCATCTTTGAAATTTCTGGAAGGGACGCTAACCAGCACTCAGTACATGCAGAATGTTGAGAGACCCATTCTTTTGCTGTTCTTGCAACAGAAAGGTGACGTGTTGTTCCAACAGGATAATGCTCATCCACACACTGCCAGTGAAACTCTAGCTCTGCAAGAAATGCAGCAACTTCCCCAGCCAGCACAATCTCCAGACTTGTCTCCATCTGAATGCAAGTGGGATATGATGGGATAAGAAGTGACTCATCAACTAACAGCTATTACAGAACTATGTGAAAAGGTCAAGCAGGCATGGCACAATGTATCACAGGACAGCATTTGACGTGTGTACAATTGAGTGGATGCTGGTGTAGTGCCTGCATTGCACCCGTGGAGGCTAAACCACGTACTAATATGGGTGTTTCAGTGTGGGTCAATACCTGGTACCTCTAACCCGCTTGTGCTATTAATCTGTAAATGTAATCATTTTGTGTACTCCATGTGCACTGTTGCAACAATAAATCCTGAGTGAATTTAAAAGTGTGTACTATTTTTCTTCTGGCAGTGTAGTTACATGCTAAAATCTAATACAATTTTTTACACAAAAACAGTATAGCTGCAAAGATAGTTCTTCTTGCATTTTCACAAGGAAAATTAGGATGTTCATGTCTTGCAGCTGACAGTAAACATAAAATACACATACTGATCACTTTCCTCTCACCGGTCCACCGAGGTATTGTCTGTGGTGCTGTACACCTGACTGTATTACAAATCACACACAGACACTGAATAACTGCTAAATAATTTTACTGACTGAAGGACTTTGTTGGCATGTGTTCTATTGTGTTGATGCCAAGATCTGAGACTTACAAGTGCTAGGGGTCTTGGCTGAGATTGCAGTGAGTGTAGCTCTGGTATGGTTTAGCACTCCTTACATACCTTGTCAAAAATTTCAGGCTCTGACAGGCTCCACAGCTGGGACGCTGATATTTCAGATTGCATAAAAGAATATTAGTAGTAGAGGACTAAGGGAACTCAGTAAAGCTTTAGTCTAGTGGAGGTCCTTGGCTACTTCTGAAACATCTCTCTACACAAAACCCAATTGGATTGGCTACTTCTGCAAAATCTCTCAACACAAAACACAACTGAATAAACAATAACATAGACATGACTCTCCAGTTTCTTCAAGTAAAGATGATAAATGAATAATTCTCAGACATACAACCAGGTTTACATATACAGCAGGCACAATATTTTGGCAAACAGCTGCCGCCATCAATTGTATGCAACATGGTTGCTCGCCGCAATGGGGCACAGTCATCTGGTCTCATGTACGAGAATTACTTTCTTGTATTACAGATACTATAGGAACTCAAAAACAAGACTCCTCTAAAAAATAAATAAAGAAACACGTCCGAGTCTACATGCAAAAATGCACATATTCCGGTGAGGAGGAAGAAAAAATCTACAAAAAGTTACAGAAAATGATAAACGTCAACAGTTCCTCACAAATGATGATACGAAGGACTTAGGCCCTAATGCAAACGTATGATAACTAAAGAATTATCCCTTTATGATCAAATTGTGTATGATATCAAAATTGACAAATGTCATATGCTAAAATGGTACTGGAAAATCCTGTGTTGAATACAAATAGTGAAAGGAGTAAATGGAACCACTGAGGCAAAGAGAGGCCAACAGGCTCATAAACAAGACTGAAATGGTTGCTAAGCTTCAGAATAATGTCCTACAACAGAGGTAACTGACAAACAAAAACACACACTTACAAACAAGGATACATTAACCCATTGCTGCAGCCTGTTGGAAGCATAAATTCGGTAATTAGAGAAGCCACATAAATGGAAATTTTCCTTACAACACATCCTTCAATCCTGCAATCTTCCTGGTCTCAATTTGCACTAACTCCTTTTCCATACCTACCTCCAACCATTTCCCAAAACCCCACACTTCACTCTTTCTATACTCACACATTCATTTCCACTCTCTCTCCCCGTCTCTCAGTCCACTTCTCCATGTCAATGTGTGCCACATACATCTCCTCCTATCTGCACCATAGTGAGCTCATTGGTGGGTCATTCCATATCAAATCACCCAATAAAAAATAAATTTTACACCCACCTCCTTAGATTTTCATGAAATTTGGCTCAAATGGTTCTAATACCATCCTGACAACACCTGCAAAAATTTTTTTTGTTGTATCTCTTATAGTTTTTTTTATAAATTTTTAAAGTTTTTATGTTTTGCATTTTCCGAACCTTTGGAAATGGTAAATTTAATTTGTATTCAAAACTTTAAAATTGCTTATCTTAAAAACTCTTTTATATAACATCATGAATTTTTGCAGCAAGTTTATTTATTATACATATTTGAAGATAAAAATGATACTATTAAAATATATTAATATTTTCTATGAAATATATAATATATATATTTTTCTTTTTTTTAACGGATGTTTTGTTTTATACGAATTGCAATATCTAGAGTCTCAGACCTGATAGAATACTCAAATTTGTTTTAATTTACTCTTAAACATATAGGCTACTTGATAAAACAAAAATAATGATGGCTTTTTAACATGTTTATTAATTATAGTAGATTACATTAGAATTATGTACAAAGATAGTGTTCTTACAACACTTCTGAAGTAATACATTCTTCCAGTGCCGCTTGATTGAGGTGCGTCTACTACACAGACTATGTGCTCCAAAGGCGCTATGCAAGAATCTCCTCTTTCAGGCCAATAAAATGATGCAGCTGGTCCTGAAGGATGTAGAAACAGATTTTCTGCATCTTCTTCATCATTGAATATTGTTTTTACCTGTCCAAAGTACCAGTTACCATCATGATTTGCATGGTTCAACACGAACCCAATCTATCTGTACTATCTGTAGTCCTTCTAATTTCAAGGTTGTTTGTTGGAAGTGGTTTGAAGTTATGAAAACTTCTTGTTCCAGGAATGGTTCGGGTTGCTGAAAAAACGTTTTTCTAGTTTTAACCGTAGCAAATCAGCTTCTTTTTTGTCAATAAAGTGAAAATGAATGTTTTCAATATTTTTTTCACAAAACTTGTACACATCGATTGCTGTCATTATTTATTCTTCATCTGCAAGCTGTAGACTGGCTTTCCTTAAAATTCTTTTAACAGTTCCTCCTAGGCCATCACAAACTGACTTCCCATGACTTGTTGCAAAAAAAGAGTGTTGGGCCTTCAAATTAAAGTCTCTCAAGTGTTCAGTCAAATTTTTAAAACTGTTTCTATTTTTGTACTGCCCAGCACAACCATCTGTAAAGTAGTGAACTGAGTCAATGTCAGTATGATGTAATGACAGCCACTTTGTAATTTCTTTTTGTACAAAGTTAACAAAACCAGTGTCATGTTCTTGGTCATCACTAATAAAACAGTGGTTGGAAACAAAAACATTGTTTTCCTCATTTCCTAGGAAAACTCCAACTGGGTGTAGAGTACAACCACCTCTATTCCAGTGGTAACTTTGGATCTCATTTTGTATAACAAAGGAATAATTTTCACTGAAATCCATCACAATAATTGCTGTTTTGGGTGGTGGGTCTTCTTTCAACCTTTTAAAGGCTGCTGATTGGGATTTTGCTATAAACGAGTGCGGGGTGAGCTTTTCCAATGACCTAACCAATAAAGAAATGTAGTCTTCAACACTGATAGACTGTTTGATCATTTCTGCCCTGTCTGTGTTAACCCACTAACTGAATACAATTTCTTCTTCTAAATCCTAATCTTCACTTAGTTTTTCAGTTAAGTACTCAGTTAGTGCAGCATTTGCAGGACAGCTGTCGCAATGATGTAGCATGCAGTTTTGGTTTTCCGTGTTGCACACAAGCATCTTAATTAGGTCTTTATAAGATTCTTCAATTTTCACAGCATCCAATAATAGTTTAACATTCTGGTGGATACTGCATACACATACAGTGTGTGTGCCTGCAGCACCAGCAAGGATACACCATTTAGGTCTCAAGAAACAAAATTTTGAAAATCCTACTTCTACCTCGGGATTATCCCATTTGAAAGAATAATAGAGTTCTCTCAAGTTACACAAAATGAGTCTTTTTTGCATGTACACATTTTTTTGAACACTTATTTTGTCTTTTGTTCCAGGTAGCACTCTGGAACTTTCATCCTTTTCATAAAAATCTGTTACAAGTCTTACTGTATTTTCAGAAAGAGTTTTACCTTTTTTTGGACCAGGAGTTTCAAAAACACCATTTTCAGATTTTAGCTTTCTAGCTTGTCGCACCATGTACTCACTCACATTAAATTCTTTCATCACTTTATTTCGACTCCAAGAATCTGGAGCCAAGGTCAGAATCTGGATTTTTCTAGACCTCCAACAGATGACATCTTCTCTTTCATAAGCGAAATCATTACATCAAAATCCTTTGCTTTCTCAACCACACTTGTATCTTCTTCATCATCATCAGAACTTGGTGCATCATATTTTAAGGCTTTTGAAACTGCCTTTTATGCAGTCTTTCCAATACTACTAACCTTCCTTTTAAAATAAGACCCTTTACTTTGTTCTGACAAGCCGTGAAGCTTTATCGGTGTTAAACCTAAATTATCAAGAGCAATGTTTGTTTGTACAAGGGATTCATTTCTGGATTCCAATGATTCTAATTCAACCACGACTTCATCATCTGTTTCACTTTCATTGACTTCAACTCTTAATTTTTCCTCACAAAAGTTACGGCATGTTGAGCAAAGCTTTTGTCCAGGTTTTATGCTACTATTTTTTGTCAGTAATTATATAGAAAGATCCAAGCCTACACTTCTCAACGACTTTTGATGGACTTTTTGTGTTTTTTTAGTGGGTCTACACATGTTGTTTGATACTTCTCAAAAACATTTAAAAAGTAGTAGATGTGGTGTGAACATATATTCTTAAATTCACACAGATTAATTCCAGATCGTAAGTGGATCAAATTTTTTTCTTCCTCACTCAATTCAGGTACCGGTTGTAACTTTTTTGAAAGTGTGTAGGTTGTTTGGAAACAGTCAGATTTTTTAAATAACCCTACGCTACAGGTTTGAATATCTGACATACTGATTTCACTTTTGGTCTGATTACTGTTCTGGTTACTTTTATAGGATATTGGAAAAGAATCTCTGTAAACTAAGTAACAGTACTTACTGAAAGTTCGAATAAACTGAATAAAATACTATCCACGTACTATTTAACACTGTAATAATTTTTTACTTCAAAACACAGGAATAACAAAACAAAATCCAAGCATACATTGTTACTCCAAGAAGACAAAAACTTATTTTTGGTGTCTAAGTCACTTGGTACTTTTTATTTTTAAAATATAATTAATATTATTTAAAAAATTAGATAACTATTGAACAGGTTAAAAAGCCAACATAATTTTTCTTTTATCTAATAGCCTATACAATTAAGAGTATTTTAAAACAAATTTGAGCTTTCTATCAGGTCTGAGACTCTAGATATCGCAGTTTTTGTAAAACTAAACAAAAAAAAAACCCAACAACTACTTGTAATTTTTTTTCATTTGGAAGATTTTAATATATCTTTATGGTAATTTTTTTAACATTTAGATATAATACACAAACTTATTCCAAAATTTCATACTGATATCTTGAGTATTCTATAACATACAAATTTTTTTAGTTGTGAGGACACGTTTAAGTTATGATTTCCGACTGCTGAAACAACGCCAAATCTAAAAACTTTAAAAATTTATAAAAAAAAACTATAAGAGATAGAGCAAAAAAATTTTACAAGTGCTTTCAGGATGATAAAAGAAGTAATTGTACCAAATTTCATCAAAATCTGACATGGTTGGTGTCAAGGCCTGGGTGACTTGACATGGAATGACCCTGGTGCCACATTCCTATTTCACATACTTGCTACCTCTTCATCCTAGCAATCAGCCAGCCCTTCAGTCCAGACCTCCCTCCACCTTTTTTTTCTCTGCTCCCTCATTCCACTCTATACAGGCCCTCACTGTAGTCGAGCTGCTGCACTGGTCATGCATGTAGTAGATTAGATTAGATTAGATTAATACTAGTTCCATGGATCATGAATACGATATTTCGTAATGATGTGGAACGAGTCGAATTTTCCAATACATGACATAATTAGGTTAATTTAACAACATACTTAAGTTAATATAACAACTTTATTTTATTGTGTTTTTTTTGTTTTTCTTTATTTTTTATTTTTATTTTTTTTAAATATTTTTTTGTTTTTTTTTTCTTAATTTATATCTAAAAATTCCTCTATGGAGTAGAAGGAGTTGTCATTCAGAAATTCTTTTAATTTCTTCTTAAATACTTGTTGGTTATCTGTCAGACTTTTGATACTATTTGGTAAGTGACCAAAGACTTTAGTGCCAGTATAATTCACCCCTTTCTGTGCCAAAGTTAGATTTAATCTTGAATAGTGAAGATCATCCTTTCTCCTAGTATTGTAGTTATGCACACTGCTATTACTTTTGAATTGGGTTTGGTTGTTAATAACAAATTTCATAAGAGAGTATATATACTGAGAAGCTACTGTGAATATCCCTAGATCCTTAAATAAATGTCTGCAGGATGATCTTGGGTGGACTCCAGCTATTATTCTGATTACACGCTTTTGTGCAATAAATACTTTATTCCTCAGTGATGAATTACCCCAAAATATGATGCCATATGAAAGCAATGAGTGAAAATAGGCGTAGTAAGCTAATTTACTAAGATGTTTATCACCAAAATTTGCAATGACCCTTATTGCATAAGTAGCTGAACTCAAACGTTTCAGCAGATCATCAATGTGTTTCTTCCAATTTAATCTCTCATCAATGGACACACCTAAAAATTTGCAATATTCTACCTTAGCTATATGCTTCTGATTAAGGTCTATATTTATTAATGGCGTCATACCATTCACTGTATGGAACTGTATGTACTGTGTCTTATCAAAATTCAGTGAGAGTCCGTTTACAAGGAACCACTTAGTAATTTTCTGAAAGACAGTATTGACAATTTCATCAGTTAATTCTTGTTTGTCAGGTGTGATTACTATACTTGTATCATCAGCAAAGAGAACTAACTTTGCCTCTTCATGAATATAGAATGGCAAGTCATTAATATATAATAAGAACAACAAAGGACCCAAGACTGACCCTTGTGGAACCCCATTCTTGATAGTTCCCCAGTTTGAGGAATGTGCTGATCTTTGCATGTTACGAGAACTACTTATTTCAACTTTCTGCACTCTTCCAGTTAGGTACGAATTAAACCATTTGTGCACTGTCCTACTCATGCCACAATACTTGAGCTTGTCTAGCAGAATTTCATGATTTACACAATCAAAAGCCTTTGAGAGATCACAAAAAATCCCAATGGGTGGTGTTCGGTTATTCAGATCATTCAAAATTTGACTGGTGAAAGCATATATGGCATTTTCTGTTGAAAAACCTTTCTGGAAACCAAACTGACATTTTGTTAGTACTTCATTTTTACAGATATGTGCAGCTACTCTTGAATACATTACTTTCTCAAAAATTTTGGATAAACCTGTTAGAAGGGAGATTGGACGGTAATTGTTGACATCAGATCTATCCCCCTTTCTATGCAAAGTTATAACAATAGCATATTTCAGTCTATCAGGGAAAATGCCCTGTTCCAGAGAGCTATTACACAGGTGGCTGAGAATCTTACTTATCTGTTGAGAACAAGCTTTTAGTATTTTGCTGGAAATGCCATCAATTCCATGTGAGTTTTTGCTTTTAATCAAGTTTATTATTTTCCTAATTTCAGAGGGAGAAGTGGGTGAGATTTCAATTGTATCAAATTGCATAGGTATGGCCTCTTCCATTAACAGCCTAACATCTTCTAATGAACACCTGGATCCTACTATATCCACAACATTTAGAAAATGATTATTAAAAATATTTTCAACTTCTGACTTTTTGTTCGTAAAGTTTTCATTCAATTTGATGGTAATACTGTCTTCCTCTGCTCTTGGTTGACCTGTTTCTCTTTTAATAATATTCCAAATTGTTTTAATTTTATTATCGGAGTTGCTGATTTCAGACATGATACACATACTCCTGGATTTTTTAATAACTTTTCTTAATATAACACAGTAGTTTTTATAATTTTTGATAGTTTCTGGGTCACTACTCTTTCTTGCTGTGAGATACATTTCCCTTTTCCGGTTACAAGATATTTTTATACCCCTAGTAAGCCATGGTTTGTTACAAGGTTTCTTACGAGTATATTTAACTATTTTCTTGGGGAAGCAGTTTTCAAATGCATTTACAAAAATGTCATGAAATAAATTATATTTTAAATTAGCATCAGGTTCACGGTACACCTCATCCCAGTCTAACTGCTGTAAGCTTTCCCTGCAATTTGCAATTGTTAAATCGTTGACTGGACGTACTACTTTGGAGGACTGTTTAGTATTGCTGAATGGAGCTATGTCATATATTGTAACTAGCTGTGCACCATGATCAGAAAGACCATTCTCAACAGGCTGAGCATTTATCTGGTTAAACTTATCTTGGTCTATAAAGAAGTTATCTATCAGTGAGCTGCTATCCTTTACCACCCGAGTAGGAAAATCAATAACGGGTGTCAAATTGAAAGAACCGAGTAATACTTCAAGGTCATTTTTCCTATTACCCTCTTTCAGAGAATCTACATTGAAGTCCCCACAAATAATAATTTGCTTCCCCCTGTCTGACAGATAGCACAACAAGGAGTCCAAATTTTTCAGAAATAGATGAAAATTTCCTGATGGGGACCTATATACAGTTACAATTATAAATGTGCCTTTATTTAATTTAAGCTCACAGGCACATGCTTCTATATGTTTCTCTACACAAAACTTTTTTGTTTCTATACTTTTTGCACAATGATAACTTTTGACATATATGGCAATTCCTCCTTTCTCCATATTTTCTCTCATTACATGTGCAGAGAGCTTATATCCACTTACATTTACCTTATCCATATCAGTAACAATGTGATGCTCAGACAGGCATAGTATATCTATTTCATTCTCAGCTTCTAAATCTTCTAAACAAACCAGAAGCTCATCTACTTTATTCTTTAAACTCCCAATATTTTGATGAAATATACTTACATTATTTTTAATTATACTTTTATGAGAACCTTTCCTTATTCTAACATTTGCAGTACTCTCCTGTCTGAGTTCCTCATTGTGCTTAGGCCTAGTTCCTATACCAGTGGTCACACGGTGTTCAGAGAGGCAGATTATGTCAACTGGGTTGGGTGACTTTAATTCATCAATGCAATTACCTAGGACTGTGGCTAACTCTGAAAAATACTGTCCGAAAACTCAAGAATATTTTCAAGCCTTGTGTACATGCTCATTGACCTCTTAACACTACAACTACATGGCGAATTATTGTCACTTTTTTTCATTATTTATAATCCCCCAGAGAAAATTGGGAAATAGTTTTGAGAGAAGAGATGGTGAAAGTGGCAAAGGAAATCCTTGGATAACAAAAGAGATGTTAATTGTTTCAGAAATACAATAGAAGACACGAGAAAATACAATTATGCTGCAAATCAAACAGAGGAAACGGAACACAACCGCCTAAAAATCTTTCAAACAATTCACCAAGTTTTAAAACTTTAATTAGGTTTGGTAAGATGAAAGTATTCTATAGGTGCGAACTGTTTTTTATTCGTTTAATTAATATTGAAAGCAGATTTCAAACAATTTCAGTACTGAGATAATCAAGGAAGACATTTCAATCATTCTTTCGCATCTTACCTTCTGGAAGACACAAAGGGGTCGACTCTCTGCTTTCTGACCCGGGAATTAATCCGCGGGGTCGTGACTCTCCATCATTCGAGTAAGTTTCAATGGTTAGATTGCGCATTTCTCTTCTTCCTCTTCCATATCTTTTCATGTTCTCTGCAGCCATTGCACCACAAAGGCCTATTGGAAATCACAACATTTGGTATTTTGTTTTCGAAAGTAGTTCTATATCATGAAAATCATCTGTTATATCCACACACACAATAAAAGTTTATACGCAAAAATGGTGAAATTATTACCTGAATTTTTGTCACTTTTCTTATCACTAAATTCGTCACTTAATTCAATACGTAGGATACATAATGAAACTGGCAATGACATCACCTACAAATTTCCAACACAGACTTACAGGCATAAAAACACACGGATATTCAATAAGTTCTACGCCTTTACTTTACACTCGCGTTCACACAGTACTTTCTTTCTTTGTTGTTTATAAACAATGACAGCGATGATCAGTTCCGAAAAATATGGCTGCCAGCTGTTAACTCTGGTTTAACAACTACTATAGTCATATTTTCCGAAAATTCTGAAATGTATTGTAGTGGTATTTTTCTACTAACTTTCTATTGAATCAAGCAAATGAAATATATACAGGTGTAAGATTATTCCATACGAAGTCGACAACTTCACAACAGAGAATCTTTTGATACATCTTTGATAAATTTATGTGCCATAATTTTCATTATTTATGTTCAGTGAACCGTTAATTTGGTCTGTTTTATAGCGTAAATCAGAACATTTACATTGTAGCTATTCACACGTTACATGGGAGAACAGAAATTACGCAAGTCAAAGATAATGTGATGATGAATATGCTACATAGTCCCGATGGTTTCAATGCAGTCTATTGCTACTGCCATAATGTTTTCGTTTGATATTATTGTGAAGCTTGTGAGTAGAGATTGATGTGAGAAATGACCACGAACGAGCTGTGCTGCAGAAATGAGAAAATTGCAAATGTGGTGTGGCATGGTATTCTCTTCATTATGACACGATGAAGTTACGTTTATGTTCCAATGGAATGTTAGTTTGTTATTTCATTAAACGCCAGGTGGCTTAATAAAGTACAAGAATATCATCAAATTATACGTAACAGAAATGGCAGGTGTGTTCGGCAGTCATGATAAACGGTTTACAATCGATGACGCGTTTGAAGAAGAAAATGATGAGGCTATCAGAGTCTATGGCTCAACCACTGAAAGATCTCCACTGAAGCCAAAAAATCGGAACGTTGTGTCAGAAGACAGTGTTATCGTAAGAATCGACGATCCCAACCGGAATTCAAGAACAATTACAAGCACTGCACCAAGATTTAAAGGCGCTGACGATGTAAGTAGTCTCCACAGTACTCAAAAACCTGTCATTAAATGAACTACAACTAGTATTACATTGGAGATATTTGCTGCTCGCAGACCATATCCAGGGACAGCGATTCGCTTATACAGGATGGTGGATTTTATACCGGAATGTTTGATCCTTCCCAGTCATGTTGGCGCCATCCAAAAATACGAGAGAACTGGAAAATGGTTTTGGCTGCTGTTGTGCTACTGATTGTGGGAATAGGTAGGCAAGTAGAATTTACTTATAGTCACGTAACATTTTGCATAACTTATGCTAACAGTGATGCAGCGGCCTTCGAAAATTAATTTCGGGAAGTTAAACGTAGTAACACTAATTCAAATGGTATGACATATTGACGGCGGATCTATTAAAATACCTTTTAAGTAGAGGGCTCATCACGGGAAAACAATGTATAGGATTGGTGGAAAGAAATGGAAAACTAAACGATTGTGATTTGCAATATGCGGTTTTTTCTGACACAGTGGTATTACAAACTGGTCATGGTAGTCCTTCAAGACTTCATACACACGTACTATATTATATAATCTCCAATTTACAACTTTCATCAAACAACAGGAGTTATCAAAGAAATGAAGAAACCTTAATCTACCCCACTGTAGGCCTATAGGTATACTATCTGTCAAACGTTTTATGCCCAGTATTAAATTATAAAAATACTGTATTATTGTCGAAGTTCGTGTACTCCACCTAAAGACGACTCTAATTATTATATTTTGTACAGTAAATACCGCATTGTAGTTGTATCCCAAAATCTTAGGTGGTAAAATGTGGAGATGAGATTAATGATCTGAGTTTTAACTTACTATTTTTGATAATATTAAGTTGGTTAGTATGCTTGTGACAAATTTTCTGATATTTTCCACGAGGAAGAAAACCACCTTTTACTGGGGTAAATGTATGTTTCAGCTTTATATGATGTTTTACCTCATTTAGCATTTAAAACAGGTTGAATCTTTGGGTCCACTTGAGCATTCGATACTACTATTTTGCTTTGAGCAATGACATAACTGTTCTGTTGTGTGATGTAATGGTGGCATGTTGTATTTGAAATGGATCATGTTTGCAGAGGGCCTGTTGGAGTGTGTGGTGACACTCTGTAGTATGGGTTGTTTATTTCTAAGTTGTCTGTGAGTGATTTTGTACTCCTTGAATGTTGTGTTAATAATACAGGAAGAATTTGAATGGTTTGTTTGCAAGCAATTTTGATGTTGGCATTATGGGCAATAGATTCGTTTGTAATTACTAGTGTGATGCCTTGTTTATGGCTATTAGTTTTTTGTTGGTTATGAATGTGACAAGGAAGTTCACAAGTTGGGCTCTGTGTGCTGCATTGGGAGATGACATGTTGAGCATGATTAAATTCCCATGATTATTTGATTTAATTTCTGAGTATGTGAAGTGTTAAGTTTGTGGAGAAGGTATGAGACTGACCATAGTTGCTTCATCTTGTATTGCTTCCCAGTATATGTGGTGTTGTTGGCAGGATAACTTACGGCATTCTATCTACAGTGGTTTGTGGTTTAACTCTAGGCTTCCTATTTGAGAGATTGTGTGGTTTTATTTGTGTATATATGTCTGGTATGCCTGTGTATAAGTTTATGTGCAAAAGTGTGTGTCAGTACAACTTTTTGGAATTATTGTTGTGTGTTGTTAGTTGCAGGCTATACAGTTTACAATAGGCAGCCCGGGGACATAACCATAGATGTTAAGTCCCATAGTGCTCAGAGCCATTTGAGCCATAGGCAGCCCATGCGCAGATGTTAGCCAAGCCTGTGGGTGTATGATTAAGAGCGAACATAGAATTACTTTCAATAATAAAAACTAATCTCTTATCTTCATCCATCTACCCCCCTGGCCCCACGATTTAATTAGAAAACAAGAAGTCATATGAAAAATTGATTCACAATTCAGCTGTTCTGCCATCTTAGATTTCCCTGATGGTCCTTTGTAAAGTTTTATCATTGTTGGTAATTATGTCACACTGTGACTGGGAGGGTTGTGTTGAGTTTGTTGTGCCTACTTTGATGATGATAGGTTTTTGATATTGGGTATAGTAGCAAGCTTCATTTTTGTGGTAATACAGACAGGTCAGCTGATATTGATACTGCCTTTTGTTAATTGTTTTGCTTTTTCTACAGTTAGGTGTTCTGTGATTGGGTCAATGGAGGCGTCCAATCCCATCTGACTTCTTTGTACCGTGATGTAAGGGTGTTGTGGTGTGTGATGTCATTAAGAGTTTAGTTCATGAGTTGGTTGTGTTTGTAGATGTCATCTTATTGTGGTTGGTGGTGTCCTCTGGTGGTGAGTGTTTATATGGTCTGAATTTTATGTGGTGTATTGGGTTCATTCGAGCGTTGTTGTTCACAATGCACAGTATTTTGGATTGCCTGTGATTGAAGGGCTGAAATTGGTTTGCTGTTTGTCATGCGGTAAGGAGTTTAACGTATTTTGTGGCTTCTTTTATTAGGTATGGGTATGACTGTAAAATATAACAGTTCGAGGGTGTTTGCGGAGATAGGAGAGGACATGATGTCCCTCATCAAATTTCTTCAGATGTTTGGAATCCTAGCAAGAATTTTAAAGTGCAGGAGAACATGAGGTTGACGAGAGTTTAGATGTTTTGGACCAGGGAGTGTTATATGTGGCAGTGCCGAAGGGATAACCTTTGGCGCTCCATCAGATATGGTACCTGGTTCGAGAAGTCTTGGTTGGCCATGTGAGAGATTGTTTTGATGACTTATTATTTTTGTTATAGATCCTCTATCAGTTTTGAGACTGGAGTGAGTGAGAGCACAGTTTTAGGTTGGTTTTCTTCTCGTAGGGAAGTGTTTTCTGAATATGTGAAGTATAGGGGTAAGTAGGGTGGGCCAGGGGTGGTGGTCGAGATAGATGGATCGCAGTTTGGGAAGAGGAAGTATGGGAGGGATAAGTCTCCGGTTGGTTTATGGTTGTAGGGGGCCGTTATTTCGGGGTGGGTGGGTATGCGAATTGTGTTTTCATGGTTTTGGAGGGGCGTATGAAGGGGGAATTGGTGGGGTTAATTGAAGAGTATACAGAGGAGAAGAGTATTATAGTGTCAGATGCTTTTTCGTTGTATAGGGGGTTGGGGAAGAGGGGTTATGATCATTTGGTTGTAAATCATAGTTTAGAGTTCACCAATTACGAAACTGGGGCATGTACCAATACAATAGAGGAGTTTTTTTTGGGGGGGGGGGGGTTAAACCAGTCATAGGGAGGGGGAAGAGGGGCTCATCTAACCTGTAATCTCATTTAGGTGAGTATTGCTGGCGGAAGAGCGTCCCTGGAGAGTGTTGCAATTTTTGCGTTTCTTTGAGGGCAGTTAGTAAGATGTACAGCCAAGAGTGGTTAGTTGAGTGGGTTTTGTATTTGGGGGGGGGGGGGTAATGTTTGTGGATTTAGGTGGGGGGGGCTGTTTTAAGATTATGTTGCATAGGATATGCTACGATATGCTTTGTTGCAGTTGTTTTTGAGTTGTTATGTGTGATTGAGTTTTGTTTATTTGTTGGTGGATTTTTGTTTTTGGGGAGAGGGTGAAGTTTGGTGTGGGGGTTGGTAGGTAGTGGGCAGTTTGGGAGTTTCTTTGTTTGTGTGTGTGCGCGTGTCTGCGTTTGATTGGGGTGGCTAACCTAGTATGTAGTGCCGGAATTTGTTCGTGGTAAGTAGTCTTTTTAAATATATAGAGAGTTGTGCCGTTTTGTGGGGTTTTTCATGATGTGTTGTTGGTTTGGTTTTATTTATCTTAGGTGTCTGTTTTATTGGTATCGCCAGCTGTGGTTGGTCTATATCAGCATCCGATTACAATTTTTGTCATCGTAGATGTGTTTTGGTATTGTGAGCTGCTGTTGACCTATATAGGTCAAGGGATATGTTCGATCCCTATGTTTGTCATCGTAGCTGAATGTTTTTGGTAGATCAGGGGAAATGTTAGATATCAAAGTGTTTCATTGTAGGTGAATGTGTTTTGGTATAGTCAGTTGTAGTTGACCTATATAGGTCAAGGGAAGTATCAGATTCCAACTTTTGTTGTTTTAGGTGTTGGTTTTGTGGTATTGTTAGTTGCAGTCTGATTCTAATTTTTGTAGTTGTTGGTTGTAATTTTGTGGTATTGACAACTGCAGTTGAGCTATGTAGGTGAAGGGAAATGACAGATTCCTGTGGATTTTGTAGGTGTAGTGGAATGTGGGAATTTTATATTGTTCCTTGTTGTTTTTCTGTCGTTTTGCATGGTTTGGGATCATGGTGTGTGGTTTTGTATGTTTGTATTTAGTATGTCCCCAATTTCCTGCGCTTGTCCCGTTAGTTTGATTATATTCCTTGAGGGAGATGTTTTTGTCATATTTGTGTATTTTCGTGTTTGTGGTTTTTGCTCTTTTGATGCTATTGTTTTGTGTTGCTTGCATCATTGTTGCATTTTGTGTGGTTTTCTATGAATGTGAATGTTTATACAGTGCCCCCTCCCCGGGGGGTGACAGTCCTTTTGTGGGTACGTGTGTGGCACACACGGGGCCCGAGCTATTGCAGTCTCCTTTCCTTTCTACATCTACCTCTACATCTACATTTATACTCCGCAAGCCACCCAACAGTGTGTGGCGGAGGGCACTTTACGTGCCACTGTCATTACCTCCCTTTCCTGTTCCAGTCGCATATGGTTCGCGGGAAGAACGACTGTCTGAAAGCCTCCGTGTGCGCTCTAATCTCTCTAATTTTACATTCGTGATCTCCTTGGGAGGTATAAGTAGGGGGAAGCAATATATTCGATACCTCATCCAGAAACGCACCCTCTCGAAACCTGGCGAGCAAGCTACACCGCGATGCAGAGCGCCTCTCTTGCAGAGTCTGCCACTTGAGTTTGCTAAACATCTCCGCAATGCTATCACGGTTACCAAATAACCCTGTGATGAAACGCGCCGCTCTTCTTTAGATCTTCTCTATCTCCTCCGTCAACCCGATGTGGTACGGATCCCACACTGATGAGCAATACTCAAGTATAGGTCGAACAAGTGTTTTGTAAGCCACTTCCTTTCCCGGCTGCATTACCATCCATGTTCCTCTCCTCCCTATCCTTGCTCCTATGTCCCTACCCCCTCTTTTCCCTCTTAGTCGACTTCTTTATGTCAACCTGGCTATCCTCCTGGCTTTGTTTTGTTCTGTGCTATTGTTTAGTTTGCTTTTTCCATTTCCTTTTCAGAGTTTTTGGTCCATGTGGGGTTTGACCTCGATTTCCAAAATTTTCCCTTCAGTGTGAGCCATTTGGGGATGAACTCCCTACCTAGCTTCCATGGTGCAGGTTCCTCTCCCCCTCCCCTCCCCTTTCCACCCTGGCCGCCCTCCTGCTAGGTCACCAGCATGGTAGCCAGTCCTTGTGGTGGGGCTATTAAGTACCCACTTGACTGAGAGCCCTGAAACCACAGGGATCATACTACTAGTACCTGAGCTGTTAACACCTCAAGTATGCCCAGGAGTCGGCTAACTTCGGGCCACCAGAACTCCCGACATTGGCCACTGTGCCAGACGGCCCTTGCTTTGGCTGGGTGGCGCCCACGGGGTGAGCCCCTGATCGGAGTGGGTGGTACTAGGGCAGATGCCTTGCACAGAAGCTTCACCATCCTGGCCATTCTGTGGCTGTCTCTAAGAGTGGTAGCAGATGTGACACTCCTTCTTCTGATCCTTCGGCGTTCCCCTCCCTGGCTACCCCCTGGGAGGAGGGTCAAGTTCGCCGGCTTGGGTTGAAACCTTTCCCTAGGTACCTGGTTTGTACCAGGACGGACGGCGGAAGTTTTGCCTCAACCAAGCCTTTGTTTTTTATGGAGACGATTGAGGTTAAGTATGGCAAAGTGGAATCAATGAGTAAAATGTGGTCTGGTGCTTTGCTCATAGAGACACCATCTGCTGCCCAATCTGATGCCCTGCATGCTTTTGACCGCCTCGGTGATGTCCCAGTCTCCATCATGTCCCACCAATCTTTGAACTCGGTACAGGGAATTATTTTCCACTGAGATCTTCTTTACCAAACTGATGAGGAGCTCCGTGCTAACCTTGAATGGCGAGGAGTTTGTTTTATCCACAGTGTGCAGCGAGGCCCTCCAAACAATCGCACCACTACGGGCGCCTGTATCCTTTCCATCAAGGGGGATGTCCTCCCAGAGAAGGTCAAGGTAATGGTGTATTGGTGTGATGTAAAACCTTATATTCCATCACCGATGAGATGTTTTAAATGCTTACGATTTGTACACATGTCTTCCCGCTGCACCACTGATCTCCTATGTGGTGGCTGTTGGTGCCCACTCCATGAAGGGAGTGCCTGTGCTCCCCCACCAGTGTGTGTAAATTGTCATGGACAGCATTCCCCACGCTCACCTGCATGCCCGGTGTTTGTGAAAGAAAGAAGGATTCAAGACTCAAAACCTTAGATTGGCTCACCTACACTGAGGCTCGTCAAAGTAAGACCCGCTTCATCCCGTGTCTATGACGTCTACTTTTGCTTCAGTTACGTCCATTCCCCCTCCTACCCACTCTTCTTCCCTGTCCCACCCCATTTGCCCCATACTTTCAGCCTCCTCCTCCCACTCCCTCTCCCCCTCCTCATCAATACACATACCCACCACTTCGGGTGCTGCTCCCCCTCCTCTGCCAGAGAAGTACTCCCCTCCCTCGGCGGCCACCGGGGCTCCTCTTCCCGGCTCCCCCCTGAAAGGTGATATGCTGCTCAACATTGGCAGCGCGATCCGCGGCCGGTGGGCGCCGAGATTGCCTGGTGTAATACTGTGCCCGCCCTCGCTGAAGTCTGCCCTTCTCTTCCTTCCCACGAGAAGCAGCAGAAACGCAAGAACAAGGGCAAGGCCCCTCTGGTACCCCCTGAGGTGCAGCCTTCGCCTCCTCCAGTCAATGAACCAACAGAGTCTGACCCCACCTATATGGATATTACCCCATCCTTATCGGTGATGGATGGCGACTCGGCGATGTGACCGACTCCGGTCCGTTCGCTTGCCATTTGGACTCCGGCTTGAGAATCCTCCAATGGAATTGTAATGGATATTTGCGTCACCTTCCAGAGTTGCAGCCCCTTCTTTCTTTCTACTCTGCCGCTTGTATTGCGCTCCAGGAGACCCATTTCGTCAGTCCTTAGTCACCCGCCCTTCGTGGGTTCCACGCTTTCTGTCTGAACCAAATTGGCCCCTTGCGGACTTCTGGCGGTGTTTGCACCTTGGTCTACAAGGACATTGTTAGTACATGGGTTCCCCTCCATACCACTCTGGAAGCCATTGCTGTCAGGGTCCGTATGGCCACTCCAATCACAATCTGTAATCTCTACCTCCCACCTCACAGGCTGCCCACATCCCTTGCCCTAACCATCCTTCTTCAACAACTCCCTTCTCCCTTCCTGCTACTAGGGGACTTTAATGCCCACAACCCTCTTTCGGGTAGTCATACAACTACTGCCCTGGGCAGGACAGTTGAAGCTGTTCTGGCAGGGCTTGACCTCTGTTTACTAAACACAGGTGCTCCCACACACTTTAGTGTCGTGCACGGCACTGTCTCTACCAATGACCTCTCTATCTGCAGTCCCAGCCTTCTTCCCTCCAGTCAGTGAGGTGTCCATGATGACTTACGTGACAGAGACCATTACCCGATTGTTTTGACCTTCCTTCAGTGTCTCTCGCTTTGCCACCCTCCCAGGTGGGCCATATCTAAGGCTGATTGGGGTGCCTTCTCTGCCCCCATCCCACCTGTATTGCCACACACTGTGCCCTTGTGGTCAGGCATTAACAGTGCACCATGTTTTATTGTCATGTCCCCGTTTTAGTCAATTTCGTGTTGTCCTGTCCCTGCCATCTACTTTACCGGATGTTTTAGCTGATGACACTCGAGCAGCTGCTCGTATTCTGCGTTTTATAACTTTAACTGGCTTGTCCAAAGACATTTAACCTTTTTACTTATTTTATCTGCATATTTGTCAGGTCCTTCTGGTGTCCCCCCATCCCCTTGAGTTTTACCAGATTCCATGTGCTCTCACAACAATGACTGGGCGCTAATGACCTCAGCAGTTGAGCGCCCTTAAACACAAAAAAAAAAGGTTGTATTGCCACACCCTCAGGTCCACGCCCCCCCCCCCTCCCCCCCTGCCAGAAGATGGTCCCTAGGTGGACTCTGGAAATTGCTGCAGCCATAAAAGACCACCGCCATGCTCTTAAACACTTCAAGCGGCACCCTTCTACTGCTCTTCTTCTGGTCTTTAAAGGACTTCGTGCCTGGGCCTGCTACCTAATCAAATTTCAGAAACAGATTTGCTGGGAATGATATGTAGCTGCCATAGGACCACACACACCCTCTTCACAAGTCTGGGCGAAACTCAGGCGAATTTTTGGCCACCGTCCTCCCACCGGGTTTGCAGAAATTTCTGTGCGTGGTGTTGTCCTTACCAATCCAGACTTCGTAGCAGAAAATGTCACTCAACTCTTTGCTCAAGCTTCAGCATGGGCTCAGTATCCGCCTGTGTTCCTTCTCCTGAAAGAGCACTCAGCACTTTCTTTTGTTTGTTGTTGCTCGGAGCCATATAATGCCCCATTCAACGAGTGGGAATTCACCAGCGCCCTCGCCCTTTGTCCCGACGCGGCTCCTGGACCGAACCGGGTACATAACCAGATGTTCCAAACTTATCAGTGGCTGGCCACCATTGTATACTGACCATCTTCAACCATCTGTGGAGTGAGGGAGTCTTTCCTACCCAGCAGCAGGAACGCATTGTTGTTCCGGTGTTAAAGCCAGGAAACCCACCTCTTCAGTTGGATAACTACCATCCAATTAGTAGTACCAACACCCTCTGTAAGCTCATTGAACTCATGGTGAGTCGGCGGCTTTTTTGGATCCTTGAATCCCGTGACCTTTTGTTATCGACTCAAAGTGGTTTTTGCTGTGGCCACTTTACGGTGGATAACTTGGTCCACCTGGAGTCTGCTATCTGGTCGGCTTTTGCCCATCGGCAACACCTCCTTGCAGTCTTCTTTGATCTGCATAAAGCCTATGACACCACCTGGTACCACCACATCCTCACCACCCTTCACGAATGGGGCTTTTGTGGTGCTGTGCCCGTTTTTATCTGTACCTTCCTTTCTTGTCGCTCTTTTCGGGTCCAAGTTGGCTCCTCCTAGAGCACTCCCCATCGACAAGAAAATAGGGATCCACAGGGTTCCGTACTGAGCGTCCCTCTCTTTCTCATTGCCATTAATGGTCTGGTGACAGCTGTTGGGCCGAGAGTGTCCCCCTCTCCTGACGATTTTTGTATCTGTCACTTCCTCCGTAATGGGTGTTGCAGAATGCCATCTACAGGGGGCAATCTCCCAGGCACACTCATGGGCTCTCCCGTGGCTTTCAGTTTTTGGCGGCCAAGTCGTGTGTCATGCATTTCTGCCGTCACCGTACAGTCCATCCCCATCTGGAACTGTTCCTCAATGGTCGGCACCTCGAAGTGGTAAGACACCCATCGCTTCTTGGGTCTGGTCTTCAATGCCCGGTTGACATGGCTTCCTCATCTTCGCCAGCTGGAGAGGGACGTGCTGGTCCCATCTCAATGTTCTTAGGTGTCTGTGCAATACCATCCTGCGATTGTATCAAACATTGGTCCAGACTTGTTTAGACTATGGAAGTCCTGTCTGTGGTTCTGCGTAGTGTTCGACGTTGCAGATACTAGACCCCATCCCCCACTGAAGGATCCGACTTTCGACTGGTGCCTTCCGGACTAGCCCCGTACTTAGCCTTCTCGCAGAGGCGGGGATTCCACCACTGCGAGTTTTGTGCCAACAACAGCTGATATCTTATGCGCTCTGCGTTCACTACACCCCAAAGCACCCTAATTATGGTCTCCTTTATCCAGACACGGAGGTCACCCTGCCGTAGTTGGGGCCACGATGTGGGCTCACCATGACTGTCCGCATTCAGTCACTCTTTTCTGAGCTCCAGCAATTCCCTTTACCGCCTATTTTCTCCACTCACACAGTTTCCTTTATTAGCTACTACCAGGCCATATCTTGCTATTGGCATTCCAGAAATAGACCTTCGCTCGGCATTATGTCTTCAGTTTTTGGGCCTTTGGTATACAGAATGGCACACTCTTTCTTCACTGAACAAGCTCAGGGCGATTAAGGATTCTACAGCTCCGTGGTGGCCCTCCTTATGGGCCTCTCGTAAGGCCTCGGTCGTCCTATGCCGGCTCCGCATCGGCCATACTTGGTTGACTCATGGTTATCTCCTCCGTCGTGAGGACGCCCCTCTCTGTTGTTGTGGATCGATGTTGACTGTGGCTCACATCTTATTGGACTGCCCCAACTTAGCCACCCTGCGACGGACTTTTAACTTTCCAGACTCGCTACCCCTGGTATTGGCTGACTAATGTCAGCGGCGGATCTCGTTTTACGTTTTATTCATAATTGGGGTTTTTATCACTTTATTTAAGGGAGGGACCTTCCACCTTATCAGTGAGTGGAGTGGATGGCAGGCCCTCTTGCGCCCCCCCCCCCCACCCCCTTCACCCCAACTGGATTGGCTTCAACTGGGCTTGGTGGTCCCCGGCCCGCTGCCTTCCCATTCCTTTTCTTATAGGGTCTGTTACATCATGAGCATCTCTCTTGTCTCCTGTGCTTCTTCCTTCACGCCCCTGTTGTTAGTCACTTTCTTTCTCTCACCTCTTCTACCGCCCTTTTCCTTCCTTCCCTGTCAATAGTTTATCATTTTATGGGCATTGTAGTTCCCTCTTCTAATGAGGGATTTTATCTGTTTTATTTAATCTAAGGTCAGAGGAACTGATGACCGCGTAGTTTGGTCCCTTCTCCAACCAACCAACTTAATACTATGTCTCCACCAAATCCCCATTTCCCGCAGTATCCCTGTTTCAATATTTGTTAAATTAATAATTTGTACAATTCTTTACTTGATATTTATATTTTCACATTGTGTAGGTGTTTAAGGTTACTGCTCGCTGTCTTGAATGAGCTGCTAAGCCAATTATCTGATAATTGCCACACTTATCATTCACACAATCCTGAAGAAAGCATGGTCTGATATTTTTCAGAAAGTCTAGAGGTGGGTCTCCAGTCTGATTCTACACGTCAATTTGAATATTCATTTGGGATTGCCACTTCCTCCAGTGATTTTAGGAATTCTGATGGAATGTTACCTATGCCTTCTGCCTTATATGATTGCAAGTACTCCGAAGCTCTATTAAACTCTAATTCTGGATCCTCTGCCTCCCATATTGACTGACATTTCTTCTGTCATATCCTCGGGGCAGTCCTCTTACTTGTAGAGACCTTTAATCCACTCTTTCCACCTATTCACACTCCTCTTTGTGTTTAACAGTGGAATTCCTCTTTGACCCATAATTTTGATTCCTTTGCTTTCAGTTTCATGAAAGGTTGTTTTGACTTTTCTTAATGCTGAAACAATTCTTCAGATGATCATTTCTTATTAAATTTCTTCACATTTTCCCTGCAACTATTTTGTTTTGACTTTCCCATGGTTCTTACTTATTTCATTCCTAAATGACTTATATTCCTCTCTTGTTTTGATCAGTTTAAGAAGTTTTTTTGCTAACCAAAGTTTCTTTGCAGTACCCTCCTTGATGTCTTTGTCCAATGTATGTAACTTCTAATTTTGAAGATTTCCATCCCTCTTCAACTGAGCTACATACATTGGTATCCACCATTGCAACATCTACAGTCTTGGAGAACTTCCAGTGCACTGCATCATTCATCAGTACTTCAGTATCTCACTTCTTTACACATTGATTCTTCTGGGAAATTCTCTTAAACTCTGCTTTTCTTCATCGTACTAAGTTTTGATCAGTTTATATCTGTGCCAAGGTACATGTTAAAATTCAGTATGATTTTGGAATCTCCATCTGATTAAGATATAATACAGCAGTAATCTTCCCATGACTCTG
Organism: Schistocerca nitens; assembly: GCF_023898315.1. Classification (NCBI taxonomy): domain Eukaryota; kingdom Metazoa; phylum Arthropoda; class Insecta; order Orthoptera; family Acrididae; genus Schistocerca; species Schistocerca nitens. The sequence continues at coordinate 100,627,648 of NC_064622.1, forward strand.
GGCCTTTGCCAAGTATACCTCCTCCTCTTGTGATTTTTGAGTGGTATGTTTGGAATTACTAACTGAAATTTATTGCAGAAACCAATTAGTCGCTCTCCTCTCATTCATACTACTGATACAATATTCTCCCATAACTCTACTCTCTATCCCTTTCCCTACTGTTGTTTTGCAATACACAATGAGTATTAGATTATCATCACCCTTCATGTACTGAATTACCTATTCAGTATCCTCCTCATACACTTTTTCTACCTCTCCATCTGCTACTTGCGGCATTAGGATGTATGCCTGAACTACCGTTGTTGGTGTTAGTTTGTTATTGATTTTTGATAACCCTATCACTGAACTGTTGACAGTAACTCACTCTCTGCTGCACCTTTCTATTTACAACAAATCCTACTCCCATTATACTGTATTCTGTTGCAGATATTACCCTATATTCATCATACCAGGAATCATTATCTTCTTTCCATTTCACCTCACTAACCTCTGCTATACCTAGATTGAACCTTTGCATTTTTCTTTTGAGATCTGCTATCTTCCCTACCACATTGAAACTCCTGACATTCAGCTCCCCAGGAGGTTCATGGTCCTTTCGTGAGTATGTGTGTGGCAAGCAGGGGGCCCCGAGCTATTGCAGCCTTCCTTCTTTCCCGAGCTGCGTTTCCTTGCCCTTGCCCTTCCCCTTCCCCTCCCCCTCCTTTCTTGTCCTTGCTCCTTCCCCTTTGCCCTCTCCTCTCCCTCTCTTGGTGTCCTTGTTTATGTTGGCCCCGCTATCCTCCTGGTTATGTTGGCTTTGAATTTGGTTTTGTTGCGCAATTACCTCGTCCTTTTGGCATCCTCTGGTCCCCCTCTGGGATTTGACCTACATTACTAAATTTCTATTCCATAGTGTGAGCCATTTGGGGAAGAGCACCTCACCCAGTGTCTCCGACGTGTGCCCTCCTAGTTCCTTCCACCTTTTCCTTCACCTCATTGTCTGATGTTAGAGTGCATAGCCAGCACAGTAGCCAGCCCGTGTGGTGGGGTCGCTATGTACCCTTTTGGTTGATCCCCCTGAAAAAACAGGGATCACACTTCTGATACCTGAGCTGCGACCTCCTCATGTAAGCCTAGGAGTGGTTGCTTGTTGTCCTGGAGCATCGGAACTCCCGGCAATGGCCCCCGTGCCAGACGGCCCTTGCTGTGGCTAGGTGGTGCCCATGGGTCGTATCAGGGCAGACGCTATGCAAATGAAACGCTTACAGGTCCAGAACCCTGGCCGTTCTTCTACGGCCATCTCTTTTTGCACCCCCGTGCGGGTTCAGGGGTAAGAATAGGCCCCCGGTATTCCTGCCTGTGGTAAGAGGCGACTAAAAGTAGTCTCAAAAGTTTCGGCCTTTAATGTGATGGTCCCCTAAGGGGTTTGACCACTCCATTTCCAAATTTTTCCATTAGTGCGTACCATTTGGGGAAGGACGCCTTACATGGTGCATTCTATATCCCTCTTGTCCTAAGATCTGGCATATTCGTTTTTGTCATGGAGTTGGACTTACACTGAGCTTCCGGCCACATCGGCTGCAGTGTGTTCCGGGTAGCCTACGTTTCCTCCATTGTGCACTTCCATCTTTGCTCCCTTTATTAACGGATATTCGACACCCGACAACCAGCACGGTAGCCAGTCCGTTGTGGTGGGGTCGTCATGTACCCTCTTGGTGGTAGCCCCCTGACTACACAGGGATCGCACTGCTGATGCCTGAGCTGCTACCTCCCCACGTATGCCGAGAAGTAGATGCCTATCCCTCTGGGGCATCAGGACTCCCGGCAAAGGCCATCCTGCCAGGTGGCCTTTGCTGTGGCTGGGTGGCGCCCGTGGCGAGAGCCCCTGGTCGGAGTGGGTGGCATCAGGGCGGATGACCCGCAATGAAGCGTGGTACATCATCTCTCGCTGGTGGGCCTCCACCAGCAGTCTCTAAGCGATCGAGGTTTAACCTCAACGGAAAGAAATATGATCCAAGATCATTTCCCTCCCTGGCCACTCCATGGGAGTAACATATGGCTAAAGAAGGCAGTGCAGATTATTCACCCCGGTACCTAGTCTGTACGCGAGTTGATGGTGAATCATTTATGTCAACCAAGCCCCAGTTTTTTGTGGAGCATATAGAGGACAAGTTCGGGGAGGTGTAGGGCTTGTCCAAAATACGCTCTGGTTCAGTTCTAATCAAGACAACATCCTCTGCCCAATCACGGAGGTTGCTCGCTTGCAATAAGTTAGGGGACGTTTCAGTTAGCATCACACCCCATAAGAGTTTAAACGTGGTCCAAGGTATTATATTCCACAGGGATCTTCTTCTACAGTCGAACGATGAACTACGCGCCAACCTAGAACAATGAGGTGTTCACTTCATCCGGCGCGTCCATCGTGGTCCGAGGGATAATCAGGTGGCCACCGGTGCCTTCATCTTGGCCTTAGAGGGTGACGTCTTACCTGAGAAGGTCAAGGTGATGGTTTTTCCGCTGTGATGTGAAACCATATATCCCTCATCCGATGCAGTGTTTTAAATGCTGGAAGTTCGGGCACATGTCATCCCGTTGTACTTCCGGCATCGCATGTCGAGATTGTGGACGTCCTTCGCATCCCAATACTCCATGTACTCCGCCTCCCATCTGTGTTAACTGCAGAGAACACCATTCCCCCTGCTTGCCAGACTGTAGGATATTCCAGAAAGAACGGAAGATAATAGAATATAAGACCCTGGACCGCCTGACCTACTCTGAGGCGAGGCAGAAATATGAGCGGCTCCATCTTGTGCCAATGACGTCGACCTATGCCGCTGCTGCAACGACGGTTCTCCCATCTCCTGTGTCTTCCCGTACGGTTGGATCTATGATTGGACAGAATCCACCAGCCCCCTTGATTGTGGGAGGCACTTCACTCCCTGTAGCTCCTGCTCAATCTACTTCAGGAGCAACACCCCCCCCCCCCTCAACCATCGGGGACATCAGTTCCCCCTTCCCAGCAGGAGAAGAGTAAGACTTCTTCGGCTACTCTCGCCAGGAAGGGGTCCCTTGGGGAACCTCCCTTCTCAAGTTCCGACCGGCGGAAAAGCGGACACCCGCAAGTGGCTGAAACAACCACCAGTCCCTGGTCGTAGTGCCTCAAGGTCGTTGTCCATCCCTGAGACTGACCCAGTGAAGCCCTCCAAGCCTGAACCACCGAAGGCACAGTGAGAGAAGCAAAAAAAGAAGAAAGTCCCCAAGAATAACGACATTGCGGTGGTACCCATCCCATCGCTTCCTACAAGCTCTGCGTCTGAGGACGAGGTGGAGAGTCTGGCGTCTGCTGAGGACCTCGATCTCGCCAGTCCCTCAGACACCATGGATAACAGTAGCACAGGTGCTCAATCGGAGGCAACAGTGACCCAGCGGCGTAATCTGCCTTCGAAGTCCCTTCACGCCTTTCTCAGCCATGGACAATATCGTCCTCCAGTGGAACTGCAGCGGTTTCTTCCACCATCTAGCTGAGCTCCGACAACTTATCAGCCTTCACCCTTTCTTCTGCATTGCTCTTCAGGAAACTTGGTTTCCAGCAATGCAAACCCCCGCCCTCCGTGGCTATCGGGGTTATTATAAGAACCGGGCAGCTTATGAAAGGGTGTCTGGTGGCGTCTGCATCTATGTCCTTAACTCTCCTCACAGCGAGTCTGTCCCTCTACATACAGCTTTAGAGGCTGTCGCCGTTCGGGTGTGGACGCCACAGGCTGTTACCGTCTGCAGTCTTTACCTTCCACCGGATGGTGATGTCGCGCAGCATGTCCTGGCTGCGCTGATAGCCCAATTGCCACCACCTTTCTTGTTACTGGGCGACTTCAACGCCCATAACCCTCTGTGAGGTGGGTCAGTGGCAACAGGTCGAGGTGCCATCGTTGAGAATGTATTGGCACAGCTCGACCTCTCCCTTTTAAACGATGGTGCCTTCACACATTTCAGTGTGGCGCATGACACATACTCCACCATTGACCTTTCGATCTGCAGCCCTAGCCTCTTACCTTCTGTCCAATGGAGTGTGCATGATGACCGGTGTGGTAGTGAGCACTTTCCAATCTTTCTGTCACTGCCACAGCGTCACTCTTCTGGGCGCCCTTGCAGATGGGCTATGAATAAGGCTGACTGGGACTTGTTCTCCTCCACTGCCGCTATTGAGCCTCTCTCTGACATCGACATTGATGCGGTGGTTCACTCGGTCACCACCGGCATCATTACTGCCGCAGAATCTGCCATTCCCCGTTCTTCTGGGTCCCCTTGGCGGAGGACTGTGCCTTGGTGGTCGCCTGAGATTGCTGAAGCGATTAAAGATCGCCGGCGGGCGTTCCAGCGTCACAAGCCGCATCCCTCATTAGAAAACCTCATGGCCTTCAAACGGCTGCGTGCGCGGACCCGCCGCCTTATCCGCCAACGCAAGCAGGAGTGCTGGGAGCGGTATGTGTCCATTGGACTCCATGTGTCTGCATCGCAGGTATGGGCCAAAATTCGACGCCTCTATGGCTATTGGACCCCTGTCAGCGTCCCTGCGCTCTCACTGAATGGAGCAGTTTGTACTGACTCAGACGTAATTGCAAACCACTTGGCAGAGCATTTTGCTCTGAGTTCCGCTTCTGCGTACTATCCACTGGCCTTCCGCTCCATTAAAGAGCGGATTGAACGTTGGAGCTTTTCATTTCACACCCACCATCCTGAATCCTACAATGTTCCATTCAGTGAGTGGGAATTTCACAGTGCCCTAGCCGCTTGCCTGGATACAGCTCCTGGGCCAGATCACATCCACTGTCAAATGCTGAAACACCTTTCAGTGGACTGCCAGCGACGGCTCCTCGATCTTTACAACCGTCTCTGGTTCGAGGGTGAGTTTCTGTCGCAATGGCGGGAAAGCATTGTTATCCCCGTTTTGAAACCTGGCAAGAACCCTTTGGAGGTGGACAGCTACCGCCCCATTAGCCTCACCAACGTTCTTTGCAAGTTGCTCGAACGGATGGTGAGTCGGCGGTTGAGTTGGGTACTTGAGTCACAGGGCCTCCTGGCTCCGCCCCAGGGTGGGTTCCGTAAAGGCTGCTCTGCCGCCGACAATCTGGTGAGCCTGGAGTCCGCCATCCGTACGGCCTTTGCCCGCCGTCAGCAACTGGTCGCTGTCTTTTTTGACATGTGGAAGGCGTACGATACTACATGGCGCCATCACATCCTCTCTACACTTCATTCGTGGTCTGCTGCCGATTTTTTATATGCAATTTTCCGGCACATCGTACCTTCCGCGTGCAAGTCGCGGCCTCTCATAGTTCCTCCAGAGTTCAGAAGAACGGGGTGTCACAGGGATCTGTTTTAAGTGTCTGCCTGTTTTTAATAGTGATTAACGGGCTCGCTGCGGCGGTGGGAACGACTGTCTCAGCGTCCTTGTATGCTGACGACTTCTGCCTTTACTATAGCTCTCATTGCATTGCCGCTGCTGAACGTGAGCTGCCACATTTATTTACACTGATGGCTCAAAAACATCGTTTGGTGTTGGGAGTGCCTATATTGTTGGCGACATCCCAAATTGATTTCGTCTTCCCGACCAGTGTTCGGTTTTTACTGTGGAGCTTTATGCTGTTCTCCAGGCTGTCCAATACATCCGTCGCCATCAGCAGATACAGTATGTTATCTGCTCAGATTCACTCAGCTTTCTCCTCAGTCTCCAAGCTCTCTACCCTGTCCACCCTCTGGTCCACTGGATTCAGGACTGCCTCCACTTGCTCCACTTGGGGGGGGGGGGGGGCGTCTCTGTGGCGTTCCTCTGGATCCCAGGTCATGTTGGTATCTGTGGAAATGAGGCGGCCAATATAGCAGCCAAGGCTGCAGTCTCTCTTCTTCAGCCTGCTATTCGCATGATTCCCTTCGCCTATCTACGGAGTGTTTTATGTCGTCGTTTTGCTCTTCTATGGCACGCACATTGGTCAACACTTCCCAATAATAAATTGCGGGATGTGAAAGCTCTTCCCTGTGCTTGGACCTCTTCCTACCAAACTCATTGTCGGGAGGAGGTAATTTTAACTAGACTCCAGATAGGACACTGTCTTTTTAGCCATAGACATCTTTTAAGTGGCGATCCTCCCCCACTCTGTCCCCATTGCTCTCAACTGTGGACGGTGAGACACCTTTTACTCGAGTGCCCCTATTTTACTCCGTTACATGCCCGTCTACAGCTGTCACCTGATATATCTTCCATTTTAGCAGATGACATGCGCTCAGCCGATCGCGTTCTCGAGTTGATTAGTGCCAGTGAGATGACGTCAGTCATTTGATGCTCTTTTTGGGGACAAACAACCCCCTTCCATAGTGGTTTTTTAAGCTTTCCCTCTGTTTTTAGTTTCCCTACCTTTTTGAGTTTAGCTCCCCTTGCTGCTGGTTTCTAGTTTCGTTTTTTTACCTTTTCCTGAGTCATAGACCGGGCGCTAATGACCGTAGCAGTTTTGCGCCCTAAAACAGTAACAAAAAAAAGAAAAGAAAAACAAGATAAGAGGTTACATATTATGACTACTTCATTCATAATATGGTACAAATTTTGTCTAGGGTGTAGATTTTCATCAATTGGAGAAAGGAACTAGTTTTTTAATCTCTTTGAAGGACTATGTGTCATTATTTTGTCGCTAAGAAATGTAATGAAATGCATGTGGAACGACTTTTTAACGATATAGAAATGAAGAGTAAAATTGCCTTCACCATGCTATTTCTTGCAGATATAAACAATCTTTATGTACCAAGCAGCAGCAGAAACAGGTACCCACACATTCACAGAACACTAGTTCGTGTCCTTGAATAACCTGAGATGTGATGAAACAGTGACAATTCTGACTCAAATGAACCACAGTTGGACAGGATCTAAGGGAAGTTAACAAAGAAACTTATTGCTCTCCAGTCACAAAGTTTTGACCAACTCATGAACTGTTATCTGGACTGTGAGCAAATCTACATCTCTCTCACAGCGTATAGTGAGTATTTAGCTAATGGTTATCAGAAAATAGGCTGTCTGGGTGTTTTATAAAGGAAGAGTTGTGGATGTTCTGAAGTTCAGTAAAGTAATATTATGAACTAGCTGTTACCCACAGCTGTGCTCACATATCAGTAGTTTTATTATGATGAGTGATGGTAAGTAACCTGTTATACATGCAATAATGTCAGCTGCCTCCACATTCCAGTCAACATAGCTAGTGATGCCTAACTCCTTCTCTGCCCTCATGCCATCCACATCTTTCCCACTCATTGTACAACACAGTGGCATGTGATGTGTCACTGCCAATTGGTGCATGTGGAGGGGTATGGGCAGGAGTGTGCATCTGTGTGTCATGCTACTGAAATAACTATACACCATACAGTGTGGACATTGCAAAACAAATTTGATAATTTTTAACGTAGTTACCAAGTTTCAGCAGTTTAGTTGTGAAAATGTGACAGAGCTACATTCACATTTAATAATATTAGGATGGAAGTATGGATTAACCCATTATATACCATCGTATGAATTATTATACGCTTGCTCTTCTCAGATATATCTGTTTTCAAAAGCACTTTGTCAGCAACTGAAATATTTCTTTTAAGTTTTATTGTTAGTTTGAAAGTTTATTGTTGAAACTAACAGTAGCAGTGGAGATCAGGATTGTTTATTTCCTGGTGGAAAGCATTTGTTCTAGTGCTATTGACTCTGCTAGTTCTCGTCATGAACAGGTGGTAAGTAATAATAAAATTATGATGTGCAGGTTCATAATTTCGCTCATATTATTACGGATTAGTTATTTGAATTCTTAAATGCAATATATAAGCACAAATTGGAAAAAAGAGTACTTTATTTGCTTTGTTGTGGTACTGGCTTATATCTTTACGTATGAAATATACGGTGGACAGTAAGGGGTCATTTTCTCGCAGTTGGTCCAATTTACCGGGTGATCAAAAAGTCAGTATAAATTTGAAAACTTAATAAACCACGGAATAATGTGGACTGAGAGGTAAAAATTGACACACATGCTTGGAATGACGTGAGGTTTTATTGGAACAAAAAAAAAAAAAAAAAAAACCATATTGCTAGACACGTGAAAGATCTCTTGTGAGCATTGTTTGGTGATGATCGTATGCTCAGCCACCACTTTCGTCATGCTTGGCCTCCCAGGTCTCCAGACCTCAGTCCGTGCAATTATTGGCTTTGGGGTTACCTGAAGTTGCAAGTGTATCGTGATCGACCGACCTCTCTAGGGATGCTGAAAGACAACATCCGACGCCAATGACTCACCATAACTCCGGACATGCTTTACAGTGCTGTTCACAACATTATTCCTCGACTACAGCTATTGTTGAGGAATGATGGTGGACATATTGAGCGTTTCCTGTAAAGATCATCATCTTTGCTTTGTCTTACTTTGTTATGGTAATTATTGCTATTCTGATCAGATGAAGTGCCATCTGTCGGACATTTTTTGAATGTTTGTATTTTTTTGATTCTAATAAAACCCCATGTCATTCCGAGCATGTGTGTAAATTTTTACCCCTCTATATACATTATTCCGTGATTTATTCAGTTTTCAAGTTTATACTGACTTTTTGATCACCCAGTATTTCAGATATAATGTGGGAGAAGGAGAGGGACTTGGAAAAGGTTCTAAATATCCTGTTCTCCACAGATGATGGTGACGATGATGAAACTTTGACATATTTGATACATTCAGGAGCTTGAATTTGTACTTGTTGTGCCAAATGATGGTGAAGACACTGACAAAGATGTGATACTCGAGTTTCTCCCAGCGTATTTGATAATCAAAATATACATGGGTGTACTGCCGGTCTACAGTGTCCAACGGGCACAATATTTCGGCGATTGTACATGTCGCCATCATCAGGTGAACTGACGGACTGAGCTCCTGTGAACGTGCCGGTACGGAGATCCGTACGCTATGGCTGCTCAGGGGGAACTGGCTTCGGTCGCGGCGGCAGCCGATTTAAATACCCTCCGCCCGCGGCGCACTCCCTCCGCCGTTCGCGCATTGGATGAGTCAGCTATCATGGTGAGTTTTGACGTCGTTTCCTTGTTCACGAGGGTTCCCCTGCGAGAGTCACTAGAATTGATTAGTCAGAAGTTTGACGAGAAGACCACTGAACTTCTTAGGCATGTCTTGACCTCCACGTATTTTCTTTTTAATGGAGAATACTACGAACAAACGGAGGGAGTCGCCATGGGTAGCCCACTCTCACCGGTGGTAGCGAATTTGTACATGGAGAACTTCGAGGAGGAAGCCCTGTCGTCATCCGAATGGAAACCTACTTGCTTTTTCCGTTACGTGGATGACACGTTCGTCATCTGGCCACATGGTATGGATAAACTCCTTGACTTCCTTACACATCTAAACTCCATACACCCTAACATAAAATTCACTATGGAGACTGAAACGGATGGTAAATTACCTTTCCTTGACGTCTTGGTCAAGAGAAGGGCTGACGGCACCCTAGGTCATGGGGTGTATAGGAAGACAATGCACACTGATCTGTATTTGCACGCAGACAGCTGCTGCCACCCTTCACAGAGGAATGGGGTACTTAAAACTCTAGTACATAGGGCACGCACTATCTCTGACGCAGAGTGTCTAGCCCAGGATTTGGAACATCTGAGAACTGTATTTCGAAAAAATGGGTAATCAGAGTGGCAGATTCAACGTGCTCTCCACCCAACCACTACAGCACAACCTGTGGAGATGGATGAAATCACGAGGGAGGAGGTAGGCACTGTGTTTATTCCATATACAAGCGCACTCTCAGGGAAAATCGCCCGCATTTTGAAGAAACACCAGGTCGGAACTGTGTTTTGTCCTCTGAATAAAACTCGTGCACTGGTGGGGAGCGCCAAAGATGACCTCGGTCTGAGGAAGACCGGCATGTACCAGATTCCGTGTCAATGTGGCAAGTCGTATATTGGTCAGACGATGCGTACCATCGAGGATCGATGCCGTGAACACCAGAGGCACACTCGACTGATGTATCTGAGCAAGTCGGCGGTCGCTGAACATTGTTTGTCGGAAAATCACACTATGGAGTATGAACGCACGAGGATTCTGGTACAGACGTCGAGATACTGGGATAGCGTTGTTAGAGAGGCCATCGAAATTCGCACCAATGACGACCTCATAAACTGTGTCTGTAGCTATAATCTTAGCAAGGCTTGGGAACCAGTGATTGGGTTAATCAAGAGTAAATCGAGCAAACGTATAGTTGTGACGACCACGGCAGACAGAGCCATCACACCGACGTCATCTCAGACGCCGTTGCAATCTGTTCCACCGCGTGACCGTGGCGCAGACAGCAGAGGGAGTGCGCCGCGGGCGGAGGGTATTTAAATCGGCTGCCGCCGCGACCGAAGTCAGTTCCCCCTGAGCAGCCATAGCGTACGGATCTCCGTACCGGCACGTTCACAGGAGCTCAGTCCGTCAGTTCACCTGATGATGGCGACATGTACAATCGCCGAAATATTGTGCCTGTTGGAAACTGTAGACCGGCAGTACACCCATGGATATTTTGACTGACAAAGATGTTGCAGGAAGTGATTCAGGGGGACAACCCACTATTGTTGCTGGTTTAGGGAATAAGGTTCTGGGACAAACTGCAGAGATAAGATCAGTAAATACTGACAGCCTTTTTGAAAATGTTTCCTCTTTATCCACTCGAGGAAAATCCCTGCTGTTCCAAATCATGATCGCGGTCCCTAGTTAGGAAAACAAGACACTGGATGGAAGAAAGACTAGACTCTTCACAAAAATTTGAGGTATCTAGTGATCCTACAGCTGGTATCATAGAACATGTCTGCATCAAACTCGATGCCAATAGATCTTTTTCATAAAGTTTTTGATGCTGATTCTGAGATTCTGACAAGAGAGAGGAAAATACGCTTCCCAAAAGGGACACAACATACAAATAAGTTATGATGACATCTACAAATACACGTTGGAGCAAGTCAAAGAGCTCCCCAAAAGCCATTGGGACATTCTGTAGTTGAAAAGCTGTGTGTGCGCTACAGCCCTCAGAACAGCACAGTGTACATTGATAATTACTTTAACTCTGTGCCCCTACTTGAATCTCGTACGTCAAATGAAATCAAATGCATATGAACCCTGAGAAATGTCCGCTTGGTGAAGGCACCCAAGCCAGATATAAAGAAGGCACCATGAGGTACTACTCTTACAGTACATTTCAGCCCTTATGAAATTTCTTCTGAGCAGTTGTACCTTCCTTAGACACTAGAAAGTATTGTACATGTTACTTAGGCATAACATGAAACATTTTCTCATAAAGGTCTTTAAACATTACCCAGCAGTCTAAAGGGTGTACTAGATAATAAAATTTTGGAAACAAACTAGTAAATGCCCACCCATGATTCTTTAAAGAATCAAACACCCATGTATAAAACATCATATGTCCCAAACTGACTGTTGTACAAAATCATTTTACAGGTACATTCAGTGGTATTTGTGCTTACTGAAGGGGGGGGGGGGGGGGGGGAAGACAAGAAAAGTTTCCGTGACGGTTTTATTTGTGTGTGAAGATACTGCCTCAAGGCGTATACATACTTTTCCAACTATAATACTTGACTTATTGGGTTCAACCTAAGATTGTGGCTCTTAATGAACAGTCTACTAATACAGGTTAAAATTGTACCTACACAAACTGTACTTACTACATGGGAAAATTTCTTAACAAGAGTTAAGATAGTCCTGCAGTGTTAAATGTAGAATTAAGTTCATTTAACACAATTGTAGGAAAATAAATTTAATGCCAGCTGTGTACACTTGAAAGATGTATTTGAATACTGACCTTGTAAGATACGGATGCATTCCCCATCACAGCATATTGTCACGCATATGATCCATACAACAAGCAACAGACCAAATCGTCTTTCTGTATCTCTAGCGTGCTGGGATTGAAACAAGTCTGCAACTTTTATGTGACCACAATAAATGTTAGAGGAATCATTTTAAATTGCATAGGAAGATTTATTTATTTATTTATTGATGGCTAGTTTCAGGTAGCTTGTCAGTTATCAAACCATCTACGTATGTAAGTCTTTTATTGCAACCAAATGTGCATGTAAGTTACTGGCCACAAAACCTATAAGTATAGCTGTATACAATGTAGTGTACATGCATGAATATCACTGTAGGTTGAAACGTTTTGAAATTGGACTCCTGCAAACAGGTGGTATTTTTGTTACTAAAGTGGGTATAATAATGACTCAGGAAGGACTGAAACATCAGAAGTTGGGCTGGTGTATTTAATCATCCTTAGCATGGCTTTTGGAATTTTATTACAGCGTTGACACGTATCATATGATCGAAATATTGTAAAATGTCATTAAGTTTTGCTTAGTGGATTAGGTTGTACATCCGTTTCCCAGTTGTGACAGAGAATAATTTGTTCTTTGTTCTGGTTTCTGTCTTGTTTCGAGAGTTTTTTACATAATGTTTGTTTCTCATTACATTTTTCTCAGAAATTTATTTCTGTATGCCTGTGAAAAATTTTATTCGAAATAATAAAAATAAAAAGAATGTATTTGAAAAATACTCTAGACCCAAAGATTCAACTGTGCCATCAAATGTTTGTGTTTGCGAGTCCTGCTCCAGTTGACAGTTTCAGCAGCTGGTTGGTTAAGTTCTCTCATATGCTGTATGTATCATTACTCATTAATAAACATATCATCAAATTTCAAGGGCACTTGTGATTTTTTTAGCTTTAGCTTGATTATTTGTGTTACAAATAATCTTTGAAGATACTAATGATCTGGAATAATGGATGCTTGTTTTGCATTTACAGGTTTATTAGTGACAGGAGTTGTAGTGGTCTGCATTCCAGAGTCAGGTATACAAGGTTTTGTATTTTTCTTGGCTGGTTTCATATGTTTTATACCTGGAGCGTACCATGTTGTCTATATTTACTGGGCTGTGAAAGGCAAACGTGGCTACGATTTCTATCACTTGCCTTTGTTCAACTGAAACGTATGAATACCATGTCAAAAAAGTTCACATTTTTTGCACATAGCCTCAGGATGTTCAAATTAAATGAAATACAACAATTGTACTTTTTTAACAGAAGACTACTGAAATTGTCTTTCATTGTGTCATGTTCCTTTTACTAAAAGTTAACTAGTCATTAATAAAAATTATGTGGGTACAGTGTATTCAAAAGCCTGTATCTTAAAAAGCAGTTTTTGGAACAATTGTAGAAGCAATTTTTCTGATCAGCTTCATTTGAACTCAAAAGGTGTCTTTTTCTTGCCTATATAAAGCCTCAACATTGACATTTATACTTCAATTTGTCACTCTTCTGCCTATAACTATAACAGTGTATTAACAATTCATAATTTGAAATAAATGGCCTTGAAATGTGTGATAATTTTGACAGTTTGTTCTAATATTTATGTACTTGACTATTATGCAGCTAAAGGACTTTAATTGTCTGTGAAAAACTATTTTGTTATTGTATTATAATTTTGTAAAGTATTTGTTACATGTGTGTTTTAATATATGACTGTTGTCCACTTATTGTAAATAATTGATACATGCTCACAGATTTGCTGAATTATGATACTGTGATTTGATTGAAAGTAGTTTTGTAATGTACTGTCAGTCACTTGAGAAGTCTGAAAACCATGGATTATCATCTTGTAAATATTTGATATTATTCCTGTTCTCACTATCATGAAATTATGTCTTGGAATTTGAGCTTATATGAAACATAAGTTATATGTATGTACATAATTAATTGTGTTGGGCTTTATAGCCTGAAAAATTGGACTGTGTGACAATTTTTAATGGGCTGAGTGAATCTTCTGTGGCCTAACGACTGAAGTGCTTCTATATAATTAGCCTACCTCTTGAAAATAAGCAGGATTTTGGAAATGGTAAGAAATTGTGCTGCAGCTGTTATAACCATCAGTGCATAAATGTGTTATTTATGTATTGTTTTTGTTGGTTTGGGGATTAAAGTATTTATGTATTACTAACCTTTGTTTGGTAATATAAAGCACATTTCTGGCATTCTAAAATTATTTTGCTATAGGCCCAATTAAAAAGAAGCTGTGGAATTGAAAGTAGAATAGATTTTTATTAAGATATGTGGAGGACTGTGAAAGTCTTAGTCAGAAAATGTAACAGTATGTGTTAGCACTCATGCTGCCTGGGAATTCTGCTCGTGGAAGTAAAATTCATAGTTAGTGGCATGAAGTACATGGGTAACTTGTTATCCACTTGCTAATTATTGTCTGCAGTCAGAGGCGTTTGCCCCTTGGAATTGTATCTTTACATATTTCTTCACATAACAGCAGTTGTAGTCTCTATTGCTTCATTAATTTTTTGGTAACTAAAATAGCTACTGAAGCAAAGTCCACCCTCTACTTCGTGCTATGCAGTGACGATACCTTGCATTAAATGTGCAGGATGGGAATGCCCAAGATTTTGTCATACTGCAGTATGGCTGTGGCAAGACTGAAATACCTCCTGTTTGTAAGTTAATTTAAGTTACTGCTTCCATTACATCGAAAAGTTTCATTCCTGTATAACATTTGTAAATGACTATATATTTGAAGCTATTTCTGTGCTCTACAATTCTTTATACTCATTTTTGTGCGTTTTTAATAATAAAAAGACGTCAATAAATTTATGAACATAAACACACACAAAGGGCAAATTGTACCCTGGTTGTGCCTATCTCTAAGTTGCATATTTAAAGTAATTTAGCTAAAATATTGCCTTGCCAAATGAAGTGCTATATGTTGAAACAACTTATGCGGTCATGTTGTTTGAAATCCATTCCACGCATGAAAATTGTTGTTTGAATAACGGACCCCTGTTTTCTCTGTAACCCGCATCGTATTTCCTTCTATTAGTGGTCTCTCTCACTGACTTGTGCAAGAGGGGGCTGAATGTTTGTTTTGACTCGGTCAACATTGTGACTAAGGTATAAAAGTTGTGTTTAAGAAAATTGCTGGCTATGAGTACAGTATCTGCTTTGTTTACCAAACATTTGAAGTGCCATACTGCAGATCAGCCCTCTATATCGCTTCACAGCTAATGGCAGAGGAGACTTTACCTTACTGTATTCTTGCCATCTTTGTATAACATTTAAATACCTCTTCATTGTTTGTGAAATTGGTGTATATTTTGTTGTTTTTAATAGTATAAGAGTTGTTTTTTTTTTTTCCCAGACAATACTGCTGCTAATCATGTTATAACCTCAATGTAACCTGCTGCTATTGCTTGTGCAGCTCCTGTTTTTTGTCTTTTACACACTCAATATGAACTAAATTTTGTATTATGCCTCAGGTGTCAGTTTTGTGAACAAGTTACAGAAGTGTAAAAGACGTGGATTATTTCTAGGTATTACAGTGAATGATATGATATATATATTACTAATTGTATCAGCATTGGTTGCTTAGTTTTTCTCATATAAATATGTTTTTGTACAGCAAAACGTAGGTGAGAGTGTTAAACAATATTTTGTTGTTATATGTAACAGTAAATCTTGTTTAATAGTGTTTGTTGATTTAGGAGAAAGGAAATTGAATCCATCCACATTAAATTTACATTGCTGGACGAGTCATTTCTTGTTAATATTGCTACTTACTTCTGGCCAATGTATAATGCATTAAACAATACTCACACTTGACAAGATAATATTACTATTATTATGGTTGTTGTTAAACATGATAGAGAATTGCTTTCCTGGCTGCTGCAAAGCAAATACATGCCCACAGTTCACCACTATCCAACTGTGTTGTCACTTGTTTAGTATGTTAGAGTTCGCTATGTAAATTTTTCAAGTCCATTGTTTTAAAAAGTGTAACTTAAATCACAGTAAAGCAGCAAGATTTTCTTTCTTGGTGTTCATTTTTCTTTTCAATCCCACCAAAATAAACTATTTCTCATACTGTTATAAGTAATGTTCTGAAATATGTTAGCTTCATCAAGAGCAATAAACTACCTTTTTTGATATATTGAGATTGCATTCATTTAACATTGTAGTAGCACCATTTGACTGGTGCTCCCCCATATGTATCCGCCACTGGTTGCAGACGCCTGCATATCTAGCATAATACATATTATGGACTTCCAAACCATGGAAGCCAAGATAAATGCTTACACTGTATCAGAATGTAAAATAACATTACTCGTGTTTACAGCTTTCACTTTCAGTCGGATTGGAATGTCTGGCTACTGTATTGCTTTTTTGTTAATTCCCTGTACCATCTGTGCAACTTCAGTGTTCAGAGGAAGTAAATCACAAATATGCAACATAATACATACTATTGTTCGATCAGTGGTTTGGGTATGCATAAAAAGCTGAGAGGCTTCATTGACGAAGTTATACTGAGCTCGTGGGCTTAAAGACACAACAAATCTACGCAAACTGCTGTATATGACTGTATTTTGATATTAAATCTTTAGTATACAAAACAACCAACAGGCATATTTCTAGAGCTGTCAGTGGGTTTTTAACATAGTGGATCATAAATAATTGCTGCCAAAAATTGTACAGCGTGGTATCAGAAGACGCAAACAAATGGATTGTGTTACTCCTAAGCAGCTGATTACAGAAGAAACACAAAAGCATCTCGAGTCACTAACTGAATTTCTATATGGAAGTCAAGCAAGGTGTGCCTTAGGGCTCATGACTGGGACACATGCTATTCCTCCTCTGTACGAATGACAGGCACCTGAATGTCAATGCTCACTGAACAATTACTTCTTAAAGGGAACAACCCCCCTGCAGTACAGGAAGCTGTGAACTTGGCTTCTTGACAACTCTGTAACTGGATTGTAAACAACATATTAACCATCAACACTAAAGACAGAAACTTCTCGCCAGATTAAAACTCTGTGCTGGACTGGGACTCACTGAGGACCAGAAGTGCTAGTCCTGCAAGGTACGCAGGAGAATTTCTTTGAATTTGGAAGGTACAAAATGAGGTACTTGTGGAAGTAAAGCTGTGAGGATGGGACAGATTGAGAATCATGCTTGGGTAGCTCATTCAGTAGTGTACTTGCCCTCAAAAGGCAAAGGTCTCGAGTTAGAGCCTCAGTCTGGCACACAGATTTAATCTGCTAGGAAGTTTCATATTGGTGCACAAGTCACTGCAGAGTGAAAAATTCATTCTCAACACTAAAGACAGTGAACATGAACTTTCGCACCATACTAAGCTCACACCCCTTTCAACCACAGTTAACAACAGCATTTACTAGGCAACGAATAGACACTAATGCGGAATTCAAATTCCTAGGTCTGTGGTTATTAGATAACATGAAATTGAATAAACTTAGTCTTCAGGTAAATGCCAAAATAAGTAGTGGCTGCTAGCCTTGAATGTGCTTGCAAACGTTTTCTACCCAGTAAAAAAATCATACTACACATGCATGCAGGCGTACCTAAAATAGGGTGTGATGTCCTGGGATAGTTATCGAGCAGCTCTTAGCATTTTTAGGATCCAGAAGAGAGTTATGATTGCCATTAATGGAAACAAAACTAGACTCTCCAGCAAAACCATTTTCAGAAAGCTGGGGATTGTATTAGTACCTTGCTTATATATTTTGAAGACTATTAAATCCCTAAAAAAGAAGAAGAAAAAAAAATAGTGCCAGTCGAATGTAGGCTAAAGAAAATTGGCGAAATTCACAAACATTGTACCAGAATAAATTCAAACCTGCATGAGCTACTTGCTAATACACAACTTTGTCAAAAGGAAGAATTTCACATGGGTCTTCGTTCAATAAGTTCCACAGAAGTATAAAGTCTATTGCAAACAATACACTATTTTGTAAAACCATGAAGTCTTATTTGATGTCATGGATTTTGCTCTATAAGAGAGTACATAGAACAGTAAGAGTGCTGGTTATGATTAAGTGTAGTTCGTGGAATACTCAGTTAAGCAAATTTTGCATAAGCCTGTTGCAGTGTATTGCAGAACATAATCTACCTGGTGTATATATTAACATATTTTGTCAGACACCTGTAAAACATTGTAATATCCAGTCACATGGACCAAGTAAAGGACATTCAATTGATTATGACTTAACTATAGCAGGGTCTGATATTTGCTGCACTTCTTTTCAAGTGCCTACAGCAGAAGCCCACAAAAAAGAAAGAAATGTTAGCAAGGAGCAAAGTTTGTCACCAGATGAAGTGTTGAAGATACCCAAGTCAGAGGTACAGCAAACATATTTGAAAATCCGTTTTACAGAGTTCCAGTTACAAGATGTGCGCGTAGCCACCAGTCAAGCAACTTTTGGACTGGAATAATCAAGATATGAATTAATAGATGTCAGATACATTAATGAATGATACCCCAGCTGAATGATGAGGAACAGTACTGTTAAGAGTCTTGATAGTTTCATTGTGTAACTGTTCATTGCCACACAGAGTCCTCAATGGTTTTGAGTGAGTCATATTGAAACAATTTAGATTCTTCTGTGTGTATGGTCACTGTAAATAAACAGGCTATACTTTCATTCTGTTTGCATGCTTAAAATGAGTCTACAGAGCCCACTAATATTTGAAATCTGACTGTAACAAATCTAAAACGGAATTCACTGCACTCTGAGTTGATCCTCTGATGAAATGGTCATTGACATAAATAACAATCAGCAATTTTGATGTCTTGCTCTGCTGAATGTAAATTCAAGGATCTGCTGTCAAACAAGTAAATCCATTTTTCTTTATAAATGTGCCAGACTCATTATTCCAGCAACAAGGTGATTACGCAAGTCCACATAATGATTTCATGAGGCAACAAATGCAATCTGAACCACCTTTGAAACCTGCTGCATAATTAATGTTTCTGCATCCAGGTCACCATACTACAATTCAATTCTACTATCAAATGAATGAAGCTTCAAGTTTTCGACAGGTGTAATGGCTATTAAGGCATCAGAATGAGCAACTGGACTAAAACATTCATCATAATCAAATCCTGCCAAATGGAACATATTGCAAACATCCAAGTGTGCACAATATCTCAATCGACCCATCAAGTTTATACTTTACATGAAGTACCCACTGATTACCAATAACATGTTTTACTTTTAGGCAGTTCTGCTAAGTCGGAGATATCATTTTCTTCAAATGTCTCAATTTCTTCTGTCATTGAATCAAACCATTTGAAGCAGAAACTTGTGGATACTGTCACTTACAAATCATTTGTGCCACAGCCAATTTCACTGCTGCACCCATACACTATGTTCAGGGAGGAGGCTATAGTGACCCGAGCTGAATGAGTTTACCAAAAATGCAGTTATTCAATGCAGATCAGTACAAAATCAACTGACATATAGGTTCTGGTTGCAAACATCGATGCACTCGCAATTGCATGTTCGCAATAAATTCCATCAGCACAATTAGTTCCCTATTTTCGCACTTCACCAAGTCTGTACGTGTCAAGGAGGGTGAACACTCCCCAATGTTACAAGCACATTGAGCAACCACAGATGTGTGTCCAAAATGACAATCAGCTACTTTCTGATCGACCTGCGGGGTCCATGCCCTTCGTGAACTTGAGAAAACAAAATCAATAATGTCAAGTTAACTTCCCTTAGGCATCAGGGGGGGGGGGGAGGGGGAGTTTTTGGTAGCTCAACCCATGTGGTCTGCAAGTAGCACAATCAGACTAAGGAATCCTGTATACAGTTGCCCAGCTGGTCCTATCTGGCTTGCCCTATGCATGCCACGCCGTTGCCAAAATTTGGCCTTACAGCAAGTAGTAATATATCTGATAGGTATCAAGGATGTTGGTCCCAAGAAAAGACATTGCCTCGAGAGCATTAATACACTGACAATTAATACAAGATAATGAAATTCAGACGTTCACAATTCATGCAGCTTAGAGTTTACTGACACATTGTTGCAGATGCACTATGCTCAACACAGGGGATGTAGAAGGTCTGTACATACAAACTGCCATGGAAGCCATTCTAGCCTCAATCCTCGACATGGCGGAGGCACAAGGGCACAGACGTGGATCCAAATTTGTGACAGATATATAACTAGAGTCATAGGAGGTTATGTCTGGTGTTTGACTGGAGATTATTAAGCTGATGATGCAGCCCAATGGAGACAGGGTCTCTACAGCATTCAGTGCATGGGGCACTGGATTTGAACTCTGAACGGTGGCTATGTTGCATGCAGGCTGCCTTGTGCACCAGGACATAGTTATGATGCTGAACAGACATCTGAAGCAGACTTTCTGACTGGCATATGTGACATAGTCCAATAGTGACTGCAGTGAAGGTGGTCTGGGTGCATGTGGTGGATGCAATCCAGGCAGCTGCACTTTCCGTCTGGGCAAGGTGGGATGAGGCCAGTGCACATGTGGCAGTGTGATGATGATGTTTGGTTTGTGGGGCACTCAACTGTGCAGTCATCAGCACCCATACAAAGTCCCAATTTTTTCACAGTCCAATCCAGCAACTGTCATGAATGATGGTGATGAAATGATGAGGACAACACAAATTCCCTGGGACCCTGTGATCCAGAGGCAGCAATACTAGCCACTAGGCCATGAGCTGTGTACATGTGGCAGTGTGATGACAGCTGGTGGAACATGTGCAATTGCTGGCAGCTACGGGAGCAGGCACTGCAGAAGCACTTCCCTGACTAGTGACAAAGGAAGCATCATCCATTGACAGGTCATCTGCTGGGTCGAAGAAATGAATGACGACCCAGAGTGGTCAAGACGTAAACTGGCTTCACTTGGTCACTGAGACTTTAGTTGGCTTACTTCTGTAATCAATGTCAAGCATAACCTTGCTGTGGGTCATTACATAGTGTAGTACCGAGTAGGGTGGCTGAAGAGGTGGCTGTGCCATGTCAATGTGCAACATGATGTGAGTAGAGCACTGTACATCGACATGTACAAACACTTTGCCAGTGAAATGCCTCATTGGAGCATGGTGGATGCACAGATGTTCTGGCACTGGTGAGGCCAATGAGTCATCTAGTAAAGGTACTTGCTACATGAAATCACTAGGGATGGTGATGATTTTCTGTAGATGAGGTTGGCAGGTGAAGCACCAATCTTTTTCTTTGGCGTTACTTACAGGGGGAACAGGACCAATGGAACTGCTTCACTCTGGGCTTTGTTATGACAAGTTATGGAGGCTTTCAGTGACCTATGGGGTTGATCAACCATGTTGTTGGATGTAGGGTGGTAATGGTAGTTCTTTGCAAGTGCCTGCTCCACAGACGAGAGACGCATGTAATAGCACACAGTCTAATTGGCACCCACAGTTTGTTGTGACATGACCGGGGCAGCTGTAGCACGCCACCCAGGTGTTGCGGATGGTGGTAGCAATGGTCTTGGCATTGATGTCAGTGCTGCTTCCAGCCAGCAAGTGAAATGGTCCATCTTGCTACAGTGTCCACATGGACCTGTGAAAAACAGACTGTCACAGTGGGAAAGGCACTGACAGATGCATGTGTGTGCCTCCCAACTTTCTGGCATGCAGGGCAGGTACATGCCCACTGATGGGAGTCTTCCCAAAGCCCTGGCCAGATGAAATGCGTGGCCACAAGTGACACAGTGGTTTTGATGCAGGGGTGTGAAAGTCCATGGACGTGGCTAAAAGCACTGCAACAGAATTTCTCCAGAAGAAATGGATGGTGTGTGCCTTTGGAAACATCACACACAAATCTTAGGGGTAGAGCTGGGAATGGGCACTAGTTCCAGTGATAGGCCTCTGGAGGTGTCATGGCAGAGGTGGTGTAGCTGTTCACCATTCTCCTGGCCTTGAGTGACATCCTCAAAGCTCACAGGAGGAGAGGTAACTGCACAAGCACAGGATAGGCAATCGGCTGTGATGTTGTCTATTACAGAAATGTGGCGAATATCCTTGGAGACACATACTAGGACTGCTGGACCTGGTGCAGTGAGCACTTAAAATGGTTATTCAGAAATGCATGAGTGATGGGCTTGTGGCCTGTGAGTATGAAGAAGGAATGGTTTCCCACACAGACAGTTGGAAGTACTTCACCACTTCAAATACTGCAAGTGGCTCGTGATCATTCATGCTCCAGTTGTGTTGCAACTCTGATACCTTCTGCAAGAAAAACCCAAGTTAGTGCCAGCTACCACTGACACATTGTTGAAGCATTGCACTTATGGCGGTCTGACTGGCATCCAAAACCATGGCAAATTCGACATTGTGCACTGGGGGAGGAAACAGCATTACTTCTGCGAGGATCTGTTTGGACTCCTTGACGCTCTTCTCCAGTGTGTCCGATCAGATAATGGGAATCCTTCATTTTGACATGGGGCAACGTAGAGCTGAAGTCAGAGGGTTCTGCATAGCAGTGCCATTAGGCAGATGACGTCGATAACAGTTTAACATGCTAAGTTAATGGTATAAGTTTTTATGTGTCTATGGGTGTGGCTTATTCACAATCACATGCGAGTGGTTGTGGTTTGGATCCACAAGGGATGGTTAGGTACCAAAGAAAATCCATTTCAGTGCCCCCAGAATGCATTTCAGTGGGTTAATGATGAGTCCCACTTCACTGAAAGACAATCATTACGAGATGGTGGTGGAGTCAGGTAACTTCAAAAGAAACAGTCATTGTGCTATGCAAAGCATCGTGGTAAGCCTGACGAGACATCATCCAGGAAATGCTGCCAGCCCTGGGCTGCATTCAGAAGACCGAACATCATGAACACGCTGTCGAACAGCCCAAATGGTGTGATAATGACCATTTTGTGTATATCTTCAGGCAGCACAGGAATCTGCATGAATACCTGCACTGAATTGATTTTACTGAACGACTGACTCCACAGATCTGTGCATAAAGTTCTGCAGCTGTGGTACTGGATATCAGTCCGGCACTGTTTGTGCATTTAAGGCATAATTGTCCCCATATGGGCACCAAGAACTGTCTTCCCTGTGAGCAGCTACAATCAAAAATCTAGCAGAATATGAACAATATATTTACAATGCATTCAAAGAGTACAATACACACACAAACTCATAATAAGGATGACAATGATATGAAACCAGCATCTGTTTTGAACGAAACCAAAACAAATATGGGAGAGTTCAAATCATCCAATAAGGAACCCAGATGATGGACTAATAATGATTACCTATTATTACCAATACTGTCATTCATCAGCCACAGATGGACAAGATACAACATTATCAAAATAAATGAATACAACTCTACTATGATAGTAATTTAATACCGCAAGACATATTTAAGTTATAAATTAGATTACAATATCACAAGTATAAAATAGATACAAGTACATAATAAAATTAAATATACTGGTTGCTGTTGGAGTCATGGAACTGAGCTGCTGCTCAAGTAAACACTGTGCTATTACTAGAGAAGAATTCTTCAGTATTGTAGAAGGGTTGCTCTTTTAGCTTATACAAAATAGTAGTTTTAATCTGCTCCCATGGTAAAGGCTGAATGTGATCAGGTAGAGCATTAAACAATTTTAGGGCCATCATTGGGAAGTTGTTTTTTGTCTTTGCTAATCGGCACCTTGGCATGTCGATACTGTCTTTGTTGTGAGTGCTGTATTTGTGAACTTCATTTCTCTTTCTGTAAATATCATGGTTTCTCTTTATGTGGAAGAGGCAGTTCAATATATACTGGCTGTAAACAGTCAGAAATTCTAACCTGGTGAAAATTGGTTTACAGTGGTCTGTTTTTTTGCTTGAAGTAATGATCCTCATTGCTTTCTTTTGCAGTAAAATCATGTTCTTGCGGCCTGCAGAATGGCCCCACAACAACAGCCCATAACTGATGTGGCTGTGGAACATTGCATAGTACACAGTTAGAAGGTACTGTTCTGGTACTATACTTTTCATTTTCCTCAAGAGGTCGTGGACCCGTGAAAGTTTGGAACATACATGTTTGGTGTGCTGTTGCCAGGTTAATTTGGTATCAATGAGAAAGCCCAGAAGTTTAACATCTGCTGCGTTACCCAGTGCTCCAGTATTGCTGAGGCTGCATATCAGCCTCTGAGTTTTTTCTTCATTAATTTTCATTTTGTTCATGATAAACCAGGCCTTAGCTTCATTGAACAAGATTTCTGCTTGTTGGACTGCCTGTTCAACATTCTCTCCTTTTGAGAACAAGGTTGTATCATCCACAAACTGCAAGGTGTGCCCATTCAATCCTATGTCATTTACGAAGACAAGGAACAGCAGGGGCCGTATTACCGATCCCTGTGGGACACCATGCTGTAGCTTCTTCTCACCTGAATCAGCTCCTTCCACGGAGACAATCTGTCGACTGTTTCTCAGGTAGGATTCAAAAGTTTGCAGGACAGATCCCCCTATACCTTATGTTTTTAGCTTTCTGAGCAGGGCCTTATGTGGAATGCAGTCAAATGCCTTACTAAGGTCACAGAGTACTAGTGCTATAGACTCTTTGTCTTCAAAACCCTGACTTATGTTTGTAACTAAGTCAAGTACAGCTGTTGTTGTTGACCTGCCCTTCCGAAAGCCATGTTGCGCATAATAAAAGAGACTATTTCTTTCAAAACAACTTAATAGTTGTTCTTTCATTGTTGATTCCATCACCTTCGCTAGTACTGGTATTATAGATATGGGCCTGTAGCTTGACACTTAATTTGGACTGCCTTTTTTGTAAACAGGCACTGTGCGCACTACTTTTAGGAAGTCTGGAAATTCCCCTGCACGGAGGCTTTTATTTATTACTACCACTAATGGCTGTATAATTTCACTGATTATAGTTTTTAACATAGTACAGGACATGCATGGACTTACAGTGCTCCAAGTGACTTGGCAGTCAGCCATCGTCTTGTTGCCAGAAGTCCCTATACAAGTGTCACCACTATGTTATGTACACAACAACAGGACATACATGTGTGCTATTTCAGCAGAGTTAAAATCTGCAACATGTGTTCAGCGGAGTGCTATAAGAGGATGGAATCTGTATCCTGCAAACATAAATCCATTTATCAGTGAGATACAACTCTTTGAGAAATCGGAAGTTTGATTTCAAATGCTGGAAAACATACTAAAACGCCTGTGAACGAAGATACCATGGTATGGTGTGCATGGGGCATTCACTAGAAGCCCAAGTAAATCCAAAGAGACCAGCTAGTTCAAATGGCTCTGAGCACTATGGGACATCTGAGGTCATCAGTCCCCTAGAACTTAGAACTACTTAAACCTAACTAACCTAAGGACATGACACACATCCTTGCCCGAGGCAGGATTCGAACCTGCGACCGTAGCGGTCGCGCGGTTCCAGACCGAAGCGCCTAGAACCGCTCGGCCACAGTGGCCGGCCAGACCAGCTAGTAGGGAACTAGCCATTTCCCATTCGATGGTGCATGACATGGTATGCAAACATCTCCGGTTGTGAACATACAAACTCCAACTTTTGCATCACATTAAGGCTAAAGAACATCACAGATGATACGATTTTGCTGTCGAAATGTAGCATCATATGGACGAAAACACCGAATATGTCAATGCAGTGCTGTTCAGTAATAAATCTACACTGTTCAACGGAATTAAAGGATGACTTTTTCAAAACCTCGTAATTGTCTCCCATTCCGATTTATAAGATTGAAATTTAGCTCAAAGAAGCCTAAAAGCTTCCTCTGTAATGGTGAAAAAGCGTGGCGTCTTTGGGCACGACGACGCTACAAACAGCGAGGTGTGGACACATGCAAAGAATGACCATAGCTCAGAAGTTCATATGATATATAAAGTGGGTTATTGTTGTCATAGTGGTATCAAATTCCACTACAGTTCTGCCCAATGCCACTGTGGACGTGTCATACGATGAGAAGGCCGTCACAGCTCCTCTTACCCCCATTTCATCCTTCTTTTAACGCCTTTGCAATGGAGGTCAGAACTGCGATGCCCAGCGTTGAAATCGCGCGGTTTTCCTATGTGTGGCTGAGGAAAACATTTCAGACATGCCGTCATTCCGAATGGAAACGAAAAGACGTCAGGGCGTGGTATTAAGAGCTTCACTGAAAACACCCCTCTCTGTGGGACATTTATTCCCACCCATTTCGCGGCCTAAAATGGCAGTTCGCAGTGTGATGAGCCACAGGAAGAGATTCCTAACAACCTTTGGCTCGAAAACGACAGTACACCGTGCGGCGAGCAACAGGCAGATATCCCTGATAACTTTTAGCTTTGTTAACTCCTTCTGGTTGATTCAACCCTTCTCGACAGATATCACAGGGATGCAACCCCTTTGGAGCGTAGTGCATTACAATTTTTGATCTGGTGTACGGAGTAGGGCCACTAGAAATCGTTCAAAACATTCGACGAAATTTGAATGTGATCCAAAGCAGCAAACAGTTCTTGTACCTTTTCAGTGCTCCTGTTTCACATCCTCCTGTGGCGTGACAGTGGATGTTACATTGACATATGTGGGACTAAAATGGCAAAGGGTCACTCTAAGACTCCCCAGTTTGGAAAAGCCCTAGGTGGCATCTACCCATGTTCATTGAGTATTTTAAAAACATGTCTCAACTGAGAAAACCCGTGAAATACTTATAGACACCTGCAGGCTGGCAGCTGGCCTCAGAGGTGTGTCAAATGGTTGCCTACGTGCAGGCGCATTGGCTAATTCGCAGATTTTCTCTGTGAACATACATTTCTAAAATTGTCAATAAATGTGGGCAAGTGTCACTGAGGGTTTTGCCGAACTGGGGAAGCTCATAGGAATCCTTTGCCGTTTTATTCACACTTGTGTCAATGTTGCAACCCTCCACTGTAATGCAACAAGAGGGTGTGAAACAGGAGCACTGAGAAACCATAAGGACCCTTTGCTGCTTCAGATCACATTCGAATTTCACCGAATGGCTTTGAATGGTCACTAGCGGTTCCATTTTGTACATTAAAACAAAAACTGCAGTCGCACTGCACTCCAAAGAGATGAAGTCACATTCAATGGAGTTACAGCCCGGTGACATCAATCAAGAAAGGCTGAATTGCCCAGGATGTGTCCACAGTGCCAAAGGTTGTCTAGAATGTCTTCCTGCTGCTCATTGTACTGCAAACTGCCTTTTTGACTGCAAAATGTGTGGGAATCAATTTCCCAAGGAAAGGGGTAGTTTCATTGATGCTCTTTATGCAATCACCTGATGCCATTTCATTTCTGAGCAGTGGTGTGTCTGAAATGTTTCCCTCAGTCTCCTGTAAGAAAACCGCTTGATTTAAACACTGGGAATCGTGGCCACAAAGGCGTTAAAAGAAGGGGTGAAATGTGCGTAGGAGGGGCTGTGACACTCCATGGTGGGGTTGGGCAGAATAATAGTGAAATTTGGTGCCAATGTGACATCCTCTTTTTCGCATGTGTCGACATCTTGCTGTATGAAGTGTTGTTGAGCCAGAGGGTGACGTCGAAGAGCGCCACGCTTTTGTACCATATAGAGGAAGGTTGTAGGCACCTCTGAGTCAAATTTCAAACTTATGTGTTGAAACGGGAGACAATTATGGGGTTTCGAAAAAGTGATCCCATAATTCTGGTGTGCAGTGTATCTTCCACATCTGTAGCAATGTAAACTGACAATACTGTCGAATATGGGAAGTGAGACTCCGGAAGAAGTGATAGAATACAAAAGGTGTTCACCGAAAGTTAACATGTGGTTGAGATTATATAAACAATGTGTGGATCTACAGTGGAGTGACAATGCACACATATATGAATATGTTCGTGAACTATGCAGTTCCGCCGGCCGAAGTGGCCGTGCGGTTAAAGGCGCTGCAGTCTGGAACCGCGAGACCGCTACGGTTGCAGGTTCGAATCCTGCCTCGGGCATGGATGTTTGTGATGTCCTTAGGTTAGGCCGGCCGAAGTGGCCGTGCGGTTAAAGGCGCTGCAGTCTGGAACCGCAAGACCGCTACGGTCGCAGGTTCGAATCCTGCCTCGGGCATGGATGTTTGTGATGTCCTTAGGTTAGTTAGGTTTAACTAGTTCTAAGTTCTAGGGGACTAATGACCTCAGCAGTTGAGTCCCATAGTGCTCAGAGCCATTTGAACCATTTTGAACCTTAGGTTAGTTAGGTTTAACTAGTTCTAAGTTCTAGGGGACTAATGACCTCAGCAGTTGAGTCCCATAGTGCTCAGAGCCATTTGAACCATTTTGAACCATATGCAGTTCCACAGATGCCTCCTGATGTCATTTTCTGTCAGGGTGGTGCACTGCCCCACTATTATTGAGATGTTGCCACATATCTCCATGAGATAATTTGTACCTCCATGGATAATTTTTAACTGAATCCCTCAGATTAGGGCCGGCCAGAGTGGCCGAGCGGTTCTAGGCGCTACAGTTTGGAACTGCGGGACCGCTACGGTCGCAGGTTCGAATCCTGTCTCGGGCATGGATGTGTGTGATGTCCTTAGATTAGTTAGGTTTAAGTAGTTCTAAGTTCTAGGGGACTGATGACCTCAGATGTTAAGTCCCATAGTGCTCAGAGCCATTTGAACCTCAGATTAGGTCGAGATGGATGTGGCAGAACCAACCTTTTGGGATCTCAAAATGACTTAAGGGCAGTTGGGGGCGATGCCCAACTTTATTACGTTGACAGGGGACACATACGTAAGCCCAAGTATTGATTTGATTTGATTTTGACACGGAAGCTAAAACAGCTTAGGTCTAACTCGCCACTGCCCACACTGTAACCGAGTTTATTGTGCGCTATCATTCCCTGAATATCTAGTAAAGCCAACTAATGCCCTTAAATAGCGCAAGGAGTCCCTTTACCAGTTTTTTTTTTCTAGACACAATTCTTTCAGGTCTAGTTGTCCCGAAGATTCTGTATCTTTTGCTCTCCAATGCCATGCATTCGAAGGTTAGGTGTGATGCAGTTTCTTCACCCTCATCAAAACCCGACATTTAGGGTCTTCTTCCGTTATACCCATCGTGTGTAGGTGTTTTTTGAAATTCCCATGGCTGGTCATCAGTCTAGTCATGAGTTTGATCTCTTTCCTGTTCAATCCCGGGATTACAGAGCTTCTTTTGAAACATGGCTTGGGCATCATTACCTTACCATATTTTAGTTTACAGACCTTGGTCCAAAATTCTACGTGCTGTTTCCTGAGCCAGTTCCGTAGTTCTAGTTTGATCATAGCCTTGGTGATTGTCAGGACAGGTTCTGGTCCAATAAATGGAGTTGTTGCCCCCATCCTGTCCAATCTGTCGGCTTGTTCATTGCCACAGATCCCTGAGTGGCCAGCGACCCACACTAGGTTTACCCTATTGCTTCCCCTAGCTCCACCAGAGCCCTGTGGCATTCTGCAACAGTCTTAGATCTTGTTGCAGGAGCTGCCAGTGATTTCAGGGCTGCCTGGCTGTCTGAATAGATGTAGATGCTATGGTCATTGTAGCACCTACACATATTCTCCTCCACACATGCCCTGATTACAGTAATTTCAGGTTGGAATACAGAGGCCAGTTTTACTAGAGAGATGATGCCCTCCAGTCTTGGGTGAATCCCGTACACTCCTGCCCCAACGACTTGGTCTGATTTTGACCCATACAGTACAGTGTCGAACTGTTTATTTCCACTGCTCCCTGCTTCCAATTATTATACTGTAAGGCTTGTTGAAGCAGTTGGGAGTTATTATATAGTTGGCAGGCATTTCCCCAGCCATTCCTATGTTTACCTCACTCACTATGTTAGCGTGTGATTCTGGATATCCCAATGAGATCCAGTTTTTGCCAGTTTTTAGTCTGTATGCCCCAGCTGCTGCCTCCATCTTGACCCAGTGGTGTAGTGGAGGCATGTCCAGTATGGCTTCCATCCCAGTAATTGGTGTGCTGCTAATTCCGCCTGTTATGGCTCAGCAGGCCAGTCTCTGCACCTTAGCAAGCTCGTTAGCTGCAACCTGCTGTTCTACCTTCTTCCACCACACTATGACTCCATAGAAAATCCTAGGTTTAACCACTGCGGAGTATATCCAGTGCATACCTCTGGGGCTTAGGCCCCAGTTTTTACCACAAGCCCTTCTGGTACTCACTAGAGTACTTTTTGCCTTGGAGCAGATACTCTTAACGTGAGGGGTCCACGTTAGTTTCTCATCTAAGGTTACCCCTAAATATTTCACTATTCCCTTCACAGGTAGAGTTTCATCGAAGAGCTTTAGATTCCAACTTGAGTGTTGGATATGCCTCTTTGTAAATGGAACCACAAGAGTCTTCTTAGGATTAACCCACAGATCCTGTTTAATGCACCAATGTTGCACAGTGTCCAATCCTCCTTGTGCCATATTTCTAACTGTGTCAGTAAATTTGCCAAGTATTACTATGACAAGGTCATCTGCGTATCCTGGGCAGAAGCATTATGTGGAATTTTCTTCCTCAATGAGTTCGTTCACCACTAGATTCCACAATAAAGGGGACAGAACTCCTCCTTGTGTGCAGCCTCTAGTGGTATTAATTACCATCTTTTCATTCATCATGGTAGCCTCTACCTTCCTTCCACTAAGCATGGCCTGGTCCACCTACATATAGTGGTCCCTAGGTCATGCACCTCTGCTGCCCTTACCATGGAATCGAAAGGTCGTGTTATTGAAGGACCCCTCGATATCCAGGAAGACGCAGAGGACTATTTCTTGGAAGTGAAGTGCTTTCTCCACCCTCCCAACGAGTTGGTAGAGAGCTGTCTCACATGATTTAACTGGTTGATATGCATTTTGGTTTGAATGTAGAGGGGCCCTAATTAGCCCCCCTCTCCCCAATGTATACATTAACCAGTTTTTCCAATGTTTTTAGAATGAAGGAGGACCGACTGATTGGTCTCATATCCTTGGCCTTGGTATGATCAGTTCTCCCTGTCTTTGGAATGAAGGCAACCTTCACTGCCCTCCAAGCATTAGGAATGATCCCTATTGCTAGGCTAACCCTGAATAACCTGAATAGGACTCTTATGAGCTTCTCTCCTGCATGTTGCAGGAGAGTTGGAAAAATTCCATCTGGGCCAGGTGACTTGAACAGTTGGAATGTTTCCACTGAGCCGGCTGCTGTGGCCGAGCGGTTCTAGGCGCTTCAGTCTGGAGCCACACTGCTGCTATGGTCGCAGGTTCGAATCCTGCCTTGGGCAGGGATGTGTGTAATGTCCTTAGGTTAGTTAGATTTAAGTAGTTCTAAGTCTAGGGGACTGATGACCTCAGATGTTAAGTCCTCTAGTGTTTGGCCGGCCGTTGTGGCCGAATGGTTCTAGGCGCTTCAGTCCAGAACCGCACAACTGCTACGGTCGCAGGTTCGAATCCTGCTTTGGGCAAGGATGTGTGTGATGTCCACAGGTTAGTTAGGTTTAAGTAGTTTTAAGTTTAGGGGACTGATGACTTCAGATGTTAAGTCCCATAGTGCTCAGAGCCATTTGAACCATTTTGAACCCTAGTGCTTGGACCCATTTGAATCATTTGTTCCCACCGACCATTGGATTTTATTAAAGTCCACACACTCCTTGAGCGATTCCCAGTCCTCTCTTCGAGTGCCTGAGAACCATTGTCTCTCCAGGATCGCATACTGGTCTGTGTTGTCTGGCAGAGCATACTGAGGAAAGTGAGTTTTGAGGAGCAGTTCCAGCGTCTCATGTGATGTCTTTGTATATTTCTCATCCTCCTTCCTCAATGTACCTCCTGGATTGGTTGGTACTCTAGTGAGGATTCTGTGAAATCTGGCTTGAGCAGCCATGCTCTCCACTTCCCCACAGAATGCCTTCCAGGATGTCTTCTTTGCTTGTCTGACTGCAAGGTTGTAGTTGACAAGGGCCTCACGATATTTAGCCCATTGTCCTTTACGTCTCACAATATTAAACAGTCTTTGTACCTGTTGTCTTTGAATTTCCAAGTTATTATTCCACCAAGGCACACTCCTATTTGTGCACTTCTTGGTGATTGTGCAGTTGTCCTGATATGAGGTCACTATGGCAGAGGTAACAGCCTCTGCTACTTCCTCAAACTCTACTGGATTCCTTATCGAGGTTTTAATTTCCAATAAGCCTAAGTCAAGGTCCCTCCTATATGTCTCCCAGTCTGTTTTCCTGGGATTCCAATAGGACATGGTCTGTCTGATTCCCATTTCAAACTTCAATTTAATGTACATGTGGTTCGATGAGGATGGCTCTAACGCCACATGCCACTGTTAGACATAGCTGCCAATCATCATGGAACCAAAGGTTATGTCAATTACTTCTTCCCTTCTGTTATTCCTGAATGTAGGTTCATTGCCCCTATCAGGACCTCCAAGTTGTTAGCTAAAAGAAATTCAAGAAGGTACTCACCTCTACTGTTGGTGTCCTTGCTGCCCCACACTAGGTTGTGGGCATTGGCGTTGCATCCCACCAGCAGTTGGTCACCTTGCCAATGGCAAGCCTCTACCAGTCTCCTCACCTCCAGTGGAGGAGGAGAGCTGCCTTCATAAGGAAGATATGCTGAGGCCAAAATAATTTTCCTCGTGATACCTTCCTCACATTGCTGCATTTTAATGGTCACTAGGTCCCTGGAGCAGAAGTCAATCACTGGCATGAAAGAAATTCCATTTCGTACATAGATGCATGTTCTGGAGTTTCTTAGATTTCTAGCATAAATCACCTTACCTCCAGTACCACCAAGGCCAATACTCCCCCTTTATATAAGTAGGGTTCTTGTATCAGGGGCACGTCCACTTCCTGCTACCTCAGGCAGTGTCTCAGGGCAGCAGAGGCCCCTTTACTGTGCTGCAGATTAATCTACAGCACCTCCAGTCTCCATCTTGCTGCCATCATTGCCTTTGAGGTCTTTGAGAACCTCTATGGTGACCTGCGAGAACCCTAAAAACAATTTCAGGTCCTGTTCTCACATCGCTTCAGGGACTTCTTTCCTACCTTCACCACCAGGGTTCGTCCTTCTGTACAACCTTCTGGTTGAACACTCTCCAGTCTTCTGTCGAGACTTTTGGGTGTCTGAGGTTTCAGTTTGCCCCTTAGTTTGTTTTCCTTTATTTTCTTTAATCGTGTCCATATTGGTCCTATGAGATTTGAGGATCTACATTGTCCACACCATGAATACCCTGCGTGGTGTAAGGCTACTTACTGAGGGAGGTCGCCCGGTATCCCTGAGGCTCCATTTGCGACACATCTTCCCATGTGCCGTGCATCCCTCAGCACATATTGCATCACACCTTGCGTTGCGAAGGGGAATTGGGTAGGACTAAGAGTAGATAGGGAAGATGGGACATTGTGGGACATGCTTAGCCTGATCCATGAGCTGAGGTCTTTCCAGCAGTAGGTCCTCTTACTTTGGCATAGCACTCAGCTTCACACGGATATGCAAGCCTCTCCATCTGTACAGACAGTGCTTTGTCAAGGTGGTGTCCCCCGGAGAGGAAGCCTAAATATGGCAGTCTTTATTAATCCCAGGCAGTGAAAACGTTTGGTGACCAACCAAGTGATGGCTTTAATTCCGGTGTGGGCCAGACCATGTAAAGCTGGAAAAACTTGAAATCGTAGAGACACCAGAACACTGGATTGGGCATACACAGGGGAGCCTCATACAAAATCAATAATACCAACCTGGGCAGGTGACATGGCTGGACGACCAGAGCAGAAGAGGAATCATGTAAAGGATCTCGAATATCAATATCTTGTGCTTGCAGCTGAGCCAGTTAATTTAAGTCAAGGGAGGAGTAGCTGGCGTGCACACGCGACATGTAATTCGTCACCATGTTGTCCACACCTTTTATGTAACACATGGCAGTGGTATACTAGCATATGAGATCCATATGTCAAAAACAGTGAGGAGGTATTCAGATGCAGGGTTGCGGAGGGCATCTATGTGTGGTTGATGATCAGTGAAAACTGTGACTTTGTGTCTTTCGATAGCCTCATGGAAGTCTTGCATGGCCATGTAGATCACAAGCAGCTTCCTTTCAACGACTGACCACTTACACTGTGAGGCAGTAAGTCTCCAAGAAAAGAAGAACAGTGGTTGTCAAATGTCACCAACATGTTGTATAACAGGGTCAATAGAAGATTTACTCACATCTTTTGCGATGGAGATGTGGGCATCAGCGAAAGGATGCGCAAGAGTGACAGCTTTCGTAAGGGCTATCTTAAGGTCATTGAAGAATCACATTATCCTGTCCAACCACTGCATTTCATGGGTGCCAGAAGTGTTCTAACCCACACCAAGGCGTCAATCAACGAGGACTGAAGTGAGACACCATGAGGTATATGATGTTGAAAAATCTCACCATGCCAAGGAATCGTCTGAGCTCCTAGTGGGTTTCAGGAAGAGGCAGCTCATTGACGAAAGCCACACACTCAAACGTTGGGCTCACTCCATTGGATGTGACAGTGTGAGTGAGGAAGATAACACTGCAACATCAGAGCTGAGACTTATCATGATTAATCTCAATCTCCACACCATTGGCCAAAAGTACTTTGAACACATGTGATAGGTGTTGCTCGTGCTCAGTGGAGGGGGGAAAGTATGAGGATATTGTCAAGACAAACATAGCAAAATGATAAAGAAAACAGTAGGTACTCAATAAATCATTGCCATGTTCTTCAGGCCATAAGGCATGAAGCAATATTTGAACCATCTGAGGGGGTTAACAATAGCAGTCTTCAGAATATTGTCGTTGTACGTTGGAATCTGGTGGTAGGTCTTTCACATTCTATAACACTGAAGAACTGAGCACAATGGAACTGCTGAGGAAAGCTCTCAATGTGACGTACTGGGTAGAGGTCTATGACAATACGTGCATTAAGTTTACAATGGTCACCACATAGTCTAAAGCAAAAGTCTCTTAGGAAGCAGGTGAATTGTGGTAGACCAGTTGCTGTCAGAGGGGTGCGTCTAAGAGTTATTGCACAGCGGCCTTCGCATAAGGTATTTCTAGCTCTGTAACAAATAGGCTGGCCTTTCGTCATGTTTAACCTGTGGCGGGTGCTGTTAGGTAATGCGGACTGTGCTTGGAGCAGAGTTACAGGTGGTAGATTCGTACATCATCTCGCAAGGATGGGGGAGAATGTCACACAAAACACTGGGAGAATAAGTCACTAACTTTGGGTGTAAGTAGTGTGGGCAGCGAAGAAGAAGAGGTAGTATCCTTGATGTGAGGCAGACGCAAATCTGTGAGGTCGTTGATCATTCAATGAGCATCTGCCTGCTTAGCTGGGTGCTAATGTGTTTGCCTACCAAGCAGTGGGCCCAGGTTCGATTCCCAGCCAGGTTGGAGATTTTCTCTGCTTGTGGCTTGGGTGTTGTGTTGTCCTCATTATTTCATCATCACCTGAAATACGACTTGCAGCTCGGTGGCCGAACTCCCAGCCAACAATGCCCACAGTCATTTAATTTAGTTCTATGAGCGTGCGTACAGGTTATCTGACCTGTAGGCAATTAACTGGCGAAGGACGCCATTGCTGGCACTTCGTGCAGCGTTGAAACACAAGATTGATAAGGGAGATGACGAGGGAAGCTGTTAGACGGAAGCAGTCAGTGGATGTGTGAACAAACAGTTCACACGAAGTATCCAGGGCCATAGAGATGGGGGTGAAAGAGCATGGAATGTGCATGCTCGATTGATGGTGATACATGGCTCCTAACTGATGGTCCAGAGAGAGGCTTAAATATCAGAGGACATCGTTTCTGAGTTTTGAGCCATCTACGTTGATGACATGGAAGATCCAAGGAAATTGGAGCTTGGACATCCTGCAAGCTGAAGTCAAAGATTGGTGGCGCCATGGACTGTGATAGCTGACAGTAGGAGGTTCAAAGGAGCGACTCAGGGGGAATAACATTTGCATCAATGCTTGTGTCCTCAAGGGAATACAAATTAGAAAGTCGGTTGAACACATAAAGCTGGCCAGAGGGCGAAGAACCAGGAGCCGCTGACTGATCTGTGAGGATGCACCCTGTGTTATGCGCATGGAATGGGCCATCTAGAATGACGTGGGTAGCTTGTCTGGGTTCTGCATGCACAGTGGATGACTGTTCAATGTGGTATCACCAAACGTCATATGGAACCAACTTAGTAGTGTGGAGTGCGGAGGGTGGTACTCATGCTGCACTCTTATGGTAACTGTAAGTTGCTTGCTTCTCAGAGGAGGGAGCAGTAAAGGAGATGGGAGGAAGTAATGCCAGCACGTGGCTCCCAGATGGTAGCACGGTCTCATCCCAAGTCATGCACACCTTTGCTTGGCCTCTGCCATACTAGAGAGAGAGGGGGAATATTCTGTGACATTCTTGCCAACTGCGTCCCGTGCTTAGCTACCTGCCAAAGACAGGTGCTGAAAATGATGGATAACGTCATATACATGATTGGCGATGTGGAGACGAACATCCAAAGAGTCAGTTATATGGGAAAGAAGATGCAGCTGAAAATTTTGCGGTAGCTGCGCCACCGACATAGTCCAAAGGGCATTATCTAGTAACACTTTGGGCTCGATGATTGCACATAGCCGTCGCCAAAGCTGCAATAGCATCTTGTCGCCTAACTGTTCTGTGTGAACGATATGCTGCAGAAGAGCATCCTTGGCAGAGTGAGATAGGTGCTTGATGATAATATTCCTAGCATTAGCATATTTGGGAAATGTGGAGGTGTTGAGAATAAGATCACTGTTCAAATCTGTGTGCTCATGTAGACGAGATATGAGGCAAACAAATATGGCGTCATCATAGTGGATACTGTGGATGTCAGGGATGTTCTTCACAAGAGCAAACCAGATCTTTGTGCTTTCTTTGAATAAAAGGGGTAATTTAGGGAAATGACAACAGGTGCACTGGATAGTATGCGAATGTATCAGCTGAGCTGTTTGATGTGTCGTCGTTAGTTGAAGTGGATTCAGTGAAGATGTTGGTGACAAGGCATCGTCCCAGACCTTGGTGGGGGGCTCAGCTGGGCTGAGGCCACACTACGAATACAGTGCAGCTGGAGTGACGGGCTTGGGCGAGGTAAAAACCAGTCCAAGTGAATTCATGACCTGTGCGGTTGAATGAAAAACTAGTACAGGTGCCATGGCCATAGCCAACTGAAAACAAACGATAGAGTGAACCAGACACACAGACAAGTGAAATGTATCATATGTAAAGTGAGTATCATTCACCAGAAGTGGTAGAGAGAGAGAGAAGTGTTTCTGTTTCACGGACAGAAATCCTTGGGACAAAGAAACTGTCTTCTCATAGAGACCAGCGGACATGGCAGATGACTGCAACGGCATTGTGTGGAGTTCCCGCCATGGCTGCGTTGCATTGTGCAGGTTAGGGTGATGCACATGAGAGTTAGGAGGCAAAATAGGATGTGACCAGTGCAGAGTTTGCACCGCTGGCCATGTCTGCATTACCAGTGTAATATCCGCAGCAAACGATGTTGACAAACCAGTGGTGCGAAATGGCTCCCTAGAACATAGTCATTAATCGAAGCCAGTATGGTGTGGAATGATGGGTATGACAGAAGATAATGAGTATTGTAGTCAGCAACCACTTATATTCGTCTCAGACAATTTGAATTCACACGAAGTTTGTAACATGTTTTATTGTCGAACTAATAATAAACAAACAACAGAATGCACAGGCACCAGTCATATACGGAAAACTAACTCAACAAAGTTCGACGATCATCCATCAAAGAGACGTTTCCTAGACGCTATAAATTACTACCGCCATCATCTACCTTCTGCCACTGCCGTGCAGGCCCCGCTGACGGACTCGCTCTCTGGCAAACCAACTTCGGGCATTAAACCAGTCCCTTGGACTGAACCCATGTTAGAGGCTTTCAGGGCTCTTAAAACAGCTTTGCCTCACGCAGTCGTACTCGCCCGCCCTGACCCGTCTGCCGATTTGCTCATCACTACGGACGCCAGCGACATCGCAGTCGGGGCAGTATTACAGCAGAGCAAAGGCGACAGTGTCACCACTTCATTTCTTCTCCAAAAAACTGTCTACAGCAGAGAAGAAATATTCCGCTTTTGATAGAGATATTCTGGCGGTGTACGAGGCCGTCAAACATTTCCGCACTGACATCGAGGGCCGTCCTTTCTTCATGCTTACTGATCACAAACTGCTGGTGGACGCCTTCTGCAACCCGCCGGAGGATCACCCCCCCCCCCCCCCCCCCGACGCTTCCACCACTTCGACCTGGTCTCTCAGTTTACTACAGACGTACGCTACATCAGAGACACCAAGAACATCCACGCTGATTTCGACTCGCGGATCAATGCCGTTTCAACTATCGTCCATTTATCTGACCTCGCTTCTCTATACAGGCTTCTGATGAGGACACTCAGGGTTTGCTCAAGGACCCCCAATCTTCGCTCGTGTTTACCAAGGCTAAGTTCCCTGACATTTCAGACGAAGTGTGGTGCGACTCTTCTACGGACATTCTGCAGCCTTTGCTCCCGCCTACGCTGCGCCGACAAGTTTTTGA
This sequence comes from Schistocerca nitens, assembly GCF_023898315.1. NCBI lineage: Eukaryota > Metazoa > Arthropoda > Insecta > Orthoptera > Acrididae > Schistocerca > Schistocerca nitens. Next base: position 100,666,078 of record NC_064622.1, read on the forward strand.
CGCCTTGCATAATCTCGTCCACCCTGGAGTTCGATCCCCAGCCGCATTTCCTGTCAACAAAACAAAATAGGACGTCACAACTCTCCACAACTCAGCAAGTTTGACATCCATAAGGGACGTTTCTGTCATGTACATATCGACCTTATCGGTCCCCTGCCTCCATCGGAGGGCCTCAGGTATATCCTGTCCACAATAGACCGAATGTCTGGTTGAGTGGAAACCGCCCCTTACCCAACATCACAGCAGAAACTGTGGCCAAAGGATTCGTTTCTTCTTGGATCACTAGGTTCGGCTGCCCGTCCACCATCACAACCGACCAGGGTCGACAGTTCGAATCTGCACTTTTTACGATTCTCTGTAATCTTTGTGGTATCAAAAAGATACATCGACAGCCTCCCACCCACAAAGCAACGGGTTGGTGGAACAATGGCACCGCACCCTTAAAACTGCACTTAGGTCCCATGAATGTCTCTGGTCTGAGGCACTTCCTTGGGTGTTGCTGGGCCTACAATCTACATTTAAACCAGATTTACATGGGACGATTTCCGAATTCGTTTTCGGCGAAAACCCGGTTTTACCTGGGGAACTAATTGTCCACCAGGATCCTGGGGATTCCCCCTCCTTCCTAGACTTTATCGGAAGGATGTGTGCACACTTTAGAAACACCCAGCTACTGCCACCTGTCAGCCATTCCCCACCTGACACTTACATGCCGACCACACTCAGCACTTTCTCACACGTCATACTCAGGGACGACTCTGTCAGACAAGCGTTACAACCCCCTTACCTCGGCCCCTTCAAAGTACTCCGGAGGGGCGAGACGACGTTCGACATTATGCTAAGAATGTTCAGTGATGTAGCCATGGCATTGTACGTGAAACCTGTTGATCCTATACGACCAGCGCTTAAGTCGCGGAAGACATAGAACTTTTTGTCTGGGGTCACCAGTATGGGATTCTGAATATGGATAGTAATATATGTAATAAACAGTCCCCAAGTTTCCTATATGCACGTATATTTTACCATAAAGACTGATACACATGAACACTGCATGAAGTACAAAGGCAAACAGAATTAAACATGGTGGCTCGTCAGAGCAGTTAATGTCCCAAAGATTGTAATTTGTGTGGTCGACGTGACCTATCGATGCCACAGACTGTTAGAGTACTGAATTTTACATTCTGATGAATTATACAATCTCTTTAGCAAATAAATTTCCAAATAAAACTAAATTCCAGGGTTTAAATTTGCGCATAAATAATCCACCCGATCGTCAAACTCAGGAAAGTTAAAAATGACACATTCGTGAGAACACATTTTGAGCTATATGGTACTGTACTGAAGAAAACAGGTATGTAGTTCACGAGGCGCGGTCTAGGAGCGTCCAACACCTATCAACAACATGTGTCAACAATAAACACAGAAATCGATAACGCAACCGACAGCAAAACATCGTATGCTTGGCAATTTAAGGAGGGTAGGGGGGAGTATAGAAGCATCCCACCACAAAAAAATATTTAAGCTCCAAAAGAAAGCTGTCAGGAAAATGTTATTTAAAAAGCAAAGAGACTTGTGTAAACAACTATTCCGAAGACTAGTTATTCTTCCACTTCCAAGCCAGTACACACTGGAGATACTACGTTTTACCGAGACAAATATTGGCAGCCTAAAGCAGAATCTGGACTATCACCAGCACGACACTAGAGGGAAATACTTGCTGACACAGTTTCCCCATTCCACCAAATTATATGCTGATAATCATCTACCACTAAACATAAAAACATCAGCAATGCAGCACATTTTAAAATAATGCTTAAATCGATATTATTAAAATACTGTTTTTATAACTTACATGAATATTTTGCATGTGATTTTTCTGTGTAATATATTTGCACATTTATCTTCCTCTATTACAATTTAACTTCAAAATGTAAATTTCAATGAGGTCTAACCAACTGTCAAAAATTGATCTACTTGCATATACTTATTATATTTATCTAGTAAAACTTAAATATTGTATAAATTACATAATGCTCATCTTTACTTAATTTGATTTTAAACATATCCACAAATTTTAGTTTTAATTAGGCCTTGTTGACCTTAATTTTGAGCAACTTGTTAATATACTGGTACTATATCCTGTATTCTACAACTATCATACAATTACGTAAGTGTAGGTGTATTTAATTCGGTGTTATATATTTTTTAAATGTTTAACGAGTATAATGCCTTGTTCCATATCATGTAGTACTCTCTGTACACAAAATGACTCAGTGGATCAATAAAGAATGAATGGATGAATGAATGAATGAACTGGTCTTGGAGAGTGAGTTCAAAGATTTTCACGCGGTTTGAGAGACCACACCTCGTGAGTTAAGCGTTAACACAGTAGAACAGTGAATCGTTCTTTTGAAATTTTGCCTTGAAAAGTTTTCAAATTTCAAGGTCATTGTTTTACTGGGACGACTACTGAATGAAAGACCAGTCTCCTCATAATTAAAAAAAAATGTTTCTTTCTTCATAACACTCAAATATTCCTGTTGTCCCTTTTCGCCAACCTAACGGTGTTTTCGCCGGAACTGGATTCACCACACGTGGTTAGATGCTTTAAAACCGTTAAGTCCTAACTCCTTGGCCATTGCGAGTGCTTTCTCACGAATCAGAGGTCCATTAACTGGCACATTTGTTGCTGCATACATGGCAGAACCATCCAAGAATCAAATTGTGAACTTTTTATCCTGGTGTGTTGGGTAAAGCGCATTTAGCGGTAAGGTTATCATTTACAATACAAGATTTCAGATCCTTCTTTTTGTTTCTTAAAATGTCACTAATCTGTATTTTTCCAACGGCAATCCCCTTGGACATACATCTGTCACTAAGCCTTTCCTTTGCATAGACACTGAAGGTCACTACCTTTTCATTCGGCTTTAAACGTTTCTGTTTTTGTGACATTTAGCGCTACAGTAGATAATCTATCTCGCTTGAAGGTAGAAACAGTATGCACTTTAACTTACAAAATGTTCAAATCAATGACAATATTTTTTGCCGGTAAATCTGCAATTGTCTTTTTCTTTCATGCTATCCGTTATTTGCAAGTTTTAATTGTTGTTGGGGGATAAATTTCAGTGTCCACACTCATTGTTGAGAATGTCCGCTATTCGAAAGAATGTTGCCATGAGAGCTAAGGTTATTTTGCAGGGGAATTTTAAAATTTCTGCTACTAAAAAGAATTGGCTGTTGGGAAGTGTCTGTTAAGGGAAGTTTTACTGTATTACAAATAAAACAGAACGGTTTATGGAAGTTGTGAGATCAGTAGATGGTACTTGATGGGAAGTTCTTCCTTCTGTTGTACTGATATTTATACAGAGATCTAATAAGATGAGTACTAGACTATAGAAGCCTTCTTTATGTCAATGAATCAAAAAATTATGTGTAAATTTGATAATTCTCACGATAGTTGTCTGAGGATACATTGGATCAGTGCAATCTTCACCCACAAATGAATTGCTGGTTGACGCAGGAAAAATCCTCTCTCGGTCAGGCGTCAATTAGCAAAGAAGTCCTTCCAAGGAAGGTATAAGATTGAAGTCATATTATACGCAGACTTCTTGATTAACTGCAGTCAGTGGATCGTGTCAGCAGCCTAAATTTACATTTCCTTTACTGTTATTAGCTGCAGACGCCATTCAGGGGAATCAGTGTCATATCAACACACGTGATGTAGGTGTTCCATTTCAATTCACATTCAGTTGCCAATTAAGCAGTATCAATATCATAACTTGTCAAGACACTCTTCCTATACTTGGAACAAGGATGTTATGAATCAGTTCTCCGAAGATTCATGCAAGGCATAATTAATATTTAGAGATGGTTCAAGGATAGGATCCAGAGCATCAGTTGACTGTGCATTTTTATGACCATAACTGTCACAATTAACACAATTTGCCCTCCCAACCTCAAAGATGGTATCCATTAAAACTGAAATCGTAAATACGTGTGATATGAACGGTGTTTTACATAGTAATAAGTTTAGGAAGTGTCAAAAAAGTGATGAAAGAACTGAACTGCAACTTCTGACTGTATGAAAAATGTGCAGGAGTTAACCTTAAATACCTGGATAAAACTACGATGGGGCGAAGTGAGATGTGCATTGTGGAAACCGAACATCGGTGCAGGCTAGACTTAGAACTAAAAAGTCAAATAATTGAAGACTCCCGAAACAGTTGCGCCTTAAGCGGTCGAAACAACGAGCGCTTGTCGAGTATTGGTGTGAGTGATGATCAGTTGGTGACATCAGATTTGAATAAAACGAACTCTGAAAGCAACGAGTCTGGTTTTATGCTTCCTAAAAAATACGATACAATGAAAATATCCTACTTTCAAATTTATTTGATGTGATAGACGTTGAAAAGGTCAAAAACAGTGAAAGTATTGTTCCAAAAATGTATGTGTTGTTGATAAAAAATATAAAAGTGTACGATCTAAAAACGGGAATAATCGTAAACAGAGAAATAAAATAATTGTTGCAGCAAACAGTCATGGACGTGGCTTTGCTCGTCTTCTCAATGAACAGCCCACAGCAATGCAAATGCCTTCATAAAGCCTGGCGCATCTTTGTCCAAAGTATTTAAACACACATGGTAAACAGATGTAATAAGTTTGTCCTCAGAAGATTATGTTGTACTTTTCGGTGCATCAAATGATGTAAACAAACAAGCAACTTGCAAAGAAAAACTGGAATTAAAAACGGATAGCTGACACACGCAAATATCTTCATGCTGAATATCCTACGCCGATACGACTTACCGCCATGGTCGTGGCTAAACAAGGAAATTACTGCCTGCAAGAGCAAATATCAGTGTTATGTAAACATTTCAAAAACGTAAAATCCTCGTTCTACACATCACATGGATTACATCTTTATAGCCCAGGGGAAAAACTGCTAGTAAAAAATATAAACGATAATAAACTCGCACTCTCACAGTACAGCAGAGACAACTCCAACACTTCCACTATCAGCATCACCAGCAGAAAAAACCACTCATCTGGCAGGCACAAGGAAAAAACCTCGGCGTTTTTTGTGGTGAGTCACACAAGGGAGGTGCAGCGTAGGTCATCTGATGCATTTCACCTGGTGCAGCCAGATGACAATAGTTAAAAATTTTGTTGTCCAATCTGCCTGACAATAATGCAAAAGGAGTGTTTTTCTTGCACATTAATATGCAGTCACTAAAAAGTAAATTCACAGAAATGGAATAATGGTCAGTAGAATGAAACTGTGGTGTTTTCCTGGTAAATGAACACTGGTTAATTAACAGTGAACTTGAATTAAGTGTACTTTATCGATACCATTCAGCAACATGTCACTGTAGAACAAATTTGAAGCAGAGTGGTGTTTGAATCTTTATCAAAGAAACAATTAATTTAGAATGGGAAGTAATAGATGTAAGTTTCCATGTATAGAATCAGTTTTTGAAGTCTTAAAAATAATGATACCAAGTCAAGAAGTAATAGCTGTATCGGTTTTCAACTGTCTGAGTGATAACACAGAATGATTCATAAAAAAACTCGAAAAATTGATAATAATGCTCTTAAAATTTCAGAGTTCTGATATTCGGTGATATTGACATAGGCCTAGATATCAGTTGTAAGACCAAACATGTGAAGCAGCTATTACACATATTAAGATAATTAAACGTCTACTACCTAAATGACAAACCATCAGGATCAGTGCTTGCTTAAATAACATAATCTGCAACTTTCAGACAAAACTGAATTTGGTACTGTAAACCTAGGGACATCAGACCATGCAGGGCTGTGGCTTAGCACAGAAATTTTTATAATTATTAGTAGATAATCTTGACTCATGTTGTCCCATATATCACAGAAAACACCTAAAAGAGAATAGGAGTATGAAACTTCATGAAATGAGAAACTAGTACACGTTTCACCTGTGCAAACTTAGGGAAGAAATGAGGATGCACTATGACAGATTGCAACAGAATCAAGCTGAGAAGGAAGCTAACACATGGAAGGGTGTATAGATCAGAAATTAGAGCAGCCAAGAGGAAAGCCAATGACAATTAGATACTCAATTTGACAAATAAGTGTAAAGTAGAATGGAAAGTTATAAAACCAGTGATATGCACCGGAAATAAACACAACAACATTCCAATTCAACCAAACACCTTAAATGCACCCTTTACCAGTTCTGGTTAACACTGTACAAACAAGCTCTTTTAAGTACTCTCTTAGTTTTGTTTAAGAACTGGTGGTGATTTTTTATTCTTTAAACTGCTTGGTAATCTAATTGAACTGTCCCTATTTAACATTGATGTGTCAACTTGAGCTTGGACAAAAGGAGCAGACATTATGGTAAAGATGTACTATCAATACAACAGTAATGCTGCAGCTGCGCTTCGAAAACATTTCCAGCAGGAAGTTTTACGGAACGATTCTCTTTCTCTGCCTGGTGAGCAGAGCATGATGAAGAAGTTTGAATCCGCTGGAGAACTGGGCGTCGCAACGGGAAGAGGCTGGTTGCACCATAGGTGGTTGATGAAATCGCTGTTGCTATGGCAGACAATGCTGCACGAAATTCCCGATCGTCAAGCAGTGCACGTGTTGTGCCATGACAGTTGAACATCCTGTGGTCCACTGTACGGAAGGTGCTTCGAACCGTTCTCAAATGGTATCTGCACAGGATCCATATTGTATAGCAGCTTGCACCACAGGACACTCAACGACATGTTGACTTCGCTCTCTAGTTTCTCACAAGGATTGAAATTCATGAGGGCTGGCCCCGGATCATGCTATGGACAGACGATGCTTACTTTTCTCTGACATGTGAGGTGAACACACAGAATTGCCCAGTAAGGGAAACTTCACCTCCAGTCACCATGCATGTAGTTTCTATGTATGGTGAACGTGTTACCATATGATGTGGCTTCACAGCTACGTTCATCATTGGCCAATTCTTTTTTGAACAGGTTGTCGCTCATGGACCAAAGTTTTGCAGTAGACTGACCAGCGTTATTGCAATATGCTTCGCCTGCATGTCATGCCAGCCCTACAGGGGAGTGATGTATTGAACTCTATAGTTTTCATGTTTCTCTGAAACAAATTTGGAAACGATCGAATTATCAGCAGATTGTTTACAAATGCTTTTCCGGTATGACCTCCTGATCTCTCTCCCTGTGATTTCTGGTTGTGGGGCTACCTCAAAGATAGGGTTTACTGGGGGAACATGGACACATGTGCTGATGTGAAGCATAGCATATCAAGAGACATAGCCAACATACCTATGGAAATGCTTAGTTCTGCTGTGCAGAATGCAATCCTAGCTTTCAGACTCTTCTGGAAACTGATGGGATCCATATTCAGCCCCTTTGAAGCAGTAATGGTACCAGTATGTAATGATATAATGTACCGTAGCAGCACATTAAAAGTGTTTCAGTTGAACTGATTCTGCACTATTTCTCTTCCCCATGTCGTTGACCTTAATGCTACCTAGTTTGGTACCTGTACAGTAATTAGTTTCCGTGTTATAACGCGTTTAATAGGAAAAGTTTAGTTCCAACCACCCGGTTTCATAAGCACCCAGCTTTAATAGGATCTTTATCAGCCAGATATAGTTGGCTACTGTTGCTGTGATAGTCAGCTTATACTCTTGTGCTGCGGTTGTACAGGTCTTCGTTTAGCATTAGTGTACAATTTAATTTGCGATACAAGATAGTATCTAATACATACATACATGGTACGGTCATATATATTCTTTGAATTTGGTTTTACAGAACTCTCTTGGTGACAGCCTTACAATGCATCTGATTGCTTTTTTTTCCTTTGCAGTTTCAGCAGTCTGTTCATATGCACATTTGCTACCCTACCTCACACTGTTATACAGCACAGGTGGGGAACTGGATCTGGCCTGCCAATGATTTCAATGCGACCTGTGGACGATATCCATGGGAGACGACAGTTCACTCACACTGTACTCCACCTGGGACACATTTTCGGGTATTCCTGCCAATGCTCGGCTAGGCTCAGCACAGGTCTGCAGCTCATGATGCAGACCAGTGAAAGTCTTGCTGAAAGACTTGGCCTGGTGACACGTGTCAAGCCATGGTAGATGGCCAGTCTTTACAAGGCAAGGGACGCCATACAGGAAAGAACTGTCCTTAGTTGTCAGCTCGCGTGTAAAGTTCTGTGCTAATTGTTTCTTAATTTCGTGCAAGGGTCTCTGTGCATCGACTTTATTCACAAAATGTCTGGCGTTAAGAAGAGGAAAGTAGATGCTGAATATCGTAAGTTCCAGAAGAAAGGGACCGAGGATTACTTCTTCACTATGTACAACAATAAACCCATTTGCTTGTTGTGTAGTGAATCAATATCTGTTGTGAGAAAATGTAACATAAAAGGGTACTTTTCTACGAAGCACACTGCTCAACAACAGCTTACAGGGCAAGTACGGAAAGGCAAAATTAAGTTATTAATTTCCAATTTGGACAAGCAGCAGCAAATGTTTACCAAACTGAGGATGCAGTACGACAACATGGTTAAAGCCAGTTTTATAGTGAGCAGAAACATTGCCAAGGCGAATTCGTGAAGAAGTGCCTCTAGGTCATTGCAGATGTTTAACAGAGTACTATTGCTACAGAAAAGAGATTTAAGGATTATACACAGACTAGGCTGTAAAGACTCTTGCAGTGATGTTTTCAGACAATATCCATTGCTCTGGGCGAGAGTACTGATTTGTCAGACACAGCTTAATTGGCGATTTTTGTTCGTGGTGTAGATACGGTCTTCAAAATAACAGAAGAATTATAAGCATTGAAGGTCTGTTGTTTCAATGCCACTTCATTTATAGGTGATTGTTGCTCATGAATTGCCTTAATCCCATTCCACATACCATTTGCTGAAGCACACGACATGACAGTTTGTATCTCATCAAATTCCAAAATAAGTAAATATTTACTGTCATTCAGCTGTAACAGCACTATACAATGTCAAGTTAGAAATGTATATAAATATACAATACATAGGCTATACAAAAAAGATTAGTTCATAAAACCTAAAGCTACAATAAATTACAACAAATTTCCAATAAAATACAATATTTGAGCTGAAGCAATTTGAACAAAGCATCTTGTATTGACAGTGTTAAAGAAATTGTGATACATTCACCAGATAATTACTACTATGCTGTCATATAGTCACATTCAAAAAATTCATTAACGAGTAAAAAGGATTAATGGATAATCAACTGTACAGACTGTGCTCAAATAAATTGAATGGAGCTTATACCCATTTCTAGAGGCAGGTTGTTGAACATTTTCATACCCATCACTTCATAGCTGTTCAATGATTTAGATGGACTACAGTAAGGAATGTCAATATGACTATTCCATGAGAATACAAATCCTGTCAAAGTTGATATTCTTATAAATTATACTTTGTATACAAGAGAATGATGTAAATGTACAAGTTTATTACATTTAATAATCTTAGGTCAATAAACAATGGTCTGCAGGTGGCAATTGTTTATGAGTTTGTGATAATCCTAATAACTGGGAGCTATTGACCCTAAATAAAAGCTCATACGATATAATACCATGAAAAAAGAAAAATAGGCTGATCTTACATAACCAAAAGGTAGACGATTTTTTAAATTTCTTAACAGGTACATCACTCTAGACAAACCTGCACTAACATACTTAATGTGTGGATCCCAGAACAATCTACTATCAGTGATAATACCTAAAAACTTAACATTGCCTAAACAGTCTTCTACTGGCAAATCTCTTAAACTAAATACAGTTTGTTGAGTTTTACTCTCGTTGAGCAGGAATCTATTAGCCCAAAACCAGATTGATACTTATGATAGTGTGACTTTGGTCACAGTTTGAAGAGTATTAAGATGTGAACTGACATTGACAAAAGTGGTATCATCAGCATAGAGAATGGAGTGAGCATTTATATAAAATGCCAAATCATTTATCATTAAAATAAATAACAAATGTCTCAAAACTGAACCTAGTGGCACACCACATTAATCTCAGCTGTTTATGACACTCATCCTCAATATACACAATATATATATATATATATGGTTATTAAGAAATGATTCAAAAATGTTACCTACTTTGTTGTTAATGTTCCCATAATGAACTAATTTTTTGATAAGCGAATCATGATCTACACAGTCTAAGGCCTTGCTAAGATCGCAACAAAGACCCTGAGCAAAGTTTTTCTCCTCATAAGCACTAAGCATCTTTTTAATCAAATGCAGTTGCTGCAGTCTTTTTATCATGGATTGAGTGGTATTCCTTATCACTTTGGCACTTACCAAAGCACATGCTCTGACACTTATCTCTCATGTATAGTGAAAATAGTTAATATTCACCAAATACACCATATCGATCTAATGTGCCATTTACATGTAAACACCATTCGATGGTTTCGCAATACAACACTAATAGGAACGGTAAGACTAGTATTGTCAAATCAAGCGACTGTGAATGATGTATTCCTTTGAAGAACAAGTCGATATGCTTCTAATTTAGGGAGAATGCCAACGAAATTCAGTGAGAGCTAGAGACTTATACGCTGAAAGATATTCTCAACATAATCACCTTACACGTCGTACATTTAAATATGTGTATGATAGATGGCTCTAAGCACTATGGGACTTAACATCTGAGGTCATCAGTCCCCTAGACATAGAACTACTTAAAACTAACTAACCTAAGGACAACACACACATCCATCCCCAAGGCAGGATTCGTACCTGCGACCATAGCAGCAGCGTGGTTCCGGATTGAAGCGCCTAGAACCACTCGACCACAGCAGCCGGCTGTGTATGATAAATTGAGAACAACTGGATCATTAATGCACACGAAACATATCTGGCAAACGAAAGTTACTAACGAGGAAACAGAAATTGGTACTCTTGCCACTGTGGTTCGAGATCCTTGTGTTAGTTTGCATCAAATCGCAAGGGAATCTGGCATGAGGTTAAGTAGTGTTGTTCGTGTTCTTCATCACCATGACAATCATCCTTACCATACAAGTCTCCACCAAGAATTAACTGGTATGTATTGTATATGTTGCATTGAGTACTGCTGATGGCTTGTCTTCAGCTTCAGAGGGATGACACATTTTTAATTTGATTTTATTTACTGACAAGGCTACATTCACAAATCATGGAAATGTTAATTTTCATAACATGCATTATTGGGCAACGGAAAAGCCATGTTGGCTGCGGCAAGTTGCACACCAAAAGTTGTGGTCAGTGAATGTATGGTATGGGATTCTGAAAGACGGAATTGTAGGCCCCTATTTCATCGGAGAAAATCTTAATGGTAGGAAGAAGAACACATTCCTGCAAGAAACATTAGGTCTTTATTGAAAGAAATACCTGTAGGAATAAGGAACAGAATGTGGTATCAGCACGATGGATGTCTGGTCCATTTTTCGCTAATGGCTAGAATTGAGTTTCAGAGACAATTCCCAAATCGTTGGATTGGATATGGAGATTTGTCGTGGCCGGCTCGTTTACCAGACTTCACGCCTCTGGATTTTTTCTTGTGGGGATTCGTAAAAGACATTGTTTATAAAAATGTTCCAACCAAACCTGAAGGTATGCGAGAGATAATTGTCAGAGGATGTGCTTCGATAAGTGCCGATGTGATAAGGAATACCACTCAATCCATGATAAGAAGATTGCATCACTGCAAGATACCAATGGTCATCACTTCGAACACCTTCTGTAAATGGACGTTCATGCCACCTTTGAGACCTTCATTGACCTTCAATGACCTTACTGTTACACATCATTGGATTCATCTCGATAGCCGCTATCAGAAAATAACTATGCAACTATAACATGACATTTAAAAAGACAAAGCTGAGGTTCATATCTCTGAAGCGACCCCACCTAGCAACAAAAAAACAACGACATATAATGTCCACCATTGTCTCATGCAACTTTTGTCCCATAAACTTTTCAAGTCCTATCATACTTTTAGAGTTATGCTTGGTGGCAATAGTTAGTGACTCACCTGTATTTCAAATAATCACATCACTGATAATAGATGATGGATTCCTAAAATTTGGATAAATCTGGTGTCAGTGATACCAGGAAATAACAAGACGGCAATTTTCGTCTCCCTTCTTATAAATGGCCACAGTTCTTGAGAATTCTAACATCTCTAGAAAGACACCTTCATTTAAACACTTATTTATGCAATAAATAAGAGGAAATACTCTACAACCAACTACCTTTTTTAAGATTTAAGTAGAAAGGTTATATATATCTACACTGTCAAAGGTGTAAATTTTTTTACAATAGTCAAAACAAACCTCTGAGAAAAAATGCCTTTCAATGCACAGCTTACATTATGGCAGTTTATAATATCAAATACTGTTTCATCAGGCCAGACAATGCTTTCACAAATTAACAGATGGTGCACAAAAGTTATTAAATTTAACTGGTGATACAGCTACAGCTGCTTTTTGTTTTCTTTTGGTTACTGAATTTGTTACATTCCATGCTTTCTCGCATTTATTTTTGGATGACTCTGTGCTAAACAAATTTTGTTGTTTTTTAGCCTCATTGACTGCATGTTTATAATACTTTCGAAGTGCTAAGTATCTTAGCGAAGCCATATCTGTTTTATGTAGTAGTCTATAAAGACCTAAATACATTAACAATCTGTTTTTCATACAGGCTAGTTGAAAAGTATACCATGTATCCTTATGTCTATGCTTAATTGTGTTGGGATTGACTTTATATTGAGGATAGAAGGTCTCAAAAACATTTAAGAAAGCATGGAAAAAACCTATCAATCACATTAGCAGAACAATGACTACTATTATTAAACAAAACTTTCAATCCATAATTCTTGCGTGGAAGAGAGTAAAATTTTAAAAAAATGTATCCTGCATTGTTAGTGTTCTCATGGCCACTTTAAGCTAATTGAGCTCTTTAGACTTTATAATAGTCTTACTTATTTCTACCCAAACTGAATCATGATTTGAGAAAGCAGAAACAACTACATCAGAACACAATCAGCCCATTCCAAAACTGGATTTCGTAAACCGATTTCGCAATACCACTCCTGGGTGGTCATGTAAACATTTCAAAATCGATTCTGTAAATCCGCATTTAGTTGCCCATTTTTCAGTTACTCCTCGTCTAATTGATGAGAAATAGCGACTGTGCTGACTAAATCAGAAAATGTAACATGTTTTTCAGGGGCCGTGTTTAACTGTGGTAGAAAATCTGCTTCAGATCTTAAGATGTAAACACAACAGTGAAAAACGGTTTCTGAAATTCGGTTATCATCTTATGGAGTATGTATCGCATGTAAATGTAGTGAATATCTGCTAACATTTGTAAGCACATTGTCAAGACAAGCAATTTTTTGTAGGTTTACAGTTAGTAAAACTGAAATTAAATTGTATTAACAGATTTTTAAATTCATTTATATTGTGTGTGTTTTGTTACATCAAATGCAGTATTTACATCGTAACCAATCACTATACTATATCTTTCCACTAAGAATATGAAAAAAATTTAATAATATCTCAAGTTCTTCTAAAAACATTAATGGATCAACATTGGGTGACCTATACAATGCGCCAATAACAATTTTTAAATTCTCAAAATTCTGTAGCTTCAAAGTGCAACTCAGTACACAAAAAACTGACTTCTAATCCACTACTATAATTTATTAACGCTATCTTCAGATAAATTGACAGATCCCCACAAACATCCTTGCTCTCTGCTGAAGCTATTAACTAATTAAAAATGATCAAATGCATGAAAAGGAATTTCATTTGCCTTGCACCAGTGTTCAGTCAGAATAATGAATCGAGCATATTCTCATTTGCAAAATCACTTTAAACTACACATTTTCCACTCATAACTTCATCATGGAGATGTTGTTGTTGATGTGGTCTTCAGTCCTGAGCTTGGTTTGATGCAGCTCTCCATGCTACTCTATCCTGTGCAAGCTTCTTCATCTCCCAGTACCTACTGCAACCTACATCCTTCTGAATCTGCTTAGTGTATTGATCTCTTGGTCTCCCTCTACGATTTTTACCCTCCACGCTGCCTTCCAATGCTAAATTTGGGATCCCTTGATGCCTCAAAACATGTCCTACCAACCGATCCCTTCTTCTAGTCAAGTTGTGCCACAAACTTCTCTTCTCCCCAATCCTATTCAATACCTCCTCATTAGTTACGTGATCTACCCACCTTATCTTCAGCATTCTTCTGTAGCACCACATTTCGAAAGCTTCTATTCTCTTCTTGCCCAAACTATTTATCGTCCATGTTTCACTTCCATACATGGCTACACTCCATACAAATACTTTCAGAAACGACTTCCTGACACTTAAATCTATACTCGATGTTAACAAATTTCTCTTATTCAGAAACGCTTTCCTTGCCATTGCCAGTCTACATTTTATATCCTCTCTACTTCGACCATCATCAGTTATTTTACTCCCTAAATAGCAAAACTCCTTTACTACTTTAAGTGTCTCATTTCCTAATCTAATCCCCTCAGCATCACCCGATTTAATTTGACTACATTCCATTATCCTCGTTTTGCTTTTGTTGATGTTCATCTTGTATCCTCCTTCCAAGACACTATCCATTCCGTTCAACTGCTCTTCCAAGTCCTTTGCTGTCTCTGACAGAATTACAATGTCATCGGCAAACCTCAAAGTTTTTATTTCTTCTCCATGGATTTTAATACCTACTCCGAATTTTTCTTTTGTTTCCTTTACTGCTTGCTCAATATACAGATTGAATAACATCGGGGAGAGGCTACAGCCCTGTCTCACTCCCTTCCCAACCACTGCTTCCCTTTCATGTCCCTCGACTCTTATAACTGCCATCTGGTTTCTGTACAAATTGTAAATAGCCTTTCGCTCCCTGTATTTTACCCCTGCCATCTTTAGAATTTAGAAAGAGAGTATTCCAGTCAACATTGTCAAAAGCTTTATCTAAGTCTACAAATGCTAGAAACGTAGGTTTGCCTTTCCTTAATCTTTCTTCTAAGAAAAGTCGTAGGGTCAGTATTGCCTCACACGTTCCAACATTTCTAGGGAATCCAAACTGATGTTCCCCAAAGGCGGCTACTACCAGTTTTTCCATTTGCCTGTGAAGAATTAGCGTTAGTATTTTGCAGCTGTCACTTATTAAACTGATAGTTTGGTAATTTTCACATCTGTCAACACCTGCTTTCTTTGCGATTGGAATTGTTATATTCTTCTTGAAGTCGCAGGGAATTTCGCCTGTCTGATACATCTTGCTCACCAGATGGTAGAGTTTTGTCAGGTCTGGCTCTCCCAAGGCTGTCAGTAGTTCTAATGGAATGTTGTCTACGCCCAGGGCCTTGTTTCGACTTAGGTCTTTCAGTGCTCTGTCAAACTCTTCATACACTATCATATCTCCCATTTCATCTTCATCTACGTCATCTTCCCTTTCCATGATATTGTCCTCAAGAACATCGCCCCTGTATAGATCCTCTATTTACTCTTTCCACCTTTCTGCTTTCCCTTCTTTGCTTAGAACGGGGTTTCCATCTGAGCTCTTGATATTCATGCGAGTGGTTCTCTTTTCTCCAAAGGTCTCTTTAATTTTCCTGTAGGCAGTATCTATCTTACCACTCGTGAGATAAGCCTCTACATCCTTACATTTGTCCTCTAACCAGCCCTGCTTAGCCATTTTGCACTTCCTGTCGATCTAATTTTTGAGACGTTTGTATTCCTTTTTGCCTGCTTCACTTAATGCATTTTTGTATTTTCTCCTTTCATCAATTAAATTCAGTATCTCTTCTGTTACCCAAGGATTTCTACTAGCCGTCGTCTTTTTACCTACTTGATCCTCTCCTGCCTTCACTCTTTGATTCCTCAAAGCTACCCATTCTTCTTCTACCGTATTTCTTTCCCCCATTCCTGTCAATATTTCCCTTATGCTCTCCCTGAAACTCTGTACAACCTCCAGTTCTTTCAGTTTATCCAGGTCCCATGTCCTAGCCTATCTTAAATGGCGAAGTTGATGAATAAGTTGTTTTATAAGGGCAATCATTACTCCTGGTATTTTTCCCAAAATTATGGGCCAGTTGTACAAACTCAGGATAAATCCAGGGATAGCTAACTGAGGAATAGGCTAACCATGGGTGAACTTAGAGCATGGGTTCTACCACACCGTTGTATTCCCTAGTTAGTTATTCCTAGAATAGCGTTCATATCCAGTCAATCTGGCAACAACTGAAGAGCACTCTGGGTATTTTCGCGTTTATCATTTCACGTGTACTAAGTCGTCATCTGCAGAAATAGTATGTCAAACATGACTGACAAGCGTTACAGATCGCAAAACTATTGCCTTGTGGATCCTTGGTGGTTGGGAGATACTGAAAATGAATTCAACTGTGTAGTAGAAAACACGAAAACTGCTGCACTCTCATTCAATGAAAATGTTGGTGCACAACATTTAACTAAATTGTTAGGTACTTATATGTATAACATTATAACGATCTATCTTGAAACTAGCTAAACGATCAAGTATTTGTTGTTTGACCAGTAAGCGACCATTCTATATTTCGAATAAAGTATGGGAAAAATATGCAAAAGTTTCCATTCATAAACAACTCCACATAGATCGACAGAGCACATACAACATGTGTAAGGTTTCCTGCGCATGTGTTAAAGAAAGAAACACGTAAATATTATGTGTGAAAAGGTAACAGAGGCTACATATTGCTGGCGTCACATACATGGAGTGCACAATGAAATACACAATTTCATAAAGTTGTCAACTAAAGGATATTAGGTGAACTAGGAACATTAGTGTTGTAACTTCTTGTTACATTAAACTATCATAATTAGCCACCAATTTCAGAGAAATGGTACTTCACACATGTATAATACAAGATTTTCAATTAAAGCTTCCTTCAACTAACTATAATTTGATATAAAGGAGGACAGTTAAAAATAACTTGATGTTCAAGTTAAAAACATAGGACTGCAGGCATTCCTTCCACATTCTACAACTATGCAGGTTCAATAACTAGATTCCAGCTCTGCTCTTATAACCTACATATATGGCTATTAACGAAGAATTTTGTGTTTGTTTTATAGACTGGCAGAAGACCTTTGACAGAGTCAACTGGATAAAATTGATGAACATCCTTAAAGAGACAGCAATAAACTGTAGAGACCAGAGACTAATTCTCAACTTGTACCTAGGACAAAGAGTAAAGGTGCTGCTGGACTATGCAGAAATAAGCAGAGTGCAAATAGGAAGAGGCGTCAGACAAGGGTGTTATCTATCACTGAGTCTCTTCAATCTGTATGGGGAATGGCTGGCGAGAGAAGCATTGGAAGGATGCAGGAACTTCACGATAGGCGGACGCATCATCAGTACCATCAAGTATCCAGACGACCTGGTAGTGCTTGCTAAAAATCAAAGACAACTGCAACACATGATGAACCAGTTTTTGGAAACTGGAAGGAAATACGGCATGGAAGCCAATATCAAAAAATCAAAAGTGATGCAGATATCAAAATGGAACAAACCTTTGAAAACAACCAGCGACAATCGAGAACTGGAGGATGTGAAACAGTTCATGTACTTAGTAAATTTGGTGACAAAGGAGGCCCAATGCGCCAGTGAAATTCGAGCAAGAATCGCTGTGGCCAAAGCTGTATTCAATAAAAAGAGGAATCTGCTGACCAGAAAGTTAAGTTTGGAATTAAGGAAGAAACTGGTGAAGTTCTACATCTGGAGCATTGCACTGTACAGAGCAGAGACGTGGACCATGAGAAAAAAGGAAAAAAAAATACCTTGAAAGTTTTGAAATGTGTTGCTGGAGGAGAATGGTGGAGATCAAGTGGACCAATCGTGTGCCGAATAATAATCTAATGAGAAGAGCAGGAGATAAGAGAGACATTTTGAACACAATTCTTCAGAGGAAGGCCAAATGGATTGGACACATACTTAGATATGGAGCATGAAGTCATTGAAGGGAAACTGTAGAACAAGGAAGAAGGAGAATTCAACTTTTGGATGACTTGAAAGATGGAAAGAGATACTGCAGACTGAAGGAAGAAGCTGAAGGCATGAACACGGGCATCAGAAATTCTGCGTATGAAGACATAGACGAGCCACTAGTTAGAACACTGTATACTAATAATAATATAGCTATTATTTTATGATAAATGTGGGTGGGCTTATGTGGGTAATACTAATAGCTGAGAGACACAACAGCTATGTTCCATAAATGGGGTAGTATCACCTTTTTTTTAAAAAAAAGAAAAAGTGCTCACTTCCCTCTTATCTTACACATTATTTTATCATAAATGTGGGTGGGCTTATGTGGGTAATTCTAATAACTGAGAAACACAACTGCTATACCTTTTTTTTTAAAAAAAGAAAAAGTGCTAACGTCCCTCTTATCTTACATTGTTAAGCTTAGCCTGAGTAAGCACAATTAGTTCGCAGGCTTCAGTGAATAATTGTAGGTGGGAGACGCTGTTGCTGGTCTGAAGAATTAATGGCCCTGTGATCCTAATATTTTCACTAAAAGGCGGAAATTTGTTCTGATACTGCTGTGGCGTTTACAAAAAGGGGCATTCCCATTACAAAACTATAAAACAATATTTTATACTATTGACATAATGTGGCTGAGTAATATTAGGACACTACTGTTTTGTCAAAACGTTTTGCAACACGAAAAATAGATGTTTCGTCTAAAACAGAAAAAACTTTAAATCAAATAGTACACGGAACTGATGTGGTTTTTCGATTTAGTTAAGTCTATTAGGGCACTGTTTGATAAATAAAATTAGACTTCCTTTTCCACTATGCAACGATTGTAACACAGACAGGTAAACAACAGCTATTGTTTCACGAATCGCCAATATAATGTGCCTGATTTACATACATAACATTACGGAATTCGCAAAGTGCGGAAATCAAATGCGTATTACAGGGTTGAAAAGACAAAGTACTGCTTTCTTTGATAAGAAAAATCTGGATATAAATTTTTCTTTAGACTTGGCTGGAGGTCTGTATCTGGCACCAGTCTCGAGAAAATTGATCTGACATAGCACACTCATTTGCGATCGCGCCGCACCAGCGATAAAGCCAGAGTGAGAGATCCACAACATTCCTCATATTTCATAAACGGTTTGAGATAGTGAAATGAGATTTTGACAAATAATAGCACGCAAAGAGGAGAGTATTTTGCGATATGGTTACTATCCAAAACTCATGATCTGCCATGTTATTCCACTAACTACAGACTTTTTCGATGAAAGAATGCATTTTTAAAGGTCATCCATAGCTGGTGAAATGAGAAATGCTCTGGGTTTTGGAACAACGTGAGTGAAGACATTACACATTTATTTTGAACCGAGAATGTACTTTTTCATAAGTTACTGACCTTTCTTTCCCTCAGTTCCTCACTTAATAAAGTTAATAAACCGCTTTTTCAGAATTGTTTTGCAACTGGGTCTGTACAACATGTTAGTGAGGTGAGACTGTGAATTCCTCAGTGTTTTGGCAAAATAAGCAAAATATAACATAGCAGCCAGAGAAATGTGTAGCTTTTACTCAAAATTCGCATTCATGATGCTTCTCTGAAAGGTACAAGTGATTAACAAGCCAGGCGAAAATAAATCGCTGCATTTTCGGCGAAATTTTTTTTATATACTAACCAAAGCTGAGGTGACAGTAGAGCTTTTCGAATGGCCACCATGCAAGTGAGGGCGTGGAGGGTCCCCACTTAATATTTACAGGAAATGTGAACATAGGCTTCAGTTTAGAATGGCACTTCCCCTCCAACACTCGGCATTTCCCCTTCAACGCCCGCCCATAACCCTGACGACTACCAGTCTCCCCATGCGTGCCCTCCCATCTGCGCATCTAGTGCGCACATACTGGGCGTCAACCGCAGCATGGCGGTCTTGTTGATTAGATTAGAGATTAGATTAGATTTACTTTCATTCCAATTGATCCGTAGTGAGGTGGTCCTCCAGGATGTGGAACATGTCAGAAAAACAACAATACATGACAAATATTTACAACTAAAACAAATAAGCTAATGTACCATTCCACAGGTCCCACGTGGAATGATCGTCATTTTTTAATGAACACTATATGAAAGTCATTTTACAAATACTAATGCACTGAATTTAAAATAAAAAAGTTTTTTATTTTTTTTATAAGGTAGTAAACATGTAATACAACTACTATAATACTTGTTTACAATGAACACATTACTGCACTGAAATGGTGCAGAAGCTAGATTGTACTTACACACACACACACACACATACAAACACACACACACATTTACAATGAACACATTACTGCACTGAAATTGCGTGGAAGTTATATTGTACTTTTTTTTATATATATATACAAATCAGTTGGTTTTACTGAGAAATTCATCAATGGAGTAGAAGGAGTTGGCAACCAATAAATCCTTTAGGCTTCTCTTAAACTGAATTTCATTGGTTGTTAAGCTTTTTATGGCTGCTGGCAAGTTATTGAAAATGTGTGTTCCTGAATAATGCACACCTTTTTGTACAAGACTAAGTGACTTTAAATCTTTGTGAAGATTATTCTTATTTGTAGTATTGATTCCATGAATTGAGCTGTTGGTTTGAAAAAGTGATATATTTTTAATGACAAATTTCATTAAGGTATAAATATATTGGGAAGCAGTAGTTAGTATCCCTAGTTGCCTAAACAGGCTTCTGCTGGATGTTCTTGAGTTCACACCACATATAACTCTTACTACACGTTTTTGTGCCCAGAAAACTTTAGCTTGGCTTGATGAATTACCCCAAAAAATAATCCCATATGACATTATGGAATGAAAGTAAGCATAATATGCCAGCTTTTTCATTTTTATATCCCCTATGTCTGACAAAATTCGCATTGCAAACAGAGATTTGTTAAGACGCTTCAGCAGTTCTGTGGTGTGCTTCTCCCAGCTGAATTTATTATCAAGCTGTAATCCCAAGAATTTAACACTGTCCACTTCTTCTATCTTCTTGTCATTGTATGTTAGACATATACTCGTGGGACACCCCTTACAAGTTCTGAACTGCATGTAGTGTGTTTTTTCAAAGTTTAGTGACAAAGAATTGGCTAGGAACCAATGATTAATATCCACAAATATTTTATTAGCTGATCTTTCTAAGACTACACTTGATTTGCTATTTATTGCAATGTTCGTATCATCGGCAAACAAAACGAACTTGGCATCTGGTAATGTTACTGATGAAAAGTCTTTGATAAACACCAGAAAAAGTAAGGGCCCCAAAATGGAACCTTGTGGGACCCCACATGTAATTAGTTCCTGGTTGGATGATGCCTGATAGCTTGATACATGTCTCTTTCCTAATAACACCCTTTGTTTCCTGCCAGAGATATAAGATTTGAACCATTTTGCAGCATTTCCTGTTACACTATAATACTCTAATTTACTTAAAAGGATATTGTGATTTACACTGTTAAATGCCTTTGACAGATCACAAAATATACCAGTTGCCTGCAATTTTCACTGTAAGTGTAGACAGCCTTCTCAATATCAGAACCTTTTAGAAATCCAAACTGTGACTTTGACAGTATGTTATTTGAGATAAGATGGTTATAAAGACGACTGTACATTACTTTTTCGAAAATTTTTGAGAATGCTGGCAACAGTGAAATGGGGCGGAAATTTGATGCTATTTCTTTATCTCCCTTCTTAAACAGTGGCTTAACTTCAGCATATTTTAGCCATTCAGGAAATGTTCCACTGATAAATGACTGGTTACACAGATGTTAATATGTTACTTAGCTCAGAATCACATTCTTTAATTAACTTTGTTGATATTTCATCATACCCACTAGATGTTTTTGATTTTAAAGATTTTATGATGGACATTATTTCTGTTGGGGTAGTGAGGGTCAAATTCATATTATGGAAGTTTCTTGAAATTTCTGGTCTAAGGTATTCCATAGCAGCATCTACCTAACCTGGCCACCCCATCTTTTCGGTAACAGTAATAAAATGTTTATTAAAAAGTTCTGCAATACTATACACATCTGTCACCAATGTATCACTTACTCTTAATGCTATTTGTTCCTCTTCATGTCTGGTTCTACCGGTCTCCTCCTTCACTATATCCCATATTGTCTTTATTTTGTTATCTGATATGACTACCTTTTCCTTGTAATATTTTTGCTTTGACATCCATATTACAGTCTTTAATATTTTGCAGTATTTCTTGTAATGTGCTATAGCATCAGCATCAGGACTGTTTTGGATTGACAGATACAGTTTTCTTTTTGTTTTACAAGATACCCCTATTCCTCGAGTAACCCATGGCTTTTTTGTAGACTTTGCTCTAATCTTGGTACGATTTGGGGGAAAACAGTGTTCGAATAAGGTAAGCACTTTATTAGCAAAAGTGATATATTTTTCATTCATGCCATGAGCACTGTAAACATCAGTCCAGTGACTGTCTCTGAGGAGTGTCCTAAAATAATCGATTTTTGGCTTATTGATTACCCTCTTGAGCTCTGAGTTAACAGATTTCATATCCTGTTCAGTTTTAACATTTAACGGAAGGAACTGCATGTCATGGTCTGAGAGGCCATTGACTATTGGTTTGTAATATAATTTTGTTCACTGGTTTTTTCTATAAAGATATTATCAATGTCTGTTTGTGAGCGATTGGATACCCTAGTGGGGAACTTTAAAGTGGAAATTAAGTTGAAAGATAGTGTTACTAACTCAAATAAGTTCTTATTGGGAGAGTCTTTAAGGAAATCTACATTGAAATCACCAGCAACCACTATTTCTTTGTTTTTGGTTGTTAAATGGGCCAGTACAGCTTCAAGGTGGTTTACAAACAGATTAAAGTTACCTGCAGGTGCTCGATATACACTTAACACTATGAAGGATTTTTTGTGAAATGCTAATTCTGTTGCACATGCTTCCATATGCTGTTCTATGCAAAATTTATGAATGTCTAAGTTCTTAAATTTATGACAGTTCCTAATGAATGTGGCAACTCCTCCTTTCTCCATTTCTGATCTACAAAAGTGAGATGCTAACCTAAACCCTGTAACACTTAAAAGTTCTATACCAGTGGTCACATGATGTTCAGAGAGGCAGATTATGTCAGCTGGGTTTGAAGACTCTAATTAATCTATGCAGATAGTTAATTCATTAATTTTATTTCTCAGTCCTCGAATATTTTGATGCAATAAAGATAGCTGACATTTCACATTGACTGAGTTAAAATTTTATAGAGTTATAATATCTGCTGATTGTTGAAAATTCTTAACCAATAGCTGTTTATGCTGATGTAATAAGCTGGAATTATGTTTTTTGATTTCTTTCTCAAACTTAAGGTTTGTCTCAGTTCTTACCTCTCTTAAAATTTGCTTTCTTTCTGTCCTGCAGTGGTGTGATAGTGCCTGTATTCTGTCACTAAGTCGAAGTTTAAGCTCTAGCGATGTCTCCTCATGCACTATCATCGCTGTCTGAATGTTCTCTGACTGTTTTAGGAATCAAAGTGTCTATAGTGCGCGACCAGGAAGGAGCGTTGGATCGATTAGAGCTTGCATGCGGTGCCAGAGAGAAGGCTGCGTGCTGTTGCCCAAATTAGTCTGGTTGATGTCGAGATGTTCCTGCTGCCCATGCGTGTGTGTTTGTCGTTGTAGCAGTAGTGTCTCGGGAGTTCCGTATTTGTGGGAAGCTGGAACATCCAAAAGCAGGTCACTAATAAGGTCCGCATTGTCGCCGAGGTGGTTAAGAAGAGTCACGAACTTCTCGTTGTCCCCAATGATGCCACTGACTGACATCAAACACTGAGGACAAACCACGTCGCTAGAGAATCCGCGGTAGACGATGGTGGACGGTATGATTGCCGTCCATGGCTTGATTGTAAGGCACCATCTCGAACAGTGGCTCGTGCACCAATGTCTGATAAAAATTATGAAATTATGATATTATTCTTAATCACTATAAAGTACATTATATCTGTGATTTTGTTTGATAAGGCTTTTTACCTCAACTGTCTTCC
This sequence comes from Schistocerca nitens, assembly GCF_023898315.1. NCBI lineage: Eukaryota > Metazoa > Arthropoda > Insecta > Orthoptera > Acrididae > Schistocerca > Schistocerca nitens. Next base: position 100,690,183 of record NC_064622.1, read on the forward strand.
ACCAGCCTTGGCCCTGGTCGTATGCAACGCCCTAAACAGCAGCCCAAGGCGTTGGCACTGCTTCGCAGCTGAATGCCTCGCTGAGCAGGTGTCACTGCGTGTGCATCAGCTCTGTCCACTCGTCAGCGAGACTGCAGCCAGGACATTGTTTCTTAAGTCAACGACTTAGTATGTTGCTGTCTGTCTGACTGCTGTTGTGTACTTAAACCTCGTGTTTCTTGGGTATGTGAAGACTGTAGTAGTTTTGAAATGGGTGGTGGAAGCATTGTGCGAAAACTATTACACAGTCCTTTTTAATTACTATCCAACACAGAGAAGGAACAAATTATTGACAATGGTAGACCATGTCCTAATTTAACAGTATCAATGTGTCTACTGGCAAAATGTTGTTCAACTAATAAAGGGATTCGACAGGCATTTTTGTTAGCAATGTACGAGTTATCAGACTGGCTTTGCAGCTGTGATGAGACGAACAGGTTTTATTGTTGGACCTGTCTGTTATTTGCTACAAAGAAAACTGTTTGGAATAAGCAAGAATATTGTGATTTAAATCATCTCAATACTGCAGTGAAGAAACATGGCGAGTCTGAAATTCACCTTTCTACTTTTTTAACATACAACAAATTTATTGCATGTCCTGCCAGAATAGACGTTCTTTTGAGTTCTCGACGAAGGACAGAAACGGAATTGCACAATGAGAAAGTAAGAAAGAGCAGGGAAATATTGAACAGATTAATTAGTGTAATGTGCTGTGTAGCGAAGCAGGAACTAACCTTTTGAGGCCATGAGGAATATTCAGAATGTGCAAACAAATGAAATTACTTGGAATTTCTTCTTGCACATGCCGTGTTTGATCCTCCATTGAAAGAACATTTAGTCCACAGATTTCTGCAGCACATCGGCAAGCATTCAAAATGAATTAATAAATGCAGTAGCTGATGTTTTGCGAGAGGAAATCTGTAATGAAATTAAGAGTATAGATTTTGAGGGTATTATGCATGGTGAAACATCAGATATAAGCAATAAATCTCAGTTATCAACTGTATCCCATAACTTTTGAGTGTCACGGAAAAAAGTTGTGGAATGATCTCTTATGTTTCGCGATGTGAGCGTTGACAGAACTGCAACAAATCTTTTTAGTCATGTCGATGAAATAGTGGAACAATATAACTGGAGGTTTAACTGCTCAGACCTATGATGGCGCAGCCATCATAAGTGGCCACCTAAATGGACTCCAAAGTAAAGTTCTAGAAAAGTACCCTGAGGCTATGTTTACGCACTACTATGCTCATGTAATGAACCCAGTATTCAACAATCATTAGAATGTATTTCTTCTGGTCTTAAACCACTGCCTACGTTTTTTTCTCATTCTTCTAAGAAGTTACATGAGCTTTCAACATTCATTTCCCGAAAACTACCATCATTGTCTAATACCCAATGGAGTTTTTCATCTAGGCTTCTTCATACTGTTTGTGACAACAGGGAAGCATTGATAATGTTCTTTGAATAAGTTAATGAAAGTGGAAATTCGACCATGTTACTGAAATGACCATAAAACGGATTTTGTAGTGGCCTAAAGGATTTATTGAACATTTTTTATCCAACTTACTTGCCCATTCAGATGTTTTGTTTATTATACTTCAATCCAAAAACATTGCCATTTTGTATGCCAGTACGAAAATTACAGAATTTCAAAAGTAGCTGCAAAAAGAAAGAGAGAATTTCGAAGCAGTGTTGTCTTCCATTCAGGGTACTTTGGAAAATGAAGAGGTGATTCAAATAAAAAGGAGAAAATTGAAGACTGAAGCACAGCAAGATATATTATGAAATAATTGATAACATCAGAAATCAGTTAATAGTTAGGTTTTGAAGTATTCGTAAAGCTGGAGTATTTTAATTTAATAAATCCAAGAACAATGGCTTGTTTTTTAAAAAAGAGAGAATTTTCCTAACGATCTATTGAATAAAGTGAATAATATTTATGGCAGTGTTTTCAGCGTAAGCAGACACCAGAGCACATGGTATGCTCATAATGAAGGGCTCGAAAAAACACAAATTCAGATTGTAAATTATCTATTGGAGATGAATTTAATGAGTGGATTTTCAGAAGATTACAATTTAGCATTGCTGGACTCAGCAACTCCTTCTACTACATCATCTGCTGAGAGGTCCTTCTCACCACTAAAGAGGATGCACAACCACTGTCACTCCACTCAAACGCAAACTGGGTGACTAACTTAAGTCTTATTTCCGTCGAGAAAGAATTACTTGACAACTTAAAAGAGGAAAAATCCAGGTTCTACGAAACAATAACCAAGAAATTTCTGCACAGGGAAATAAGGATGGATTTGGAGTCCGAATAACTTTATTTAGATTGCTTTAGTGCTTTCGGTTTTTCCTTTTTCATTTATTTTACCTGATAAAATGACCTCTCAGGTTATTTCCGATCGATTTTTTGATCTAATACAGTTTCACCAATAATATTTCTAGTTTACACTAACACTGTAAGACCTCCACACAGATGTCTAACACACCACTAGCTATGAGACAGGTGTGACACCACAATATACACCCTTGGTTTTCCTGGCCACCCTGCACACCTGATGTCACCACATCCCCAGACAGGGCGACACACATTCCATAGTCTGAGATTCTGGTGATGTTCACTTCAACCAGCACTTACTGTGGAGACGAACACACGCTCAATACTAAGGTAGGTGCTCCGCCTTTCAGTGAGCAAGGAAGGTTCATTTACGCCATTTCGTTGTCTTCACAAATGCAGTAACGGTACTTCCAATGAAAAGACGGGGGACGACCTAATAGCGACGCCAACTGATCAGTCCATGTTCGCCATAGCCATTCCTGACAGTTGTGTGCCTAACTGTCACTGTGGGGACGAACACGACATTCAGCAGTGCCATCTCGCACGCTCATCGCCGTGTCTCGTTACACCCCGTAGCACGGCTGCTGGAGTCTCCTCACCTCTCTGCATCGCCTTCAAATGAATAACGTGACTGCAGACATGTATTATGTCGAATGTAGGCCTTTTTGTAGAGTCAAGAACTCACATTTATGAAACAGCTTCATAGCAATGTCATCAGTTACTTTAAACAAGTTGGTCAGTTATGTAAAATTATCTTTTTCAAGTAATAATTTGTTGACGTTCGACTGTTTTCAGTATTCATATATCGCAAGAGACAGAAAGTATCGATTTCCCCATTATAATATTTTTTGAATATCACTCACCCACTAAATACAACTAATTTTCGTAGTTTTGCTGTGGAAGTAAGTTTAGACTTAAGGGGGACACAGGGCAAACGGACTCAAAAATCGATTTTTAGACTTTTTTCATATTTGTGATGCCCCTATTTCCTGCGTAAAACAGTTTTTGTTTCACATAAATACAAGTTTTTCGTGAGTTATGGTGGTTTTCCTGACTGTCTGTGCGATCTGGCGTTTAAATGCCACTTCTTTTTTGCACCATGCAGAGATAATGCACAGGTTTTTTTTATTCCTGGTATGTTATTTCCTGTTCTATTGTTTTATCGTGTCAAGGTTTCCTACCCTGTATCTACCATCGACATTCATCACATTCGTTGCGCTGATCGTGTTCGTTATTGTTTCTGACCACTGTTGGTTGTACTTAGTGAAGTTTGTCGCGAGTAGAGTAAGTGTTGATTTATATTTTCTCTGGTTTCGCACGTTTTCATAAAAATGCCGCGAATAAAGAAATTCTCGCACAAATTAAAATTCAGGAGAAATAAATACGTAAAGGTAAATGAGGTTGGTGGATCAAAGGAACAAAGAATGTTGGACGTAATGATAATCAACAGCTCAAGAAACAAACTGCAGTGTCTTCAACGAGTTTCCTCCTAGTTATATTGTGGAGATGAGCACTCGTTTGGAAATATTTTGGTGAATCTTAGCATGATCTATGATTTCATTTTCAAAAATAGTGTGTGTAGAATATATGGTGGTGACGTATCCCTAGCAGAGAATCAGTGCCTTCACAGAGGGATTGTGTCAAACATGATTTTGAATTGTACAAAAGGTAATTTCCATAATCATTGCCTATCGAATTCACGGGGTCCAAACGATATATATCGAAAGTGCGATCCTAAAACGATCATGCGACTCTGGTGGCGGGTGTTATGAGTATGTTTACGGTGGTCACTACATCAACGACAAAAGAAGACAGTTACAAAAATACTTGTCATTACTAAGGAGAAGACTTATCTTACTCGTCATCGGTGTTGTCAGGTGAAAGTCCATGTGATGTGTACGATATGGGAACAATTCCCTTTTTGCCAAAGCCTGGGTAATCTCTGCTGATATCACACAAGAATATGGGTAGAGTATCACATGTGTTAACTTTTTCCTGCAAACGCAGATTGTGGAAATAGAGGTACTGAAACAAGTCATGGACGCCCTTCTCTTTCAATGGAAGACGTCACAGATTTCGATAGCTGCTCGATGTTCTGCGTGTGTACACTAGGGTCATCCGAAGACATCAACTCTATGGAGTGGTTGACTAACTCGTGCTCAAATCCTTCTGCTTTGAGTGTCTTATAGGACTGAAACTCGTCTGTAATGACTTTACTACCAGGCTGTCTGAAGTGCTTTATAACATGCACTAAAGTGACTTTGGCTCTGGACTATACTCTGACAAGAACCACTTCAGGGCCTCTCGTTCTATTCCACCTAATACCCAAATATGATCGATTTCACTCTTTGAAGGTCGCCCTCTCTGGCTATGTGAGATTCGTCCACTTCAACAACTTTACTTGTTCTACTAATCGGTACACTGTAGTTCATCACTACCACATAACGCACTTCTCTACAAAACCCGAAATAGTCGCACACGGTATTACCAGATAAGTCAATTTCCGATGCTGTTGACTGCAAGGTTTAGTCTAGAATCCAGCAAGATAAAAGACTTACGCTGGTCCGGATGGATAATTTGGAAGAGTCGAACCATGTATTCTTCCCGATACTCGTTCGTTTTCCGCACTGTCCTAAATGAAATTGTAACGGTATTTCAGAATCGAAACTCTTCTAACGAAGTTTACACACTTCGTACCACACAGTCTACACAGTCCCTCCTTTCCTCCTCTGGTAGTACTCTATATTTGTGACAAAAAGTCAAACAATTTTCTATGCTCGATACGCTCTGAATTAGATTTTTCCATGTGAGAGAATCCGCCGAAGAAACGTCAGGAACACCAGGCATCCTACTCACTACCGACATACACCGCCTGGGTTTCCCTACCAACTCACAAATAATTCGCGGAGATATGTAATTGAGAGCAACTAAGGGAACGACGGAAAACAGATAGAAATGGTCATAACGCCCGCTACCAGAGTCGTATGATCGATATAGGATCGCATGTTAGATATGTCTCGTTTGACCCAGCGACTTCGATAGGCAATCATTCTTGGAAATTACTGTACAAAATGTGGTGCATTTGCTATACAGTGGCATCAGAAATGGCAAATAATAATTTGTATGAGAATAACATAAGACTACTTTGTGGTCTCAGATGCCTTGGTAAAGGGATGGAGGCAGGCAAACTCTTATGCACATTACTTGACATTCCAAATCCACCTGCAAAATTTATGACTTGCAATAAAATTATTGGAACTGCTGTTGCTGAAGCTTTTAACATTTCAGTGAAGGATGCAGCTAAAGAAGCACTCAAGGAAAGTGATGGCAGTGAAAGTGGTGACATTTGTGCATGGCAGCGGGCTGAAACATGTCCAAAATTAACTAAATACTGTCGTGACAACTACATCATTTGATACAGGCAAGTTACTGATGCAGAGACTCTAAGCAAGTACTGTAAAATTTGTGGCAGTGAAACTGAGAAAGAGGATGAACATAACTGTCAGATGAATTACATAGGTCCAAGTGGTGGGATGGAAGTAGCAGGAGTCCTCAGGGTTTTTAATCATTCAGTGGCAAGCAGAGGTGTAGATATGCTCAGTTTTAGGGGATGGTGACAGCAAGGCTTTTGACCAGATATGTGCAGAACAACCCTATGGTCCTAATGTCACAATTTCTATATTAGAATGTGCAAGACATATCCCAAAGAAAATGGGGTCCAGGCTGAGGAGATTATTAAAAGAAAAGTAAAAATAGTACTAGAAGATGGTAAGCTAAAGGTTGCCTGACAAATGTTGAAATAGATAGATTATAGAATTATTATGGCTTGGCCAAAACAAGAAATGTTGGGAATTTGGAAAACATGAAAAAAGCTGTATGGACTATTTTCTTCCATATTGAAAATCCTCTGCACTATCTTTGCCCAAATGATCCTGACACTTGGTACAGGCGAAGGAGAAGTGCAACATATGACCTCAAACATTCTTTACCTGCAGCAGTAATGAATGCAATGAAACCTATACTTAGAGATCATTGTAAAGATACTTGATTGAAGAATGTCTTTGTGAGGAAACACAAAATTTAAATGAATATGTGAATTCTGTCATTCGAACCTGGTTATCAAAAGCTGCATTCGTCCAGATTACAACCTTTAAATTTGGTGTTTATAAAATCTAGTGGTAATACTGCAAAATTCTTAGTGCAAATAGATAAAGAGGGAATCTGCAAAGCAGAAATTGCTAATTTAAAATGCACAACAGAAGCTAGAAGAAAAGAAGAGGAACCAAGAGAAGAAAAAATCAGTGTCATTCAGATAATGGTCAGTATGTTGTAGGAAAATATTAGTGGTAAGTAATTCTAATTAATAATTGTATTAAAGTTTCAATACTAAACTTTAATTTTATTTTTCTCAAAACTACATTTTTTGACTTTTTGGTAACATTGTTTTCTAAAATAATTGGGTTAAAATATGAAATTTGATCAATTTGTACTCATGATGGTAATAAGTTATTACAAGTAAACTAAGAACCATCAACACAATGGAAACTATTTTATAATAATTAACATATAAAAAAGTGAAATACTATTAGTGAAAGAATGAAAAATTTCTTCAAATGAATAAGAGGTATTTTGGGTATATTACTTGTAAATGAAGGCATATATTCAGTTAAAATTTCACTGTTTTAACACTTATAGTTCTTTTGAAAAGTGTATCTATTCAAAAGGTGAAACAGCATTGGCAGAATAGCGATAAAAATTACTTGTCGTCTCCCTTTAAGAGCAGTACTCTTGTGTTCCAGTGTTGCAAAATTTCAGTGTCTATGCAAGATTGGTTTATTTATTTTATTTATTTACTTATTTGTATTGAGAGTATGTCCTCAATAGATATTATTCGATTATAATTCAGTAGGCTGGATAAGTTTTCAGGGAGCCTACCATGTAGGTTCAACTATTCTGAAAACGTTTCGACCTAGTTTTATTTTATGAATATACAGTGATGATCTGCATAAATGTACTAAAAGGGCCAGACAAGAGGTTCTCTTTGTTAAACTCATTGCTCTTTACACATGTGTCGAACAACTGAAACATCACTGTGTCCATTTAATTTAGTTATAATTATGTTCTCTCTTCCATGAGCGATTTGTGCCCCAATTTTCGACTTACACTGTATCACGACCTGGAAACAAGTTTTGCACTTAAAGACATAGGACTGGAAACCTCCCAACTCGTATAACGCTATGTAGTCTCACAAATGAGTTTCCTCTGATTTTCACAAAAAGAGAGCTGGTGTGTAAACCAAAACACACCTTTTTTGCCAAAGCCTTAACATCGAAATCAGGAAACGCCACTGATCACAAGGTGGGTGTGGCATGGAGCAGGAGCATCATGCACAACATGAGCAGGAAATGCGGTTCGACATAGGGAGGCACGTGATGAGGGGAGTCATGTCACGGCGTGGGTTGCGCCAGCGACACATGACGATGTTCATAGAACTCAGGTGGCTGTTCAAAGAATAGCCACACTAGTGGATGAAGTTCTGGGACCGACACGGTAGGTACGACTTTCCCGATGTCAGATGTCATTGGTGGTGGAAAGTATGTGAGAGTGGGCCTGAGGTCCTGGCACCATAAAGAAGGAAGGTGTGGTCCATTTATTATCCAGCAGCACAGTCCATGTCTCATGGACTTCATGCAGATGTGCAGTCATTCACAACTCAGCTGACACAGATGTGATGTCACTCGGACCAGGAGGCAGCGGTATCTGACCTTTCCGAGGTGAGCTCATGAAAAACGCGTTCTCAGAGTCCATAGTTGGTTCTAGTGCTGGGTGCTGGTGATGTAAATGCGAAGCTCAGCGCTGGAACGGAAGCGAGTTGGTTGTGATGCCCCACATGACTGGAATATGAGTGACGCCATAGTCCGTCTCGCGAAACTGGCGATTAGTCGCAATGGTCAGGACCAGATTTGGCAAATCGAAATGAACAAGTACTGAAAGGCGATGTAAACTATGATACCACAGTCTGTTCGCAGATGAATGAAGAAACATAATGACGGAGTAGTGTGGCATGAGGTATTATTGTTCAATCATAACGGCACTCTGGGAGGCGTCCGAATGGTTCAGTCGTTAATGCGAGTGTCTTCATGTTACTAATTACTACCGCTGGAATACACGATGTTTTGCCCTGCTCAAAAGTCGAAGGCACTTGATTAACGTTTGTTATGGAGGCGGTTGGCCATTGTTTATTGTGATTCTCTGTTGCGCTTTTGTCTTAAGTACCAGGAAGAGATTCACTCGGAGTCAAGTCTGTAATTTTTATCGGGAAGTCACTTGGTAAATTCGACACAATTTGTTGCTTGGCATCAGCGGCTGTGCGACGTTGCTCCAAAGATATGGCGGGCAATAAAGGCATTGTCGCTATGCCGTTAGGCATGTAGTATCGTCCAAGCCTTTGTGGATATTTAGCAATTTTGCTCACGGAATGTTCATGGAATTCACGAGACCTTGTTGAAAAATGTTGGCACTGCCGAAGAAACAATGAGGTTGTACCGTTTCTAACGTCAGCATTCCTGATGACGTAACTGACGCGGGGGCAAAATCGCGGCTCGACGCAGGTATTCGGGGTCACCTCTTTGGAAAAAGGGGTACTGGTGGTGTGATAGCACAACAGTTACACACCAAAGAGGTACGAATTCCCCACTATTTATTAGTAAGCGCAACATACGTAACTCGTGTAATCGTTATGACCGTGCAGAGCACTCTGATTGCTGGATCCTATGAGTAAAACGGAGACTATATTTTATACTCGAAATTTCGGAGAACATCCTCAGGTTCGCGTGAATGAAGTGAGTCAGAGAACATACTTCAGCCGAGAACCTTCTCAGCGTGAGTAAAACGGTGGGGGATTTTGTTCAAAACAGATAACATTCTCCGATTTCGTCTGAATAAAAGTAGAGAAGCTTCTCACAACCGAGAACATTCTCCGTTTTTTGAAGTGACCTCTCTAACACACTTCGAGCTGCGTACGTTCTCTCTGAGGTTAAGTTTTACCAAATTGTTTTAGTTAAAATGGCAGAATTTATGTTGCTTGGAAGGCGAAAAGAAATATACCTTCCACAAAGAAATATTGAAGAGAGATACTGCAGAAGGTTTAACAATAAAATCATTATTTGTCTGGCAAACTTCCTTCTCGGAAATCATGACCTTTCAAACGAAGCAAAAATAAAAACATTTTTGCGCTATTTAGCAGACCCAGGTTTCCAGACTAGTGTACGGAAACACTTATGAGATATGAACCAGACAACTCTGTCACTGACATTTTCAGATGTTCATCATCATGTTTTCTCACAGTATAAATCTTATATTTTCTGTTGTTAGAAATAAGTAGGTGGATCAGAAAAATTAATACCTGGTTTATTACAAACCTAGTGATCTGTTTCTCATAACTAACATCTCGGGCGAGTGCTTACATATTTGATGTGAGAGTGGACCATTATACATCGTATTTAACTAAAATTATTTCGTGTTAGAAAAATCTGACAGAGTTCTGGTTTGGAGCAGATAAAAAGTCACGTAATCTTAAGATTTCGTCCACATAATGTGTTCACCTAACTGCAAAAACAAAAAGGTTTCCTGCACGTCGAAAATTCGGTAACATCGTCAGAAAATGCATTATCGTAAACTGTTTGTAAACGTCTTGATAATTTGCTGCCGCATATGAAAGTAAAATCGAAACATACTGCAACTCTTCCAGAAAACAGAGATGCCAGTTTCATATTTGTATACTGAATAGTTTACCTGTTTGAGTGAGGTGAATGAAATGTAACTTTACACCTGTGTTGTTTGCTGGACTTCTTACATAACAAATAACACCCACACTGAAAACCTTCTCAAGATGGACGGGAGGTAGCGAGAAGGAACCGGCTCATCAGAGAATACGAATCTTTTATTTACGTGAGACTGAGAACTTCCACAGAGAACGTTCTGTTGCCTTGAGAATGTTCTTGAGACTTGATTGGTGCAAAGAAAGTCAAACATTACGTAAAGGCCTATTCACACTGGCCGTCACGGCACCATCACGTCATGGCACAGTCATGTCAAGATGTATTCACACTGTCCGTCACGACATGGGATGTCAGGTCAATTCAGGTCTGGTGATATCAACTCGCATGGCTGTCTAAAACTGTTTTTCGCGGAAACTGCGGCCTTCGCAAGGTGGTTTTCAAATTTTTTACACACAAAGTGGTAGTTTATATATGTGGATGCTGGAGTCAACATTTGTACCAAAATGACATTTATTGGACTCAAATGGTTTACAGCTGGCGGGGATAGTGTGTATATTAGAGAAGGAAGACAGAAGCGCAAAACAACAAAAATAGAGAGTGTGCCCGAAAAATGTTATTACATGGTACAGTAGGGGAATTTTAAACACTATACAAGGAGGAAGAGAAATATTCATTTTATCTTTTAGGAAGTCGAAGCATCAGGTTTATCATTTGTTACCTCAAATTGCACCCAGAATCATTAAAAGGAACACAGTGTTCAGAGCTGCCATGATATCCTATGAAAATTGGTTTGTTTAAGGTTAAATTATGTTGCCAGTCCAGTGCAAATTTTTGTGCAATAGTCATATCTCCCTCAATACCATTCCTTCAAGATTTATAGGTTTTCTTTAAGTTTTTGATTTGGTTTTTAACAGTTCAAGTGCCTTATTTTTACTGGAGTTAGCTAGTCAAACCACATATAGATTGACCACTGATTTGCTAAACTGTTTCAAACACAATCCAGAAAGCTACTTAAAAATAAATAAGCCCACCAAAAACACATATTTAAACAAACAACTTGTAGTGTCTGAAGGCTTCAATCCATTTCTTTACGAAACACTGCAAATGCCTGAAAACATACAAATAAATTCCACTTACTAATCAATATGATTTTACCCACAATACTGTTTTCACTTCAAGTTGCAGCCATACTACAATGCAATTCGTTGTAAAATATTAAATACCGTACAGATATGTATAAACATTCACTTTATAACTGTAGTAGTGGGCAAGTAATTCAGTACACTCGTGTTGTACAGTTCAGATTGCTGCCACACTGCTTCAATTAACCTTTTGTCATTTATTATAAAGTTTAATAAACGAAATAACGAAACGAAACAATTTATAACAAATAACGAACAAAAAGAAGTGATATTAACCACGAAAACCATGTTGTTGTGGTCTTCAATCCTAAGACCGGTTTGATGCAGCTCTCCATGCTAATCTATCCTGTGCAATCTCCTTCATCTACCAGTACCTACTGAAACCTACATCCTTCGGAATCTGCTTAGTGTATTCATCTCTCGGTCTCCCTCTACGATTTCTACCCTCCACACTGCCCTCCAATGCTAAATTTGTGATCCCTTGATGCCTCAGGACATGTCCTACCAACCGATCGCTTCTTCTAGTCAAGTTGTGCCACAAACTTCTCTTCTCCCCAATCCTATTCAATACCTCCTCATTAGTTATGTGATCTACCCACCTAATCTTCAACATTCTTCTGTAGCACCACATTTTGAAAGCTTCTATTCTCTTCTTGTCCAAACTATTTACTGTCCATGTTTCACTTGAATACATGGCTACACTCCATACAAATACTTTCAGAAACGACTTGCTGATACTTAAATCTATACTCAATGTTAACAAATTTCTCTTCTTCAGAAACGCTTTCCTTGCCATTGCCAGTCTACATTTTATATCCTCTCTACTTCGACCATCATCAGTTATTTTGCTCCCCAAATAGCAAAACTCCTTTACTACTTTAAGTGTCTCATTTCCTAATCTAATTCCCTCAGCATCACCCAACTTAATTCGACTACATTCCATTATCCTTGTTTTGCTTTTGTTGATGTTCATCTTATATCCTCCTTTCAAGACACTGTCCATTCCATTCAACTGCTCTTCCAAGTCCTTTGCTGTCTCTGACAGAATTACAATGTCATCGGCAAACCTCAGAGTTTTTATTTCTTCTCCCTGGATTTTAATACCTACTCTAAATTTGCCCTTTGTTTCCTTTACTGCTAGCTCAGTATACAGATTGAATAACATCGGGGAGAGGCTACAACCCTGTCTCACTCCCTTCCCAACCACTGCTTCCCTTTCATGTCCCTCGACTCTTATAACTGCCATCTGGTTTCTGTACAAATTTTAAATAGCCTTTCGCTCCCTGTATTTTACCCCTGCCACCTTTAGAATTTGAAAGAGAGTATTCCAGTCAACATTGTCAAAAGCTTTCTCTAAGTCCACAAATGCTAGAAACGTAGGTTTGCCTTTCCTTAATCGTTCTTCTAAGATAAGTCGTAAGGTCCGTATTGCCTCACGTGTTCCAACATTTCTATGGAATCCAAACTGATCTTCCCTGAGGTCGGCTTCTACCAGTTTTTCCATTCGTCTGCAAATAATTCGTGTTAGTATTTTGCAGCTGTGACTTATTAAACTGATAGTTTGGTAATTTTCACATCTGCCAACATCTGCTTTCTTTGGGATTGGAATTATTATATTCTTCTTGAAGCCTGAGGGTATTTCGCCTGTCTCGCACACCTTGCTCACCAGATGGTAAAGTTTTGTCAGGACTGGCTCTCCTAAGGCCGTCAGTAGTTCCAATGGAACGTTGTCTGCTCCCAGCGCCTTGTTTTGACGCAGGTCTTTCAGTACTCTGTCAAACTCTTCACTCAGTATCGTATCTCCCATTTCATCTGCATCTACATCCTCTTCCATTTACATAATATTGTCCTCAAGTACATCGCCCTTATATAGACCCTCTATATACTCCTTCCACCTTTCTGCCTTCCCCTCTTTGCTTAGCACTGGGTTTCCATCTGAGCTCTTGATATTCATACAAGTGGCTCTCTTTTCTCCAAAGGTCTCTTTAATTTTCCTGTAGGCAGTATCTATCTTACCCCTAGTGAGACAAGCCTCTACATTCTCCCTTTTGTCCTCTAGCCATCCCTGCTTAGCCATTTTGCACTTCCTGTCGATCTCATTTTTGAGAAGTTTGTATTCCTTCTTGCCTGCTTCATTTACTGCATTTTTATATTTTCTCCTTTCATCAATTAAATTCCATATTTCTTCTGTTACCCAATGATTTCTACTAGCCCTCGTCTTTTTACCTACTTGATCCTCTGCTGCCTTTACTACTTCATCCCTCAGAGCTACCCATTCGTCTTCTACTGTATTTCTTTTCCCAATTCCTGTCAATTGTTCCCTTATGCTCTCCCTGAAACTCTGTACAACCTTTGATTCTTTCAGTTTATCCAGGTCCCATCTCCTTAAATTCCCACCTTTTTGCAATTTCTTCAGTTTTAATCTACAGTTTATAACCAATAGATTGTGGTCAGAGTCCACATCTACCCCTGGAAATGTCTTACAATTTAAAACCTGGTTCCTAAATCTCTGTCTTACGATTATATAATCTATCTGATACCTTTTAGTATCTCCAGGATTCTTCCATGTATACAACCTTCTTTTATGATTCTTGAACCAAGTGTTAGCTATGATTAAGTTATGCTCTGCGCAAAATTCTAACAGGCAGCTTCCTCTTTCATTTCTTAGCCCCAATCCATATTCACCTACTATGCTTCCTTCTCTCCCTTTTCCTACTGTCGAATTCCAGTCACCCATGACTATTAAATTTTCGTCTCCCTTCACTACCTGAATAATTTCTTTTATCTCATCACACATTTCTTCAATTTCGTCGTCATCTGCAGAGCTAGTTGGCATATAAACTTGTACTAATGTAGTAGGCATGGGCTTCGTGTCTATCTTGGCCACTATAATACGTTCACTATGCTGTTTGTAGTAACTTACCCGCACTCCTATTTCTTTATTCATTATTAAACCTACTCCTACATTACCCCTATTTGATTTTGTATTTATAACCCTGTATTCACCTGACCAGAAGTCTTGTTCCTCCCGCCACCGAACTTCGCTGATTCCCACTATATCTAACTTTAACTTATCCATTTCCCTTTTTAAATTTTCTAACCTACCTGCCCGATTAAGGGATCTGACATTCCACACTCCGATCCGTAGAATGCCAGTTTTCTTTCTCCTGATAACGACGTCCTCTTGAGTAGTCCCCACCCGGAGATCCGAATGGGGGACTATTTTATCTCCGGAATATTTTACCCAAGAGGATGCCATCATCATTTAACCATACAGTAAAGCTGCATGCCATCGGGAAAAATTACGGATGTAGTTTCCCCTTGCTTTCAGCCGTTTGCAGTATCACAACAGCAAAGCCGTTTTGGGTAATGTTACAAGGCCAGATCAATCAATCATCCAGACTGTTGCCCCTGTAACTACTGAAAAGGCTGCTGCCCCTCTTCAGGAACCACACGTTTGTCTGGCCTCTCAACAGATACCCTTCCATTGTGGTTGCACCTACGGTACAGCTATCTGTATCGTTGAGGCATGCAAGCCTCCCCACCAACGGCAAGGTCCATGATTCAACCACAACGAAACGAAATATGGAGATCAGTGCATGGCTGTGTATCGTGAGTGCTGGGACGTGACGGTACGGTCACTGTCAATTGGCCTTAAATTAATATTTTTTTTAGCCCCATGACTTTTTGCTTCCCCCCATGAACCATGGACCTTGCCCTTGGTGGAGAGGCTTGCATGCCTCAGTGATACAGATAGCCGTACCGTAGGTACAACGACAACGGAGGGGTATCTGTTGAGAGGCCAGACAAACGTGTGGTTCCTGAAGAGGGGCAGCAGCCTTTTCAGTAGTTGCAAGGGCAACAGTCTGGATGATTGACTGATCTGCCCTTGTAACAATAACCAAAACGGCCTTGCTGTGCTGGTACTGCGAACGGCTGAAAGCAAGGGGAAACTACGGCCGTAATTTTTCCCGAGGGCATGCAGCTTTACTGTATGATTAAATGATGATGGCGTCCTCTTGGGTAAAATATTCCGGAGGTAAAATAGTCCCCCATTCGGATCTCCGGGCGGGGACTACTCAAGAGGATGTCGTTATCAGGAGAAAGAAAACTGGCGTTCTAAGGATCGGAGCGTGGAATGTCAGATCCCTTAATCGGGCAGGTAGGTTAGAAAATTTGAAAAGGGAAATGGATAGGTTAAAGTTAGATATAGTGGGAATTAGTGAAGTTCGGTGGCAGGAGGAACAAGACTTCTGGTCAGGTGACCACAGGGTTATAAACACAAAGTCAAATAGGGGTAATGCAGGAGTAGGTTTAATAATGAATAGGAAAATAGGAACGAGGGTAAGCTACTACAAACAGCTTAGTGAACGCATTATTGTGGCCAAGATAGATACGAAGCCCACACCTACTACAGTAGTACAAGTTTATATGCCAACTAGCTCTGCAGATGACGAAGAAATTGAAGAAATGTATGATGAAATAAAAGAAATTATTCAGATAGTGAAGGGAGACGAAAATTTAATAGTCATGGGTGACTGGAATTCGAGTGTAGGAAAAGGGAGAGAAGGAAGCATAGTAGGTGAATATGGATTGGGGCTAAGAAATGAAAGAGGAAGCCGCCTGGTAGAATTTTGCACAGAGCACAACTTAATCATAGCTAACACTTGGTTTAAGAATCATAATAGAAGGTTGTATACATGGAAGAACCCTGGAGATACTAAAAGGTATCAGATAGATTATATAATGCTAAGACAGAGATTTAGGAACCAGGTTTTAAATTGTAAGACATTTCCAGGGGCAGATATGGACTCTGACCACAACCTATTGGTTATGACCTGTAGATTAAAACTGAAGAAACTGCAAAAAGGTGGGAATTTAAGGAGATGGGACCTGGATAAACTGAAAGAATCAAAGGTTGTACAGAGTTTCAGGGAGAGCATAAGGGAACAATTGACAGGAATGGGGGAAAGAAATACAGTAGAAGAAGAATGGGTAGCTCTGAGGGATGAAGTAGTGAAGGCAGCAGAGGATCAAGTAGGTAAAAAGACGAGGGCTAGTAGAAATCCTTGGGTAACAGAAGAAATATTGAATTTAATTGATGAAAGGAGAAAATATAAAAATGCAGTAAATGAAGCAGGCAAAAGGGAATACAAACATCTCAAAAATGAGATCGACAGGAAGTGCAAAATGGCTAAGCAGGGATGGCTAGAGGACAAAAGGGAGAATGTAGAGGCTTGTCTCACTAGGGGTAAGATAGATACTGCCTACAGGAAAATTAAAGAGACCTTTGGAGAGAAGAGAACCACTTGTATGAATATCAAGAGCTCAGATGGCAACCCAGTTCTAAGCAAAGAAGGGAAGGCAGAAAGGTGGAAGGAGTATGTGGAGGGTCTATACAAGGGCGATGTACTTGAGGACAATATTATGGAAATGGAAGAGGATGTAGATGAAGATGAAATGGGAGATACGATACTGTGTGAAGAGTTTGACAGAGCACTGAAAGACCTGTGTCGAAACAAGGCCCCCGGAGTAGACAACATTCCATTGGAACTACTGACGGCCTTGGTAGAGCCAGTCCTGACAAAACTCTACCATCTGGTGAGCAAGATGTATGAAACAGGCGAAATACCCTCAGACTTTAAGAAGAATATAATAATTCCAATCCCAAAGAAAGCAGGTGTTGACAGATGTGAGAATTACCGAACAATCAGTTTAATAAGCCACAGCTGCAAAATATTAACACGAATTCTTTACAGACGAATGGAAAAACTAGTAGAAGCCGACCTCGGGGAAGATCAGTTTGGATTCCGTAGAAATGTTGGAACACGTGAGGCAATACTGACCTTACGACTTATCTTAGAAGAAAGATTAAGGAAAGGCAAACCTACGTTTCTAGCATTTGTAGACTTAGAGAAAGCTTTTGACAATGTTGACTGGAATACTCTCTTTCAAATTCTAAAGGTGGCAGGGGTAAAATACAGGGAGCGAAAGGCTATTTACAATTTGTACAGAAACCAGATGGCAGTTATAAGAGTCGAGGGACATGAAAGGGAAGCAGTGGTTGGGAAGGGAGTAAGACAGGGTTGTAGCCTCTCCCCGATGTTATTCAATCTGTATATTGAGCAAGCAGTAAAATAAACAAAAGAAAAATTCGGAGTAGGTATTAAAATCCATGGAGAAGAAATAAAAACGTTGAGGTTCGCCGATGACATTGTAATTCTGTCAGAGACAGCAAAGGACTTGGAAGAGCAGTTGAACGGAATGGATGGTGTCTTGAAGGGAGGATATAAGATGAACATCAACAAAAGCAAAACGAGGATAATGGAATGTAGTCGAATTAAGTCGGGTGATGTTGAGGGTATTAGATTAGGAAATGAGACACTTAAAGTAGTAAAGGAGTTTTGCTATTTGGGGAGCAAAATAACTGATGATGGTCGAAGTAGAGAGGATATAAAATGTAGACTGGCAATGGCAAGGAAAGCGTTTCTGAAGAAGAGAAATTTGTTAACATTGAGTATAGATTTAAGTGTCAGGAAGTCATTTCTGAAAGTATTTGTATGGAGTGTAGCCATGTGTTCAAGTGAAACATGGACGGTAAATAGTTTGGACAAGAAGAGAATAGAAGCTTTCGAAATGTGGTGCTACAGAAGAATGCTGAATATTAGATGGGTAGATCACATAACTAATGAGGAGGTACTGAATAGGATTGGGGAGAAGAGGAGTTTGTGGCACAACTTGACCAGAAGAAGGGATCGGTTGGTAGGACATGTTCTGAGGCATCAAGGGATCACCAATTTAGTATTGGAGGGCAGTGTGGAGGGTAAAAATCGTAGGGGGAGACCAAGAGATCAATACACTAAGCAGATTCAGAAGGATGTAGGTTGCAGTAGGTACTGGGAGATGAAGAAGCTTGCACAGGATAGAGTAGCATGGAGAGCTGCATCAAACCAGTCTCAGGACTGTAGACCACAACAACAACAATGACTTTTTGGGCATAGCATGATGAATGAGATTTAGTTCTTGGATAAAAAAGAAGGAGCTGGCCGGTATGGCCAAGCGGTTCTAGGCGCTTCAGTCTGGAACCTCGCGACCGCTACGATCGCAGGTTCGAATCCTGCCTCGCGCAATGATGTGTGTGATGTCCTTAGGTTAGTTAGGTTTAAGTAGTTCTAGGTTCTAGGGGACTGATGACCTCAGATTTTTAGTTCCATAGAGGTCAGAGCCATTTGTAAAAAGAAGACACTTAAAACACGAACCACAGAACATTTGCTAGAAAATAACACGAACTTATGCAAAAGAATAAAAGACCGTATGCTTGTCACAACAAGAAGGTTTAATTCTAACCTCCTTGAATAAATATGGATTAACGCTTGATGGAACGTCACTGTTACGTCAAAAGATTCTGGTTAAATTCTAACCTCCTAGAATAAAGGTGGATCCACACTTGACGCGTTGTCATCGTCATGTCAAAAGATTCTCATCGGGAGTTCAAGTGGTGGTATTTACACACCAAGTCAATGGAACGTCATCAACATGTCACGTCACGTCAAGGTTTCTCAGGAAGAATATTTCTGCGGGCCATAGTGTAACCTGCTTGTCAAGCAACTGTTACACTAACTAGACAGTGTGAACTAATAGGAAAGTATTCACCACTGACTGCTATTACGAAAACATCGTAATATGTACTGGAAGACAATAGTAAGTTAATATATTTTGTTTTAGCCATTGAAGGAATGCATTGCAAAATAAATGATACATATCTTGTTCAGTGTGCTTTATTCACGATTTTTCCAGCGGAATAACGAAAAGAAAACTGGGAGAAAAGCTTATTCTGCATGCAGAAGTTTAAAATAGGATTAATAAAAAATTAATGACGAACAGCAGGTAGCAGAAATATGTGTAAACATAGTTCAGGTGCACTAAAACAGTCCATCTAGACATACTGCAGACAAATCATCAGCTTCTGTCGTGGTGATATTGGACACCTAAACTTGAATTTCTCTTCGTAATTTTTATTTGTATCTGGCTTAAGATGTAAAAAACTGTTTTTTTAGACATACCGAAATATTTATAGAACGATGACTGCTCCACTTCCGGCTCCTTGTATAGAGGCTCGATTGTTTAACAGTTTTTCTAACACAGACTCTCTCTGTTCCTCATCAATAAGAGAAACAGCAATCACTACACGCTACATTAAATTTCTCCGCATTATGACGATCTACCGTCAACTACGAAATAACGCCATGAAGTTCCGGCAAATGTGGATAGGCTTACTGGTGTGAAAAAAGGGACATTAACTCTGGAGGAGAAGCAGCATCTTTGAACACATATTAAAGTAGTTGTGGAGTTAGTTGGTAGTTAGTAGTTGGTGGAGTTAGAGAAATATAGTGAGTTGGACTTCAGTGGTGTGGAGATCTATGGAAAACGAAATCTGTTGTTAAGTTCGAAAAGAATTTTCTTCGTCTGTGAAAAGCCGCTCGTTGGTTATATTGCCATATTTTATGTGTAATACTAACAGCGCAAAGTCGCCGTGACATCCAGATACCAGTTCATTGCAGTTATGGCCAACAAGAAGCGGAAGAAGGCAACACTTACATTACGTACGTGAGCTATACCAAATTGTGTGATTCATATGCTGCGTGCTGGCGCATGACGTGGAACTTTTATTTTCTTATCAGCTATAAATTAAACAGCAAGAAAAATGCTCGAATATGAGAATCAGATGTTTCTGGATGTATTGCACCAGGATGGACTTATAATTACGGCTAAAGGTCTTGGTTTGGAAACTGTGTTCATTAGTTTGTTGAAAGTTTATTCTGACCCAGGAAATTTAGTTATAGTCCTTGGCACAATTACGAAAGAAGAAGAGTATTTTATTTCCGAACTAAAGGCCGATGGTGTGACGCCTATTCCGAAAATTGTTACTACCGAATTTCAGGCAGCAGAAAGAGAGAGACTGTATTTGGAGGGTGGTGTCCTATTTGTCTCTCCACAGATATTGGTTGTAGATTTGCTAAAAGAACGGATCCCGATTGCGAACGTCACAGGTTTTCTGGTTTTCCGCGCACATAACATTTTAGAAACATGCCACGAGGCCTTTGCAGTTCGCCTCTATAGGCAAAAGAATAAAACTGGGTTCATAAAAGCTTTTTCAAACTCAGCACAGGCGTTCACGGTCGGTTTTGCCCAAGTGGAACATATTATGAAGACGCTGTTTCTCTGTAACTTATACTTATGGCCACGATTTCAGTCAACAGTAAATACCAGTCTGACAAAGTATAAACTCGACGTCATAGAACTGCATGTTACTATGACACCAGCAATGCTTCAGATTCAGGCTGCAGTTTTAGATTTAATAAGTATTTCAATAAAAGAGTTAAAGAATGGAAATTCAAGCCTCGATCTAGATGAGCTTACAACAGAAAATGCAATAGCAAAATCTTTCCACAAAATTCTTCAGAATCAGCTTGATCCAGTGTGGAATCAGTTGAGTGGAAAAACAAAACAGTTGGTTGCTGATCTCAAAACCCTTAGGTATATTTTAATTTCATTGACTCGTTGTGATTCAGTAACCTTTTATTCTATAATAAATACTATGAGGCGCACTGAATATGCACTCAAAAGTTCTGGTTGGTTGCTCCTTGATTCTGCTGAGACATTGTTCCTTGTTGCAAAACAGAGAGCACAGGCAGTTGTAAAGAGCAAAGATGAGAACTCTTCGGAGAAGGATACAGTCGTTGATCCTGAGCAAGTGCCCAAATGGCAGGTATTGTCAGAAATTTTGAAAGAAATTGACGAGAATATTAGAAAAGGCCCACGATCCTCACAGTCTGAGAAGATATTAATTTTGGTGAATGACAAACAAACCTGCGAACAACTGAAGCAGTACTTAGTTCTTGGTGGGAAGACTATGTTGCTCCATTTATATCAGAAAATTTTTAAGTGTAAAGTACCAAAGTTCACTGAAGCTGCACCAGAAGTTAAAGAAGAAAATGAAGAGGATGTAGAAATGAGTATCAATACAAGTCATGAGATTGGTGGAGATTCAGAGCCACGTGATTCCTACATGTTGTCTCAGAAAGTTAAAAGTGAAAATGATGGCCCAGAATCAGATGAAGGTCAGTATGTGGAATTAGATGAAGCTTCCCAGCCATCAAATGAAAGTGAATATTACCCACCTGTAATAATGATTCAGCCATTCAAGAAAAATGGAGATCCTCTTTCCCTTGTAAAGACTTTAAAAGAACACAAACCAAAATTTGTAGTTATGTATGATGCTGACATGACTGCAATACGACGTTTGGAGGTTTTCCATGCCACTTTTCCAGAAGTCAATGTTGTTGTGTATTTCGTTTTGTATGGATCATCAGTGGAAGAACAAGCTTATTTGACAACATTGCGACGGGAGAAGGAAGCATTTGAATATTTGATTAGAACTAAATCCACAATGGTTATTGCTGAAAATCAGAGTGGTTTGAGTGATGACAATCCTCACCTGGCACGGGACAGCTCCAAAGCTAATGAAACAGTCAATACAAGAAAGGGAGGAATATTAATGAAACAGGAAGAGAAAAAATCAAAGCCAACAGTCATAGTTGATATGAGGGAGTTCCGCAGTGACCTGCCTTCGCTCATCCACAAACGAGGTATTGAAATTGACCCTGTTACTTTGCATGTTGGGGATTACATTCTTTCTCCTGATATTTGTGTAGAGCGCAAAAGCATAAATGATCTGATCGGGTCTTTAAATTCTGGTAGACTATACAACCAAGCTCTTACGATGACACGCCACTACAAGAAACCAATGCTGTTGATAGAATATGAATTGAATAAACCCTTTGCCATGCAAGGTCAGTATTATTTGAGTGACAGCATGTCGTCAAATGACGTATGTGCGCGGCTCCAGTTGCTTACTCTGCACTTTCCAAAGCTGCGTATTGTTTGGTCTCAGAATGCTTATGCAACAGCTCAGCTGTTTGAGGAGCTTAAGCAAGGCCAACCTGAACCAAATTCAGAAACGGCAGTTGCAATTGGGGCTGAACTGGAACAAGAAATTGACTTGGACCGCTTTAATCCAGCAATTCATGATTTCATAGCTAAGTTGCCAGGTGTAAATTCAAAAAACATACGGAAGTTGCTTATTTATGGCAGATCACTGGACCATTTGCTTTCACTCTCAAAAGATGAGCTTCTAAAATTGGTGAATAACAGTGGAGAGGCAGAGAGCCTGTACAATGCATTGCACAAAAGTTACCAACCTTCAGAAGATTCAAAATCTACCAAGAGGGGAGGAAAGTCCTTCAGAGGTAGAGGAAGAGGCATGTCATTTAAAAAGAATAGAACTTGAGTACAATTTTTTTATTGTTCAAATTTATGTTTCTAAATTTCGTAAACATATGCTATTTCATATCATATGGTACGAATTTAACAAATGTTATGTCAGAAGAAATTATTATGTGTGCAGCAGTATTAATGAATTGGCTACACAGCTACTATGATGTTCATAAATTACAACTCACACAAGTATGACACAACAGTACTTTCTTTTTTAAATATTTTGTGAATTCCTTTGTTATTCTTCAGCAGAAAGAACTTTGTGACTCAAGTTTTGCGAGTTAGGGGGCTGCACAGTCTCACCATACAGGCCTAAGTATAGCAATCCATATACAAGTGATTTTAAGACACATGGAGTTTCCATTTATTGTAACATGCTAGTTTGTGCTCCATGTTTGATAAATGTGTAACAGGAGAAAGGTTGCTAAAAGGAATCTGTGTGCTGTTTTGTTTGTAAATAAAAACCTGTTTGTAAATATTGCAGTGATGGTTTCTGATCCTTAATACACACATAATGAATTATGTAGATAATTATGGTTACACAGAATCTTCAAGTTGAGTCACACTGCTCATGTACACTGTGTGTGCATGTTCAGACCGGAGCTGCTGGTTGGACTGGAGATGGCAGTCAAGTGTGCATGAGGTGTGCTTGGTTGTATGAATGCTTTTTGGAAGAAGGCTTTAGCCAGACACTTAACGTATAACAGCCTGTTCATTGTGTCTGTCTGCTACTCAGTGTGTCATCTTTATGGTGTGTAGCAATCTATCTTTTTCCTAATATTGCTAAGAGGATAAAGAATTGGTGCAACCAGTTATGGAGTCTGTTTTTAATGGTCTTTTTTTCTGTGCATACACATTTATCTAAATTATAACTTGTCCCCATTTGTACTTGGTTTTATTTTTCGGAGAAGTTTGTTATAAAGTAACTCATATGTGGGAACTGTTGATCTGGGTCAAATGTAAGTTTGTGGTTTGCATATTATAGTTGTAGTGCTTTGTTCCATAGATCAAATTTGCGATAAATGTTATGATGTGGAACATGTTAACAGATCAGTGCTGGCCATTTATAGTTCTTCCTCTGTTTCTTCTTCCTTTTATTTTAATTGACAAATAGTCTCTATTTAAGAATTCCTCTAGGGTATAGAAACCTCTTTAATCTATATTTGACAACCTTCTGGAATCTGTCAGACATTTTATTTCTATGAGTAGAGTGACAAAGAGTTTTATAGCTGCATTTTTTGCCTCTTTCTGTCTCAAAGATAGATTCATTAAATGGTAATGCAGATAACTTTTATTTCTAGGGTTGTATGTGTGAATATCTGTGGTACTCTCAGACTTAGCTGGATTGTTGATGTGACTTCTATATTCCCAAAGTGGGCAATTATTCTTATGACAAAATTAGCCAAAACTAAATATTTTAGCAGGTCTACTGTGTATTTTTTCCAGTTTGAATTTTCATGAATACAGTTTTCTGTGCTGTTTAGCATTTTTTCTTTTTTTTTTTTTTTTTTTTTTTTTTGTATACACCAGGCTAATAGGAGGTGGGATGAAAACGGTACAAAATTGGGTGACCTGTGTCTTTTCAAAGCTTAAAGCTAGCCCATTTGTGCAAAACCATTTAGTAAGTTTTACTAAAATGTCTTTTACTATTTTCTCTGCTGATTCTCCTTTGTCCAGCTTCATAATAATACAAATAATAATAATAATAATAATAATAATAATAATAATAATACAGATAGAACAACACCACATAACAAACCTGACATCATACTCACCAATAAAAAGAAGAAATTAACACAACTAATTGAAATATCCATACCCAATACAACAAATATACAAAAGAAAACAGGAGAAAAAATTGAAAAATACATCCAACTGGCTGAGGAAGTCAAGGACATGTGGCATCAGGATAAAGTTGACATTATACCAATTATACTATCAACTACAGGAGTCATACCACACAATATCCACCAGTACATCAACGCAATACAGCTACATCCAAAGTTATATATACAACTACAGAAATCTGTAATTATTGACACATGTTCAATTACCCGAAAGTTTCTAAATGCAATGTAACATATACCGTACAGTTAAAAGGAAGTCACACTTGATCAAGGTCCGTGTCACTTTCCATTTTCAACCAGACATAACGTCTGAGAAAGAAAAGAATAATAATAATAATCTGCAAACAGGACTAATTCTGTCACCTGATTTAAAAAATTACAGATTGTTAACATAAAGCAAGAACAATAGTGGGCCAGTGATTAGTATGAAGGTGACACAGTACATGTGCTAAGCATTCTGCACTGCTCTCTCTTCGCAGCAGGATTTTAATGAGCAAATTTTGCCTCTGGATGCTTATTTGCTTTGCAAACGAATTTACAAGCATTTGGCCTCTGTACTCTTACCAAATGACTCATTATTGAGCTCATCATTGATACAGATAAATAGGATATACATAATCATGTTTAAGAGCATTATGAAATTTGTTTATTATGAAGGGATTATTCTATAGCTAGTTGCTGAATTGTTTTGTGACTATTTACTGATTCCTGTAATTAACCTCACATTCCTGCTTTGATGTAATTGATGTGTCATCTACTGATACGATAGTTTTATGAGCTTTCACATTTGAGCTTAAGTCATTAATGTACAAAAGTAACAGAAGTTGTGCTATTACTGATCCTTGAAGTATACTATATTGACTTGGGTTATGCTCTGGTAATTCTTCAGATATGTCAGTCACTAAAAGAGTCTGCAATCACAGTTGCATTAGATAATGCAGTATCCACCATGATAGCTTTTATTGTATGAAATTTACAATTTTGTGTGTTTCTGCTTCAAGCTGTCTTCAGAATCTGTCATATAAAAAGACAACAATGAGAAGTAGTTATCCTACAAAGCATAAACTGGTAATACATTTACATAAAAGCAACTCACACCATATAAAGAGGACATTGCTGCAGAGTATCTTGTCAAAAATTTCCAGTGTACAGAAATCCCGTGGACTACTATTGTTACAGTGTCGTAGCATAGGGTGCCATGAGCACAAGAATTTATAGCCGTTAGTTTATGTTACTGCAGACACAGTACTGTAAACAGCATCAAAAAGTATTAGTGTTATGCATACATTAAATTTCTATAAAATAATTAAAATACATAACTGTAATGAAATGTGCTATGTACTAGTGTGACAGTGGAAGTATTGTAACATGTGGCACATAATTATAAAAACAAACGTAAGTTCTTATATAGGATGTATGTAAAAGCAAAATTTGCATAAAATAAGTATGAAGACTTTATTATTACAATAGTAGCTATTTTGCCCATAACTTCAGTTGAATATGCCTGTGTCACATATATTTCACATACATTTAGCCAAGTTCATACATATTTGTACACATATTTCTTTAATATTTATAACGAATTTCACCCTGCAGTTTCGTCTGAATTCTGAGGAAACTTGTAATACTCCCAATAACCGATGGCCGTTTCAAGAAAAAGTACTGTTGCTGGCAATGGCCTAATTCTCCACTGATTTAACACATGTGGCTGTAGAGAGGATGTTAAGTGTAGTTGTGGTATTGAGCCTGGTGGCATGATCTTTAGCCCTGACACATGCCAGCAAAATTATCAGTTTGCTGCAGTGCTCATTCTCATAATGTGGTTGATGCAGTGAACAACAAAGATAAGGGATAATGTGTGTTTCATACATGTAAAATATTCCAAGTCAATTTATTACTGGGGAGAAATACTAACAGATCCTATTCGAACAATTCTACATGCCACTCCTCATCGTCACCTCTATCCCTAGCGGTAGTAGGAGTACCTTACTCTCCGATACTTTTATACAAATAACAGGTCACGTACAGTATGTACCATACCTGGTTGTAATTCCTTCTGGCTTTCTTGAGTTAAGCTTTTGTGTCATGTGTTTTCACCTCAAACCCTCAGTCATAGGGGTGTCTTGCTGTCACAGTAAATTTTTATAAAATAAATGTGCAAAATTTGGTAGAAATTCCTTCAAGTGTTACAGAGAAATGCAGGTATGTCACTGCCTTTGCACCCCCTCCCTCCCCCTCCCCCAAGCCCCAAACTCTAGGGGTGAAATGTCATTGTGACTGCCAATAATAAATGCAGTGATCTTGAAAACTGTGGATGCGATACAAAATTTGTTGTTGTCAAGTGTTTCTACATGTCACACCTTCGCACTGCTAGGAGTAGTTGGAGTATATCAGCCCACAATATCTTTATACAGATAATGAGTCATGTTGTTGTTGTTGTGGTCTTGACTGGTTTGATGCAGCTCTCCATGCTACTCTATCCTGTGCAAGCTTCTTCATCTCCCAGTACCTACTGCAACCTACATCCTTCTGAATCTGCTTAGTGTATTGATCTCTTGGTCTCCCCCTACGATTTTTACCCTCCACACTGCCCTCCAATACTAAATTGGTGATCCCTTGATGCCTCAGAACATGTCCTACCAACCGATCCATTCTTGTGGTCAAGTTGTGCCACAAACTCCTCTTCTCCCCAATCCTATTCAGTACCTCCTCATTAGTTATGTGATCTACCCATCTAATATTCAGCATTCTTCTGTAGCACCACATTTCGAAAGCTTCTATTCTCTTCTTGTCCAAACTATTTACCGTCCATGTTTCACTTGAATACATGGCTACACTCCATACAAATACTTTCAGAAATGACTTCCTGACACTTAAATCTATACTCAATGTTAACAAATTTCTCTTCTTCAGAAACGCTTTCCTTGCCATTGCCAGTCTACATTTTATATCCTCTCTACTTCGACCATCATCAGTTATTTTGCTCCCCAAATAGCAAAACTCCTTTACTACTTTAAGTGTCTCATTTCCTAATCTAATACCCTCAACATCACCCGACTTAATTCGACTACATTCCATTATCCTCGTTTTGCTTTTGTTGATGTTCATCTTATATCCTCCCTTCAAGACACCATCCATTCCGTTCAACTGCTCTTCCAAGTCCTTTGCTGTCTCTGACAGAATTACAATGTCATCGGCGAACCTCAAAGTTTTTATTTCTTCTCCATGGATTTTAATACCTACTCCGAATTTTTCTTTTGTTTCCTTTACTGCTAGCTCAATATACAGATTGAATAACATCGGGGAGAGGCTACAACCCTGTCTTACTCCCTTCCCAACCACTGCTTCCCTTTCATGCCCCTCGACTCTTATAACTGCCATCTGGTTTCTGTACAAATTGTAAATAGCCTTTCGCTCCCTGCATTTTACCCCTGCCACCTTTAGAATTTGAAAGAGAGTATTCCAGTCAACATTGTCAAAAGCTTTCTCTAAGTCTACAAATGCTAGAAACGTAGGTTTGCCTTTCCTTAATCTTTCTTCTAAGATAAGTCGTAAGGTCAGTATTGCCTCACGTGTTCCAGTATTTCTACGGAATCCAAACTGATCTTCCCCGAGGTCGGCTTCTACTAGTTTTTCCATTCGTCTGTAAAGAATTCGTGTTAGTATTTTGCAGCTGTGGCTTATTAAACTGATAGTTCGGTAATTCTCACATCTGTCCACACCTGCTTTCTTTGGGATTGGAATTATTATATTCTTCTTGAAGTCTGAGGGTATTTCGCCTGTTTCATACATCTTACTCACCAGATGGTAGAGTTTTGTCAGGACTGGCTCTCCCAAGGCCGTCAGTAGTTCCAATGGAATGTTGTCTACTCCGGGGGCCTTGTTTCGACTCAGATCTTTCAGTGCTCTGTCAAACTCTTCTCGCAGTATCGTATCTCCCATTTCATCTTCATCTACATCCTCTTCCATTTCCATAATATTGTCCTCAAGTACATCGCCCTTGTATAGACCCTCCACATACTCCTTCCACCTCTCTGCCTTCCCCTCTTTGCTGAGAACTGGGTTTCCATCTGAGTTCTTGATATTCATACAAGTGGTTCTCTTCTCTCCAAAGGTCTCTTTAATTTTCCTGTAGGCAGTATCTATCTTACCCCTAGTGAGACAAGCCTCTACATCCTTACATTTGTCCTCTAGCCATCCCTGCTTAGCCATTTTGCACTTCCTGTCGATCTCATTTTTGAGACGTTTGTATTCCTTTTTGCCTGCTTCATTTACTGCATTTTTATATTTTCTCCTTTCATCAATTAAATTCAATATTTCTTCTGTTACCCAAGGATTTCTACTACCCCTCGTCTTTTTACCTACTTGATCCTCTGCTGCCTTCACTACTTCATCCCTCAAAGCTACCCATTCTTCTTCTACTGTATTTCTTTCCCCCATTCCTGTCAATTGTTCCCTTATGCTCTCCCTGAAACTCTCTACAACCTCTGGTTCTTTCAGGTTATCCAGGTCCCATCTCCTTAAATTCCCACCTTTTTGCAGTTTCTTCAGTTTTAATCTACAGGTCATAACCAATAGATTGTGGTCAGAGTCCACATCTGCCCCTGGAAATGTCTTACAATTTAAAACCTGGTTCCTAAATCTCTATCTTACCATTATATAATCTATCTGATACCTTTTAGTATCTCCAGGGTTCTTCCATGTATACAACCTTCTATCATGATTCTTAAACCAAGTGTTAGCTATGATTAAGTTGTGCTCTGTGCAAAATTCTACCAGGCGGCTTCCTCTTTCATTTCTTAGCCCCAATCCATATTCACCTACTACGTTTCCTTCTCTTCTTCAGTTTCTTCGTCATCTGCAGAGCTAGTTGGCATATAAACTTGTACTACTGTAGTAGGTGTGGGCTTCGTATCTATCTTGGCCACAATAATGCGTTTAATGAGTCATGTATATACAAAATTTGACTGAAATTGCTCCAGATGTTTCTGAGTTTAGCTTCTATGTTACCTCCTTCCCACCCTCACCCCTATGGGTTTATTTGGTTCTTACCCCCACAGAAACCTTCTCGTGTACATGCACAACTTACCAAAGTTTCATTGCAATTGACTGAATGCTATAGGAATGCGTAGAAGACAAATGAACAAACAAGTATTAATTTTTATGTACTAGATATGGCAAGGGTGTTAGGTAAAATGAAAATGGAATGTTGGACATTGGTATCATTGCCATTTTGTGGCTGTCATGTTCACTTGGGATTTTGTCCCTGCTATTGTGGCCAGGTAAGCCACGGCTTGTGGGTTATGTGCACCCACTGTGAATATTGTGCTATGTTGGAGTTGATGCTTACATGTCTTCCAGTGGGTCTTGTCACCCACAGGGCATGACTTATGCAACCAACAGCACCCCAAGTGAAAACAGTGGCCACGAGATGGTGAATACCAATGTCTAACACTCCATTTTAATTTTAATTAACACCCTTGCTGTATGTTCAAATAATAAAGTCATCATTGTGTTACATCATCCCTATTTTATGCAAATTTAGCTTTTCTATACTTTTGAAGAACTTTTACTTAGTTTTATAATTGTATGTCATAGATTAAAGTGCTTCCACTGTCACACTAGTCCATAGTACATTTTATTATGTTTATAGATTTTTATTATTTTATAGAAAATTAGTGCATGCATAATACTAATACTGTTTGATGCTGTAGTAAATATCACACTGATGTCATACAGTGGCTGTGACTTCTTGTACTTAAGGCAGCCTGTGCCACCAAACAGCAGCACTAGGCCATAGTACTCTTTTACACTGGAAATTTTTGACAAGATACTGTGTATTTATGTCCTCTGGATATTGTATGACTTATTTTTACATACATGTACGAAACATTTTGTGCTCTGTAAGATAGGTACTTCTCTGTGTTTTCTTTTTATCTGACAGATTCTAGAAATGGCTTAAAGCTGAAAATATAAAATTGTGAACTTTATTCAATAAAAACGATTAGGACAGGATATATTATGTTGTTCAGAAATATTTTTAAGGTTGACATTAATGTGCTTGATGCTTATTGTTTATTAAATTGGAGAAGAAAGGAAGAGAATAAATATCTCTAAATAGGGGACACTGGAACAAGGTAGTAGAAAGAATTTAGTTGAAAACTGAAAAAGCCAACAGACTTCTGAGAGTAGCATTTGGGGAGTCCTACTTACAACATACCGGTACTGACGCACTGTTGTTCAGTTACAAGATACAAATGCGGAAGGTGTTGAAAAAGTTACCAGGTCCACCGCATTGTGTTTTTATGGTGTGAATTCTCCAATGATGTTCTGGAAGTGTCTGTGTCCATTAAACTTACAGCCAGTTTATACTGGATCTGTGCTGGATCTGTTTAAGCATATTCTAACATCGACTTACTTCCTATGTGGAGGTCAATTCTATGAACAGACTGAAGGGGTGGCGATGGGTAGCCCCTTGTCACCAGTAGTGGCCAACCTGTTCATGGAGAAGTTCGAGGACGAGGCTCTTACAACTGCCACTTACCAGCCAACATGCTTCCTGAGATACGTTGATGACACATTTGTCATTTGGCCCCACGGTCGTGAAAAACTGGAAGACTTCCTGGACCACCTGAACTCAAGGCACCCGAATATTAAATTCACCATGGAGCTAGAAAAGGAAGGTCAGCTTCCGTTTCTGGATGTCCTGGTGAAGAAGAAGGCGGATTGCGCCTTCAGCCACAGTGTGTACCGAAAGCCGACACACACAGACTTATACCTACAGGCTGACAGCTGCCACCACCCAGCACAAAAGACCGGGGTGCTCAGAACACTCGTACACCGAGCAAAGACACTGTCTGACTCTGACAGCCTGGCAGGGGAACTTGAACATCTTCAAAAAGTGTTTGCTAACAACAGATTCTCATCCAGGGGCAGAGCTCTACATCCCGCCAGACGTCAGGATACACTGAAGAACGAGCAAGAAGAAGAAATCAAGAAGCTGGCATTTTTACTGTATGCTGGGCCTGTTTCTGCCAAGATCAGCAGAATACTAATGAAACATAACATCAAGAGTGTCTTCTGCCCACCTACCAAAATCAGGGCTTTACTTGGAACAGTCAAAGATGACGTGGGCTTAAGGAAGCCTGGCATTTACAATATTCCTTGTGAATGCGGTATGTCCTACATTGGCCAAATGACTAGAACGATGGAAATCAGATGTAAGGAACACCAGTGATATACCTGGCTAAGGCAGATCACAAAATCAGCAATAGCAGAACACTGCCTAGAGTTGGAACATTCCATGGATTATGAGAACACCAAGGTCATGGTCCAGACCCCCAGGTTCTGGGATAGTGTCATCACTGAATCTATAGAGATGGCACAAAACCTGATTAACCAGGAAGCAGGATACCAGCTAAGCACTGCATGGAACCCGGCATTTGAACTGCTAAAGCAATACCGGAGAAAATATGTTTCCAACACCAACAACGAGCCTCAGACATCCGCACACTGCGGGCACAAACCAAGAAGGGAACACCAGGAAGCCTCAGCCGCAGTCGGAGGTGGCCAGAGTGGGCGCGGACGGAATAGGGAACGTCCAGAGCGGCAGGGGAGCGCCACTCGCGGGTGCGGACTGAGAAGGGAACACCAGGAGGCCATGACCGCAGTTGGAGGTGGCCAGAGCGGGCGCGAACGGAATAGGGAACGTCCAGAGCGGCAGGGGAGCGCCACTTGCAGGCGCGGACCAAAAAGGGAACACCAGGAGACCGCCACCACAGATGGAGGTGGCCAGAGCAGGCGCGGACGGAATAGGGAACGTCCAGAGTGGCAGGGGAGTGCCACTCACGGGCATGGACCGAGAATGCAACACCAGGAGGCCACGACCGCAGTTGGAGGCGGCCGGAGTAGGCGCGGACGGAATAGGGAACACCTAGAGCGGCTGGATAGCGTGACCCGTGGGCGCGGACCGACTAGGGAACGGCAAACAGAACACCAGGCACCGGGCAGGCATAAATATGCGACCCGGTCCAGCAAGCAGCCAGTCTCAGGGAACACCTGATGAAGACGTCAAGTAATGACGTCGAAATATCGTGTTTGGAAGACGCTGATATCCGGCAGAAAACCCGATTTCCACGAGATGTCAAGTTTATACCAGTCGTTTCAGTGCCAAAATGTGCATATATCATACATAAGCAAGTTAATGACCCGGATGCTTTAATAATTGTTTCATGCCGTAATTATATAATTTTTAGTGACGACAATGGAACATATTTTCCGTCTGGCTTGAATGGACAGTAGTGAATCAGAGATCAAGATACACTATTTAATTTTGTCACAACCTCTTGGAAGTACATTGCTGTGACAGAGCAGAGGGGTAGGGATGAAGGAATTCTGAGGTGGCAGAGAGAGTAAACAACTGTATTTCAGCATTTATATTTTATAACCTGCCACTCAGACTAAACTCAAAAAATTTATTTTACAAGCTCAGGCTTGTTCTGCATAATGATTTCTTTCCGTGTGCATTCTTAATATTTCACTGTTTACCTGGCTGTGCATCCAGTCTGCTGAAGATGCTTACTTGCTCAGGATGTCTCACGTTTGAGTCATGACCAGAAATAAACCCTGTCCCACCATCAATTTTTGTTTGTCTCCATTTGTCTTCAAGAACTATATTAAGAGGAAAGTCCACCACTCAGAGGCAGTTGATTGCTAGGTGGCACATATAGCTGTTTAGCGATGATTTTGTTTCTATGCACACACATGCGCGCGCGCGCGCGCCCACACACACACACACACACACACACACACACACACACACACACACTCTGTTATCTTCTCCCTCTCCTCCCCCCCCCCCCCTCCACCTCCTTACTTCTGCCTGTGCAGTCAGTTGGTGCCAATGTAAGCATTAAACATGATAGTAGTGAGTTATTTAGCAAATTTTTATTCGATTTGTTGTATGTTGTCACTGCTGATGGCATTAGTAAGCAACAAATTCTACATTAACAAGTGAGAGCCATAATTTGCAGGAGACATACTTTCATAAAGTGAGATGCATGTGTGTGCTTGTACTGCAACTGTCGCTTTGAATTGGTGACAATGCAATCTTTGTGCATGCCTCAACCTGCACGAACTGCTATCGTTTGTGAATCGGACTATAGTAATGAATTCACCACAGTCTTAGTTGCTCAATAAATTTGTATCCCTATTTGACAAGTCCCCCCTCCCCTTTTCCAAAAAAATTGAATGTGGTACTAGGAAATAAGCTAGGAAATAAGCTAGGAAATATTCATTGGGTATATGTATTAGTGCATCTTTGGAGAGAAAAATGGAAATCTACAAAATAGCCAATATGGCCAATCATCTGGAAGTACATTAGTACTCAGCAATGACAATAAAATCAGACAAATATTGAATAGTATTAAGAAAGACATAAAACGGGTAACACAATTCACATCAAACAGAATGCAATTTTTTTAGGGTGGTATACATATAACAGGTTCCAATACTAGTCACTTTTGAAAAGGCGAGAATATTTGTTAGAGAAGTTTAAGACAGAAAGCAGAACAGATCATTGAAGAAGTTATACACAGAAAATAGAGTGCAGTTAAAACTTTTGCTATGCCCCCATGAGTTAAGGGAACTATTATATTCAATCAGAAATAAAAGTTAATAAGGGTTGACAATACTGGTCTTTAGAATGCATCATTAAAATTTGTCACTCTGTGATACGTGAGATTCTTTGTCACACACAGTAAATAATTAATTTCCCAGATAGGTTAAACTATACCCTTGTTAGGGCAATTTCCCACATGTCAGCTATCAGCTAGCCTCCCTTATTGCACTATTTACTACAGATTTTGAGAAGAGGACTCCATGGTTATTAGGCCTCACAATGGATTATGTAATTTTTGTAAAGATGAGTTAGGCATGAAACCAGTTGGGACTCAATGCATTTTATTTGGCAAACCGAAAATTGATACAGAATACTTCCAGTACAGTGTAAGCTGCCCAAGTAAACATTTCTATCAAAGTACAATTCCACAGTAACAGAGTTCCTCTAGTAATAAACAAGAGTCGAGGACATTAGCACCATAAACTGAACGATTATGTCACGCAGTGAGCACTAAGCTGATCACATTATAAACTAACTCAGACCATCCCTGGGCTGGCTTATGTGCGGGAGTCTGATGTGATCTTGTCAGAGGAACACTCATGTTGAAAAGTACCATCTGGGTAGTGGCACCACTGGGATTGACACTCACATCATGCAAGCAAATCAGTTTCTGTAATGACATTAGTTGGTGCCTCTAAATCCTCTTCAGGTAACCTTGTAAGTTGCTGGAAGGTCACAGAGGACATTAGATGCATTGTTGGAGATCATTTCCTTGCGGGTGGTGGCCATGACATAATGTTCCATTTGTTGGAGTCCCTTGACCAAGAGGGTGAACCCAGACATGTCAAGAATGATTGTGTGAAAGAATCTTGAGTAGGTTGCATTTTAGACCTTTTGTTGCCAACTTCAGGAACAAGAGCTCTAGGTTGCGGAGGTGATCTTCAAGTTGCACTTGGAACTGAGATATCACCAAGGTATGCAGGACTTTGGAATTCCTGGTAGGAAATGATCCACAAAGTACGGGAATGTTGTAGGGGATGAAGGGATTTTGAATTTTAACCAATTATAATGGTAGATGCTGTATAGAATATTGAGGATGAGGTCTAATAATATTTTGGCTTATGCAAAGTGATATACTGACTTTTGGAATAGGGCAACATTAATAAAATTTGCTGATACTCTTCTGGTTGAGCTGGTGGTCTTGAAGATTGTTAGATATCACTGCAGGTCCTGCGGTGAATATTTTATTCAGAATTTTAATATTCATATCTCATTGTGAGGATTTTATTTATCTGAAAAGTCTTGAATCAATTCATTTTGAATATCTTAATTTATTCACACTAACCAAATGCAACACAACAGCATTTCTACTGACTCAAATTACTACTAATAGTGAACTCTTTTGCTGTATGGTTGCAGCCACTGTCACTCGTACAATATTATGACAATTTAAACAATCTTAAGTGTTATCAAAATTTACATTATATGTAAATTCAAATAAAAAAGTATTAATACTATAGTGACCATATCTGCAGTGACCACCACGATGGGGTGGGAGAGCCGTTCTTCTGGTTAGTCGAGGCATTCAGCCCTCTGACCTAGACGTACCATATTCATATGGCTAGCAATGGAGACAGGGGTCTGCTGTGGGTAGCCGCAGCAAGACAGTCGGTGTGCGTGAAATTCTCTTTTATTCCAACGAGCTCGAATAATCACAGGGTCACACCTTCATCCTGGGAGCAAACTGACATTGGCTCATGATATCCCTATATCAAAGCTGTAGCTGTAGCTGTGGCTGATGGATCTGCAGTTTACGCACATGGCTAGGAAGTAATGTGCTTACTCGGCGCACTGGGTGCTGAGGCAGAGGTGGCAGTCCTAGCCGTGGGGCCTGGCTGGTAGTGGCTAAACTATATCATCAGGTGTGGTGGGTCGCTGCCCCAGAGATGCGGCAGTTGGCTGTGTTACTTGGGATCAAATCTTGGACTGATGGCTGGAGAGCAGCATCTGACATCAGTGGATGCCTGTGGGCAAGGAACTGGGAGGACCTTTGTTCATACATTGGACCATATTGTGGTGGCTGAGTGAAAGTGAACTGATGGCTAGGCCATCAGGCAGTGGTCATTGGTTCACAGCTTGCCTGTGAAGATGGTAACTGCATCAGAAGAGTGTTGTCAGCTCCACGTTAGAGACTGAAAACACAGCAGATGTCGATTATATATATGTGGCCAAAGTGGGCATGCTAATGCAGAAGACAAGTATTGCCACATATGTAAGTGCTGTTGAACTTCCTGGACACTGATCACTGCCCAGACAATTAAGTGGGTCATTGTTAAGGATACTACCAGTGTTCCAAAATGCTGCATTGACTGGTTGTGACTCAGACCCTGGCTATGGCACTGGTCTCATGCTTTGTGGTGTTACAATACAAATAATTTCTTATGTGAGAATCAAGAAAAAATGTAAATATGTTTTTGAGTAATGCTTTTGCCAATTAAAAAGTTTTT
Organism: Schistocerca nitens; assembly: GCF_023898315.1. Taxonomy (NCBI): domain Eukaryota; kingdom Metazoa; phylum Arthropoda; class Insecta; order Orthoptera; family Acrididae; genus Schistocerca; species Schistocerca nitens. Next base: position 100,726,799 of record NC_064622.1, read on the forward strand.
CTATGCTAAATTTTGTAAAATAAATTTGTAACAATTACTATAAAAAAATTTATGTTTTCATAAAAAAAAAAAAATTGGCATTCTAATTCCTTTCAGTGTTTGTGCCATGAATGTTAAAATTTTATCTTCTTGTAGAAAGAAAAGCATTACAAATAATACTGAATAATAGGACTGAGGTAACTATTTACATTTTGAATAATCCATTACAGTACATCATTTCATATGACTGAAATAAAACTTCTGTTAAATATTATTTGATCTGTCATTACATAATGGTGATTGTAAGTGAAAGTTAAGCCTCATGGCATAAAAAAGACATTACGTATCATGTTGTTTACTGATGAGGCATATTGTATACTACAATAGTTGAATCTCAGTCTGTTACATTACGATACTGAGCACTAGGTAAGCTTGTAATGCCACATCCAAAGGAATATGAAACATATGCCTCTGTGAGGTCAGTTTTATTGAATAATATGCTGTGGCCCAGTTTTGCCAAGAGTTCATATTGGACCAATAGGAGATCAGTTCCTGCTTAACCTTGTGGATTTATCATTATTTTAAAATAGCCACAAAGTCGTAAGGTGTCATTTGGCTTGTGTACTGTTACCATTGGAGTGGTCCATTGCCTTTGGGAAATGGGTGTTAACACATCTTCGTGAGTCCATCTGATTCTGTTGTAAGGGTGTCATTTAGAGCCGGGAGCACTGGGTGAGCTTTGAAGAATATCAGGGCAGCCTTTGCCTTAAGAGTGAACTGAGATTTGAAATCAGTGGTCTTCTCTAATCCAGGTGAGAAGATTTGAGTACATATATCACAAAGAGTCTTTAGGGCAGTGCAAGGTCCTTCAGATTGTGTGGTATGTACTGTTTCATGAATCATAAATCCAAAAGTGTAGATACAGTCTGTTCCGAAAACAATGTCCACTTTGGGGTCGGCTACCACAAGAAAGTTTAATGGACAAGTAAAACTGAGAACTTTTCAAGCAGAGGCATATGTTGGCGTCCATAGGCCCAAAGATTTGTGTTGGCTGTGTGCAAGGGTGGCTACCCTAAACTCAAGTACTTGGAGTGGTTTAAGAAGGACACAGAAGCACTGAGAATTTGCCTATGAATGCATCAAAGTACATTTCCTGGTTACTTTGTGAGAAATCTCCACTTCCATAGAGTTATCCCTCACTTTGTTCAGTTCCATGAGTTGGCACATATTAGCATTGGAACTGCTATCAGTGTTTGTGCCAGACGTGTGGTGTATGGGGGCACATGTTGTGTGTGTGTGTGTGTGTGTGTGTGTGTGTGTTTGGTGCAGGCAGCAGTGTTTACAGCCAGGCAATGTCGCTGCCACTGATGTGACACATCGCTACTGGTATAATTGTTTATGGGATTGTCTGGGTTGCCAAGCAGTCGAGGGCCCCCTGGAGGTGGTATGATGTCTCGCGCTACCAGTGCATGGGCAGTTTCATAGACTTGAGCTGTTTGCATTACTTCTATCGAAGTAAGTATCCTTAATGCATGGCTCCTCACTTTCATGTAAAGGGTAAGACACACAATAACATACCTGATATGAGAGACTGTATGTTCCGTGTGCACAAATATTTAATGTTGCAATTTCTACTTTATCCTTGTAGATCAGCAGCTCGGTCTGCATAAGATTGATTGGGGCCCTTTTTCCACTGCCAAAATTCTAAGTTGGCTGCAGTAAATACACTCCTGGAAATTGAAATAAGAACACCGTGAATTCATTGTCCCAGGAAGGGGAAACTTTATTGACACATTCCTGGGGTCAGATACATCACATGATCACACTGACAGAACCACAGGCACATAGACACAGGCAACAGAGCATGCACAATGTCGGCACTAGTACAGTGTATATCCACCTTTCGCAGCAATGCAGGCTGCTATTCTCCCATGGAGACGATCGTAGAGATGCTGGATGTAGTCCTGTGGAACGGCTTGCCATGCCATTTCCACCTGGCGCCTCAGTTGGACCAGCGTTCGTGCTGGACGTGCAGACCGCGTGAGACGACGCTTCATCCAGTCCCAAACATGCTCAATGGGGGACAGATCCGGAGATCTTGCTGGCCAGGGTAATTGACTTACACCTTCTAGAGCACGTTGGGTGGCACGGGATACATGCGGACTTGCATTGTCCTGTTGGAACAGCAAGTTCCCTTGCCGGTCTAGGAATGGTAGAACGATGGGTTCGATGACGGTTTGGATGTACCGTGCACTATTCAGTGTCCCCTCGACGATCACCAGTGGTGTACGGCCAGTGTAGGAGATCGCTCCCCACACCATGATGCCGGGTGTTGGCCCTGTGTGCCTCGGTCGTATGCAGTCCTGATTGTGGCGCTCACCTGCACGGCGCCAAACACGCATACGACCATCATTGGCACCAAGGCAGAAGCGACTCTCATCGCTGAAGACGACACGTCTCCATTCGTCCCTCCATTCACGCCTGTCGCGACACCACTGGAGGCGGGCTGCACGATGTTGGGGCGTGAGCGGAAGACGGCCTAACGGTGTGCGGGACCGTAGCCCAGCTTCATGGAGACGGTTGCGAATGGTCCTCGCCGATACCCCAGGAGCAACAGTGTCCCTAATTTGCTGGGAAGTGGCGGTGCGGTCCCCTACGGCACTGCGTAGGATCCTACGGTCTTGGCGTGCATCCGTGCGTCGCTGCGGTCCGGTCCCAGGTCAACGGGCACGTGCACCTTCCGCTGACCACTGGCGACAAAATCGATGTACTGTGGAGACCTCACGCCCCACGTGTTGAGCAATTCGGCGGTACGTCCACCCGGCCTCCCGCATGCCCACTATACGCCCTCGCTCAAAGTCCGTCAACTGCACATACGGTTCACGTCCACGCTTTCGCGGCATGCTACCAGTGTTAAAGACTGCGATGGAGCTCCGTATGCCACGGCAAACTGGCTGACACTGACGGCGGCGGTGCACAAATGCTGCGCAGCTAGCGCCATTCGACGGCCAACACCGCGGTTCCTGGTGTGTCCGCTGTGCCGTGCGTGTGATCATTGCTTGTACAGCCCTCTCGCAGTGTCCGGAGCAAGTATGGTGGGTCTGACACACCGGTGTCAATGTGTTCATTTTTCCATTTCCAGGAGTGTAGTTTCTTTATCGAAAAATATTCTTGCAGTAAAGAAAATATTCTAGGCAACTCAAGTTCCAGTGGATTGTTAATGGCACTAGTTTCTGTATTAGATGTTCAGGTTTGGAATTTCCTGACAAGAACAAGCTCTTTTGTTTTTCAGTGTCAGAAATGTGACAAGCTGTAAAATGTAATTGCAATCTTCTGTGATAAGTGTTCCATTCTTCACTTTCTTCCTTGAACGGTTGAAAATCTGTAAAGACAGGTGGTATGGAACGTATACCTGTTCCTCTCACTAATGCTTGCACTGCCTGTAATATTGCTGCCACTCACTTGCGATAACTCTGGATGGTTTGCGTTAGGAGTTGTAGTAGTTCCTCCATGGTTGAAAAACCACATTCTTGCCTATTTACAAAAATGTTTGAAGTCTGACTTGAATGTGTCCCAGATATCATCCTCATCATCACTTTTGTAGAGGTTGGTTACACACAAATTGATTGGGGACTCACCCTGATTTATCCATCAAAGTAAAAGCTAGTCCAGAACAGCTGCAAAGCAGTGCAAGCTGTCTTAAGTAAGCATTCCTATCAAAGTCCAATTTGCACAGTTTTGTCAGTACCAAACAAGAGTTAAAAATGTCAACACCATAAACCAAACAAATATGCTGATTGGCATTCACTACATTGATTGCATTACTGGCTAACTCAAAGCAGACATGGGCTGGGGTATGTGCAGGAGTGATTACGAATGGTCTCATCAGAGGGCACTCGTGATTACAAGTGCCATCTGGGTAATGGTGCCATGGTGGCTGACATCATGTTGTGCCAACTACTATGTTCCCACAGTTACATAGTTCTCCATACACTTCTGACTTAGTGCATCTGCTCATTATTCACTTTATGTCTTGATTCATAATGGTTGCAGGATCAAAATGGTGGCCTTTCGGAAATGTCCAAAAGAACAGACACCACACATATAATTAAAATGAGGCTGGCCTATGATCCCTTCAGTGTAGATGCACACCATGCTCTACTCTTACAGGAATCGACAAAATGCTTAGTAGTCCATGGATAAGTTGAGAATTTGTGTCTGATGGGAGGCGTGCAGTTGCGATGATGGCTGTGCCCTGATGGCTTGGTGGTCAGAGCATCTGCTTAGTGAGCAGGAGACCTGGGTTCAAATCCTGGTTCAGTACAAATTTTCAACTTTTCCATTGATCTAAATCGGTGCGCACTAGCAGCCAAATGTTGTTATTTCCTTTGTGTCTAGATTATTAATCCTCCGACCACCCCCAGGAACCAGCTGCAAAACAGCACTCCCTTGTAACCCAATACCATTTGACACTGAATCAATCAACCATACTTTCTGCCAGGGCTCTAACTACTATCATGCTTGGAAATGAGGATCATCCTACCCTAAATTTTTTTCGCCACTCCCAAAGTCATATTCCTGGTACTTCCTTATGCTACAACTCTTCTCATTCCCTGGCCACATGGAACATACCCCCAAGGATGACCTATTCAATACACTCACCCATCACATCCTGCTCAAGTCTTGTTGGAGGTTTATCTTATTCTACCAGAGAGTGGCCACCTGTGAAAGCAGTCATGTCATATAACAGCTCTGCTGGAATTTATGCACAACATAATGATTGACCAGCTGTCCATCCCAATGAATGACCATTGCCCCATCACACACCTCTCAGTCTTTTCATAGACAATTATTTTTCATTTGCTATATACACTTCACTTTTACTAACAAAGAGATAGAGGGGCTGGCCAGTACTTGCCTCAGCTCAGTAGAGCCGATAGATACACAAAAGAGAACAGAAAATTTATTTATCCTAGCTTTCGGAACTTTGTTCCTTCATCAGGGAGGAGAGAGGGGGAAGAAAGAGGAAGAAGGGAAAGTGGACTCAGTTACTCACAACCCAGGTTATGAAGCAACATGGGAAAGGTAAACAGGGAGGGTAGCAAAGATGGAGGTATGGGTGTCAGAGGGAAGCCAAAGATATTCTACTGTAAGTACTGTGCCAGCTTCAAACCAAAGAGGATGCATACAGAAGTAAAGAGGTGTATAGTATAAAGGTAAACACAACTATGTAGGATGAAAAGATGCATGAGTGGCTAAAGAGGAAAGGGAAAGAGGAGAAGACTGAAGAGTAAATGGGAGTGAGGTTGGTTAACGTAGGTCCAGTCCCGGGGGATGGCGGGACGAAAGGATGTGTTGGAGTGCAAGTTCCCATCTCCGCAGTTCCGAGGGACTGTTGTTGGGTGGGAGAAGCCAAATGGCACATACTGTGTAGCAGGTTCCTAGGTCCCTAGAATTATGCTGAAGGGTATGCTCTGCTACTGGGTATTGGACATCTCATAGGCGGACAGTTCGTCTGTGCTCATTCATGCACTCAGCCAGTTTAGTTGTCATCTTACCAATGTAAAAGGCTGTGCAGTGCAGGCATGTCAGCTGATAAATGAGACATGTGTTGTTTCACATGTGGCCCTGCCTTGATTTGTGTATGTTTTACCAGTAGCAGGTCTGGAGTAGGTGGTTGTGGGGAGATGAATGGGGCAGGTTTTGAACCAGGTTCGGTTACAGGGGTAGGAACCGCTGGGTAGAGAAGGTGGTCTGGGAATATTGTAGGGTTTGGCAAGGATGTTATGGAGGTTAGGGGGGTGACGAAAGGCAACTGTGGGTGGTGTGGGGAGAATATTGTCAATTGATGATCTCATTTCAGGGCTTGACTTGAGAAAGTCATATCCCTGGTGGAGTAATTTGTTGATGTATCCAAGGCCAGGATAATATTGGGTGAAAAGGGTTATGCTTCTGTGTGGTCTGGGGGTAGGAACATTGTTGTTGGACGGGGAGGAATATATTGCTCGGGAGATCTGTTTGTGGACAAGGTCTACAGGATAATTGCGGGAGAGGAAAGCACTGGTCAGGTTATTGGTGTAATTGTTGAGGGATTCGTCACTGGAGCAGATACGGTTGCCACGGATACCTAGGCTGTAGGGAAGGGAGCTATCAAAGTGAAGGTACTGTTGTTTGTTTGTGGGTTTGATGTGGACAGAGGAGTGGATGTGAGCTTCAACAGGATGAAGGTCAACATCCAGGAAGGTGGCTTGGATTTTGGAGAAGGACCATGTGAAATTCAGGTTCGAAAAGGAGTTGAGGCTATGGAGGAAATTAAGGAGTGTTTCTTCTCCATGAGTCCAGACCACAAAGATGTCACCTATAAACCTATACCGGGCCAGGGGAAGCAGCTGTTGGGTCTTCAGGAAAGCCTCTTCCAAAAACCTCATTCCTTATCACACTTACCAACTTCATCCTCACCCATAATTACTTCACTTTTGAAGGCCAGACCTACAAACAAATCAGGGGAACGGCCATGGGAACCAGGATGGCACTGTCCTATGCCAACCTCTTCATGGGCCGCATGTTGCTTTACATTAAGAGTGCTTCATTAAGTGCTTATTACTCATACATGCATAGTATGCTGAAGTATGGTGTAGTGTTCTGGGGAAATACCTCTTTTGCAAAGCATTCTTTCAAGCTCCAAAAGAAAGCTGTAAGATTAATAAGTGATGTTGCTTTCAGAGTGTCATGTAGAGTTATCTTTAAGAAATGAAAAATCATGACCTTACCACCTATATTTATATTTGAAAGCATCTGCTTCATTAAAACCATCAAGTTTCAGCTTTGAATAGTTGTTGTTGTTGTTGTTGTTGTTGTTGTGGTCTTCAGTCCTGAGACTGGTTTGATGCAGCCCTCCATGCTACTCTATCCTGTGCAAGCTTCTTCATCTCCCAGTACCTACTGCAACCTACATCCTTCTGAATCTGCTTAGTGTATTGATCTCTTGGTCTCCCCCTACGATTTTTACCCTCCACGCTGCCCTCCAATACTAAATTGGTGATCCCTTGATGCCTCAGAACATGTCCTACCAACCGATCCATTCTTGTGGTCAAGTTGTGCCACAAACTCCTCTTCTCCCCAATCCTATTCAGTACCTCCTCATTAGTTATGTGATCTACCCATCTAATATTCAGCATTCTTCTGTAGCACCACATTTCGAAAGCTTCTATTCTCTTCTTGTCCAAACTATTTACCGTCCATGTTTCACTTGAATACATGGCTACACTCCATACAAATACTTTCAGAAATGACTTCCTGACACTTAAATCTGTACTCGATGTTAACAAATTTCTCTTCTTCAGAAATGCTTTCCTTGCCATTGCCAGTCTACATTTTATATCCTCTCTACTTCGACCATCATCAGTTATTTTGCTCCCCAAATAGCAAAACTCCTTTACTACTTTAAGTGTCTCATTTCCTAATCTAATACCCTCAACATCACCCGACTTAATTCGACTACATTCCGTTATCCTCGTTTTGCTTTTGTTGATGTTCATCTTATATCCTCCCTTCAAGACACCATCCATTCCGTTCAACTGCTCTTCCAAGTCCTTTGCTGTCTCTGACAGAATTACAATGTCATTGGCAAACCTCAAAGTTTTTATTTCTTCTCCATGGATTTTAATACCTACTCCGAATTTTTCTTTTGTTTCCTTTACTGCTAGCTCAATATACAGATTGAATAACATCGGGGAGAGGCTACAACCCTGTCTTACTCCCTTCCCAACCACTGCTTCCCTTTCATGCCCCTCGACTCTTATAACTGCCATCTGGTTTCTGTACAAATTGTAAGTAGCCTTTCGCTCCCTGCATTTTACCCCTGCCACCTTTAGAATTTGAAAGAGAGTATTCCAGTCAACATTGTCAAAAGCTTTCTCTAAGTCCACAAATGCTAGAAACGTAGGTTTGCCTTTCCTTAATCTTTCTTCTAAGATAAGTCGTAAGGTCAGTATTGCCTCACGTGTTCCAGTATTTCTACAGAATCCAAACTGATCTTCCCCGAGGTCGGCTTCTACTAGTTTTTCCATTCGTCTGTAAAGAATTCGTGTTAGTATTTTGCAGCTGTGGCTTATTAAACTGATTGTTCGGTAATTCTCACATCTGTCAACACCTGCTTTCTTTGGGATTGGAATTATTATATTCTTCTTGAAGTCTGAGGGTATTTCGCCTGTTTCATACATCTTGCTCACCAGATGGTAGAGTTTTGTCAGGACTGGCTCTCCCAAGGCCGTCAGTAGTTCCAATGGAATGTTGTTTACTCCGGGGGCCTTGTTTCGACTCAGATCTTTCAGTGCTCTGTCAAACTCTTCTCGCAGTATAGTATCTCCCATTTCATCGTCATCTACATCCTTTTCAATTTCCATAATATTGTCCTCAAGTACATCGCCCTTGTATAGACCCTCTATATACTCCTTCCACCTTTCTGCTTTCCCTTCTTTGCTTAGAACTGGGTTTCCATCTGAACTCTTGATGTTCATACAAGTGGTTCTCTTCTCTCCAAAGGTCTCTTTAATTTTCCTGTAGGCAGTATCTATCTTACCCCTAGTGAGATAAGCCTCTACATCCTTACATTTGTCCTCTAGCCATCCCTGCTTAGCCATTTTGCACTTCCTGTCGATCTCATTTTTGAGACGTTTGTATTCCTTTTTGCCTGCTTCATTTACTGCATTTTTATATTTTCTCCTTTCATCAATTAAATTCAATATTTCTTCTGTTACCCAAGGATTTCTACTAGCCCTCGTCTTTTTACCTACTTGATCCTCTGCTGCCTTCACTACTTCATCCCTCAAAGCTACCCATTCTTCTTCTACTGTATTTATTTCCCCCATTCCTGTCAATTGTTCCCTTATGCTCTCCCTGAAACTCTCTACAACCTCTGGTTCTTTCAGTTTATCCAGGTCCCATCTCCTTAAATTCCCACCTTTTTGCAGTTTCTTCAGTTTTAATCTACAGGTCATAACCAATAGATTGTGGTCAGAGTCCACATCTGCCCCTGGAAATGTCTTACAATTTAAAACCTGGTTCCTAAATCTCTGTCTTACCATTATATAATCTATCTGATACCTTTTAGTATCTCCAGGGTTCTTCCATGTATACAACCTTCTATCATGATTCTTAAACCAAGTGTTAGCTATGATTAAGTTGTGCTCTGTGCAAAATTCTACCAGGCGGCTTCCTCTTTCATTTCTTAGCCCCAATCCATATTCACCTACTACGTTTCCTTCTCTTCTTCAGTTTCTTCGTCATCTGCAGAGCTAGTTGGCATATAAACTTGTACTACTGTAGTAGGTGTGGGCTTCGTATCTATCTTGGCCACAATAATGCGTTCACTTTGCTGTTTGTAGTAGCTTACCCGCATTCCTATTTTTCTATTCATTATTGAACCTACTCCTGCATTACCCCTATTTGACTTTGTGTTTATAACCCTGTAGTCACCTGACCAGAAGTCTTGTTCCTCCTGCCACCGAACTTCACTAATTCCTACTATATCTAACTTTAACCTATCCATTTCCCTTTTCAAATTTTCTAACCTACCCGCCCGATTAAGGGACCTGACATTCCACGCTCCGATCCGTAGAACGCCAGTTTTCTTTCTCCTGATAACGACATCCTCTTGAGTAGTCCCCGCCCGGAGATCCGAATGGGGGACTATTTTACCTCCGGAATATTTTACCCAAGAGGACGCCATCATCATTTAATCATACAGTAAAGCTGGATGCCCTCGGGAAAAATTACGGCCGTAGTTTCCCCTTGCTTTCAGCCGTTCGCAGTACCAGCACAGCAAGGCCGTTTTGGTTATTGTTACAAGGCCAGATCAGTCAATCATCCAGACTGTTGCCCTTGCAACTACTGAAAAGGCTGCTGCCCCTCTTCAGGAACCACACGTTTGTCTGGCCTCTCAACAGATACCCCTCCGTTGTGGTTGCACCTACGGTACGGCTATCTGTATCGCTGAGGCCCGCAAGCCTCCCCACCAACGGCAAGGTCCATGGTTCATGGGGGGGCTTTGAATAGTGAGATCCACAATTATCAAACAAGGAACAGGGATGACTATCATAGGGATGTATACAGAAAATCAATATATCAGGATAGTGCTGTTTACAAACCAAAAATTCTGTATAGTGCATTGCCAGATAGCATCAAAAAACATACCAAACATTAATACATTCAAAAAAGAACTAAAAAATCTACTAATAAACAACAGCTTCTACAGCATTAATGAATACCTGGAATTTTGCTCAAATCAGTAGGTCTGCTTCACAAGCCTCTAAACAAAAATTGGTAATTATCAAACCATTCCTAGATAAAACCAAACTTCTTTCATCCATGTATGTATCTAATCATGCACCTAGCTTTCGTTCCGTATGTTACCATGCCTAGTTAACTGAAGTACTGGTATTTAATAGTTTTAGTAAAATCAATCGAGGAGTTTCACTAGATTTTATTCTATCTGTATGTATGTACATAATTTTATAATCTAATCAAGCAGAATAATGTTTTTGTTATAGAAATGTGTTGATAACAATGATAAGATTTTATACATGATGTAAATATGTAATATTTTATACTGTTCTGTACTTTGACAAGTCCTGTGTCACGAATGTGATAATATGGTGCTAAATAAATAAATAAATTATGGAAGAGTCTGTAACTTCCAAATGTTTGTCTGAATCTAACCATTCAGTTATTTCCACATTTTCTGCCTCTTCATAGCCTTGCAACCTTAAGACTGAACTACACTCACTGTCAAAATCTTCAGTTTCTGTGTTATGCCCCCTGTTCTGTAAACTTTTTTCCATGACTTAGAAACTGTATCTGACTTTATCTCACTCCAAGACTTACTGATACAGTATTTCACAGTCACTTTCTTTTAAGCTCCAACAATGCTTTCATTGTCTTCCAAGTGCTACATTGATTGTAGCAGTTGCCAATGATACTTTTTCTTCAGGCATTCCAGAACACCCTGATGTATTGCCTGAATCAAACCGGTTATGTTTAATGGGAGAAACAAGGCACAGATCCAATCGCACTTTAGTTATTCTACTCTTGGATGTGAGGATGTATTATCGATTGTCAAGACAGCTCTGCATGGCAATCCCTTTTCTTTGAAAAACGTTCTGCACTCCAGTACAATGAGATCAAAACACATGGTTTGAAGATTTCCTGAGTCATCCAGGCATTATTTTTATTCATGTAGCTAACTGGAAGAATTGACATAGTTACATTCTTGAGTGCTCTTGGCTTCGCAGAGTTCCCAATTCCAACCAGTTTTAGTATGTGGTTTTAGCTGATTTGAAGGTGCCATAACTGTGAGCTTTTCTGTACCTTTTTTTTTTGTCCTGAAGTACTGTTGTATTCACGAGAAGCAAGTTGTTGTGAAAACAATTTCAAATTTAATCTAATTTTGTTGCAGTTGTAAACTTGTTCATTATATGAATTTTCTTCACTTACGATTTTTTTTGAACTTTGCAATAAATTCTGACACAGTCTCAGAGTCACTAGAGAGTTTTTCTCCACATATATCTAGTTGACGTACTCCATAGAACTTGTTCCACTCGTCAAGCCAGCCCATGCCAATGGCAAAACTGTTGTCTCCCTCCTGCACCTGGTTTCTAAAAAAAAAAAAACATGTCTTCTCCTGCAAGACTGGGCTGGAAATCAGAGCACCCTTCTGTGTCTGTTGTGTAAACCAGTTGAAGAATACCTCACTTGTTTCTTCAGTTTCTGATTTCTGTATAGTTTTCCGATTGAGATACCTAAGAGTTTCCTTTGAAGAAAACTTTTCCAATGTATGTTGGTTTCTTCACCAGCTGCCAGCAGTAACTTTGCCAATACTGTACTCGAGCAAGTTGTTTTTATTATTTGTCCTTTGTCACGTTGTTTCAAAGCTTCTAATTTAACATTCAATGGCACAGATTTCCTTGTCTTCATTATGGCATTCATTTTTAGAAGGTATACAAACAAATATAGCCAATAAAGAAAACGAAGCACAACACTGTACTGTACCAATGATGACAAACCATCTTCAACAAAAGGTTTGCTTTTGCAAACAATTAAAAACCAGAGGAAGTGTATGGGTGGTGTCACTGTTACAGACACAGCTCATGGGAGTGAATTGTCATTTTCTTTTGTTTTTTGTTTTACAGAAAAGTTAAGATGTTATCACTAACAGTAAAACACAAATTTGTTGTAAGAAGTCAACATACCTCTTAAATTCAAGGAAGTATAGTATACTCTGTACAGAAGGGGCTGTTATTTATTTTAGAAAGAAGAATAAGTTGTCGGTATGTAAAAGGATGGCAGATCATTAGAGGCATTCTACAACAAAATTGTAGCACCAGAGGTTTAGTTACTCTTCAAATGTTTGTGAAGTTTCTTCTCCTTCTGGAGATTTGTAGAATACAGGCTTTGTAGGTGCTTTCATTTTTTTCATCCAGAAATGTCCTCAGGTTGTTTGTTTTGTTTTGTTTTCATTTGAATGATGTGGTATAATGAACAGATGTAATACATACTTGTTCTTTCTATAAGTTCAGAGGAGAGTTGAGGATAGTAGCACTTGCGCTTCAGAAGTAACTCTGTCTATTTCACTAACTTCTACATTGGCTTAATATGGATATCTAATTGAAGTAAATAAATGCTTTGAGGTGTTATAGGGTAGGAAGTGTAGACACAATTCATGTCTGGATGATCATCTCAGGATGGCATGTGCAGGTTGACGGGTTGCATATTAACAGCTTCCCAGTGGCTGTGGAATCAGAAGAGCTCAAGTAGTGGTAATATTTTTTTGTTCTGTAATACACATATACAGAAGTTGATGGCGGCAATTGGGAGGCATGCGAAGACTCCCAGGCAGCAGCTGGTAGCTCTGCATCACATACAGCGATGCGCTCAGCTGTTACAGTGCGAGGTCACTGGGGAGGAGTCTTGCCTCAGTGAAGTGGTAGCGAGTGGTGGCCCTGCAGACATGAGACATATGTCAGACATTCAGCTGTGTGCTTGGCAGCTGGCCACTCCAAAGATCAGTCTGGTGCACTGGCCTGTGTGCCTTGTACCCAGGACCCCCTGGAGATCCCCAGAGACCCCATGAAGTCACCATGGAGGTGGCCCTCTCTTGGTGGCACTGACACAGGACACAGAATCATCAGTTCCAGCAGTGGCTCAAAGACCATCAGCTAGTTGATGACATGGTTAAAGGTGGACAAAGCTCTTTGGCCCACATGGAAATGCCGTCTGGCGTGGAGTATGTTTTGGCATAGCACTAGCCGAAGACAAGGTACTGTTAGGGTTCAAGTGGTGAGTGTTTACAGTGCTTCTGCCCAGCTTTGTTGTTGTCACATGAGTCACCAGGCCTGGATGGAGGTGGTGTTGCTGCGACATTCCTCTTCCCTCAGGAAGATTCAGTTCACTGAATCCCAGTCTGCTGCTGAACCTCTGAATTACTTAAAATAACATAGTATTATTTACATTCTCTCACTCTTATTTACAACTTCCACACTGTCTTTCCTTCTTTACTCACTTCCTCATATTGTGTTCAGGGAATGGTACACACACACTGCTCAAACCTTAGGGATAACTCACTTGGTCGATATGTAATGAACTGGGAATTTGGGAGGGCAGATAGTTCTCTGCCAGTGATAGACATAGGATTAAGATGGTACCTGGAGCCAAGATTCCTTTTACCATGATCCTGATCTGGTACCTGCTGCAGCAAACAAACACACACACAAATTTCAAGCTTTCGCAACCCACGGTTGCTTCATCAGGAAAGAGGGAAGGAGAGGAAAAGATGAAAGGATGTGGGTTTTAAGGGAGAGGATAAGGAGTCATTCCAATCCCGGGAGCGGAAACACTTACCTTGGGGGGAAAAAGGGACAGGTATACACTCGCGCACACACACACACTTCCATCCGCACATAACAGACACAAGCAGACATATGTAAAGGCAAAGAGTTTGAGTAGAGATGTCAGTCAAGGTGGAAGTACAGAGGCAAAGATGTTATTGAATGACAGGTGAGGTATGAGCGGCAGCAACTTGAAATTAGCGGAGGTTGAGGCCTGGTGGGTAACGGGAAGAGAGGATATATTGAAGGGCAAGTTCCTATCTCCAGACTTCTGATAGGTTGGTGTCAGTGGTGGGTATCCAGATAACCCAGATGGTGTAACACTGTACCAAGGCATGTTTAGCCACGGTGCATGGCCAGCACATGTAGAAAATGACGGTGGCTCAAAACCATTAGTAGTGCATTGTATTATTCACCAACAGTCTTTGTGTGGAAAACATTTACATATGTCAGAAGTTTTAAAGCCAGTTATTTCATTATATCAGATCCCATGCACTCGGTCATCGCCAGTTCCACGAGTTTCATGAAGATATTGAGGAAAGCGATTTGCCATATTATACTGCAGTGGACTGGCGTAGCTGCGGTAAAGTTCTGACCCGTTTTTTTGAACTCCGAACAGTAATTGAAATTTTTTTTAATGAAAGGAATCGCCCTCTGGCTGAGTTACGGAACGGTGAGTGGTTATGGAAGCTAGCATTTTATACAGACTTAACTAAACATATGAATGACCTTTATTTAAAATTTCAAGGTGAAAACCAGCTTCTGCCTGATTTATACACACATGTTAAGTCCTTTCGACAAAAGATTGCTTTGTTTCAATCTCAGGTGAACGAAGTATGCTTTACGCATTTTAATACATGCCAAACATTCAGTAAGCAAACTGTGATTCAGTTTCCTGTAACTTTTGCAATTGAAGCTTTGGACGCTTTAAAAATTAATTTTGAATCACGTTTTTCAGATATCGATGCAAATTCAAATGATATCAAGATATTTCAAAATCCCTTTGATGTCGATATAGAAGCGTTACCCGCAGAACTTCAGCTTGAAATTATTGATTTACAATGTAGCGACTTTTTTAAAGAAAAACATTCAAAGTCAACATTACTGGAATTTTATAAGTGTCTTCCATCCACACAGTTTCCAAATTTACATAAATTTGCCCATGGCTTTTTTTCAGCTTTTAGCACTACTTATTTGTGTGAAAAAACCTTCTCAGAAATGAGACATGCAAAAAGTATTTACAGATCAAAATTAAATGATGAGCATTTGAAGTCGATAATGATTATCTCTACCAGTAAACTTGATCCACAACTGGAGGCAACTATGAAAGGAAAGTTACAGCTACATAAAAGTCACTAATTATCACTAAGATGTTAAATTTCTTTACGTGAATACTCTAACACTGTGAGTTTTCAAGATATAAATTAATTACAGTTATTTTTATACATCAGTTACAACTAAAATATCCAATATCATTATGTACACCAGGTATTGTATTTTCTTTAAATAAAAATATTTTATACGATTTACTTGCTATGTGTATTTTACAACGTAATCAAAAGAAAGTGAATCCTCACTTAAGAAGCATCTTCCATAATAATTGATTACTAAGGCTAGTCGCCGAAGTGGCGTCCGTTTGAAAGACTTGCACCAGACTCGTAAGTAAAATAAAATGCAAAGAATATTTTTACTTAAAATGTTTTCACCAAGCTAGTCTGTTAACTGTTCTTTTTCTTTTTTTTCACCATTTTTTTGTTGGCAGTATAGGTACCACCTCAAATATTTGGCGGGCCAGATACCGGGGATGTCCAGCCAGCTACCGCGGGCCGGTTTGCCGGCCCTCGCGGGCCGGTTTCGGCCCGCGGGCCGTAGTTTGGAGACCCCTGATCTAAGATATGGCATTATATTTTGGGGGAATACAGGTTTCACAAACAGTTGTTTTAAGCTCCAAAAGAGAACTATTCATATACTGAAGGGTGTTGCCTACAGAGATCCATGTAGAGGACTCTTAAGGAGCTGAAAATTTTGATCCTCCCTAGTTTATTCATCTATGAATCAGTATGTTTCCTGATGTCAAATCAAGAATTCTCTCCTTAAACAGTGAAGTACATGACTATCAAACAAGAAAAAGGCATGATTTCCATAGAGACATACATTCAAAAGCCCTGTATCAAAATAGTGTGATGTATCTACCCAAAATAATGTTGAGTGCCTTACCAAAAGAAATGAAAAGCATACAAAACTTACACATATTTCAAAAAAAAATTAAAGTGATGAATTT